>NC_083882.1:71342613-72616779 GCF_032452875.1 Bos javanicus | reverse complement strand
TAGATCCTGAGAAAATAATTTCCACCCACTAACTGGCATCTTTGCCCATGTATTTCTTCCTGTCCTGTTAATGTGGAAGAACTGTGTGTACTCCTCTCTGGGTCAGCATCGCCACCTGTGCAGCGGTCCCATCCTCTCCAACCCATTTAAGAACATCATCCCAGTAATTCTCCTTCTATCCTTCACTATGAAATTTCCTTATCTAGCAGATTGTTCTCCCAAGCCTGCAATATCTGTTATCTTAAACAATAGCAGCAATAAGAAAAACCTCATTTGAGGAACTTCCCTGGTGGTCTAGTGGCTAAGACTCCGCTCCCAATGCAGGAGGCCCAGTTTTGATCCCTGGTCAAGAAACTAGATCCTACATGTGGCAACTAAGAGCCAGGGCCACCAAATAAAATAAATAAAAATAACTATTAAAAATTTTTCATTTGATTACTATCTCTCCATCTATTGCTATAATTCTCTGATCCTGCTTATCTCTACCTACTGTTTCTAATTCCTTTTTTCTTTTATTCTCTCTTAAGTCATCTCTAATCAGTTTTTCCACACCACTTCACAAAACTGCATTTGTAAATGTCGGCACTGTCCTTCTTGTGACTAAACCTAAGTCCTGATTCCAGGCATCTGGTTATCAGAATTTGCAGCTGATTGCCATGTGCTTAATTTTTCAATCTTTCCTCCCTTAATTTATAGAGAATGGGAGAGTCTTGATTTCTGTCTTATTTTAGTGAGCTTTTGATCTTAGTGTCGTTTGCTCATCTTCTTTTATTGCCTCAATAAAATATTCAACTCTAAGACTTATCTATATAAATAGATATCTATATAAAGCTCTTTGAATCTCATTGTTCTCTAGACTCATGGCTTTAAATATCCAGGCAAGAATACTGGAGTATGTTGCCATTCCCTTCTCTAGGGGATCTGCATGACCTGGCGATCAAACCTGCGTCTCCTACATTGCACGCAGATTCTTTACCATCTGAGTCACCAAGGGAACTCATTTATCTGGTGTTGACCTCAAATATATATGTTTATCCCAACCTTTTCTTGGGAAATTCAGATTATTGTTTCAAATTTCCTACTCATCTTCTTCACTGGGATATATAAAATACATCTCAAATTTAATGTGTGCAAAACTGAATTCCTAATATTCTTCCTCCTATGCTTTCAAATTTAATGTGTGCAAAACTGAATTCCTAATATTCTTCCTCCTATGCTTTCCAAAGCCACTGTTCCCACAGGATGGTAACACCTTCCTTCTGGGTGCTGAGGTCAAATCATTCATGGGAGGAAAGTGCCAGTGGTTGATTAGTGCCATCTTTTATTCTCAGGGACAATTGATGATTCAAATCTTGATCAGATCTTCCCCCACTACAGTAACTCATGAAATGTATGGGGGTATAATAGATCCAAACTGAGTGAGATTCTGGCCAAGGTTATTATATATAGGACCAATCCCATGGACGGAGGAGCCTGGTAGGCTGCAGTCCATGGGGTCGCGAAGAGTCAGACACGACTGAGCGACTTCCCTTTCACTTTTCACTTTCATGCATTGGAGAAGGAAATGGCGGCCCACTCCAGTGTTCTTGCCTGGAGAATCCCAGGGACGGGGGAGCCTGGTGGGCTGCCGTCTATGGGGTCACACAGAGTCAGACACGACTGAAGTGACTTAGCCACTTAGCCAAGCACCTGTACTCATCATTGAAACTGTTTATCAAGTAATGACTAACTGATATTTAAGAGATACACCTGCACCAGAAAATGAGCACAAAATATAAAAGCTGGAGGGACCACAGAGCTAATGGTCTCCCTGAGCTGACATCAACCTGTCCCACTCAGCTTCTCTTAAGAACTTGTGCATGCAGAATGCAAAGTGATTTAAAGGTTTCAGAAATTGCTATGTGAGTCAGTAGATCTCTGCAATACCATTGCCATGAATTCTACATTGATTCTTACCCCGCCTCCTTTCTTAAAGCTAAGTAAGCATGATGTTTAATGAAACATTGTATCCAATAAACTTGACCACCAGTCTGAAAACAAGACCAATGCTGCTGATCAATCACTATGAGTGTTGCAGTTTACAATCTTATTCAACTCTTTATTTCCTCTCCATTCCACATATTCAATCTATCAAGTCAGGTTGGCTGTATTTTCCAAATATATTGAGAATGTGGGGAAAAAACCTCTCTAATCCTGATCCTAGCCATATACCACTCCCTCCTAGATGATGTAATAGCCTTCTGACTGGTGTGTCCGTTCTCTCTCTGTCCACCCACTTTTCCTAAAACTGCAGGTAAAGTATTCCTTTCAAGATGGGAGGCAGATGATGTCTCTGTGCTTAGAATCCTGCCAATGGTTTTCTACCTCATTCAAAGTAAAGTCAAGTTCTTCCAGTGACCTGTAAGATCCTACTGACCTTGCTACTTCTCTAAGATCCCATCTCATTTACTCTCCCCATTGATCTTTCTATGCCAGTCACCCTGGTATCTTTGTTCTTTCTGTGACTGACCAGCACTCCCACCTTGAGGACTTTGCACCTGCAATTCTTTCTGCTAGAAGATTCTTCCTTAGACTATTTGCCTACTTGTTTACTCACCTCCTCTAGGTAGATCCTTGTTTCAACATTATCTTCTCGATGAAGCTTTCCTTGACTAAGGATAATCTCAGAATCTAGAACTGCAGCACCCCCTTCTTATTTTTCTCCATATTCCTTAATAACCTGATATATTAAATAAATCATTTACTTGTTTATTACTTGTCTCCCTCTCCTAGAATATTAGGTCTAACAGGACATGATTTTTTGTCTATCACCGACTGAATGGAGATGAATTTGGGTAAACTCCAGGAGTTGGCGATGGACAGGGAGGCCTGGCATGCTGCAGTCCATGGGGTCACAAAGAGTTGGACATGACTGAGCAACTGAACTGAACTGAACTCCTCATTTTCCTCTTTTAATAAATGACTTGAATAAGATGTTCTCATTTCAAACTCTACTTCTAGGGAACACAACCTAAGATCACTGAAAAAAAAGGATGAGAATTTATATTAAAAAATGTAGATCTCTCCTCTCTAATCTTTATTTTATTTTTCAAGGAAAATATAGAAGGCAGTGAAATGGGGAAGATTACTTCTCTGAAACATTTCAATAAGCACCTATTAAAAGTGACATATTAAGCAAGTCCTTGGACTCCTGGCATGTGTGAAGGATAAAATAAAATCTCTCATACTTTCAACTTAGCTCTGGCCGTTATCACATTACTTGGGGATAAGGAAAATTTAACCACTAGCTTCAGATGAGCTTTAAGATGGTGGCCATTTTTGTGAGACTCTTTGAGTTACATAAAGATAAAGTTTAGAAGGAAAACAAAAGTCCCTAGTTTTCAGAGTTAAAGTAAGAATTATATAAGATCATGTAGGTGAGGAGAAGGCAATGGCACCCCACTCCAGTACTCTTGCCTGGAAAATCCCATGGACGGAGGAGCCTGGTAGGCTGCAGTCCATGAGGTTGCACAGAGTCGGACACGACTGAAGCGACTTAGCAGCAGCAGCAGCATGTAGCTGAAATGACTTAATATAGTTCCTTACGTATGATCAATAAATCACCATAGATTCCCATTGGAAGAGTAAGGATGGAGGTAAGACCCTAAAGCAGATTCTCACAACATGTGTCTAAATGTGGGTTTTTTAATTTAATCAAGTAAGTTTTTTGGCTGTGCTGGGTCTTCATTGCTAAGGGGGCTCTTCTCTAGCTGTAGTGAGCGAGGACTATGCTCTAGTTGCGGTGTGGGGACTTCCCATTGCAGGGGCTTCTCTTGTTGCTGAGCACAGGTTCTAGGCCATGAGGGCTTCAATAGTTGCAGCATGTGGGCCCAATAGTTGTGGTTCCTGGGTTCCAGAAAACAGGCTCGATAGTTGTGGCACACGGACTTAGCTGCTCCTTGCTATGTGGGCTCTTCCGGGACCAGGGATTTCCTCCATTGGCAGGTGGGTTCTTTATACCTCTGAGCCACCAGGGAAGCCCTAAATGTGTTTTTAAAACTTGGTGCTGGTTGAGTGCCTTGTAAAATAGATTCTAAGACACTGATTAGCTTGCAGCATGTTTATGAAGGAGTATCCTTAGTTTCAGCACTCATGAAATTGAAAAGAAGTAGGATTGGGCAGAGGGAAAAGGTATTTTGGTATGTAGGTCCAATGGCACTCTTCAGCAAACCTCAAGACCTTTGGAGCTTGAATGGCACCTCAAAATTTTTCCATGTTTGGCTGAGATGGTCACGCCTTATTAGTCCCATGTTAATTCATCATTGCCATGGCCCACCTTGGGAAAGGGTATGACCTTGAGCTAAGTAGCTCTTTGCAGCTGAGACAGTTCCTGAAGGTGCTGATAATTGAAGGCTGCTGACAATATTTCTGGGAGCTAGGGCAAAAAGTTGAAGGGGAATCCAGGTAGCATATAACATCAGTTCCCAGAAATCCTAATATATTTGAAGAAAATGGAGACCTCTATTCTTTCATTCAATTGCTTACTCAAGAAATATTTGTTGAGCTCTGATTATGTCTATGGCACTATGCTAGGTACTAGAGCTATAATGAGGAATAAGACTTTGTCCATGACCTTGAAAAGGTAATGATCGAATGTCGCAGATGACTTGTATGTAAACTAATAAATGCAAGTTTGTGAGTGCTATTTCAGAAGTGAGAAACAAGTGCTGTGGGAGTACAAAGGACAGAACAAACAACTCAGCATAGGGATTCGGGGAACTCTTCACCTTGGCTTCACCACTCATTTATGTCTAAGTAGCTGAGCTATTTCTACAGAAGACTACAAAGAAACCGCTTGCATAACATATCACTTTCAGTAGGGGCTCACTGAAATGTTTTAAACTGTTGTTTAGAGCAAGAGTTTGTCTCCAGACAAATGTGTGCCCCTGACCTATCCATTTAGCTTATGGCATATATATGGCATAGCAAATCATGCTCTTTCTCCAAAATTACAAAGATTTAGGTCTGTGTGTCAAAGGATATGTATTCTTCAACTCAAGAAAATTTTAAATGGCTGAAGGTAAGTATCCTTAGGGGGAAAAATCGTTTAAGGGAAAAAATGAGGAAACTGGGACTATGTACTGTCAAATGGATTCAAGATGGTGGCCAGGCAGAAGTACTCAGCAAATGCTGGTTGTTATTCATTAATAAAAATTACTGAGTCACTCAATGATCAAATGCACGCTGAGAGCCTACAGTAATCAGGAATTACTGGAATTATATATTATTATGCTCTTTAAAGGAGAAGACAGTGGCAACCCACTCCATCACTCTTGCCTGGAAAATCCCATGGATGGAGGAGCCTGGTAGGCTGCAGTCCATGCAGTTGCTAAGATTCAGATATGACTGAGTGACTTCACTTTCACTTTTCACTTTCCTGCATTGGAGAAGGAAATGGCAACCCACTCTAGTGTTCTCGCCTGGAGAATCACGGGGACAGGGGAGCCTGGTGGGCTGCCATCTTTGGGGTCGCACAGGGTCGGACATGACTGAAGTGACTTAGAAGCAGCAGCAGCAGCAGCATGCTCTTTAAAAGCATAAGTCAGACACCTACGCTATGAGTCTTGAAAATGGACATTAGTCATTGCCTGGACAATGTATATTTTAATCACTGATGTGAATGTATATTTATGAACTTTTGGAGATGCCCTAAAATAAAAACAATATTCCAGCTGAAAGTTCAAAGAAACATATGAACCAGAGCCCGATTTGGGACCTGGCCACAGAAAACTGTGAAGTACCACAAAGCAGGGACTTTTGAATCTCAGGAACCTGTGGCTTTTTTCTTAACCCGAGCTTCAACTTCTTTATCTGTTAGAAAGGGAAAATAATATTCTTCCCCAAAGTTATTATAATATTTAAGTAAGATAATAACTGTTAAGTGCTTGGCTCAGAGTAAGTACTCACAAATGTCAATCTCTTTTCCTTTCCATCCCCTGAAAACACTTTCTAAGAAAATTACAATGAGAGGTTGCAATGTTTAATAGGACCAGCTCCATCAGTGAATGAAAATAGCACTTTCATTTCAGTGTTCAGAAAGGTTAATGTCAATACACATTATAAATAATGATTGCATCAGTAATGACCCATACTGTCATTTACATAAATGGATGAGAGTCAAAGTGCGTTGTATACAAAGAAAACTTTGAGTCTTTATAAAATAGCAGGAAGGCCATGGGCTGTTGCACGTAGACTTGAATTTTAATTCCAGCATCCCTGCAAACTAACTTCTTGACCTTGTAGCTCTGATTACTTAACCTCTCTGAGAATCCAACATCAACATAAAATTGGGGATCAAATATTTTAACTCCACTGGGCTTTGGTAAGGATTAAATAAGATAATGTGTATTAAGTGTTGGTTATAGTCATGGTGTTTTAGCCAGTCAGTGAATGAGCATAGCATCTTATGGCACCTCCAAGGATTTCAGATCTGTCCTGCCCTTTTCTTTCCCCTGTTTCACCCCTAATCGCTAACTGTCTAACCCTTTCTTACTTTATGTCATAAAAGTTTTGTAAATAATTTATCAAATGACATCAATCTTCACAGTTGACTGCAAGCCCATCCACTAAATGTTATTCCAGTTTACCAAGCAACACTCAATATTGTGCTTACTAATATAGAGATGGAGTTTCAGGACATAAACATTCATAGGCTTGAGAACTGTTAGAGCGGGAAAGGGGCCTTAGAGATATCTCCTCCTGTCACCTCATTTTACAGATGAGGAGACTGTGTTGATAAAATGCTTCCATTCCTGAGGCTTAGAATATCACCCAGGCAAGTCCTTGGCCATAAACAAGGTGCAACTGACATTTGGACATGGTATTTGGAATCACCTTCCACCTATTAGGTAACACTTGCTTTTCCTTTGATTATCAGTTGTTTTAATGTTATAAGAATTTCCTATAATTTGTAACTTCAAATACACCTGCACTTGAATCTAGAAATTTAACTGTGTGATCTTGATCACATTCCTCAATTTTTCTGACCCTCATTGCAAATTGGGAACAACAATGACTATTACCAAATGGCATATAGTGTTCACACTATTAATTAAAGGCGTAATCTCTCTCCTTCATTTCTAACAGATGGTAATTTTTTATATCAGACACTATGCTTATGTATCTTGGTGTCCCTGATAAATCTATAAATGTCCATAGATTTAAACCTTTTGAGTTGACAAAAATTTAGTAGCTGATTACCCCAATGGTTAGTGAAAAATAACCATCATTTTTTGAGCACAAATGTCTTGTCAAGCACTGGACTTTGTATTTCACATTTACTATCTCTTTTAACTTTATATAAACCTCTGCAATAGGTACTATTATTATGACCATTTTTCATATAAGGAAAGTGAGTCACAGATGTTAATGTGTTAATAATTTGCCAAAATTCACATATGCAATAAGTGGGAACATGAGGGTTTGAACCCAGGCAAGCTAAATACCCTCTGAACTGAGTCAGTGTTTTATTCATAAGACTATTTTTACAAGCTAGGTGTAAAATAATCTGATTGCGTTTTCTTCAATGTTGCTGGTTGTTTTTCTAATATTTCCTCATGCTTGGATCTCTGTTTTGTATACCATATTATTGGAAACCGCTGCTGCTGCTGCTAAGTCACTTCAGTCGTGTCAGACTCTGTGCGACCCCATAGATGGCAGCCCACCAGGCTCCCCTGTCCCTGGGATTCTCCAGGCAAGAGTACTGGAGTGGGTTGCCATTTCCTTCTCCTATGCATGAAAGTGAAAAGTGAAAGTGAAGTCACTCAGTTGTGTCCGACTCTTCTCGACCCCAGGGACTGCAGCCTACCAGGCTCCTCCATCCATGGGATTTTCCAGGCAAGAGTACTGGAGTGGGGTGCCATTGCCTTCTCCTTATTGGAAACTATGGTAGTATAAATAGATCACATCATATGACCTCTATGTGATGTTTGAAGGAAAAAGTCCTGCCCTGAACTAACTAGACATCACAACATTTTACTCAAAGTCCTTCCTGTCCTTGTCAGCAGCAGAATCAGCAGCTGTAGCCAGGAGTGTCAGTAAGGAGGCTTGATTAAATATAAATATGTCTATGGAGTCATACTTAAGGCAAACTTTTTAGGTCACTGCAGCTGGGAATAGAAAATGATTTTGGATTTTGAGTGAGACTAATTTCTAAATAAACGAGGCTGAAATATAGTACATGGCACCTTCAAGCAACTGAGAAAAAAATGTTAAATGTTAGTCATTCAGTCATGTCTGACTCTTTGCGGCCTCATGGACTATAGCCTGTTGGTCTCCTCTGTCCGTGGAATTCTCCAGGCAAAAATACTGGAGTGACTTGCCATTCCCTCCTTCCCTTCCCAGGGATCAAACCCAGGTCTCCCTCCTTGCAGGCACATTCTTTCTTATCTGAGCCATCAGGGATGCCCGTTTAAAAAAAAAAAAAAAAGAATTTACCATGTGAAACATGCTACAGTATCTTTTGTTTCTCTTCCCTAATAAAATAATCACAACTAGGAAGATTGTAGATGAAACATGTATAATAACAGCCACTAGAGGCACCACTTGAAATAGAACTTTTTTCCACCCAACTACCTCTCTAACTATGGAGGAAAACAAATAACACAATTAAAACACATGTTGAGCTCATCAGAACATATGCTTGAAGTTTGCTGTAAGCAATAGGTCTTCAATGATAATTTGAAGGGGTTTCTGGTTCTAGCCAAAATGGAGTAACCCATTCCTTCTGGATCCTCCTCTTTAAAGCTAAACAAAATCCAGACACAACACAACAAACAAGCACAAGAAAGGTGGAAAGCCAGTGGGTTGCCTAGAAAATTGGGAACATGAAAAGTGACGGTGTAGAATTCCCTGTTTTCTTATCTGCTCCCACATATTCCAGACAAAGCATTGTATAGACCCTCAATCCTGAGCATTCAACAGGCTAAAAGAAGAATTGAGAAAGCCTATAATTTTTAGCCAAACGACTGGAGAAGTCATGGCTTAAGACAACAAGAAACCTTTGTGGCAATACTGATCCTAATCAAGGAAGCACTCACAGAAAACCTGCTACCCTCCTCTTCATGGTTCAGGAGGGTCGACTGACTTGTTTGCAGTCCACTCACCCCACCAAACCACAGAAGCAGACATGGTCTGAGCTTCTCCTACCTTATGAGCAGAGTGCCTAAGTAACTTGCGAATCCTTCATTCCAGCTCAGTTCAAGCTAGAGGTGGTCAGTTTCCCCAGCCAGCCAAAGTAATGGATGTAAGTCTAAGCTGGGTGTTGCTCTTCCATCTTCCACTCAGCAGAAGCAGGCTGTAAGTACAATTTCAGTAGGATCTGTTACCAAACTCAGGTTAGGCTGACCATCTCATACGTTAATTAACCTTAGGTTAATGAATTAAATAACCTAGGTTATTGTATATTATATAGGTTATATATATTATCTAGGTTAAATAATTAAATGACCATCTCATAGGTTAATTAATTAAATAACTATAGGTTAATTGACCGTATTGAAAGACAATACTCAAGAGACCAGTGTTGGTAAGAAAGGAAAGTAGGTTTATTTCAGAGGGCAGCAATGTGGGGAGAAGACCATGTCCCAGAGAACTAAATTCCCACTGCCAATCAGAGGGTAAGAGCTTTTAAAGGGGAGTTTCAGGGATATAGAGTCAGAGGGAGGGGGCTACGTTCAGAATACCAGTCAGATTCAAGACTCATCTTGAAATTGGTCTTGTGGTGGTCTGATCCATGTCATCTTGATTGTTTTAAGTACAGTTGATCTGCAGTTCAAGGGTCAGTTGGTTTCCATTTCCTTGAGGCCAGTTCTTGAAATTGTGTAAGATGCAACAGCCTGTGTCATGCTCCAGTCTGGTCATTGTTCAGCTAACTTTTTCTACCTGGTGGGACTTTTCAGTATCTGCAAACCAGCACAAAGGATGTGGCTCAGAATATTATCTGTAGTCCTTAAGAAGGAACTAAAGATCCTTGACTTTGTTTAATGACTGAGCTATTATTTTGTCTTGTTTGACTGCTTTCCTTTGCTTTTGCATTTTTTTGCTTCTCTGGTTAAATTTATTCTTTGGCTAAAGTTTTTTTTAATGGACAAGAGGAGGCAGGCAAAGGACATGGTCCTAAAAAGACCCCATAGGGTCCTGCCCAGTTACAAATCCAGTGGCTAGCTGAATCTCCACCTCCATCTGGTAGCAATGAGATTCCACTCAGTGGTGAAAGTCAGAGGAAATCAGCACCCTACTTTCCTTCACCTCTGATGTCAATGGGATCTGATAGAGAGCCAAAAGTCCACAAATCCACCTGGCACCAATGGGAATGACCAAAACAGTGGGAGGCAAGGCCACTTAATACTCCACTTCTTGTTACACATAACTCCCCACCTCTGTGTCAGAGGGGTACCGTGGGGAGCTGGGCCCCCACCCCATCTACCCTCAATGAATCAAAGTGAGTTCATTCCCAACGGAGGCTCGTTGAGACACTTGATATCCTCCATTAACTGGATACCCTCTTTTAACTGCATTTTCTTCCCTTTTCCAAATTCTCTACTCCTCTACAGTTGCTTCTTTCACCTCTCAAATAAAATACTTGTATTTAAATCCTTGCCTAAGGCTCACTTTCAAGATAAGAAATATTCAACTAATATTTACTTGAGCATCTTTTTAAGTTCAGAGTACTATTGTAGGAGTTGCTGCATTTGTGAAAAAAGATTTAAAGCAAATCATCTCTATTGTCATGGAGTCAATATTTTGGTGGAGGAAACAAAGATTCATCATGTCAAAAATAAATTAAAATTGTTTAACTGCTATGAGGCGAAATAAAGATGGAATAAAGAACATCTAAAGTTAATGAAATGTATCAAGTCCCTTGGATTCATCACAATCCCATCTCATAATCCAAGTTTGAATGCAGCTCTGTAAAGAGTCCTTCTTCTTCCTCACTCCAACTCTTTCTAGAAGGCTGGTAGATAGTTGTTAAAGCAATACACATTTATCCATTCATTCCTCTGCCAAATAAAACTTTATCAAGAGTTGGATATGGATCAGGCATTGTGGGACACAATTGCCATTTTCCTAGTACTATAAAGTGTTGAATCAAATAGAACACAACAACCAGCAGAAAATGAAGTGTTGACTTAAATATAAGAGAACAAAGGAAGAGAGAAAACTTCTTGGTAGCTAGAGGAATAAGAGGTTTCAGCACTGAGGAAATCACATCCTGTCTTCCTGCTCAAAATTTAGGAAAATATCAACATGCAAAAATAAGTTGTTCATCTCTCAATTCCAATTGAATAAGTGAAAGTTTCATAGAATTTCAAAAAAATAAAAGCTTTTAAAATGTCCTTGACAAGTACATTTCAAGTACATTATTTTAGCTCATTATTCTTTATCTATCTCATCTAAATGGCTCTTTCATAGGATAGAATTGTGAAGCCTTCAGTGGGGACCATGGAAGAAGGAACAGTGCCTTGTTCAGTGATGCGATCCATCCTTTATTCCCATTGTACCTTTGCTTCTGCCCTGTTCTAACCTTCAAGCTTCAGCATCCTGATATTTCTGCTGTGATTAACAAATACCAAATCCACTTAAGACCCATTGCACTAACACCACCAAGTTAAAGCATCCCTTGGAGACTGAGTTAGAATAGATTCTGATACTGCTTTTATTGAATTACTTCATTCTATTTAAAAAGAAGGGGGAGTCGAAGTATAAGAAGTGGCTGGATACCAATAGTACCATATTCCACACAGGCCTCCCCTTCTTGGGTTTGCCGCCAATGAAAGGTGATCCCCTGGGTTACACCACATCAAATTAAGCATTTTTTGTGGTATTTATTTTACATTCTTGTTTTTCATATATAATGTCACAATGCCGAGATATTATCAATGACATCATAGCTTTGCCCAGCATATGTTTTCAAATACCTCAGAATTTTCCTATGTCAGTTTTAACACATTGACCACAACTATACTGAACTCACTAATTGAATAAATTCTTGTTTAATATTTTTCTTCACTGCTGAAATTTGCTCAGTTTCATAAATTTGGCCCTGTCTTGTTTATCACTGAAAGTCCAGTTTTTAGAAAAGTGTGTAACACAAAGTAAAAACTTGTTGAATGAAGAATGGAATGCTAAGAAAACTGTCTTCATACCAATGCATTTCAAGCTTTAAAATATTCAAAAATTGTGATCTCTCTCCCCTCTCCTAGCTAGACATTTTGATTCACTAAATCGGGACAGAGATTGTAATTTTCCTTTCTAGGAATCCCAAAAATGACGGTGGAGCCACTGGCTTGGGTACCACGATTCGGACAACACTTTGTCCACTTGATTGTATGACCTAACTAAAGAAACCAGTGATCAGACTCCAGGTCTGCCCTTGAACTGTTATGGCCTCCACAATCCATTTGAGATATCAGGCATAGTAATCAGGGATTTCTGGTGTCCCCATATAGAGAATGGCAGTATGTATAAGGTCACTATCTGTTTTTGTACATGGGCCAAGAAAAGACTGAGGTAGCCCAAAGAATTATGAGATTCCCTAGACAGTGTTACCCTGGACCTTACCCATCTACAGCACACACCTCACGACATAACCTGATGCTGCGGGTACCTTCATCAGGATTTTACATTTCCTCCTGCACCAGTTTCAGTCATGCTACTGACCAACACTGTCTTCCTCTTAGGACTTCCGAGCCACTGATTCATTTCTGAATTGTGGAGAACCATCTCAAAGAACTTGAAGCTCATATGTACCTACCTGTTACTCACCATTTACAGATTGTCAAGTCCCATGGATCAATTCAAATCTAAAAGTGTGTAAAATGCTCTCTTATTGACACTACAGCTGGATTATTTGCCTACTTCCACCTCCCTTGTTGCAATTCTCTATTCATAATGTCCAGTTTCAGAGAAATTTAAATTCAGCTCGGTGATTTACAGCAACAGTTGTGCAGTGATTAACGACGTTTCTGTAACTGTTTGAAACTGAATGAATTGCAGGTTATCTCTGTTCACTAGAGTTTTGAGGAGGACTGATGGTCTCAGGTTTTGAGGGAGAAAAAACAGTGAGTTTAGTCAAGGAAGTGAGAAAAAAAGGTGATAATGCACATACAGAGAGCCTTTGTAACTCCGATGACTTCTGTTCCCATTCTTAGGAGGCAAAGTGGTCTGCAATTCTTTCACTTTGATTATTATAGAATCTCTTCTGTATTCTTACCATAATTCTCCCTTCCCTGGAACTGGACTGTAAATGGATATTGTCCCAGAAATCAAGGCAGACAATGAAATAACTCTCTATTCTCACACTAATCTTCAGCTCTTAGACTTCAGACTGATTTAGAACTTTGCCATCTGCCACTCTTCGACAGGGGACTGGGACCTTCTCATCATGGCCATTCTTCCTAGTCATCAACTCATTATTACATGGTAGAATATGCCTACACCGAGCATATTTCCACCAAAACATCCCCAAATTCACAAGTTTACTTTAAAAAGAAAGAAAGAAAGAAAAAGGCATACTCTTTAGGCAGCATCATATTCGGTAAATAGACAGTGAGGGAAAGTAGACTTGGATTTTTCCATCCAAGGTTCTAGTCTTCCTGTTGGTATCATACTATTGTCTTAGAAATTACAAATTTCTCAGTCCTCTGATGATAATATAGAAACCTCCATGTATTAAAGACTATTGTGAATCACAAATCCAGCTCACTGGGAATTTATCATCACCAGAGTTTTGAACTGAGTAAGTATTCCCTCTCTTAATTACATGTTACACTGGATGTGATTATCCCTTCATACTATTTTCCCTAGATCATTTTGTTCTGAATTTCCAGAGTCCTGTCTATCAGTAAATCACATTGGCTCTTTACAGAGACTTCAACAAGTGAGATTTTCCTACATCACTCTTTCTTCACCCCCTACATTAACCCTTTCTTTGTGGACATTGAGGAGTTGTTGTTCCCCCATCCCTTAGTTCCTTTAAAGACACACCTCCACTTTTTCTAGTTAAATAGAATGAAGTTATCACTGGCTCCAACCCACAGAACCTAAAAAGCATGACCTTGACTTCTTGGCAGCTTCGTATGAATAAGCAGATCAGATTTCTATTTCCTCATGTAATTCACTCTCTCTAATAAAAACTGTAGAAAGTAGGTTAAGAAGAGCAGTAACTACTGCACTTGGTGTCTGTAAAGAGTTCTTGCTTACCAGCATCCTGACTGATGCAAAGCTTTTGAATGTATTTTTCAGTAAATATTTCTTAGCTGAGGTACATAAGTGTTCTTGTTTAGTAAAAGACAGCCCGTGATGCAAGAGAATACAAGTCTTTGGGTGAAAAAGCACTAGAATGGAGAATTTTACATCTCATATAAATGCTAAAAAAATATTCATTGAATTGCATAGCATAGTAAGTAAGTTAAAAAAGTACTGTATATGAAGATCAATGTTTCTCTCCCAAAGTTCCCAATTGTCTATGCATGTAGCAAAGAATATAGTCAATAGAGTAGGCAACTGAAGAGCCTTTATTTCTTTATCCTCACTTTATAAGCAAGGACATCTGCCCTCCCTTGTTTAATACATTTGTCTAATCATTTGGGGAATAATGAAAGAAGAATGTTTCTTGAAGTGGAGGAATGTATCATATTGAACTTTATGGCCACAGTGCCTAGAAATATGTCTGGACTGTAGTAGGTATACGATGGATGCTCGCTGAATGAGAGGGATACTGGAGGGAAAATAAAAAAGCAAAGCTGTGAAAATACTCTCCAGATCACACCCTCTCCATTCAAATATTCATGAACCGATGAGGCGGAGAAATTGTTCTGCTCCATTACAATATCTGTCCCCGTTTCCTCTTCCACACATGTAAGCAGCAAGCACTTACTGTCAGATTGGGACCCTGGGGAAGTCATTCATTTCCACTTGAACCAGCTGTTTCAAATAACGTGTGCATGTTGCGTTTACCAAAGGAAAATTATACCTTTTCTTTCTTTGATTCACTGAGGGATTTTTATTTGGAAAACATTTACTTGTATCTTTCAGCTGCTGTGATAGGTTTCACAGCAAGCTTCTGACTATGAAAGAGGAACGGCTGCAAACTCCTAACCTTCTTCAAGGTCTCTTGTGGTTCCAGGCGAAGGAGAACGGGAAGGGAGGTGGAAGGCGAGCAGAGTATTCTCAGGGAATCAGAACTCACGCGGGAGCACTTCTGAGCATGTCTGTTGAAAAGCAGTATGTGGGAGGGAATCAGCCTTGGAGCAGTCAGGGCAGGGTTCGAATCTCAGATTCAGAATTTTAAGTGATTGAACCTTTCTATTTCACTTTCATGAGAATAAATAAGATATACCCCTACAGAGTGTATCTAATGTAATGTTTTTAATACATTGGATGTGCTCAAAAATTGTAGCTACTATTTTAGTCATTAAAAGAAAAGATGCCCTTTTAAATAAGGAAAGAATAAAATTTTCACATCACTAGGGACATCGTTAGGGAGAAATTCAGATTGTTTTTCCAATAGAAGTGAAAGAATTACACTAACTGAGACAACAGTGCACACTCTACATTCTCTAGCTTGGTCCAACTTGTGACAAATAATTACACTTCTAGGGGACAAGTTATTTGTCTCTGGTACCTGCAAATAGTTCTAGCATATAGTAGGTATTCAGTCAGTATGTGTTTAATAATGAACAGTAAGGACCTAACAGAAGCAGAACAGATTAAGAAGAGGTGGCAAGAATACACAGCAGAACTATACAAAAATGGTCTTAATGACCTGGATAACAACAGTGGTGTGGTCACTCACCTAGAACCGGGCATCCTGGAGTGTGAAGTCAAGTGGGCCTTAGGAAGCGGAAAACTCAGCAGTGGCCACAGGACTGGAAAAGGTCAGTTTTCATTCTAATCCCAAAGAAAGGCAATGCCAAAGAATGTTCAAACTACTGCACAATTGCACTCATTTCACATACTAGCATGGTTATGTTCAAAATCCTTCAAGCTAGGCTTCAGCAGTACGTGAACTGAGAACATCCAAATGTACAAGCAGGGTTTAGAAAAGGAAAAGGAAGCAGAGATCAAATTGCCAACATTCACCGGTTCATGGAGAAAACAAGGGAGTTCCAGAAAAACATATACTTCTGCTTAACTGACTACACTAAAGCCTTTGACAGTGTGGATCACAACCAGCTGTGGAAAATTCTTGAAGAAATAGGAGTACCAGACCACCTGACCTCTCTCCTGAGAAATCTGAATGCTGGTCAAGAAACAACAGTCAGAATCAGACATAGAAAAACTGATTGGTTCAAAATTGGGAAAGGAGTACATCAAGGCTGTAAATTTTCACTGTGCTTATTTAAATTTATATGCAGAGTAAATCATGCAAAATCCTGGACTGGATGAATCATAAGCTGGAATCAACAACCTCAGATAGGCAGATGATATCACTCTAATGGCAGACCATGAATAGGAACTAAAGAGCCTCTTGATGAGGGTGAAAGAAGAGAGTGAAAAGCAGCGAAACTTGAGAGTAAAATCTTTAAACTCAACATTAAAAAAAAAAAAAAAAACTAAGTTCATGGCATCTGGTCCCATCACTTCATGGGAAACAGAAGGGGGAAAAATGGAAGCAGTGATGGATTTTATTTTCTTGGTCTCCAAAATTACTGCAGACAGTGACTGCAGCCATGAAATTAAAAGATGCTTGCCTCTTGAAAAGAAAGCTTAAGAAACCTAGACAGTGTATTGAAAAGCAGAGATATCACTTTGCTGACAAAGGTCTGTATAGTCAAAGCTATTTAGTCATATATGGATGACAGAGTTGGACCATAAAGAAGGCTGAAAATTAAAGTGTTGTAACTCAGCCATGGCTGACTCTTTTCGACCCCATGGACTGCAGCCCACCAGGCTCCTCTGTCCATGGGATGTTGCCATTCCCTTCTCCAGGGAGCTTCGTGACCCAGGGATTTAACCTGAGTCTCTCACTCTACAGGCGGATTCTTCACCATCTGAGCCACCAGGGCATCAAAAGTTCCAGTTCTTTGGCCACTGGATGTGAAGGACCAACTTATTGGAAAGGACCCTCATGCTGGCAAAGATTGAAGTCAGAAGGAGAAGAGGGTGGAAGAGGATGAGAAAGTTAAATATCATCACCAACTCAATGGACATGAATTTGAGCAAACTCTGGGAAATAGTGAAGGACAGAGGAGTGCTCAGTCCATGGGGTTGAAAAGAGTCAGACACAACTTAGCAACCACAACAGCAAATATATTAGCATTGTAGACTCTGATGATGATAAGTAACAGGGCAACATTTATTTAGTAAGAACTGGCTACACGCACTGCTTTACATGTTACATGAAAATATAAAAACAAATGATGGAGATGTGGCCTGTGGCCTTTGCCCTCCACTGTGATTTAGTATTCTGGGAATATAGGATATGTTCCAGGAAGAGTGAGTCATCTTATGACTTGTGCATCAGATTTGGGGAGCTTTGAGGTTTAATGTTAAATATATTTGGAAATGTGGAATGGTATGATATTAATATGATATATGACTTTGAATTCTCAGAAACCGTTAGGGAGATTTGATCCAAAGGAAAGACTGATCAGATGGGGACAATAAGGAGGAAATTAAAATGGTCTGGCTTGCTAGTTTACAACTAAAACTACAAGATACAAAGAAATGACTTGCAGAGTTCAGAGATCCATATCCTTTTTAGACAATAGTCAACCTACTTTTCAGTTCAATGTAGTCACTCAGTCATGTCTGACTGTTTGTGACCCCATGGACTGGAGCACACCAGGCCTCCCTGTCCATCACCTACTCCTGGAGTTTACTCATGTCCATTGAGTCGGTGATGCCATCCAACCATCTCATCCTCTGTTGTTCCCTTCTCCTCCCACCTTCAAACTTTCCCAGAATCAGGGTCTTTTCTAATGAGTCAGTTCCTCCCATCAGGTGGCCAAAGGATTGGAGTTTCATCTTCAGCATCAGTCCTTCCAATGAATGTTCAGGACTGATTTCATTTAAGATGGACTGATTGGATCTCCTTGCAGTCCAAGTGACTTTCAGGAGCCTCCTCCAACACCACAGTTCAAAAGCATCAATTCTTCGACGCTCAGTGTTCTTTATAGTCCAACTCTCACATCCATATGTGACCACTGGAAAAACCATAGCCTTGACTAGACGGAC
This sequence comes from Bos javanicus, assembly GCF_032452875.1. NCBI lineage: Eukaryota > Metazoa > Chordata > Mammalia > Artiodactyla > Bovidae > Bos > Bos javanicus. Next base: position 72,598,560 of record NC_083882.1, on the reverse strand, counting down.
CTTGGTTGGCAGAGTAATGTCTCCACTTTTTAATATGCTGTCTAGGTTGGTCATAGCATTTCTTCCAAGGAGCAAGTGTCTTTTAATTTCATGGCTAGTCACCATCTGCAGTGATTTTGGAGCCTAAGAAAATAAAGTCTGTCACTGTTTCACTGTTTCCCCATCTATTTGCCATGAAGTGATGGGACTAGATGCTATGATCTTAGTTTTCTGAATGCTGAGCTTTAAGCCAACATTTTCACTCTCCTCTTTCACTGTCATCAAGAGGCTCTTTAGTTCTTCTTCACTTTCTTCCATAAGGGTGGTGTCATCTGCGTATCTGAGGTTATTGATATTTCTCCTGGCAATCTTGATTCCATTTTGTGCTTCATCCAGCCCAGCATTTCTCATGATGTACTCTGCATATAAATTAAATAAGCAGGGTGGCAATATACAGCCTTGATGTACTCCTTTTCCTATTTGGAACCAGTCTGTTGTTCCATGTCCAGTTCTAACTGTTGCTTCCTTGCATACAGGTTTCTCAGGAGAAAGGTCAGGTGGTCTGGCATTCCCATCTCTTTCAGAATTTTCCACAGTTTGTTGTGATCCACACAGTCAAAGCCTTTTGGCATAGTCAATAAATCAGAAGTAGGTGTTTTTCTGGAACTCTCTTGCTTTTTCGATGATCCAACAGGTGCTGGCAATTTGATCTCTGGTTCCTCTGCCTTTTCTATATCCAGCTTGAACATCTGGAAGTTCACAGTTCATGTACAGTTGAAGCCTGGCTTGGAGAATTCTGAGCATTACTTTACTAGCATGTGAGATGAGTGCAATTGTGCGGTAGTTTGAGCATTCTTTGGCATTGCCTTTCTTTGGGATTAGAATGAAAACTGACCTTTTCCAGTCCTGTGGCCACTGCTGAGTTTTCCAAATTTGCTGGTATATTGAGTGCAGCACTTTCACAGCATCATCTTTTAGGATTTGGAATAGCTCAACTGGAATTCTATTACCTCCACTAGCTTTGTTCGTAGTGATACTTCCTAAGGCCCACTTGACTTCACATTCCAGGATGTCTGGCTCTAGGTGAGTGATCACACCATCATCATTATCTGGGTCATGAAGACCTTTTTTGTACAGTTCTTCTGTGTATTCTTGCCACCTCTTCTTAATATCTTCTACTTCTGTTAGGTCCATACCATTTCTCTCCTTTATTGTGCCCATCTTTGCATGATATCTTGGTATCTCTAATTTTCTTGAAGAGATCTCTAGTCTTTCCCATTCTAATATTTCCCTCTATTTCTTTGCATTGATCACTGAGGAAGGCTTTCTTATCTCTCCTTGCTGTTCTTTGGAGCTCTGTATTCAAATGGGTATATCTTTCCTTTTCTCCTTTGCCTTTTGCTTCTCTTCTTTCCACAGCTATTTGTAAGGACTCCTCAGATAACCATTTTTCCTTTTTGCATTTCTTTTTCTCAGGGATGGTCTTGATCCCTGCCTCCTGTACAATGTCACGAACCTCTGACCATAGTTCTTCAGGCACTCTGTCTATCAGATTGAATCCCTTGACTCTGTTTCTCAGAGATCTGTATCTTTATTTTGACTATAGTCAACCTTCTTTAAAATGGGTCATATATGGAAAAATATGTAGTATTAGGAGGAAGGGGGAAGATGACAAACCTCTGGCCTAACAAGTCAGAAGGAAAAACAGGTCAAATTTGTCAGTCATTAAACAATTACAGTTCAGAGTTGGCTGAGTAATTTCAAGGCTGATAAAGAAGGAAAATTAAAAGATATTCATAAAATGCCTGTGTTGAAATGAAGATGAAATTAACCTAGGGAAAAATGTAAGATGAACAGCAGCGTTAGATGAAAAATAAAGCATTCTTGATATGGAATAAAGTGAAACTAATTAGAAAACAAGTGACCTCACAAGCAAAATAGTCTAACTCAGAGATATTCCAAAAGTTGCTCAAGTTGGATAGATCAGAATCAACTTGAGAGATTCAACAATTTCAGATTGTTGTGTCTTTCCTTTTGAGATTCTTGTTCAGTAGAGCTGGGCTAAGGCATGGAAAGCCATATATATATATATATATATATATATATATATAGTCTCAATTTTTAAAGGGGCAGATGTTTTCTGATGGACAATATTGAACAGAATCACCAATCAACTCCAGTGTCATGGTATATTCACCTGAATTTAAGTCTAAGAATGTTCAAACTACCACACAATTGCAATCATCTTACACACTAGAAAAGTAATGCTCAAAATTCTTCAAGCCAGGCTTCAACAATATGGGAACCCTGAACTTCCACATGTTCAGGCTGGTTTTAGAAAAGGTGGAGGAACCAGAGATCAAATTGCAAACATCCGTTGGATAATCAAAAAAGCAAGAGAGTTCCAGAAAAACATCTACTTCTGCTTTTATTGACTATGCCAAAAGCCTTTGACTGTGTGGATCACAATAAACTGTGGAAAATTCTGAAAGAGATGGGAATACCAGACCACCTGACCTGTCTCCTGAGAAATCTGTATGCAGGTCAGGAAGCAACAGTTAGAACTGGACATGGAACAACAGACTGGTTCCAAATCTGGAAAGGAGTACATCAAGGCTGTATATTGTCACCCTGTTTATTTAACTTATATGCAGAGTACATCATGAGAAATGCTGGGCTGGATGAAGCACAAGATGGAATCAAGATTGACTAGAGAAATATCAGTAACCTCAAATATGCAGATGACACCACCCTTATGGAAGAAAGTGAAGAAGAACTAAAGAGCCTCTTGATGAAAGTGAAAGAGGAGAGTGAAAATGTTGGCTTAAAACTCAACATTCAGAAAACTAAGATCATGGCATCTAGTCCCATCACTTCATGGCAAATAGATGGGGAAACAATGGAAACAGTGACAAGACTATTTTCTTGGGCTCCAAAATCACAGCAGATGGTGACCACAGCCATGAAATTAAAAGACGGTTGCTCCTTGGAAGAAAAGTTAGTACCAACCTAGACAGTATATTAAAAATCAGAGACATTACTCTGCCAAAAAAGGTCCGTCTAGTCAAAGCTATGGTTTTTCCAGTGGTCATGTATGGATGTGAGAGTTGGACTATAAAGAAAGCTAAGTGCTGAAGAACTGATGCTTTTGAACTGTGGTGTTGGAGAAGGCTCTTGAGAGTTGGACTGCCAGGAGATCCAACCAGTCCATCCTAAAGGAGATCAGTCCTGGGTGTTCATTGGAAGGACTGATGTTGAAGCTGAAACTCCAATACTTTGGCTACCTGATGCGAAAGACTGACTCATTGGAAAAGACCCTGATGTTGGGAAAGATTGAAGGTGGGAAGAGAAGGGGACGACAGAGGATAAGATGGTTGGATGGTATTACTGACTCAATGGACATGAGTTTGGGTAAATTCCAGGAGGTGGTGACAGACAGGGAAGCCTGGCATGCTGCAGTCCATGAGGTCCTAAAGAGTCAGACATGACCGAGCAACTGAACTAAACTGAACTGCAGTGGGGTCTGGGAGTGAAAAGGGCACAAATGACCAAAAGGAAAAAGAAGAAAAGTGATACCACCGGTCACTTGTTTTATCCCACCTCGCTTGTGTGTGTGTTTATTCCTAATGATAAAAAAAAATAATAAATAAATTTTAGCCCTGTAGAGTCTAAGTTTTATTTTGGTTAATCTGGCCCTTTCGGAGATGAAAGATTTCCCATCTCCTTCACAAAACCTTCCTCTCCTTTACTCCAAAACCTACTAAATCCAAGGTATTAAATTTCCTATAAGATAAGAGGGAAGCTCAAGAGGGAGAGGATATATGTATATTTATGGCTGATTCACATTGCTGTACAGCAGAACATTGTAAAGCAATTATCCTCCAATTAAAAATAAAGTAAAATATTGTAACAATTAAGTACAATCACACCATTCTAGGGGGCTTCCCTTGTGGCTCATTCAATAAAGAATTCACCTTCAATGCAGGAGACTACCTGCAGGAGACCTGGGTTTGACCCTCGGTCAAGAAGATCTCCTGGAGAAAGAAATGGCAACCCACTCCAGTAATCTTGCTTGGGAAATCCCATGGACAAAGGAATTTGGCAGGCTACAGTCCACAGAGTCACAAGTCAGACATGACTTAGCAACTAAAACACCACACCCTTTAGTATTTGAGACAGCTTTAAATATCATGTGGTTTAACTATCTCATTTAAAAGAACTGAATACGTCAAGGGAATTCTCTCTTTGTCCTCTAGGTGTAAAACTGTTTATGGGCCAGAATAATTTATTATTTACTTTTGTATTCTTGCTATTCCATTTCATATTTTCAGTTTTTCAAAATTGATAAAACTGCATTATAAGTTTAATGTGGTGTGTTGAATTACCCAAGATGTTTGTTGCTTCTCTCTCTCCCACACACATGTGTATACCCACATGCACAGGCATACACGTATATAGATTATGCTCTAGATTTAACTCTAATCAGAATAATGTGAGTGGAACAGATTTAATACCTGCCAAAATGTGGCTTAGCTGGACAGAACAATCATCTGTTTTTTTACTTCACACTTAAAAAAAATTCATAACATAGATGGTGAGGAGTCTTCACTAATTTTTCCATTTTCAGAGAATACTTTCATGTCTTTCTCAATATGGATGGAATGAAAATCTAAGGATATCGAATTTCACATAAGATTGTCTATGAAGTTTCGCTAATGGCTAAATGAAACCCCATAGACTGTCCATGGGGTCGCAAGAGTCAGATGTGACTTAGCAACTAAACCACCACCACCATTTTAAACTACACTTCAGTAGCTATCAAGATTGTAGCTGAGCAATTTCACACCCCCAAGTGAAATTAAAAGGAGAAGATGATACAAGGAGATTTGAAAAAGTAGGAAAGGTTTCAAACTTTCCTTCAAACTTTGACAATATGTGGAGAATTTGATTGTCTGACAGTAACAATATAATCATCCTACTTCCATAAAGAGATTTCCAATTTTCAGAGCACTCTCACAAACATTATCTTCTCACACTCACAATACAAAGTGATGTGATGATTCCAACAGAAACTGGTTTCTTCCATCTGTATATGAGAGAATTGAGAAGGTTGAGTTCCTTTCCTGGTATTTGGGAACTTGGCCGCTTTTTAAAATGCCAGGAAACACTACCTTTGAGAAGCGACCAAGTCATGGTGGTGCAAGCAACACACCGAGCCCTCCTCTCGACATGAATCTGGAAGGGCTCATAGCGGACTTCAGGCAACTCCATTTTGCTTTTGAACTATATTTTCATCTTGGCAGAGATGAAGAACAAAGTGTTTTCAGTCTGCTTTGGCAGCAAGCAGATCCATAATAGCCCAATCTAATTAAAGGTCTATTCACTTCTGCTATTACCATTACACTCGGTTGCTCTACAATGATAAAAGTAAGTTGAGCAGGGCAAATCCCATCTGAAAATGAACAGTTCTGTCTATTGGCTTCATCTTTGTCTGTTGTGGATTTGCTTGGTATTCATTTCCTGGGGCTTTCAGGAGCGACTGTTTGCTCAAGTGAATGGAAGAAAAATTGAACACATTGATGTTTACCTGACCTAAGACTTCCATGGCAAAAGCTAAGACCAAAGGGCAAATTAATGCATACATTGGTCACAAACCATGGAGGCAAATGTTTGGAATGTCTTGAAATTTTAATGCATACTTTATACTCCATCGGGAACATTTAAAAGCTTTGACCTTAGCCTATAGCAATCTGGGAAAAAAAGAAAGGGTGATGAAGTCTGAACTACACATCTAAATTTATGCCTGATAATGTGAAATGTTTATTGAAGCCAGCACAGCAGAATGTGATAATCCATGAACTTGAGATAGGGGAGATGAGTTGTAGGTGTTATGGGTAGTTATCAGTGTGCTTATCCTAAATGATTTCAACTCTATAGTTTTGAGATAGAAAAGCCAAGGCAAAAGGACTGTTTTGCAGTCAGAAAAGTCTAGGCTAGGGTTCTAATATCTATTAGGAACCCCTCACCCCAGTGAGTGTAGCTAAACCATGCATAATCCAAGAGATGGATATTATGCCTCTAAGCTAAAATTTAAACCATAAATTTTATTATTAGCCCTTTCTCCTGAGACTTCCCAGACTAAGCTAATTCCTAATTGAGAGATAAGCTTGAACCTCATTTACAATAAAGATTTGAGCAACATGTGAAACCTGGGCTATCAGGGAGGCCAGGAAAAGTGCAAATAACAAAAATCCTTCATCATGTTAAAGTTCTAGCCTCAGTACATTCTCTTGTTCCTAATCTTAACCCTCACTCCAGAGCCAAATGAAGAGGGAATAGAGCAGAATGTATGTAATACGGGTTATTGAAACTTTACAAAAATATCTGACAAAGTGCCAGGCATATAAAAACATGAAATGAATTTTAGTTATTGTTATTATTATCGTCATTACTATTATCATGATCCTCACTATCAGCAGCAACATCCCCAGCAAAATCATCTTAAAGGCCTTAGGTAGTCCTATGAAATAGTCCCTGAGTTAGCAGCTTTGATTATAGTCTCTATTCTAAAATGACTCAACATGAACTTTGAATTTGTAAGGACATAAATGATAGGTCCAATAGCTGGAGATTCAGGTGCAAATAATGCCTTCACATAAGACATGCTCCCCCTAAGCAAAATATCTGTCAAAACTGCCAACTACCGGCTCATTCCCATTCCTGTCATTGTCTTTTCTAGAGCACAGATGAATGCCACCCAGGTGTTGGTATAAACTAAAGAGGTTAAACTGCTTTGAACAATTTCCTCAAGAAGAAAAATGAGACTCAATTATTCAAACTGAACTAAGTACCCTCTCTCTCTCTCTAGTCTCTATGTCCAACTCTTGGGACCCCATGGACTGTAGCCCACAAGGCTCCTCTGTCCATGGAATTCTCCAGGCAAGAATGCTGGAGTGGGTTGCCATTTCTTTCTCCAAGGGATTTTCCTGACCCAGGAATTGAACCCTGGTCTCCTGCATTGCAGGCACATTCTTTACCGACTGAGCTATGAGGGAATGCTAGGACCAACAATCAACTGGAAGGCTACTTTGGAGGCACAGCCAACCTGTGCCCTCCAACTCATTGAGAGAGGGAATCAATGGTATAAAACACACCCTTTCCAAGAGGCACCGTATTCCCCCTTGAGTATGCAGATTTTGTGGAAGTCAGACAGTAGCTTGTCTTTCCTGAGAACATGGTGACTGCACTTTAGGGATCAAAAAACCCTTAAGTATTTAAGGAAATAGCACTAGAAGGTCAGATGATTGCAGAGATCTTTTTAAGGTAAGACCCCCTTATTTACTAGAGGACCTTCTTGGAAGGAAAGCCAATTTTAATTTTTGTGTTCTTTGTAGGCAGTTAGTTGTCTTGATGGTACAGGGTCATGCTATCAAAATTTGTCCCCGAAATGCATGTAGATTGGACTCTACTCACTGGCTAGGATTGTTATGGATGATTAGGTTATCCTAGACTTCCTCCTTGCAAGCCATTTAACATAATCACTAAGACGTTCTTCTGTACCTGGATTAACGCCATGGACCAAATGGAAAAGTCAATAGAGACTTTTAAGGAGAAAGCTGCCTACTGTCTAAGTTAGACCCTAATAATTTGGAAATTTGTTCAACATGTTGGGTCCAGGGCCCCAAGCATGGTTGTGGTCAACATTGTAGGTTAATCTCCTCCTGCTGCCTGGACTCCTGTTATTAGAAGTCTTTATTCAATGCTATATGAAAAAAATTTACTTGACTAATTTGTTGGATTAATTGGAATGGCAGATGAACTATCATATTCATGAGAACCTTTTCTATAAATCAAGACTGTAGGAGTCAGGGGTAAATCTTCTGGGGAGATCATTCTTCATGTGTCCTTCACATTTCTGCATGTCTTACAAGCAGAAGCACTCTCTCTTTTTCTCCATATTATCATCTCAAGGATATTGGTAAAGCAAAAGCCTTGGAAGACAGTGATAATGGCTCCCTCTAGAAAACTACAGATTAGTTTGCTGAACAATATAATTAATATGATGTCTCCATCTTGGGCAAAGACTAAGTAGTCTCATTGCCTGTTATCAAAGATATGAATTCTCTAAGCTGAGATTCCTCTCCTATAAGCACACACTGCATATGTAGGTATCACATAGCCTTTTTTGTGCTATTCCATGGGATGTGTACAAGGTCACAAACCTCTGTCCATAGTTCTCCAGGCACTCTATCAGATCTAATCCCTTGAATCTATTTGTCACTTCCACTGTCTAATCATAAAGATTTGATTTAGGTCATACCTGTATGGTCTAGTGGTTTTGCCTACTTTTTTCAATTTAAGTCTGCATTTGGCATTAAAGAGGAGAATGAAAAAGTTAGCTTAAAACTCAATATTCAGAAAATTAAGATCATGGCATCCAGTCCCATTACTTCATGGCAAATAGATGGGAAAACAATAGAAACAGTGACAGACTTTATTTTGGGGGGCTCTAAAATCACTGCCAATGGTGACTGCAGCCATGAAATTAAAAGACGCTTGCTCCTTGGAATAAAATCTATGACCAACCTAGACAGCATATTAAAAAACAGAGACATTACTTTGCCAACAAATTTCTGTCTAGTCAAAGATACGGTTTTTCCAGAAGTCATGTATGGATGTGAGAGTTGGATTATAAAGAAAGCTGAACACTGAAGAACCAATGCTTTTGAACTGTGGTATTGGAGAAGACTCTTGAGAGTCCCTTGGACTGCAAGGAGATCCAACCAGTCCATCCTAAAGGAAATCAGTCCTGAATATTCATTGGAGGGACTGATGCTGAAGCTGAAGCTCCAATACTTTGGCTACGTGATGCAAAAAACTGACTCATTGGAAAAGACCCTGAAGCTGGGAAAGACTGAAGGCAGGAGGAGAAGGGAACAGCAGAGGATGAGATGGATGGTATCACCAACTTGATGGACATGAGTTTGAGTAAGCTCTGGGAATTGGCAATGGACAAGGAAGCGCATCGTGCTGCAGTCCATGGGGTCACAAAGAGGCGGACATGACTGAGCAGATGGGATATGTGGCTCTGAGAACCAGCACAAATGCTGATACTCTAGATACTGCTGTGGCTGCAGCTGATAATGTATTTTGTCTCTGATCCAGGAGTCTCATGTCTTCTGCCACCTTCCATGGAAAACTACTTAGTTTACAGACAAGGTAAAGTCTCAACCTCTCCAAACTTTTTGACAGAGTATGGGCAAGGTCTAGGAATTATGATAACAAATGTTCTTATCTTCGTATTTTATTTGCATATTATTGCATTTTTTGACGGCCAATGTATCTGTATGATTTTTAACAGTGGCTCTTAAAAGATTCACTCTCTAATGTGGACCCCGACTCAACCAGATATCACCAAGTTCATCTTTTCTTTCTCACTGGGAAAATAATTATATTAGCAAATTGTGACTATTTTTCACTGTTTTAAATAAATTAGATTATAATCATGTGCCACTAACTAAGGACAGATTCATGGTAGAATATGGAATATCTGTGAATACTCTACTAAAACAAGCCTCAAAATTTCAGCAGCACAAACATAAAATGTATTTCTCACTCTCACAAGTCTACTGGCAATGCCCCAGGAAGAACCCCTTGTACGGTGACCTTAGCCATCCGGATTGCTCGATCTTGGCTGCCCATCTCTGCCTACACACCCACCTCAGAAAGGAAACAGATATTGGACTATTGCACAAGGGCTTTTCACTGCCTCAACATGAAAGTGACACATGCTAATTCCACTCATAGTTCATTGGTGAGAATTAGTCAGATCAGATCAGATCAGATCAGTTGCTCAGTCGTGTCCGACTCTTTGCGACCCCATGAATCGCAGCACGCCAGGCCTCCCTGTCCATCACCAACCCCCGGAGTTCACTCAAACTCATGTCCATCGAGTTGGTGATGCCATCCAGCCATCTCATCCTCTGTCGTCCCCTTCTCCTCCTGCCCCCAATCCCTCCCAGCATCAGAGTCTTTTCCAATGAGTCAACTCTTCACATGAGGTGGCCAAAGTACTGGAGTTTCAGCTTTAGCATCATTCCTTCCAAGGAAATCCCAGGGCTGATCTCCTTCAGAATGGACTTGTTGGATCTCCTTGCAGTCCAAGGGACTCTCAAGAGTCTTCTCCAACACCACAGTTCAAAGGCATCAATTCTTCGGCGCTCAGCCTTCTTCACAGTCCAACTCTCACATCCATACATGACCACAGGAAAAACCATAGCCTTCACTAGACGGACCTTTGTTGGCAAAGTAAAGTCTCTGCTTTTGAATATGCTGTCTAGGTTGGTCATAACTTTCCTTCCAAGGAGTAAGCGTCTTTTAATTTCATGGCTGCAGTCACCATCTGCAGTGATTTTGGAGCCCCCAAAATAAAATCTGACACTGTTTCCACTGTTTCCCCATCTATTTCCCATGAAGTGGTGGGACCGGATGCCATGATCTTCGTTTTCTGAATGTTGAGCTTTAAGCCAACTTTTTCACTCTCTACTTTCACTTTCATCAAGAGGCTTTTTAGTTCCTCTTAACTTTCTGCCATAAGGGTGGTGTCATCTGCATATCTGAGGTTATTGATATTTCTCCTGGAAATTTTGATTCCAGCTTGTGTTTCTTCCAGTCCAGCGTTTCTCATGATGTACTCTGCATATAAGTTAAATAAACAGGGTGACAATATACAGCCTTAACGAACTCCTTTTCCTATTTGGAACCAGTCTGTTGTTCCATGTCCAGTTCTAACTGTTGCTTCCTGACCTGCATACAAATTTCTCAAGAGGCAGGTCAGGTGGTCTGGTATTCCCATCTCTTTCAGAATTTTCCACAGTTTATTGTGATCCACACATGGCCCCAATCAAATGGAAAAGAAACTGAGAAGTGCAAGTCATATGTTTAAGACACATAGCGCTTTCTAATCACTATGTGAAAATGAGGAAAAAAATACCTTTGAATCCCATTAAAAAAAAAAAAATTGCAAGTGGGTCGATATTGGTTCCCACTGTCTGCACAGGAAAAATAAACAAACATGGCCAAAAACACCTTCCCCGGAGCTAGAATGGCCACCTGGTCATCTCAGAAGGGGATGTGCTCCAAGCTTTGTATGAAGCTCTCCTTGCATCCCTCTGTGAGAGAACAAATAATGCCAATTGTCAGCCTTGGAAATATTAGGATAAATATTCAGAGACAATTTTAAGTATATTTCATGTACATCATTTCATTTAATTCTCACAAAGCCCAAGTAAAGTTCTATTGGTATTCTTTTCTTCAGCTTTTCATTTTATATCGGCATGTAGTCCATTAACAAAGTTGTGATAGTTTCAGGTAGACAGCAAAGAGACTCACAGACTTAGAGTGCTCTTATTTTAAACATGAGGAAACGTAGTCAGGGAGAGGTCGAATGACTGTGCTCCTGGAAGTATAGCTCTTGAGTCCAGATTCTTCTCCACCTCTACTATCTCCATGTGACACCCACATATAGCTAAAGAATGCATGTGACAGGAAAGGTTTCTCTGGTGACTCAGTCAGTAAAGAATCTGCCTGCAATGCAGGAGGCATGAATTCGATCTCTGGGTCAGCAAGATTCCCCTGGAGAAGGAAATGGCAACCCGCTCCAATATTCTTGCCTGGGAAATCCCACAGAGAGCCTGGCAGGCTACCACCGAGTGGTTAATATCTCTTAAAGTCCTACAAGGTCAGTCTTATTGTTAAAAAGTGGAGCTAAAGCATGGTCTGGTTCCAAGCCTGTAGACATTGAAGTTTAGCAAAACCTAGAATATGAGGTTAACTAGACTTCCCTGGTGGCTCAGATGGTAAAGCGTCTTCCTACAATGCAGGAGACCAGGGTTCGATCCCTGGGTCGGGAAGATCCCCTGGAGAAGGAAATGGCAACCCACTCCAGTTCTCTTGCCTGGAAAATCCCATGGATGGAGGAGCCTGGTAGGCTACACTCCATGGGGTCGCAAAGAGTTGGACATGACTGAGCAACTTCACTTTCACTTTCCAAGAGTGAAGGAATTTGAAGGCTTTGCAGTTAGCTTTTTTGCTCCATTTTGCCTCATAATTTGCATCATGAAGACTGATGTGACATGTTAGGATCTTAATTATCTGGCTGATATTTGCCTTATTTCCATGGTACATGGAACCCCATCCATATTTTAAAACCTTTTTTTTTTTCAGAATATAATTGGGTCAGTTATGATTATATTTGGGGTGGTAATCAAAAACTGGTGAATTATATTGACAACAGTGTTTAAATTTCACTAATACTATATCAAAACTACGTGGTAGTATACTGGCCATATTTTAAACAATGATGATAAGCACATTATATACATATTCAAAGCCATTTTATGCCTATTATCTGATTTAGGATTTTACACACCTGGTTAGCAAGTTAAAGTATGTATTGTTATCACCATAATTGAAAAAACTGTGGCAGAAGTTAAATGACTTTATTTTTAACAAAAATTAAACATAAGCTAGGTTGGGTGACACAGTGAAATAACGTATTTCTTAGATGTCAAAGAATATGCAGTCTCCACAAGGTGATGAAACTAAATTGGAATCAAATGTAGTTTTATTCAGGTTCCATTAGGATAATATTTTGTTACTCTGGTTCTTATCTGGTTCAATTAAATATGAACACAAAGAGAAGTTATAATTCAAACTGGTTTGGTTCACGGTTCAATTAGTACATAGTGTTTTGAGACAATTAAGTGCATTCATGACTTTTCCCCCCCAGTTCTAGATGCATGATTTGGTTGTAAGCAAGTTGCTAATTAAATTGGAATACATTTAGGAAGGAAACAGAAGGAAATGGTAATTATATTTCGAGAGGTTATTTGCATATCTCTATATCGCTTCATCTTTACTAACTCTGTAAAATACCTGCCATCACCCCCATTTTACAAACAAGAAAACTTAAAATATTATGTTGGCTATGTGTCTTTCCTGTGGTCACCCAATTATAATGTGTGAAATTTAGAATTGCTCTAATTTGTTCACAGGTTTTATGACTTTGAAGCTCCTGTAACATTCTTGGGTGGTGTGTGTCTTCCACATGTATGACAGAGTGGCCATTCTCCACGGGCAACTATTCTTAATTAACTTTCTACTTATTTTCACCTAATGAGAATATTCTCTGTGCAAAACCTTGTGTTGTTTCATCTACCCAATAAGCTGGAGTGAAGGCTTTGTCGAAGAACTTCTTTAGAAACAGTTTAGTTTACAATTTTATGAGCACACTAAGCTATTTTCTGTGACAAGGCTCACATCTGTACATTCTGGTAAATTCTTTCCCATCACATTTGTTTACTGTCATACAAATATAGCCCAGATATTATGGAAGATGCCTAAAGTCCCCAGGGAAAACCTATTCCAATTCATGGAGAAGTGATTTAGAATAAGTGAGGAGGACAGAATTCATAATTCTATATCTGGATCTGGAAAATTACCATTTAGACGTAGTACTGACCCTGACTCAGAGATTTGTCTTGATATTAAGAAAGCTTTTTTGTATTACCATCATCCCTTCAAGCTAGGGTGTTATTGCATCTTTCAAAAAAAATTACAAACTAATAAAGTCTAGAGGAATTTATCAGGTTTCTAGAGTCTGAATTCCACATGTGCAAACTGTCAGCTTTAAGTAAGTCAGGCAAAACTCTTTAAATGAGTCAACCTCTCCCTGAATATGGGAAATGGGAAATGTTATTCAGTATTTAGAATAAAACAGTTTGAATGGTGAGGAATAGATTAAACTTGCTCACAGTCGCTGAGCAGCGATAATAAGAGATGATTTGAAAGTGGAAATTGTCATTTGTGATGGGTCTCCCTGTTAAACACACTCACATGTGTGAAGGCTTTAGAGAGTATGCATGAAACCAGTGAGCACGTCCCCATCTCGGTAAATGAAGCATTCATCAGGACTTTCTTCCTGCTAGGATTTCTCATACCTGGCTTGACTTCCATTCCACAGCCAACCCAAACACCATTGAATGCAGATCAGAAAACCCTGTAAAAAAGGTCCTCTGAAGACATCTTCACAGGGTGGTCCCCAGACAGCCAAAATTCATGCAAGAGAATGCTAAGGGCAGGTGGCTTTAAATGTGTGGCTGAAAAGTTCGTAGTGAACTTGGGATTAGAGCTGGATTCCAACCCTGCTTCTGTCTTTGTCCATCCTTTATGTTAACCTGATTGGGAAAGTTACATTATCTCTTTGAGCCTTAGTTTCCTCATTTGTGATAAATGAGTGATAATAATGGTGGAGTTTATCTCATAATGGATCAAATTAGGCCATATACGCAAATGCACAGCCTACTACCTGGTCCATAGTGAGCACTAAAGAAATGTTATTTGAAATTCAGGACCAAGAAGAAATCTGTCAAACTTAAATCCCTTTTGGACTCTTTGAATAAAGAAGCAATATGTTTACCAGCATTCTAAATAGTTTGAAGTGAAATGAAGTCACTAAGTCGTGTCCGACTCTTTGTGACCCCATGGACTGTAGCCTACCAGGCTCCTCTGTCCATGGGATTTTCCAGGCAATAGTCCTGGAGTGGATTGCCATTTCCTTCTCCAGGAGATCTTCCCAACTCAGGGATCGAACCCGGGTCTCCCGCATTGTAGACAGACGCTTTACTGTCTGAGCCACCAGGGAAGCTAAATAGTGTATTAACCAGTATTAAATTCTTACTGTGCCTCTATTTCTGTCTTTTTGTAATGGAATCCCTGAGTACCCAGACACTGAAGGTAAGACATACTTCCCTAGAAAACATCTAATTTCCCCCAGTCCATAAAATCCATCAAATGTGCATACCTTGAAGCTTGTATATTTTACCACTTGGAAAATGTGGTGTTCTTCTGACAACTTTCCATGACACAATCCCTCCCTCCCCTTCTGTTTTACTCTGGGGGAAAAACTCACATTGCAATTTCCTTTTTCTGATTCTCCTCACCTCTTTTAGACTAACTTTTAGTGTAAAACGTTTCCTGCGACTGCTAAATCTCTTTGGCTATATGCACTGGTTAATTACTTCCCAGAGCATCTGTTGCTTGTCAGGCAAACATGTTCCACGTGTTTGTTAAAATGGCTTTTCTTTCTAGAAATTACATTGAAGACATTCTGTAATACAAGGAAGAAAATGAAGTCCCTCTCATGTGTTAGGCATCTGTTATCTGTCAGGCACTCCTTTAATGATTTTGTCTAATCCATTCAGTAAACCTATGATATGGGTTAACATTACACTCATTTTACACTGGGAAAAAGAATTGTAGACATCAAATCACTTGCTATATAAACAAAACTCAAATCCAAGTATTTGTGTTACTCAAAAGTACTTGGGGCAGTTTTCTGATTTGATATTTGGATTGTGGGAATCATGTAATGAAGTCATATTACTTCTCTTTTTTTAAAAACAGCAACAGTAATAGCCATGAGTGTCCACCATCACAGCCACCACCTAAAATCCACAATAATTTTAGGTTACAGAGCATCACTCTCAAGGAAAAAGTTCTGTATCAGTAAGTGCCTAGAGGGCAAAGGGAGTGTGGCAGGCAGATCTCATTTATCTCTAAGATTCCCGCCCCTCCCCACTATATGTTCCCTCTATGACCCTTTCCCCTTGAATGTGGGTGGGATTCAGGAGTACAATGAGTCATTGCACCTGTGATTATGTTACCGTATACATCAAAAGGGATATTTCAGATGTAACTAAGGTCCTTAATCAATTGACATTGAGTTAAAAAGTGAGCTTATCCTGTGTGGGCCTGACCTAATCAGATGAGTCCTTAAAAGAAAGAAAGTGAAAATGTTAGATGCTCAGTTGTGTCTGACTCTCTGCAATCCCGTGGACTGTAGCCAGCTAGTCTCCTATGTCCATGGAATTCTCCAGGCAAGAATACTGGAGTGGGAAGCCATTCCCTACTCCAAGGGATTTTCCCAACCCAGGGATCAAACACTGGTCTCCTGCATTGCAGGGAGATTCTTTACCATCTAAGCCACCAGGGAAACCCTTAAAGAAATCAGATAGATTCAAAATAAGAGATTGCTTCTGCTTGCATTGAAGAAGAAAACCATGTTGTGAACTAACATGGAGAGAGTTACATGGCAAGGACACAAGGTTCAGCCTCTTGGTGCTGAGCGCATCCCCTGGCTAATAGCCAGTAAGAAAATGGGGACTTTATTCCAATAACTGCAAGGAACTCAATTCAGCCAATAGCCAGTTACCTTAGAAGAGGACCCTGAGACTTAGGTGAGATCATGGCCTGGGTTAGCATTCTGATTTCAGCCTGGTGAAACCCTGAGCAGGAGACCCTGTTAAGTCATGCCCATTGACAATATATCTATATCTATGCTGTGCTTAGTCACTCAGTTGTGTCTGACTCTTTGTGACCCTGTGGACTCTTTGGACCCTGCCAGGCTCCCCTGCCCATGGAGATTCTCCAGGCAAGAATACTGGAGTGGGCTGCCCTGCCCTCCTCCAGGTTCAGTTCAGTTCAGTCACTCAGTCGTGTCCAACTCTTTGCGACCCCATGAACAATAGCACAGGCCTCCCTGTCCATCATCGACTCCTGAAGGCTACCCAAACCCATGTCCATTGAGTCGGTGATGCTATCCAACCATCTCATCCTCCTCGTCCCCTTCTCCTCCTGCCCTTAATCTTTCCCAGCATCAGGGTCTTTGCAAATGAGTCAGCTCTTCGCATCAGGTGGCCAAAGTATTGGAGTTTCAGCTTCAACATCAGTCCTTCCAATGAACACCCAGGACTGATCTCCTTTAGGATGGACTGGTTGGATCTCCTGGCAGCCCAAGGGACTCTTAAGCATCTCTCCCAAACCAGAGATCGAACCCAGGTCCCCCACATTGTAGGCAGATTCTTTACCATATGAGCCACCAGGGAAGTCCAAGGATACTGGAGTGGCTAGCCTATTCCTTCTCCAGGGGGTCTTCCTGACATAGTGATTGGATCACAGTCTCCTGCATTGCAGGTGGATTCTTTACGAGCTGGGCTGCCAGGGAAGCCCATCTATATCTGTATCTATATATATATATATCTATATCTATCATCTATGTCTATCATCTATATCTATCATCTATATCTATATCTAATCTGTAGTTCAAATGGCTCAGACAGTCAGTAACCTGCCTGCAATGCAGGAGACCCAGGTTCAATCCCTAGGTTGGGAAAATCCCCTGGAAAAGGAAATGGCAACTGACACTGGTATTCTGCCTGGGAAACCCCATGGACAGAGGACCTCGTGCACTACAGCCCATGGTATAGGGCTCGCCAGGGTCGGACAGAACTTGGCAACTAAACAAGAACAAACAGAAAGTGTGGGGGCAGGGATATGGGACCTCTCTGTACTTTCGTCTTAATTTTTATGAGCCTAAAACTTCTATAAAAATTAAGTCTATTAAGAAAAGAAAAACAGAAGGGAAGCAAGATAATATACTGGAAATTTGTAAAAGGATTCAAGTGAATCTGGGTGATGTACCAGCAATATCTATTACAATTATGTACCGTTGAAAAGATTACAATTAACAGCTTAATAACGCTGGAGTCCTTCTCCTAAAAATTAAAAAACAGTAAATTGATTAAGAAAATGTTCCTTTTAACACTATTAGGACTGCCACTCGTTAAATGACTGTTATGTCCCAGACACCGTTTCATTTAAAAATTACCGTGGCCTTGTGACATTGGTTTTACCACAACCTCATTTTACACATGATGAAATCTTTGTTACAAGAGATAAAATAATTTGGCCAGGTGAACGTGTCCTATAGATAGGTGAGCATAGACCTGAATTATATGAGTCCAATTGTGTGTCCACGCCTCTCCAGTGAACTACCACTTTTTTGGGTAGGTTTAAGCTAAGATGTTGGCAAACTGCTTCAGATAATAACCATAAAAAGTGTTTACTATGTGCCAGGATCTTCTAAGCACTTTATATAGATTAACTCAGCACTTCAAAAGAGTACACTTTTTTATCTTTTTTTTTTGAAAGAGATGTGTTATTTACTATGGTCAACCAGTATATAACAATGACAGATGCTTTAACACCTTGAAAACTTTGTGCTCATAGTTTTTTTTTTAATCTCCCTCGCATTCTCTTTTCCTTTCTTTTCTCATCTTTCCTTTCTGTCTTCATTTAATCTTTAATTTACATTGGATACCACATTTTCAGCAAAAACCATGATGATATTGCTGCTGCTGCTGCTAAGTCGCTTCAGTCGTGTCCGACTCTGTATGACCCCATAGACGGCAGCTCACTAGGCTCCCCCGTCCCTGGGATTCTCCAGGCAAGAACACTGGAGTGGGTTGCCATTTCCTTCTCCAATGCGTGAAAGTGAAAAGTGAAAGTGAAGTCGCTCAGTTGTGTCCAACTCTTAGTGACCCCATGGACTGCAGCCCACCAGGCTCCTCCACCCATGGGATTTTCCAGGCAAGAGTACTGGAGTGGGGTGCCATTGCCTTCTCCGCTGATAATATTAGAGAGTTACAAAAGATCAAATATGAAGCCTGCCTTTCAAGACCTTACAGTTTATTACAAAAATTAGATGAATGCATAAATGTCTATAGCATAAACTGAAAAGGGGGTTCAGAAAGACTATGAATAGATATTCAAAGAAGGAAGAAATTGAAGTTGACTGTTGAACAAAACAGTTTTGAACTGCACAGGTCCGCTTATAAGTGGATTTTTTTTTCCCCCCAAAAAAACACTATAGTGCTATATGTGTCATAGTTGGTTGAATCCACCAACGCAGAACTGTGCACATGGAGGGACAGCCATGGGACTTGAGCATCTGAGGATTTGAGTAGATGGGGCAGGTCCTAGAACCATTCTCCAAGCATTGTTCAAGGGTCAGCTGTATTTGAAAAAGTTGACAGCTAAAATAGACTTTGAAGGAAAAATGGGATTTAGATTTATTGCCATGCAAGGACAAGTCATCATAGGTGGAAGGAAGAACATGAACCCATTTATGAAGAGAGGAAGGAGCCGCTTTTCTGGTATCCAGGTTAGTACTTCAATTTGTAGCACAGAAAGGGTTAAGGGCTAAATGATCTACTCTAAATGCCAAGTTAAGAAGGTTAGGCTTCAATTTTCACTCAAAGTTCTGATTTCAAAGCCCCACTGGGATGAGGAAACTACCAGATTTTGGACAACAGTTGAGCATGTATTTTTACTCAAGGTAATTGTCTGTCTCTTGATGCAAAACCAAAGGGATATTTTAAGACTTTTTTTTTTTTTTTTGCTGTTTCAGTATACACCAGAGAAGAGGATAATATTGACTTGAAGTTCCTCTAAAATAATGTCTTATGACCAATGAACACCTGCCATGAGATTGTGTTTCTTTTTGATGTCTTTTTAATCAGCTTACCAATTTGCAGTTAGAAAACAAAGCAACTAAAGCCGCGTTAAGTCAGGAAGCACGGTAATCCTCACCTCCCTCTCAGATCAACATTGCTTCTCTTGAGCACACTTATTTGTTTTTGTATCTATCCAAGAAGGGGGATAAAAACCTTATTTATGAAGCTTTCATCAGTGACCTGAAATACCACCACAGAGACAACGGTTTTTCCTGGTGTTTATTTGGACAATCAATTATTCACTTACAATGTAGGTATGTGCAATTGAGCACAGAAAATAATGGACAAGAACTTACTAACAATTTCATTGTGAGCCAGTAAAATCTCAAATTGCATCTCACCATATCAAACTACAAAGCACCCAGAAAGGATGGATTTTTGACTGCCTTCCAAGACTTCAATTAAATAACCCAAAGTAAAGTTCATTTGTTGAGAAGTTCTAACCACAGATGTTACCTACTCTATGACTGAGTGCCTATATGTGGGAGGAACATGCAATTTATTATCCAAAGAGGGATGGTTTTGACAGGAAAAAAAAGGAGATAGTAATAATTATAGCAAGACCACCAGGATCTACGTGAACTGTCCCAGACAAACTTTTCATTGGAACTCAAACTCAAAGATCATATGCTATTATTTGAAGGGGGGTAAAAAAGGGAATTCTATAAATTGCCTATCTTAAACACTTCATTTAAAAACTATGTTGATTTTGACTCTAAATATATGTCCATGGAGTTTTCCAGGCCAGAATACTGGAGTGGGTAGCCGTTCCCTTCGCCAGAGGTTCTTCCCAACCCAGGGAGTGAACCCAGGTCTCTTGCATTGCAGGCAGATTCTTTACCATCTGAGCTACCTGAGAAGCCCATAAGAACTATGTGATTTTGACTCTAAATATAGAAACGACTCATTTCAACTCCCTTTTCATGGTAGCTACATGATTTCTGAGAAATATGTCTTTAATAATGTAGAGGAAAGATATTTTCCAGGACTTGCATCAATGTTGCTCTCTTTTAGCGTTTAGAATCTCAGGAAAGAAGCATAGAGTAATGCAAAGATCCTGGTGGGTAGGCAAATGATATGTCAGTTCATGCTTTGCACTTCCTAGTTGAGTGATTCTTAAGCTATCTGGACCTTAACTTCTTCATCACCTAATAATACTCCCTATGAATCAAACATTTTGCTAAGCACTTTACACTGATTATCCCATTCTAACTGTCACAACAACACTTTGAGGTAGGTATTTTTAGTATGTGTGCTGCCAAAGTGAGCACAGAGGTAGGTATTTTTAATATCCGATTTTCAGATGATAATCTCCATCCTTGCTTTATTTTCTGCTTATAGTATCTTCATTTATATACTTATATTTCCAACTAGTTTGTATTTTTCAAGGGACAGAAATTGTGCCATTTTTGAGGACTGCAGACACACAATTTGATGCTTAAAAAAATGCAAGTGAAAGAAAGGAAGGAAGAAGAAACTTCTTAAGTTGCTAAAAGTGATACATCTATTCTGGATTTGAATTAGGAGGTAAACCCCAGTCATCTGAACCCACAGTCTTCACTACTCCTTTGTACTGTCTCCCTAACTTACAATGCCATTGTGAAAATTAAATGAGAAACATCCTGAGTATGAGTTCAGTGGATATGTGTTCACTCCCTTTTCTTCCTCTCAGATCTGTGACTTTTGGATCACTTGGGGATCGTGCTAGAAAATGGAGAAACATTGCTTTCCTCAACACTTAAGGGACTCATTCATATTGGAGAGCTCATTTGATGATTTACAGTGGATGAATATCTCTTTCCTTGGCAGGAAATCTATTTAAAGAAAACAAAGTAAGATCAGTTACTTGATGCATTTATGGGGCCTGATCCAGGGAAATCCATAAAGAAATTACTTTGTCAGACTCTTTTTCAACAATCTAAGCTACTTTTTAAAATATTCCTGATTAGAGTAGACTTTTGTTGTACATTGATGTGTTATTATTGTTATTATTAATGAAAATAATATTCTTCAAAGATGTACAAATGATTAACAATGTATAGTTTGTAATATTTTCAAAGTGTGAATTTGCACCTTGCATGACAGAAAACTGGTATTCATGGTAAGACTTGTAGCTATCAAGAAGTGAGCAACTTGAGGATATGGAAAAACTGGAACCCTTGTACATTTCTGGTAAGAATATAAAATGATGAAACTGCTTCAAAAAGCTAAATGCAAAAATTACCATATGATCCAACAATTCTAATCCTAGGTATGTAAACAAAATAACAAAAGCAGAAGCTCCAACAGATAATTACAAGCCAGTATTGACTGAAGAGTTATTCATAGTAGCCAAAAGCTGGACACAACCCAAGTACTCATCAGCAGATTTAAAGGATAAACAAAATGCATATATGTATAATGAAATATTGGGCTTCCCTGGTGGCCAGACGGTAAAGAATCTGCCTGCAATGTGGAAGACCTGGGTTTGATCCCTGGGATGAGAAGATCCCCTGAGGAGGGCATGGCAGCCCATTCCAGTATTCTTGCCTGGAGAATCCCTATGAACACAGGAGCCTGGTGGGCTCCAGTCCATGGGGTTGCAAAGAATCAAACACGACTGAGTGACTAAGCACAGCACAATGAAATGTTATTCATCCACAAAGAGGAATAAAATTCTAACACGTGCTATAGCAATGATGAACCTTAAAAAATCATGCTAAATAAAATAAAACAGGTACAAAAGAGTAAATATTATACAATTCCACTTGCATGAAATATATAGAAATAGCAGAATCTGGGAGACAAAGTTGATCAGAGTTTATCAGCAGAAAGAGAGAATTGAGGTGTTATCAAGTAATGGTTACTGAATTTCTGTTTGGGGCGATGAAAATTTTTGAAAATAGATAATGACAATGTTGCATGATACTGTCATTGCAATTAATATCATTGAATTGTTTATTTAAAAATGTTTGAAGTGGAAAATTTTGTATATACATGCCATCTCTAGAATTTTTTAAAAGTATACAGTAATGTGACGTTCCCTTATCTTCTCAGGCTAAATACAGTAAGTCTCTTAATAGAATATAAAACTTTTTGTTAAAAAAGAAAAGGATATTTCTTGAAAAATGGGACTCTGTATGAACTTGAAGGGGGAGTGCTGGATTGTGGCAAAGAAAATAGATGACTATCCATGGGGATGTAATAGATGAGAAACTTGATGAGGCCAAATTTAAGGATTTGCAGACTTTTCAAGAGATATTTCTGGTGAATGTTGTGGTTCCATTGTGCCACAAAAATTCCCAAAGTTGTACTTATATCTCCATAATGGCATTTTTCAGCATGAAAAGAGGCCTCAAAGTCAACGATTTGGGTAATTTGGAGTTATATTATAGTGGCATCTTTATTGCAGTAGCACTGACGTTATTTAATATTTTAGTGCACACTGAAGGGTACCAACAAGAAGATACTGTCTTCAGCAGTTTCCAGACTCAATTTGCCGTAGAATTTATTACACCCATCATCAATAAGACAAATATGTATCCCAAACTGCCGTCTCGTTGAGGCTGCCACTCACTGTATCTGCTCTCTCACAAGTGGGGGGTCAAGGGTGACAGATTTTATTCTTGACAAAAAATGTTTGTGTTCCTCCTTGAATAGATTTCTCTTACCCATGCTAGGGGTGTCAGCCTTGCTCATGGGATTTTCTTTGGTCAGTGAAATGTGAATGGAATTTCCTGAGAACTTTTAAGAGCCAGTGTGTGGTATTCTTCCCTCTTCCATGAGAAATGTTCCATGTAGAAGCTGCTCTATCAGCCAGATTAGTGATAGACATGTTCTGAACATGGGAAAGGAAGAAGGGTGAATATTTGTGATCAGGGAAGTCAGCCATGGTAAACAGTACTATTGCCTAGAATTTCTTCTGCTTTCCCCTGTAGAAGGGTTATGCAGTGTCAGGCTTGACTATGAGACTCATGTGGCAGTGACATGTGAGCAGAAGTAATGTGCATCCTGTCTAGTGAGCCAAAATATGGTGTTTCTATTCATGACATTGTAAATATTCCACATAGATGGACTATTCAGTCAGTTTGTATTCTGGATTGAAGATGACCTATGGTTGTCCTATAATTAACTATTGTATGAGTTAGAAATAAATTATTATTTCAAGCCACTGAAATTTGGAGTTGTTTGTTACCTCCAAACCCAGCCTAGCTGAACTAATAGATTAGGAAGCCCAAGATATACTAGTTAATTATCCCATCTTCTTGAGATACTATGAATGGTCCAGAAATGGGCTCATTGGTCAAATCAGGCAAATTAATATTCTCTTCTAAAATTCTAATTTGAACAGTTGGCTTAAAGGCAATAAATATATATTTAATCCCATTTTAGTAATGAAAGAATTTTGTCTTGTAGTTGACAGGAATACAGTCACTGACCACAGTGAGAACTAGTCACTGGGTTGTAGCTTTTAAAACTATTGATGCTGCAGGTTGGTATTAAAACAGAATTTTCAGTGTTTTAGAAATAGTCCTTTGAATTTTAAGAAATAAATCTTAACAATTTTATGGTGCTGTTGTTTAGTTTTCTCTTGTCATTAAATTGTAACTGTGACTTGATGCAACACATGTTGTAGATTAGAAAATGTTGTGCGTTACTTTATGACGGGTCTTGTCAGACCTTTTCTATATACTAATATGTCCTATGTTTCTTTGGGAGGAGCTGTATCATACATAATTATCCCCTAACATTTTTATTATAGAATCCCCCTCCAGAGATTAATAATTTATAGGATTTATCTTGAAAAACTCTGCTCTATAAGTAGCTTGTGGCTTCTGAATATTTTCCATCATGGAAGGTGGAAGTCCAGCTCCCTGTAACCCAAATAAGCTTTGTGTTAATGATTCAAAATACTAAACAGAGATATGTTCCAATCACTATTATTGAGTTCATGGGGACATAATTTGCCCCATGGGGACAAACTATTCATTATCATTACTTTCCGGAGAAATCATGGAGAAATTTTATAGGTATATCTGAGATTAGTGAACAAAAGGCTGAGTATACAGACCTCAGCTCCAGAAGAAGATCTCATCTACTTACTCTTACATCCATGTAAAGAATCTGGTGTTTTCAAGAAGGTGTGCATTCTAATTGCACAACTTTATTACTGTATCTAGCAGACATCTTTTAGAATATGCATCCATAACCCACCCACCAATTCTCTGAAATCTTTGGGCCAGTTTACATTTCCTTGGAAATTGTGATTGGAATTAAGAAGCTGCTTCTGCAACGTAACTAGAAATGTAACATACACACTTAGGAGAGAGGCACAAACATTTTCTACTCTATGAATGACAAAAATAATTTAGAAAAATTAAAATTGAAGTCTAGAGAGGCAGAGAAGATGGAGCAGATGCCCCAGGAAGAGCTAAATTTCAGATGACTTTACACTTTCAAATTTTGTAAAGGAGAAGTATTGAGGTTAGTATTTGTATCACAAAATTATACTGAAGCTTAAATGAATTGATACTTGCAAAGTGTTTAGGCAGATATCAGGAAGAAATGTTCAATTTGTGTATTACTTATTTTCTGCAGTTATATAGAAAACTCTGAAATGGTTTTGGTTTTATTCTCAGGTTGCCACTAAAATTTTATCTTTATCAATGCATTTAGGCAATTTTATTATGATATGGCTTGCTGTTTTTCTGTGTGTGCATATGTGTGTATGTGTTTGCATGCATACACATATGAGTGAATGCTTAAGGATTATCCATCTTATGATTTGTTAAGATATTTCACTCCATGAGTTTAAAATTGTATCAGATTGGGGAAATTTGGGAGCCATTACAACTTCAAATACACCATTTACTCAGTACACTTTTTTTCTTTGAGATGTTATTACAAACATGCCAATTGTTTGATATTTTCCCACAGATACCAGTTAGTTTTATATTTTTCATTTTCTTTCTCTTTGTATTTAGTTTTGACAGTTTCTATATTTTAGGTCATTAATCTTTTCTTTTGCAGACTCTGATTTGAGGTTAATCTCATTCAATAAATTTTTCATTTCAGATATTGCATTTTTCTTTCTAGAATTTCTCTTTGATTCTTTCACCTTTATATTCATGATGTCCTGTAAATTATTTAACATATTGTTGTAATTGTTGTGATTTCCTAGTCTCCCAATTTCTTCATCTTTAACATGTCTGGATCTGTTTTTATTTTCTAATGTTTCTTCTGGATTGGGTCAGTTTCCTGATTCTTGGAATGTTTAGTGAATTTTTTATGAAATGCTGGAATCATCATATATTACATTGTTGGATGTCCCATTTCTTTGTATTGTTCTAGAGAATATTGAGTCTTGTTCTCTCAGGTAGTTAAGTTACTTGCTACTGGATCAATCCTTCTTAGAGTTACTTTTAAGTTTTTTAAAGTCTTTCTAGTGAAGCCTTTAACTTTAGAGATAGTTCAGCCATAGCCCTAAGGCATGACACTTCTGGGTTCTCTCCTGAATGCCTCTGGTATTCAAGAAAGACTGGCAATTTTGACAGGTTGAAAATCAAATATTTTCAAGCTCTGTGTGAGCTCTCAGAATAGTTTGGTTTGTGATTCTTTGCTCTTTGTTGAGCCTCATGAAGCTTCACAGTCAAAGCTCAAGGGTTGTTTTCTGCATAGCTTCTCCTTTCCTGGAAATCTTTTAAAATAAAGTCCAGCTCCCTCATTTTCTCTGAACTCTTATCTCTGTCTCTTCAACCCTATGGGACTGCCATTTTCTACCTATGACCTCTCTCACTACACCACTGTTCAAAAATTGCTTCCAGCCAAAAATCTGTGGCAAATTTAAGGATCATCTCATTTGCTTTCTTATACTCAGATATCACAATCTTGTGCTGTCATCCACTCTGTCTGAAAATAGCTTTTACAAACATATAGTATCTTTTTGGTTTGTTTTAAAAATATCTTTGCAGAAGAAGAGTAAGTCAATTCAACTTATTCCATCCCTGCTGGGGTTGAAATTTCCAACACTATTATTACTGCTTTTAGAATTGACAGAGTGCAAATGCATTTTGTTCCCATAACTTTAATAGTTAACCTCATCAATATTGTTTCTGATACTCTTTTGCTGCTACTACTGCTCTTGGAAGACAAGTATTTTTGTAATGCCATTACCTTTTTTGGGCAAAAATTGCATTTGTTAATAAAATAATTTAGTCATAATATATTAAATCAGAAATATTTGCATGCTAGTTAAATTTTCATTTGTTGGGTTTATATATTTAGCTACTTTATTGAGTGTCTCCTATGTGTAATATTTAATGTAAATGATCTCTAATTTACCTGATACACTATATATAAAAAGTAGTGCTCTTTTTTCACTATTAAGATGGATTTTTTATTTTAAACTTTTAATTAATTTACCAGCTAATAAAGTAAAGGGTTACAATTTGAACAAAAGTGTTTCAAGTGCAAGAAAAAGAAAAGCCAAGTTAGAAACAAAAAGTTACAGTCATGTGTCTTCCAGTGACACATACTAAACTTATGGGGTGCAAAGTGCTCCCTGTTCTCCACAAAAAGATAATAATTTTGCTTCAAATGTAGATAAATTGAATCGCTAAGCAGAGTGTTAAATTCCTACTGAAGATATTCAGAACACAACTTTTTTAATGAAGGAAGCAGTGAAGTATATTTTCTTTAACGTTCTGTTGCAAGCTGCTTATGTCATCATAAATTACTAACAAAGAGGTCCACACTTGCAGTAACGTTGTCTTACACTCTCTGGCTTCATAGCAGGGATGACCTGTGTCATTTTTCTGGACCTCAAAAAATAAAGAAATGTGACAGAAGTTAATTTGAGTATCTCTTCTGCTCCTGGCATCATTTAATGGAGATAAATTATTTAGAAAAAGTCATACATAATATTGACAGGATGAAGTAAACATATTTTAAAAGGCCTTCATTTTTCACATTAAGGCACTGAGAAATATCTGAAAAAAAATTAAAATTTTCCTATGGATAGTTGAAGCATTGGAAAGCTGAATGTCTAGACAGTATGGTATTTAAACACAGGCTTTGTTGCCAGATTAACCTCCATTAACCTTCTCTTTGGCATTTACCATCTGTGTCATTCGGTCACTCAGTCATGTCCTACTCTTTGTTACTCTATGGGCTGCAGCATGCCAGGCTTCCTTGTCCTTTACATCTCCCAGAGTTTGCTCTAACTCATGTCCATTGAGTTGGTGATGTCACCCAACCACTTCATCCTCTGTCATCCCCTTCTCCTCCTGCCTTCAACCTTCCCCAGCATCAGGGTCTTTTCCAATGAGTGGGCTCTTCGCATCAGGTGGCCAGAGTACTGGGGTTTCAGTTTCAGCATCAGTCCTTCCAATGAATATTCAGGGTTGATTTCCTTTAGAATGGACTGGTTTGATCTCCCTGAAGTCCAAGTGACTCAGGGTGTTGAGCAATTTCTTTAAACCCTAGTTTTAGTTTCAATTAATTGAGAATTGAATATATGAATACTCAGGTGACAGAATTGTTATGACTATTAAATAGTCCATGAATTTTTTAGGAAATAGCCAGGTCCTGATATAGTGTAACTGATTAACAAATTATATTGATGGTTAAATTATCTGCTTGTGTATTCTTCTGCAATCATATAGCCCTTTTACTTTACTTATCTTATATTGCTCATATATCCTCACTTTATATGTAATTTATTTGTTTAATTTATCCCCCTAATTACACTATAAACTCCTTCAAAGAAGGTAGTATGGCTTAAGATAAAATATGCAAATAGTTCATGTACAATCATATGACTGAATAAACAGATAAATTAATTAACACCTTAATTTACACCAAATACTATGTTTTGCTGAGCTATGCAATAAATAATGTAACTTTCAAAGGTAATTGCTTATCACCTAAGCACAGCACAGTGCCTTGGAGGATAATTTGAATGCTCAAAAGCTTCAGTTTTCTTTAATATATATTTTTTTCTGCCCATATTAGCTTTCTAGGGCTGCCATACTAATAAAATATCATAGACTGGATGTCTTAAAAAGCAGAAATGTATTTTCTCACAGCTTTGGAGGCTAGAAGTCTCAGGTCAAGTTGTTGGCAGATTTGGTTTCTTCTGAAGCCTCTCTTTGATTTGCAGATGGCTTAAATTTTCCAGGTGGTTTTTCCTCTGTGCATGAGTCCTTGGTGTCTCATGTCAAAATATTCTCAGATTAGATTAAGGACCACTCTAAAAGCCTCATTTTAACTTAACCACTTTTTCAGACTGTATCTCCAAATATAGAGTCTAAGGTAGTGGGGGTTCAGAAATCAACATATGAATGGGGGCATGGCACATACCAACCCCAAACACTGCCCTTTCCCTCTTCCTCTTGAATAAACTTGTTAATTAATGGTAGAGACTTGAAGGAGTAACTTGCTGACCACACCTGTTTGTGTGATCTTGTGTGTGTCTGTGTGGATGACAGACAGACACCTAAGCACCTAAGGACACATGATGCTCCAAAAGGAAAAGAAAGAAAGCCACACAAGAATGTTTCATTTGCATCAAATCTCTAGTGTATTTCTTGGACTTCTGACAACTACATACATGACTTAGGAAGGCCCGGGTAGCTCAGTGGTAAAGAATCTGCCTGTCAGTTTAGGAGAGGCAGGTGACACGGGTTTGATCCCTGGGTTGGGAAGATCCTCTGGAGGAGAAAATGGCAACCTCCACCAGTATTCTAGACTGGGAAATTCCATGGACAGACGAGCCTGGCAGGCTACAGTCCACGTGGTCACAAAGAGCCGAACATGACTGAGCATGTACATGCATGCTATAAATACAGTATTCTACATGGGATAGTTAAAAGCTTCAGGATATTATGCATTTGACACTGGAAAATTTATGTCAGGAAATTCTGTTTTTCTCCAGGGAGAAAGTCTCCAGTGGGAATCATATTGTAGGAAAGGGGACACTTTTCAGGGCCCGAGAGTGGGCTCTTGTCTAGCACTTGGAAATGAACTGTCCAAGGAGACACACATGCTAACAGATCAAGAGACTTTATTGGGAAAGGGCACCTGGGCAGAGAGCAACAGGGTAAGGGAACCCAGGAGAAATGCTCGGCCATGTGGCTGGCGGTCTTGGGTTCTATGGTAATGAGGTTAGTTTCTGGGTTGTCTCTGGCCAATCATTCTGACTCAGGGTCCTTCATGGTGGCACATGCATTGCTCAGCCAGGATGGATTCCAGTGAGAAGGATTCTGGGAGATTGGTAGGAAATATGGACTGGGGTTTCCTTTCTCCTTTTGAATCTTTCCGAATTCTTCTGGTTTGTGGTAACTTGTTAGTTCAGCATTACTTACAAGAACCTCCTATTCTAAGATAACTCACTCAAGTGGTTACTATCAGGCCTGGCCAAGGTGGGTGGTTTCAGTCAGTGGTTCCCCTAACAGTTAGTGTTTGAGTACCTTTAACCCTTATTTTTTTTTTTTTTGCCTTGAGGGTAGACTGTGTTTCCAGCTGAGAGAACTTTATGTCCCTTCTTTGGAATTGCATTTCACACAACCCCCTGAAACACCACAGAAAATTACCATGATCAATCAATGAAGACTGGAGAAATGAAAGCATAACCACTTATCCGTGGTCAGTTTCCTTTGATTCAATACATATACTAGTGAGCTAGAGATTTATGAGTTTGAAAGCTAAATTCGATTAGAAACTGAACTTTTATTTTTATAAGGAGCTGTTTTATCTTTGTGTGTAGATCTCTGCTCACATAGAAGTGTGTTAAAAGTACATGGCAAAGAACTAATTAGAATTAATCATAGCACTATAAAAATTTAGCTTTAGAGAGATGTACGGTATTAGTATACACACATTATTTTATGGAGTTTTTAATGAGCGTGTTAGTGAACCAAACGTGGGTCTGCTAGTCTATGTGCCATAAAGTCAATCTACTGACACTGGGCTGTGTTGAAGTGCAACATTTATTGTGAGGCACCAATGCTCAAAACAACAACAACAAAAACACTGTGTTTCAAGGAAGCAATTTTTAAAGGCGAGGTGAGGGAGCTGATTCATGAGGTAAGTGACTGACTCAATTCTCTACTTAGTTGATGGTGAAGTAACAGGGTCATACTTAACATTATCTGTTCTCAGGTTCCTGTAGTTCTGGGGGCTCTGCATTCATGGTCATCCAGTAGATAACTTCTTCCATTTGGTGGGGGTTTTAGCATCTGGGCTTCCCTGGTGGCTGAGATGGTAAAGCGTCTGCCCGCAGTGTGGGAAACCCAGGTTCAATCCCTGGGTTGGGAAGATCCCCGGAGAAGGAAATGGCAACCCACTCCAGTATTCTGGCCTGGAGAAGTCCATGGACAGAGGAGCCTGGTAGACTACAGTCCACGGGGTCGCAAAGAGTTGGACACGACTGAGTGACTTCACTTTTTTTAGCATCTGTAAAACAACTCAGAAAGGTGCATCAAATACTATTTTCTAGGTACTTCAGAGAGGAACTGAAGATTCTGCGGCAGCCATATAGCTGACTTACGGTTTAAATTGTTACCAGTCCTCCTGGTCCAACTGCTGCTTTTGCCACAGTATGTTTCACATCCTTCCTGTCCTTTATGCTTGTGCCAGGTTTTGTGTCTCAGGGGAGGCCTGGGAGACCACAGTTTCTCTACAAAGAAGAGGCAGGCAGAAGGACAAGAGGAGAGTGGTCTGTCCTGGAAAGTCCTGCAGGTGTCCTGCTCAGTTGCAAGTGAGAGTAGACCACCCTTTGGAACCAGAATAAGCCACCTGGAAATAAGCCTCTTTGGCATATGGATTTGAGCTAAAAGCCATTGAGAACAGGCAGATGCAGGAAGAACTCTAAGAACTGGGCACGTGTTTGTTTTTCTTTTGTAAAGGAAATTTACATTTTAAAAAAGAAATTTACATTTGTAAAGATGTCTCCTCTCATACCAGGAAGAGGCCTCTTAATAACTCAATGGAGAGGCATCAGTTTAAATCTGCATCACAAATCTTACTAAATAACCCTTTTCCACCATACTTGGCTGGTCCTGTGGTGCATGCTGTCTCAAGTCCTGTCCGACTCTTTGCAACGCTATAGACTGTTGCCTACCTCGCTCCTCTGTCTATGGGATTCTCCAGGCAAGAGTCCTGAAATGGATTGCCATGCCCTCCTCCAGGGGATCTTCCCAACCCAGGGATCAAGCCTCTGTCTGCATTGCAGGCAGATTCTTTACTGCTGAGCCACCAGGAAAGCCCCACTTCCTGTTCACCTTCCCACTATAAGCCCAAAAAGAAACCTTTTTTCCTTTGTTTAAACCTAAGGCATTAGGCATATAAGCCCAAATCAGTGATTGTGGTGTGGTGGTTTAGTCACTAAATTGTACTCGACTCTTGTAACCCCATGGACTGAAGCCCACCAGGCTCTTCTGTCTATGAGATTTCCCAGACAATAATACTGGAGTGGGTTGCCGTTCTTTCTACAGGTGATCTTCCCAACCTAGGGATCTAACATGGGTCTCCTGCATTGCAGGCAGACACTTTATTGCTGAGCCACAAGGGAAGCCTCATTTCTGGATGTACATACTCAATACACATGTTAATAAACTTATGTTTGTTTTTATCTTGTTAATCTATATTTGTCATTGTAATGCACAGCACCCCAACTGTAAAACCTAAGATGAGTGGAGGAAAAATATTTTTTTTTCCCTTCCTTACAATGTTATAACGATCTGAGTGACAGAAGTTCAACTGCTGGTGATTTGAGATTTTAGCAAATGAAAACAGAAGACTTACTCACTTCTGAAATGTTCAAACATATTTTTCATCCCAGTAAATATGACCTTTGTTAGAGTTGTACTTAAAATTACTTTTCTAAATTCCCCATGTTGACTTATAAAGTGATACACAACTTAATAGTTGCGAGTTAAGTTTTATTTGGGGCAAAATGAGGACTGCAGCCCAGGAGGCAGCACCTCAGATAGCTCTGAGAGACTGCTCCAAAGCGGCAGGGGGGCAGGGAATGTCAATATATACGGTTTTGGTGAAGGGGGAGTTCAGTACCATTAAGCACTCATTTTACAAAAGGTGTTTTGTTAGTCATGAGGATCCGATGTCACCATGATGGGATTTAGTGCTTCTCTAGAAATGCAAGGATTGAGATAATAAAATCTGTTTCTAAAAACATCCAGCTATCCAACCACCACCAGATTCCCTGGAGCACAGAGTGCCTTACTCCACCCTGAACTCCCTTAGCGGCTGTTGAAGTCAAAAGCTATAGCAGCATGGGGTTCAATCTCCATAGAGACAGATGGCAAATGCCTTTGTTGTTCAGTCATTGGCAATGCTGTTGGCAAGTGCCAATTTGTAGTTGACACCCAGAATGACTGGAACTGTCAGCGATCTTAGGAGAGGGAGAGAGAACTCAGCAATACCATTGTACACAAGTTATGTTTTTCAGTTACAGTTAATGGTGTTGCGTTGTTTACTTATTAGTGATAGCATTTTATGATAGCTGCTGACTGTCTGCAGATGCCATCTGGGTCACTCCAGGTACATAGTAGCAGTAGCTTAATAGAGCTGTCGACTAAAAAGATGCGCAATGTGAAAGTTGCTAGTTAAGTTTTATTTCGGCTAAAATGAAGGCCACAGCCTGGGAGAAAGCATCTCAGATGCTCCTCCGAAGATGTGTTCCAAAAGGTAGTGGTAGAAGATCCATATATAAGATTTTGGTAAACCAGAGATCAAATTGCCAACATCAGTTGCATCATTGAAAAGGCAAGAGAGTTCCAGAAAAATATCCGCTTCTGTTTTATTGATTATGCCAAAGCCTTTGACTGTGTGGATCACAACAAACTGTGGAAAATTCTTCAAGAGATGGGAATACCAGACCACCTGACCTGCCTCTTGGGAAATCTATATGCAGGACAGGAAGAAGCAGTTAGAACTGGGCATGGAACAACAGCTGCTGCTGCTGCTGCTAAGTCACTTCAGTCGTGTCCAACTCTGTGCGACCCCATAGATGGAAGCCCACCAGGCTCCCCCATCCCTGGGATTCTCCAGGCAAGAACACTGGAGTGGGTTGCCATTTCCTTCTCCAATGCACGAAAGTGAAAAGTGAAAGTGAAGTCGCTCAGTCGTGTCCGACTCCTAGTGACCCCATGGACTACAGCCTACCAGGCTCCTCCATCCATGGGATTTTCCAGGCAAGAGTACTGGAGTGGGGTGCCATTGTCTTCTCCATGGAACAACAGACTGGTTCCAAATAGGAAAAGGAGTACCTCAAGGCTGTATATTGTCACCCTGCTTATTTAACTTATATGCAGAGTACATCATGAGAAATGCTGGGCTGAATGAAGCACAAGATGGAATCAAATTGTCAGGAGAAGTATCAATAACCTCAGATATGCAGATGACAACACCCTTATGTAAGAAAGCGAAGAAGATCTAAAAAGCCTCTTGACGAAAGTGAAAGAAGAGAGTGAAAAAGTTGGCTTAAAGCTCATCATTCAGAAAACTAAGATCATGGCAACTAGTCTCATCACTTCATGCAAATAGATGGGGAAACAGTAAAAACAGTGACAGACTTTATCTTTTGGGGCTCCAAAATCACTGCAGATGGTGAGTGCAGCCATTAAAATTAAAAGACGCTTACTCCTTGGAAGAAAAGCTATGACCAACCTAGACAGCATATTAAAAAGCAGAGATGCAGGGATTGAACCCAGGTCCCCTGCATTGCAGGCAGATTCTTTACCATATGTGCCACCAGGGAAGCCCAGTCTCTGCAGAGGCAAATGCCCTTGCTGATGTTCAGTCACTGGCAAATACTCTTGGCAAGTGTGAATTCATAACTGACAGGCCAGTGCCAGCATGAAGTTGACAGGCAAGTGCCAATTTGTAGTTGACAAAGCACTTAACAGAGTTTTATTAATAGATTTTCATGAAATTCAAAAAAATTTTTTAAATCTTTTCACTTCATCAGAGGTGTCCTAATATTACCAAGTTTAAGTTTAACTTGAACTATAAAATATTTGATCCTTCATTGGGATCTAATGTTCTTCCATCCTTATGCTTCAAGACTATGTCCTCCACTAATTTCTTGAATTGTGATACACTGCAATTCTGCAAAAACACTGAAATAGGAATTTCCCCCTTTTTATTGAATGAGAAACCATTTGAAGAATCCTAAAAAGCTATGAAATTCTTCTCTAGGGAAATGCATATGGGGATTTATATGCATACTTTATTACATGTCATTATTTTAGTGTTTATTTTTTTTAATTGCATCATCATAAATTAATTTGAGCCTATGAATTTTATGGTATGATTTCTTAGGTTTGGTTTGTGTAACTCCAGGAGAAAATTTCTGTTTAGTTAAAAAAAAAATCATTATACTTAACCATAAGAATAGACAAACTAATCTACATTTTAAGTCTAGTACAAAGTATTTTCATTTGGAATCATTGATATAAAAGCCCTACAGAATTTCCTCCTGGCCCAATATTTAGATTAATGATTTCCCTGCCAACGGCCAGTTCAGTCTCTGACTGGGAAACTAAGATCTTGCAAGTCTCACAGCTCTGCCAAACAAACAAATAAACAAACAAAAAGCCTTTAGACATAGATCAGTATCTAGTATAAATAAAGACATTTATTGTAAAAATAATTATATGAAAAACTGAATATTGTCATAATGCACTTCAGAATAAAAGTATATGGCTTCCCACTTAGATTTTTATATTCTGGGAAATTGTGATCTAGAGATTGATATGATTTATGGTATGACATTAATGGTCACCAGATGATTTTATATTGCTGTATATCGAATGCTGTTTTATGCTAAAGACTGATTCAGTAACTGCCGAAAGTAGATATGTGTTTGACATGATAGAAGGATTTATGAGTGTCAAAGAAAAAACTCACGTTAAGAGTTGTGAGTTTGAGTTTTATTCAGTCTTACAGAGGACTATAGTTTAGTAGGCAGACTCTCAGGAGTTCTAAGAAACTGCTCCAGAGAGGTAAGGGAGGAAGCTATTTTATATAGGATTTTTAGCTGTGGAACACATGCAGTCAAGCATACATCTTTGTAAAAGGTTGCTGCTGGGCCCAAAGAACAGATATCTCAAGTTAATGATTTTAATGCTTTTCTATGTACAAAAAGATTCAAGAACTTCGATTCATTAAAACTCCTCCTGAGATATACCTCTAACTATCTATGGAGACTATTTTGCATTGACTAGTGTTCCATTCTGTTTTTCACCCTGATCCCTCTCAGGGTGCACCGTAGGTCAGCAGCTGCAGCAGGTCACGATTTCATCCTTATAGAACTTGGTGGCGAGTGACACTGTTCTTTGTTTACATGGGTATTATGGTTAAGATAAAATCAACATATGAACCAATTAGGGAATAATTATATAATGCATATCATGTTGTGCAGTAGTTAGAAACATCTTTTTCAAAAGGAAAGTCATAGAGTTTTTTGATATAGATCAAATTGGATGGTAGAAAGAAGAAAGAAGCGTTTCCTGGTCTGAGCTGTAGCAATATCTCGCTGGAAGAGGTAAGGGTATTAACTAAGAGTTAATCCTTCAGAACTACTATGTCTATGCCCCCGGCTCCTGCTGCCTCATTTACATGAATGTGGCATGTATCTTCCTTGAACCTTACTGTCTTTCAAGTCCTATCTCCAAATATAGCCACCCTGTGATTTAGGGCTTCAAGGTATGAGTCTTGTGGGGGACACAAACATTTAGTCTATAAAGCAACTTTTATGCCAAAAAAAAAAAAAGAAAGAAAAAGAAGAGCAAGCTGGAGAGACAAAAACTATACAAAACTTTCAAAGATATAGAGAATAGCAAATGTGTCAAACTTTTGTTTTTCCAAAAATAGAGAAGCAAAAATGCAAATTGGAGGGAGATAATTTTTGAATAATATCTGAGAATATCCCTGATTTTTTTTTTAAGTAAAAACTCAAATTTAAACAGTCTTAAGGAATGTCATTCAGAGAAGACTAAAAACACACTAAGAATAGAAACAGATAAATTAAAGTGAAAACTAAAAACATGAAAAATAAGTGAAGATTTGAAAAAGCTCAAGAAAAAAGAAGCAGATGACGTACCCGGAAACAAAAATCAGGTTAACATCAGCATTTACCATCAACTGCACAATTACAAGAAGACAATGAAGTACAATTTTTAAACTGTTAAGGAAAGAACTATGAAATTTGAACATAGAATTATATATCCACCTAAATTATCATTTGAATGTGAAAGTAAAATAAAGACATTGTAAAAAATATAAGGCCTTCAAAATTTTACCACACAGAAAATTTCTTTGGGATTATTCTCAGATGAAGAAGTTCAGGCACCTAAAAATATTTTCTATAAAGTCTGTCAACCCGCAAATTGGCACTTGCTACAACAAAGGTCCGTCTAGTCAAGGCTATGGTTTTTCCTGTGGTCATGTATGGATGTAGAGTTGGACTGTGAAGAAAGCTGAGTGCCGAATAATTGATGCTTTTGAACTGTGGTGTTGGAGAAGACTCTTGAGAGTCCCTTGGACTACAAGGAGCTCCAATAAGTCCATTCTGAAGGAGATCAGCCCTGGGATTTCCTTGGAAGGAATGATGCTAAAGCTGAAACTCCAGTACTTTGGCCACCTCATGCGAAGAGTTGACTCATTGGAAAAGACTCTGATGCTGGGAGGGATTGGGGGCAGGAGGAAAAGGGGATGACAGAAGATGAGATGGCTGGATGGCATCACTGACTTGATGGACGTGAGTCTGAGTGAACTCTGGGAGTTGGTGATGGACAGGGAGGCCTGGCATGCTGTGATTCATGGGGTCGCAAAGAGTCAGACACGACTGAGCGACTGGACTGAACTGAACTGAACAAGTGCTTGCCATCCACCTCTACAAGGATTAAATCATGTCCTGCTGTGTCTGCTGGACTTCAGCACCCCTCTGAAGAAGCTCAGGTCGGAGAGCAGAAATGCGGCAACTCTGTTCTCCCAGAAAACTGGCAGGACAGTTCTTCAGATAGTTAGATATGTTCAGGAGCTGATTTTATGAGTCCAGTTCTTATATCTCCTTATATCTAAGAAAACACTAAAATCCTTCCTAGTGATAACTGTTTCTCATGACTAGCAGAAGCTTCACAAGACCAGCAGAAACATCCCAAAAAATAAATGTGCCTGATTGCATGTACTCCCCCTTCAGCAAAACCGCGTATTTATTGACCTTCGCCTCTACCTCCCTGCAGCAATTTCTCAGAGCTATCTGAGGCTCAGTCTCCTGAGCTGCAGTCCTCATGTTGCCCCAAATAAAACTTAACTTACAACTCTCATGTTGTGCATTTTTTTTAAGTTGGCAGGTCCAAGATATTAGATATTTTAGACTTTGCAGGCCATATAAAGTTTCCGTTGTTTGTTTCTTTGTTCATTTGGTTTTTTACAATACTTTAAAAATATAGGAACTTCTCCTATATTTGATGAAATGGTTAACACTTCATCTTCTAATGCAGGGAGTGCAGGTTTGATCCTTTGGCGGGGAGCTAAGATTCCACATGCCAAAAAACTAAAACAGAAGTAATATTGTATCAATAACAAATTCAATAAAGACTTTAAAAATGAGGTCCACATCAAAAAACTTAAAGAAAAAAATCTAAGTATGGATACATACCAAAGCAGACTGCAAACAAGTTTGACCCAAGCAGATGGTATAGCATGAAAATTCTTGAAGGTATTGAATAAAAAGAAAAAAAAATCTAGGAAATATAAAAAGTAAAGAGGATCAAATAGTGAATAAAAAAATTGCTGTAAAGATTTTGACCAGAATTAAAGTGACCGAAATTTTTTCACATTATGGCACATGTTAAAGATTATAATAATGAAATGATGCACATGGATAAATGAATGAATATTAATAGACTACCCCAAATCACCAGAACAATAAAAAATTGAATATATAACTTTTGAAACATTAAGTTAAAATTTTATAAAGAAACATAGGAAGAGATGAAGAAGAAGCTGTGGTAAAGAGAAAATATGAAATAATGCCCTGATATTATACAGTTGTGATTTTAAAAGTTCAAGAAGATAATTACCATACATAGTATAACAATAGAATCTTCTAATCTCTATGACAATAACTAATAAAATTGGGATGGAGTAAGAAATGAAAATAGATGAACCTTTTAGTAAACTACTTTAGCACAATTCTTTCATAAACTGATAAAGCAGAGAGAAAATCAAGTCCAGGCTATTTGAATAATGTGATTAATAAAATTTCCTTTTCTTTTTTACCAAATAATCTTCAAATTCTCTCTTAAAACATGGAACAGAATCAATACAATAACACTACCATCTCTGACTACAATGAAATAAAATTTGAAGTTGAGGAAAAAAAGTAGTTAAATATATACCTGGAAAAGCTAAAAACCTGGGATCAAGTAACTTATGTATTAAGGAAGATATCATAAAGCAAATATGAAATATTAGAGCAGAAAGGAATTTAAAATAGTAATCAACAACATTCAACTTAAACTATGTTATAACTTTATGCTTATATAATAAATCAAACAGAAAATTGTAAATGTTAGCAAGAACATAGGTAAATAAACGAACATTAATTGGTACAAAAATTCTGTAGATCAATTGGGTGGAATTTAATACACCCAATGACATAGAAATTAGTACCTCTGAATATATAGCCATGGCTGTGATATAGATTTCAAATAAAATATAAAAGCTAGGGTATCTTGGTATGTTTTGTTTTGTTTTATTAATGGTAGGACATTAAGAACCTGAGATATCCTTCATAAAGGGGATAGATAAGTAAATTGGTATAGATACATGCCATAAGGTAGTATGTCATAGTTAGAAGCAATAAATCAGATATACATTAACCAAAGTGAATATATCATTAAGACATGAGATACATAACATAGTGTATTTTACATAAATCGAAAACATGAACATAAATGAAACAATAATTATATTTATAAAGATACATATTAAACACATTATAATGAATGCTTGTGAGTAGGGGGAGAAATAACATATGAAAGAAAAAGAAAAAATAGAAAAACAAAAGAAGGAAGCAATGATGTTGGTTTGCCATAAACATACCAACATAATGCATTCAGCTTCCTAAATTTTATGTTTAAGAATTGAAAAACAATAAAATTGTAACACCAAAAACACTTTGTATTAGGGTATAGCCAATTAACAATATTGTGATAATTTCAGGTGAACACAAAGGGACTCAGTCATACATACACATGTATCCATTCTCCCCCAAGCCCCGTGACGACAAAAATTAATTTTAGAAGAGTTAAATTTGCTTTCTGAGACAAATGAAAATTTTGAAGATTACCTAAAGGGATAGTGAATTAGGGAGGTGAAAAGGTAGATATCTTAGAAAGTACCCACTTTTTAAGTTGAGGTTTGCCTTAGATTTGCTTCTGAGAGTAAATTTTGGTAAACCAGGAAGAATTGGGATTTTTAGAAGGGACAAATTATGAGTGCAAAATATATCCAATGCTATAGTTTATTTGAACACAAAGAATGTGTAATTAGTTAGATATATATGATTTTTGTGAGTTTCTCCAGTACAACTCTAACAGGAACAGAAAAGGCAAGGAGGTGAAATAATTTAGAGTCATAGATAAGATTTATAAAATACTTGGAAGGCAAAATTTCCTTGGTCCTAGATATATAAGTCATGCGTGAGAAGGAAGGCTAGTACTGCAAGAAAGTAGATTAAAAGTT
This sequence comes from Bos javanicus, assembly GCF_032452875.1. Taxonomy (NCBI): domain Eukaryota; kingdom Metazoa; phylum Chordata; class Mammalia; order Artiodactyla; family Bovidae; genus Bos; species Bos javanicus. The sequence goes on along the minus strand of NC_083882.1, from coordinate 72,558,412 downwards.
GTAGAGTTATAGAAAGGGAAAAATGATATAAAGATTTGGTAATACTTCCAATGAAACAGGTTGAAAATATCTTTAGAAAAAAATATTTCTAAAAATATCAAATATTTCAAGTGTGATTTGTGCTGATATTAGTCAGTTTTTTCTTTTTTTTAAAACTTGCAGCAGTAACAATTTTAAAATCTCATTGATTTACGAAGACAACAGTCTATTTCTCATTCTTGTTACATGGTGATGCCTCCAGGTCAGCTGTTGCTCTTCTCTGTTGAATGTATTGTCTTTTCTCCAAGATCCAGACTGAATAAGAAACCCCTATTTGAGACATGGATTTTTGTGGCAGAGGGAAAAGGCAAGATGGCTGCCTTTAAATCTTCAGTGGTTCTTAAAGCTTGTGTTCGGTTAGGCCTCTGTTGCATCCAGTCACATCCTGTGGCTAAAGTAAGTCCCATAGATCAAGACCAGCATCAGTAGGGTGGGAGAATGTATATTTCTCCAAGTGGAGGTCCAATATATCTCATGGCAGCAGGGGAAAATTCTTCAAGCCCAGAGTCATCTCTTACAGAGAAGGGGTGGGAAGACAAAGCAAGACTCTTGACGAAACTTTTTATTAAAAAGTAGGCTCTGGCTTCAGTGTAATGAAGTCCACCTGTGCGTTATGAACCTTTGCTCCTTTACCCTCCGGGAACCTATTAAAATCCAGGAACGGCAGCAGACCGAGTAGCACCATATTGGTATGTTCATCAATTATTTTTGAGTGAATAAAGCCAAGCAGAGCAAACAGAAAGGTGAGAAGTAAGGGGGTGAATGGTTATTGCAAAGGTACAGAAATAAAAGGAGTCTGGCGTGATCTTTCCTGGTGGCTGTATCAGCCCTGTCAAGCAAGACAGCAACTTCACTGAATCCATGAAGGACTCTTCACTCAGTTCTGGAAGTTGATATGACCTTTTTTTTTTTTTTTCCAATTTAAAATTGGCATCTAGAACATTATGTGTTACCAAGACTCTTCACTTTGTCTTAATGCTATGATGATAATAACACTATTAACAACAATAAAGTCACTAGCGCTGATGTAGCATCTTACTATTTATAAACACTCTGCTATAGTTCAAATGTGTTCTAAAATCAACCCCATGTAGTAGGATCACTGGTTAGTCTCATATTGCTCTCCTATCTCACCCTTTCTATGTTCTGCTTTGTGTCCTGGGTAGGATGCAGGAGGCTGATCCATGAAGACCTGGACTCCACAGTCTCTGATTTATAGTTGATCTTGGCTGAAGAGAGACAGTAGCTAAGAGGGCACAAAGAGAGGAGGTCACATGATCGTGGAAAGAAGTTTGAGCTTTATCAAGAAAGATTTTATTTTTTTTTTAATTCTAAGGGCATCGTAACATATGGGCATAGTACTTTTCTGTATGTCACAATGACTGCCTCAATATAATCAACCTCCTTCTTCAGCAAAACAGGAAAATAATTATAGGAATAAATAAGAAACATTCTTCTGCCTCTGCTCTTTGGGTATTATGCATTCTCTTCTGGGAATGAAAGACATCTAAGCAAAGTATTTTATGAGGGCTGAGATGATAAAATCTTTATTCCTAGTTGCTTTGGGTAAGATTTTCCCCTACATCCTTGCTGGTACAATCGCCATCACTACCATCATCAAAGCCATTGATGAATGTTGTGCTGTGTAAAAGGATGTTGTGAATTGAGTTTATTGCAACATGAGAATTTGCAAATCTGAAGCCTCAACCTATAGGTGGTATTCGCAGTAGTTATGCCTGACTCTCTGGATATATAGAACATTGCATGGCAACTCAAACCTCAGCACACCCAAGCTGCCATCTAGCCATCTTAGATACCTATGTCATGGTCAGCAGAGTGGACCTGTTCAGGTCAGCCAAGGTCTACCTGGATCATTGCTAGACTTTAAGTTAATATCCTAATGGAACCCTTGCTGCACAATTTGTAGCAACCCATTGGGAGAGCTGGGGAAAGGGGTTACTTCCAAAAGCCTTCTTCTCTTTCCTGCCAACCAAAGCATTGCAGTATAAATTCATTCCTCCAAACTGCTTACTCTCTGTAATTAACTCTGCTCTAGGAATAGCTGTTTTATAACTGTTGCAAATCAAAGGACTATGCCACTGAAGTATTCACTTGCCAGGAGACTGTGACATCTCATCCATTAAAGGAATGATGTTTAAGAACAGCCTCTTCTCCTTTTCTTTTTGAAAGATTGCTTCACTGAACGGACATTGCCTTGAGTTGTATCGAGGGAAATGGGAGTTGAATCAGCAGCACTTGTACAATGCCTAACTGCTATTACTCTGCTCCCAGGAGCTTTGAATTTGCATGGCTTAGCAGACTGCTGGCTGTAACGATAGAACTCAGAGTGGGTTGACAGCACTGGAATGTCTAAGGATGTACTATGCTTGTAGTCTTCATTTTTCAGAATTCACCTCTTAAGAGGCAGACAGGGCTTTTGAGGATGAGGCTAATAGTCCCTAATTCCTTGGGTGTTCATTGTGGAATGCTTTTACCCATGCTAAGGTAATTTGCTATTAATATGGATGTAATACACAATGCTACTAAAATTTCCACTGTAATGTACCCTTCATGAGTGTCTATTACCTGTTCAACAGCTCCTGATTCTATAGTTTGAATTAACCTCTTTGGCAATGAGCGAACATTCTGCACAGCACAACAGTGTATAGTTGCAAATGGAGTAGAGGCTGAGAGAGCATTAGTTACTCACACAGACCATGCTTTCATCACATGGCCTGTGGTCCATGCCCCAGACAGTGTGAGTCCCATAAAATATATCTCTTAATTATCAGAAACTCAATAGCAGAATAAAACATGTGTCTCTGTGTCATATTTTAGATTCCACATCTAAGTGATATCGTATGGTATTTGTCTTCCTCTTTCTGAGTTAGCAGAAATTAACAAAATGTTGCAAATCAACTATCCTTGAATAAAATAAATTTAAAAAATAAAATTAAAAAATACTATACAGGCTAAAAAGAAAACCAACTTGCTCATTTTTTACTTCAATTTTGCAGAGATGCAGGTTTGATCCCTGGGGCAGGAAGATACCCTCCAGGAGGTAATGGCAACCCACTCCAGTATTATTGCCTGGGAAATCCATGGCTAAAGGAGTAAAACAGGCGGTGCTAGCGGTAAAGAATCCATCTGCCAATGCAGGAGACCCAGGAGATGCGGGTTGGATCCCTGGGAATATCCCCTGGAGGAGGGCATGGCAACCCAACCCAGTATTCATGCCTGGAAAATTCCAGGGACAGAGGAGCCTGGTGGGCTATGGTCCATGGGGTCACAAAGAGTCTGACATGACTGAGCACACACATTTACTTCAATTAACTGCTATCATATAATATGTTAAGTAAATCTGATTAAATATTCCTGTCTTCCATGTCTCTGATAAAAATAGAATTATTTTGTCCCATCAATTATAATCAGGAGTCATAATCAGGATTTAAGAAATTTTCTGTGCTTGAGACATAAGATCAAGTTGATTACAAATTAATGTTAACAAAATTGAGGGGTTTTAACATAGGGATTTGGAAGAAAAGATTTAATCTTAGGGGAAAAAAACAATTTCAAAATGCAGATAACTGAGGGACTTCTCTAGTAAGCCAGTGGTTAAGACTCTGCACTTTCAATTCAGGGGACACGGGTTCCATTTCTGGTCAGGGAACTAAGAACTCCTTCCCCCACAAAATGTGGAGAATTGAAATTTTACCTTTGATTTTGCAAATAGATTTGAAAAAAGCTGAGACCCATGAAAATAGCAGTAAATCTGGGCAAATGGCTTTTTTCTATATTTTACTTGTTGGAATCTCGTTCTTCATATTCATCTGTGTAGTTAATATTTGTTCTTTTTATATGTTCAGGAGTATATCTCATCTCCTTTATTGGACTGTGAATTTGAGGTAAGACAGTTAAGTGTCATTCGCCTAAATACCCCTTCCAGTACATAACATGCTATTTTGCACAGAGTATTTAAAAGCTCTTTGTAATGGAAATATTACATTTTAAGCAAGCTCCAGGAGATTGTGAAGGACAGGGAAGCCTGGCATGCTGCAGTCCATGGGGACACAAAGAGTCAGACACATCTGAGCTACTGAACAACTACAAAATGGATATATGATTTAAACAGTGGTAATTTGTATTGATTCAATATAATTCAGCCTTAAAACAAACAGGTGAATATATGCTGAATTTCTTAAACAGATCCCCTACTCTATTTATTAATATACTTCTGTAACCTCATGCCACGCCATGCTCAGTTCTGTCCGACTCTTTGCAGCCCCTGGACTGTAGCCCTCTAGGCTCCTCTGTCCATGGAATTTTCCAGGCAAGAATACTGGAGTGGGTTTCCATTTCCTACTCCAGAGGATCTTCCCAACCCAGGGATCGAACCTAAATCTCCTGCGTCTGTTGCATTGGCAGGCGGTTTCTTTACCACTGAGCCACCTGGGGAGCTTGTTCATATCTAGGGTGGTGCGTGCGTGCATGCTAAGTTGCTTCAGTTGTGTCTGACTCTGTGACCCCACAGACGGCAGCCCACCAGGCTCCTCTGTCCACGGGGTTCTCCAGGCAAGAATACTGGAGTGGGTTGCCATTTCCTTCTCCCAGGGGATCTTCCTGACCCAGGGGTCAAACCCAAGTCTCTTAGGTCTCCTGCATTAGCAGGCAGGATTTTTACCACTAGCGCCACAAACCGTTTTCACTTGGTCATATTAGGCCTCTCCTAATTTCCTGAAAGTGGACTTTCACCAATATGGATTATTGCCCATATTAGGTGGTGTGGTTTTTCTTGCCCTTATACTTATCATTCAAAGAAGGTCGACCAAAATTTCCTGTGTCAAGCCTGCAAGTGGATCATAGTGTTAGTCACTCAGCAGTGTCTGTCTCTTTTCGACTCCATGGACTGTAGCGCACCAGGCTTCTCTGTCCATGGAATTCTCCAGGACAGAATACTAGAGTGAGTTTCCATGCCCTTCTCCAGGGGATCTTCCCAGGGATTGAACCCAGATCTTCTACATTGCCGGCAGATTCTTTACCGTTTGAGCTACCCAGGAAGCCCCATTGGTTAATAAAAAAGATGAAGCTTTGCACACATAAATCCAATGTACCAGTGTTATCCAGTTTTCAATATTCAATATGCATCCATTTTTTGGAAAAAAAAGTTCTTGACCTAAAAAGCAATGCAAACAGATGTCCTAAATTTGCAAATATTTGCTTGGTACTAACACTAGATTTATTTAATGCCAGGACTGAAACATATTTTAATAGATTTCTAAAATAAAAAAGACAATGAGAGAGTTCAGCCTGTTCAAATAAAATGATAAATAAATATAGCCACTAATAATAGGAAGAAATATGACATAAATAATGGTAAGCTGGAAAATAATTGTAAAAGTTTATGGTTATTGGGCTGGATCTAATATGATATTAAATTTCTACTGACATTTCAAGAGCTGTCCTAATTAATCAATTGGTAATTGCAGCTATGATTACCAGCCGTGATTATGATTAATTGCCAATTGTGATTGATCCTCCAAAAATTCTGGCAGGTTCTTCAATATAGAATCTCTGCTGCCTTAAGTAGGATTTGGGAGGCAGAGTTATTAAAGGGAAATAATCAAACCCTTCACTCTCATTATGGATCTGTCCTCAGGGGACAAGATTTGTGATGTTGGAATCAAGGATGGATTCACAGTAGGGGAAAGCCAAGAGAGGACAACATCACGCCAGAGATTATTTTAGTAAAATAGACTCATTGTGGAGATGGAGCGTACATTTTCTAATGATTCATTTACTTTAGGCTTACATTCATTACACCCCCTACCAGTTGAGCCGCCTTTCATTATAACAGTATGATCTTCTTAGGTAGCCCAATCACTACATTTTTTAGTTCTATGCACAGTGAAAATAGATACCTCTGTGCTTTTCCAACTGTCATGTAGCAAAATGGTTCATTATTTAGTTCTTAGGTGAGTACCATGAACCTAAGGTCACAAGCAGAGGGAAATATTTCTGGGACTACGTTGTAAATGAGGAATCTTCTGAGTCATTTTCTGGAATACGTCATTAGCCTGGTGCCAGGTGGAGCTGCACAGCTGTGGTATCAGAGCGGTGGCACTTCTGCTGCCTAACGTGGCCTGTCACCATGAGGGCTCCCCAAGCCACAGAAGAAGCTCCTCTTCAAAGAGCCTCATACTGCAGGCTAGCGCAGTGATTTCAGGAAGGTGAGCTTTTTCAGAAAATACCAAAAACCAGACTAATTTTCAGTGAATAAGGAAAGAACCAGAATATATGCACCGCAGGGGCAGAGTATATGTCTTTTATGCTCTGCTGCAGCCTGAGTACTTTTAGAGTCCCTACACCGGGGTGGAGAGCCAATATACAACAAATGAATGAAAGACGGAATGAATGAACACTTGTACGCACTCCCGAAGGTTGAGACTTGACATGTATTGAAAATTTATATAGTTAAATCCATATAATTAGTAATTGACAGTTGAACAACTTATGCTAAGCTCGCTATAGCTCCAAAGCTCATGCTTAACTATTACGATATTCACCTTGGGGAAGTGAATACAGAGACAATAAAGACAGGGTGAAGGAAAATACAACAAACAGCGACTTGAAACAACACAGATCTATTAACTTACAGTTTAGATGTCTTAAGTTCAAGATCAGTCTTATTGGGCTAATGCAAAGACGTCAACAGGACTGTAGGGGAGAATTTGTTTCCTTGACTTGGCAGCTTCTAGAGGGCAAGTGCATTCCTTGGCTTGTGGCCCTTTACCCCGCCTTCAAAGCCAGCAGCATCGAATTGTCACATTTTCTTCATTGACTACTTATATGTTCACATCACAGCCTCTGACTCTATAACTCCCCTGGTTCCTTCATAAGGAGGCTTGTGATTGCGTTGAACTCAAATAGAAAATCCAGGTAGTCTTCCCATGTCAGGATTCTTAATCTTGATTCTTAATTTCATCTTCAAAGTTCCTTTTGTCATGTAAGGTGCTATAAAGTCTGGGCATTTGAACATAAGACATCTTTGGGGAGCTATTATTCAGTTACTATAGAGTTGTGTGGGCTTCCCTGGTGGCTCACATGATAAAGAATCTGCCTGCAATATGGGAGACCTGGCTCGATCCCTGAGTTGGGAAGATTCCTGGAGGAGGGTAAGACAACCCACTCTAATATTCTTGCCTGGAGAATACCCATGGACAGAGGATTCTGGCAGGCTATGGTCCATGGGGTTGCAAAGAGTCGGACACGACTGAGCAAATAGAATCGTGTATGGTATCATCTGGAATGCTTTTGTTTTCCCCTGGTTCTTTCCCTTCAGTTTACCTAAATTACACCCATCCTCCCACTCCTAGGATTGGATTAACCATATATTCATAATCTGTAAGAGAAAAGGACTTTTCTCATGACTGAGCACACATGCCAAGAGAAGATGAACCGCAGTTCAGATGTTTTTCATTACCATATTGTTTATGCCTGACAAATCTTGGAAGTTACATCAATATCACTTAATTAGAAACTATGAAAATTTTTGAAATAATAAGAAAATAATGATGGAAGATGAAGACTTGCTTGTATTTTAAGTAAAAGAAGCAGCATAGAATATAGTGCCAGCTTTGTAATATTTATGCATTTGAAGAAGTTTAGAAGAAAATATAGGCATATAATTACCAAGAAGTTATGAGCACGTTCATTTAACTTTCTGCAGCATTGTTTTCTTGTTTTCTGGCTTCCGTCTCCTCCATGTGACATCCACTAAACATCAGCTTCCGCCGATATTCTCTAAATTACGCTTCAGAGAGTATGTGCTTAGTTGCTCAGCTGTGTCCAGCTCTTTCAGACCCTTTAGACTGTAGCTCGCCAGGCTCCTCTGTCCATGGGATTTTTCAGGCCAGAATACTGGAGTGGGTATGTATCTGAAAATTTAGCTCACTCACAGAACTGCATGCACGAATCATTTCTACCTAACTTGATTGTATATTTTGGATTCATAAATCACTTAGCATGTAACTGAACATTCAAAAAAAGGTCTATAATTATATCAAATTTTTTAAAAATTTGTGAAATATGTAGTATGCAACATTAGCAGTTGTTCTTTGCATGGACTAGAACAATTTATGTCTGTCATTCTGTGGGAATTACTGGGTACCTCTTTCAAGCACAAAAGTATCCTGATTTGAATGATAAATTATGTAGTTCCCCTAAATATGTATCACCTATCATTGATTAGTCTTGGTAATAATAGTAACCCATGGTTCCTAATCTCAACAAAAGAGCACTAGAAAGTTTGAGGTTTTGTGGCAGGCAAAATAATGGTTCCCCACCCCTCATCTCACATGCCCACGTCTTAATCCTGTGAGCCTGTGAATACTTACACTATACAGCTAGAGGAATTAAGGTTGCAGATGGGATTAGGTTGCTAATCAGTTGATCTTAAGAGGATTATCCCGGATAACCTGGGTGTGCTCAACATAACCAGGAGGGTCCATAAATTGGGAGTAAAGTAAAAAGTCGCTCAGTCGTGTCCGACTCTTTGCGACCCGTGGACTGTAGCCTACCAGGCTCCTCCATCCATGGGATTCTCCAGGCAAGGATGGTGGAGTGGGTTGCCACTTCCTTCTCCAGATGGGAAGAGAGGTAGAAAGGAATAAGAGGGACGTATGACTCTGGAAGAGAGAGGCAACCTCACTGACTTGAAGGAAGGGCCCCCAGAAACAAGGAATATACTTCTCTAGAAGTGGGCAAGATGAGGGAACATATTTTCCCCCAGTCCCCACCCAGAACCTCTGGAGGAAATGCGGCTCTGCCAACATTTTGCTTTTAGCTCAGTGATACCTATGAAAAATGTCTGATCTCTAGACTGCAATATAGCATGTTCGTGCTGTTTTAAGCCACAACGTTTGTCATAATTTGTTATAGCAGCAATAGAAAATTGGTACAGACTTATAGTTCTGCCTGGACTGGAGTATAAGACAGGACTGCAGAAGTGCAATAGTCTTAGGAAGAGGAGCAGCCTGCATTGAGTAGTGAACTTGTGACAGCTCCGGATGCCCTAAGGGGAGCCTGGAGCCCATGGTGCGTGCAGACGGGGTCAATGTGCCAGGTTCAACAATCAGAGGGTTCAGTTCAGTTCAGTTCAGTTCAGTCACTCAGTTGTGTCCGGCTCTTTGCGACCCCATGAACCACAGCACACCAGGCCTCCCTGTCCATCACCAACTGCTGGAGGCCACCCAAACCCATGTCCATTGACTCGGTGATGCCATCCAACCATCTCATCCTCTGTTGTCCCCTTCTCCTCCTGCCCTCAATCTTTCCCAGCATCAGTGTCTTTTCAAATGAGTCAGCTCTTCGCATCAGGTGGCCAAAGTATTGAAGTTTCAACTTCAACATTAGTCCTTCCAATGAACACCCAGGACTGATCTGCTTTAGGCCTCTTTTTGTTTATTTTGTTTTTGCTTTTTGGGCCACACCGCGGGGGCGTGAGGGATCTTAGTTCCTCATTCAGGAATTTTCATTGGAAGGACTGAAGCTGAAGCTCCAATACTTTGGCCACCTGATGCAAAGTCAGTTTATTAGAAATGACCCTGATGCTGAGAAAGATTGAAGGCAGGAGGAGAAGGGGACAACAGAGGATGAGATGGTTGGATGGCATCACTGACTCGATGGACATGAGTTTGAGCAAGCTCCAGGAGTTGGTGATGGACAGGGAGGCCTGGCGTGCTGCAGTCCATGGGGTCGCAAAGAGTCGGACACGACTGAGAGACTGACTGAACTGAACCAGGGATCAAACTCACACCCCCTGCAGTGGAAGCAGAGAGTTTTAATCAGTAGACTGCCGAGGAAGTCTCTAGATATCTCTTTTCTTTGCCTACTCATTCATCATTTTAGAATTAAAAAAAACAGTCAATTAAAAAAAAAAAACACAGACAACTCTCTTTTCTCAACAAGATGACTGGCTATAATGATGACAGGCTCTGGTTTTCTCCTTAGGACTAAGGAGTTCCCTTAAATAAGGGATTTTCAGGTTCCTGGGAAACTGGAATCTTTGTTCACCTTACATATAGCATCATATTTCATTTACTCCAAAAAAGACCTCTAGGTAAGAATGTTTGGAGTAAAAAAGAATTTTTTAGAAAAGTGGAAAAGATCAAAAACAGTCTTCAATTATTAAAGCTTGAAAACTTCGGTTCACAATATTAGAGTATGTAGTGAGACACTCTTCGGCCTTCCTGTAAAGACGGAAGCAATATAAGCTCAATTTTGAGAAATAATGTCACATTTAAAAATGTTGTGGATTGCCTTAATCTTTTAGAGAAACCAAGAAAGAAATGAGCCAAATTAGCTTGTTTGTTTGTTTTTCTAACTCATGAAACCACAGAATTATATAATTGAAAGGACTTTAGATTTGTAAAAGTGTGCTTTTGAGAGGACCTAGTGCCTGTGAGATGCCTGAGACATAGGAGCCAGAAAGGGGCTGAGTGAGGTCTTTAACCTCCACTCCAGTTAGGACTGGAGCAATCTACAGAACTTACTTAACATTTTCATTTGCAAAAGGGTTCTTTGGTTGAAATATTGGGTTGACCAAAAAGTTCATTTGAGTTTTTCCATAATGGTTTATGGAGACCAGTGTTTATTAATAGAGACCACTATTTTTATCCAAACCCATTATGTTGCAAATGAGGAAACAAAGTACCAGAGACAGAAAAGATTTGTTCAAAGTCACCCAAAGTTCCCACCTGAGACTCCAGACCACACCCCGTTTCCTTTCTACATACACCCAGAATTATTGCCTTAGGAATATATGGAAATTAAGGCTGTCTTGTCTGACATCTGACTAGTAAGACAAATACCAACCACCCAACGATCCAGAAGGTTGGACGTTCCACGATATTTATTATTTCATGAAATCATAGTATCATTGAATGTTAGCGCCAGAAGGGATCATTTTCTAATTCTCTCATTTTATAATTAGAAGCTATGGAGGTTAAGTGAGATTTTCGGAGGTCACTCAGCTAATTAATGGCAATCCTGTTATTTCAAGGGAATTTCATTACACCACACTCCTGCCCTTTGGTGTCAGTTGTTGCTTTTTGGTTTTATGCCATTATTTAAGTCTGGCCTCTTTTTTGTACAATAACTATAGTAAATATTGACAGGATACAATATTCAAGTAGTAAAGCTTTAATTGCTGGACATTAAGAGCTGATAAAAGGGAAGGTACGATCTGGAGTTTTTACCAAACTCAGATCATGGCATCTAGGTCCAACATTTCATGGCAAATAGAAGGAGAAAAAGTTGAGACCATGACAGATTTTATTTTCTCAGGCTCCAAATTCACTGCAGATAGTGACTGCAGCCATGAAATTAAAAGATGCTTGGAAGAAAAGCTCCTTGGAAGAAAAGAAAGCTTGGAAGAAAAGCTATGACAAATTTAGACAGTGTATTAAAAAGCAGGGACGTTGTTTTGCCGACAAAGGTCTGTACAGTCAAAGCTATGATTTTTCCCAGTAGTCATGTATGGATGTGAGAGCTGGACAATAAAGAAGTGCAAAGTTTAACAGCATAATGAAACCTCTCAGATACTTCATTTACTCATTTCTACATGGGGAAAATAGTGCTCAAATAAGCACTTCTTCACATTGGCTAGATCAGTAGCCCTCCTCTCTCTTGCATCTAGCAGAACTTCTCTTTCCTTGTGGAACTGCTCCTCCCTAACTCACCATGATCCCCACGGGCCTGTCCATTCCAGTGCTCTCCTAGGCCTTTGCGAAACATGGTAGATGAGAATCAGAGCCCAGCTTTATATCATTCTAAAGTCCGTACTCTTTCTGCTGTAGAACCTGGGCCATTGCAGTATTCATAGACACTTGAAAGGAATCGTTTTTCTTAAACTTAGTTTCATAACAGAACTAAAAGTTGCACTGTGAAGTTGCAGAGATGATCATTTGGGGAATATATTAATAAAATGTCTGCTTCTCTGGAAATTGTTTAGCAAGGAGCATGGCTTTCATTGTATCTTAAGATATTTTAAAAGACACATCATAATCTTTTAAGGCCTTTAGAAGAGTCTTTTAGTGGCTTAAAATTGTTTTTCACATGGTTTGAAGATTTTTCTCACCTATGTAGTTGAGAAAAATCTTTAACTGTTCAAATGGGATAAGACAAAGCTTTCCTTCCTGTTCGATGTTAATAGGGTTTCATATTGGTCCACTTTTTTGGATGGGGGAAGTTTCCCAGAGGAATAAAAATGCTAAAAAAAAAAAATTTATAATCAGACAAGTTCATAAGTTTGGTTTCACAGGATTATTCTAGGTTTTAGAAATAATAGAGGGCATAGCAAACATTCCAGACATTAAGTTTTAGATGCTTGGCTCAATAAATTATCACAATGATAACATCTAGTATTCATTGAACCCAAGCAATGTGCTGAATATTGTGCATACTATTCAAGGCACTTTGAAAAAAAAAGAAAAAATCTCATTTCATTCTCACAATCAACAGCCTACAAATTAGATATTATTATTACATCCATTATCTTCCTTTGAGAAAAAAAATAGAACAAACCATGATTTGGAGGGGAATCAGCTAAATGTCAAGAATACTTGTCTCCTAGTTAGCAGAGCCTGGACTCATATCTAGGTTGATCTGACTCCATAACTCATGTTCTTAACCACTATGCAATATTTTATGTATCTATTCAATGGATAAGTATTCTGGGATTTAAAAAATAAAAAATACAGACCTATATAAACACTATGAAGAATTTATGAAAGTTATTAAGTTAAAAAATGCAGGTACTCACTGAGAATGCATATTCAGAGACTCATTTTCTTTTTTAATTTGTTAGTATGAATTTATATACACTAACTTCAGCATTGCTATCTTTATGTAATGAATACAGGCAATTTTTACATTTTACATCCCTGATTTTATTATTCTGTTATGAAGTAATTATTTATCATAAACATGAAATACTTTTTTATATTATGCAAGTAAATAATTTATTTCCGTTTTGGAAAAGGAAAGAAATAAGTATTTTGTCCATCATTTCTCAACTCAGTCTGTCTACCTTGATATTCATATTAGATACTTTAATCTTTGGGATTTAAAGCATTTACTATTTGTACCCAAAACCCAACAGGAAAGTTTTGGTATGTAGAATCCTAGGTACCTAGTTAACAATATAACAAAATAGAATTCCTGAAGTGGAAGATTCAGGCTTATAACTTAATCTTAATGCTTCTCTTTGGGAAACATCAGCAAGAGCTAAAAATAATTTTTCAAAAATGAGTTAATCAAATATTTTTCAACCTCCAGAAAGATTCAGGATTCATTCAACTCTGGCAAATTATTAGCCTTTCTGCTTAATCCCCTGCTGAATTCATATCTTGCTAATCCTGTGCTGTTCCATAAATGATTACAAAGCTCTGACTCACTAATGCTCCAACATTAAAAATAATAATTATTATCCCTTTGAATAAGAGTACTTTTGAAAAAATTATAACATATTCCTCTACATGTTTAAAAGGGAGGGAAAACTATAAAACTAAAATTATTTTAAAATTAAAAAATGCTTTGAAATGGGTCACTTTCTAAATCATGAGATAGTTTTGAAGAGTTTTCTGACTTTTCTGTATCTGAAATTATAGGGAAGTTCTGAGTTGTTCCCAGCCTCCTTCTTCTAACTGAAGCAGTACTAGGAAGACCAAACAAGGGTCGGAATAGCATCCAGATTTAACACTTTCCATTGACAGTCAACTAATGGATAGGAAACATGTTTTTTTCATGATATAAGAAAGCTTTCAAACAAGATGTCTAAATGGAATAGGGTCTTGGATTTTACAGTGACACGCCACAACACCCATCTTCTAGGATTTCAGTCCATTTTTCTCCCTGATATTGCAAGTCCACAGGGATTCTTGCCCCAAATCCTTGAATAACAAAGTAGCTTTTAAAATGCTCTTGAAGTTTTTGGCCTAGTTGTTAAATCTGCTGCCATCCTTTGGTGACAAGTGAAGAAGACAACAAGGGCGTTCATAGCTCTTAAAGCTCAAATCCTAATTATATTTATAAAGGGGCTGAAAAATCCCTTCTGCTGTTTCTTTAACCCCAGTGCAATTCCCCAGTACCAATGTACATAATACATATATTTTTTTATTGGAAGAAAATTGCTTTAAGATGTCGTATTGGTTTCTGCCATATAACAAGGTGAATCAGCCCTAATCATATAAAAATTCTCTTCCTCTTGAGCCCCCCTCTCCTCCCCACACGCCCCACTCCAGGTTATCACAGAGCACCAGGTTGGACTCCCTGAGTTATATAACAATTTCCCTCTAGCTACCTATAATATTTTACACATGATAGTGTGTATACATTAATGATCATTTCTCCATTCGTCCCGCTGTCTCCTTCCCCTACAGTGTCCACAGTCCATTCTCTACATCTGCATTCCCATTCCTTCCTTGCAAAATAGGTTCATCAGCATATCATTTGTTTTACAGAAATGTGAGTGCTCCACCAGAAAACTGACAGAATGAAGCTTATTTTACTTTGAGATTCATGGTCAAACTTGAGATATGTTGATGTAAGAAAAGGAATGTACAACAGACTGAGTCAACAAGTTCTGGTGTGATGGAAGTAAGAATAGATGTGAGAATCAAGAGATTACAGCTTTCAAACCTGAAAAGTCTGTAAGCACTTTCTCCACTTTGTGATTTCCTGTCCCTCATAGTTCTTCCCAAGGCTTAAATGTCCTACCATAGACATTTCTTTACTATTTAGAAATTTCCTAACCTTACTTGTGGATCACTGGGAAAACAGTTCCATTGTGTCAAAGGTATTTGTAACAGAACTAGAGCATAATCAAATTGCTGAATGAAATGTCTGAAAAGGAACTTTGGTGCTTACCAAATTTTGGAGATGTCAAAACCTGTAAATACAACTATTTCTCTCAATCTTTGATAAATTCAGGACTAAAACCAACATCTCCTAGTCTTCAACCCCGCAACCCTCGTTTTATCTCCTGCTTGTCCAGCTGATACATAACATGATAATAGTCAATATAATGATACATATTATATATCGGCTTATCAATTTGGAAATCCTAACTACAAGTCCATAAAGTCCACTCTTTGTGCAGAGTCAGGTTGAAGGAAGAGCAATCCAGTAGATAACTATGGCTGAAAAGATTCTAATGTTTACCTGCTCTTTGGAGAAAATGGAAAAACAAGTTGATAACTGAGGGGATGTGGGTTCGGGGTGGTAATGGGCAGGGAAAGGGGGGATAGACATTTTTAAGCAGTGGCTCTCCATTGTGGAAAATCTTCCTCCTCAGCAAATATGTGGCAGTGACTGTAAACATTTTTGTTGTTATGAATGGAGGGCTGCTACTGGCATGCTTCTGAGTATCTTTACAATATGACAGACCCCCACAGCAAAGGATCATCAGTCCAAAATGTTAACAATGCCAAATTTAGGAAACCCTGTTCTTAAGTATATTTTTACTTATTTGTTTTTTAAGTGCATTCATAGATGGGGAAACAGTAGAAACAGTGTCAGACTTTATTTTTGGGGCTCCAAAATCACTGCAGATGGTGACTGCAGTCAAGAAATTAAAAGACGCTTGCTCCTTGGAAGAAAAGGTATGACCAACCTAGACAGTATATTAAAAAGCAGAGACAATACTTTGCCAACAAAGATTTATCTAGTCAAGGCTATGGTTTTTCTAGTAGTCATGTACAGATGTGAGAGTTGGACTCTAAAGAAAACTGAGCACTGAAGAATTGATGCTTTTGAACTGTGGTGTTGGAGAAGGCTCTTGAGAGTCCCTTGGACTGCAAGGAGATCCAACCAGTCAATCCTAAAGGAAATCAGTCCTGAATATTCATTGGAAGGACTGATGCTGAAGCTGAAGCTCCAATACTTTGGCCACCTGAGGAGAAGAATTGACTCATTGGAAAAGACCCTGATGCTGGGAAACATTGAAGGCAGGAGAAGGGGATGGCAGAGGATGAGATGGTTGGATGGCATCACTGACTCAATGGACATGAGTTTGAGTAAACTCCGAGTTGGTGATGGGCAGGGAAGCCTGGCGTGCTGCAGTCCATGGGATCGCAAAGAGTTGGACACAACTGAGCGACCGAACTGAACTTAACTGATTTTATTAAAAATCTTCATGATCTGCTGTTTGCACAAAATCCAAGAGTCTCACAGAAGTGTCTCCACTCCTCCAGCATCTGCTTTACTTTCTGATCTTTCAGGCTGGTTTGATCTCCTGGAACAGGCACTAATTCTGCTCTGAGCTTTGGAGTCTCTCGGCCAGCAACGAAAGCAGAGGGAGACCCGGAGGTAAAATGAAGTTGAAGGAAGATGTAGCATCAAAGCGTAGAATGAGGAGAAGAGTTGAGTGTGCTTTAGGCTGTGGGCAAGGAGCTCCAGGAAATGGGAAGTTTAAAGCTGTAGAGGGAAGGGGGAAAATTGCATTCATTTTCTGTTGGTGCAATAATGCTAGACGATGAAAAACCACATGATTTTAATAGCACAAACAAGAATCACCCAGGTAGCCCTGTGCAGTTAAGCTCTTGTAGGCAGGGCTTGCTCCTAATACTGAAGTCTGGTGGGGCAGCTTCGATAATGTTGGCTGTGCTGACTCCCATGTCTAGGGGTCAACTGGCTGCTGGCTGGTACACCAAGACCTTGTCTCGTTGACTGGGCAACTCAATTCAACTTCTCATGGCTCAACTTCGGGCAGGCCAGCTGCATGTGACCTCGTATGGCCAGAGCAGAAAGAGCAGCAGGGAAAGCCCAGTCACTCCAGCCACCACCTGCATCACATTTGCTGTCATCCCATGGGCAAAGCAAATCTCAGGACCCAACAGGGTAGGGGGTTGTGCACTGCTGAGTTACATGGTCAAAGAGATGATGCAGAAGAAGGGAGGATTGCAGAGATTACTGCAATCATTAGAAGATGCCTGTAGAAAAGCAAGAGCCACCTGCACAGGATGGGAGGGGGTGGCTGAGCTGTAACACACGGGAAGCTTGACTGCCCTGAAGTCTGTCTCTGGGACTCAGAGACAGAAGGGCAGTGCCCGTGTTTCATCCTGAGTGTCGCTGAGTGCCCTTGGTCAAAGTTTATTGACCATATATACTGTCGGTTTTTATGTATTTGGGGGTTCCACATTCTCTCTCTCTCTTTTTTTTTTTTTTGATATGTGTACACTATTATGTATAAAACAGATAAATAATGAGAATGTACTGTGTAGCACAGGGAACTCTACTCAATGCTCTGTGATGACCTAAATGGGAAGAAACTCCAAAAAAGAGAAGATGTATGTGTACGTAGAGCTGATTCACTTTGCTGCACAGCAGAAACTAACACACCATTGGAAAGCTACTATATTCCAAAACAAATTCTATAAAAATAAATTATAGAGATTAGTGTAGGTGGTGGAGAAGGAAACAGTAACCCACTCCAGTATTCTTGCCTAGAGAATCCTGTGGACAGAGGAGCCTGGTGGGCTGCTGTCCATAGGGTCGCACAGAGTCAGACACAACTGAAGTGACTTAGCATGAATGCATGCATTGGAGGAGGCAATGGCAACCGAATCCAATATGCTTGCCTGGAGAATCCCAGGGATGGACGAGCCTGGTGGGCTGCTCTCTATGGGGTCACACAGAGTCAGATACAACCAAAGCGACTTAGCAGCAGCAGCAGCAGCAGCAGCAGTGTAGGTGGGCCTGACCTAATCAAGTGAACCCTTAAAAGAAGTCAGAGAGATTCAAGCAGAAGAGACTCTTGCTTACTTTGAATTAGCAAATAGCCATGAGAGAGCTTTCTGTGGCAAGGACCTGAGGCCAGCCAGCCTGCCTCTGGGACCTAAGAACAGACCCTGTAATAACCCAAAAGAAAATGAGGACTTCAGACTTATGTCCACAGGAAACTGAATCCCACCAACAACCAGTGAACTTGGAAGAAGACCCCAGCCATCAGGTGAGATCACAGTAGTTATCAACACCTTGATTTCAGCTGATGAGACCCTGCTCAATACCCAGACACCTGACCCTCAGCAACTGTAAGATAATGAATTTGTGTTCTCCTAAGCATGTTTTAAAAACACCTTCTCTCCCTGTTTCTCTTCATATCCACCACTGAGCATCTACAAATTTTCTTTTCTTCACTTTCAATTCCAATCACCAATCACCAATTGGAATCCAATCTTTTAACACTAAAAAGGACACTTTTCTCGTATCCTTCTTTCCTTCAGCTTTCTATGTATCTTGATTTGAATCTTTATTGTCACATTCCATTTCTGTTATTTCTAATTTCCACATTAGAAAGTCACCTAAACCATGGTACAAAGCCAAAATCCGCTTAGAAAGAAAAGATATGATTATCTTCAGTAGGTAAAAGGGAGGGGAGAGAAAGTTGTGAACATTTACACATTCATCAGATTTATCACTTTATTATGTCAGTAAGTTTATAGACTTATACACATCTTAAAAGACCTAAAATGAGACATCTCATGTTTTCATATCTCACCTCCTAAACATGGCATGAAAATTGCACACTTATTCCAGAATTTCCAATCATATAGAAGAAAGGAGTTTTCTTTATGTATGTGACAGAGATCAGAAAGTGAAAAGAAAGCAAGTGAGGGAGGCAGGATCTTGGGCATTTCAGACTAAACATAAAATGAGGTGTCCAAGACTGTGAACTGCGTTGACTTCTCATTGGTTTCTGAGATAACTTGTCACTGAGTTAGTGCCCCTCCTAGCCCCACAGGGATTAGGATCAAAAGTCATTAGGAACAATAAAGTCCTTGATCCCATTATCATGTTAACGTGAAAACAGATAAAGATTGAAAACGTATAAATATATATCTCTGTATAATATTTATTTGTATGGCTGTGCCAGGTTTGGCTACAGCATGCGATATCTTTGGCTGTGGCATGTGAGCTCCTGGTTGGGGCTCGTGGGATCTAGTTCCTTGACCAGGGATCAAACCCAAACCCCTTGCATTGAAAGCATGAATTCTTAGCCACTAGATCACCAGGAAAATCTCAAGAATGAAACTTTATAGATGCAAATGGATAATTGAAGGGAGAAATAAAACTTTATTTCTAAAAGATAAGTTTGAGTTCTTTGCTGTTACCAGTTGCAATACAAAAACCTATGAAACAAAGACCTTAAAATATCTATGAATCTTATGAGCCTACCATTAGATGAGCATTTCATCTGGCCATTTTAATATTCCATGGAAAACTTACTATAGAAAGCTGAGCTTAGTTGATCCAGTTTAAGCTTGCTAACCTTTTGATATATAAAAGATTCCAAAGTATACATTTATATTATACTGATATAAATCTAGATGTCAGGGTTTCTCTTTGTTCTCTTATATTCTTAATAGAAATTTTGAAATCAGTCATTCTTGAATAAATTATGGGTTATTGAAATGTGAGTATATAAGGACAGAAATTTATTTTTGAAAAGCCCTTAATGAACAAATATTAGATTATAGTGGATTATTTAATAAACCATTATACATTTAATTGATTACTTTGCAGACCTTAAAAAAAAAATCACATTTTTTTGAAGTGTTTTAAATAACATGGGAAAAAGAAGCATACCAAAATTATCTGATTGTAATTTTATTAGAAACAAATATTTATACTTTTAGAAAGAGAACTTTTATAAAAATTCTAAAATAGTGATTTGACAGTTATTTGTATGATATGAATAATTTTCACTTTTTCTTTATATCTATATTTCCAAAATTTTTCTGCAGCAAAATGACTTTACTGCTAAATAAGGGGGGGGAGGGTGGAAATGAATGCAATTTTTAAATGGGTCCTATAGAGAAATTTTTCTTTTTCTTTAATGCATTGCTGAAAGCATTTCCACATCAATTCCAGCCACTCTATCTTGGAAAACAGGGAGGAAAATGCATCTGTAATAAATGAAGGCAGCAAACAACAAAATGTGGCCAAATCCATAAATCCTTTTGCTTAGCAAAGCAATTTTTTTTTGCTGCGAGAGTTGGAATCAATTACTGTAGACTTTCCTATTGCAATGTCGGCAGAGCCTCACCTTCTGAGGTTGGAACTTGGGAACAAGTCACTGGCACTGGGCAGAGGGTGTCAGAAGAAAAGACCCATTTGATCAGAAATGGCTTCATTTCAGGAATCATTATGCTATCACCCTGTCCTTGAAGATAAGCAGTTTAGGTGGGGTCATGCTTCAGAGGTCTCTTGAAACACTGCTGTCTAATTAGCGTGGCTCTCAAAAACTTAAGCTCTGCTTGGTCCTCATTGGGCCTATAGGAAAGGAAGAAGTGTTTTTTTCTACCGTCAGCATTCTGATAGTTTCTCTAGTCCTATGCTATATACCCTGGTACAAATGGGAATTTATTTTTGACTCAGAAACCTCAGTGGGTTGGAATTTGGCCAAGGTGATGATAACTCCCAAAGAGTCAAGAACAGCACAGCTTTCTAATGCTCAGGATCCAAAGACAAATCATCTCTGGTGTTTTACTTCTGCTGAACTTTATTTTCATGGCTATTGCAAAGCAGTGTACACAGCTTGTCATCAAGGTCTTAGCAAAATCTTTTCATTGTAAAGGTCATCTGGTTATTTGAATTTTAAGAAATGTTCCTTCTAATAGTGGCTGTCTTTCTTTGAACCTAGGAAAACACTTAGGTTAGGAAAAGCCTACAAAGAACTGCTTATAATGAAGCAACCTACACAGGTAATAAAGACAGTAATGGAGACGTCTTGTGTAACCTACAAACTCTTACAACTTATGGCCTGCTAGAAATCTCTACGTCTCTACTTGAATGCTTCATAGACAAGTCAAATTAACAGGCTGAGCATTGAAATCTTTTTTTTTTTTTCCTTCTTTTTAAAAAATATTATTGTGGTGAGAACACCTAACATGAGATCTATTCTCTTAACAAAAATTTAAGCTCACAATGCAGTATTGTTAACTACAGGCACACTGTTGTACAGATCTCTAGAACTTACCCACCTTGCATAACTGAACTCCTATGACACTGATTAGCAATTCCCCATTGAACTTTTGATCCCTTATCCTGGTATTCTACCCATTCCAGTGAAAGTTCTTTATTACCACTCAAGCAAGAGACTTTGAAATTCTTGACAACTTCCCTTTTATAGGCACCTGCAATCTACATCTCATTTATCAGCAAGGCTTTTATTTTTTCTTGGTTTTCTATTTTATTTTACAACTTTTTTGTTGTTGTTGTTAGAGTAAAATTGTTTTTTAATGTGTTAATTTCTGCTGTACAACAAAGTGAATCAGCTTTGTATACATATATCCCCTCCCTCTTGAACTTCCCTCCCACCCCAACCCCATCCCACCCTTCTAGGTCATCACAGAGAACTGGGCTAAGCTCCCTGTGCTTTATAGTAGGTTCCCACTTGTTCAGTCACTAAGTCATGTTCGACACTGCGACACCATAGACTGCAGCATGCCAGGACCCCCTGTCCTTCACTATCTCCCAGAGTTTGCTTAAATTAGTGTCCATTGAGTAAGTGATGCTATCAAACCAAACTCTGCAGCCCCCTCCTTTTGCCTTCAATCTTTCCCAGCATCAAAGACCTTTCCCAATGAGTCAGCTCTTTGCACAAAGTATTGGAGCTTCAGCATCAGTCCTTCCAATGAATATTCAGGGTTGATTTCCTTTTGACTGGTTTAATCTCCTTGCTGTCCGAGTGACTGAAGCATCTTCTCCAGCACCACAATTCAACATCAATTCCTTGGCACTCAGCCTCCTTTATGTCCAGCTTTCACATCTGTACATGGCTACTGAAAAAGTCATAGCTTTGACTATCTATTTCACACACGATAGTGTTGCTATGTCAGTCCTGATCTCCTGATTCATCCCACCCTCCCAAGTCCATTCTCTACATCTGTTTCTCTATTCCCTCCCTGGAAATAGGTTCTTCGGTACATTTGTCTAGATTCCACATATATACTCTCTTTCTGACTTAGCTTCACTCTGTATGTCAGATTCAAGGTCCAGCCACATCTCTACAAATGATCCAATTTCATTCCTTTTTTTGACTGAGTATCAGCAAGACTCTGCGACTACCACCAGAACAGAGCTAGAGGCTGTCTACTTTTCTCCATCTACACTTTCATCCTCTAGGTTCATGCCACCATGCATGCTTGCTAAATCACTTCAGTTGTGTCCGAATCTTAGCCACCCTATGGATTATAGCTCACCAGCCTCCTCTGTCCAAGGGATTCTCCAGGCAAGAATACTGGAGTTGGTTGCAATGCCCTCCTCCGAGGGATCTTCCTGATTGAATGAGGGATTAAACCTGAGTCTCTTACATCTCCTGCACTGGCACATGGGTTCTTTGCCACTGGCATTTCCTGTCACCATAGTAGCCTCTTTAGCTGTATTGTTGGTCATGCGTTCTTTGTCCACTCGGATCATTTAACGTACAACAGCCAAAAGGCTTCTTATAAATCACGGTTTACACATTCAATCACTCCCTTGGCCACAATCTATCAATGTCTCCTCATTGCTTGTAGATTAAGACCCAGATTCTTTGCTCTATGGCCCATTACATCTTGATCTTTATCTCCTTTTAAAATTCCCCGTTGCCACCCTCGCAGTCACCTTCAAACACAGCAATGTTTTTCCAGCCTTAAGGCTCCTCTTTATGCAAATTTATGCACTAAGTTTTTCCTGGCTAAACATTTTCCTGTACTTGAGATCACATCCAAGATGTTACTTTCTAGACACAGCCGCTACTAAGAGACTACTTCTCCAAGTTGCAGATTGGAGGGCAAACTTGGCATGGAGCTGTAGAGGAGGTTCCGTTTAGACTTGCATGAGCAAAATCAGGAGCTGAAACACAGACAGGAAGCCTCTCTGGAATCCCTGCATTAGCTAACCCAGTTTCCAATACTCCAACACCAGAGGTAGGGCTTTGTTAAGTGCTTGGACTCATTATCCTACCAGGATAGTTCAAATGTGACTTCTCTTGGTGTTCATAATGATTTATAACTCTTTTATTCCATAAATCAAATTTGGTGACTTAAAAGAAGTATAAACTTTGGATACAAAGCATGGTTATTTTTATAGGGTTCTTATTTTTCAAAAGTGGAGTGAGTGTTGTTTTAATGGCTCAGGTACTACATTTAAGGACAGGAATAAATATAGATTGTGCTTTAGCACCTGCTGAAATTCAAGCCTTGATGTTATCTAATATTTGATTCACTGTCATAAGTCACGCACATTGAAGAAGCTCTGAGTTATACAATCTGCAGAGACTCAGGCAGGCAATGCCTATAGACACAAACACATTTTTATAGTGTGTTTCCCTTCTGTATTATTTCAACTCCTACACTACTTACATATTTATAGAAGCCTCTGGTGATTCTTAATGATGTTGTTCAGTTTAGTTTCTTAATAATTTCCTGGATTTTATGCTAACATTCCTGGTGTTGATTGTTCTCCTATTTTAATTATGCCTTATTCTAAGCAGCACTTCTGGAAGTGGGCTAAAGTTTTCACTGCAGTATATTATGGGTGAAAATAATTTTTAAAATTTCATTTGTGTAAAATGTTTACCATTTGCACTTTGGCAAGGGTAGGTGGATAGGGCCTTATCTATACTGGAAAAGTTACATTTCTTAGATATAGGGGTTTATGGCCGACTGTAGCAAGTTAGCAAGTAAAAATGATGATGGGGATGGTGGTGGTTTTGTCACAAATTTGTGTCTGACTCTTGCAACCCCATGGACTGTAGCCTGCTAGGCTCCTCTGTCCATGGGATTTCCCAGGCAAGAATACTGGATTGGGTTGCTGTTCCTTCTCCAGTGGAACTTCCCAACCCAGGGATCAAACTTCCCGTGTCCTGTACTACAGGTGGTTTCTTTACTGACTGAGCCACCGTGGAAGCCCTAAAAAGAGGGTAGCTAACTAGATGGGAGACAAAATGCATGCAGAAGCTTAGTTAGGTGCTTTATGTTCATTGTTTCATTTAGTTCTCCCCACAGCCCTCTGAAGCCCATGTTATTAACGTGTCCATTGGACATACATGGAAACAGAAGCCTAGGGAATCTCAGTATTGTGCCCATAGACATGCATAGCTAAGCAATGGTAAGAAAGGAGGCAGCCTCTGACCCCACAGCTCATGCTTTTAACCGCTCTGCGATGCTTTTTGTCAAGTTAAAGGAAATTTTAATCCATCATAAAAGTAGAAAGAGAGAAATACACCTGTTATTCCAATCTCTCTCTCTTTTTGCTGATAACCACCAGAGATTAAAAAAAATTTTTTTAGTGTTTAGGGATTAAACATTTAAGAAGAGAAAATGTTGTGACATTCAAGACTAAAGAGAATTCAAATCATTCTTACTCAAACCTGGATGAAATGTTATGTTCAAAAGAGCATAATTTGAAATCACAGAGTACTGATTTTGAATGTTGTGTTCCTATATATTAATACTTTTGATGACTCTTTGGATTGCAATTCCT
The DNA here is from genome assembly GCF_032452875.1 of Bos javanicus. Taxonomy (NCBI): domain Eukaryota; kingdom Metazoa; phylum Chordata; class Mammalia; order Artiodactyla; family Bovidae; genus Bos; species Bos javanicus. The sequence continues at coordinate 72,533,845 of NC_083882.1, read as the reverse complement.
ACCACTGTAGGTGGAAATAATAGTGATAATTAGATAGAAAGATAAATATATAATAGGTAGATCAGTTCAGCTCAGTCGCTCAGTTGTGTCTGACTCTTTGCGACACAATGGACTGCAGCATGCCAGGCCTCCCTGAAAGATAACACCAAATGATTACACACAGATGATGCTCACAGAGTCATGTATTTGCCTAATCAATATTAGTGTCCACTATTCTCTATTTCTGTTTTTATCTGTAAAGCAATAAGCAAATAATTCCATAGTTTTTTTCTCTTTTAGACGTCACCCAGGACCAATGTAGGAGGTAGTGGAGGTGATAGAATTCCAGCTGAGCTATTTCAAATCCTAAAAGATGCTGTGAAAGCTGCACTCAATATGCCAGCAAACTTGGAAAAATCAGCAGTGGCCACAGGACTGAAAAATGTCAGTTTTCATTCCAATCCCAAAGAAAGGCAATGCCAAAGAATGTTCAAACTACCACACAATAGAGCTCATCTCACACGATAGGAAAGTAAGGCTCAAAATTCTCCAAGCCAGGCTTCAATAGTTCATGAACAATGAACTTCCAGATGTTCAAGCTGGATTTAGAAAAGGCAGAGGAACCAGCGATCAAATTGCCAACATCTTTGGATCATTGAAAAAGTAAGAGAGTTCCAGAAAAACATCTGCTTCTGTTTTATTGACTATGCCAAAGCCTTTGATTGTGTGGATCAGAACAAACTGTGGAAAATTCCACAGCAAGGAGATCCAACCAGTCCATCCTAAAGGAAATCAGTCCTGAATATTCATTGGAAGGACTGATGCTGAAGCTGAAACTCCAGTACTTTGGCCATCTGATGGGAAGAACTGACTCGTTGGAAAAGACCCTGATGCTGGGAAAGATTGAAGGCGGGAGGAGAAGGGGATGACAGAGGATGAGATGATTGGATGGCATCACTGACTCAATGGACTTGAGTTTGAGTAAACTCCAGGAGTTGGTGATGGGCAGGGAGGCCTGGAGTGCTGCAGTCCATGGGGTTGCAAAGAGTCAGACACGACTGAGTGGCTGAACTGAAGTGATATTGTTCTTGATTGAATCTCTTAAAATATTATAACACTTGTTATATATGTATTCATTTCTCCTCCTTACCTATAAATCCTTGAAGAGAGAAGAAGTTTTTTCCCAGTTCTTCTGTCTATGCCTTAACATCTAGCATGTGATCTGACAAATAGTCAGCACTCAATATAGTGTATTTTATTGATCATCATCTTCATATTTTTATGAAACTCTTCCTGATTAGGAAAATAACTTCATAATTTGAAATGATTTTTTTTTTGTCATTGTGCAGAATTCTACTGTGTTAAAAATAGAGACTTGGAAAAAAATGCCAAAGTTCTCAAAAGTGGGATTTAGAAAGCTCCATCTCTAGACTTGATCATGCTGTGATCAATTCAATTTGGAAGGAATCACCCAACTTATCTGCAGAGCACAGTGGTCTAGAGCATATAATCTAAATCTCAGTTTCTTTTCCTGTTATGAATGGATGATAAAATAGTGTTATCTTGAGGAGAATGTAAGATAATCTCTGCAGAGTGCTTGATAGGTGTCAACTACATCTTACCTTTTTGGTGTGTGCTTACCTTTTTCAGCCTCTATTTCTTCCATTAAAGGGCATATATTGACCTAAATGTTGCTCCAGACATCTCTTGAAGTAGTATTTTTCTAACCACTTTAACACACAAAGAAGGCCTTAAAAATATGCTCTCTAAGGAAGTAAAGCATAGAAGTGGGCATGTTCATAACAACGCAGCATGAAGTTGTAGAACCTGAACATGAACCAGTATAATCAGGAACATGACATGTAATAGGCCTCCAAAGCTATAGCCAAAGTCTGGAACATGCCAAGATGAGATGAGGAAGGAGATGAGTACACATGGAGAGAAATTTGAGGGAAAACAAATAATATTGCCCAGAGGTTTGTACTCATGTAAAGTTTTAATCCTTTGGGCATCAACATCACAGAAGGATCCAGTAAACATGCTGCATTCTATAGGGGTATTTGCAGTTTTATATGAACAATTTTTTAATGATGTCACAGAGAAATGTTAACAAATTTCCTTTTTAATTAGTTTCCAGGTATAGAAGAATTAAAAGTAATTATATTTAGATCTTATTTAATTAAAATGGATAAACTATATTTCAAGTGCATAATATAGATAATCTCACTAGGTTCTCCTCCTGGCTAGCCTACGGATTTAATTAATAGGAAGAGTGGCAGCATATTAATGAGAAGAAAATAGAAACCATTGCCTTCTCCCTTTATTGTGATTGCAAGCCATTCTAGGCTCTGGATAAGTGGATAGTTGATATTGAAGGCAGGAAATGTTTATTATTCCATGCAGTATGCTGCAGTGACATTTCTTATCATTTCAGCATAACTGTGCCAGAGGGTCTGTAAATAGTATTTGCCAAAGGCAATTTCACACATTCGTAATATTCTTTGATGTCTGGACTGGACCCAACTGACAGAGCCCCCAAGGCCATCTTTCTGCTTCTCCTGCAGGCTGATAAACCAGTGTGAGGGTGTACAGAGAAACAAAACAAACTTAAGGAATTTCACTTAGTAATTTCTGAATTAAATACACCTTAAGGAAGCAAAACCTAGCAGATAGTGGCCATTTAATAAATATTTACTGAGTGAAGGGGAGGGCAACTCAACATCAAAGAGAGGGACAATAATCTCAAGAGGGAAATTTTACAATTAGGAACAGTTCTGGGCAGTTGTGACTTAATGCTTCTTCTGCTTAGCATAGAGGAGATGGGGAAATGAAACCCTCACTCTCAAGAATAAGAAAAATATTTAATAAATAATTAGCATTTATTGAACTCTTACTCTGCTTAAAGAAAATTTTGTGCATTTACTCATCCAGTTATGGTGGGTGCGTGCCTGCTCAGTCGTATCTGACTCTGTGACCCCCATGGACTATAGCCAGCCAGGCTCCTCTGTAATGGAATTTTCCAGGCAAGAATACTGGAGTGGGTTTCCTTGTCTAGGGGATTTTCCCAACCCAGGGATCAAACCTGCGTCTCTTGCATCTCCTGCATTGGCAGGTGGAGTCTTTAACCACTGACACTATCTGGGAAGCACCCAGTTATGGTAACATCTATAAAGTAGCTGAGAAAACTGGGCCACAGACTGATGAACCAAGAGCACATAGCTAGTAAGTGGGGGGAGCATTAAGAAAAATAGAGCACTGTAAAAATAGAGTCCTATCATTTATCAACATACTGTGTTCTGCCCCAAATTATCCTATCTCACCTCCCCAACCCAGTATCTGTCCATAAACATACCCTGTACATCTTCCTAAAATACACAACTTTTGAAATTATTATATTTTTGTATTCATGACTTTTACTTGTTTATGTTTATTATTGTTTCTGTCCAGCAGAATATAAGGTTCAAGACAATATGAATTTGTCTTATTTTTGCTTTCTCAGTAACACCAGGAATACTTCCTGAAGAAGATTAGGCAGTCAGTAAATATTTATTAAGTCCATTAATTAACAGCATAAAAGTTGCAGAAAGTGTTTAGAGGCAAGACGAGTGCTCTATCCTTTCCTAAAGATAAAAGAGTGACATAGAATAAAAACTTAATTCCCCAAATAGTGTCAAAATCTGAAAACTGCCTTGTGTTGCAAGTCAGTGCCAACATTTTAGTTTCTTACTTTCTGAGCACTCGAGGGGGAAAATCACCTTACAGATAGATTTTTTTTAACATCCTGACAACACAGCCTGGTGATAAAAAAAAAAAAAAAAAAAAAAGACACTTTAGAGGCAGATGTGGGGTTGATTCCCAGTTCCATTACTTCTTTGTTCTGCAACTTTGGAAAAGTTTCATTACATTACTTTGTTGAATCTTAGTTTCTTTTTATGTGGCATGAAATTTCAGAAACTCCACCTTCTTGCCAACTTAAGAACTTAGTGATTTCCTGTCTTATCTTCTACATTTTATTGTCTATCCCTCCACCAGGTTAGTTTTCTAAAAGCCCCACTTTTATCGTATGACATCCATACTGAGTTGCTTATTTTATTTTTCATAAATTTATTTTGAATTGCATTTTATTTTCCATTTTATATTGAATATTGACCAGCCTGGCATTCAAGTCATTCTGTCATCTGATACCCACTTTATCTATTCAAATTGGTCTCCCTCAGCTGTGAGACAAGCTTCATTTTTGTTTCTCTTACAGATCACTCTACCGCCTACTTGCATTGTCCCAGGACTGCCTAACCATCTCTTTTCTGTACGAAGTCCTAAAACCCGACTGTTTTACCCTAATTCTGTTTTTAAAGGATATTTATCCTTTAAAATATCTGGCTCTCATTCCTGCTAATTTCAGTAATATTTGTCACCATCTTCTCCAAACATCTTTTCCTCAGCTATAACTTTGTAATGTCCTGCCCTGTACTTTGGTTTTGCTACAGGAATAAATTTGTGTTTCAAACAAAATATCCTGTACTGATTGGATTTTCTTCCCACTGTATTTTTGCAGGGTTGGGCACAGAGTTTATTATGAGTAAATACTAGACAGATAGCTACCTATACTATTTGGTACAAGTCTTCACTATTTAGCCAAAAGTGTTTTTCCCTGTTAGATGAAGGATGCTGGGTTGTTATGCTATCTCTTCAAGAATGATAAACTTACTCTCCCAGTTGCTGAAGCTGAGAGCCCATTTCAGAGATTGCCTCTAATGAAGAGAGCCACTTTGGCCAAGGTGGTATGCCCCTTCCTCCCTGGGCTTTTAGCATCCATGACTGGTTTGCATGGGAGTGTAAAAGCCCAACACCGCGGATCCACTCAGAAGAGCTCTGAAAAGTCATCCACACTTCAGAGCTCCTGTGAATGAAAAATATTGCCTTCCAGTGTCAGGAAACAAAGGATGTTGTAGCCATCAAGCTATCATATTACAGTTGCCCTGGTGATGAGCCCTGAGGGAACTCAGGATGGAAACAGGATGTCCACCATCAAGCCCAGCCCTGGAGTCTTGTATTCTGTAGGGAAGGACTATGTGGGAAAGGAGTACATCAAGGATGTATATTGCCACCCTGCTTATTCAACTTGTATGCAAAGTACTTCATGAGAAATGCGGGGCAGGATGAAGCACAACCTGGAATCAAGATTGCCAGGAAAATATAAATAAACCTAGATATGCAGATTACACCACCCTAATAGCAGAAAGTGAAGAGGAACTGAAGAGCCTCTTGATGAAGGTGAATGAGGAGAGTGAAAAAATTGGCTTAAAACTCATATTCAAAAATCTAAGATCATAGCATCCAGTCTTATCACTTCTTGACAAACAGATGGGGAAACAATGGAAACAATGACAGACTTTATTTTCTTGGGGTCCAAAATCACTGAGGATGGTGGCTGCAGCCATGAAATTAAAAGACACTTGCTCCTTGGAAGAAAAGCAATGACAAACCTAGATAGCATATTAAAAAGCAGAGATATCACTTAGCCAACAAAAGTCTGTATAGTCGAAGCTACGGTTTTTCCAGTAGTCATGTATAGATGTAAGAGTTGTACCATAAAGAAGGCTGAGCAGTGAAGAATTGATACTTTTGAACTGTGGTGTTGAAGAGGACTCTTGAGAGTCCCTTGAACTGAAAGGAGATCAAACCAGTCAATCCTAAAAGAAATCAGTCCTGAATGTTCATTGGAAGAACTGATGCTGCAGCTGAGGCTCCAATCCTTTGGCCACCTGATGCAAAGAGCTGACTCATTGGAAAAGACCCTGATGCTGGGAAAGATTGAAGGCAGGAGGAGACGGGGATGACAGAGGATGAGAAGGTTGGATGGCATCACTGACTCAATGGACATGAGTTTGAATCAACTCCAGGAGACAGTGAAGGACCAGGGAAACCTGTCCTTGTGCTGCAGTCCATGGGATCACAAAGAGTCAGACTGAGAGACTGAAAAACAACAATAACCATCAAGCCATAAGCCACTGCAGTCATTCATTCCCCCTAGGGTGTACCCCGAGGAGACTCAGGACTGGAGAACATGGGATACTGGCCCCAGATAGCTGAGGTGCATATGAAAGGGCTGATTTCACTGAGCTCAAGCGTTTGCGTCTTTCTATACACGACTGAGCGACTTCCCTTTCACTTTTCACTTTCATGTATTGGAGAAGGAAATGGCAACCCATTCCAGTGTTCTTGCCTGGAGAATCCCAGGGACAGGGGAGCCTGGTGGGCTTCTGTCTATGGGGTCGCACAGAGTCGGACACGACTGAAGCGACTTAGCAGCAGCAGCAGCATACATAGAAAAGCACTAAATTCATTAACTTGAGAAGTCCAGTCTTCTTTAACCAACAGTAATCTTTTGTTGTCCCAAATACTTGTTGGGAAAATTCTGAAAAAAAGTTGTTACCAAACTCCTATGTATCTTGGCTCCTCCCTTACCTCTTGGAAGTAGTCCCTTAGAGTGATCTGAGAGGCTGTCTCCCAGGCTTGAAGTCCTCTGTTGCTGTTGTTCTTGTTCAGTCACTAAGTTGTGCTTGACTCTCTGTGACCCTATGCCCTCAGCATGCGAGGCTCCTCTGTCCTCCACTATCCCCAGAGTTTCCCCAAAGTCATGTCCATTGAGTCGGTGATGCTATCTAACCATCTCATACTCTGCTGCCCCCTTACACCACCTGCCAAATAAAATGTAACTCTCAACTTTTAGGCTATTCTTTTTTTTTTTTTCAGTCCACCCCCCGCCCCCCCCCCCGCCACAGACTTACCAGCAGCATCCACTGAGATTGCATGAGATTGCAACTAGTTTCCCAGTTATTTCTCCACCCAACTCTGCTCTGTTCCCGTCTCTGCAGAGAATCTTAAACCCTGAAGAACCTCCCTAAAGATTCTAAATTCCTCAGAGCCTAGTCCCTGAGAACCAACTGGTGACACTCACTAATTATCCATTTCATGATCACATACTTTTTTTTCCCCCCTAATCATAAGGAAAACAGGATATGGATGACATGTAGTAAGAAGAGGGACAATGAAAAGTGGTGATCAGGGGAGTCAGTGAACCATATCTTTACATATCATGGGAAATGTTTATCTTGCTTTGCTTATTTGTTGAATTATCTGCATAGACCAATTTCTTCTGCTTTTTTAAAACAAAATAGTATTGTCCCTATAAATATAGCTGGTGGCCATCATTGTCTTTGAAAATGCTAGCTAGGGAAATGTGTGAGGAAGAAAATTAAAATGAGAATTACAGATAAATTGAACAGTCACATGCTAGGCCTTTTCTTGTTATACAAAATCATCTCTGGCCTCTAGGAAAGCAGATCCTGTTATTTATTTTATCCAAGAAAAAGTAGGGAACATGTCAGAATCACCTAAAAATGATCTCGTATGTGTTTTTATAACTCCAAACATGAACACTCAAAATGTCCTGAGATAGGGAGAGAATCTATCACCACCTTTATCTGAGATTTAACTATCAAGAGTTTAAGAAACTCCAGCAGCAAACATCATTGTATGTTTGTCCCTTCAGTTAAATCAACTGTGTGCAGTGACTTTAGCAGCACCAACTAATTGGCTCAGTTCTGCCAATAAGTGCATTTGCCAGTGATGCCACTCTTTAGTTTTGTAAACATTCAAAAATATTCCCTCAAATCATCCAACTCCCTAGCAACCATCTTTGTAAAGACGAACACCTTTGGTGGTGAGAAGCATTTCAACCCCTGGAAATAATAGCAGAGGGTTTTTTTTTTTTTTTTTTCCTACTCTGTCCCCTGTGAATATTAAGCCTCTTTTTCATGAAAAGAAGGAACAAACCGAGCACAGAATTCTCATTTCTCAACTTCATGTTAGTGGCAATGGCAGGTTGGAAAGTGTCTTTGGGGGCAGCTTTGATGCTTGTTTTTCTTTTTGAGAAAAACTGCATTAGACCAAAAAAATGCCCCTGAGATTTAATTATCTTTCTATATTACTTTTCCCTACAAAGACACTTACTCTTTTATTATGTTGGTCTGTTGAAAAAAAATTTAGCAGATGTATTTTTTTTCTAATGGTAAAGGCAGTATAACTTCAAAGATGAAACACTCTGCCTCTGCGTCTTTGACAAAAGGGGTTGAGTGCTTTGGATAATTTCAAGGTGACATAAATGTTTATGGTCAAGATAGGTATGGAAAAAGGCTGGAATATGGAAATTGGGGTTTTGCTCCTTCAGATGTCTCATACTGCTTTTTGTTTTTTGTTGTCTTTAGTTCTATTTTGATGGCTGGTAACACAAGCTGTATGCATTTCGGTTATCCAAAAGAGAGTTCTCTCTCTCTCTCTCTTTTTAATAGAAGCTGTTTTCACAGACCTAAAGGACAGGGATGAAAATGGACATTAGGAACAGAGTGAGGCCAAGGGCTGTAAAATGAGAAGGACCCCAAGAAGTGTGCTTTTTGAGCTTCTATCTCTGTTTCTCTTTGCACATCTGTTGCTATTGTTTTAGGTTTTCTCTCTCCTTCCAGGTTTCCCAGTGCACTTGGTGGGATATGAACACCATCAAACTTGACTCTGTCCACTTCAACAAAATAGTAGCAACCTAGAAGATGAGAGTTATGTTTTATTTGGTGAAAACTTTTAGGACTTCAAGCCTGGGAGGCAACATCTCAAGTAACCCTGAAAGAACTATTCCGAGGATGTGGGGTGGAGGGGTGGGAGCCAGGTTACATAGAAGTTTGCAAGAAGGGGCAGGTAGGCAGAACATCAAAAGACTTTTGTTATTTAAGAAAAACCAGATATCTCAAGTTGAGGAATTTAGTGGCTTTATGTATGTAAAGATGCAAGAGTCTGGGCTCACTGAAATCGTTCCTTTCATATGCATCTCAGCTATCTGGGGCCAGCCAGCATCCTGTGATTTGATTTTTCACATCCTTAGTTCCTCGCTCACTGTAGGGAGTGGGGGCAGTCTGAGAGCTACTGCATGGCAGGTATTCTTCTTCCTGGTTGCCCTGAAAGGCTGGAATCTAGGATGACTGTGACACCCTTGTTTATTGATAAGGCAGGAAATACTCCATTTCTCAGCTCAGTTTATGACTTCATCACTCAGCCAAACTGAGACTCTCATATTCCCTCAATTTTTAATTTTCAGGGATGACTTTCGATTAATCCAGTCTGGAGTGTCTATTGTCTCTCTGTTGTCTATAAATCGCATCCAGGAGTCAGAGTCCAGCCAGAAAAAATACGACTGTTCTCTTTTTAATCATATGGATAAGATGAAGGGGATATGTGAAGAAAAATGATCAGGACACCTTACCTGAAAACTAGGAGTTGGGAAGGAAAAGAGGCAGATGCAAAACAAAAAGTATGCTTGTTACTACTCGTGTCACGATTGGCAACTATTAATCTGAAAATAAGAAAAACACAGGGAGGAATACTTTAAGCTCAATGGTAAGATTTTTATTTTTTTTATTTTGAGTAATAAAATATTACTTGAATCTGACATTAGCCTATCAGGGGAAGCTATTGGATACTTAGTCAATTGTTAATTCATTTCACAATTCTCCTTGTTCATTCATTCATCTATCCATTCATTCACAATGAAAGTCTTTTGGTTTGTTTACTGAAAGGATACAGAATTAGAAGCACATAGTATTCTTTCTTAGAGAATCTCATAGATAGAAGAGCCTGGCAGGCTATGGACTATATGGAGTCACAAAGAGTCAGACACGACTGAAGTGACTTAGCATGCACACAGGAACATTTAGACAAGAAATTTTTTCTTGGGCTCCAAAATCACTGTGCATGACGGCTGCAGCCATGACAGAGGAACATGGCAGGCTACAGCCCATGGGGTTGCAAAGAGTCTAACACAACTTAGGGACCTTTTGACAACAACAGCAAAGGGAAGAGATGCATCCAGAAGAAATCTCTGGGATACTAGATGTGTTAGGCAGGGTATGGTAGCTACTAACACACACTGGGGCTCACATCATAAAGAATCTGTCTGAAATACAGGAGACCTGGGTTCAATCTCTGGGTGGAACAGATTCCCTGGAGAAGGAAACAGCAACCCACTCCAGGAATCTGGCCTGGAGAACTCCTTGACAGAGGAGCATGGTGGGTTATAATCTATGGGATGGCAAAGAGTCAGACAGGACTGAGCGACTAACACTTTCACTTTCACCACACACACACACAATTACAATGACTCAACACAAAAACTCTCTATCTGAGATGGGGAGGAGTTCTGCTTTATGCTGAGATTCAGGGATTCAGAATCCAAGATTCTGGCAAGAATGCACGGAAGAACTATACAAAAAAAGATCTTCATGACCCAAATAATCACGATGATGTGATCACTCACCTAGAGCCAGACATCCTGGAATTCAAAGTCATGTGGGCCTTAGGAAGCATCACTACAAACAGAGCTAATGGAGGTGATAATTGAGGTGGAGGTGAATTCCAGTTGAGCTATTTCATATCCTAAAAGATGATGCTATAAAAGTGCTGTATGCAATATGTAAGCAAATTTGGAAAACTAAGCAGTGGCCACAGGACTGGAAAAGGTCAGTTTTCATTCCAATCCCAAAGAAAGGCAATGCCAAAGAATGCTCAAACTACCTCACAATTGTACTCATCTCACACACTAGCAAAGTAATGCTCCAAATTCTCCAAGCCAGGCTTCAGCAATACGTGAACTGCAAACTTCCAGATGTTCAAGCCGGATTTAGAAAAGGCAGAGGAACCAGAGATCAAATTGTCACATCTGTTGGATCACTGAAAAAGACAGTTCCAGAAAATCATCTACTTCTGCTTTATTGACTATGCCAAAGCCTTAGATTGTGTGAATCACAACAAACTGTGGAAAATTCTTCAAGCGATGGGAATACCAGACCACCTGACCTTCCTCTTGAGAAATCTGTATGCAGGTCAGGAAGAAGCAGTTAGAACTGGACATGGAACAACAGACTGGTTCCAAAGAGGGAAAGGAGTATGTCAAGCCTGTATATTGTCACCTTGCTTATTTAACTTCTATGCAGAGTACATCATAAGAAATGCTGGACTGGATGAAGCACAAGCTGGAAACAAGACTGCTGGGAGAAATATCAATAATCTCAAATATGCAGATGACACCACCCTTATGGCAGAAAGTGCAGAAGAATTAAAGAGCCTCTTGATGAAAGTGAAAGAGGAGTGTGAAAAAGTTGGCTTAAAATTCCAACATTCAGAAAACTAAGATCATGGCATCTGGTCCCATCACTTCATGGCAAATAGAAGGGGAAACAATGGAAACAGTGTCAGACTTTATTTTTCTGGGCTCCAAAATCACTGCAGATGGTGACAGCAGCCATGAAATTAAAAGATGCTTCCTCCTTGGAAGAAATGCTATGACCAACCTAGACAGCATATTAAAAAGCAGAGACATTACTTTGCCAACAAAGGTCTGTCTAGTCAAAGCTATGGTTTTTCCAGTATATGACCTGGTAGTCAGGTATGGATGTGAAAGTTGGACTATAAAGAAAGCTGAGCACCAAAGAATTGATGCTTTTGAACTGTGGTGTTGGAGAAGACTCTTGAGAGTCCCTTGAACTTCAAGGAGACCCAACCAGTCAATCCTAAAGGAAATCAGTCCTAAATATGCATTGGAAGGACTGATCCTGAAGCTGAAATTCCAATATGTGGGCCACCTGATGCAAACTGACTCATTTGAAATGAACCTGACACTGGGAAAGATTGAGGGCAGGAGGAGAAGGGGACGACAGAGGATGAGATGGTTGGATGGTCACCAACTCAATGGGCATGAGTTTGAGTAGGCTCCAGGAGTTGGTGGTGGACAGGGAGGCCTGGCATGATGCGTCCATGGGGTCACAAAGAGTCAGACATTACTGAGCGACTGAACTGAACTGAACTGAAGGATCCAGGCTCTTTCCAGCTAATGACTCTGCCATACCCTGGAACCCCCAGAATGTTTTTTTAGATCCTTTGCCTCTGGCTAGTTGATGAATGAAGAGAGAATGGGAACATCTTGTGAAAAGTTTTAAAGAACAGATCTAGAAATTGTCTGCTTTACCTCTTCCCACATTTCATTGCTCAGAACGCCTTCATATAAAATTGGCATTGCTTTCAGACCCTGAGCAAGAGAGGCATCTGCCCTGGGCATGCTTTTTCTGACAGATCCTCTCAGTATTTCTTCTGGCTGTACCACTCCCTATAGCAAATGAGACTTCAAGGCCAAGGTCCATGTTCTATGGAAAAACATGTCCTTGTAGTTATTTCCAGGAGTGGCTTGGTGCTTTTCTCTTGGTTCATCTTCCCAAAGGTTGATGGGATCTCCTATGCGATATCCTTAGGTCTCAGGGATAGCCAAGGGCTGGCCCTTGGTGACAAAGCTTGCGTGATCAGACCAGGTGCTTGCGGTGCACATCATGGTGAAGGACGGAGTCCAGGTGGACCAGAAAAGAGGGCTGCATGGTAGAGGGGTGGGTGCCTGGGACCAGGTTTCCTCATGCTGCCATGTTCTAGCATAGAACTCTGAGGAGTTCAAGAATCCTAAATTCAAACCTGGTTGTTCATATGGTTATGAATGTATTTGATAATGTAGGAAGCTAGAATATATTTTATTTAGCAGGTTGTCAGCTTAGTTTATAATCATTAAACACTGAGATGAGTTGTATGTGGGGTTCCGCCTATACTCTTGCCCGGGGCTCTGAAAATATTAGGGATGCTTCTTGTGTGGGCTCCTGCAGTCTCTGACAAAGCACAGCCAGTGGAATTTTATGCTCCACCCTATGTGCTTCTAAATGGAATGAAAAACTTAAAATAGCTCACTCCTGCAATACAAAAATCAAAGTTGAATTGCTGCATTTCACTAAGCCTTATTCAGTGGACCATTTCTACTTCTATTGCTCTAAGTGTTAACAAACTCTAAAAAGCAACTAATAAACACTTTGCTTCCATTTAGTAATAGCTACCTTTGAAAAAAACGCTATGGGCTGGACACCATGCTAACAAATTACATGCATTATCCCATTTAATTCTAACATCTGTGTTAAGTATTATCCCTGTTTGACAGAATGGGAAACATAAGCTGAGGCAGGAAGTAGCAGATTGAGAATTCAAATTCAAGTTGAACTTTATCAAAAGTTTGCATTCTTTCCATCAATGGTACACTATTGTGTTAGACTGGAATGGATCTTAGATATGAGAAAGTCAGTGCCTTTTCCTCTTTTTTCATCCCTGAATAATGTTTCACAGTCCAGCCACGTAGTTGATCTGTCTGCACGTAGACTTTCTCCAACGACAGGTTCCTTTGTGTATTAATATACTGAGAACATTAGCACACTAAAGCAGCAATTTTAAACTTATGCATTGTGATGCATTAATGTGTTTTTAGAGTAAGGAAAACATGGGGACACTGCAGCCAAGGAACTAGAACTTGTATATATATCACTGTCTATCCTATTCGTTGTTTATTGTTGCTTAGTCTCTAACTCGTGTCCGACTCTTTTGTGACCCCACCTGGTGGACTGAAGCCCACCAGGCTCCTCTGCCCTTGGGATTTCCCAGGCAAGAATATTGGAGTGGAATCCAGGGATGAAACTTGCATCATCTGCATTGCAGGTGGATTCTTCACCACTGAGCCACTTGAGAAGACCCCATCTTATTAATATTTGTCAGTTCAGTTCAGTTGCTCAATCGTGTCCGACTCTTTGTGACCCCGTGAATCTCAGCACGCCAGGCCTCGCTGTCCATCACCAATTCCCGGAGTTCACTGAGACTCACGTCCATCGAGTCAGTGATGCCATCCAGCCATCTCATCCTCTGTTGTCCCTTTCTCCCCCTGCCCCCAATCCCTTCCAGCATCAGTCTTTTCCAATGAGTCAACGCTTCGCATGAGGTGGCCAAAGTACTGGAGTTTCAGCTTTAGCATCATTCCTTCCAAAGAAATCCCAGGGCTGATCTCCTTCAGAATGGACTGGTTGGATCTCCTTGCAGTCCAAGGGACTCTCAAGAGTCTTCTCCAACACCACAGTTCAAAAGCATCAATTCTTTGGCACTCAGCCTTCTTCACAGTCCAACTCTCACATCCATACATGACCACAGGAAAAATCATAGCCTTGACTAGATGGACCTTTGTTGGCAAAGTAATGTCTCTGCTTTTGAATATGCTATCTAGTTTGGACATAACTTTCCTTCCAAGGAGTAAGTGTCTCTTAATTTCATGGCTGCAGTCACCATCTGCAGTGATTTTGGAGCCCAAAAAAGTAAAGTCTGACACTGTTTCCACTGTTTCTCCATCTATTTCCCATGAAGTGATGGGACCAGATGTCATGATCTTTGTTTTCTGAATGTTGAGCTTTAAGCCAACTTTTCCACTCTCCACTTTCATTTTCATCAAGAGGCTTTTTAGTTCCTCCTCACTTTCTGCCATAAGGGTGGTGTCATCTGCATATTTGAGGTTATTGATATTTCTCCCGGCAATCTTGATTCCAGCTTGTGTTTCTTCCGGTCCAGCGTTTCTCATGATGTACTCTGCATATAAGTTAAATAAACAGGGTGACAATATACAGCCTTGACGTACTTCTTTTCCTATTTGGAACCAGTCTGTTGTTCCATGTCCAGTTCTAACTGTTGCTTCCTGACCTGCATACAGGTTTCTCAAGAGGCAGATCAGGTGGTCTGATATTCCCATCTCTTTCAGAATTTCCCACAGTTTATTGTGATCCACACAGTCAAAGGCTTTGGCATAGTCAATAAAGCAGAAATAGATGTTTTTCTGGAACTCTCTTGTTTTTTCCATGATCCAGCGGATGTTGGCAATTTGATCTCTGGTTCCTTTGCCTTTTCTAAAACCAGCTTGAACATCAGGAAGTTCACGGTTCACGTATTGCTGAAGCCTGGCTTGGAGAACTTTGAGCATTACTTTACTAGCATGTGCTGCTGTGCTGCTAAGTCATTTCAGTCATGTCCGACTCTTTGTGACCCCATGGACGGCAGCCCACCAAGCTCCCCCGTCCCTGAGATTCTCCAGGCAAGAACACTGGAGTGGGTTGCCATTTCCTTCTCCAACGCATGAAAGTGAAAAGTGAAAGTGAAGTCGCTCAGTTGTGTCCAACTCTAGCGACCCCATGGACTGCAGCCCACCAGGCTCCTCCGTCCATGGGATTTTCCAGGCAAGAGTACTGGAGTGGTGTGCCATTGCCTTCTCCTTACTAGCATGTGAGATGAGTGCAATTGCGTGGTAGTTTGAGCATTCTTTGGCATTGCCTTTCTTTGGGATTGGAATGAAAACTGACCTTTTCCAGTCCTGTGGCCACTGCTGAGTTTTCCAAATTTGCTGGCATATTGAGTGCAGCACTTTCATAGCATCATCTTTCAGGATTTGAAATAGCTCCACTGGAATTCCATCACCTCCACTAGCTTTGTTCATAGTGATGCTTTCTAAGGCTCACTTGACTTCACATTCCAGGATGTCTGGCTCTAGGTCAGTGATCACACCATCGTGATTATCTGGGTCGTGAAGATCTTTTTTGTGTAGTTCTTCTGTGTATTCTTGCCACCTCTTCTTGATATCTTCTGCTTCTGTTAGGTCCATACCATTCTGTCCTTTATTGAGCCCATCTTTGCATGAAATGTTCCCTTGGTATCTTTAATTTTCTTGAAGAGATCTCTAGTCTTTCCCATTCTGTTGTTTTGCTCTATTTCTTTGCATTGATCACTGAGGAAGTCTTTCTTATCTCTCCTTGCTATTCTTTGGAACTCTGCATTCAGATGCTTATATCTTTCTTTTTCTCCTTTGCTTTTCACTTCTCTTCTTTTCACAGCTATTTTTAAGGCCTCCCCAGACAGCCATTTTTCTTTTTTGCATTTCTTTTCCATGAGGATGGTCTTGATCCCTGTCTCCTGTACAATGTCACGAACCTCATTCCATAGTTCATCAGGCACTCTATCAGATCTAGTCCCTTAAATCTATTTCTCACTTCCACTGTATAATCATAAGGGATTTGATTTAGGTCATACCTCAATAGTCTAGTGGTTTTCCCTGCTTTCTTCAATTTAAGTCTGAATTTGGCAATAAAGAGTTCATGATCTGAGCCACAGTCAGCTCCTGGTCTTGTTTTTGTTGACTGTATAGAGCTTCTCCATCTTTGGCTGCAAAGAATATAATCTGATTTAAGTGTTGACCATCTGGTGATGTCCATGTGTAGAGTCTTCTCTTGTGTTGTTGGAAGAGGGTGTTTGCTATGACCGGTGCATTTTCTTGGCAAAACCCTATTAGACTTTGCCCTGCTTCATTCCATATACCAAGGCCAAATTTGCCTGTTACTCCAGGTGTTTCTCGACTTCCTACTTCTGCATTCCAGTCCCCTATAATGAAAATGACACACCCAGGTCTCCTCCATTGCAGACAGATTCTTTACCATCTGAGCACACTTTGGAGTCTTCAAAACTTCCTAGTGGTTAAGTCAGAACTCTTTTGCTAAGAACACGAAGATAATTTTTACCTATTTTAACTGGGTTGATTTTTTTTTTTTTTTGAATGACAGTGCCAAAAGTTGTGGGTACTTTAACATAAATCAGTTGAGTGATATTAAGACCCTGTTAGTTACCGGCACACTACAGCGTGGGCGGCTGCGACCGGTGCACTACAGCGTGACCTAGAGGAGCTACCCCATGTCCGAGGTCAGGGGCAGAAGCCAGGAGGACCCCATGCTCGAAGGGCGGCGGCCAAGAGGAGTTACCCCATGTCTGAGGTCAGGGGCAGCAGCCGAGAGTGCCAGGTTGCGACGGCGCAGGAAGGGCCGAGAGGAGCTACCCAAGTCTGAGGTCAGGGGCGACAGCCGAGAGGAGCTACCCCACACCCAAGGCCAGGGCGGCGGCCGGGAGGACCAATCCCACATCCAAGGAGTGGTGGCTTCTCGGGCACAGGAGGGCCTAGAGGAGCTATCCCACGTTGAAGGTCAGGAAGGGCGGCAGTGAGGAGATACTCCTCATCCAAGGTAGGGAGCAATGGCTGCACTTTGCTGGAGCAGCCCTGAGGAGATACCCCACGCCCAAGGTAAGAAAAACCCAAGCAAGACAGTAGGTGTTGCAAGAGGGCATCAGAGGGCAGACACACTGAAACCATACTCACAGAAAACTAGTCAATCTAATCACACTAGGACCACAGCCTTGTCTAATTCAATGAAACTAAGCCATGCCCGTGGGGCAACCCAAGACGGGTGGATCATGGTGGAGAGATCTGACAGAATGTGGTCCACTGGAGAAGAGAATGGCAAACCACTTCAGTATTCTTGCCTTGAGAACACCATGAACAGTATGAAAAGGCAAAATGATAGGATACTGAAAGAGGAACTCCCCAGGTCAGTAGGTGCCCAATATGCTACTGGAGATCAGTGGAGAAATAACTCCAGAAAGAATGAAGGGATGGAGCCAAAGCAAAAACAATATGCAGCTGTGGATGTGACTGGTGATAGAAGCAAGATCCGATGCTGTAAAGAGCAATATTGCATAGGAACCTGAAATGTCAGGTCCATGAATCAAGGCAAATTGGAAGTGGTCAAACAGGAGATGGCAAGAGTGAATGTCGACATTCTAGGAATCAGCGAACTCAAGTGGACTGGAATGGGTGAATTTAACTCAGATGACCATTATATCTACTACTGTGGGCAGGAATCCCTCAGAAGAAATGGAGTAGCCATCATGGTCAACAAGAGACTCCGAAATGCAGTACTTGGATGCAATCTCCAAAACGACAGAATGATCTCTGTTTGTTTCTAAGGCAAACCATTCAGTATCACAGTAATCCAAGTCTATGCCCCAACCAGTAACGCTGAAGAAGCTGAAGTTGAACGGTTCTATGAAGACCTACAAGACCTTTTAGAACTAACACCGCCCCCCCCCCAAAAAAAAGATGTCCTTTTCATTAATATTTGTAGTATATGCTAAACACTTGAATATTCCAATGTTAGTATGCCACATGCATAAATTATTACTTTGGGAAAATAACTTCATTTAAAATTTAAAGATCCAAATTTACTGAGTTGTCTTCATGTTTATTTTGTTTTTCTGTTGGTTATTCAAATAGAGGGATTAGGGAGAAGCTTGAACAGAACAGGAAGATTTTTTTTCTCACTTTTGGCTTAAGTCCAGTTCTCCCTGGAGGGATATGTTTGTGTGTGTGTGTGTTGGGGGGTTGGGGGGTGGGGAGGTGTTACTATAAGTAGCACAATCCTCTAATTTATTATCCGGACTGAGACACTTTTGAGAATGAAATGATGCCATTTATAATTCTGCATAAAGTAAAACAATCCCAGGAAACTGGATCCATGTTCACTTTAGCTATAAATAAAAACAAAAAAACAAGCACACATATTTATGACACATGCAAAAAGGTAAAATATAGGGACAGATATAGGTTAGTAGTTAGCAGAGGCTGAAAGTGAGGTGAAGATTTGACAAGAAAGGTGCAAAGAGAATTTTTGGAGGTGATGGTACTGCTCTATACCTTGATTATGGTGAGGGCTACATGACTGTGAACACTTGTCATAGAAACTGTGCACAAGAAATGTAAATTTTACTCTATGTAAATTACATCTTAATTTTTTTTTTTTTTTAAATCGCTGTTAACAGATCCTATGAGTAGAATGTCAGAAATATGATAAAAGGAACATACACCTTTTCAGGAAGAAACCAAACAAAATGAAACATCGAGCCCTTTCATTACAAAGTTTAAGAGTCAAAACCACTCTGGAATCACTCTAAAGCAGTAAAATCTGAAAAAAGGGAGTTTTATTCTCCCATTGCCACATACCATATGGCAGCTTAGGGACATTATGGGTGGCAGAATTATCTGTCTGCTTGGTAGAAGGCAGAAAGCAAGTGCTAGTAAGATATGATTGAGTATCTGACTCAGGGGGCGAACCCTAGCAGGTGGCTATGGTAAAACCCAGGAATAACTACTTGGGAGGCATGCGCAATGAACTACTCTGATAATGCAATTCTGTGCCTGAGAATATTTGAGATATCTCCTTGAGTAACAGCATGAATATTCAGGTGAAGAGATTGTTTTCACACATGACTAAGAAGAAGAGGAGCTTAAAAATGGACTCTTCATAGTAACATGTCTACCTGCATAACCACAGGTTGATGAGGTCAGCAAAGCTCGAGTTATCTAAGCTTAAAGCACATTTATTCGGGGCATTGCAATTGTAGGACATCTTCCTAATGATGCGTTATCATTTTTGTATTGACAATATCATTACTATTCAATTTAAATAACAGTAAGCTCCCCAGATCCTTCAAAAAGGCTTGTGTATAATTAGCATTAGTTCAATTGTGACCCACAATTATTTTACCTTATATCTTGTCCTATTTTTTCACTTCAAAAGAACTATGTCATTCATTTTCCCAGGGTACCGTGAAACCTCTAAGGCCCATTACAGCTTTAAAACTCAAGGATTCTACAGCTAAATTTGTATTTAAAAGGCCAGACCAACTTGCTGCCATTATTGATGTTATTGGAAGGCAGTCTACATAATTTTCAAATTCTAGCTCTACCCCTCACTATGGGAACTTTAGCACCATTTCCATAAGTGCTAAAGAAAGAGGAAATTCAAAGGACTCCCTTATAGGTATAGAGATACTATAGAGATAAAATGTAGAGAGAAAACAAGAAATCCATTTTAAGCTCTTAGACCAGCATTAAGTACACAGTAAGCTATCAACTGGTGTCAACTGTAATAGAGACTCAGTATTAAATTCTGCCTTGCCATTTGGAACCAGGAGAACCTCAAATGACTCCACCACCTGCTCCCCCCTCTCCAATTCTACTCCCACGGGAAGGTCCTCTAGCGAACAACTCTGTGTCATGAAGAGAAGGCAGAGTGCCTGCTTATCCCTGAGTGGCATGTTTAACTCTCTGCCATGCCATAGAATTATTCAAACAATCCAATCATATCCTCTTGTGTGACTCAGGGTCATCTCACCCTCTTGTTACTATGAAGCCTGCCTCCTCGGGAGCTGCTGGCTCACTCTCTTCCCAGGTGCAGCTCCCTGGGTGTGGCCCCACACGTCCTCCTGCCCTGGGCTGGGAGTGTAGGTGGCTATTACACTGCCGTCCATCTGATTTCATCTCTTCAGCTTCAGGTGCTGGGTGTGGTCTTCCCTAGAAGAGGGTAAAGAAGAGGCGACCGGAAAAGCTGTTGCTAAAAGTGACTAATGTTGCAACACTGGCAGTACTAGGTAATATAACTGTCACTCTCCATGTGAATACTCTAAATTCTTAATGGAGACAGAAGTTACCACACAGAGTGCGGCATGAGACTGGGCAGCATATTTCCAGGGGACTTATGCTTCAGAATGTCATGATGCCAGGGTTCTGATTTCCACCCAAGAGAGGAACAGAATATTGTAGTTTACACAGAACTGTCAATAGCAAAGGAACAAATGAACAGATTCATTGCAGAATTTGTTAGTCTTCTCCAAAGGCTGTTTGGGGAATGGGGAAAGCCTGACATAATGCTGCAGTCCCTCCCTAAATCTTGAGGACTTAGGAAATGCATGAAGATTTTGGTGAGTATATATAACTTATTTAGGGATATTTGCACACCCACTACTTAAACTAAGCAGAATGGATACTGCAATGAAAATAGAGAAGTTTGGAGAGGTAGGTGGGGAAGACGGTTACATCCCCAGTGACTGTATACACAATCCACATGTCCCCAGGGTACATCAGTTATGGGTGTTCAATGACATCACATAGCCACATGTGTAAATCACATTACACTAATGTGGCCGCTTTTGATTAACTCAAGTTTACAAAATTCCCAGTGAAGTGACTTAAGGATTCTCAGGGGTTATTTTACAGGATTTTATTCTTCTCTGGTCTTTTCATGACTTTCCTTGGCCATTTAATATCTTATTGCTGCCATTGCTATTTCTGTCACTTTACCTCACTCATGTACATTTCAAGGCTATTAACTCTTGACATTTCCAGCTCTTCATCGTACGGTGCTAAAATAGCCCTATTTTCACTGCAGTCTTCCTCTGGTGAAATCATGCTAACTTCCACAGAAAAACAAGGTTTTTTAAAAAAATTCCTTGTCCTGACTTTTTGCTTGTGCCCATCCTGCAAACAACTTCAGCTGCTCTTTGAGCCCCCTCTGCCTCCGGCCCAGGTATCGTTCTGCTCTGACCCTCACTGTTTCTCCTTTCTAGGAAAGACCCAACAGTCACTTTCTTCTCACGTTGACAAATGTGTGCTACGTACATCACATTCTAAATGTGTATCGATTCTTTTTACTAGATGTGTTTGAAATTTTGTGTATGAAATTTCACATGTTTGAAATTTCAATTGATCTCAGGCCAAGATCCCTAATATATAAGACCCAGAGGCAAGGGTAGGCAGAAAATTCTGCAGCCCATGTGTTTCAAATAATTATTCAATCATTCATTCACTCATTCATCTGAGAAATGATATATTCCCTGCCATATCAGTAAACAAGGATGTCATGGTCACCAGCAATTGTAGCCCTCCAGTGTGAGCTGGTGATCCCTAAGGGCACTCAGGAAGAAGAAGAATACCTGTGATCTTGCAGCCATCAGATTCCTGCTACTTCTTTTAGTGAGCTCCGAGGAAGCTCGGGATGTTAGAAACACAGGATACTGGCCCTGGGTAGGTGAGGTGCATATGAAAGGAATGATTTCAGTGAGCCCAGACTCTTACATCTTCCCTAATTCCTTAACTTGGGATATCTAGTTTTCTTTAATTAGCAATACTCTTTTGATGTTCAGACTACCTGCCCTTTGTTGCAAAATTTCTATATAACCTGGCTAATCTCCTCGTTTCCTGGGAGCAGTTTTATCAGGGTTACTTGAGATACTGTATCCCAGGCTTGAAGTCCTAAAAATTCCCACAGAATAAAGCATAACTCTCAACTTTTAGGTTATGAATATTTTTTAGGTCGGCATATCCATTCATTCATCTTATCAGTAAACATATATTAAGCCCTTTTTTTGTAAGAAGCACTTTGTTAGACAATGGAACATAGTGGTAAACAAATACACTTAATATTTGTGCTGCGTGCTAAGTCACATCAATCGTGTCAGACTGTTTGCGACCCTGTGGACTGTTGCCCTCCAGGCTCCTCTGTCCATGGGACTCTCCAGGCAAGACTGCTGCAGTGGGTTGCCATGCCCTCCTCCAAGGGATCTTCCCAACCCAGGGATCAAACCTGAGTCTCCAGCAGCTCCTGCATTGCAGGAAGATTCTTTACTGCTGAGCCACCAGGGAAGCCACACTTGATACTTACCTGTATGCAATTTAGAATCTAAAGCAGTGATTCTGTGAATTGCGGCATCAGGACTAAGTAAAACATTTCTCAAAAGTACAAAATCCTGGACCCACACCTGTCTTACTGAATTAAAATCTGTCTGATAGAGGAAGGACATGATCTGAGAAGCTGGATTACCTTATTGAAGAGAGAAGGCTAATTGGAAAATACCAAAATGAGAAAAGTGTTGACCTTAAAAGTATTCACAACCTGAAAGTTGAGAGTTATATACCTTATTCAGCAGGAATTTTAGGACTTCGAGCCCAGGAGACAGCATTGCAAGTAATCCTGAGAGAACTACTCTGAGGAGACAAAGCAAGGGAGCCAGGTGATATAGAAGTTTTACAACAAAGGACAGGTAGTTTGAACGTCAAAAATTTTTTGTTAAAGAAAACCAAATATCCCAAGTTAAGGAATTTAGCACTTTTCTATGTATGGGAAGATTCAGGAGTTTGGGCTCAGTGAAATCTTTCTTTTGATATGTTCCTCAGCTATCTGGGGCCAGTGTTCTGTGCTTTCCCATCCTGAACATCCTCAGGGCTCACCATAGGGAGTGGCTGCAGCCTGGTGATTGCTAGATGGCAGATAGTCTTTCCTTCCGGTGTTTCCTCAGAACTCACCAGCTTACATTGGAGGGCTGTAATTGCTGACGACTGTGACATCCTTTGTATACTGATATGGCAGGCAATATTCCATTTGTCAATATTGAGTCCTTGGCCAGAAAAACCAAGAATGTAAGAGTAAGCACAGAAATGAGTTATTTAAAAAGGAGATTTGGATCAGTCAAGGGTGTAAGCCATAGGAAGTTAATGAATGGGGAACAGTTCAAACATTTCCCAAGATCCTTATCTGAGATCCACCTTGATCTCAAGGCAGAGCAGGACTTGTAGAGATGATGCCGGGAGCCGGGATATTGCATATTGAGTGCATATTGCATATTGAGTGCAGCACTTTCCACAGCATCATCTTTCAGGATCTGGAATAGCTCAATTGGAATTCTATCACTGCCGGGAGCCAGCGTGAGGAGCTCCACCCATGACAAAGGTCATGAGGAAGGAGGCTCGGCATACGCAAAGGTGGGATCGAGCCTCAGGAGTCCCCCTGGAAATTCTCGAGCATTTACACCCCAAACCAGAGTCTGCCTACTTTCTGCTTTGTGCTTTCACCTACACCTCTGACTTTACGGGGGGCTGTCCCCCACTACCTCTCGGAAAAAAGAGTTAGCTTACAGCTCCAGTTAATAATTCCTGGGTGTGACAGTGTTTCAACCTATAAACTCCTTTGGAAATCCTCTAGCTTGCCTGAATAGGTTTTTCTGGCCACATGTGATTGTTCAGAGCCTCCCAACTGTGAGAGGCAGATGTTCTAAACTGTCTAAACACAGATTCTTTTGAGTAGTTAAAATATTGATTAGAAATTGTATTGGTGAAGGGATTTTCACTTGTTGGGCCAATGTTTGCTGCTAAGTTTCCATATCCCTTACCTGCTGTGTCCCTGGCAGTGTATTGATTAATATAATTGGTGTAAGTTGTAGCTTTAATGTTTGTAACCTGGGACCCTTGAGTTAATTCTTTTTCTTGTTATAGCCCACCACACCTTTGCTCTGTAGGAATGCAACTTTATCTAATGCTTTTGGAGGGTGGCTCCTGACCAATCACCTTTAGAGAAAAATAAGTTTTCTGAAGAAAGGGTCTTAAAATGTTAACAGGCCTCCGGGCCAGAAGATGATGCAAATCACCTAAGCTTTTGCATACGATAAGTTTGCAGGAAGAAAGCCTGGCTTGCTGCAGGACTCTACCCCTTCCCCCATTATCCTCTATGCATAACTTAAGGTATAAAAACTACTTTGGAAAATAAAGTGCGGGCCTTGTTCACCGAAACTTGGTCTCACCATGTCGTTCTTTCTCTTACCTTCTGGCTGAATTATTCAGCCTCTTTTCTCCACTGAATTTCCTCACTGAGCTATCCTTATTTTAGCCTCTTTTCTCCACTGAATTTCTTCAATGAGCTATCCTCATTCTATTACTCTTTATATCTTTGATAAATATTTAAATAAATAGGTCGCCTATGCCGTCTCTCCTTCGAATACCCTGGATCAGCCGGGGCTGGTCCCTGGCAAGACTTGGCAATTTTATTCCAATTATCTGGTGCCTGCATCCTAAGAGGAAGCATTGGAAAGACGACTTGAAGTCAAACTGGTCAGAGCCTGGAGCATCAGTGCATTGTCTACTGCAATGACTCTCAGATCCTCTAGGCTGGATGGTCTGTGCCCTTCCTACTTTGGCCATGGGAAGGAATAGAAGCTCTCAGGGATGTACTCTGAGCACCAGCTCATGCTTCTCCCTTCACCAGCTGCCTCTCAGGCAAGACATCTGACTGATTTTTCTGTCACTCTTTAATCCCTACCTTCTCAGTTAAAATATTTCAGCAACTCCCTTAGGCCAGATAAATCCAAGTAAGTTTAAATTAGATGACTGAGCAATATCAGTCATTGCAAAAACCTTTCAGGTAGAGCCAGCCACACCATCTCCCTCATTATAGACAAAGGGTCTTAAATGAAGCCCCTTAGCTAGTCTTCTCCATGGCTCTGGGGCAGAGTGGGATCCATTTGTACTACACCTCAGTCAGAATTTTTTCACAACCCTTAGGAAGGATGCATTTTACATTAACATGAAGCCTCCACATTTCTCAACACAGCTGTAAAATTCCGCTTTTAGCAGAATGCTGTTAGTAACGCAGACATCTGATCGTGTCACTCCTCTGCTAAAACACTTTCAAGGACTCTCACCACCTACTGAATGGTGCCCTCCCTCCTCTTGCTAGAAGAGTCTCCTCTAACTTAGTCAGACACTCCTTTGCCAGTCTCACCTCCACTTCGCACCCCGGGCACTTTTACACCTCCAGGCAAACAGCTCCATGCACTGAACGCCGCCGCCGGGACAGGCTTTCCTGAGTCCTCCTCCACGCCTGGGCTCAAGTCTGCCTTTCTGTCAAGACTGCCTTCTGTGCTTCCAATTTTGTTTACCCAGCCTTCAGACCCTTTTCAAATACCACCTCCTTCAATATGTCCTTTCATACTTGAATCTGAGTAAGACTACCTACAACCTAAGAATTCTCATAGTGTCTTTTACTTTCAGTATATAACTATGAGTATATAAATTGTAGCTCAGCAAAACCTTTCATCCTGGTCCTTGCCACATTCTCACATTCATGGTTGCATTGGGCACTATGTTGAGAGCAATACATGATGCATAGTAGCTTCTTGATAATACACATCACATTTCATTGGATATGCCCTATTTCCTCTCTCTTTCTGTGACCCTAACCCCACCCCACCACCACCCTTTCTTTCTTTCTTTTTTTTTTTTTCATATGCTGACTGTCAAATCCACTCTAAGTCCAATGGGGAAATGATATTCAAGCAAATTCCAAACCCTATGATAAACTTCATAAGGGATTTGATTTAGGTCATACCTGATGGTCTCATGGTTTTCCCTACTTTCTTCAATTTAAGTTTGAATCTGGCAATAAGGAGTTCATGATCTGAGCCACAGTCAGCTCCTGGTCTTATTTTTGCTGACTATATAGAACTATACAAAAAAGATCTTCGTGACCCAGATAACCCCAGTGGTATGATCTCTCACCTACAGCCAGACTTCCTGGAATGCGAAGTCAAGTGGGCCTTACGAAGCATCACTACGAACAAAGCAAGTGGAAGTGATGGAATTCCACTTGAGCTATTTCATATCCTAAAAGATGATGCTGTAAAAGTGCTGCACTCAACATGCCAGCAAATTTGGAAAACTCAGCAGTGGCCCCAGGAATGGAAAAGGTCAGTTTTCATTCCAATCCCAAAGAAAGGCCATGTCAAAGAATGTTCAGACTATCACACAATTGCACTCATCTCACATGCTAGCAAAGTAATGCTCAAAATTCTCCAAGTGAGGCTTCAGCAGTATGTGAACTTCCACATGTTTAAGCTGGATTTGGAAAAGGTAGAGGAACCAGATATCAAATTGCCAATGTCTGTTGGATCATCGAAAAAGAAAGAGAGTTCCAGAAAAAAATCTACTTCTACTTTATTTACTATGCCAAAGCCTTTGACTATGTGGATCACAAAAAACTGTGGAAAATTCTTCAAGAGATGGGAATACCAGACCACCTGACCTGTCTCTTGAGAAATCTGTATGCAGGTCAAGAAGCAGCAGTTAGAACTGGACATGGAACAACAGACTGGTTCCAAATCAGGAAAGGAGTGGGTCAAGGCTGTATACTATCACCCTGCTTATTTAATTTTTATGCAGAGTACATTATGTGAAAATGCCAGGCTGGATGAAGCACCAACTGGAATAAAGATTGCCAGGAGAAATATCAATAACCTCAGATATACAGATGACACCTCCCTCATGGCAGAAAGCGAAGAACTAAAGAGCCTCTTGATGAAAGTGAAAGAGGAGAGTGAAAAAGTTGGCTTAAAATTCAGCATTTGAAAAACTAAGATCATGGCATCTGGTCCCATCACTTCATGGCAAATAGATGGGGAAATAATGGAAACAGTGAGAGACTTTATTTTTCTGGGCTCCAAAATCACTGCAGATTGTAACAGCAGCCATGGAATTAAAAGACACTTGTTCCTTGGAAGAAATGTTATGACCAACCTTGACAGCATATTAAAAAGCAGAGACATTACTTTGCCAACAAAGGTCTGTCTAGTCAAAGTTATTGTTTTTCCAGTAATCTATGGATGTGAGAGTTGGACTATAAAGAAAGCTGAGCACCGAAGAATTGATGCTTTTGAACTGTGGTGTTGGAGAAGACTCTTGAGAGTTCCTTGAAGTGCAAGGAGACCCAACCAGTCCATCCTAAAGGAAATCAGTCCTGAATATTCACTGGAAGGACTGATGCTGAAGCTGAAACTCCAATACTTTGGCCACTTGATGTAAAGAAGTGACTCATTAGAAAAGACCCTGGTACTGGGAAAGATTGAAGGCAGGAGAAGGGGATGACAGAGGATGAGATGGTTGGATGCCATCACTGACTCAATGGATATGAATCTGAGCAACCTCCGGGAGTTGGTGATGGACAGAGAATCCTGGCATGCTGCAGTCCATGGGGTTGCAAAGAGTCAGACATGACTGAGAAGCTGAACTAAACTATAAACTTCAGGGGAATAAAGAATGCTTTTAGCTGGGAGGATTGGAGAATGTTTTTAAAGCACTTTGGAAGAAAAAAAAAAATCTCTCTGCTTTAATGATTAGTGATTTCCATTCATGTAGTCTCAGAGTATTAACACCAACAAGAGAGCCTGTATGGCACACTCAGAAGCTTAGTTGGTAGAAACTGGTGATGCAAGTTTAAATGACAAAGTCTCCTTGGGTTCCAAGGCTAAACCTAAAAATAATGAGTTTTCTTTGTAGAAATCTGGCCAAAAGGGCAGTGGTAGCTGCCTTGAGAGAGAAAAATTGTATCACTAGCCTATGCATGGCCTCAGATTTTGCTTACTTTCACAACAATTGAAGCAATTCATTAAGTTTTACATAAGTGGGTTTTCTTTCTCTATGTTTACCCCTCTTTCAGTGCTTGGCAGAATATGTGTATATATATATATATATATTTTTTTTTTTTCTTTCTAAGGTCAATTTTTTGAAATGCATGGTGATAAATGCATGATGCTAAAGTCCAATTCCATCTTGAGACCTTTTTATAACTCTCCATGGGAGGCTGTTTTCTGAAATTGTGGAGCGAGTGTCAATTTGCAAACTTCATAGCTTCCCAAGTACTTCCTAGGGAGTCGCTGCTGAAACTGGGTTGAAGGCTCTTATGTATCCTCAGCAAAGACGGTTAAACAGTAGGCATCGAGATGAAGGAAATGTGACTGAAGGAAAACGCGCTTTCAGTTCTTTCAATCTCCCCAACTCAAGAGATTTAGACAGTTGAAAACATCACAGTCATCTTTCTCAAAATATGCTAATTCCTGTCAGCATCTATTTTGCAGAAACTTAAGAGCATAAACAAGTGAAAACAATACTTTGGGGACAACCAGAATCCAAACTATAAAAGAATTATAAAGAAATTAAATTTTATTTTTTTCTAAGTACACACAGTTTTATGATTTGCCTGCATACAAAATAGGTCTGATTCCAAACTGAACAGTGATTGATAACTAAATAGAGGGGTTTCATTTGTACTTGGGCTTCCCTGGTGGCTCAGTGGTAAAGCATCTGCCTGCCAATGTAGGAGATATGGGTTCAATTCCTGGGTCAGGAATATCCCCTGGAGAAGGGAATGCAACCCATTCCAGTATTGTTGCCTGGAAAATCCCCATGGACAGAGGGGCCTAGCAAGCTACAGTCCCTGGGGCCATAAGGAGTGGAATGCAAGTGAAATAGCAACCAATAGCACTTATAATTAGGACTTTTCCTTTTGATAGTAATATCTCTAAAACACTAGGCAATTATTTATCATCTGAAGCACGATTTCACCCCTCCCCATCTTTTGTGTGCTTAGTGGCTCAATTGTGTCCAACTCTCTGCGACCTCATGGACCGTAACCTGCCAGGCTCCTCTGTCCATGGGGATTCTCCAGGCAAGAATACTGGAGTGGGTTTCCCTGTTCTTCTCCAGGGGATCTGCCTAACCCAGAGAGAAAGCCCAGGTCTCTTGCATTGCAGGCGAATTCATTACCATGTGAGTCACCAGGGAAGCCCCATCTTTTAAAACAAAATAATTAGAGTATGTTGTACTTGAAGTAGAAAAATAATCAGACCACAAACCATTCAAACAAAAGCATTTCACATTTATAGCTTAATCTAAGTTCATATATTAACTCGCGTATTTAATTATATTAATTAATTAATTTACATACTCTAAGTAATGCACTGGATGCTCTTGGCAAAAGAAAAAAAGTATTATATTCTGCAGAGGGGCTCAGTCTAACTCTAATCTTAAACCTAATCCTTTCTCTATACACATCTTATCTCACATAAGCTATAAATCATAAGTCACCATGTTAAGGAGGAACGAGGAACAAGTACAAAATGACTCAAAGGGATGGATAGGAAAGAGTTTCTATTTTTCCAATAAAACAATGGTTTCCAAAGTGTTGCCTAAAACTGGACCTCTGGACACCAGTGCTGGATAGAAATGCAGAGACAGAGCTTTGGAGGAGTAGAAAAGAGTAAGTAGCTGTATCACTTTGCCAGACAAAGGAGGCCACAGCAAGCTAAGGTCCTCAAGACTGTGCCCCTCTTCCTGGGAAATAGGAAGGGGCCGTTTAGTTTCACAGTGAAAAATAGGGCTGTAGACAAGGATTGGGGGCTGCTGTAGACTTGCATTCTGCCTTCCTCTTGGAGACACTGAAATCATCAGGGCTGGCCTCAGGCAGCTCTGGAACAGATGCTGTAATCCTCTAGGTTATCATCACCTGACCTTTCTAGAACAAATGATGTTCACAAAGGAAAGGAGTGTTTCCTTGGAGAGAGAAACACCAGGAGCCTAACACAACTTTATCTAGAAGGCAATCACTTTCAGAGTACAATTATGCAAGAAAGAGACGGGGAGAAAACAATCTACCGGGGACTAATTGAAAGGGCCGAAAGAATAAGGGCTGAATAAGGGCTCTCATGGGCTTCCAGGGGTAAAGAATCCGCTTGCCATTGCAGGAGATGCAGGGGACACGGGTTCAATCCCTGGAGAAGGAAATGGCTACCCACTCCAGTAGTCTTGCCTGGAGAATTACAAAGACAGAGGAGCCTGGCGGGCTATAGTCCATGGCTTTGCAAAGAATTGGATACAGCCAAGCAACTGAAAAGAGCCCACAACTGAAAAGGGCTCATATAATGGGGGTTCTCAACTAGTTTCTGCTGCAGCAAAAGTGGAGTGAGCCAGCCTCTCAGACACAGCATACTGGAAGAAAACAGAGATCACCTAATTACATTTACTTTTATCTCATCATATATTTGCTGTGTGTGGTTTCTGATGTTCACATTACCTGTAATATAGAGATATATAACTTATAAATAAATAATAGATGTTCTGAGAGTGCTTGTTCTTTTTGGTTTTGACTTATAGCATACACAGTATGAAATTGTAGACTACTTACCTTAACATTGGCAAGCTACTGGGTGATTTTAAGGTGGCAAGGGTATAACCTGATTTATATTTTGGCAAGATAATTTGCAACAATGTGGAGGGTAAATGAAAGGTAGTGGAAACTGATGCAGATGTAAGTGAGTGAAAGATGATGCATTTCCAAACTAAAGAATGAACAATATAAGAATAATTTGAAGTAGAAGGGGGATGAATACATAAAAGTTAATGTGAGGCATGAGGGGAAAGGATACCTAGAGAGAATCTACCTCCCAGATTGTAGGCTTGGTGATAGAATAAATGATATATATCATTAACTGATATATTTACTGCAAGAAAGGCCTAGGGATGATTTTAAATAAAGGAGAAAATGAGGTCAGTTTACCATTTGATAGTACACAAGGTGCTAAAACTTTGTGCATGGATAGAATACATAATCTCTTCCAAAGTATTACTTCTTCAGCTCAGTTGCTCAGTTGTGTCCAACTCTTTGCGACCCCATGGACTGCAGCATGCCAGGCTTCCCTGTCCATCACCAACTCCTGAAGCTTGCTCAAACTCATGTCCATCCAGTTGCTGATGCCATCCAACCATATCACACTCTATCATCCCCCTCTCCTCCTGCCTTCACTCTTTCCCAGCATCAGGGTCTTTTTCAATGAGTCAGTTCTTAGCATCAGGTGGCCAAAGTATTGGAGTTTCAGCTTCAGCATCAGTCCTCCCAATGAATATTCAAGACTGATTTCCTTTAGGATTGACTGGTTTGATCTCCTTGAAATCCAAGGGACTCTCAAGAGTCTTCTCCAACACCACAGTTGAAAAGCATCAATTCTTCAGTGCTCAGCATTAGTGCTAGAAAATTCTTCCTGAAAAAATTATTTACTTCACAGGCCTACATTTGCAGTCCCAAAGGTAGGAATCTTGGAGTACCCACATTTAACAGAATGAACAAGACTGGCCTAATCATTAGGATGGCTGCAAAGATCAAAAGAGGGTCAAATGTAATTACAAGACTGCAGCAAAGGGCTTAGGACAGAATTATGAAGGGTCTGAATTGAACTGGGGTCATGATAAAGATTTAGAGCCAGTACTGATGAACCTATTTGCAGGGAAATAATGGAGACATAGACACAAAGAATGGACCTGTGGACACAGTAGGGGAAAGAAAGGCTGGAATGAATTGAGAAATTAGTATTGACATACTTACACTGTCATATGTAAAATAGATAGCTAGTAAGAAGCTTCTGTATAACACAGGGAGCCAAGTCTGGTGCCTGTGATGATCTAGAGGGGTAGGACAGAAGAGGGTAGGGAGGCTTAAGAGGGAGGGGATACATATATACAGACTGGAAAAGGTCAGTTTTCATTCCAATCCCAAAGAAAGGCAATGCCAAAGAATGCTCAAACTACTGCACAATTGCACTCATCTCACATGCTAGCAAAGTAATGTCAAAATTCTCCAAGCCACGCTTCAACAGTTCATGAACCATGAGCTTCCAGATGTTCAAGCTGGATTTAGAAAAGGCAGAGAAACCAGAGATCAAATTACCAGCGTCCGTTGGATCATCGGCAAAGCAAGAGGGTTCCAGAAAAATTTCTATTTCTGCTTTATTGACTATGCCAAAGCCTTTGACTATATGGATCAGAACAAACTGTGGAAAATTCTTCAGGAGATGGGAATACCAGATCACCTGACCTGCCTCCTGAGAAATCTGTATGCAGGTCAAGAAGCAACAGTGAGAACTGGACATGGAACAACAGACTGGTTTCAAATCAGGAAAGGAGTATGTCAAGGGTATATATTGACACCCTGCTTATTTAACATATATTCAGAGTACATCATGGGAAATGCTGGGCTGGATGAAGCACAGCTGGAATCAATATTGCAGGGAGAAATATTAATAACCTCAGATATGCAGATGACATCACCCTTATGGCAGAAAGTGAAGATGAACTAAAGAGCCTCTTGATGAAAGTGAAAGAGTGAAAAAGTTGGCTTAAAACTCAGCATTCAGAAAACTAAGATCATGGGATCCAGTCCCATCACTTCATAGCAAATAGATGGGAAACAATGGAAACAGTGAGAGACTTTATTTTAGGGGGCTCCAAAATCACTGCAGATGGTGACTTCAGCCAAGAAATTCAAAGATGCTTGCTCCTTGGAAGAAAAGTTATGACCAACCTAGATAGCATATTAAAAAGCAGAGACATTACTCTGACAACAAAGGTCCGTTTAGTCAAAGCTATGGTTTTTCCAGTAGTCATGTATGAATGTGAGAGTTGGACTATAAAGAAAGCTGAGCACCGAAGAACAATGCTTTTGAACTGTGGTGTGGGAGAAGACTCTTGAGAGTCCCTTGGACTGCAAGGAGATCCAACCAGTCCATCCTAAAGGAAATCAGTCCTGAATATTCAATGGAAGGACTGATGCTGAAGCTGAAACTCCAATCCTTTGGCCACTTGATGCATAGAACTGTCTCATTTGAAAAGACCCTGATGCTGGGAAAGATTGAAGGCAGGAGGAGAAGGGGACAACAGAGCAGGAGATGATCGGATGACATGGCAGACTCAATGGACATGAGTTTGAGTAAGCTCCGGGATTTGGTGATAGACAGGGAAGGCTGGCATGCTGCAGTCCATGGAGTCACAAAGAGTCAGACACAACTGAGTGACTGAATGGAAAAAAAAAAAAAATATATATATATATATATATATATATATTCTGTTGTATATATATAAAATTCTGGCTGATTTGTGTTGTTGTACAGCAGAAACCAGCATAACATGGTAAAGCAATTATTCTCCAATTAAAAAATAAATAAAAAAGATTTAGGACCAAGAGACATGTATGAGGTATGTCTAAACAAATGAGAGAAACCTTGAACTTAGTCAAGTGTCCTATTCCTCTCTTTACTGACCATATCTTACAGATGGCCTATATGGCATGGATTTTGGTTATTGTTGATGTAATAAAAGTTTAAAAAATAGTTCAGTTCAGTTAATTTCAGTCACTCAGTCATGTCCAGCTCCTTGAGATGGACTGATTGGATATCCTTGCAGTCCAAGGGACTCTCAAGAGTCTTCTCCAACACCACAGTCCAAAAGCATCAGTTCTTCAGTGCTCAGCTTTCTTTCTAGTCCAACTCTCACATCCATACATGACCACTGGAAAAACCATAGCTTTGACTAGACCAACCTTGGTTGGCAAAGTAATGTCTCTGCTTCTTAATATGCTGTCTAAGTTGGTCATAACTTTTCTTCCAAGGAGCAAGTGTGTTTTAATTTCATGGCTGCAGTCACCATCTGCAGTGATTTTGGACAAAAAATTCAAATAAAGATGTAAAGCCAGTTTGTTCTGATCTTGAATCATAGGGTCAAGTCTCTTGGATATTGTCCTCATAACTAAAAGTTATAATAAGGGAGCACTGTAGAAAATGACGATAGCTTTAAATTTTTTTCGAACACTTTTGGGTTCCAGGGCTAATTACTCTTGACATATTTATAGAGCACCTTTTGGACCTTTGTGTGTGTATGTAGTGGTGAATTTACATGTGAAAACTATGAGTTTGAATATACACATATCCTATTAAAAAACAGAATTATACATGCTTATACTGATGTTTAGGCTTCATTCAGCATTCACCAGTTTATTTCAATATATTTCTCAATTTTACAGGCTATCTAGGTATATAAAGGCCAGAGGGATATTGTAGTTTATGAAAGTAGTGGCCATTTATGTAACACCAGTTCTTTCACTATGATAAGAACAGTTTCAGTGATTCAAGGGAAAGTTTTCAAATCATAATTCCTCAATAAATGAAACACATTATATGAAAAATCCTTATATACAATCATTAATATAACTGCTTATAGTATGAGAGGACTAGACACACTAAAATCGTCTGAGGGGGTACAGATTTACAACTCCCTCTTCATAGTTCATGTGGGACAAGCAAAATTACCCGAACAATTTAAATTTTAAGCATGCATATATACAGATGAGTATATATGTGAGATGTATATGTGTATGTGTGAGTGTGTCTATGTACCAGCAACTGAAACTGCATTAGTGAAATGCATAGATGCATGGGTGATTCCTAAGCCTTATCTCCTCAGAATGATGAGTTGGGTCTAAGAGGTATTAAAGTTGTCTGAACAATACCTAAACTTAATGTTGGAAAACATATTTTTCAGATACTTTGTTACCATTGACAACTCAGCAAACTACATATTTATAGATTATGTATTTATAAACTATCTTTATTTATAAATATATAAACTATAGATATATAAACTTTATAAATGGCCTTCACTGGCAGCTAACTTCTGATGTTCAAGTAATGTCATCAGTCTTTCATGCTTATCCCATTTTTCTTTCAGGGAGACTTTCCATTTGTGGTATGTGAGGCCTGGTACATAATAGGAATTTTGCAAATATTCTTTGAAAGAGTTATGGTGAACTGCATTATAGTAAGGTATAAAAACCATGATTCTTTTTGCCAGCAATTCTAGCAAAAATCCCATAATTAAGCCCCACTGACCCAGTGTGGGTCTCTTGTCTCTTGTTGCACCCACTTTGTGGTCAAGGGCATAAAATGCACAGATGGGCCAAATATGAGTCCTTGAGATATTATACATAGAAGTATGTAATTTGATGGAACAGATTCATACGATTTGGTTTGCACAAAATCACAGAGTTTGTACCTGATAGGTATTTGAAAGATCTGAAAATGTACAGGAGATTTTCTCTGCTTTAAATGAATGCACCACCTGGTAAAAAGATTTACAGTGCAAATTGTTGCTGTTATTGTTCAGTTGCTAAGTTGTGTCCACCTCCTTGTGACCCCATGGGCTGCAGCACGCCAGGCTCCTCTGTCCTTCACCATCTCTTGGGGCCTGTTCAAATTCATGTCCATTGAGTTGGTGGTGCTATCTAACCATCTCATCCTCTGCTGCCCCCTTCTCCTTTTGCCTTCAATCCTTCCCAGCATCAGGGTCTTTTCCAAGGCATCGGCTCTTTGCATCAGGTGGCCAATGTATTGGAACTTCAGCCTCAGCATCAGTCCTTCTAAGGAATAGTCAGGGTTGATTTCCTTTAGGATTGACTGGTTTGATCTTTGATGTTGTATTGGTAAATGTGATATTATCTACTCCTTTACTTCTGTGATTTCAAGAATCTTCAAGTTAGTACACATATAATTGAAACATGTAATTGGAAATGCAACTCTCTAACTCTCTTTCACTTCAAATATTGTGTTAAATTATTATTATTAAACATAAAATACTTAGTACTCAATAATACAAAAGTGTTTTAAACAAAGTTTATGTGTTTTGTTTTCTAGATTAATTATAACTACATTTCAATAAACAAACTTCTCCAAAGGCAATTATTCTAAAATTTTAATGTTGTTTTGTGTCCAGAAGACAATACAAATTTTTAAAAATTTGCTCTTTAGAAGATGTAAAAATTACTGCAATAAGATATTTGAGTGAAAGCTGTGATCATGCACAGAGAACCATGTTATAGTTTATTCTTCAGAGAGAAGCCATATGTTCTGACTTTACTAAGAGTTGCAAGTTATAACTCTCACTCTTGAGGCCAAATGCACGTAGTTATTTGGAAAGCCAAGTGGAACTTGGTTGCTTATCCTATCAACATTTTCATCAGCTAAGGTCTTGGCTTAGGAGATTTTAGTGGTAATGTATGAAAAATGTATCAAGAATGTAGCCTGGTTTGTCACCAACTGGAAAGAACTGACAGAGATGATGTTTATTCCATCGTCAGAACTTTTGTGCTAAAGTGATTAAAGCTCATGCATTGACCCATATCAAATTGCCCTTTTTTATAACAATCATCAAATATCAACATATGATTCTATCTAATATGTAGGCAAATAATACCTACCAAAATACATGACTAGAGAGGACACAGTAAAAACAGTTTGAACTTTTTCCCTCTGTGTTGTTTATATGCCCATGCAGCTTAGCCAATCTTTCCTGATAGTGTTAGGTAAACTTTAGCTCAAGCACATTTGAAGTATTACAAATATTTAATTTGTGTGGCCCAAATTAATGAGGCTGAAGTTCTGCTTGAATACCTAGTTAAATTCACATACATTAACTTTTTGTGGGAGGGGAGCCTCATGCAAGACTTCTCCACCTCCACCCAGTTACTACAAA
Organism: Bos javanicus; assembly: GCF_032452875.1. NCBI lineage: Eukaryota > Metazoa > Chordata > Mammalia > Artiodactyla > Bovidae > Bos > Bos javanicus. Next base: position 72,497,265 of record NC_083882.1, on the reverse strand, counting down.
TTCAAATAGCACTGACTTTAGCATCTCATCATGGGAAATTGACATAATTAAGCACTCTTCAAAGAAAAATAGACTCTGATGTCTCTAATGCTATTAAATATTTACTGGGCCCATGACTGCAGTAAATTCTGTGACAGAAAGTGATGCTACCAAAGTAGATCAAATGAGAACATCACATCGCCTTGTAGCAAGTGTATCCAGCTCTATAAATTATTAAACGGTATATATCTATATGCATAAAATATAAATGCAGTAGTTGCACAGTGTGGAGGCTGAAGAGTTTGTCAAAGTATGTCTGGAATGTGTTTCCCAATATTTCCAATTCTCAGCCTAGATGTGAAGCTTGCAATGCTTATTTCTACAGGCAGGAATCCCCTTATATTGAAAGTTCACCCCACACTGCAAGTAGACTTAAGGGGAAAAAATAATTAAGTTATAGAAGGGAGTGCAGTGCCTTGTACAAAAACTGAAAGGAATCAAAAATGGTTACAGAATTAGAAAAACAACCCATCTTATGTCAGGTCCAAATTAACCTTCTCAGATATAAAACTCAAATTAGCAAAGGAGAAAAAATACCTGGCCAGTGTCTGTTAATATTTATCTTATACTCTCACTGTCAATGGCACCCCACTCCAGTACTCTTGCCTGGAAAATCCCATGGATGGAGGAGCCTGGTAGGCTGCAGTCCATGGGGTCGCTGAGAGTCGGACACAACTGAGCGACTTCACTTTCACTTTTCACTTTCATGCATTGGAGAAGGAAATGGCAACCCACTCCAGTGTTCTTGCCTGGAGAATCCCAGGGACAGGGGAGCCTGGTGGGCTGCCGTCTATGGGGTCGCACAGAGTCGGACAGGACTGAAGCGACCTAGCAGCAGCAGCTCACTGTCCAGCAATTCTGAGGGAACAGAAAGGCAAAGCTATCCTTTGTTGAAATACCATTACATCGTAATTTCTGAGTATCTCTGGGTTCCAGATGGGAGAACAGAGGTGCTAGACATTTTTTCAAATTACTTGATTTAAAAAAAATAATAATTTGAAAAACCTAAGACATTTGGCAAAGACTATGAAGAGAATGTGCAGTCAGCTAACCTGAACTCCACCAAAATCTATATTCCAGTTACTCAGTTGTATAAATATCACCCCAACTGTTCTCAAAGAGAACCTACATAGTTATGAAATTAACTAGTCATTGACATGGTAATTTGAAAAGAATTTCTTCAAATTATAAGAAAATACAAATATATGTGGAAAGAAAAATTGAAATGTGACTACTGAGCAGACATGTACCAGAATACTGGAGTGCTTTGCCATGCCTTCCAACAGGGGATCTTCCCAACACAGGGATCTAACAGAGGTCTCGCACATTGCAGGTGGATTTTTTACCATCTGAGTCACCAGGGAAGCTCAAGAATCCTGGAATCAGTAGCCTATTCCATCTCCAGGAGATCTTCCATAGCCAGGAATAGAAACAGGGTCTCCTGCATTGCAGGAGGATTCTTTACCAGTTGAACTACCATGGAAGCCCTTTTACCTTATAAGAATTCTCTAAAACAATTGGAAACCATTGATCTAGATATTAGTTGCTTGTTTCACTTGTTTCTCCCTGAATCAGTCTTTCCATCAGGAAGCTTCCATAAGCCTCTTATCCTTATCCATCAGAGGGCATGCAGAATGAAAACTACAATCACAGAAAATTAACCAAAGTGATCACATGGACCACAGTCTTCTCTAACTCAATGAAACTATGAGCCATGCCATGTAGGGCCACCCAAGATGGACAGGTCATGGTGGAGAGTTCAGACAAAACATGGTCCATTGGAGAAGGGAATGGCAAACCACTTCAGTATTCTTGCCTTGAGAACCCCATGAACAGTATGAAAAGGCTAAAAGATAGGACACTGAAACATGAACTCCCCAGGTTGGTAGGTGCCCAATATGCTACTGGAGATCAGTGGGAAAATAACTCCAGAAAGAATGAAGGGGCAGAGCCAAAGCAAAAACACCGAGTTGTGGATGTGACTGGTGATGGAACTTAAGTCCAATGATGTAAAGAGCAATATTGCATAGGAACCTGGAATGTTACTTCCATGAATCAAGGCAAACTGGAAGTGGTCAAACAGGAGATGGCAGGAGTGAACATTGACATCTTAGGAATCAGTGAACTAAAATGGACTGGAATGGGTGAATTTAACTCAGACAACAATTATATCTACTACTGTGGGCAAGAATCCCTTAAACGAAATGGAGTAACCATCATAGTCAACAAAAGAGTCCAAAATGAAGTACTTGGATGCAATCTCAAAAACAACAGAATGATCTCTATTTGTTTCCAAGGCAAACCATTCAATATTACAGTAATCCAATCCTATGCCCCAACCAGTAATGCTGAAGAAGCTGAAGTTGAAGTTGAAGTTCTATGAAGACCCAGAAGACCTTCTGGAACTAACACCCTCCAAAAGATGTCCTTTTCATTATAGGAAACTGGAGTGGAAAAGTAGGAAGTCAAGAGATAACTGGAGTAACAGGGAAATTTGGCCTTGGAGAACAAAACAAAGCAGGACAAAGGCTAACAGAGTTTTGCCAAGAGAACACACTGGTCATAGCGAACACCCTCTTCCAACAAGAGAGGAGAGGACTACACATGGACGTCACCGGATGATCAATACCAAAATGAGATTGATTATATTCTTTGCAGCCGAAGATGGAGAAGCTCTATAAAGTCAGCAAAACCAAGACCGGGAGCTGACTGCAGTTCAGATCATGAACTCCTTATTGCCAAATTCAGACTTCAGTTGAAGACAGTAGGGAAAACCACTAGACCATTCAGGTATGACCTAAATCAAATCCCTTACAATTATACAGTGGAAGTGACAAATAGATTGAAGGGATTAGATCTGATAGACAGAGTGCCTGAAGAACTATAGACAGAGGTTCATGACACTAAACAGGAGACAGGGATCAAGACCATCCCCAAGAAATGCAAAAAGGCAAAATGCTTGTCTGAGGAGACCTTACAAATAGCTGAGAAAAGAAGAGAAGCTAAAGGCAAAGGAGAAAAGGAAAGATAAATCCATTTGAATGCAGAGTTCCAAGGAATAGCAAGGAGAGATAAGAAAGCCTTCCTCAGTGATCAGTGCAAAGAAATAGAGGAAAACAATAGAATGGGAAAGACCAGAGATCTCTTTAAGAAAACTAGAGATATACCATGGGAATATTTCAAGCAAAAATGGACAAAATAAAGGACAAAAATGGTATGGACCCAACAGAGCAGAAGATATTAATAAGAGGTGGCAAGAATACACAGAAGAACTATACAAAAAAGATCTTCATGACCCAGATAACCCCAGTGGTGTGATCACTCATCTAGACCCAGACATGCTGGAATGCGAAGTCAAATGGACCTTAGGAAGCATCACTATGAACAAAGCTAGTGGAGGTGATGTAATTCCAGTTGAGCTATTTCAAATCCTAAAAGATGATGCTGTGGAACTGCTGCATTCAAAATGCCAGCAAATTTGGAAAACTCAGCAGTGACCGCAGGACTGTAAAATGTCAGTTTTCATTCCAATCCCAAAGAAAGGCAATGCCAAAGAATGTTCAAACTACTGATCAATTGCACTCATCCTACATACTAGCAAGATAATGCTCAAAATCCTCCAAGCCAGGCTTCAATAGTACATGAACCGTGAACTTCCAGATGTTCAAACTGGATGTAGTAAAGGCAGAGGAACCAGAGATCAAACTGCCAACATCCTCTGGATCATTGAAAAAGCAAAAGAGTTCCAGCAAAACATCTGCTTATGCTTCATTGACTATACCAAAGCCTTTGACTGTGTTGCAAACTGTGGAAAATTCTTTTAGAGAGGAGAATACCAGACCACCTGACCTGCCTCCTGAGAAATCTCTATGCAGATCAAGAGGCAACAGTTAAAACTGGACATGTAACAACAGAGTGGTTCCAAATAGGGAAAGGAGTATGTCAAGGCTGTATATTGTCACCCTGCTTATTTAACTTATATGCAGAGTACATCATGTAAAATGCCAGGCTGGATGAAATACAAGCTGGAAACAAGATTGCTGGGAGAAATATCAATAACCTCAGATATACAGATGACACCACCCTTATGGCAGAAAGCGAAGAAGAACTAAAGAGCCTTTTGATGAAAGTGAAAGAGGAGAGTGAAAAAGTTGGCTTGAAACATTAGAAAACTAAGATCATGGCATCTGGTCCCATCACGTCATCACAAATAGATGCAGAAACAATGGAAACAATGAGAGACTTTATTTTGGGGGGCTCCAAAATTACAGCAGATGGTGACTGAGCCATGAAATTAAAAGACATTTGCTTCTTGAAAGAAATGCTATGACCAACCTAGATAGCATATTAAAAAGCAGGGACATTACTTTGCCAACAAAGGTCCATCTAGTCCAAGCTATGGTTTTTCCAGTAGCCATGTATGAATGTGAGAGTTGGACTATAAAGAAAGCTGAGTGCCAAAGAATTGATGGTTTTGAATTGTGGTGTTGGAGAAGATTCTTGAGAGTCCCTTGGACTGCAAGGAGATCAAACTAGTCCATCCTAAAGGAAATCAGTCCTGAATATTCATTGGAAGGACTGATGCTAAAGCTGAAGCTCCAATCCTTTGGCCACCTGATGCAAAGAATTGACTCACTGGAAAGACCCTGATGCTGGGAAAGACTGAAGGCAGGAAGAGAAGGAGATGTCAGAGGATGAGATGGTTAGATGGTATCGCTGACTCGACGAACATGAATTTGAGTCAGCTCCGGGAGTTGGTGATGGACAGGGAAGCCTGGCTTACTACAGTCCATGGGGTCTCATAGAGTCGGACATGACTGAGCAACTGAACTGAACTTCACCAGTTATCAAATACATGCATGTTTACAAATTATAGAAATTTTGATGAGTATGCTAAAGTGTGTAAAGAACAAAAAATCATGTATTAAGAAAATAATGGCTTCCCTGGTGGCTCAGGAGGTAAGGAATCTTCCTGCAATGCAAGAGACCCAGGTTCTATCCCTGGATCGAGAAGCTTTCCTAGAGAAGGACATTAAAGTTGATGTGCTTATTCCTCTTTTTCTATGTTTATTTTATGTGTTATATATTACACACACACACACACACACATATATATATATATATAATTTTTATCCAGCATTTTCCTTAAAGTTTGTAGGAATTTTTCCCATGTCGCTATAAATTTTTTGTATTCATAGTAGTCCAAGTTTCATTAATATTTAATTCTAAAACACTCTAAAGGTGAGGGTTTTTTTAACCCAACATAAATATTGCTTTGATTAATATCTTTTTACAAAATTAGGTGTCTAGTTTTCTTATAATTGCAATAGCCCTACATCCCAGAAGGGAACTTCTGAAACTAAAGGATATCAGATTAAAAGAAATCAGGCTTTCATTCTGAGAATTTTCAGATATGTAATAAAAGATCAAACAGAATAGCCTGTTAATCCTCATCAATCCCTTATTTATACACAACAGTTGTCAATAATTTGTCCTCTTGATTTGATCTATTTCTTTCCTAAATCATTTATTTTTTAAGCTGTTTTGCAGTGTTTTATCTAATATATTATTATTTTTAACTACTAAATTTTTCAGTATACATTTCTTTTATAAAAAGAATATGAACACTTTACGTAATGCCTAATTATTACATATAAAAATTAAATTCTAGAAATTTAGAATTCTAAATTCTAAAAATTAATAGTAGTTGCTTTCTATCATCAAGTGCTCAGTTCGTATTCAAACTAAAGAAAAAAGAAAAAAAGTCCTGTCATCCAGTTAGTCAGTTGGAATCAGAATCTACCATTTTCACCCACTGCATTTAGTTGTCCTCTATTTCTTAAATCTCTATTTTGTGTCCACCTTTCCATTTTATTTTTCCTGTGCCATCAACTGGTTTCAGGAAACAAGTCAGTTTCTCAGTAGAACTTACATTCAGGTTTCATTTGATTACTTTTTCATGACATAATTTAGCTTGTCCCCATATCTTTTGTTCTTTTTGTAAAGTCTAAAGTCTTGGCAAGTCTACTTTCTAGGTGCTGTTTTGTCCTTCATATTATTGGTCATCAGGAATCACACAGTGTCATGCATTATGGGAAGACGATTGATTTCCCAGTGTCAGCCTGATTCCTCTGTTGTAAAGGTGCATGTTTCATTATGTGATCAGCAAGGCATTTATGGAATAATATTGTACTTTCTGGAATAAGTTCTCTGTTTACTTTTCCTCTAGAGGTTTTGGCAATCATTGATGAACATTGTTTAAATCAATTATTTCATTAGGGATTAAAAAAATAGAAATAAAAGCTATTTTATACTTGTTAAGTAACACACGTAAGCAATGAAGTAAGTGCTCACCTGAAAGATTTCATCAAATTAAACACTCATATATCAATATATGGGCTTCTCAGGCAGCTCAGTGGTAAAGAATCTGTTTGCAATGTGGGAGCCATGGGTTTGATCTCTGGGTCAGGAAGATCCCCTGGAGGAGGGCATGGCAACCTACTCTAGTATTCTTGCCTGAAGAATCCCACAGACAGAAGAGTCTGGCAGACTATAGTCGATAGGGTTGCAAAGAATCGGACACGACTGAAGTGACTTAGCATACATGTAGGCATATCAATATATATAATTGTATCTTTACCAATATGCCCTTGCCACAGTGAATATTGTTTAGAAAAAAATGTTTATTTAGACATATATGTATGTTATATGAAATTTTACATACATTATATCAAAATTTAATCTGGAGAAGGAAATGGCAACCACTCTGGTATTCTTGCCTAGGAAATCCCATGGACAGGAGCCTGGTGGGCTACAGTCCATGGGGTTGCAAAGAGTCGGACACAACTGAGCATGCATGCATGCCTTCACAGTCATAATCTAATAAATTTAAACTGGAGTAATAGACAAAGCTTATGAAAAAATTTTATTTTTACACTATGCAACTTAAATCCCAACGTTTCTTCCCTCGAAATGCTAAAAGTAGTTTTAATTATTGTGCTTCTCGAAAAATAAGTGTTAGCACAGAATAATATGTTTTATGATCAAATAAGTTAGGAAACTTAATAGATGGTTATTTGCATGCTTTTGTTCTATTCAGAGGTCAGCAAACTTTTCATGTAAATATTAAGTACTTTTTCACATTCTATTTTTTAGAATCACAATCCCGTCCACAGTCAAGAGGAGGTGATTATAAAAGGGTATGACTAACAGGGATTTGGAATTATGGGGGCCACTCTAGGTTCTAATGTGTCTTGAACTTTAGACTTAATTATAAGTACCATGAATTGATTGGGCTTTTTGAGACTATGTCTTGAGTCTATTTTTTTCTGAGCCAACTTGTCCAAACGAGAGGATTTTCTGGGGCCCAATTTCATCTCTTTAGAAAATGTAACCAAGTACTTTATGGACATGCTATTGATTTGCTCTCTGCCCTGAGGTTGTGACTTATTGTTATTCCATTTTATCAGCTGTAACTTGGCGATGAGAAATTGTTACAACTTCCTACTCCTCCAGTGCAAGAATTTCTGTATAACTCTTTTACCAATAATATTTTCTTGCAAACTGGCAAAGTCTTTTCTGAGTCATCTCTATCTTAGCACCATGTCAAGTACACTTGATAACAATTAAGGCAAGCTGGTAAAATTCAGGTGTGCTGTTCCTTTGCCTAAAGCCATACGCTATGATATTTGTATTCCAAATTATCTCAAGCAATAGTAATATCAAATATTTTTTCCCTGAATAACACTCTTAGTTGAAGAGAGAAATAAACACAGGTCCACAGAAGTCATTTTTCCAATCTCCACGAATAGGTCTCTCACTGCTCTCTTCCTAAGCCTAAAGTAACGTCACATATTCTGGGTGCTATTTTATTTATTTATTTATTGTTTTTGCAAGAAGTAAAGTTCTTGCTCCAAGAATTTCCAGATGTCCAAGCTGGATTCAGAAAAGGAAGAGGAATCAGAGATCAAACTGCCAACATTCTCTGGATCATAGAGAAAACTAGCAAATTCCAGAAAAACATCTACCTCTGTTTCATAGACTACGCCAAAGCCTTTGACTATGTGGACGATAATAAACTGTGGAAAGCCCTTAAAAAGATAGGAATGCCAGACCGTCTTACCTGTCTCCTGAGTCAAGAAGCAACAGTTAGAACTCTGTATAGAAAGATGGATGGGGAAAAAGAAGGACGGAAGGAAGAGAAAGAAAGAAAAAAAAAGACCAAAAGAAAGAAAGAAAAAGGAGAGGAAGGGAGGGACAGAGGAAGGGAGGGACAGAGAAAGGAAGGACAGAGGAAGGAAGGAAGGGAAAGGAAATGAAAGAAAGAAAGAGAGGAGGAAGGAAAGAGGAAGGAAGGAAGAGAAGGGCGGATGAAGGAAGGAAGGAAGGAAAGAATAAAAAAGGAAAACAAAAAAGAAAGCAGAAGAAGAAGAGTATTTTTAGGGAAGCCCGCTTTCCCCCAGACTTAGGAGCTGAATGGTAGGCAGGGGTTGAATCAAACTTTTTTTTTTTTTTTCAGTTTCTTATGGCCATTTGGGCTATTCTGGCTCAGGAAAAAATACTATATATGGACTTAAAAATATTCTTCTCAATCTGTCTTCACTAATGATGTTATTAGTGATTTCCCTCACACATTGCTTTAGATCTTATTTTTCATTTATAGTCTGGTTGTTAACTTTTTGCCCCTTTTTATATTTTTGTGCATATTTTAAAGGAAATTTATTGGAAGGCGTATTGAAAATTATTAGTGTTCTTCAATAGTAAAAGCTAGATTTATTTTCCAATATTTTGGGGGCTGCTGTTCCCCCCTTTATTACTGGTGTAAATAGGGAATTGCATATGTTCACTAATGTGGTTTGCTTACTTAGAAACAAAACTAACCTATTGGAAATAAGGAGGTATGAGTTCAGATTGTGGGTGGCTGTAATCATCCCTCTTGATTGTCAGTCTGATTTGGAAACTTAAAGGGAAAGACTCGTTTGGGGAGGCGGGATGGAAGCTCCCGTGTTGTGACTTTTCCTTTCTCTCTCCAACACGTGTTCCGCGCATGGCAGGGAGGTTCGCTATGTTCCCTGAGCCTTCTCTCCCACCAGTAGACAGTTACCATACTGTATGTCAGGGAAGATTTATAGCCTGTTGAATTCACCGGTTTGCTTGTTTTTTCTTCTCCAAGAGCGAATGTGAGCAGTAAAGAACACAAGCCCACGAAAAGACGTAACTCTTTTTGCCAGGTGTGTCACTACGATTCAATACATTCACCAACAATAAAACTGTAGCGTCTGCTACAGAGTCGCAGTCGTACCAGCTCTCACCCTTCGCGCCCCTCCTCTCATCTTGCCAGAGAAATAAAAGGAAAAATAGTCACTGGGTCATATAGAAATTTTACCACAATGGGAGACACATTAGCTGAGAAGCTAAATCTCTCACAAAATTCAACACTGTCATTAACTGATTTATAGTTTTATTTCAGCATCAGGCTCTTTTTCTGCAGGTTGGGGGAAAAAAGCTGAACTAGCATTTTTGTAATTCACTTCTTTCTTTTTAATTTGTTTATATTTACAACTCATAACAAATGGTGATTTCAATAGATGAAGAAAGAAAATATAAATTATGATTATTATTTTTCTCCAGCAGATGCCTAGATAAATCACTTATTCATCAGGGGGAGAGGTGCATTTATTGCCTCCTTCTTCTGACTTTTTTCTAACTACTGCTATAATAGCTGTTTGGGTGAGTATTTTCCCCTCATTGGTAGTGCAGGAAATATGACAATAACATTCATAGAGAAAGAATGGCACAATAAATGGCATTTATAGAGAAAGAACTGCACGATCTGTCCAATGTTGAAAAAATTTCTTCTCTGCAAAAGTCGTTAAGTTTCTGTACATAAGATTTTATGGTGACATAGTTAAAATTAAATTTTAGAAATCATAGTTAAAATTAAAATTTATAAATCATAAAATAAATATATTTTGGGTTTTTTCCTTAATGTCCCCTAGAATAAAGTCAGGAGGTCAACTGTCAACTATTAATCATTGTAAAGACTGACCTTGGAAAATTCACAGAAATATTACATACTAATGATAAAGAAGAGAAAGGAGAAAGAGAAGAAGAACCTGCACAGAAAGGAAACTGAAAAAAAATTTCTGGTATTTAAATAAGTATTTATAAAGCTCATAGTATAGAATAGGGCACAGAGTAAATGATCTTTCGGTTCAGTTCAGTTCAGTTTAGTCGCTCAGTCATGTTTGCGACCCCATGAATCACAGCATGCCAGGCCTCCCTGTCCATCACCAACTCCCGGAGTTCACTTAGACTCACATCCATCGAGTCAGTGATGCCACCCAGTCATCTCATCCTCTGTCATCCCCTTCTCCTCCTGCCCCAATCCCTCCCAGCATCAGAGTCTTTTCCAATGAGTCAACTCTTCACATGAGGTGGCCAAAGTACTGGAGTTTCAGCTTTAGCATCATTCCTTCCAAAGAAATCCTAGGGCTGATCTCCTTCAGAATGGACTGGTTGGATCTTCTTGCAGTCCAAGGGACCCTCAAGAGTCTTCTCCAATACCACAGTCAAAAGCATCAATTCTTCGGTGCTCAGCCTTCTTCACAGTCCAACTCTCACATCCATACATGACCACTGGAAAAACCATAGCCTTGACTAGACGAACCTTTGTTGGCAAAGTAATGTCTCTGCTTTTTTTTTTTCCCCTCTACATTCCTTTTTTTTTTCTTAAATTTTATTTTATTTAACTTTACAATATTGTATTTGGTTTGCCATATATCAAAATGAATCTGCCACAGGTATACATGTGTTCCCCATCCTGAACCCTCCTCCCTCCCCATACCATCCCTCTGGGTCGTCCCAGTGCACCAGCCCCAAGCATCCAGTATTGTGCATCGAACCTGGACTGGCGACTCATTTCATATATGATATTATACATATTTCAATGCCATTCTCCCAAATCATCCCACCCTCTCCATCTCCCACAAAGTCCAAAAGACTGTTGAATATGCTATCTAGGTTGGTCATAACTTTCCTTCCAAGGAGTAAGCGTCTTTTAATTTCATGGCTGCACTCACCATCTGCAGTGGGTGTGTGCTAAATACATATGTGAAAACTCTCCTCTCGACCTCTGAACTGAGTAGTTACCAAAATTAAATTAAATAGCAAAACATAATTGATAGTGGAAGAGCTGCGCTCCCGTTCAGTCTCAGACAGCGGTATCATTAGCACAATGGAAAGAGTTTCTAATTTTTTCCCTTTTCATTTCATCTTGGCAGGTCCTGTTGATGATGATGAATCATTTGTGCATCTGTTTCTTTTTTGCACCCTCAATGCATGCTGACACTGGCACATTTTTTGCTGCCTTTTTTCTCTGGTAGCAGTGAGTGATGCCCTTGGTGTTTGTACAGTTGTTTCAGTTTTGAAATACCAAATAGGATAATGAGACCCCAAGAGTCACTGATGGAGAGGAGAGTCGATCAGATGGGGTGATGGCTTTGTCTCCAGAGGTTCCCCGTAGTTAAAAACCTGCTTAAATGCTCATCCATGATAAGTCTCTTATTTCCCTGGGTTTAAATTATGAATGAGCAAGTTTGGCACTTTGTAAAGGTTTACTAAAAGGCAGGGGATAAGTTTACGGTGGGAGAAACTAACTTGATCTCTGTAAATGGAGACTGACCAACAATAGGGCTCTGGTAAGATGACAAGAATCTAAGAGAAATGTGCAGCTTTGCCAGAGTAGAAAAAAACAGTCAAGATATTGACATGCAATTAGGTCTCTTACCTGCCACTAAAATTAGGTGCCTTTTCAAAACTCTAGACCATGGCATAAGTGGCTAAATACCCTGTATAGCTGTCAATCTGTCATATTAGAGTCTTCATTCAGAGCCTTCTATGCTCAGTTAATTCGGAAGAATTCTTGTTCCAATACATTAAGGTGAAAAACATGCATTCCTAATGTCTGAAAATTCACCCACTTTCTGTGCACAGTTTTTGGATACCTATCAATGTTACCTATAGATTTTCAGCCCTTATATACACATTAGATATGATAGCTAGTTTTAACTGGGATTAGCCTGGGGCTTCCCTGGTAGCTCAGCTGGTAAAGAATTTGCCTGCAATGCGAGAGACCCTGGTTTCATTTCTAGGTCGGGGAGATCCCCTGGAGAAGGGATAGGCTACCCACTCCAGTATTCTTAGGCTTCCCTCATGGCTCAGATGGTAAAAAATTCACCTGCAATGAGCAAGACCTGGGTTTGATCCGTGGGTTGGGATGATCTCCTGGAGAAGGGCATGCAACCCAGTCCAGTATTCTTGCCTGAAGAATCCCATGGACAGAGGAGCCTGGTGGGCTACCACCCTTGGGGTTGCAAAGAGTTGGACACGACTGAGCAAATAACCATAGCACATAGCACACAGTCCTGGGATAGAGTAAAGGATTAGCTCAGAAGGTGGATGTTGGAAGGACATTTGCAGCAAATGTGGCATAGGATCTTGGTAAGAGATAATGTGATTTACTGTTTATGACTTTAATCACTTTTAATTATGTGACTTCAGCTGTTGTTTAACCTCCCTGAGCCTCAGTGATCTCAACACATTTTATAACACAGCTCTGGGTGTCATAAGATGTAATAGCCCCCCTCAGGATTACCATCAGGATCAAACAAGATGATAATAAATGTGGAAGCAAATGAATTTCAACTGGAAGTAGTATACGTACAAATATTAGTCTTTCTGAGGTATTAATTTAGTCAACATATATTTTTGTCTACCAGGTGTCAGCTTTTGTAATAAGAGCCAGAAGTACAAAGCTAAGACTCCATGTCTGCCTTCAAAGATAAAAACAAAATCATTAGTAAAGTACTCCAAAATTCAAAGCTAGTCCCAGAAACTTCACTTCAAGGCGTCATAAACAGTGAGAGGAGTGACACAATATGTTTAATCACTCCTTTCATCGCTTCACCTTTCGGAAGGAGTAAGTGCTCAAAGGGAGTGCCTACTTCTTCCTAAGGTATCAGTTTTCCCCATTTTTTTTTTTTCATTTCTATGTGCAGACCTCATCAGTATAGCCATCGTTCCCATTGTTGCTGTGAAGCGAGATAAGGCCAATAAGACTTTGCTCACTGTGGTCTTCTGAAACATCAACCACATTTAGAATTGTCAGATACATCTCTCCTCTGCTCAAACCTCTGGTGACTGCCCATTGTACTAAGAACAAAAGCCACCGGACTCACTGTGACCCCGTCTCAGGTCTCAGCTCCAGCCTCCCTACCCTGTGCCCCATGCCCCAGACACAGTGCCCCTCCCCATCCCACTCCCCCATCCTACAAGGTTGCCCTGATCCTCCACCTGTCAGGAACGCCAACTCTGAAGCACCCACAAGGTTCTCTTCTTCACTTTCCCCAGGTATCTTCAAATAGTCCATTCTCAGAGAGGTCCTCCATGCCCCTCACTTAAAATAGCACAGTGCTTTCTCCAGGGCGTCCCAAGTGGTGCTAGTGGTAAAGAACCCGCCTGCCAATGCAGGAGACAGAGACGCAGGTTCGATCCCTGGGTTGGGAAGATCCCCTGGAAAAGGGTTTGGCAACCCACTCCAGTATTCTTGCCTGGAGAATCTCATGGACAGAGGAGCCTGGCAGGCTATAGTCCATGGGTTGCAAAGAGTCGGATATGACTGGAGGAACTTAGCACACACCACAGGCACTTTCTCCCCCTTTGAACTCTTTTCTCTTATACCAATCATTGATATTTTATTCCATTATTATTTTTTTAATGTTGCCTCCTCCATGCAATGCCCCTGTAACTTACCATTACCACTCATGCTGCATTTGGGGATGAGGGTCACAGAAGTCAGTTATCCATCATCTTTGGAAAAGTAGTGCTGGAAAATTATCTCTGAAAAATAATCTAGCCTTCTTATTTTGAATACAGTTTTGTAATTGATAGAAAAAAAAAAAAAAGAAAGAAAGAATGTGACTTTGAAGGCACTTTGTAGTTTTCTAGATGATGTAAGGACTTTTGTGCTCCTGGATCCCAAACAGTCTTTATTTCAATGTCATCTTCCCACTTGTAATCTGTAGAAAGTATTTCCTCCTGTAGTCAGGAGCTTCTAGTCTGCTTCTTTAAAACTGGAAGGAAAGAGAACAAATATTTATTGTATTCCAGCTAACAGTTAGATACCTAACTTACATATGTTTGTAAAATTTGCAATTACCATTGTGGTTTAGTCACTAAGTCATGTCCAACTCTTGTGACCCCACAGACTGAAGCTTGCCAGGACCTCCTTGCCAGGTCCATGGAATTTCCCAAAGAAGCATACTGGAATGGGTTGCCATTTCCTCCTCCAGGGGATCTTCCCAACCCAGGAATTGAACCTGTCTCTCTTGCATTGCAGGTGGATTCTTTACTGCTGAGCTAGCAGGGAAGCCCCAAATTCACAATAGTCCAAGGTTATGGGTAAGATGATGTCGGTTTTACAAATGAGGAAACTGAGGTTCAAATACATCTAGTAAGTTGTACAAATGTTGGGTAAAGATTTGGAATCCACCTCTGTGTGACTCCAAAAAACATGACTTTTGAAATTATTCTTCATCTTCTCCCTTTTCTGTGCTTCAGAATCATCACACAGTTCTGACAAGCCTCAAATAAATTATTAAAATGCTAGGCTTGGAGTTGGCACTCTACTATCCCCTATTTAAACACTGAACCTGAGCAATTCTGGACGCTAATGGGACTGAGGCCTTCATGCTTTAAATAACCCTGCATCAACAAAACCTGGCAAGAAGAGGAGATCATGCTTTATTTCCCACGATAGGATTATGTTTATATTTAATGTTGATGCATCAGTTAAGTGCTCACTTTGAAAATCAATATAACACTGTGTGCTTGGCTGGCTCAAAACCCCTCAGTCAACATTAATAAAAAACACCAACGAAACAATGCACTGTGTCTTTTTATTTCTTTCTGTCCCTGGATCCCCAGGGCTTTTACAACAATTAATCAATCAGACTTATCCCTTCTACACAGTACCACACATTTAGTTCATTTAATAAGTTGGTAAACTGAGGCGATCTGGCAAATGAAAAGATCCACCCATGTGCCTCCGGCCCCCACAGGAAAAATCGATAGATCTCAGTGAATGCTAATATTGCTCATACAGGGAACAGAAGTCAGCTCTAGCAGGAGAGCTCTTTTCTCTTCTTCCCTTTAAGATCATGATCGCAGAGGCAGTAACATAAAGGAACACCATAGGTCAGTAAGCATGTGCTTTAATGAACAGTCCTCTGCTATCCCAACAGAAAACAAGCTTCAGCTACTACAGTCACAACAACAGAAGCTCCCTTGAACACCAACCAGAACTGGGTTTCTCTCTAAGACAAGTTGAGGTCAGCACAATTATTTAGTAAGGTTACTTTGCTGTTTTCTCCATGAAGTCTAAATTAGAGTAGTGGTATCCAGTCTTTCTGGCATCAGGGACCAGTTCTGTGGAAGACAATTTTCCAATAGATGGGAGGTGGGAAGGGGGTGATTTTGAGATGATACAAGTGCATTACATTTATTGTGCACTTTATTATTATTTATTACCTTTCAACTCCGTTCAGATCATCAGGCATTAGATCCCAGCGGTTGGGGACCCCTGGGTAGAGAATGAAGGCTGAAAAACGTGCATGGGGGTGCTTTGCACTGTGTATCGTGTGGGTGATTCAGAACCTGTCCTGTTAGTCACCGTGCTTCCTGGGTTAGGACCCTACTGATTTTAAACTGCATCACCTATTGATAACAGGTTACAGCAGAGACTTACATGGTGGCTCAGACAGTAACGAATCTACCTGCAATGCAGGAGACCCAGGTTCAATCCCTGAGTTGGGATGATCCCTTGGAAAGGGGAATGTGTACCCACTCCAGTATTCTCGCCTTGGAAATCCCATGGACAGAGGAGCCTGGCAAGCTACAGTCTGTGGGGTCACAAAGAGTCAGACACAACTAAGCAAAGAACACTTTGACTTTTTCAGAGCAGAGACAATAGAAAGGCCTAGAGGAACACTACCTCTTTAAATGAAGATATTGACCATCAGATGCCTAGTTAAAAATTTTTTCTTTTTAATCCATGGATCTTAAAATCTAAGAAATTTTGTATCAATGCCTAACACTTCAACATTCAGAAAACTAAGATCATGGCATCTGGTCCCATCACTTCGTGGGAAATAGATGGGGAAACAGTGGAAACAGTGTCAGACTTTATGTTTTTAGGCTCTAAAATCACTGTAGATGGTGACTGCAGCCATGAAATTAAAAGATGCTTACTCCTAGGAAGGAAAGTTATGACCAACCTAGATAGCATATTAAAAAGCAGAGACATTATTTTGCCAACAAAGGTCCATCTAGTCAAGGCTATGGTTTTTCCAGTGTTCATGTATGGATGTGAGAGTTGGACTATAAAGAAAGCTGAGCACTGAAGAACAATGCTTTTGAACTGTGGTGTTGGAGAAGACTCTTAAGAGCCCCTTGGACTGCAAGGAGATCCAACCAGTCCATCCTAAAGGAAATCAGTCCTGAGCGTTCATTGGAAGGACTGATGCTGAAGCTGAAATTCTGATCCTTTGGCCACCTGATGCAAAAAACTGACTCATTTGAAAAGATCCTAATTATGGGAAAGATTGAAGGCAGGAGGAGAAGGGGATGACAGAGGATGAGACAGTTGGATGACATTACTGACTCAATGGACATGAGTTTGGGTAAACTCCGGGAGTTGGTGATGGACAGGGAGGCCAGGCATGCTGCAGTCCATGGGGTCGCAAGGAGTCAGACACGAAGAGTCAGACACGAAGAGTCAAACACGACTGAGTGACTGAACTGAACTGAACTTAGTAGAAACTCTTGAAGAAATAGTAACTTTATCTTTTATTATTCTTGAATTTCAGTACCTCTATAAAGAGTCATTTTACCTTTTTTATTCATATTATCCTGCAAACATTTACTGAATATTTACTAAATGCTTGATGCTACACAAACACCATTTAATCCCTATACCAACTCTGTTTGGTAAATTCTTTTATCTTCATTTTGCAGGTAGGGAAAATGGGGCTTCCATAGAACAAGGAATGCGCTGATTATCACGTAGTCAGTAAGTGACAGATCAAATATGTAAATCTAGACATGAGGCTTCTAAAATCCTCACCAGAACTCTGCACCAGTTAAAATTTCTGGATTGCAAGCAACAGAAACTGGCTATTGTTTATATAAGCAGAAACTTATCTTCTGGTTGATATGGAGATGACTCTAAAGGAAGGCTTGAGAACCAGAGGAACCCTGGGCATTCAAGTTGAAGAAATTCTTGGGCAGTGTCTATGGTTTCTACCATTGCTATGAAACTATCCCAAATATTTTCAGTCTTTTGGTGGCTGCAAACAAGTTTCAGAGAAAAAGCTGCCAATTCCCTGAGCTTGGGCTACCTTCCCACATCTTAGTTATTGATGGGCAGTGTGCCGTACATGATGGTCCTTCCAAACCGAATCCAATGGTAGGATGCAAGTGACAGGCAAAGCAAATGGTATGTTGTCACTAAAAGAAGAGAGAATGGATAGTTTCATTGTATAGTAAACAACAAATGGCCATTAATTTTTTGTTGTTGTTCTTTTTGGAAAAAAGCAGCAGACTCACAGATACGGAGAATAGACTAGTGTTTACCAGTGGGGAGAGGGGAAAGTAGGGGGTAATTTAAGGTAGGGGAGTAAGAAGCACAAAGTATTAGGTATAAAATAAGACACAAAGATATATTGTTAAACATGGGAAATATAGCCAATATTTTATAATAAACTGTAAACAGAGTATAATTTTACAAATTGGAAATCACTGTATTATATACCTGTAACTTATATAATATTGTACAACAACTACCTTCCAATTAAAAAAACTTTGTCAAAAGATGTGTCTTTTAAAGATAACAAAATTATATTTTGTGAGAGTAAGAAGATACAGATTTTAATTAGAACAAAAAAGATGTGGGATATTTTACTCATAAGTCTTTGTTCCGTGTTGATTTACAAACACCTCTCAAGGCCGGCCTTCCTGCCACAGTTTGGACTTTCTTCTTTATTTAATGTCATCTTTCTGCTTTTTAGTTTGTGCTTGGATGACATAGTAGGATTGACTGTCATCATAACATATCCAAGTTGCTCTTTAGTTACCCCTTTAACTCACTTTTTTTTTTACTAATTAATTATTGATGATCTACTAGGTGCTAAGCAGTGTACTTTGTTGTGAACACATTTAATTGCTATGCTTTTAAAGTTTGTATTCTAGAGACATTGACTAAGAAAACCTTAAGTAAATATGTAATTTTAAATTTAATTATTAAATTGACTATACCAGGTCAGAGCTAAATTAATATTATTAGGGCATATCATTCTATTACCATGTAGTTTGAATATTAGAATTTTTTCTTCCCTTCAATTAAAAATTTCCATGTTTTTAATAGCCCACCGACACTAATTTTTAACCCCTGGAGCAGATTATATAAATATGTCACTCATCCAGATAAAGATGTTTGACAGGAAAGACTATCAGCAAGTTGTAGGTTCCTCCAGAGTCATAGTTTATAAAAACATATACATTTAAGCAAGTGAAATGTAACATTAAATTGTTTCCTAAACAAAACCATTGGCATTTAATTCAAGTCCAGTGCCTAAAATGTATTACCATCTTTCATGAAATGTTTTGTCAAACTTTTGACTAGATGACCTGTTGAGGGCCCCTGAAATGCTAAATTCATTTTACAAATTGGAAAATCAGGATATTGAATCAATTGACCTTTAATATCTCTTCAAGTTTCAGAATTCTATGTTTCATTATCATTATTTATGTAATGGAGTAACTTAGCAAACTAAAGTCCATTGAGACCATATATACGGTACAAGAAAACGCCTTAATCTTACAAGCCAAGCCAATAGAATGTAAGAGCTGTGTAAGTAAGTCATTTAATCTATCTCTTCATTTAGCAATTATTTCTTAAGTCCTGGATGTTTGCAGAGTTTCTTAGGACACAGAGACTGATGCCTTACACATAATACTAAGAAAGGATCATTTCGAAGGAATGAAGCTATTCATTAGTCCATATCCAAATACCAGGTATCAGGAGAGATTTGTATTTCACTTAGATGTGAATATCCAGTCTAGAGATACTTGCTTTCTATTTGTTCTGGTGATCTTGATGAATGTTGCTAATTGTTTTATGGCTCTTATCTGCTGAGATTGCCCAATCAGTCTTCATAAATGCCTTAGGGGTGACAGTCCCTTCTTTTCTTTAAAAGGACACTATAAAATGGAAGGATCAGACTATATATTTTTTTTGTGTTCTTGACTTGAGACTGATAACTAGTGGGGTAAGAACATCAATGTAATTTATGACATCAAAGAAGAATTAGAATTTCTTCTAGTAAAGATGGCAACTTGTTTTTAAAAAGGAAAAATGAGAGTAGAGAAACTTTTCTTCTTTAAGAATAGGACCTTTAGCCATAGTATCCAATATTTTTTGCAGTTTCTCTAATACAATCTAGTAAGATAGATTTTTCTTCCTCCTAGAGTTTAGAATGAAACCTTGTCCCTAAGTACAGTATTATTTTCTCCTTGAAAAAATGGTTACAAATCCTATTTCTAACTGCTTGGTTAGTCTTAATAATTACATATTAGCTAAGGTTTTAATACATGAATAGTCTACAAAATAAGAAACTCTACTTATCATCAGGTCTATGCACCCAATGCTTATGTTGATATCAGAACCAAGGATGGAACCCTGGAGTCCTGGATTCTAGCCATTCTCTTCTTGTTAAACCATCTTGGCTCTGATGTGAGTGTAAGATGTTGGGCAGATGTTATCAAATATGCTTCAATGAGAGGGGATCATAAAGCTCTTAAGTCATTTATCCTTCTAAATGTCAAGTAACTAAATTGATATTCCCATCTGCTGAAAACCTTACTGGGGAGAAAGGAAAATGAGGAATGGAAATTCTAATTTTCTTTCAGAATGACTTCAGTGCGTTATCATGCCAGGGACATCTATTTTTGATGTTTCGAGTTTAGAAAAGAGAGGTGGATAACTTTAGTGGCTCTTTTAAATTTTATTTCTTTGAAATGCCAAATAATTATGTGCATTCTCTACACCCATGATTGAAAGCAACGGGGTTGTTCTCTAAAGAAAAAAGTGATAAAATGTTAGGTTAAAAATGGCAGCCGATCTGCCATTGTTGTGAGTTCTTTACATACATGCCTTTCTGTCTTTTTTGTGATCACAGCTGAAGACTGTTTTTCCTTGCCTCTGCCCTCCCCAGCAGCATGACCTCAATTTTCATCCCTGGATGTGAGTTCTACACTCTATTAACCATTCTCCAAGTTTATGCAACAAATAGTTTAGAAATGTAGACGTGTCCAGCATTTTATGTCTACATATTTACATATTGTGTATCCTGCAAATAACATGTAATATGTAAGTGGTAAATGTTTGCACATTTATGTAATGCATTTAACTGCAAATTATATATTGCATGTTTATAGCATTAAAAGAAAAGAAAGCAGATCTCTGAGACCATTATTGCTGGTCTCTAAGAAAGTACTTATTGCTAATATACATTAATTGCTATAAGCCAAACATTACTTTGAATGATTAAGCTGTGTATTAATACTTCTTATCCCCTAAGACGATGAGGTAGCTAGGTAGTATTATTATTGCCATTTCACAGAAGAGGAAAATGAGACATGGAGCAGTTAAGAAAACTTGACAAGAACAGAACTCTTCAGCAGGAGAGCAGGAATTCCAGCTCGAACCTCCTGGCTCTAAATTTTCATATTGGTTTCCTGTTGCTTACTACAACGAAATATAAGAATTTAGTAGATTAAGCAGCACTAACATATTCTCTCACACTTCTGGAAGTCAGAAATCTGAAATGAGTCCCACTGTGATACCCACACTGGGCTGAGATCACGGTGTTAGCGTTTCTCAAGGCTCAAATGTCTTTTCAAGGCTTTAATAGGTAATCCATTCTCTTTCCAGCTTCTAGAGGCCATTTGGGGCTTCCCAGAAGTAGTGGCACTTCTGGTAAAGAACCAGCCTGCCAACTCAGGAGACTTAAAAGACACAGATTCAATCCCTGGGTTGGGAAGATCCCCTGGAGGAGGGCATGGCAACCCACCCTGGTATTCTTGCCTAGAGAATCCCATGGACAGAGGAGCCTGGTGGGCTGCAGTTCACAGGGTGGCATAGAGTCGGACACGACTGAAGTGACTTAGCAGCAGCAGCAGCAGCAGCAGCAGAAGCCATTTGCTTTCCCTGACTGTTGGTCCGCTCCATCCTTTTCGGCCATTGACAGCGATGTCAAGCTGAGTTTTTCTTACACAGCCATCTCTCTGGTTTTCTCTTCTTATTCCCTCTTACACTTTAAGGATTCTTATGATTCTATTGAGGGCTTCCCAGGTGGCGCTAGTGGTAAAGAACCCTCATGCCAGTGCAGAAGACATAAGAGATGCAGGTTCTATCCCTGGGTTGGGAAGATACCCTGGAGGACAGCATAGCAACCCATTCCCGTATTCTTGCCTGGAGAATCCCATGGGCAGGGGAGCCTGACAGCCTACAGTTCATAGGATCACACAGAGTGTGACTGAAGTGACTTAGCATAGTGTAGCATGATTATATTGGGTTCACACATGTAAAGTGAAAGTGTTTGGTGCTCAGTTGTGTCCAACCCTTTGCGATCCCATGGACTGTAGCTCTCCAGGCTTCTCTGTTCATGGCATTCTCCAGGCACGAATACTGGAGTGAGTTGCCCTTCCCTTCTCCAGGGGACCTTCTTGATCCAAGGATCAAACCCGGGTCTCCTGCATTGCAGGCAGACTCTACCATCTGAGCCACTAGGGAAGCCCTCACACATCTAACCTAGGATACTCTGCCTATTTTAAAGCCAGCTTACTAGAACCTTAATTCCCCTTTGTCATGCATCATAATGTAGTCACAGGTCCCAAGGGTTAGACTTGGACATATTTGGGAGTGCCATTACTCTGCCTTCAGCAGTGCTATGGACTGAAGATTCGTGTCCTCTCAAAATTCGTGTGTTGAAACCGGTTCCCAAATATGAGAGTATTTGGAGGTGGTACTTTTGGGAGGTGACAAAGTCACAAGGGTTCTGAATTGGTGCCCATATAAAAGAGACCCCAGAGTGCTCCCTTGCTATTTCTGCCATGTGAGAACATGAGGAATAGAGGGCTGCCATGAACCAGGAAGAGGGTTCTCATCAAACACTGTATCTGCAGCAACCTGACCTTGAACTTAGCCTCCAGAACTGTGACGATGTCTGCTGTTCATAAACCACTCATTCTATGGTGTTCTGTTATAGCAGCCAGAATGGGCAAAGACACACAGCTTTCACCACTATGCCATACTGCCTTAATCCTTAACAATATTAACTACTTGTTATAGACGAAGTTAAGTTTTATTACATACATTACCCTTGGTCCTTGCTGAAAGCAAACAGCCTTCTCATCTATTAACAGATTAAAAAAAAAAGACTCAGAGACTTGGGTCCTTTGGGTATAGTAAATATGAGATGTGAGGTAGGGTTTGAATCTAGATATGTCTGCTCCAAGGCTCTTGTTCTTTGTTATATTATATTTTGAGTAAAGTATCTGTTCCTGTATTAGGATTTTTAGACAATAAATTTATTGTCCTTTTAAAAAGTATAATTGTTCTCAGTCTTTCTAAAATGCGAGAGCCTATTCCTTGCTTTGGTAAGCATACTTGTCTGAAATTGCCATGGAATACTCTAGTGCAATGCCCAGCATATGAAAGACCTTAGATAAGATTGGATTTTTTTCCCCAAATAAGACAGGAAACTACGCTGTGGTGTCAAGACCACTGTCAAGGGCCATGAGGATCACGGACAGCAACGTGGAACCAGCTCTGAAAGGTCACATCCCTTATGCCATGCTCGTCCTGGTGTATCTTTTACAGGTTTTGTGTCTCCCCATCTGTAAAATGGGAATGAAAACATCTCAAAGGGTTGTGAGAATTATAGATGATGCCTTTAACGAAAACTGCCTGATGGAGAGTTGACTCTTAATGTGCGTGTGTGCCCAGTTGTGTCTGATTCTTTGTGACCCCATGGACTATAGCCCGCCAGGCTCCTCTGTCCATGGGATTTCCCAGGCAAGAATACCGGAGTGGCTTGCCATCCCCTTCTCTAGGGGAATCTTCCCAACTCAGGGTTCAAACCATGTCTCCTGTGTCTCCTGCACTGGCAGGCAGATTCCTTACCACTTAGCAACCAGGGAAGCCACATTCACTTTCTTGCTGCCCCTCAAATACACAGGCCACCTCTGTCTCAGGGCCTTTGCACTTGCTTCTCCATCTGCCTACAGTGATCTTTTCCATATATCCTCACAGCTGGGTCCTTCACCTCTTCCTGTTTGTTGCTCAAATATCACAGTGCTAAGGAGCCCTCACTCTATTTAAATCTATATTTTCCAGAATGCTATCTTCTTCCTGCTTTTTACCCCCATACTACTTCATGTATTATCAACTCTTAGATAGCAATGTTATGAGATTTAATGTTATATATGTGCTGAGATCAGATCAGATCAGATCAGTCGCTCAGTCGTGTCCGACTCTTTGCGACCCCATGAATTGCAGCATACCAGGCCTCCCTGTCCATCACCAACTCCCAGAGTTCACTGAGACTCACGTCCATCGAGTCGGTGATGCCATCCAGCCATCTCATCCTCTGTCGTCCCCTTCTCCTCCTGATATATATATGTGCTAGAAGAAAATAAAAAAAATTAAACTACATGTCCTTGACTAGAAAATTCATCCTGATTTCAGAGATAATTAAAATATGCAGAGTTGTATTTTGTTAATCCTGAAATGCACATTGTTTTGCTGCTTTAATATCTCTATTTATTTTGCTTGTGTTATATCTTCTTCCACTATGAGGTAAGTTCACTGATTTGGTGTATGGATTTCTTTACGGTTTTATGCTGTTATTTCCCCCAGGATATAAATCAGTGTATGGAACATAGTTAATGCTTAATAAATATTTGTTGAAAAATGAATGCCACTGATTCCCGGGGTCATTAGTCATAACTTTGCCCTCTAAATGTTCCCTGTATAGAGTTAAATGATATAATAGGATTTTATGTAATATTTAAAAACTCATCATTTTCTTAAAGTGACTCAACCTTTGTTGTCTCTTTTGTTTATTATTCCTATGGATAACACGATGCAGAGAAGGAAAGTGCCTTAACCAAGACACGGCTATGGCCAAACAAGGATTCAGAGTCAGTCTTTTCTTTCCGATAGTAAAAAATGTTGCAAATTCCTGTGGTCTACAAGTACTGGGAGCAGATTGTGTTGGTGAATTGATAGCTGTATTGAATCAACTGGGCCAGTCTGCCAGAGTGGGTGGATACCAGTGGATTAAGGGGCATGTTTGACTGTGATCAGTTGTTATAAAAGTGTTGACCCTCGATCAGTTGTTATAAAAGTGTTGACCCTCGTACTTAGCATGTCACATAAAACTCGCCAGAGAATAGATGCGATATGGTGGCCATAAAAATCATCACATGGACCAAGGGGAAAAAAAAGTCAAAGCCTGCTAATGTGAAATAAGTTGCCAGAAGATGGGAAATTTAAAAACTTAAAAAATAAATAGGTGAATAGGTAACATATATCCCTATATTACTGTATTTAAAACAAACATACATGAATCTGTACTATGGTAAATAAGTATATATTCTATAATAAGATAATAATTTTTATGCTTAAATATTTCTAAAAAAATGACTCATAAAATTTTTTTAAATAGAATGATCTCTACAATCTTTTATATCACCCCATTTATCCATCAGTAACAATAATCATTAGCAATCAATTATTATATTTTTGCACACATATTCTTAACTCACTCAAATACATACAGTGTTACAGTTGTCTTGTGTTGAACAAAAATGATTTCTTAGGTTACATAGATTTTCATAAACTGTTTTATTCACTCAAATCAATCTTATTCCATGAGAACATGTACAAATTATACTTCTTTTTAAAGCTATAGCTTATTAAATAGTATAAGTGTATTATAATTAATCAGGCTACTGTATTTCATGTATGTGTGTTTTTCTCACTGTGTGTAATATATAACTATTCTATAAATATTTGTTAAATGTACACTCTCTGTTTCCCTCTTCTTCTTGTCCCATCCTCCCCAAAAGGAAAGTCACCTTTGTAGATGTATGTTTGACTTGAAAGCAAGTTTGCTTACTTTTTTAAACTATCATTTCTATACTTATATGTTTGTGTTTACACTGATAAAGCCTATTTCAAAACTCAAATAATAAAATATTAAACTTGGGAAACTCAGAAATGTTATCGAGTCTAACGTTCCACTTCACAGACCATTATACCTTTCTTATAACCTTCTTCCTTTACCTGAAAATGACCTTTGGGCCCTTCATCTGAAACCTCTTTACCATTTAAAACTCAACTTGTGACACCGCCTCCAAGAAGCTTTCTCTGATTGCCCCAACGAATTAAGATGTCCTTCTGGCGCTTAAAGAGCACCCTGTGCTTGCGGTGAGCAATACATTTTTCACTTGCTGTTTAATTATGGATGTGTTTTTCTATTTGCTCTGCTAGATTTATAACCTCTCTCATTGGAAGGAAGTCTGTCTTCTTCATTCACCTCTGAGTTTTCAATGCATAACATGATATATGTGCTGTTGTTTAGCTTCTAAGTCATGTCTGACTCGCAAATTGAAACAATGATTAGATAAAATTGATATGCTGTATGTGCTGTGCTTAGTCACTCAGTCGTGTGTAACTCTTTGCGACCCCATGAACTGTAGCCCACCAGGCTCCTCTGTCCATGGGATTCTCCAGGCAAGAATACTGGAGTGGGTTGCTATTTCCTTCTCCGGAGGATCTTCCTGACCCAGGGATCAAACCCATGTCTGCCACATTGCAAGTGAATTCTTCACCACTGAGCCATGCATGTAGGAAGCCCCAACATGATATATAGAGAATACTAACACCTCTTTTTCAGTAGAATGACTGACAATGGATACATATGCTTCCTTCTTTTTTGACTTCTCCTTGGCGATTTGTGTGTGTGTGATATTTTAATCGACAATGGATGCATCTGGTACATCAGTTTGAGGAGCAGAATGCTGTTGGAAGGAATGGGACTTAACTTTAGATAATCTTACCAATAAGTAAGTGTCTATGTTGTGAAAGAAGAGCGAGCGAGGTGGCTATTTTTTGCAAGGATGACTTGTTTGCTTCAATTTATCGATGGAGAGAGATAGCCTAGGTTTCATTCTGTTTGTTCTCTTAATGTGAAACTATGCAGCTTATATCTGCCTATCTTTCTCTAATTAAAGAGTCCTCTTAAGGAAACACATCAGTAGCTGTCAAGGAGGTGCCTGAATGAGTCATTGATTTGCAATCAGGATAGCCAATTCCCCACACTGATGGATTCACTAATTTTTCAGGGCCTCTTAGAGTTCACCTGCTTGTCACAGAGCGAGGCATTTTGGCCGCTCACTTTGAAATGGGGAATGTCTCTTCACTGTGACTCAAGCTGACTGCCCCTCCATTACCAGGTTTCAGGGTCTAGGATAAGTCTGCATCTTTAACTCAAACAAGCACAGGGTTAAAAGGTATATTCTGATGCTTCTCCAGACAAGCTATGGCGATAAACGCATTGTCATGCAAGCAGCTGTGGTTCTATTTATGTGGAAAAATGGGAACCCGTTCTCCCAAATTCCAGGTAGTTCAGCATAAGCCAGAAAGATAATTACTTCTGGATTATGAAATAGCCAAGAACCTGAGAAACCATCTAAATCCTACTTCAGAGGAAATGGAAGCTCAAAGGGCTAAGAATTCTTACAGTCTCCTAGCCAGAACTGACTGACACAAGTCCCACATCCATGTCTGATGTTCTTGTCACTTTACTAGAAACACACCATTTCTTCTTCTTCTCCATCATGGGCCGTACTAGAGGCTTGTATGACTGACTGGTGGGCAGTCAAGACATTGAATGGTTAGGGAAGCTTGTGGAAAAACACAGCCTAGGTCTTTCTTTTCTTTTTTTCCTGTTTTTAGAATTGTTATAATATGGCATTTAAGTGTAAAAACGCTGAAGCCAGACCACACAGGTTAGAATCCAGGATTCATCTCTTACTAGCGAAAGGAATGGAATGTGTTGATCTCTTTGTGCCTCAGTGTGCTCTGCACTAAAATGGATTAGCCATATGGTTGTCGAGAGAAGTTTAAAAGAGTTAATTAAAGCCAAGTACTTAGAACAATGACCGGCACATAGCAAGCTCTCAGTAAACATTTTGTTGTTGTTTAGCTGTTTAGTCGTGTCTGATTCCTTTGTGACCCCATGGACTGTAGCCCAGTGGGTTCCTCTATCCATCCAAGCAAGAATACTGGAGTGGGTTGCCATTGAAGGGGTTGCCATCTCTAAATGAAAAAGATGATAAGACAAAAGAGTCAAAATACAGTGTGTAAGCTTGGTCATGTTCCTGGATCAATACAATCAAAATAAACCTTGGAAATAAATGCTTGTTGACGAGTGGAGAAATCTGGACATCAACTGGAAATCAGATGATATTAGAAAATGCTTGACAATTTCTTTAGTTTTGATAACACTATGGTAATTCTGTAATAAAATGTCCCTGTGTAAAGGTGGGGGGGACAACACCTTCTGTGTGTCTCCTTTACATCCAATACTTGACTCTGATAAACCGTCGGTGTGGGTTTCCCCCACACTAAGCAATTCTGCAACACCAGCTGGGCATCCTCCTATCTAACTCAGTTCGGACACTATCTACCTGAAAATAGAGTCAGCTCCCACAGGTTAAGGGCTCAGTTCCACTAAGGTGCTTCTTCCTCCCCTGCACCCACCCTGCACAGCGCACAGACAAGCTTCCAATGCCAATCACAGGTTATGGTTTTCTCTTGTGCCTCTGACCGACTGGCTATTAATCATGGAGTCCCAACCTCTCTCCAGGTTTGATTAATTTGCTAGAGAGGCTGACAGGTCTCAAGAGCATATTTACTAGATTAACAGTTTATTATAAAAGGATATAACTCAGGAAAGAAGGATGGAAGAGATAAATAAAGTATGTGAGAAGCATGGAGCGTCCATGCCCTCTCTGGGTTTGTCATTCTCTCAGCATCTCTACATGTTCATCAATCCCAGAAGCTCTCAGAACCCCTTCATTTGGCACAGATGGTAAAGTGTCTGCCTGCAGTGTGGGAGACCCGGGTTCGATCCCTGGATTGGGAAGATCCCCTGGAGAAGGAAATGGCAACCCACTTCAGTACTCTTGCCTGGAAAATTCCAGAGACTGAGGAGCCTGGTAGGCTGCAGTCCATGGGGACACAAAGAGTCAGACACGACTGAGCGACTTCACTTTCACTTTTCATGGCAGTTCCATTACATAGGCATTATTGATTAAATCATCAGCTATTGGTGATTAGTTCAACCTCCAGTCCCTCTCTCAGGGAGAGCTGGAAAGTTCCAACCTTCTGATCACATGGTTGGTTTCCCTGGCAACGAAGCCCATCCAGTGTCACGTCATTAATAAACTCAGGTTTACAGTTGCAAGGGGTTTATTGTGAATAACAAGACACTTCTTTTCACTGTTGTCGCTTTGAAACTATTTAAGGAGCTGGAACTGTTTGAGGACAAAAGATCAAATATTATGACAAAATATTCTCACCTTAGGAAATTATAAGGGTTTTAAGAGTTATATGTCAAAAATACAGACTAAGACCAAATGCATATTTCTTATTAGAAATTCTAATATCCCATTTTATTATTAGACATTTGAAGTTAGTAGGCATGAAGAGTCAGGATGGTTGAACTTCTTTCACAAGGTCATCAAAATGTGTTTATCTGTATGCGTGGGAAAAAGAGAGAAAAAGAAAATGTTAGCTATCATTGACTATAGATGGAGAGTATGTATTTTGTGTTATACTGTCAACTTTTCTGTCAGAAATGTTTGAAATAAAACCATTTGGACAAAACACAAATTACTGGTGTTTAAGCATTATGTCATAAGTCTAGTTTGAACAAGAACACTCTACTATTAACTATAAGCATTCAATAAACTGTAAAAACCTGTGAAAAATAAAAAATCAAAATCAAAAGACATCCAGTTTGGCTAGAAGTTTGAACTAGTTCCTTCTTATATGTAACTTATTCCCTTGGATCCATTCACAGACTTGAAATTTTATCTAACTCTTCCAGGTCGGTTTTGGTCATTGTTTTTAATGCTTTGAAATCATTTTGATGTCCTGATTGTAGTAATTATTAGTGTCCATCTGGTCTTGAAGGGTGAAATGTTTGCCTGCTCTTCTAAAGTGCCAAAATTGCATCCAAATCTAGCAATTGCATTTCTTTTACTTTGGACATTTGTGTACAAAGTAACCAATTTGATAGGCTAGCTAAGGTCCTTTGTTAGGGGATTTGTTTCATCCGGGTAGCTTGATTTTATAATGTCTCTGGAGAGGTTACTTCTGAGAAAAGGATTTGTGTAAATTCACAGAAGATTATGTGATAAACTCAGGATGGTCTTGAGTCTGTATGGGCAGTGGGAGACAGAAACAGATGAGGAGTGCCTTTAATTCCTCTGAAAGGCTGAATGTCGTATCAGCAAGGCTGGATTCCAGCCCCAGAGCTGTGCCCCTCTAGGTCCTCTGTGCTCAGCCCCCCAGCTGTGATGCCCTCTGACACTTAGAAATGTAGGTGTCTCTGCTTCAAAGAGGCATGTGCCTGTGCAGACAGGCAGGCCTGGGACACATTGATTTAAGTGCCTGGCGTCTATTAGTAGAATTTCAGATGGAGACAGAAACGTTTTAATTCAATTATACCTCAAGACCTAAGGAAGTGGCTTGTATTGATTCTCCCAGTTGGCACTTTAGGCTCCAGTAAGTGGGGAAAAAAAAAAAAAAAACCTACCTTTTCTCTTCACTGCTGGATTTTTTTTTTTTTCCATGATTACTGTTCATTGAATGAATGCTTACTATGGTATGTCACATTCATTCTAATACTAATAGGCAATATTTTAATACTAATATAGATAATGAGTGTGTGTGCACTCAGTTGTGTCTGACTCTGTGACCCCATGCACGATATCTGCCAGGCTCCTCTATCCATGGGGTTTCCCAGGAAAGAATACTGGAGTGGGTTGCCCTTTCCTTCTCCAGGGGTTCTTTCCAACTCAAGGATCAAACCCACATCTCTTGGGATCCCTGCATTGGCCAGGGGACTCTTTACTACCACACTACCTGGGAAGTTCCAATATAGAAAATACACTGCTAATAATATAGATAATATTATTTTCATCTTACAAATAGGAGGAATAAAAGAAGTAATCAATGAATTAACTCCCTCGTTACTTCAGGACAGCAAATATACTGGTGAGAGTGAAAGTGAAGTCGTGTCCAACTCTTTTCGACCCCACGGACTGTAGCCCACCAGAGTCCTCTGTCCATGGGATTTTCCAGGCAAGACTACTGGAGTGGGTTGCCATTTCCTTCTCCAGGAGATCTTCCCGACCCAGGGACTGAACCCAGGTCTCCCACATTGTAGGCAGACACTTTATTGTCTGAGCCACCAGAGCAAGCTCCAATCCCAGGTTGACTGACTACTTCAAGAGAAGGCCTTGAGACAATGGGAACTTTTAATTGTAATTCAATGGTGTTGTTTCACAAAACATAGAGTAGGTAGTATAAACACTTCACAGATGACAGATGACATTATTCCTCAGAAGTATAATAGTGATGACAAGAAGAGGTAAATAGATATTGCAAATAATACTTGCATCGATAGCTTACAGTGAACGATGTTGGATTCATGATCTCTTAAAAAGAAGATTTAGCTTCAGGACCAGGGAAAAGACTTGATCACTCAAGAGCTTTTGTGTAGCAGAACCTTATTAAAGAATAAAAAGGGACAGAGGAAAGCTTCTCACGTAGGTATCAGAAGGGGGATGGAGAGTGCCCCTCTTACTAGCCTTAGCAAGGGAGCTATATCCTTTTTCAATTTGTTATTACAGTAAATCAAAAGAATGTCTCAAGGTTGTAAAGGTCTTACCAGATCCACTCCCACAATATACATTTTAAGATAGCACATTAGTCAGAAGGTTCTTAAGAAGGAGAAACATATCCTCCAGCAGGATACATTGTTGTTATATAATCATTGGTACCCAGTTTAAGGAAAAACATACCCTTGAGCAAGATGAGTTATTTTGTTGTGTAATCATTAGCTTTGGGCTTAAAGAAAAAAAAAAAAAAGTGTGACCAAGATGAAGGAATGTAGGAACAAAGTCCTTTTCTCCTCCTTGAGAGCTCCAGACCTCTATCTCCTCCTCAGGGACGATGGACTTTTTATCACCCTGCAGCTGCTGCTGCTAAGTCGTTACTTAGCAGACGACTTAGCTTCAGTCGTGTCCGACTCTGTGCAACCCCATAGACGGCAGCCCACCAGGCTCCCCCGTCCCTGGGATTCTCCAGGCAAGAACACTGAGTGGGTTGCCATTTCCTTCTTCAATGCGTGAAAGTGAAAAGTGAAAGTGAAGTCGCTCAGTCATGTCCGACTCTTAGTGACCCCATGGACTGCAGCCCACCAGGCTCCTCGGTCCATGAGATTCTCCAGGCAAGAGTACTGGAGTGGGTTGCCATTGCCTTCTCCAGAAAAACATCACCCTACCTAAGAATTAACTCTTTCATCATTAGAGTAGACAACTTTATGAATTAAAGTAGTCTTTTTGGAATTTAGTATCTTGTCTTGCAAGACTTTCGCTAAATTCAAGTAAAAGTAATTCAGTTGATAAAATCATAACATTAGAGACCTAACAGGACTTTGGGAAGCCTCTGGGTAAGTTGTTCAAAACTCAGTAGAGTACGATGATTTCTTTTTTTTAAGTCAATTCACCACTTTAGTAGGAGTCGTACTCTTCTTTTTTTTTCTTTCTAAAAAGTTAGTTTACAATGTTGTGTCAGTTTCTGCTGTACAGCAAAGTGAATCAGTTATAAGTACGCATATGTCCATTCTAGGAATTATACTTTTAGGTGCTGTGCTATGAAAGTGCAAATAAGAGGAATTGACCCAATAATTTAAGAGATCATGGAAGACATTCTAGAGCAAGTGTAATTGAGCTGACATTCATAAGAATAGTAAGTGGCAACTAGCCAAAGGAAGAATGGAGATGAGGAAAAGGATTCTGGGCAGATAAATGGAAGGCCCTCATCATGAGAGATGTACTAAATGGCTAGTGTAAAGAGCTGTTCATGTGAAGCAGAACATGGGACCTGAACACAGATCCTGTGAACCAGGTAAAGGACTTTGGCATGCTCAATCTGTCTGACTCTTTGCAAGCCCATGGACTGTAGCCCGCCAAGTTTCTCTGTCCATGGCATTTCCCAGTCAGGAATACTAGAGTGGGTTGCCATTTCCTACTCCAAGGGATCTTCCTGACCCAGGGATTGAACTCATGTCTCCTGCATTGGCAGGTGGATTCTTTACCACTGAGCCACCTGGGGAGGCCTAAAGGACTTAACGTACATGTATGCTACTGGCTTTAGTCATGTCCGACTCTTGGCAATACTATGGACTATAACTGGCCAGGCTCCTTTGTCCATGGGATTCTCCAGGCAAGAATACTGCAGTGGGTTTCCATGCCCTCCTCCAGGGGATCTTCCCAACCCAGGGATTGAACCTGTGTCTCCTGTACTGCATGCAGATTCTTTGCCATTGAGCCGCCAGGGAAGCCTGGTGCTAAATCCTAAATGCAATAAGAAGACTTTGAAATATTTTAGTGTGGATGGGACAGGGTCTAATTTGCATTTCAAAATTGTCACTCTAGTTAAGGTGCTAAGAATGAATTGAAGGAGCTCAATACTGAATGGATGGTGTGTACAACCATGGTAATTGCAAAGAGGTGAAACATACCAATCACACCGAGGGAAAGAACTGAAAAAAATTAATAATTTTGAGATACAGTTTACCGACACTAGAATCCACCATTTTGAATGCTGTGACAAGGTAATCACTACTATAATCAATCTATGGAACACTCCCATCATGCCAAAATTTATCTTATGATCTTTGAAGTCAGCCTCCCATACTTTCTGCCCCTAAAGACTAGTGACAGTTTTGTCTGTTCTGGAATTTCACACGTGGAATTATTCTCTTTGCATTATTTGTACTTGCTCTGCTCAGAATGACTTTTCTGAGTAACATTCCTGCTGTTGCATATATCTGTAGTTTGGTTTTTATTTTGCTTTTTTTGTTTTTTTGTTTTGGCTTCTTTGGATCTTAGCTGTGGCACAAAGGATATTGGATCTTTAGTTGCAACATATGGGATCCAGTTCCCTAACCAGGGATCAAACCTGGGCACCCTGCATTGGGAGAGCGGAGTCTTAGCCACTGGGCCACCAGGGAAGTCTCTACTTACAGGTTTATTTTTGCCTATTTCAATATATTATTGAGTGTTGTCAATACACTATGTTTATTCATTTTCCTGTTTGTGGGCATTAGACTTGTTTCCAGTTTAGTTCTATTATGAATAAAGTTCCCATGAATATTTTGTGGATGTATGTTTTCATTCCCCTTAAATAAATACTGGAACTGGGATTATTAGATAATGGGTTAGTGTATGTTTCAGTTTTAAGTTATAGCCAAACTGTTTTCATATTCTTGAACCATTTTAATTCCAAATAGCTCTGTCTGAGGGTATCAGTCTTTCATTGTCCCCTCAAACACTTGATATTGTCAGTCTTTTCAATTTTAGACATTTAAGTTGGTGTGCAACATGCGTAATCGTGGTTTTAATACAAATTACTGTCATGACTAATTATATCCAGCATTTTTACATTTGTTTAATTGGACTTTTGTATATCTTCTTTTTCTAATTCTTTTTGTATATCCTTTTCTTTTTTTGCTAATTCTCTTTCTCTCTCATTTTATTTTATTGTTGAAAGAGCACTTAAAACGTGATCCATCCTCTTAATAAATTTTAAAGTGAGCAATTGTTATTGTTAAGTATAGTTACAATGTTCTATGGCGGATCTCCAGAGCTTATGCATCAGCCTGACTGAAATGTACACGATGATTACTAACTCCGTATATCTCCCTTCCCCCAGTCCTTGATAACCACCGTTCCCCCTTCCTCTAGCCCTTGGCAAGCACATTCCACTCTCTAATTTTATGACCTAGGCTGTTTTAGATATCTCATATCAATGGAATCATTCAGTATTTCTCTTTCTGTGACTGGACTTATTTCACTTAGCATGTCTTCAGGGTCCATCATGTTGCTACATGTTGCAGAATTTACTTCTTTTTTAAGATTAAGTAGTGTTCCTCTGTATGCAAAAACAAGAGTTCCTTTATCCATTTGTCTTTCGATGGACATTGAGGTTGCTTCCACATCTTGGCTATTGTGAATATTGCTATCATGAACATTTGTTCAGTTGTGTCTGAGTCTTTGCAACCCTATGGACTGCAGCACGCCAGGCTTCCCTGTCCTTCACCATCTCCTGGAGCTCGCTCAAACTCATGTCCATGTCAGTGATGCTTTCCAACCATCTCATCCTCTGTCGTCCCCTTCTTCTGCCTTCAATCTTTCACAGCATGAGGGTCTTTTCTAAGGAATCAGCTCTTTGCATCAGTTGGCCAAATTACTGGCGCTTCAGCTTCAGCATCAGTCCTTCCAATGAATATCCAAGACTGATTTCCTTTAGGATGGACTGGTTGGATCTCCTTGCAGTCCAAGGGACTCTCAAGAGTCTTCTCCAACACCACAGTTCAAAAGCATCAATTCTTTGGTGCTCAGCCTTCTTTACGGTCCAACTCTCACATCCATACATGACTACTGGAAAAACCCTAGCTTTGACTATATATATTTTTGTTGGCAAAGTATAATGTTTTTGCTTTTTAATATGCTGTCTAGGTTGGTCATAGCTTTTCTTCCAGGGAACAAGAATCTTTTAAGCCATGAACATAGGCGTGCTTATATTTTCTTGGAGGTACTGATTTCAATTATTTTGAATAAATACTCAGAAGTGGGATTAGTTGATCATATGGTAGTTCCTACTTCTGATTTTTTGAAGAGCTTCCATACTGTGTCCCATAGCAATTGAATCACTCTGTACTTCCAGAAATGGTGCAGCAGTATGCAAGGATTCCAATTCCTCTGTATCCTCACCAATACTTGTGGTCTCCCCCTTTTTAAAATGATAGTCATTCTGACATGTGTGAGGTGATATCTCATTATTTAGTACTGATTTGCATTTCTCTAATAACTGGAGGTATTAAGCATTTTTTTTACATACCTGCTGATCATTTTTATATCTCCTTTGAAGAAATGTCTATTTAAGTCCTTAGAAAATTGAGTTATTATTATTATTATTATTATTTTTTACTATTGAGTTTTAGGTGTTCAGGGTATATATTGAAGATAAATCCCTTAGAAGATACATGATTTGCAAATATTTCCTTGCATTCCATAGGTTGCGTTTCCACTCTATAGATAGTTTTCTTTGCTATGCATAAGATTTTTAGCTTGATGTGGTCCCAACTCTGAATTTTTGTTTTTGTTGCCTACGCTGCTGGTATATGCATGAAAGCATTGCCATTGCCAGTGTCATGAACCTTTTCCCTTATGTTTTCTTCTAGGAGTTTCATGCTTTCAGGTTTTATGCTTGTGACTTCCATCCATTTGGAGGTTTCTCTATATGTGGTGTAAGACAAGGAACCACTTTCATTCTTTTGAATGCTGCTACTGCTGCTGCTAAGTCGCTTCAGTTGTGTCTGACTCTGTGCGACCCCAGAGACGGCAGCCCACCAGGCTCGCCCGTCCCTGGGATTCTCCAGGCAAGAACACTGGAGTGGGTTGCTATTTCCTTCTCCAATGCATGAAAGCGAAAAGTGAAAGTAAAGTCGCTCAGTTGTGTCTGAAGCGACCCCATGGACTGCAGCCTACCAGGCTCCTCCGTCCATGGGATTCTCCAGGCAAGAGTACTGGAGTGGGTTGCCATTGCCTTCTCCCCCTTTGATTGTGGATATGCAATTATTCCAGAATATCAGTTGACGATATATGCATGAATTTATTTTAGAGCTATCATTTCCATTTGTCTAAATGTCCTTTTGTCAGTAAATGTTTTGATTACTGCAGATTTGTAATATATTTTGAAAACAGAAAATAGTGCCTGCAACTTTGTTCTTTTATCTCAAGAATCATTTGGCTATTCATTCATGGTTTTCTGTGGTTTCACATAAATTTTAGAATGGATTTTTCAATTTCTATAAAAATGCCACTGGGCTTTGAAAGAGAGTGCCTAGAATATGTAGATTTTAACAATATTAAATCTTTCAGTCCATGAACACGTGATGCCTTTTGTGTCTTATTAAATTTTTTATCAGTATTTTATAGTTTTCAGTACACAAGTCTTTCACCTACTTAGATAAATTTATTCCAAAGTATTTTTTGTGATTGTACTGTACATCGGATGACTTTCCTAATTTCCTTTTTGGATAGTTTGTTGTTGATGTACAGAAATGCTATTGATTTTTGTATGTTGATTTCATATTCTGCAACTTTAGTGAAATTATTACTTCTAATAGTGTTTTTATGGAGTCTTCACAGTTTTTAATCATAAGATTCTATGTGTAAACAGGAAAACTTTTCAGTTTGGATCCCTATTAGTTCTTTTTCTAACCAGTTGTTCTGGCTAGGATTTCAGGTACTATACTGAATAGAGATGGAAAAAAATGGACATCTTTTTCTTGTTCCTGATCTTAGAGGAAAATAACTCCGTTTTCATAATGAAGTTGCTCAGTCATGTCCGACTCTTTGCAACCCCATGGACTGTAGCCTATCAGGCTCCTCCGTCCATGGGATTTTCCAGGCAAGAGTGCTGGAGTGGATTGCCATTTCCTTCTCCAGAGGATCTTCCCAACCCAGGGATCAAACACGGGTCTCCCGCATTGCAGTCAGACGCTTTACCATCTGAGCCACCAGGGAAGCTTTTGTGTATTATGTCAGCCCTGGTCTTGTCATACATGGCCTTTATTATGCTGAGGTACATTTCTTCTGTATCTAGATTAAGTTTTATTTTGTTGTCGAGGTGAAAGTGAAAGTGTTAGTCACTCAGTTGTGTCCGATTCTTTGAGACTCCATGAACTGTAGCCTGCCAGGTTCCTGGGTCCAGTTCCTGAGGCAAGAATACTGGAGTGGGTAGCCATTCCTTTCTCCAGGGGATCTTCCTGACCCAGGGACTGAACCCAGGTCTCCTATATTGCAGGCAGATTCTTTACCTCTGAGTTACCAGGGAAGTCCAAGGGTATTGAATTTTACTAATGACATTTTTTCATCTATTGAGATGAAAATGCATTCTTTCATTCTGTTAATGTGATATAGCACTTTGGTCGATTTTTGTATGTTGAACTACCCTTATATCCCAGTGTAAATGTCTCTTGTTTATCGTGTATGACCCTTTTCATATGATGTGGGATTTAGTTGACTGGTATTTTCTTGAGTATGTTGCATTTATATTCATCAGAGATATTGGCTTTTTTTGTGGTTTCTTTATCTGGCTTTGATATCAGGGTAATGCTCATCTCATAAAATTAAATTGGTAGTGTTCCCTTTGTTTCAATTTTCTGAAGTTTGAGAAGGATTAGTGTTAATTTTGTGCTGCAAAATGGACAGCACGTGCTGCATCATGCCAGGATTCCCTGTCCCTCGCCATCTCCCAGAGTTCGGCCAAGTTCATGTCCATTGTGTTGGTGATACCATCCGACCATCTTATCCTCTGTTGCCCCCTTCTCCTGCCTTCAATCTTTCCCAGCATCAGGATCTTTTCCAATGGCTTGGCTGTTTGCATCAGGTGGCCAAAGGATTGGAATTTCAGCTTCAGCATCAGTCCTTCCAATGAATATTCAGAACTGATTTCTTTTGGGATTGACTGGTTTGATCTCCTTGTGATCCAAGGGACTCTCAAGAGTGCTTTCCAACACCATAGTTCAAAAGTATCATTTCTTCAGTGCTCAGCCTTCTTTATGATCCAAATTCTCACATCCATACATGACTACTGGAAAAAGCATAGTTTTAACTAGACGGATCTTTCTTGGCAATGTCTGCTTTTTAATATGCTGTCTAGGTTTGTCATAGCTTTTCTTCCAAGGAGCAAGTGTCTTTTAATTTCATGGCTACAGTCACCATCTGCAGTGATTTTGGAGCTCAAAAAAATAAACTCAGCCACTGTTTCCATTGTTTCCCCATCTATTTGCCATGAAGTGATGGGACCAGATGCCATGATCTTAGTTTTTTGAATGTTGAGTTTTAAGCCAACTTTTTCACTGTCCTCTTTCACCTTCATCAAGAAGCTCTTTAGTTCCTCTTCGTTTTCTGCCATTAAGGTGGTGTCATCTGCATAACTGAGGTTATTCATATTCCTCCTGGCAATCTTGATTCCTGCTTGAGCATCATCCAGCCTCTCATTTTGCATGAAGTACTCTGCATATAAGTTAAATAAACAAGGTGACAGTATACAGCTTTGATGTACTCCTTTCCCAATTTGGAACCCATCTGTTGTTCCATGTCCAGTTCTAACAGTTGCTTCTTGACCTTTGTACAGGTTTCTCAGGAGGCAGGTAAGGTGGTCTGGTACTCCCATCTCTTTCAGAATATTCCACAATTTGTTGTGATCTGCACAGTCAAAGAATTTATCGTAGTCAATGAAGCCGAAGTAGATGTTTTTCTGGAATTCCCTTCCTTTTTCTATGATCCAGCAGTTGTTGCCAGTTTAATCTCTGGTTCCTCTGCCTTTTCTAAATCCAGCTTGTACATCTAGAAGTTCTTGGTTCATGTGCTGTTGAAGCCTAGCTTTAAGGATTTTGAGCATACTGTACTAGGATGTGAGATGAGTGCAACTGTGCAGTAGTTTGAGTATTCTTCCGCATTGCCTTTCTTTAGGACTGGAATAAAAATTGACCTTTTCCAGTATGTCCGTTGTATTTCAATAAAGCTGAAAAAAAAATTGCCACCACCAACTGAAAAAATTAATGTAGGAAGACCGATTAGAAGGCTACTGAAATTCTCTAAGAGAGAGAAGATGGTAAATTGAGATAGATTTAAAGTAAAAGAGTCTGAGAAATATCAAGAAATATTTAGAGAATGTAAGAAATGGGGGGAAGTAGTTTTATTGCCCTGTTTCACATTCTAAGTAGTTAATACTTTTAGAGTGCTCACTGTCTGTATAAGCTTTGATATGTAGGTCGAGCTTTATTTTTTCGTGTGTGGATACTAAATTAGTCTAGGATCATTTTTTGAAAGTGTTAACCTTATGGGGTAGGATTTATGATTTTACATGATGAAGAAGCTGAGGCAAATAGTGTTAACCAACTTGCAAAAGAACAGAACAATGTAATTGCAACTCTACTTTCGACTAAAGCAAGAACTAATAGAAATGGGTCAGAATTTATTGAATAACAGTGTTTTGAGACATGAGGTGAGTGCCTTAATGCATAGTTTTCTTTAATCATCCAATAAACCTGTGAAACAAGTTCTAAAATTATCTCCATTTACCTAAGAGTCAAGTCAGTCTTAAAAAGATAAATCACAAACCATTTACGAGGAGTGAAGCCAGGTCTTGAACACAAATCTCTTACTTTCCAAAACTTAACATTTCATGATTTATCTTTGCTGCTTGAGGAATATTATGTAATTATAGATTTGAAATTGCAATTTCTACTTTTCTATTAAAATTATTTTTTTCTTTGGGAATTTCAATACACATAATCCTAGCTCCAAATTTCTTCTAAATCACAAAGGGAAGAGATACATGGAAAATAATCCCAAACCCCCAAGTTTGTACCATTTCTTTTCCTACACCACTTTATCATACACTGTCTATAAGTTTGACAGTCATCACCATAATGTGGATATTTTCGTATTAAACTTATCAACGTATTTTAATTCTGATTTATCTCCTGTTAGCAGAACTCCCTATCATGGCTTGAGATGCAAATTCAGATTCACCAGTTACTGAGAACTCACTTTATGCTTCAGTTCCCAAAATGTTAGTATACATAGCTAGACTTTATTGTTTTCTATCTCCTCTTCCACTGGTTTTATTATATAACTCTGCTTCCTTGCTCTTTTTCTCATGGACTAAACCCCTGGCATTCTGAAAACTTGTCAGTCTTAATTCTTTGTCATTAAATACAATTTATTTCCCAAGTGGTGTTTCTCCTTCTGGAACTCTGACCTTTGGGACCCTGTTGAGCTCATTACTATTGCCAGTAGCAGACACCCAGCCCTCATCAGAATGCTCTGACAGACACTTCCTTTTTTTGCTTGACATCAGACATTTCACTTGCTGACATCTACAATTTTGTGAGAATTTCAGTGGCTGCCTCAAGCCTGCATTTCATCCCCACTGATAGATAGCATCAACATGAAGCATGCAAGAGTGTTTCCCTCTGTATTGTTAATGCATTTATCTGTCTGTTAAATACATTTTTTTGATGTTTAGTGAACCCAATTTCACATAATCACAGATGCTACCAAATGTGCAAAATTAGACTATTTTTCCAAAAAGTCTCTCAATATGCAATCTCTGTATTAAATATGTCCCCTCAATTTATGTCCAACTATTTATTTATTTACTTATTTGTTTCTTCCTTCAGCAAATACTTACTGAACACCTTTTATTTGTGATATATCATGAAAAGTACAAACCTGGAATAATCAACAGGATTATTGCTTGATGCTTAGCTGGTCCTTTAAAAACATTTATTGATTGAAAAAGTAAATGAATGAATGAACAGCAGAATGACATAGATATTGAATAACTGAATATGGTATCAAGAGTTTGCTCGACCTTCTCATGGGAGAAATCCAGGAACTCACCAACTCAAGGACATTAGTTATTTGCACTTCTTAATCCAGAACTCTTGTTGTAAATTAAGAAGCACAGAGCAT
The DNA here is from genome assembly GCF_032452875.1 of Bos javanicus. Lineage (NCBI taxonomy): Eukaryota > Metazoa > Chordata > Mammalia > Artiodactyla > Bovidae > Bos > Bos javanicus. The sequence goes on along the minus strand of NC_083882.1, from coordinate 72,456,186 downwards.
TATATCTGTGTACCTGTTGAGAGTGAACGTCACTGTCTAAGACTGAAGAGGTTAAAAGAGAATAAGGAAACGATCTACTAGAAAAATCACCAAAACAGAACAGAAAAATTAGAAAACGCGTGAAACTAGCACATGATGCTAAGTTGTGCAGAGAAGATGTTAGCAGCTGAGCTGGTAGAAGAAGAACGGCCCTTAATGTGAAACAAGGTTAGATAAAAGCAGCTGAATTCCACAGAACTTGTTGTTGCTCAGCATCTCCGATGACATATCACTCTCTTTGCTCTGTATTATTACAGAGAGAATGAGCCATTACTAAGATGGCTGAAGCTATAGAGTTTAAAATGCATCTAGAATCAAATAAAAGCTCACAAAGCATAGTTGATTAGTGCACAGTACAGCGGTGGCATAATTCATATTGAAAGCACTTGAAGTCCATTCCCACCCGTGAGAGAGGCTGAGAATAGCAATCACCTGCCTCTGGGCAATTGGGCCAGTTGCCTGTGAGTTGATGAAAATGAGACATGGGATCTGCCCACTCTAGAATTCAATCAGTAGTCAGGGAGAATATGTATTCACTATTTATGACACTTCCTCGGCTCACATTCACTTCTAAACCCATAATATCTAGCTTCCGATCCCAACACTCTGCTGAAAACAGCTTTCAGGAGGGGTTCCCGTGACTTCCTCTTTGCAAAACTCAAAAGCATCATCTCAGTTTTCCTTTCCTCGGACCTCTCAGCAGTGATTGAAACCACTGCCGAGTGTTTTCATTTTTTCCTAAAACATTTGCTCTCCCTGGCTTCTTTGGCTGCAATGATATTCATCATTCTTTTTGGTTTCTTAGCATCTGATCCCCTTCCTCTGTTAGGAGAAGCCTCACTTTTTCGAGGTAACATCCTTTTTCCACTTGGGTAACTGAAAATGCCAGAAGCTCATTTTGTTAGCTTCTGACAAGAGCATGTCTAATTTTTAATTCCCATACTCGTATATATCAGCCCTAGACAGCAAAGATTGCAAAGACTAGGTTCCTTGGTGGCTCAGATGGTAAAGAATCTGCCTGCAGTACAGGAGACCCAGGTTCAGTCTCTGGGTTGGGAAGATCCCCTGGAGAAGGGAATGGCTACCCACTCCAGTATTCCTGCCTGGAGAGTTCCATGGACAGAGGAATCTGGTGGGCTACCGTTCATGGGGTCACAAAGAGTCTGACAGGACTGAGTGACTAACACACCCACACACAGGTCCGGGTGACAAAGGATAACAGAGGTGGTCTCCCTAGGTAAGTTCTCAATGTGCAACTGCAGAATCTCTGGTGCTGGAACCCAGTGCCCTGTGCTGAAATTTTTGTCATGCAAGCAGTTGTGGCTATGCTCAGCACAATTTTCAACATGTCACCACTACAAGTTTGGTATAATTTTAAATATTCTTCATGGCTATACTTACCAAGTTACATGTAAACATCACACAAGAAGTTATCCTAAACAACTCTAGATCAAGAATGCCAAAGTATTATAACATATTAGAATAATTGCATCTAAAAATCTATACAAAAGAATAAAAATGTCTCCTTTTTTTTCTCTTCCTCTTCCCTCCTTTCTCTCTCATTACACATCTGAACTGTATTTTCTTAAGATTTAAATGATAAGTGTGAAATGGTCAGTTATGCCTTAGTTAAATAGCTCATTTAAAAAGGGGCTAATATCAAGTTTGGGTTAAATAAATTAAATCCTAGAGTTAGAAAGAGACATTTACTCCTTGGAAGAAAAGTTATGACCAACCTAGATAGCATATTCAAAAGCAGAGACATTACTTTGCCAACAAAGGTCTGCCTAGTCAGGCTATGGTTTTTCCTGTGGTCATGTATGGATGTGAGAGTTGGACTGTGAAGAAAGCTGAGCGCCGAAGAATTGATGCTTTTGAACTGTGGTGTTGGAGAAGACTCTTGGGAGTCCCTTGGACTGCAAGGACATCCAACCAGTCCATTCTGAAGGAGATCAGCCCTGGGATTTCTTTGGAAGGAATGATGCTAAAGCTGAAACTCCAGTACTTTGGCCACCTCATGCAAAGAGTTGACTCATTGGAAAAGACTCTGATGCTGGGAGGGACTAGGGGCAGGAGGAGAAGGGAACGACAGAGGATGAGATGGCTGGATGGCATCACTGACTCGATGGACGTGAGTCTCAGTGAACTCTGGGAGTTGGTGATGGACAGGGATGCCTGGCGTGCTGCGATTCATGGGGTCGCAGAGTCGGACATGACTGAGCAACTGAACTGAACTGAACTGAGAGTTAGAAAAATTAGCTCAAAATAAATTTAGTTCCATCTTAACATCTGAGTCTCCCATAATACCTCCAAATCATAGTGATCTGCCCTCTGCACAAACACATCAGTGAGTATAACTACAAATAACATTAGAATTTTAGATCAGAAAGTAACCCCTCAAAGCTCTTCTGACATCGCATTTTTAGGAAGAGGAAAACCAAGGCTGAGAGAGGATGAATGACCAGCCCATAGCCACTCATTCATTAGTAATTAATTGAGCTCTGTCTCTGGTTCAGTGGTTTCTTCTCTTTGTCTCTGTGCTCATTCTTGAAGCACCCAGAGCTGACCCTGACTGTTAGAAGATTTCTCCTTATAGTGGGCCGACATTTATCTCTCTGAAGCCTTCTTGGTCCATTGGTTCCTAGAAATTTAGAGACATAAAGAATGAGGTTCATCTCTCTTTAGGAAGAACACTCTGATTAACTTTGCCCAGAGTTTCTGGTAAGTCTTCTCCAGGATGAGAATTTTCCAAATTCCTACAATGTGGCTCTTACTTTATCATCCTTCCTGTTGTTATCAGTTTTCTGGGCATATTCTAGTTGATTTTATTGACTAGTAGCTAGAAGTGTACCTGACGTTCCTGTTGCACTCTCATCAGCTTAGAATTTGTCTTACTTCTTTTCATGAATAGTGAAATATCTGTGTAAGCTGACTCATAAAATCTTGGAAGGAATCTTGGAGGTAGTTTGGTAAACACAGTATTTAGAGAGCTATCTCTTAAAAAACTCCAAACTGTGAAATACCAGCTGCCGGAGGCACGTCAGAAATCCTTTCCCAGCAACTTCAGACTCTAGGGAAGTCATTTAAACCCTCTGGGCCTGTGTTTGAACATGTGTAAAATAAGCCATATGACTTAAGTAATCACTAAGGAGTCAGCAAGCTTGTTGTACTGGAAAGAACAAGAGGACTCTGACTCTGAGGACTCCATCCATCTATGTCTTAGCTCTGTTATTAAGTAACTTTGTGAATATGGTCCCATGACTTATATAGCTGGCCTCAGTTTCTTTGGATTGACATGTGCACACTGCTATATTTAAAATAGATAACCAGCAAGGACCTACTGTAAAGCACAGGGAACTCAGCTCAATATTCTGTAATAACCTAAATGAGAAAATAATTTGAAAAAGAATATAGAAACTAAAAATGAATAAATAAAACAGGTATCTGCCTAGGGCAAGGTGATGAGTAGAAAGTAACTGGAATTTTATGGTGCTTAAGATTATATTAAACAGAAAATATCTCTTTTCAATAGTGTTACTCCACAGTCCATATCTGTGACTCAACTATGGCATTTTGAAAGTCAGAGCCTCCACCTTGATTAGAATAACTAAGGTCCTGGCTTTACAAAAAGGCATTTTTTCCCCCACAGGTATTCTGCTCTTCCCTGGTTCAATTAGTCCTTGATTAGAATGGGTGGAATTATATATTATGTAGCATTTAAGCAAGCTTGGAAAGAGATTTCCTTGAGTTGCTGTCATTAAAAAGCCAGCAACTAAGACTTCTCAACATGTTCTCTTCTAGTAATGAGCTGTTTCTATCTAACTTTATCCAAATCACAGGCTCTCATCCCATTAGTTTTTGGTTTTGAAGAGCAAGTTGGGACTCCAAGGTCCACTGTGTGCAATGATTGATTTTTCTAAAAGTTTTATCTAGGTATTGTCAATCCAGTAAGTAGCAAGCAGACAATGGTAGATGTCTTTCCTCAGTTGAACATCAAGATGACCTTGCTTGTGGCAGACTCAGTCATCTCAAAGACAGTGTTTTTGTTATTTTTTAACAACCCAAAGCAACCTCCTCCCAACCGTCTCAAATTAGCTACAGCACAGAATGGTCCATGAATTATTTACTGAAAAGCTCATGCTCCTCGCTCATCTTTTTCTTCAGCTGTGACTTGTCATGCTCCTTCTGCAAGAAGTCAGAGGATGAGCAGCTTTCACAATTTTGTGTAATAATGTCCTCCAGGGATGGGTTTTTTTTTTTTTTTTTACCCCCTTAGGAAATTGAACAGACAGCTTGCTGCTGCTGCTGCTGCTAAGTCACTTCAGTCATGTCCAACTCTGTGAGACCCCATAGATGGCAGCCCACCAGGCTCCCCTGTCCTGGGACTCTCCAGGCAAGAATACTGGAGTCGGTTGCCATTTCCTTCTCCAACGCATGCATGCATGCTTAGTCACTTCAGTCATGTCCAATTCTGTGCAACCCAATGGCCAGCAGCCCACCAGGCTCCTCTGTCCACAGGATTCTCCAGGCAAGAACACAGACAGCTTAAACTAGGCCAAATATTGTCTCATTGACTTGTAGTTGCAAGATCTTCAACAGGCAGAGGTTTGATGGCCTGTGAACAGTGTGAGTTATTTGAGGAGTCAAAAATAAAAAATTAAAAGAAAAATAAAAGAACCCTCTGATGGAAATTAAGGTATGGTGTGCATTCCAAAGCATTGTGCTCGGTGTCTTAGTCCTGTCTGACTCTGTGGGACCCCCATGGATTATAGCCGGCCAGGCTCCTGAGTCCATGGGATTTTTCAGGCAAGAATACTGGAATGGGTTGCCATTTCCTGCTCTAGAGGAACTTCCTGACTCAGGGATGGAACCTGCGTCCCCTGTGTCTGCTGCATTGAAGGCAGATTCTTGAGCCATCTCTTCAGTAATCACAATCAATTAAAAATGAGAAGTTTTATTAACTCCAGGGGAGCCTACACCCCTAGCACCATGCTAGGAGCTCCATGTGGTACATGTTACTTGTCCGATCTTCACAACCCTGACGTCCCAACCAAGCACTTTTAATTTCTATTTTAAAGATAATGGAATTCTAGCAGGGAGGTTATGCAATATTTCAACAGAGCTTGGTATTTTAAAACATACTTTAAACAAGTGATCAACTACAATTCTTTTGTATAGTCTATAATACAGGCTCATTTTACAAATGAGCAAACAGACTGAAAGAAGTTTGGCCTTGGATAGCGAGACTGTGTCTAGGCATCTCTGATGCAATTGTTTAAATGATCACTTCATGGGAAAATGTTATTAATCACAAATTGTTCTGAGTCACTTACTCATCTTGTTCTATTGACTTTCCAAGCAACATAAAGTGCAGATATTATTATCTCCATTTTACAGATAAGAAAATTGAGTCTTAGGGAGGTTAAATAGTTTGCTCAAGGTTATCTCACTCATTCGTGGTGGAGTCAGGATTCCAATTCAGGTGAGCTGAACTATAATGCCTATAATCATTCTCTAAAAATACTTGTACCACAGTGTAGGTCATGGCACACTTCTCGGCTTGACCTGTGACTTAATCTCTTGAAGCTGATGATGCTTTCATTTTAGTGCTATTCCTTTTTCTCATAGAAGGGGGATAACGACAATGTCTACTGTCCAGGGACATTGCGAGGATGTGATGAATTAGCATGCCTAAATCACTTAACAGAGCCTGGCAGGTAAGAGGACAGGGTGAATGTTGGCTATCATTTTTGCTGTTGCTCTTGTTGCTGGGTCCACTTCTGTCTTAAGGCAACACAGGCTATCACCAGAGTTTCAATATCTAAAACCCTTTCTTGACTCTGCTTTTGATAGACGTGTCTTCTTGTATCAACACTCTTGACCTTCCCGTGAACAAATGCTGGGACCGTGAGCCACGCTCTTTGACTCTCCTTCCTGGTACTCCTCAGCTGCTCAAAGCACAGGACTTCTCAAGGTGGCCTCATTATCCTCTGCTCCTCTTCCCACAGCTCCTTCTGGAGTGTCCAGTCATCACAGTGACACTGACAAGCATTGACAAGCTTGTGGGCTTTGCCCCGGGAGTCTCTGTAGCCAGGCGAGCCCCACCATTAATAATCATAGCGTGAGTGCTGTGTGCGGGCTCTTGTCTGCCGGTTACAAGTCAGACAGGCCCTTGCCTCACAGCCAGCCATTCCCTGGAGTCTGCAAACTGACACGACAGAACAGAATACCTCTCTCTCGCCTGGCCTAATCAAGCCAAAGGCCCTAACTATCAAATTAGGATTCTTCAGGCCTTCAGCAGTAGAACTTATTTTTCCCTGCTCTCTCCAGGGCCTTAACCTGCCTGTCACATTCATCTGCATATGATATTTTCACTTAAGTGTCAGGAAGCTTTTTCAGGGACAGCTGAGTCAAACTGAAGGGAAAGAGGATGAGTGTTTGGGGTCGTAATAGGTGGATTCTCATTTTCCCAGGGAGGAAGCCAGATTTGCTCTTAAAACCACAGAGAATCCTGTCTAAGTGGGTAATCTTGATGCCGTTTAGAACTTGATGCATGATGACCTAAGTAAACACGAAGTGTCAAATTATGTAAGTCTACATAGAAAATCTAATACCTTCACTTGAGACAGTTGGAAAACTTTTGGTGACATTTTAATCCATGACAAGGGAAAAGTTTAGCATAGACCAACCCAAGGTATAATCTCATTTCTACCACTCCTAACACGGTAACCTGGGGTCAGATATTTTAGCCCTCTAAGCTTCCGTAAAATGTGGATAACTCTTATTACCTTCACAGATTGTTTTAAGAATGAAAAATGATGGTGATTTCAAAGAAGTTAGACTATGCTCCCCTCGCAAGACTGGCTCAAATATTCTGCTTGATCCCTTCCTTCATCTCACCTCACTTCACCTCTTCTTTTCTGTCTTATTCTTTCTGATTTCACTGTTGATGTGTTTTGGAAAGCCTGTCACCATCTGAAATAGTCTTCTTTTACTTATGTGATTAAGCTTGTTTGTGTTTTTCCTCCTCTTGGGCACCTCTTTTTGTTCTGGGTGTTCAGAGCAGCACTGGGTACTGAGAAGCAAGACCTAAAACAGCTCAATGACTGTGTAAGTGTCTTGTGGCTGTTGTAACAAATTACCACAACCTGATGGCTTACATCCCCACAGAGGTATTCTGTTAAGAGTTCCATAGGCCAGACAACCAACCGCAGTATCACTGAACCAGAATCAAGGTATAGGCAGAGTTATGCTTAAATTTGAGCTTTTAAAGTAAATTTTATTCTTTGTCTTTTTGTTTAAAGTCTTTATTTAATTTGTTACAACATTGCCTCTGTATTTTTTTTTTTTTTTGGCTGCGAGTGACGTGGATGCTTAAGGCCCCAACCAGGGATCAAACTTGCATTGGAAAGTGAAGTCTTAACCACTAGACCACCAGGGAAGTCCCTGTTCTTTGTCTCTTTGAATTTCTTGTGGCTGCCAGCCCTCCTTGTCTGGTTGCCACCTCATACCAGTCCCAGCCTCCATGGCCACATTGCTTTCTGCTCTTTGCTTTGTATCAAATCTTCCTCTTATTGTTGCTGTTGTTCAGTTGCTAAGTTGTGTCCAATTCTTTATGACCCCATGGACTGTAGCACACCAGGCTTCTCTTCCTCCATGATCTCCCAGATTTTGCTCAAATCCATGTCCACTGAGTCAGTGGTGCTATCCAATCATCTCATCCTCTGCCACCCTCTTTTTATTTTGCTTTCAATTTTCCCCAGCATCAAGGGGAAAACTCAGCTCTTCACATCAGGTGACCAAAGTATTGGCGCTTTAGCTTCAGCAAGAACCCTTCCAATGAATATTCAGAGTTGATTCCCTTTAGGATGGACTGGTTTTATCTCCTTGCAGTCCAAGGGACTCTCAAGAGTCTTCTCCAACACCACAATTTGAAAGCATCAATTCTTTGGTGCTCAGCCTTCTTTATGGTCCAACTGTCACATCCACACATGGTTACTGAAAAACAATAGCTTTTGGACTATACAGACTTTTGTCAGCAAAGTAATGTCTCTGCTTTTTAATATGCTGTCTAGGTTTGTCATAGTGATCGTCTTTTAATTCCATGGCTGCAGTCACCATCTGCAGTGATTTTGGAGCCCAAGAAAATAAAATCTGTCACTGCTTCCACTTTTTCCCTTTCTATTTGCCATGAAGTGATGGGACAGGATGCCATAATTTTATAAGGATATATATGATTGCATTTAGGGCCCACCTGAGACTCTAGCATTATCTCCCCACCTCATAATCAGTTCTGCACAGTCCTTTTTAGCCAAATAAAGTACTGGTTCCAGAGACTAGGATGTAACTACCTTTTCAGAGAGATGCATATTCAGTTTACCACAATGACTCTAAGTTTTCATTAACTTTTAGCAACCTGTCCTTTCATCCTCTCAACCATTACCTTCTAATTTTCCTGCTATTTATTTGTATTTACCATCTGTCTTTTCCCCTACTCTCCTTTTTCTCTTCCCTTTGTTTTTCATTTCCTCTTGTTTGCTTCCTTTCTTCTTTTTTCCCCCCCTTTTCCCTACAGGAACCACTGACATTTAAATAATCAACTTAAGGCCCTATATGCTCTCAATACTTTCCAACACGCTGTGTAAAATAAAACAACATGTGATATATCAAATACAAAGCCCTCACCAAATGTTGGGGGTGTTATGTGAACCTTCTTTTATTTCTTTTGATATCAGGGCTATGATTACCATTTATTTTCTGTCATTAACAGGTCTCCTCTCAATAATGCTCAGTGAATCCATAATTAATTAGTGAGGACAATCTGTGTTTTGGTGAAGAGGGCCAAAATAATTATAACACTAATCTAAGATGCCAATTGCTAGGTAATTATTCAGCTACCATCTGATAATTAACCTGTATTACCTGTATGATCAACTGAATAACATTTCAATTAGAACCTGATGTAGGTTACCTAATGTCCTTGAAAGCTAAAGCATAATACAAAAACTCACCTACTCCAAAGCATCTTTACTAATATTTAATTGATTAATCACGTTGGATTTGATTTATAGGCCTCCAGGTCATTGGGATGGCAGATGTCTCAGCTGGATTCAATTAGTTTAGCACGATTTTAACCTTGGGTAAACACACACAGAATCAGAATGAAATCAGATCAGGATTGCGAGAAATATGGCAAACTCTGAACTATCTTTTACCTTCAGAATACTGAAGCATTTTCCTTTTATAGAATGGTGGCAAGGAACTTCCACATTGAAATCTGATTGGTCCCAGTACAAATGTTGACCACAAGTTTGCCTGTCTTCCAGCCAGAATTTTCAGGATGGTGGCATCATTTGATGACATATATTTAAGTTTGGAAAAGTCTCTGAAAGGTAGCTTGGCATCACTCAACAAGACTAAGATGAACTGGGTTTGTCTGCCTGTACATGGGGCTTAAAATGAAAGTGCTTAAAATGAAAGCATCTTTTAGGTTAGCACTTCCTTCTCCTGTTTGTTTTTGTCCCAGGGAAATAGAGTTGAAAGAAAAAAAAAAAAAACACCTGAGGAACTCTTCTTTCCTGATGAAATGCCAGGGGCCCTGAAGCTCTCTCTTGTTAATCTAGTGGACTTATTCCCATTATAAGGGACTTAACTTGGGAACAGTGGGCAGTGAGAATGGGTAGCACAAAAAGTCAACTTTAACCCAAGGCAGTTTCATTGGACAGATAAGAAGCAGATACTTCAGGTTGGTTGGTACCGAACTCCAAGAAGGATGAGGCAGCCGTCTTTGTGCTAGTTCCTGACTATTGCCTTCGATCAAAGGGCCAAGAGGGAATGCATTATGAAGGTCACAGACAGTTCTAAGCAAAATGTGAACTGAAGGCCATTATCAGGCAATTCAGGCCAATTTTCCTCTTGAATAATACAAACTTAAGCTATTTTATTTTTATCTCTGACCACACACTTAAGTACTATCTAGCACAGCAAGCAGAAAATGTATCTAGAATGGTAAAAAGAAAAAACAATGACATTAATGACACAACTTATAAGACAATCACTAAATGTAGCTGGATCCCAGACACAGAATTCTACACCAAGAAAGGTGATTTTGTGCATTTTTCACAGACACTTTGAGCCTCAGTTTCCCAAGTGTGGACTCTAGAGCTGAACTCAAATTCAAATTCCCAGCTCTGCCTCATACCAACTGTGTGACCGCAGACAAATTGTTCAACCTTGTGGATTCCTCATTTACAACATGTAGATAATGAGGATAACTATCCTACCAGTTACCATGAGGAGTAAATCAGTTAGCATGTGAAAAGTTAATACATGTGATCCAGTCAGGAAAGAGTTTCAAGAAAATGCTCAATAAATGTTAGCTGTTATTGTCATTTTTCTTCTCCTTGTTGTTTTCTCATCTCTTCAAGAGGGAAAAATTCCTACCTCCCTAAAATGTGACATACCTGGAGTATTGATCATAATATCTATGACAGAGTAAGGACTTAATTCATGATACATACTATAGTTACTGACAAATGGATACACTATCCCTCTCCTTATATGCATTTTCTCCTGACTCTGCCATCAAAGAAGTCAGTTCTTAGAGAAAGTATAAATCATTCTATAGCCTGAAATACATATACTGCTTTTCTAGTTCTCTCCTCCTTTCCTGAAAGTTTTTCCATGTAAGCTTTTCAGAAAAGTCAGTGGAAGCTGTGAATTGGAGTCACCTCAAAAGGCTTCCCTGGAAGTTAGATGGTAAAGAATCTGCCTGCCATGCAGGAGACCCAGGCTCAATTCCTGTGTCAGGAAGATCCCATGGAGAAGGGAATGGCTACCCACTCCAGAATTCCATGGACAGAGGAACCTGATGGGCTATAGTCCATAGGATCACAAACTGAGTGACTAACATTTTCAAAATGCCTGAAGTCCTAAGACTATATGTTATGGCATATCTGTCTACACTTTCAGTTGAGGTTATAGAGAGGAAAGATTTGAACAAAGACTTCCAGCTCCTCCTCCAAGTAGCTATAACTCAAAGTCTACAGGACGACTCCCACTTGCCCCTCAAAGAGTTGCTGATGAACTAGAAAAGTAGATTAGAGTGCAAAGCAAGAACAGGTGATCTATCTCTCCCTGTTTGCAATAATCCGAAAAGCATGCTGGCTTCTCCAGCCCTTAGGATTAGTTCTAAAAGAGACATCAAATAGCTGTGGAGATCAGGAAGATATTCCAACTAATTTCACCTGGAAAAATCAGAAAAGGCATGCTATTTGAACTAGTCTTAAACCCAAGTTTAGAAAACTGGGAGGAAATCAATGTTTAGTAATGAAAACAAAGCATGGACAGTACAATGATGCTATTCATCGAAGCATGGAGAGTACAATGGTGCCTTTATTCCATCTTGTTCTTGGAGGACCCACAGTTATTACATTTTTAAATGAAGTGTGAAGAAGGGACAGACAGATGTTCCAAGAAGGACACAGACAGACCTTACAGGAAGGAAGTTCCACTAGATCACACATGTGTCACTGGATTATGCAAACAGCATTAGATTATATGGATGCCTTGGGAAACAACTTTACCCAGCCACACTCTCAAGGAGTGTATACAGTCTAATACTGAACACAGACCAAGAAGTTAAACAATTGTGAGTAATGATTGTTAAAAGAGAAAAATACAAGAGAACCAAACCTAGCCTACAAATCAGGCAAATCCTTTCTGAAATAATCCATTAAATAGAGGCTTGAATAGAGAGAGAGATTAAAAAACCCTGGTCTCCTATTGATCAACTTGGATGACATTTAGCAGCAGCAGTCATAACTTAGGCATTATGCATATGCATCTGAGTGTCATGTGGGTGCATATACACCTACATTTTTTTAATTTGAGAAGTGAATTCCACTTGATAAATCTAATTTTGGAAGGGAAAAGTCTAAAAGTGCAACATCCATGGAGAGCTAAAACCTAAAAATGGACCTGACTGATGTGCTGATTATAAATTGCTAGAATAAGAAGTCTCTAAAGTTTCTTCCAACACTAAAAATTTATAATTCCTTATTTAGTACATAAAAAGCAAAAACCATTTATGTGCAATTCACATGTCATCTGATAGGAAATATCTCTATTCTTCTTGCTCAATTATTTCTTGAAATCTGCTCTCTATTATACATACAAATTCCTGTTCAGTTTTAGGGAATAACCAACAATTATATATTTAAACTAATGGTGACAATATAGCAGAATAAATATTCTAGAGTCAGACTGCATGGGTTTGAATCCAGGCTTAGACAGGCTGGATTCATAGTCTCTAAGCTTCAACTTCCTCATCTGTATGAAGGACCAAACATATGTTGTTGCTGTTTAGTCGTTAAATCATATACAACTCTTTCGCAGCCTCGTGGACTGTAGCTCGCCAGACTCCTCTGTCCATGAGATTTCCCAGGCAAGAATACTAGAGAAGGTTGCCATTTCTTTCTCCCAGGGATCTTCCTGACCCAGGGATCGAACCAAGTCTCCTACATTAGCAGGCAGATTCCTTACTGAGGAGCCACCAGGGAAGCCTGGACCAAACATATGGCAAAGAGTACAAGAATCTGTGTAGAGCTCTTAATTGATTGCCTGACACACAGCAATTATTATTCAATTCCCATACCAGCTCTGAGTTACATATATCCCTTTCCTTTACAGATGAAGAAACTGAAAGTCCTAAGTTATTGAAGTTCACAAATTTTTCCAAGGTCACAGTTTTGCAAAGAGGGATGCAAAACTTGGTCTTTTGAGCCCAAGTCCTTTCTTAGAAAAATAGCTCTGCCTATACTGGAGTTCTGATGGCACCTGGTAAATGGAGCACACAGGAGCATCCCTCAAGTGATTCTTACTGCATGCTTCTCACTCTGTAGTGCTTTACTGAATGGATGGAAAGAAGAAGAAATCTGCTTTTGTATCTTGAAAAATGAAAAACCTCAGAATTTTTACCCACAACCTCTTGATACAATCGCATCTCTTAATCTACTGTGTTAGTCGCTCATTTGCGTCCGACTCTTTTGCAGCTCCAAGGACTGTAGCCCGCCAAGCTCCTCTGCCCATAGAATTCTCCAGGCAAGAATACTGGAGTGGGTTGCCATTTCCTACTATAAGGTGTGTCCAAATAATTTGTTACTGATAATTGAGTAGTAAAGCTTGTGAATAGCATGCATTTTTTCTAAATCGTTTTATTTTGTATAGGGGTAGAACCAGTTAACAATGTTGTGAGAGTTTCAGGTGAGCAGCAAAGGGACTCAGCCACACATATACATATAACCATGCATTTTTTATTGTATTTCACTTTCTTTTTAGAAAAGCAGACCTTTAGCTACTTGTTTCCATGATGTAAGACAAACTTAGGACTACAAACACAGTTATAACCATGCATTTTTTAAAAGAAGCAGTTTCAAGGTCATCCACATAACCGTTCTCACTCTCATTTGCATTCAGATATATTTTCTTGAGTGGCTGGGAAAGGGGTGATGTTAGAGGTAATTTGGCAAATTGCAAATGCATGCCACATAGACAGATGTCAGCTGTCAGGTGTGTCTGATAAAGAAAAAAATTAAATGCAGCTGCTTTCAAAGGCGAACAGAGTGGAGCCAACCTCTTCGCTCAACCTACCACCCAGGCAGTACTTTTCAGTACTTTGGTTTGTTCTTTGGGATTAATGCCCACCTCTCCATCTTTGCTGGGTTAATGTGAACCCTCAGAAAAGCCATGGCCCGGGGCTGCTTACTCTGATCAAGCTGCTGCTACAGTCTCCCCGAAGGATGTCCTTGTCAAAGCTCACGAAGATGGGCACTCCCAGAGGACTCATAAGCCTGGCACCCCTCGGCTCTCTGCAAGCCTGACCTGTGATGGCTGAAGCCTCTGGAAAAAGAGTCAGAAGAGAAAGGGAGGAAAATACAGTGTTACACAATATGCACCAGCTCAACCCCTTGAAATCCTGCTCACAGGTTTCTAGAACGAGATTGAAGTGACAAGGAGGCTGCTCTGACACGTATCCAGGAGGTGCCTTGATGGTGACTGACAACTCGCTATGCAGAGGCTTAATTGAACCCGATGGCCTCATAAATGAAAGCCAAGTGCTCCAAGCCAAAGGGAAGGGAAGTGGCCATCGGGCTTACTGTCTTCATTCCTCCAACAGTGGCCGACAAATTGCCATTGTACGGGGCACCTCCTGCCAACCACTTTCCGGGGTTTTGCAATTCTTATAATTAATTCCTGATCCTGGAGCCTCTGGCATTTACTTTCTAAGGTTCTCTGCAAGAGGCAGATTATGTTAAATAAGGCAATAAGGCCAGGGCCGTTGACTGTAGATGCATTAAGAGTTTGTGCTCAAAGTAACCCAGATCCACAAGGCATTCTGGCTTCCTGAACCTGAACCTTCCTGCAGAGGGAGCTCTTGGAAATTGGAGGCCTGCAAGCAAATACGTGCAGAATCCTTTTCTCTCCAACCATATCCTCACAGCATTTACTGAATAAGTGCTAGAATTGCATCAGGTGTTTTAAATAAATGATCTTTCCTCTTCATCACACAATTGGAACCTGATCATTCTCATTCACATTTTAAAGATGAAGAAACTTAGGCATAGTTTAGATACCCAAGGATATTTACCTAAGAATAGTGAACTTGTATCTGTTTGAGTTCCCAAGCTGTGCAATTTTTTTTTTTTAATAAAAAACTGACAACATTTATGAAGTATTTGTTTTGGACTGAGGATTCTGAGAAAAAAGTGCTATTGGGGACTCAGAAATCCATTGATTATTTCAATAATAATAACTATAAGCATGATGGTGAGGATAAGATAATGACAGCAGCATAATATTTTGATGTGGACCATTTTTAAAGTCTTTATTGAGTTTGTTGCAATATTACTTCTGTTGTTTACATCCTATTGTTTTGTCTGCAATACATGTGGGATCTTTGCTCCCTGGTCAGGGATCAAACCCATGCCATCTGAATTGGGAGGCTGTGTCTTAACCACTGGACCACGAAGGAAGTACTAGTCACATGATATTTTGAATTGGCAACTCCCATGTTTGCTTGTTTCACACTTCCTGAATTTCTTTTGTCTTAACCTGTATTCCAGCAGAGATTACCTCCTATCCATTTTCCTCAGTCAAGGGAGGCTATAATGCTAAAAGCAGAAATCTTGCACTTTTTATTTTAAAAACTAAGAATCAGAAGAGGGAGAAGATTTAAGATACAGATAAAATGCTTTAGATAGAGTTGGGAAGAAATTATCCCTACTGACACAAGGAAGGGAGAGAAGAGAGAAAGCAGTCACTGGTCGGGGATGGTGTGATGATGGAGGTCATGGGTGTGAGGGGGCGGCACTGAGACCCCCAGAGAGAAAGTGGCCACTTGGGAAGCTTAGGTGGTGGGTAAATAGGCAGCCTTGAGAAGAGTTCCATACACTCAAGAGTGACATAGACATTGCAGAGAGTAGGCAAAACAGTCATCTAAATGGAAGAGTGCATGTGTCAGTGACAGGTGAGTCACCAATGACCTGTGACCTGACGGTAGACCTCCCAGACCTGCTCCCAACTACTTGATAGCAATTCAGGTTTGAAGCCATGCCACAGTGCTGGAGGAGGGTCATAAACAGTCAACCTCAACTCAGCCAAAGAAAATAAAATTCTATTGCCTTATGCTGCTGCTGCTGCTGCTGCTAAGTTGCTTCAGTCGTGTCTGACTCTGTGCAACCCCATAGACGGCAGCCCACCAGGCTCCCCTGTCCCTGGGATTCTCCAGGCAAGAACACTGGAGTGGGTTGCCATTTCCTTCTCCAATGCATGAAAGTGGAAAGTGAAAATTGAAAGTGAAGTTTCTCAGTCATGTCCCACTCTTAGCGACCCCACGGACTGCAGCCCACCAGGTTCCTCCATCCATGGGATTTTCCAGGCAAGAGTACTGGAGTGGGGTGCCATTGCCTTCTCCACTATTGTCATATACTTTTAGGTAAAAAACAGAAAAACGGAATTTTGTATCTCTTGTACGTCAGAGTGTGTAGACTAAAAGTTATACTTGCTTAAAAATAGTAATAATCCCAAATTAGCATTATGGATCCCTTATAAATGCAGAGCTGTCACTGCGCCCTTTATTAAGTAAACTTTCACTCATGTAATTCCTGCAGGTCTACAGAATGGATGATCTTATCAATCCCATCTTATGCGGGAGGAATCTACGTAACTTGCCTAAGGTTATACTGATGCCATGTGTCCTGATGTGACATTTACCACTTACCCTGACATAGTGATTTTGTTTCTAGGCTAATCCTTTGAAGACAGGGCTGTGCCATCTCTACTGTACCATCACAGTTGTCCTGACTGTATCTGCTCAATATATAAGAAGTTGTTTTTCAGGTGAACTGAGGACTATTCAGTAAGACAGAGGTAAGTGTCCTAAAAAAATTCAAGTGGCCTGCTAGAGAGGGCAGAGGCATGATTAAACTAGACTTGACTAAACTAAACTAAACTATAAACTAAACTATAGTTGACTAAACTAAACTATAAACTAAACTATAGTTGTCAACTATAGATTTAATGAAGATGAAAGAGTGATTTGCATTCATGTCTTACTCAATTTGCAGCCTAATCATTGAATAAAAGGAATGAAGATTCTATACATATGATATAGCTAGGGTAAATATAATCATCTTCAGTCAGTAAACAATTTCCCTCTGTCTCTCCCTCTGTCCCCTTTTCCTCCCATCTTTATGACAGGAATACACTTCCCTGTTGCATCCATCAAGCAATTGATCTTGGGCTTGGCTATGGAATGTTCTTTGGCCAATGGAACATGAGCAGACAGGCCACAAGCTTGTGGAGTAGTATGTATAATTTTAGGGCTCCAGTCATCCTTTATGAGAAGCAATCCACCCCCTATCCTCCATAGGGTGGTCACTACTCCTTGAGCCTAGGCTCAGAATGATCAAAAGCAGAACAAACCCATTTCTATCCCTAAACCATGCCTGAATTAAACCCTAAAAACAGTGCCAACAAGACACATAGGCATATGAGCAAGAAATGAATATTTATTCTTTGATATTACTGAGGTTTTGTGGTTCGTTGTCATAGTAAAACCTAGTTGATAACAACAATCGATATGGAAGATTGTTCAGTTGACCATCTCTTCGCTTTTAATTTATCTCTCAGGAATTAAACTTTGGTGAAATGAATCAAGATTAATGCCCTTCAGTATAATGAAAGCTATGGCTTTTCCAGTAGTCACATACAGATATAAGAGTTGGACAATAAAGAAGGCTGAGTGCCGAAAAACTGATACTTTTGAACTGTGTTGCTGGAGAAGACTCTTAAGATTCCCTTGGACTGCAAAGAGATCCAACCAATCCAACCAGTCCATGCTAAAGGCAATCAGCCCTGAATTTTCATTGGAAGGACTGATGCTGAAGCTGAAACTCCAATACTTTGGCCACCTGATGTGAAGAGCTGACTCATTTGAAAAGACCCTGATGCTGGGAAAGATTGAGGACATGAGGAGAGAGGGGTGGCCGAGGACAAAATAGTTAGTTGGATGGCAACACTGATGCAACGGACATGAGTTTGAGCAAGCTCTGGTGGATACTGAAGGACAGAAAAGCCTGGCGTGCTGCAGTCCACGGGGTCACAAAGAGTCAGACAGAACTGAGTGACATAAGGAAAACAACAGTGCTGTTATAACTACTTATTTCTGGGGTGTGAGGTACCTCATGAACTAGAAGATAAACAGCTTGAGTTAAGAGCCTGAGACTGTCTGGAAATCTGTATCTTCCTAAGGCGCACAGGAAGAAAGCAAGGATATTGCACTAAACAGTAATTTCCAGCATTAATTTCATCTAGTGTGTGGGCATTCAGAATAGAAAAAAGTTAAAAAGAACTGTTAGTTCAAATATTTTTTGGGGAAACTTTACAGCATTAATTTTTTCATCCAAAAAGTGAAAAAAAGTGTGTCTACCTTATAGGAGGGTTCTTAATTTACTCATTTCACAAACATATTATAGACATCAATGTTTATTGATTTACTAGGCAGTTGAAGAATGGTACAACAGTGGAAATGAAAAATAAAAAAAAAGAGTTCAGTTCAGTCACTCAGTCATGTCCAACTCTTGGCAACCCCATGGACTGTAGCATGCCAGGCTTTCCTGTCCATCACGAATTCCTGAAGCCTGCTCAAATTCATGTCCATCTTATCGGTGATGCCATCCATCCACCTCATCCTCTGTCAACCCCTTCTCCTCCCACCTTCAATCTTTCCCAGCATCAGGGTCTTTTCAAATGAGCCAGCTCTTCACATCAGGTGGCCAAAGTATTGGAGTTTCAGCTTCAACATCAGTCCTTGCAATGAATATTCAGGACTTATTTCCTTTAGGATGGACTGGTTGGATCTCCTTGCAGTCCAAGGGACTCTCAAGAGTCTTCTCCAACACCACAGTTCAAAAACATCAATTCTTCGGCACCCAGCTTTCTTTGTGGTCCAACTCTCACATCCATATATGACTGCTGGAAAAGCCATAGCTTTGACTAGATGGACCTTTGTCGACAAATTAATGTCTCTCATTTTTAATATGCTGTCTAGATTGGTCATAGCTTTTCTTCCAAGGAGCAAGTGTCTTTTAATTTCATGGCTGAAGTCACCATCTGCAGTGATTTTGGAGCCCAAGAAAATAGTCTCCCACTGTTCCCCATCTACTTGCCAGGAGTGATGTGACCGGATGCCATGGTCTTAGTTTTTGAATGTTGAGTTTTAAGCCAACTTTTTCACTGTCTTCTTTTACTTTCATCAAGAAGCTCATTAGTTCTTCGTTTTCTGCCATAAGGGTAGTGTCATCTGCATATCTGAGGTTATTGATATTTCTCCCAGCAATCTTGATTCCAGCTTGTTCTTTATCCAGCCTGGCATTTCACATGATATACTCTGCATATAAGTTAAATAAGCAGCATGACAATATATAGCCTTGACATACTCCTTTCCTGATTTGGAACCAGTCTGTTCCATGTTCAGTTCTAACTGTTGCTTCTTGACCTGCATACAGATTTCTCAGGAGGCAGGTAAGGTAGTCTGGTATTGCCATCTTTTGAAGAATTTTCCAGTTTGTTGTGATCCACACAAAAGCTTTGGCACAGCCAATAAAGCAGAAACAGATGTTTTGCTGGAACTCTCTTGCTTTTTCAATGATCCAGTGGATGTTGGCAATTTGATCTTTGGTTCCTCTGCCTTTTCTAAATCCAGCTTGAACATCTGGAAGTTCACAGTTCACACACTGTTGAAGCCTGACTTGGAGAATTTTGAGCATTACTTTACTAGCATGTGAGATGAGTGCAATTGTGCGGTAGTTTGAGCATTCTTTGGCATTGCCTTTCTTTGGGATTGGAAGGAAAACTGACCTTTTCCAGTCCTGTGGCTACTGCTGAGTTTTCCAAATTTGCTGGCATATTGAGTGCAGAACCTTAACAGCATCGTCTTTTAGGATTTGAAATAGCTCAACTGGAATGCCATCACCTCCACTAGCTTTGTTTGTAGTGATGCTTCCTAAGGCCCACTTCACTTCTCATTTGAAGATGTCTGGCTCTAGGTGAGTTATCACACCATTGTCTTTATCTGGGTCATTAAGATCTTTTTTGTATAGTTCTTCTGTGTATTCTTGCCACCTCTTCTTAATATCTTTTGCTTCTGTTAGGTCTATACCATTTCTGTCCTTTATTGTGCCCATCTTTGCTTGAAATGTTCCCTTTGTATCACGAATTTTCTTGAAGAGATCTCGAGTCTTTCCCATTCTATTGTTTTCCTCTATTTCTTTGCACTGATCACTGAGGAAGGCTTTCTCATCTCTCCATGCTGTTCTTTGGAACTCTGCATTCAAGTGGGTATATCTTTCCTTTACTCCTTTGCCTACCACTTCTCCTCTTTTCTCAGCTATTTGTAAGGCCTCCTCAGACAACCATTTTGCCTTTTTGCATTCTTTTTCTCAAGGATGGTCTTGATCACTGTGTGCTGTACAATGTCATGAACCTCTGTCCATAGTTCTTCAGGCACTCTGTCTATCAGATCTAATCCCTTGAATCTATTTGTCACTTGAACTGTATAATCTTAAGGGATTTGATTTACGTCATACCTGAATGGTCTTGTGCTTTTCCCTACATTCTTCAATTTAAGTCTGAATTTTGCAGTAAGGAGATCATGATCTGAGCCACAATCAGTTCCTGGTCACACTTTTGCTGACTGTATAGAGCTTCTCCATCTTTGGCTGCAAAGAATATAATCAATCTGATTTCGGCATTGACCATTGGTGATGTCCATGTATAGTGTCTTCTCTTGAGAGTTTGGAGGAGGGTGTTTGCTATGACCAGTGCATTCTCTGGGCAAAACTCTGTTAGCCTTTGCCCTGCTTCATTTTGTACTCCAAGGTCAAATTTGCCTGTTACTCCAGGTATCTCTTGAATTCCTACTTTTGCATTCCAATCCCTTATAATGAAAAGGACATCTTTTTTGGGAGTTAGTTCTAGAAGGTCTTGTAGGTCTTCATAGAACCATTCAACTTCAGCTTCTTCAGCATTCGTGGTTGGGGCATAGACTTGGATTACTGTGATATTGAATGGTTTGTGTTGGAAATGAACAGAGGTCATTCTGTTTTTGAGACTGCACCCAAGTACTGCATTTTGGACTCTTTTGTTGACTATGAGGGCTATTCCATTTCCTCTAAGGGATTCTTGCCCGCAGGTTTAGATATAACAGTCATCTGAGTTAAAGTCGCCCATTCCAGTCCATTTTAGTTCCCTGATTCCTAAGATGTCAATGTTCACTCTTGCCATCTCTTGTTTGACCACTTCCAACTTCCTTTATTCATGGACCTTACATTCCAGGTTCCTATGCAATATTGCTCTTTACAGCATCAGACTGTACTTCCATCACCAGTAACATCAACAACTGGGTGTTGTTTTTGTTTTTGCTCCGTCTCTTCATTCTTTCTGGAGTTATTTCTCCACTTTTCTCCAGTAGCATATTGGGCACCTACTGACCTGGGGAGTTCATTTTTCAGTGTCATATCTTTTTGCCTTTTCATACTGTCCATGGGATTATCAAGGCAAGAATACTGAAGTGGTTTGCCATTCCCTTCTCCAGTGGACCACGTTTGGTCAGAAGTCTCCAGCATGACCTGTCTGTCTTGGGTGTCCCTACACAGCATGACTTATTGTTTCACTGAGTTAGACAAGGCTGTGGTCCACGTGATCAGTTTGAGTAGTTGAAATCTAGGTGTGCCACTGCTCTTTTTCAATGCCCTCCGATTATACAATTTATCAGATCCCAGGGAGCTCAGTATCATCTATATTCCATGTGACTGCTGGGGACCTCTGCTGGGAGCCCAATAGGTTCCATTAAACACAAATGGCAAGAAAATTTCAGAGACACAGTTGACATCACCCTGCTCCTCTGTTCTCCCCTCCTATACTGGTTCCTCAGCTCAGAATGAAAAAGCAGGCTTGATGATTTTACACAGATGTCCTCTTCCACAAAGACTCATCTTTCTTGGTTCATGAGCTCTTCAGAAGCATTAAGAAAGACAAATCGTGTAGTTAAGATTATGTACTTTAGTATTAGGCATCCCACTCCAGTACTCTTGCCTGGAAAATCCCATGGATGGAGGAGCCTGGTAGGCTGCAGTCCATGGGGTCGCTAAGAGTCGGACACGACTGAGCGACTTCCCTTTCACTTTTCACTTTCATGTTTTGGAGAAGGAAATGGCAACCCACTCCAGTGTTCTTGCCTGGAGAATCCCAGGGACGGGGGAACCTGGTGGGCTGCCATCTCTGGGGTCGCACAGAGTCGGACACGACTAAAGTGACTTAGCAGCAGCAGCAGCAGTTTAGTATTAACTCACCAACAGTGTAAAAACCTGATCAGTGTTCTTATTCTTACTGGAAATAAACCATGCAGAAAAGACAGATATGAAAGTAATCCAAGCCTCCAGAAAACTTGGGCCTATGAGTCTCTTATCCTGATGATCACACTGTTATGACTATCACTACCACTTGTTGAGCATGAATATATTAAAAAAATATTAAAAATTCAGCACTAGGCTAAACACATTAAGTGCATTGTCTTTTAATATTTTATGTCATTTTTGAAGCTTGTACTTATACATTTATTTAATTATTGGGAATATTTAGCTTTACAAATATTGTCCCATTCCCTAGACAATGTGCTGTATGAGATGAGCAATTTTCTCTTTCTCTCTCTTTTTTTCAATAAGCCTCTGATCCTTATCCCTCAGAAGGCAGACAGAATGAAAACCACAATCACAGAAAATTAAGTGTGTAAAACATTTAGCATGATTCCTGACATATAGTCTCTGTTCAACAAAAGGCAGCTTATTTTTACTAGTAGCCTCATATTCATCCTTATAAAATAGCCTCTGTGTGAATACAGTCAAGTTGCAAACCCTCTGCACCTCACTTACCAAAACTGTCTTTCACATAAATACACAATCTTCACTCCTTGGATTTTGAATGAATGTTGTCTCAAAAAAAAAAAAAACTATTTACATTCTCTCTGAGACTTGCACCCACTTGCTCCCAAGTGCACATGCTCACACGCAGAGCACTGAGGTCAAGAGAAGATTTCTAAACCTTAACTCATCTACACCAGGGGATGACCCCGCCTTAGCTTTAAACATCTGTAGAGCAGTTACTGGTCACGGTCAACGTTTGCAGCCGCTCAAGAGGTTAGAAGAAGATTCCATTTATTATGTCTTATTCTCGACTTTGTGTGTGTGTGTGTGTGTGTGTGTGTGTGTGTGTGTAAATGGTAAAAGAAGACTCTTTCTTGAAAGGAAATAAAGCCCCCTCTCCCTAACTCCCCCTCTCCTTCCATCCCCCTGTCCCTCCAACCCCTCTTGCTCCTTCCAGCACCCTCTCTCTCCCTCTATCCCCCTCTCCCTCCATCCCTCCCTCCCTCCAGCCCCCTCTCCTTCCAGCCCCCTCTCCTTCAATCCCCCTTTTCCTCCCTCTTTTTTCCCTCACTTTCCTTTCCTTTCAACTTCTTTCCTTCCAGCTTCCTGTAGAAAGGATTTAGACTGGCTCTCCTCAGGATTTCTAAGCCCTCCACTGCATTATCTCCACCTGCTTTTGAAAAATATTCCCCACTTCTCCTCGTCATGAATTCATCCCTCTCGCCACACTGGCCTACTAGTATCTTATGCCTTCGTTTTGTTGCAAATGGTCTGTCTTCGTAGTATATTACTCCTCTCCCTGACTGACTCCATCACTGCCTGGATAGATGTTATGCATTTTTTGAATTGGGTTGCTGTTGCTAAGTTGCTTCAGTCGTGTCCGACTCTGTGCGACCCCATAGACGGCAGCTCACCAGGCTCCCCCGACCCTGGGATTCTCCAGGCAAGGACACTGGAGTTGGGTTGTCATTTCCTTCTCTGATGCATGAAAGTGAAAAGAGAAAGTGAAGTCGCTCAGTCATGTCCGATTCTTCGAGACCCCATAGACTGCAGCCTACCAGGCTCCTCTGTCCATGGGATTTTCCAGGCAAGAGTACTGGAGTGGGGTGCCATTGCCTTCTCCATTAAAGTGGGTTAGAACTGCCCAAATAATCACTCAGCAATTATAAGTCTGGATATATAGGAATAGGATAAGTGGCATATTTTCTCCTTTCCAGAATATGTACCTGAATGAAAGCACTGTGAACTCCACACTCATGAATAAAGTACTTAGTAAGTGTTCAACGGTTGTATACAAATGCTTGTTGTTGTTGTTCAGTCGCCCAGTCATGTCTGACTCTTTGAGTCCCCAGGCCTCTCTGTCCCTCATCATCTCCCAAAGTTTGCCCAATTTCATGTCCATTGTATGGATTATGATACAATACAGATGGTAGGAGCCTCCAATTTGTGCCTAAAGTTTGGGGCTCCCCATTCTGACACTGTTCTTAAATAATGGAGCAGTCAGCTGAGTTGAGGAGGAATACCTACTAAAATCACCCTCCAAACTGCATTAGACCCACCACCTCAACAGCCTGTCTCCTAATACTGTCGTCCTCAGGGTGATTCCATACGCCATATTCCATATTCATCTTTGTGTCTTCTCTGTGCCTATTACAGTATATCTTAACACCTGTAAATAATTCAGAATTTTTTATTGAATGAATAGAAAAATAAATGTCTCAAAAATGTATAGATTTCACCCTCTTCTAGAAGTATCAGGCACATAATAATTGCTCTTATCAAAACCCTTTGGTTACAACAAACGCATTCAAGGTCACGCAACAAATTCAAGGAGACACCAAGATCTCATGGGAGTGAGATAGGACTGGGTCTCAGACACTGAAGCTGAGGGTTTAAGAATGTGACTGTATCTTATTTTCTCTAGGATGATGTGATTGCTCACTGTTGGTTCTCTAAGGAGACTCCTTTCTTCTGCTCACCATTTTTCCACTTAATATAATTTAGTCCCTGGTCCTTTGGTTTACTGAAACACTGCCTGTATTGGCCAGCATTCAACCAGAGAAATAGAACCAGTAGGAAATACATATTAAGAAAGATATTGTGAGGAACTGCCTTACATGGTTGTGGAGAAAGTCAGTGGTCTGCAAAGCAGGCCATCAGAAAAGAGAGGAAGAAATTCTTGGGAACAGGCTGAGACTGCAATCTACTGGAAGAATTTCTTCTTCCTCGGGGAAGCCTCAGTTTGCTCTTGAGAACTTTCAACTGATCAAATCAGTCCCACTTTAGGATAATCTCCCCTCTTTAAAGTCAACTAAATTTGGACTTTAATCACATCTATTAAGATATTTTTATAGTAATAACTGGATTAGTGTTTGACTGAGTAAATGGGATGGTAGCCCATCCAAAGAGACATACAAAAAAGCCTGGTGGCTTAGACAGTAAAGAATCCACCTGCGATGCAGGAGATCCAGGTTCGATCCCTGGGTCAGGAAGATCCGCTGGAGAAGGAAATGGCAACCCACTCCAGTTATTCTTGCCCGGAAAGTTACATGGACAGAGGAGCCTGGAGGAATAGAGGTCCATGGGGTCACAAAGAGTTGGACATAACTGAGTGACTAACACACACACTCTTTTAGTTAAAATAATAAAGAGAAAGGATTGTATTAGCTTCTGGCAATCAAAGATATCATCCCTGGTGAGGTAAAAGACACCAAGATAACAGTGTATGGGATCTGCTCCCTCTAGAAGCTTTCATGGAAAGAGTCTCTAGAAGAAGCGATGGTATGGCTAGCTAGCACTGAAACCCCTCCTGTAGAACCCCTCTTCCCTCAGCTCCTTCCTTAATACCTTGGCAGTCAGGACACAGGCTCTGCGAGGCAAAGCAAACTCACAGTTCCTTACTGTTACCGTGAGCATCCTTTTCTTAAAAAAATCCATAATATAATTAGTATTTTTATTTATTTTCAAATCTTTTCTTTAACTTTGTATTGGAGTATAGCTGATTAACAATGTTGTGATAGTTTCAGGTTAACAGCAAAAGGGCTCAGTCATACATATGCATATAGATAATTAGTATTTTTAAATTTTAGATCACTGTTGATGCAGCACCAACTATCCCAAGTGTTTTGGGTCAAACCTAATTTGTTATTTCTCCCAATTCAGTTTCGTTCATCATTTCCTCTGTTGGTTGCATCTGGGTTCATTCACGTGCTTGCCTTCAGAAAGAGGATGGGTTGGTCTGGGAGGTTCAAGATGGCTTCACTCATGCGTCTCAGAGCTGCTGGCTGGCTGTCTGCTTCGGCACTTTGGTTCTTCTCTACAGCGCCTCTCAACCTGCTGGAGGTAAGAATATTATTCTTTTTGTGATGGCCAAAGAGCATCAAGGTAGAAGTTGCAAAACTTGAGGAAGCCTAGGTTTCAAAATTCACAGTGTCTCTTCTACTACCATCGGTTATTCAAAGCAGGTTACGAGGGCTACGAAGCTTCAGGAGGTTTGGGAAGCAGGTTTCACCTGTTAACTGGAGGAGCTATATACAATCTATGACCATATTTCATTTACCATAGTACTGTAAGACTATTTCATCGAATTTTGCAGTAAGTTTTGAGTCACAGAGGTGGTGTTTAAGAATTTTAATAAGGTATAGATTTATAGGTAGAGGGTTACTAATTTAATAAAACATAAAAATTAATATAAAAGCCCATTGTGGTTGATTATGTGTGTTACAAAGTTCATTTTCCTATAACCTTTGTTTCGTGCCTTATTTTACCAGAAAAGGAAGTAAGATAGGAACAAAACAGTTGGTCAAATCAACTTGGAGGTAAAAACCAAAATTATTCAGTGAATATATTATAGGTTTCATTGAGCATCACTGAGCTGGTTAATGAGTAGAATACAAGTGTATAAACACCATCACTTCCCACATAGACTTTCTAGTCTCTAAGGGAAATAATACACAAATATATGAAATGACTCAAACTTCCTTTTTTAGGTTCATAGTGCCTGGGCATGCTACTGATACCATAGTGGCCAGAGGATTAGTCACTAGCATCAGCACCCTTATCAAAGCAGAGACAAGATTCAAAGTGTAAAATGGAATCAACAAATTTGAGCAGGATTATATAAGAGGCAGCTGCTGAGGTTTAAACCAAGTGTGATAAGAACTGGGAAAGTTGATTCACAGGTTCATCACATACAGCCAGAAAGCAAAGTGAAGAAGATCCTTTGGGGTAAAATTCAGATGTTTTGATTATTTTTTTTTTCTTTTTTGATACTTTAGTTTTTTAACTGAAGGATAATTGCTTTACAGAATTTTGTGGTTTTCTAGCAAACATCAGCCATAGATACACCCGTGTCCTTCCATGCCGAACCTCCCTCCTATATCCCTCCACATCCCACCCTTCTAGACTGTCACAGAGCCCCTGTTTGACTTCCCTGAGTCATAGAGCAAGTTCTCAGTGGCTCTTTTACATACGGCATTGTAACTTTCCATGTTACTTTCTCCATACATCTCACCCTCTCCCTCCTTGCCTCCTCCGTGTCCATCAGTCTGGTGTCTATGTTTGTTTCTCCATTGCTGCCCTGAAAATAAAGGCATCAGTACCATCTTCCTAGATTCCACATGTGTGTGTCAGTATACGATATTTTGTGTTTCTCTTTCTGACTGACTTCACTCTGTATAAAAGGCTGTAGGTTCATCCACCTCATTAGAACCGATTCAAATGCATTTCTTTTTTTATGGCTGAGTAGTATTCCATTATATAGGTATGTACCACAGCTTCTTTATCCATTCATATGACGATGGACATCTAAGGTGGCTTCCATGTTCTAGATATTGTAAATAGTGCTGCAGTGAATATTGGGGTCCATGTTTTTCTTTTTTTTCCCTGTAGTTGATATCTAGTCTCATAGTGTTGTGATCAGAGAAGATACTTGATATGATTTCAATTTTCTTAAATTTAGTGAGGCTTGATTTGTGGCCCAAGATGTGGTCTATCCCGGAGAATGTTCCATGTGCACTTGAGAAGAAAGTGTGGTGGTCTGCATTTGGATGGAAAGTCCTAAAGATATCAGTTATGTCCATTTGGTCTAATGTTTCATTTCAAGTTTGTGTTTCCCTATTTATTCTCTGTTTTGATGATCTGTCCGTTGGTGTGAGTGGGGTGTTAAAGTCCCCCTGCTATTATTGTGTTACTGTTGATTTCCCCTCTTACACCTTTTAGTGTTTCCCTTATGTATTGAAGTGCTTCTATGTTGGGTGCACAAATATTTACAATTGTGTTTTCTTTTTGGATCATTATGTAGTGTCCTTCTTCGTCTCTTATAATATTCTTTATTTTAAAGCCTATTTTGTCTGAAATAAGGATTGCCACTCCAGCTTTCTTTTGGTTTCCATTCACATGGAATATCTTTCTCCATCCTTTTACTTTCAGTGTCTATGTGTCTCTAGGTCTGAAGTGGGTCTCTTGTAGGCAGCACATATATGGGTCTTGACTTTGTATCCATTCAGTCAGTCTGTATCTTTCGGTTGGTGGATTTAACCTGTTTACGTTTAAGGTAATTATTGATACGTATGTTCCTATTGTCATTTTCTTAGTCCTTTTGGGTTTGTCTTTGTAGGTCTTCCTTTCTCTCGTGCTTCCTGCCTATGTGAGTCACTTTAGTGTTTGTGGTAAGGCTGTGTAACTTTTGCTTGTCTGCAAAGCTTTTGATTTCTCCATCAATTTTGAATGAGATCTTTGCCAGGTGTAGTAATCTTGGTTGTAGATATTTTTTTTTTCTTTCAGTACTTTAAATATATCCTGCTATTCCCTTCTGGCCTGCAGTGTCTGCTGAAAGATCCACTGCAAATCATATGGGTTTTGTCTTGTATGTTACTTGTTGCTTTTCCCTTGCTACTTTTAACATCAGTGTGCTTAATCTTTGTTAGCTTGATTAATATGTTTCTCAATGTGTTTCTCCTTGGGTTTATCCTATAAGGGACTCTCTGTGCTTGTTGGATTTGATTGACTATTTCCTTTCCCATGTTGCAGAAGTTTTCAACTATAATTGATTCAAAAACTTTCTCAGTGGCTTTTTTATTCTTTCGTCCTCTGGGGTTCCTTATAACTCAAATGTTGGTGCATTTAATGTTGTCCCAAAGGTCTCTGAGGCTATAGTCAATTCTTTTCATTCTTTTCCCTTTATTCTGCTCTTTAGCAGTTATTTCCGCCATACTATCTTCCAGCTCACTTATCGATTCTTCTGCCTCAGTTATTCTTCTACTGGTCCCTTCTAGAATATTTTTAATTTCAGTAATTTTATTATTCATCTCTGTTTGCTTATTCTTTATTTCTTCTGTGTCCTTGCTCATTGTATTAACTTGTTAAATATTTCTTGCATTTTTCTCCGTTCTATTTTCAAGTCTTCAGAGAATTTTTACTTCTGAATTCTCTTTCAGGTAGATTGCTTATTTCCTCTTCATTTGGTCTTCTGAAATTCTACCTTGTTCTTTCATTTCTGCTCTATTTCTCTGTCTTTTAACTTTTCTTTTTTTCTAAGTTGCTCCACTTGAGGTCTCCTTTTTCCAGGCTTTAGGGTTGTATTCCTTCTTACTTTTGGTTTTTGCCTTTGGAGGGAAAGGTTGGTTGAGTTGTTTGTATTGACTTATTGTTAGGGATGACTTGTGCCTATGTTATCTATATTAAAGTGGGAGGAGATCAAGCAGATCAAGCAGGTTCGATTCAGTTCAGTCACTCAGTCATGTCCAAACTTTGTGACCCCATGAACCACAGGACACCAGGCCTCCCTGTCCATCACCAACTCCTGGAATTTACCCAAACTCATGTCCATCAAGTCGGTGATGCCATCCAGCCATCTCATCCTCTGTTGTCCCCTTCTCCTCCTGCCCCCAATCCCTCCCAGCATCAGGGTCTTTTCCAATGAGTCAACTCTTTGCATGAGGTGGCCAAAGTACTGGAGTTTCAGCTTTAGCATCAGTCCTTCCAATGAACACCTAGGGCTGATCTCCTTCAGAATGCATTGGTTGGATGTTCTTGCAGTCCAAGGACTCTCAAGAGTCTTCTGCAACACCACAGTTCAAAAGCATCAATTCTTCGGCACTCAGCTGTCTTCACAGTCCAACTCTCACATCCATACATGACCACAGGAAAAACCATAGCCTTGACTAGACGGACCTTTGTTGGCAAAGTAATGCCTCTGCTTTTGAATATGCTATGTAGTTTGGTCATAACTTTCCTTCCAAGGAGTAAGTGTCTTTTAATTTCATGGCTGCAATCACCATCTGCAGTGATTTTGGAGCCCCCCAAAATAAAGTCTGACACTATTCCCACTGTTTCCCTATCTATTTCCCATGAAGTGATGGGACCAGATGCCATGATCTTAGTTTTCTGAATGTTGACTTTTAAGCCAACTTTCTCACTCTCTTCTTGGCAGTGTTAGACACATCTATTTCCACAGCCACTTGAAAGTGGCCATCTCAGCATATCTGCACTGCCGCCCACCCCCTACTTGTCCCTGGAATCCCTGCCGGTGCTTCTGTTCCCCAGTCCTGCCCTGCTCTGCTAGCTGAAGCTTGCTAGGTAGGGGCTTATGCAGATCTTTTCTTAGCTCCCCAGCTGTGCTCTCTGCAATCCAGAGACTCCTATGGTCTTCCCTCAGCCCCCTCAGCCTGTCCCCTATGTTGCAGAGCTAGGGTGCACTTGTCTCAGCTCCCGGGCCCACCCTCTGCATCTCAGGGCTTGTGTGCATTCGTTTCAGCTCACCCACTTGTGTGCCCTTGTTTCAGAGGTCCACGCACTCTGTCCTGGAACTTGTGTATTCTTTCAGCTCCCTAGGCCACTCTCCGAGCCAGGAGGGTTGCGTGCATGACAGCCCTCTGTGCCCTGGGGCTTCTGTGGGCTTCTCTCTCAGTTCCCTGAGCCCACTGTCTGAATGGGCCCACAGTCCTTGAGCTGAGAAGTGCAGCTTTCTCTCTTTTCTGCTAAGTCCCTGTTTTGCCTGGTTTTCCAAGACTCTGCAGCTCCCCCTTGGGTCTGCCTGCCAGGGAGATTTCCTTTGCATGGGAACTCCTCCTGTTTTAGGACTGCATCCCTCCCTTGGGGCACAAGCTCTGTCCAGAGGTTCTCTGTCTTGTCCCTTTTTAAGTCTCTAATCCTTTCTCCTACCTCATTCCAGGGAGCTTAGCCCGTCCCCCCACTCTCCCCAGAGCCCTGGGGTCTTCTGCTGTCGTCTAGAGGTTGCTTTGTAGGAGTTATTCTATGTCTTGTTGAGTTTTTGATGTATTTCTGGGGAGGCTGGTGATCCCCACATCTTCTCTGCCATCTTCTTCCATACAGTGAACATTCTTATCTGAAGGGAAGTTTTATATTGATGAAATGTTTGAGCCTTACACCAAGAAAACATTCATCAGATTTGTTTATTTACAAATGTATTAAATATAGAGGCAAACCAATAAAATGTAAGATGATAGGATGGTCATAAAGCTTCTAATTTGTTACAGATGTAGCACTGTTAATAATAATATACCTGAGTGGATCTTGGACTATTTTTCCCCATGTGTCACTAACGTAGCTTAACCCTGTCAATTTTTTATTATTATTCAAATCATACTCAGTGGCAGGGTAAATACCAGCTTGGCTTCATAATTCTGCAAGTGTGTATCTTTGATGGAGATTATAAAATTTTACTTACTTACCAATGGCAGTTTTTTCTTTCAGTATAACCAGTGAAGTTTTCATCCTTAGAGCAAAGTCTTAGGGATCACAGTGGAAACAAACAGTTGCCCTGGTTTGTGGCTGAAATATATATTAATTATGCCTGTCTTCGTTCTGCCCCATGAAATGTGTGCTTTACAGTGACATTCAGAATAGTACAAATTAGCTAAAAATTGCATTTTCATTCTCTAGGCTCCATTTTACAAATTCATAAATGAGTCATGCATGTATTTGGTTTTCTTTTGACAGCACAGATTGCTGTGTCCTATGCTTTTATGTACGCAAGCTCTCTTGCCGACAAGCATTTTTGTCCTAAGTGGAAGAGGGAGAGGACAAAAGTGCGGAGGAATGCGTTTCTAAAAGCACACAAAGGAGATCTGTAAGAGAGAGAATGTTTATGGTGTGGGTTCAGAGTCATTCATTTGTGAGCTAACTTAACCTTTAGCATATAAAAGATACTGTGTTAAGCACTCTGAGGAATACTCTCACATCTATAAGATATAGCTCATGCTCTAGAAGCTCACTATTTAGTCTCAGGATAAGACAAATAGAAGGGCTTCCTAAGTAGCTCAGTGGTAGAGAGTCTGCCTACCAATGCAGGAGACTTAGTTCAATGCCTGGGTCTGATCCCTGGGTCAGGAAGATCCTCTGTAGAAGGAAATGGCAACCCACTCCAGTACTTTTGCCTGGGAAATCCCACAGACAGAGGAGCCTGGCCATCTACAGCCCATGGAATCACAAAGAATTGGACACAACTTAGCAACCAAACGAGACAAGTACAGAGAGCATTACAATCTTATTTAAAGCAAGGACAGTTAGAGAAAATACATGCAATGTTTGAATGTCCAGTGAATGGCCAAATTGCATCCAAGGGAAAGGAAATATGACTTCATGGAAAGAGTTTTGAATAATCCTGAGGACAGACTTACCTAGGCACTACAGAACTAGGAAATAGTCTAGACAAAGGCAAGATTTAGAAAGGCAGGAGATGTGTTTGGGCACAGGAAGTTATCCCTGTGGATGCAGAGGAAGATGCTGCCAAAACGATATGGCTGGACCAAGGTTATGTGAGACCTTGGATGCTAGAACCAAGTGCACATTTATTTCCCAGAAATGCAGCAGATAATCTTGTGAACAAGTATGATAAAGACAGCTTGAAGAACTCAATGAAGCTGTGAGCCATGCCGTGCAGGGCCAGCCAGGACAGATGGGTCATAGTGAAGATGGGCACAATAAAGGACAGAAACTGTAAGGATCTAACAGAAGCAGAAAAGGTTAAGAATAGGTGGGAAGAATATATAGAAGAACTATACAAAAAAGGTCTTAATGACACAGATAACCATGATGCTGTGGTTGGCTACTCACCTAGAGCCAGACATCCTGGAGTGTGCAGTCAAGTGGGCCTCAGGAAGCATTACTGCAAATAAAGGTAGTGGAGGTAATGAATTCCAGCTGAGCTATTTGAAATCCTAAAGGATGATGCTGTGAAAGTGCTGCGCTCAATATACCAGCAAATTTGGAAAACTCAGCAGTGACCACAGGACTGGAAAAGGTCAGTTTTCACTCCAGTCCCAAAGAAGGGTGATGCCAAAGAATGTTCAAATTACTGCACAATTGCACTCTTCTCACACACTAGTAAAGTAATGCTCAAAATTCTCTAAGCCAGGTTTCAACAGTACGTGAACTGTGAACTTCCAGATGTTCAAGCTGGATTTAGAAAAGGCAGAGAAACCAGAGTTCAAATTACCAACATCCATTGGGTCATCAAGAAAGCAAGAGAGTTCCAGAAAAACATCTACTTCTGCTTTTTGGCTGTGCCCAAAGCCTTTGACTGTGTGGATCACAACAAACTGTGGGAAATTCTTCAAGAGATGGGAATACCAGACAACCTTACTTGCCTCCTGGGAAATCTGTGTGCAGGTCGAGAAGCAACAGTTAGAACTGGACACGGAAAAATTGACTGGTTAAAAATTGAGAAAGGAGTATGACAAGACTATATATTGTCATGCTGCTTATTTAACTTATCTGCAGACTATATCGTGTGGAATGCCATGCTGGATAAAATACAAGTGGGAATCAAGATTGCCAGAAGTATCAACAACTTCAGATATGCAGATGATACCACTCATGGCAGAAAGTGAAGAGGAACTAAAAAGTCCCTTGATGAGGATGAGAGGAGAGTGAAAAGCTGGCTGAAAACTCAGCATTCAAAAAAAAATGAAGATCATGGCATCCGATCTCATCACTTCATGACAAATAGAAGGGGAAAAAATAGAAGCAGTGACAGATTTTATTTTCTTGGACTCCAGAATCACTACAGATATTGACGGCAGCCATGAAACTATAAGACAATTGCTCCTTGGGAGGAGAGCTATGACAAATCTAGAAAGCATATTAAAAAGCAGCAACATCACTTTGCTGACAAAAGTCAGTAGAGTCAAAGCTATGGTTTTTCCACTAGTCATGTACAGATGTGAAAGTTGGACCGTAAAGAAGGCTGAGCACTGAAGAATTGAAGTTTTCAAGTTGTGGGACTGGAGAAGACTCGTAAAAGTCCTTTGGACTGCAAAGAGATCCAACGAGTTAATCCTAAAGGATACCAACCCTGAATATTCATTGGAAGAACTGGTAGTGAAGCTGAAGCTCCAATACTTTGGCCACCTAGATGAGAAGAACTAGTTGACTCACTGGAAAAGACCCTGATGCTGAGAAAGATAGAAGGCCAAAAGAGAAGGGTGTGGCAGAGGATGAAATTGTTAAATAGCATCAAGGAGTGCGACTTGCGTTGCAGGGGGTCAGGGGCTAAGTTTTCCCTCCTGCTTTTTCCTGAGCACCTCTTTTTCTCAACCTTCAGAACCGTGTTTTTGAGAAGCTTAGTAATTATGACGGCCTTACGATAGTGGAATTCCACTGTTTCCTTGCAGTCCTGTATTGGGATTCTAGCCAGTGTCGCCGAGAACCATGTAGCAACCATCCCGAGCACCCAATTCGATACCTTAGGACCGCTAACCTGAGGGTCTTAACTTGAAGTTTGAGCACCCCACTCTAGTACTCTCGCCTGGAAAATCCCATGGATGGAGGAGCCTGATGGGTTACAGTCCATGGGGTCGCTAAGAGTCGGACACGACTGAGCGACTTCACTTTCACTTTTCCCTTTCATGCATTGGAGAAGGAAATGGCAACCCACTCCAGTGTTCTTGCCTGGAGAATCCCAGGGAGGAGGGAGCCTGGTGGGCTGCCACCTATGGGGTCAAATAGAGTCGGACAGGACTGAAGTGACTTAGCAGAAGCAGTCAGTATCCATACATGAGCAACCTCTGGGTGATAGTGTAGGACAGGGAAGCCTGGTGTGCTGCAGCCCATGGGATCCCAGAGAGAAGTGCAGGACTTAGTGACTAAACACCAACAAATGATAAAGACTTTAAGGCTGAAACATATCCAGGCAGGCACTTGCCTTTCACACACCACTTTGCACCCTCAGAGAATGGTCCGTGGACTTCTGCTGGTCCTAATCAGGTTGCTACTGGTTCACACTGAGAAGAATACCAAAAATGAAATTAAACATTTTAGGAATTTCTCAGAACAATTTCCCATTGTCATCAAAGTATATGATTTAATACTTTCCAATCCATATGGGTTGGAAAAGAATTGGTTCTTTACCACAGATAACCTGAGGGCACCTTAGTGCCTTCCCCATAGGGTGCTTAGCCTGTAGACATCAATTTTGCAGCCAAAAGTCTGAGTTTCTGTTGTTTCCCTAGTCTCACGGGACATTTTCCTTAGTTGCATTTTGATATCAACTCTTTGATGTTGCTCCTTAATGTTGACCTATTTGAAGGGAGTAATATCAGATCATAGAAATTAACCCCAGATGATCTAGAGCCCAGGTTTTCAAACTTGGCCCATGAGCAAACCCAGCTCTCTGCCGATTTTGTACATGAAATTTTATTTCAACACAGCCATACTCATTTGTCTCCATTTCATCCATGGCTGATTTTCTGCTACCGTAGCAGAGTTGAGTACATGCCACAAAGACTTCAGGGTTTTCAAATCCTAAAATATTTACTGGTTGGCCCTTTGCAATAAAAGTTTGTATAGAAAGTGATTAGGTCTTGAAATGGAGATTACTTAACAGGTACCCACAAGTCTTATTTTCCTGAAAGACTAGCCAGGAAGAAATCTGGGGCAAAGCTGGGATTCAGGAAGCCATCGAGAAGGAAGAAGGCTCCACATATGTTCACACATACTTTGGGCAGGTATGAAAGGAAGTTTGGAGCACATTCTGCATTAAATAATCCCTTACATACCTTTTTTTTTTTTTTCTTTAGCACACATAAGGATGTAAGTTAATGAAATTTGATGGAACAGATGTCATCCCTGTTAGTGATTTTAAAAGATATCAGGTTTGTATCCTACAGATGACAGCACCCACATAAGTGCACAGAAATTAAAGTTATATCACTTAACAATTTCTTTTAAAAGGTATTTTATTTTCTCCTTGGCCTTCTAAAATGCATCATCACAATCGAAACGAGATTTTGGCCTGAAAGTCATAGGTTCATGAATTGGCATATCTGGAATAACAGAAAAAGATGTTAAGTAAAACCATGTTACATAAAACTATGCTTCCTTTTCTCCCTGTATTTCTTACTACATTTTTGGGTCATGTTTATCACTGTGGAGCACATCTCTGCCACGTAATCTGCTACACTCTACCTATTTCCACACTCAGCTATATTCTCAGACACAGGATAGATAATTCAGGTACAAAAAAGAAAAAAAAAAAAAAGGAGAACTATTTGGTGGTGTAAAATCCTCTGTAGAACAAAGAAGGCCATGTTACACAACTGTAAAATAAACTTATGTGGTAGGTCATATTACCTCCACTTTACCAGTAAAGAAACAAATTTAGAGAAGTTACATAACTTGCCAATGTCACATAGCTAGTAAATGAAGGAAACTGTATTTCCATCTAGGGATGGTCTTCCTGCTCTCCTACCTAGAGTTTGATAAAACTAAATACCATTTTAGAATACAAATTTAAGTAGAAGAAGAGGAAAATGAGCAAGATTGGGATCCATAGAGTTTAAAAAAACCTTCAGTTCAATATAGACAAGATCAGGTGGGAAAAGAATGCAAGTATGCTGATTATACAGATGTTAAAAAAAAAAGGTAGGAATGAAAAAGAATGATGTTGTGGAGATATAAGGGTTAGAGGCATATTGAATATATTTTGAATAATAAAACAGCTTCCAAATTTTCAAGTGTCTGCCTACATATATATTTATGAATGCATATTATCAACAATGAAATGAAACATCTGCAACCCACACCTACAAGAATGCAAAGGGTTGTAAATAGTCCCCTGGCTCACTAGGATATGCTGGAATTCAGAAACAAATTCATGTATCAATGTTTTGATGCTCATAAATCAGCCACAGGTGAATCATGTTTGCAAATCACTAATAACTTGGAAATGTATATTTATTGCACCAGAACCACCTGGGCTATTCAAAGTCACTGCAAGGGTATATTTTATTCAGCTATCTTATAAGAAAGGGAATCCTCCCCCGCCCACACCCCGTTCAGTTGTCTTTTAGGAAAAAGATTTCCTCTCTCTCATTCTCTTACTCTTTCTGTCATCCCCTCTTCTTTCCTTTTTATACAAATCTTAATTGAACCTAGATAACTGTTCATGTCTGTGAGTAAAAGGCCAAAAATTTCTTTAATTTTTAGAGATATTTTTGACTCAGAAGAAAATCATTTAAAAGATGAATTTTCCCCTCACTTTTTCTATATTATATTAAAAACTGCTTTTTATTTATGATCCAAAGGCCAATTTCAAGACTAAAAGGAACAGACCACCAAGCTTAGAGATGAGTCATTCAGAAACTAATCCTCTTTCGACCCCCTTCTTGAAAGTGGAAGTGAAGTCACCTAGTGGTGTCTGACTCTTTGCGACCCATGGACTGTAGCCTTCCAGGCTCCTCTGTCTATGGGATTTTCCTGGCAAGAGCACTAGAGTGGGCTGCCATTTCCTTCTCCAAGGGATCTTCTTGACCCAGGGGTCAAACCCAGGTATCCCACATTGCAGACAAACTCTTTACCATCTGAGCCACCAGGGACCCCCTTCCTAGGCACTCTCAAAGTCTGACCCTAGCAAATGGTCCTGCAGGAATGTGTAGCTGTAAGACATCACACAGCCATGGAGTCCGGCAAATTACTTTCCTGGCATTCTGGTCCACTCTTGTATTTCTCAGACCCTACAACATGAACATATTTTAAATCTATTTTTTTTTTTCTGAGTGAAATTCTTGACTCCTCATGTTACTCTGTTCTGCAGAAAGGCTCTCTCCCATCCATTGAATTTTCCAAGCTGGACACATGGGTTTCATCCTTGGCTCCTCCTCTTCATCATCATAGATACCTAGTCATTTGTCTACATGTTTTAACCAATTCTTCTTGATCGTACTTTTCTTAACCTATCTATGTCTATCTCCAGTGCAATGGATTTTTGTGGGTGACCATTTTCCCAGGAATTGCTGGCAACTCTCTCAAACTGGTCTCCCTGCTCCCAATTTTTTCCTCTCCAATCCATTCTTCATACAGAAACCAGAGCACTTTTCTTCTCTAAAATTAGACCCTTTCATTTCTTTATTTAAAAGTTGTTATTGACTGTTTTTTAGAGTCAAATCCAGACTCAGTAACTTGGTCTGCAGTACTGAATCTTCTGATCTTTATATCTCCTGCTTTTTCTCTCATTTGCATTCCTCTTACTCTACTAACTGAGCAATGAAACACACTTCACCAGAAGCACAATCTTGTTCACTTCCAAACCTTTGTCCCTGTCCCTTCTGCCTGGAGCTCTATTATACTATTCTTCAAAAGACTAACACATATGTATTCTTCAGGACCCAGTTTAGAGTTTAATCTGGAAAGCTTTTCTTGATTGATTGCCTAACGCCTCAGATCCTGTGATGCGCGCGTGTGCGCGCGCACACACACACACACACACACACACACACACACACACCCACCCACCCTCCCCCCCTCCCCCCCTCCCCCCCCTTATAACTCTGCCTGCCTCAGGTGTGTCTCATTTTTCCTCTTCAAAGCACTAGGCGTTTGCATTAGTGTCCTGCTGCTCAGCGGTAAAGAACCCTGCTGCTGATATAGGAGATGTGAGTTTAATTACTGGGTCAGGAAGATACCCTAGAGAAGGAAATGGTAACCCACTCTAGTATTCTTGCCTTGGAAATCCCATAGACAGCGGAGCCCGGCAGACTGCAGTCCGTGGGGCTGCAAAAGAGTCAGACATGACTTAGCAACTAAACAACAGCTACAACAGCAGCTGTAACAAAACCCTACACATGTATAGGCTTAAAACAATAGAAATATATTACCCTACAGCTTTGGAGGTCAAGATGCCCACATAAGTCTCATGTTGTATTCCCTTGAGACTCTTGTCGCCCATTATCAATTCTATCCATCATCTAAATTCCCTATTGTGTAAGATAATGTATTCACAAATCCTTGGGGTTGGAAGTAGACTTCTCTTGGTAGAAGGGAGATTATTTTTCCTGTCACAATAACTGTGGGTTTACCTGTCTGTGAACACTGTGTCACCTCTGTCCCCTTGCCCTAGCAACTCACAGGCCATATGTTTATGTTTCATGAGGAAAAAGGATGGTATTTGTCCTCTTATCAGTGCTCTGATGTCTGGCACAATGCCCAGTATGTAGTAGGTCAGTATGTTGCTGTTGTTCAGTGGCTAAGTCATGTCTGACTCTGTGATCCTGTGGAGTGCAGCACGCCAGATTCCTCTGTCCTTCAATCTCCCAGAGTTTGCTCCAACTCATGTCCATTGAGTCTCTGATGCCATCCATCCATCCCATCCTCTGTCACCCCCTTCTGCTTTTGCCGTCAGTCTTTCCCAGCACCAGGGTTTTTTCCAGTGAGTTGGCTCTTAGTATCAGTTGGCCAAAGTATTGGAGCTTGAGCTTCAGCATCAGTCCTTCCTATGAATATTGAGGTCAATATGTACCTTGAGATAATTAATGACTGAATCAAAGGATCCAAGGACTACTTCAGTTTTTATTCCAATTGTCTTGGTGAAAGACATCAGTTACTTGGTTGTAGAGAAGAAGAAAGCATGTATGAATCACTTCAACTTTCTCCAGCAACACTGTGCCCTGAGATTTTGAAATATTAAAGTATTCAGTTCTTGGGGCAGTAGGGCAGAGATCTCAGAGGTAAGATAACTGTAACTATCCCACAGTATCTTAACCCATGTGATGAAAAAGAAAGGCTTTATTTTGCTTTGATAAAATATATGTTGAAAATAATGGAACATTATTCTATGGAGCAAAGAGGGGTGCAATCTGAACAAGCACCCCCTTTAATGTTAGGTCTGTCCCTGAGAGATGACATCTTATTTAAGATTTCTTTTTAATATCTATTAAGGAAAGCTTAAGATTCTTATAGAGTGTCAGGAAATCAGATAAACAGCAACAGGGACCGATCTTTCATGTACAGCTGATTTTACCTACTGTTATTTATTGCATCAATCCTCAACTTTGGCACAATTAATAGTTTGAAACAGATAATTTTCTGTTAGAAGGAATCTGTCCTATGCATTGGATAACATATTTTTTTCTTTCCAGTTTCATTGAGAATTCAAGGATGTTTAGCAGCATCCCTGGCCTTTACTTACTAGATGCCAGTAATACCTTTCTCAGTTGTAACAACCAATATCTCCAGATGTTACTAAATGGTACCAGTGGGTGAGAGGCAAAATGACTGCCAGTTGACAAATACTGTTACAATGCGTTAGATAAAATTGAACACAATCACCTTGTTTTTCCCCGAAGGATTCTTTGATATTACATAAGGAAGGAGGAGCTCTGCTAATTTGTGTGTTTGTGTAAGGGGTCACATCATGATAGTGGGAATGACATAATTCCTGAGTCCCGTGCACAAGGACACTTTGACCGTAACAAGCATCCAGACTGGAGGACTCCGTCTCTTGTCCCTCTTTTTACTGTTTTCCAAGGATAGGAATTATTTTATTTTTCGCTATCTTTATTCAGCTCTAATAACCAATATCTGCCTGTGCTTACTATGTTCTGGAGGCTGTTATGAAGGATTTAGAAATCGGGCATTCCTCTCTCTTTCCCTCTTTCTGCCCTTCAGTGTGCCACTGAGGGCATCTTGATACCCTCTCTAACAAACATATATGTCATGTAAAATAACAGCTGCTTTCAGAAGCTAACCCAGAAGAGCCAGTCCTGTCCAGAATGTTTCCTCCTTCTCCATGTACCAAGCTCCCTTTGCTTCTAGGAGAAACAGGTGATTGATTCTGAGCTGTGTTATTTGTTTACACTGATCATTTAATGAGCAACACAACTGCACAATAATTGCTTTTATTGGCTTTTCCAGAATGCTGCAGAGAGTGTACCCATCATAAAGTGTCTCTCTATTTCCAATGCAAATTGCTTTCAATTTTTTGGTCGCCTGATAAGCTGGTGAGAGAGAAATGTTTTAAGTACATAATCCTAGAGCCCATTATTAGGAGTATTTTTATTTTCTTATCTTCTGGCATCCATTTCCAAGCAGTTTGTGCCTCTAATCAAGAATGAATGATTCCATATAGAAAAAAAAAATCAGGACTATTTTTTGTTTGTTTGGATCCATTTTCCTTTTTTTTCAAGATAAATTTGCTGGCTGAGTGTGTGATGTACATGATTTCTAGGGACTGTAAAGGCACTTTGACCTAATCTTACCCCTAATTTTTTTCTAATGTTCAACTTAGAGATATATTTGTTTGGCTGATATTTGGAAAAGTAATCTAATTTGGATGAGATGCGCTATCTTTACTTAATATTTTTGTCAAGCAATTTGTAACAGATAGAAAACAGATCAACTCTTAGGAATAGAGGAGAGAGAAATCAAGAAGAGGATTCGGGATCTTAAGGTGATCGTTGCCTACTTAACACTTTTTTTGTCTCCAGTGAATTCCAAGTGTTACATTTCACTTGACTAAATTAAGTATGCATGTTAAAGTTCTGATAAAACAGTCTCTCCTAAGGCAGGGCTTATTAAGAAAAGCAGATTGTTCAGGATTATTTCAAAAGGTTACATTTCTTCTTCCCTTTATGAAACAGGAGAAGATTTTTCTCCAGTGTTCACTGTAAGAACCAGTTGAATTCACTGTTGAGCTGCTGGATGTAAAACTCATAAGGAGGACGGAGGCATCTTTCTATGATTGGGCCCCTCTGGAGTTCTTAATTTTCAGGCTTTTCCACGCTAAGCCTCCAGCAGTTTGTCAGTTACACTTGAGGTTGTCCCTCTCTGGCACCATTTCCCCAGGACTTCTTCTCCTCAGTTTCTGCTTTGGGAAGCTGTAATTATCTGTATTTTTCCCTTTCTCTCCAGTTTTGGAGGCAGAAGTTTGCCTTGTGACCTCATTTACCTGAAGGATCTAGAAGGGTTGTTGGTTTTTATTAGCAAATTGAACCCAGCAATGTATAAAAAGAGTTACCTACCAATGACCAAGCACTTTTTATCTCAAGTAAGCAAAGCCGTTGTAACATTTGGAAATCAATGAGTGTACTTTATCACATCAATAGACTAAGAAGAAAAATCAAATATTCGTATCACTAGACACTGGCAATACATTTGACAAAATCTAACATCAAGATGCACAAGCTGGAATCAAGATTGCCGGGAGAAATATCAATAACCTTAGATAAGCAGATGACGCCACCCTTATGGCAGAAAGTGAAGAGGAACGAAAAAGCCTTTTGATGAAAGTGAAAGAGGAGAGTGAAAAAGTTGGCTTAAAGCTCGACATTCAGAAAACGAAGATCATGGCATCTGGTCCCATCACTTCATGGGAAATAGATGGGGAAACAGTGGAAACAGTGTCAGACTTTATTTTTTCTGGGCTCCAAAATCACTGCAGATGGTGACTGCAGCCATGAAATTAAAAGACACTTACTCCTTGGAAGAAAAGTTATGACCAGCCTAGATAGCATATTCAAAAGCAGAGACATTACTTTGCCAACAAAGGTTCGTCTAGCCAAGGCTATGGTTTTTCCAGTGGTCATGTATGGATGTGAGAGCTGGACTGTGAAGAAGGCTGAGCACCAAAGAATTGATGCTTTTGAACTGTGGTGTTGGAGAAGACTCTTGAGAGTCCCTTGGACTGCAAGGAGATCCAAC
Source organism: Bos javanicus (assembly GCF_032452875.1). Lineage (NCBI taxonomy): Eukaryota > Metazoa > Chordata > Mammalia > Artiodactyla > Bovidae > Bos > Bos javanicus. The sequence goes on along the minus strand of NC_083882.1, from coordinate 72,413,731 downwards.
CAGTCGATTCTGAAGGAGATCAGCCCTGGGATTTCTTTGGAAGGAATGATGCTAAAGCTGAAACTCCAGTACTTTGGCCACCTCATGCGAAGAGGTGACTCATTGGAGAAGTCTCTGATGCTGGGAGGGATTGCGGGCAGGAGGAGAAGGGGACGACAGAGGATGAGCTGGCTGGATGGCATCACTAACTTGATGGACATGAGTCTGAATGAACTCCAGGAGTTGGTGATGGACAGGGAGGCCTGGCGTGCTGCGATTCATAGGCTCTCAAAGAGTCAGACATGACTGAGGGACTGAACTGAACTGAACTGAGGGAATTGCAAATCAGAACAACAATGAGCTACCTCTACCTACTTAACAGAACTGCCACAATCCAAAACACTGATGATATCAAATGCTGACAAGATTATAGAGCAAGAGGAACTTTCATTTTTTGCTGGTGGGAATGCACAGTAATAAAGTTATTTTGGAAGACTATGGATATTAAAATACTTAATAAAACTGTAGTCCATTAAAACACATGTGATCAAGTCATATTTAACCCATGATTTTTTTATTTATCAGGAAATTAATCAATGTAATTTCTCTAGGGTATTAACCAAAGGAAAAAAAATCATGTTTTCTGTTTTCAAAGAAGTCAAACATTAAAAAAAAAAAAAAAAAAACTCTTGACACTTCAGGAACTTCCTTAACTTGATTAAATGTTCTTTACCAAAATCCTGCAACAAATATTATTTATAATGGAAAATTCAGACACTGTCTTTGTAACTGGAGATGAGTCAAGTTTGCTCAGAGCAATATCTAGCAAGAGCACAGGTCATCACTGTGCTCAACTCCAAGGACACTATTCATGTGGTTTTTATTGTGTGTGGGTCTACAGAGGACTAAACCAGAAAGAAACTATACAAATCTTTGAAGTGACACTATTGTAGTGACATTAATAGATAATGTGAAATTTGCTTCAAAATATGGGGGGGGATTAAAAAAATCAGTTTTTTTTTGTAATATTACATACAAGTGTATTCTCCAGATAGATTATGAAACAGTGTGAAATGTAAAATTACTCAGGTTGATAGAAGAAAATGAGAAGCACATGTTTATAATCTGTACATTAGAGAAAGCTTTTTATAATAATTATCATAGAATAGACCACATGGCAAGCCTTTTATTTATTTAATTATACTAAAATTAGGGACTTCTGTTATGGTTAAGGATGTGGGAAAAAGCTAAAAGATGACAGAATGGAAGAAGAGATTAAATAAAACTTATGATTATTTATATCTATTATACTAAGAACTCACCCAAATCAAAAAGAAAATGCAGAAAACCCAATAGACAAAATAGTAATAAAAACAGTAACAGTAGTAATAGTAGAAGTAGTAGTAGCAAATATGCAAAAAGACCATCAGTATATGATGAAACATTCAGTTAAACATTTACTGAGAGCCTGTACCTTGCCAAAAGTAGATATATCATTAAACATAGCCAAAAATCCATGTCTTTATGGAAGGTATATGATTTCAGATTCAAATCAAGCAAAATGCAAAGTAAACAAATATCACTTTGCATGCATCCGATTGGAAGAAATTAGCAAGCTAAGGAATGCCAAGTATGGGAGGGAGTATGGAGTCACAGGATTCCTGAGCACTGCTTCTTTAAGTCCCGACTGTTGCAGTCATTCTATGTACCTTTAAAGCAATATTTAGTCAAATTTTCTACGGGGATTGCTATGGCTAATTGCCTTGAGAATGGCTGATATGGGTTTCTGTATAAGAATATTCAGTACAGTATTGTTTGGAAAAAGATTAAGTCATAGACCATCTCTATATTTATCATTGGGGCAGGATAATTTATACACAACAGACACATGCTGTAAATTATGCCATCAATTAAGGCTAAATAAAAAGGTAGACGTGCACATGGCACCATGGATCAATCTTAAAACTACAGCAGTGAAGGGGAAAAAGTATGTACAGAATGTGATCTATGGTACAGCACTGTTTACTTGTCTGAAATAATACATGTACAATGCAAGACTGCATGTTATTTAAACAATTAGTGAATATGTACAAAATTGTTGGAATAGTTACAAGGGAGAAGAATGAAGGTGGGAAGTGTTTTAAAAGGAAATAAAAGAATAAGAGAACACCAACCATTCTCTGTAACTAAGAGGTTAGGGGAAACACCTCCCTCGGAGGGTAGTTAGGATCAGACAAGTGACTGAATGCTTTGTCAGTTGTTAAATGTGCCTTTGACGTTGGCTTTTATGCACACACGAAGATGCAGCAGTGTTGGCTCAACAGGATGACTGAACTATTTCTAGGAGAATTTCCTAAAAGAGAGTTCATCTTGGTCCCTGTGTCTGGACTATGATAGGGTAGAATGTGAAGATTGTGCATGAAGACATGCCTTACATTGCCTTGGTTGTCTCTATTGGCTGTGTTCCCTGGGTCCAGCCTGTATCGTTAATTCTAGCCTTCTGATGTATACCCTAGAGCATGCGGACAAGAACAGAGCTTAGAGGATTCTGTGCAAACAATAACCACTACTGGAAATGCTTGGCTTAGGGAGATTGGCGTTAGAGAGTGTGTTGTAGGTTCCATGCCCCTTCAGGCATTATCACTGGCTACTATTGAGTTAATTAAAACATCACTTATTAGGGGTGGCAATTGACAAAGGTCTTTAAGGTCAAGTTTAAAAGTTAATTGAAAGAAACTGAACTTACATGAAATATTTAAAAATATTAATTATGCTCTGTGCCAAAAGATCATGTTAATATACTATGTATTGATACAATTAACATATGTATATAGAGTACATAAGAATTTTTACCTATGCATTTGTAGAAAGAGTATCAGATAGACATTGGTTGAATTCTGACTTCGAATGGGCCAAGTGATTAACCTAACTGCCTCAGTTTTTTTCACAAGTAAAATAAGTGCAATAAACTCTATTACATGATTTTATTTATTTGTTCTGGTGAGCATTGGAGAGCATAATCTAAAATACTTAGCTCAATATTTGCAAACAAAGCAACCGACAAGGGATTCATTTCCAGAATAAATAATTCATGCAGCTCAGTATCAATAAAACAAACACCCAGTCAAAAAATGGGTGGAAGATCTAAATAGAGATTTCTCCAAAAAAGATACATGGCCAAGAGGCACATGGAAAGATGTTCAACATCCCTAATTATTAGAGAAATGCAAATCAAAACTAAAATGAAGTAACACCTCACACCAGTCAGAATGGCTCTCATCAAAAAAAAAAAAAAAAATCTACAAACAATTCTGGAGAGGATGTGGGGAAAACGGAACCCTTGTGCACTCTTGGTGCGAATGTAAATTGATACAGCTACTGTGGAAAAGAATATACCTCAAAAAACTAAAGAACCATCATATGACCCAGCAATTCTACTCATGGGTGTACACCCAGAGAAAACCATAATTCCAAACAATGCACTCTAATGTCCACTGTAACACTATTTACAATATCTAGGATATGGAAGCAATCTAAATATCCATCAACAGAAGAATGGATAAGGATATGGCACATAAATACAATGGAATATTCAGTTCAGTTCAGTTTCTCAGACATGCCCGACTCTTTGCGACCCCATGAATTGCAGCATGACGGGCCTCCCTGTCCATCACCAACTCTTGGAGTTCACTCAAATTCATGTCCATTGAGTCGGTGATGCCATTCAGCCATCTCATCCTCTGTCGTCCCCTTCTCCTCATCCTCTGTCATCCCCTTCTCCTCCTGCCCCCAATCCCTCCCAGCATCAGAGTCTTTTCAATGAGTCAACTCTTCACATGAGGTGGCCAAAAGTATTGGAGTTTCAGCTTTAGCATCATTCCTTCCAAAGAAATCCCAGGGCTGATCTCCTTTAGAATGGACTGGTTGGATCTCCTTGCAGTCCAAGGGACTCTCAAGAGTCTTCTCCAACACCACAGTTCAAAAGCATCAGTTCTTTGGCGCTCAGCCTTCTTCACAGTCCAACTCGCACATCCATACATGACCACTGGAAAAACCATAGCCTTGACTAGACAGACCTTTGTTGGCAAAGTAATGTCTCTGCTTTTGAATATGCTATCTAGGTTAGTCATAACTTTCCTTCCAAGGAGTAAGCGTCTTTTAATTTCATGGCTGCAATTTTAAAAAGGAACAAAATAGTATCATTTGCAGAGAAGTGGATGGACCTAGAGTCTTTCATACAGAGCAAAGTAAGTCAGAAAGATAAAAATAAATATCATATATCAACACATATATGTGGAATCTAGAAAAATGGTATTGTTGCTATTTAGTTGCTAAATCATGCCCAACTCTTTGCAACGTCAAGGACTGTAGCCTGCCAGGCTCTTTTGTCCATGAGATTTCCCAGGCAAGAATACTGGAGTGGGTTGCCATTTCCTTCTCTACGGAATCCTCCTGACCCCAGGATTGAACCTGAGTCTCTTGTGTGGCAGGTGGATTATTATTTTACCAGTGAGCTACCTGGGAAAAATGGTACAAGGCAACCTTTTGGCAAAGCAGAAATAGAGACACAGATGTTGAGAACAAATGTATGAACACCAAGGAGGGAACAGGTGGGGGTAGGATGAGTTGGGAAATTGGGGCTGACGTACATACTCTACTATGTTGGGCTTCCCAGGTGGCTCAGTGGTAAAGAATCTGCCTGCCAATGCAGGAGACATAGGAGACAAGGGTATGATCCCTGGGTAGAGAAGATCCTCTGGAGAAGGAAATGGCAAACCATTCCAGTATTCTTGCCTGGAGAAGCCCATAGACAGAGGAGCCTTGCATGATGCAGTCCATGGAGTCGCAAAGAGTCAGAAGTGACTGAGTGAGCACGTGTGTGCACGCACGCACGCACACACACACAAATATAAAATAGATAACTAATGAGAACTTACTGTATAGCACAGGGAACTCTGCTCAGTGCCCTGTGGTGACCTAAATAGGAAGGAAATCCAAAAAGAGGAGATATATGTGTATGTATAGCTGATACACTTTGCTGCACAGTAGAAGCCAACACAACATTGTAAAGCAACTATACTCCAATAAAAATTAAAAAAAAAAACAAAACACCTAACACAGTACCTGGCTTCTATGAAGTGCTCAGTAATGAATATCTGCTATTATTACATTAAAGGGTTTTGATATGTTGACTCTTTTATCTACAGAGAGTCTGTAAAATTATCCCTGAATGTTTTAAAGCCTCTATCTGTGATAGTGAGATGCTCTGATTTATCTGATGTTGAATCATTTAACAGAAGGCATGTGTTAGAGTCATGAATTTTGAAGTCATAAATGTTCCAATGCAGTTCTCTCCACTTGGTACAGCAGGCAGTTGAGATGCAGAGGGGTCTTCAGAATTTCAAATCAGTAAATTTACAGAGGGGAGTCTCAAACTGAGATATATCTGCAGTCTGGAGTTTGACCTTTCTGTAGTATTTATTGTTATCATTTGGGGTTTTGTGTAGATATTATTTCTATACATTCAATGGAAGGCAATGCGGGTGCCTCAGAGTTATGATAAGGTCTGGGCTTCCCCGGTGGCTCAGATGGTAAAGAATCCACCTGGAATGCATTAGGGTTTGATCCCTGGGTTGGGAAGATCCTCTGGAGGAGGTCATGGCAACCCACTCTAGTATTCTTGCTTGGAGAATCCCCATGGACAGAAGAGCCTGGTGGGCTGAAGTCCATGGGGTCACAAAGAGTTGGACACAACTGAGTGACTAAGCACAGCACTCTTCCCATAAGCAATTAGCATGTTAACAACCTGCTGCTGCTGCCAAGTTGCATCAGTTGTGTCTGACTCTGTGCGGCCCCATAGACGGCAGCCAACCAGGCTCCCCCGTCCCTGGGATTCTCCAGGCAAACCTAGATGGGTAGAAAAGGTGAGCATCGAACATGAAAATATTTCTAAAATAATGAATATCTTAGTAAATGCCATAGGAGAGAGGTAATACAGATTCAAGTGTTTGTTGAGGACTTAGTGGAAAAGGAATTATATCCAGTAGCTTTAGAATGGAGACTACTTATGTTCATAGAAAATGAAGAGAGCATTCCAGGCAGAGAAGCTGTGAGTGAGAGCACAAGACTTGAGAAGAATGAAGTATAAAGAGTAGTCCAGTTGAGTTAAGAAGTCTTTATTAGACACTATGCTATGCTAAGTCACTTCAGTCGTGTCCGACTCTGTGCGACCCAAGAGATGGCAGCCCACCAGGCTCCCCCGTCCCTGGGATTCTCTAGGCAAGAACACTGGAGTGGGTTGCCATTTCCTTCTCCAATGCATGAAAGTGAAAAGTGAAAGTGAAGTTGCTCAGTTGTGTCCGACTCTTAGCGACCCCATGGACTGCAGCCTACTAGGTTCCTCGGACCATGGGATTTTTCCAAGCAAGAGTACTGGAGTGGGGTGCCATTGCCTTCTCCATATTAGACACTAATGAGTGCTTTATTCAGGAAAGAGGAGGGAATAAAGGAGGAAAGGATGGAAACAGGGAGGTGGAAATAAGGGAGGGAAGCAATGGACAAATGAAAAGAAACACCATTAAAAGGAACACAGTTGAGTCTGATGTAGTGATGTGGATGAACCTAGAGTCTGCCACACAGAGTGAAGTCAGAAAGAGATAAATGGATATCGTATATTAACATGTATATGTGGAATCTAGAAAAATGATGAACCTATGTGAGGGAAGGAATAGAGACAAAGACATAGAAAATGACTTGTGGATCCAGTGGGCAAAGGAGAGGGGAGGATGTTTGAGAAAGTATCATTGACATAGATGCCCTACAGTGTGTAAAACAAATAGCCTGTTGGAACATGCTGTATATTCAGGGAGCTCAGCTCTGTGCTGTGATGACCTAGATGGGGTGGGATTGTGGGGAGGGAGGTTCAACAGGGAGGAGATATAATATATATATATAATAGTTGATTCGTGTTGTATACAGTAGAAATGAATACAACACTGTGAAGCAATTGTTGTTCAGTTGCTCAGTCATGTCTGACTCTATGTGACCCCACGGACCAGGCTCTTCTGTCCACAGAATTCTCCGGACAAGAATATTGGAGTGGGTAGCTATTCCCTTCTCTAGAGGATCTTCCCAGTCCAGGGGTTGAACCCAGGTGTCCTGCATTGATATATATCTTTTATCAGGCTGAGAGATTTGCAATTAATCCCACAAATGGGTTTAGCTAATGCTTGCTCTCAACAGTTTGTGTTGGCTTCTTTCTAGCAAATTTAGTTCAGAATTGGTGGTCGTCGGTATACAGAACTTTGGATTTAGTCACTTGAATGGTTGATACTTGCTGTTCCTTCCCGGGGACAATAATCTGAAGGAGCAAAAACAAAAGCAGTGTGTGCACAGGGCCAGATAAATTATAAGTCCAGTCAGAACCCCAGCAAAATAAACAATGTTTCTGAAACACAAGTCATGACCACAAAGAATGGATGAATTATTACTCTGGCATTTCCTTTGTTATTTATGTCTGGAAATCAATCAACAGCTGAAGGAATGGAGTAATTTATAAGTCAGGTGCTGTCAAATACTTGTGGGTCTCAACCGGTAGAACCTGTCCATGAATTCCTATGAAAATGGATGGCAATAGAAAATAATCTTATTACATGCCTGACATTCATAATCTGGTACACATTATCCTAAAGGATATAAAAACATGAATTAAAAATACCATAGCTGCTGAAAACAGAATTTCCCACTGACTGTACAAAACCTTTTCTCTTTCCTCACCACACCTTGTTTAATAAAAATAGATGTAGGTGATGGAACATTTATTATGAAAACAAGTTAACCAAAAAGACCTGTCAATTTGATGGAGGAGGTTATTTGTTCAACAAAATATCCAGGCACATGAGGCAATCTGGAAATCCAATAGGGAAAGCAGAGACACCCCTGCTCTCCCACCTGCCTTCTTGACCAGAAATAAATGTCTGAAGAGCACTGATTAAAAGTATAGACATAGCTTTATGAACATATTTTGCTTCATCAGCTTCAGAAGGACTAAGGGGTGATTGGTCTTCTCATGAGAGCAGAATTTAAACAAGGATCTTGTTGGAAATAGCCAGGCAATTTATCTGCCTCTGTCTCTCCCTCTGCATCTTAGGAGCAGTTGTGTGGTTTCCCCAAGCCCATTTTAGCCGATGAACCCTTACTCATGGAGTCCGCCTCTCAGGGCCAGAGCTATATTAGCCAAACTAATAGGACTCTGACTAGTTTAAGATGCCAAGGATCAGTTCAATGATGGAGAAATATAATTGACAGGCAGGGCAGCTGTTTCCCATTACTTCCTGCAGGCTACATGGTAAGAAAAGTTCTCATTGAAAGTTATTTTGGTAAAGAATAGTAAGATACAGTTGAGTTAATTAGACAACATCAATGGCTCGTGGCACCAAGATGATTACCCATGAGATTATTTTCATTTTGTAGATGAACCTAAAATGGTTGTACTCAGAGGACCCTCCATCCCAAATAATGTCAGAATAATGTCAGATTGAAAAAGATCCTGATGCTCGGAAAGATTGAAGGCAAAAGAGAAGAGAGCAGTGGAGGAAGAGAGGTTAGATCACATCACTGACTCAATGGACATGAACTTGAGCAAACTCTGGGAGATATTGGAGGACAGAGAAGCCTGGTGTGCTGTCCATGGGGTCACAAAGAGTCAGACATGACTGAGTGACTGAACAACAACAAATGTCAGATTGGACTTTCTCTTTTGTTTAAGGATGAGCTCGTGTGTTTCAAGTCATGGCCAAATCCCAGTCGCTTAAAACAACAGTTTTATTTCTCACTCAACCATGTGTCCATGTGAAGTCGGTCTTCATTGCTCCATCAGGACCCAAGCTGATGAGAACCTCCACCATCGTGAACCTTACCATCCCTGTGCCAGGGAAAAAGGAATAAAGTGAACTGGGCACTAGTTTTTAACCGCTTGGCCCTGGAAGGTGAAGCACAAAGTTTTCTCTCATGTACCATTGTCTTACGAAAGACAGATGGCTGTGCCTGACTTCAAAACACACTAAACATATTTCATACTTTAAAGAATGAGAATGGGAATATGGTAAATAGTCCCAATGTGCCCCAAAATGCACTAAAAAATTCTTAATCTTTGAGTTTCGTTTTTCTAGATATACTTTCCATCTGCCTATTAAGTTTAACCATATTGTCCGTAATGTGGTTTTATTTATATTTGCTAACGATACACATTTAAATTCTGATTGTTTTCACTTGAACTAAAATGCGTTTGGTCTCTAAACCCAGAAATATGTTCATTGCCTAGTGGAGGTTACTCCTACAGAGACCTGTCCTCTGTATGTTCACTAAACTCTTTACATTGACTTATTCAAGTTTCCATGACTTAAGGGTCATCAGTGTGCACGCTGCTGTTGCTCCCCCGCGTGCAGGTACCTGGACCATTCTGGATTAGTAACCCCGTGGGCCAAGTGCACTGTTCTGGAAATCAACACTAAGATTATATGATAACTATTACTATTTGCCAGCTGTGCCAAGTTCAGGCTAATTTCTTAGAAGAAAAAATTGTTATCTAGCCATAGACTATACCTCCAATTTAACGAGAGGGCATTCTGATGAGATGGGGGGGCACAGTTCTGGATAGGTTTATGGGCTCTTTTCACTTACCAGCTGGACTACTTCCTATATCCTTCACTCTCGGCTTTGATGTCCTCATCTGCAAAATGGGATGATATGACTCTTTTTTTAAGACTTTTGTTCATGTGGACCATTTTTAAAGACTTTATTGAATTTGTTACAATATTGCCTCTGCTTTATGTTTCAGTCTTCCAGTGGAGAGGCATGTGGGATTTTATTTCCTGACCTGGGATCAAACCCACACTCCCTGCTTTGGAGGGCCAAGTCTTAACCACTGGACGACAAGGGAAATCCAGTAATACCCACTGTGAGTTTTGTCATTATGTAGTAAGCACCTCCTCTTAATACTGTACTAAATACAATTCCTGGTGCAAAGTAAATGCTAGGCAAATATTTGTGGGGAGGACATGTTATTTTCAACAGGAATCCAGTGTTCACCTACTTTGCCACTAGATGGTGAATTGAGGTAAAACAAAATATTTGCTGAAATTTTATTTTCCAACAGTCAAGACGGGGAAGAAATTATCCACAACATATGGATGTTTATGGTTGTTTGTTGGTGTTTACACTAGATGAGCAAATTAGTCAAATGAGCAGTATCAATACAATCAGTGTGAACCCTGATGGTGCGTAAGAGCCCTGCGTTTAATGTAATTGATCACAAATTGATTTACAGCTGATGCTGGTTGACAATCTCAGTTCTTTCTGGCTTTTTTTCTAAAATTTTTTGGTGCATTTTTTGTGTGTGTTTGTTGGTCATTAAACTGATAGTCAGCCAAAATGAAAGAAAAGCAAATGAGTAACTCTTAAAGTTGCTTTTCCTCTATCATCACACAGTCATTCCTATTGCAAATATTTGCTTCTTTCAATTTGCTGCTGCTGCTGCTTCTTCTGTGTTTTTTTTTTTTTAAACAAATGCATTTAACCAAGAACGAGCGGGAGCGGGAGGTGAGGTTGCCCTGGCTGGGCTCGGAGTGCCTCAAACTGCTGCCAGCTCTGGGTCTGCACAGGTTTGGGTCTGCACTCCTGGGCACTGGCATTGCCACCTCCTGGCACTGGTTCCCCAGCAGCAAGGGTGCACACTGCCGCTGCCTCTTTCCAGCCTCCCAGCCAGGACTGCGAGGAAAGGGGGAAAGAAGGTTTTCATGTCTGAAGTTTTTCAGGAGTTGGAATTTTACCTGTACTTTCTTGGTATGCTAAATCTTTTTATTTCATCCTTTTAAGTAATAAATGATAAAATGATATGAATTGCTTAGGGTTTTTTTGTAAATTTAACTTCTATGTTCCTTCTTTTCTTCCTTTCTTTCTCCCTCCCTTACCCCCTCCTGCCTCCCTTCATCTCTTTCTCTTTTATCCCTCAATCAATTATTTCCTGAGTGTCTTCTATGCATCAGAAAGTGTTCTAAGCACTAGAAATGCAGTGCTAATATTCCATTCTCAAAGGAGCAGAAAGATCAGAAACTAAACACAGAAAGTGATAAGAGCTGTGAAGAAAAACCAAGCAAATGGCAACAAGGATGCCTCCATTTTATATCTGTTGGTCCAAGAAATAGGCATCAAAATATATATATGAATTAAGCCATAGGGCAAGCCTACAGAGTACCTAAGAAAGAGTATTCTAGATATGAAAATGAAAGTGTTAGTCACTCAGTCCTGTCCAACTCTTTGTGACTCCATGGACTGCAGCCTGCCAGGTTCCTCTATCCATGGTATTTTGCAGGCGTGGAAAATGCTGGAATGAGTAGCCATTCCCTTCTCCAGGGGATCTTCCCAACCCAGGTATCAAACCTGGGTCTCCTGCATTGCAGGAAGATTCTTTACTGTCTGAGCAACCAGGGAAGCCCATTCTAGGTATAGACAGAAATAAGTATCATTACTCTGAGCAGGAACTTCTGTGATAAGCAGAAGCCCAGTCTGACTGATTACAGGAGGTAAAACATGATATCAGAGGAGTAAGCAAGAACCAGGAGCCACATTATGTAGAATTTTGTGGACCGTGGCAAAAGTCTGGATATATTATGAATGTGAAATAAAGTTATGAGTTAGTTTTGAACAGGTAAGTGAAGTGATCAGATTTACTTAGCTGCTGTATGGAAAAGAGACTTTAGAGAGAAAAAGAAGGAAAGAAGTGAGATCAATCAGGACCTTATCCAGGCAAGGAATGTTGATTGCACAAGACTGGAGTGATGTCCACAGAGGGAGTGAGGAGGAATTGCATCAGGGACATGTTTCGCTAGTTAAATAAAGATGGAAGAAAAGTTATGACCAACCTAGACAGCATATTAAAAAGCAGAGACATTACTTTGTCAACAAAGGTCTGTCTAGTCAAAGCTATGGTTTTTCCAGTAGTCATGTATGGATGTGAGTTGGACTACAAAGAAAGCTAAGCACCGAAGAATTGATGCTTTTGAACTGTGTTGTTGGAGAAGACTCTTGAGAGTCCTTGGACTGCAAGGAGATCCAACCAGTCCATCCTAAAGGAGATCAGTCCTTGGTGTTCATTGGAAGGACTGATGTTGAAGCTGAAACTCCAATTCTTTGGCCATCTGATGCGAAGAACTGACTCATTTGAAAAACCCCTGATGCTGGGAATGATTGAGGGCAGGAGGAGAAGGGGACAACAGAGCATGAGATGGTTGTGTGGCATCTCTAGCTCAATGGACATGAGTTTGAGTAAACTCTGGGGGTTAGTGATGAACAGGGAGGCCTAGAGAGCTGAAGCCCATGGGGTCACAAAGAGTCAGACACGACTGAGCAACTGAACTAATTAATAGGACCTGAGACAGGGCAGTGGTATTGTACACACTTTCCCTTGGCATCTGAGCTGTATAAGAACTCCACTAAGCAAATGGCTAATTCAATCTCTGCTCTTTCATCTGCATTTCTCTCTGCCTATTGAGAATGTGGTGCTTCTCAGGTGGCTCAGTGGTAAAGAATCTGCCTGCCAGTGGAGGAGACATGGGTTCGATCCCTGAGTCAGGAAGATCCCTAGAGTAGGAAATGGCACTCTGCTCCAGTATTCTTGCCTAGAAAATTCCGTGGATAGAAGAGTCTGGTGGGCCACAGTCCATGGGGCTACAGAGTCGGACATGACTGAGCAACTAAGTAAAGTGCATTGAGAATATATGTTAAGAGGGATTTGGACATTTTAAGAAGCTCTGAAAGTTAAGTCCAGGTTTTCTGAATCATCACAGGAGATGGCTTTCTCCAGCATAAAAGATAACTTCATCTCCCAATAAGAAAGGAGAGTCACCTCTAACATACTTCACTCACAGTAAGCAATTAATGAAATGATGAACATCAATTATTAGAATGTCCATTACTGCAGATCCAGGGCCTGGGGATATGTAGCATTGTCTAAAGGCTTTAAAATTATCAACCAGTCCTAGCTGCTTCTCTAGTTAATATGAATCCTCCCACTGCTGATATTCCAGAGATAAAACCCCAAGCTCCTGAAGGAGGTAGAAATTAAACTTTGTAATAAATTATGTGCTATCTGAGACTGCATTCTGCAGTGATACCACCTGGGCTACTGATAAATAAACAGAGTTATAAAACATAGACCCTGTCAGAGACTCCGAATTCCATTACCTGTATCTACTCTCTGCTCTCTCCTTTCCATTTTATTTTTCTCTTGAGTTCTTTAAACGAGAACAATCTCTATTGAGTTATTTTGGTCCTCATCCATTTCTTTTTAGAAGTTAACAATTCATGCAAAATAGGGTCTAATTTTTTTCTTGAGTATTTAGCAGGACAACTAATCTTCATTTTAAAAAGCTGTCTAGAGTCTTTTTTTCCCTTTCCTCTTAGTCTGGACAGATTTCATTAGCAACCATAAAACAAAAACACCACCATTTCCTGGCCTTTAGGCTAGTGTGTCTCTGGAAAGCATTGCCCAGGCCTTCGAATTGTCTCTGAAGCATTAGGCTTGCATGGTCACTAGATTTATACCTAAGGGGATTATATTCCAGGTGTTTCTCTGGGGACATTCTCAAGGACTCCCTTTATTCCTCTTTGCTGTGTACTGGTCTCCCTGTCATTCCTGACTCTCTTTATCAGCCTGGGTGACTTTCTATCCACATAGTGAACACTTCCAGCACACTGAACTCTAAGTCTTTAAACTTTTAATTGTCATTGAGTGTGAAAAGAATTCATATGCTTAGAATTCCTAACATGGAGAAATCCCTTAGATGAATGTTGTTTACATGTTACAAAAAAAGAAAAATGGAAGATTCTGATATGTTGGCTAGATCCTAAAACCTCATCAATATTTCCATTGAGAATGATGATCTGGATTAGTTCAAGGTTGCTTTGACTTCAGTTTACTAAGGAAGTAAGAAACAGTGGAAAGGACATATGTGAGTTGCGGAGTGGGTGTGGTTCTCCAGTGCCTCTCTCTCTCCTTGCAAAGGAGCACTTGAAGCTAAGGTCCATTTGTGTTTGATTTACTCTTTGTTTTCCAGTGGATTTTCCCTAATGAAGGAGAAACTTCTAATCTTTAAGTTGGTCAGTTTGTGTGAGGGGGAAGTTGGACAGTTTAATTGTCACTGAATGATTTACTACAGATCAGAGAGGCAAATAGAAATACCAGCATAATTGCCTGTCTTGTCTGATACCCCTTTTCTTAATTTCTATATTAAGAATAGGTGGAAATGGCCCTAACTTTAAAAATGAGAAAGAATAAAGGGACAGAATTTCAATGCCTACTATCAGTTGTATCCTATGGAAATCCCATAAAATTTCAATTTTACAGGAGAAAAATTTAAGGCAGATTGAAAAGTTACATGCACCTCCCCATAAAAGAATTATGGTCACTGTAATTGAAAGTGGAAAAGACAGATGGGCACAGCAACCAACTCCTTGATGAAATATTTAATGAGGTGATTACTTAATAGGAATAATTGCTGATCTGAATTTGCAAACTCCACCGAGGAGGAGCAGTATGTTCTGTGAGCTTAAGCTAAGGGGCTTTTTGAAGTTACTATCTCTCCTACAGATTAAGAGGGAAAATAAAATACATCTTTTAGGAGAAGAGTTCTCTTCCCTTTTTCTCCCCAAGATTATTTTTCTCTCCTCTTTTCCTGTCTTATGTTCAAAGAGATATTTAAATCAATACAAACATAAAGTGGAAATCCTTCTTATGTCCAATTATTCAGAATAATTTTAAATATGCTCCCCACTTTTTATAAATGCTAAATCATATTGAATGATTCTGGAAGAAACTAGTAAGCAGGTTTCACTGCATTGTCTTTAAACATCACTCCTTTCCTTTTTTGTTTTCTATCTTAAAGAAGCTCTTTGTCAATGTCAGTGTATGGCAAAAACCACCACAATATAGTAAAGTAATTAGCCTCCGATTAAAATAAATAAATTAATTAAAACAATTTTTTTTAAAAAGCTCTTGAACTTTTCTTTCACGTGTATAAAATAACTTTTTTTTGCTTCACATACTGAATCATCCTTACTTTTACCTTTTTATCAAAGTTTGTCCATTCTGGAGCCATTCTCTCTAGGACCTAGAAGCCTCACCATTCAAAGACATGTCAGCTCCCCACCCCTGCACGTACCACGGAACCTGGAATTATCAGTTACCACCACCTTCAGACCTCTAGAATAAGCTGCTTTAAATCTGATGGTCTTCAGAATGAGTAGTATATTGTGGACACTTGGTAAACAGCTTGCCTTAGTGTTGGAGCGTATACATGTGTGCTAAGTTGCTTCAGCTGCGTCTGACTCTTTGTGACCCAATGGACTGTAGCCCGCCAGACTCCTGTCCATGGGATTCTCCAGGCAAAAATATTGGAGTAGGTTGCCATGCCCTCTTCCAGGGGAACTTCCTGACCCAGGGATTGAACCCACGTCTCCTTTGCAGATGGGTTCTTTACCACTAACACCATTTGGGAAGCCCAGGAGTTGGAGTACATACCTTTTATTTATACCAAGAATATATCATGCTGCCATACCTGTCTTCCATTTATTTGTCTCTCTTGACTGTGGTGTGTTTTAGTAGAAGTGGGATCTTTACAGAAATATAGCAATGATATAGATACCAGCATGACTACCAGATTATAGTGTCAGAGTAGAAAGGCAATTAGGTGCAATATATCTGGGTGGAATTCACTCAGAATTAGTTAAGTGTTGTATCTATGCTTGCTTCTTAAGAATTAGGGGGCAAGAGTTGTAGGCTTTTCAAATTAGCAATGTTAGTGTTTTATATTTACATTTTCTGTATACATACTGTGTGCATGTGTGTGTGTGTGTGTGTGTGTGTGTGTGTGTTGAGAACACTCAAGATCTACTCAACAAGTTTCTGTTGGTGGACTGGGAATTGGTAGAGGCTTTATGAAAAACACTAGGGGCTTCCCTAGTGGCTCAGATAGTAAAGCTTCTTCCTGCAGTGTGGAAGACCTGGGTTCAATCTCTGGGTTGGGAAGATCCTCTGGAGAAGGAAATGGCAACCCACTCCAGTACCCTTGCCTGGAAAATTCCATGGACGGAGGAACCTGGTACGCTACAGTCCATGGGGTCACGAAAAGTCGGACACGACTGAGTGACTTCACTTTATGAAAAACAGTACAGAGGTTCCTCAAAAAATTAAAAATAGAGCTTCTATACAATCCAACAACCTCACTTCTGGATAGACATCAAAGGAAATAAAACCAGTATCTTGAAGAGATATCTGCACTCATATTTATTGCAGCACTATTTACAATAGCCAAGTTATGGAAGCAGTTTAAGTGCCCATAGACAAGTGAACGGATAAAGAAAATGTGATACACACACATACAAAATTTTTACATTTTCTTAATAACAAATAGACATGTAAGACATGACTATTCCATTTATATGTGATAGAATTTGTTCAAACTAGTGTGGAGAAAACTAATAATTTTAAGAAATCTCTAGTCAGGACTGGGTCGAGAGTCTTGAGCTTGATTTTGATTTCCTTTGCCATTCTTAGGCACATTCTTCCAAAACATTAGCCAAGTCCGCTACCAAGAGCTTGTTTGTACATTAGCATTAAGAAAAGTTCTTATTTTTGACAGCAATTTAGCCGAGTTTGGGTCCCATGCTAGAGAGTGCACATGACATAGACCATGATGTGATTGACGTAACTTGGAGCGATCTCATGTAAGGTTTGTTTCCTCACCTCTTTCAGGTCCATGGTCAAATACCTAGAGTTCATCAAACCTTCCTGAGCACTCCATGAACATAACACTGCCCTTGCCCACGCCTTGCACCCACCTTCCTTGCTCTACACTGTTCTCTGTGGAACGTACCTCTGTGTGACTGACCACATAGGTTATAGGTCTTAGTTTGTCCACCTTCAGCTGCCCTGAAATGTAAACTCCATGAGGATGCTGCAGCTGCAACTTTATGTTGGTGGTGGTTTCATTGCTAAGTTGTGTCCAACTCTTGCGATCCCATGGACTGTAGCCTGCCAGTCTCCTCTGTCCAGGGGATTTTCCAGGCACGAATACTGGAGTGGGTTGGCATTTCCTTCTCCAGGGGATCTTCCTGACCCAGGGACTGAACCCAAGTCTCCTGCACTGCAGGCAGGTTTTTTTTTTTTTTTTTTCACCAACTGAGCTACCAGGGAATTAGCTCCTGGTGTATGCATATACACAGTGAAATATTATTCAGCCATCAAAATGAGATCTTGCCATTTGTGACATGTGGATGGACCTATAGGGTATTATGCTAAGTGAAATGTCAGACAGTAAAAAACAAATTCCATATGCTTTCACTTACATGTGGAATCTAAAAAACAAAGCAAATGAACCAACATCACAAAACAGAACCTTAGTCATAGATACAAAGAACAAACAAGTAGTTTCCAGACGGGAGGGAGCTAGATGAGAGGAATAGGTGAGGTAGATTAAGAGGTAAAACTTCCTGTTACAAAATAAGTGAGTCATCCATATGAATTGTAGAGAGTAATGAATATAGTCAATAATTGTGTAATATCTTTGTCAGGTGATATACCATAACTAGATTTATCATAGTGATCATTTTGAAATGAATAGAAATATTGAATCACTGTGTTATGTACCAAGAGCTAACATAACATTGTAGGTCGATTGTTTTTCAAAAACAAAGAAATTCATTAAAAAAAAAAAAACAGATTTGTGATTACCAGAGGTAGGGGTTGCAGGGAGGGGAAATTGGATGAAGGTAGCCCAAAAGCACAAACTTCAAATTATAAGATAAAGAAGCACCAAGGATCCAATGCAAAACCTGATGTATAGAATTAACACTGCTGTATGTTATATGTGAAAGCTGCTAAGAGTGTAAATTCTAACCATTCTCCTCAGAGGAAAAACAACTTTTCCTATTTCTTTTATTTTGTAACTGTATGAGATGATGGATGTTCACTAAACTTATTGTGGTGATCATTACATGGTGTATGTATAAATTACTGTGCTATACACCTTAAGCTTATTCCGTGCTATATGTCAATAAAACTGGAAGCAAAACAGGAGCAGAAATGAAAGACAGCCAGATGAAAACAATAATTCCATGCTCCAGATCTTTATTCATTTTTTTCTTATGATTTAATTGAGTAGAATCCATTCATATCTAAGTGTTTTTCAAGCAAACTATTAATGCTGAACATTACATATACTTTAAAGCTCATGTGTAAAGTGTCCATTGATATCACAAGATATCAATCTCTGACAAAGAAGAAAAATATATATATAATTCTCAGGGAAACCTCAGTAAAAGCGAGCTTATCCATCTCCTGCCTTCTGATACTGCTAGCACTTTAATCTCAGATGTTCAACCCCCAGAACTGTGGGAATAAACATCTGTTGTTTCTAAGCCACCCAGTCTACAGCCACCCATAGAACTAAGACATAGTCCTTATTTCAAAAATCCTACATGAATTAGGTCTATAGATTTTCACTTTTTGTGAGTCACAGTGTAAGCAATGAATGCAGGTAATCCATTTACAGGGGATATTTTTAAGACATAGGCTCCCCTGAGTCCCTCATCAGGCCACATTGTGCTGTGTATAAGAGAACAAGCTAAATGGAAGACTTACTGAGTGATGTGTGTCCAAGGTGTAGCTCTCAGTGATATAAATAAAGTTGAAGCATATATTTGAAGAACTAAGATGGCATCTAGATAAAATACTTGAAGAAATAAACAGGACACAACTATCAAAAGAGAGATGCCTGGGGCATATAGTTCCTATCCGGTTGAAAGAAACAACAAACACACAAGCAAACAGAAGGTAAAGCATCTGCCTACAATGCGGGAGACCCGGGTTCGATCCCTGGGTTGGGAAGATCCCCTGGAGAAGGAAATGGCAACCCACTCCAGTCTTCTTGCCTGGAAAATCCCATGGATGGAGGAGCCTACAGTCCACAGGGCCGCAAAGAGTTGGACACGACTGAGCGACTTCACTTTCACTTTCAATCTCAAATAGGTATTTCCCTAAACAATTTCATGTAAGTCTGTGCAAGAGAAAACACTCACCATATGACCGCATACACGCACACACGAACACTCATTCTCTCTCAGTCTCCTTTGTAGCCAGCAGAGCCGCGGGAGAAACAAGCAATGGGATTTCATGATTTGAGGTCCTTCCAACCCCTGCATGCCACTGAATGTGGATAATAAATAAATGGATACGTATCCTGATATTAAGTGCTTTTGAACAAATGGAGGATTCCAGCTGATCAGAGGAAATGAAGTCACTCTGGCCCTCTATTAGCAGAGATACCAGCCTCATATATTCATTTCTAACATCACTCACAGGGGTGGGTGCTTCTTACCAAGAGTGATACTGAACTAAATCAAACATGACCTTGTTTGATTAGAAAACCAATAGTTACTTCTCCCCGGGGAACTTCATGGTCTTTTGCTATGAAACCTAGAAGTTGAGTGAATAATACAATGGAAAGGTGCTAAAACAGGCAACCCTCTCAATAATTAAAAGACATAAAAAGAAATTGCCTGCAAATTTAGCAAAACTAACATGATATCCAACATAGCTATCTCAGGATCCCAAGGTAACTTTGGCATCACTGTATGGAAGTCCATACTGAGGATTTGGTTAGGGTTGGTGATGGGGACCATGGCAGAGAAAGATAGCGACAAGCAGAGTCACAAGGAAGGGCTGATGAGAACCACTTCTCAGTGGTGGAAGGGAAGATCAGCATTTACTTTTCTCAATGTTGCTTTACTTAAGCCATATAGACATGCCTGTGTGTGTCCAATATATGTATATATATAATATATATTATACACACACAAATTTACATCCACACACATATATATCCACATATGTATGCATGTATATATTTCTTCTCGTTATGTGAATATTTTCATGATGATTTGTTTTTTTGGTAGGTGATATAAATAGAATCTGATCATATTTCTGAAGAAGCCTACTTTTTGCCAAAGTTAGGCTTCTGATTGTGAGGCCTTGATTGATTAGCTTACATTGACAGGTATGGTCTCATATTGAAAGGCAGTGCTCTTGACACACTATTCTAGAAGCTTTTGCAGTATCTCACAAGTTGATATATATAGCTTAACAATTAAGGGTAAGGCTGATTTCAAAGTAAATTAACTAGGCTTCTCTGGTGGCTTAGATGGTAAAGAATCTGCCTGCAATGCAGGAGACCAGTGTTTGATCCCTGGGTTGGAAAGATCCCCTGGAGAAGGGAATGGCTTCCCACTCCAGTATTCTTGCCTGGAGAATTCCATGGACAGAGGAGACTAGCCAGCTACAGTCCATGGGATTGCAAAGAGTCAGACACAACTGAGCAACTAACATTTTCACTTTCTTTCTTTTAAGGACTCATCTGATTAGGTCAGGCCCACACAGGATAACCTCACTTTTTACTAACTCAATGTCAGTTGATTAACGACCTTAGTTACATCTGAAATATCCCTTTGGATGTATAATGTAACATAATCACAGGCACAGTGACTCATTGTACTCCTGAATCCCACCCACATTCAAGGGGAAAGGGTCATACAGGGAACATATAGTGGGGAGGGGCAGGAATCTTGGAGATAAATGAGATCTGCTTGCCACACTCTTTTTGCCCTCTATGCTTACTGACTGATACAGAACTTTTTTGCAAAGAGTCAGACATGACTGAGCAACTAAGCACACGAAGATTCATAACAGCCATGACAACATTTTTTAGACCTTACCACATACCCTGTACTATGCTAAACACTTTCATTTGATGATTTTTTTTTCCTCCCAAAAACTCAGTGAAGAAATACTAATGTTATCTCTGTTTTATAGATGAGGAAACTGAGACTTCACTTGAATAGCTCCCCATGACGACACACCGGGACAGAGCACAGCAGAAGTGTAGGCAAATGTGTTATCTTACCACAGTCAACTTATAATTTCACTCTGTTTAAGACGACATTGGGCCAAGCAGTCACTGAAATTAACCTCCAATAAAAACCACAGGTACATTCTCTAACTATTCAGATCAGGATAAATAGTCAGTAAACCTACAACCCAGGCAAGAGGAAAAAGGAGAAATATATATGTTCAAGCAGCATTCACAGCGTTGCAGTGACATTGCCCAAGGAAAAAAACAGAAAAGCCTCATCAGCATTCACAAATTTCCTAAATATAATATAAAAATACATTCCTTGTCATACTTAATGACACTGCTGCCACTTGGAGTGATTGGAGCTTCCGATTTTTTTATTTAAAACCATTCTTTCCCTCTCTCTCTCTTTCATCAAAGCCAATAGGATCCACAAACAGCACTAGGCCTAAGGCCCCAGAGCGGAGCCAAAGCATGTTGAACATCAGTAGCAGAGAAAATAAGAGGCAATAATTCCCTACAACTGAAATAGCAGATGCACACACACTGAAAAGCAGGCATGTTCCCTTAAGACATAGATCCTGGAACACCTGACCACTCCTCTAGGAGTTAAAGTACTTTTTGAAAGCACATGTATGAATGTCAATGTCGCCTAAGGTGCTATTTATGAATACATTATAACATGTGGGCAAATCTTGACTGTGATGACTTTTTCTAACTCTGCATCAGAAAGCCTGGTTTTGCAACGGTGTCTTTCTTAACTCCTTTTTCTTTCTTTCTTTTTTTTTTATCTTAACTCTTAACCCATTCCTAGTGAGTGAGTAGTATGCAGGCCTTGTCTGTCATAGGCATTATTTGCTGCATAGCTATGCTTTTTTTCAAAGACCACAAAGTGGTAACATAAGGGCTAAATCACTGAACTCATGTTACTCATCCTATGAAATACACACACACACACACACACACACACAGAGTATATGTATGCATGGATATGTTTTGGGTTGGTCAAAATGTTCATTTGGATTTTCCCATATCATCTTATGAAAAAGCCCAAACAAACCTTTTGGCCAACCCATTATGTGTATACGTGCCTATTTATTTTTATATGTATCTATCTGTCCATCTGTCTATGAATATCATAGCTTTAAAATAATGGAGATTTTTTATTAATATTAATAAGATTTAATATTAACTCTTTGTCCTTGTCCCTTAACACATTTATATCGCTTGCCTGAAACCCTTGTAGTCCCATTTGAATTTGTAACTGTAACTTTATATATATTTTCCAGTCATTTCAGTTGTACATGCTTTGTGCCCTTAACAAGATGAGTCCAAAAAGATTATTGTCTCTTTTATGTTCTTCAGGACCCAGGTACATCAACTCTTGAATTTGAGAACAAAATTTTGTGTGCTTATGTGTTTTTTGTTTTTTTTTTTTGAGAATTTATCAGAGCCTCAAAAGATCTTATTACCCAAAGAAATTTTAAAGGTCTCATAAAGACCTCTGAATTCATATTCATTATTTTATGACCTCCATTATTTTAAGGATAGAAAAAGAAAGTGTTTTGGCCAAGGGTCTATACTATAGTATATACTGTACAAATTAATGCCAGACTATGGCTCAGACGGTAAAGAATCCGCCTGCAATGCAGGAGCTGCAGGATACCTAGGTTTAATCCCTGGGTTGGGAAGATACCCTGGAGCAGGGAATGGCAACCCACTCTAGTATTCTTGCCTGGAAAACTCCATGGACAGAGGAGCCTAGCGGGCTACAGTCCATGAGGTCGCAAAGAGTAAGACACAACTGATTGGCTAAGTACACAAGACTAGCAAGAGGCCATGTGACTAGCAGGCAATATGCCGCTTTCAAGAATTCAATCTGTGTTTAGATTTTTCATCAATATTTGCTTCAGTTTTGTACACCCTATATAGTTTTGGGAGAAGGAAATGGCCACACACTCCAGTATTCGTACCTGAGAAATCCTATGGTCAGAGGAGCCTGAAGGGCTACAGTCACCAGTTAAAAAGAATCAGACACAACTGAGCACGCACACACACATAGTTTTTGGTCAAGATAGGCAAAAGAAAGAATGAATAACCTAGTTCCAATTTCAAAAAGAAAAATTTGAATCATTTCTTCTAAATTCCATAAGAAAAGCTACATTGTGTGATTCTGCTCTGGCTGTGTTGATCGGGGCAGGGGATTAATAAATTTTCAATAGAATAAATTTATTTCATAGAATAAATTTTCAATCGTGATGATGACAAGCGTCACCAAGAAAATGATTTGAGTTTTTAGGAAGAATGATGTCAGAGTGTATTTCCTCTAGTGTCTTACTTAGGGATGCTTTTCTTTCCCCAAGTTACTGTGGTCAGCAACATCCCATAAATGAAAAGACATTTCGGGAAAAAAAAAGAGTGATGGGGGAAAGAATGAGGACAACTGTCCATCTTAGAGACCAGTTAGTGCAAATGCAGATGCCTCTGAGCAAAGAATTTTTGCTTCAAGTGTAGTTTTTTTCCTGAAATTCTTTTCCAAAATTCCACTTCATTCACTTCAATCGCATGTGCATTGGACTGTTCTATGTAAAGCGGCAGTTTACTCAGGAAGTAGTTCTTTTTCAGCATGTTTAAATCCCAAGATGAAATGCCACTTCAGAAAGCTGCAATCTTCATGGCGCTGGAGAGTTTCGGGAGTGCAGAAACTTCTTTTCTGAACTCATTCTCCTGTTTAGGAAAATAGTTTAGGTTTCACAAGTCCCACCCATCTATTGTGTTTCCTTGAAAAGCACAAAGGATAAAAATAAGCTGCGTGATCTCTTGAGAAAATTGTGTTTGTAATCTATTTCCTCCTGAAAGTGATTTCAAAAGTAACTTTGAGCCAACTTTGAAAGGCAAAGAAAAATCCGTCTGTTCCTTTTCAGTCAATATTATTTATGACTTACTACCTCTTATCTTATGCTTTTCTTTTCTTTCTTCACCTTGCTCTGTCCGCTTGGAAATCAAAGACAAGACAGTCAAAAGCTATTAGGGAGAGAGACTTGACAATTCCAAAAGAATATCAGTTCAGTTCAGTTCAGTCGCTCAGTCATGTCCGACTCTTTGAGACCCCATAAATCGCAGCACACCAGTCCTCCCTGTCCATCACCAACTCCCGAAGTTCACTCAGACTCACGTCCATTGAGTCAGTGATGCCATCCAGCCATCTCATTCTCTGTCGTCCCCTTCTCCTCCTGCCCCCAATCCCTCCCAGCATCAGAGTCTTTTCCAATGAGTCAACTCTTCGCATGAGGTGGCCAAAGTACTGGAGTTTCAGCTTTAGCATCATTCCTTCCAAAGAAATCCCAGGGCTGATCTCCTTCAGAATGGACTGCTTGGATCTCCTTGCAGTCCAAGGGACTCTCAAGAGTCTTCTCCAACACCACAGTTCAAAAGCATCAATTCTTCGGCGCTCAGCCTTCTTCACATCCATACTTGACCACAGGAAAAACCATAGCCTTGACTAGACAAACCTTTGTTGGCAAAGTAATGTCTCTGCTTTTGAATATGCTATCTAGATTGGTCATAACTTTCCTTCCAAGGAGTAAGCATCTTTTAATTTCATGGCTGCAGTCACCATCTGCAGTGATTTTGTAGCCCCCATAAATAAAGTCTGACACTGTTTCCACTGTTTCCCCATCTATTTCCCATGAAGTGGTAGGACCGGATGCCATGATCTTTGTTTTCTGAATGTTGAGCTTTGAGCCAACTTTTTGACTCTCCTCTTTCACTTTCATCAAGAGGCTTTTGAGTTCCTCTTCACTTTCTGCCATAAGGGTGGTGTCATCTGCATATCTGAGGTTATTGATATTTCTCCCGGCAATCTTGATTCCAGCTTGTGTTTCTTCCAGCCCAGCGTTTCTCATGATGTACTCTGCATATAAGTTAAATTAACAGGGTGACAATATACAGCCTTGATGAACTCCTTTTCCAATTTGGAACCAGTCTGTTGTTCCATGTTCAGTTCTAACTGTTGCTTCCTGACCTGCATACAAATTTCTCAAGAGGCAGATCAGGTGGTCTTGTATTCCCATCTCTTGAAGAATTTTCCACAGTTTATTGTGATCCACACAGTCAAAGGCTTTGACATAGTCAATAAAACAGAAATAGATGCTTTTCTGGAACTCTCTTGCTTTTTCCATGATCCAGTGGATGTTGCCAGTTTGACCTCTGGTTCCTCTGCCTTTTCTAAAACCAGCTTGAGCATCAGGAAGTTCACGGTTCACATATTACTGAAGCCTGGCTTGGAGAATTTTGAGCATTACTTTACTAGCGTGTGAGATGAATACAGTTGTGCGGTAGTTTGAGCATTCTTTGGCATTGCCTTTCTTTGGGATTGGAATGAAAACTGACCTTTTCCAGTCTTGTGGCCACTGCTGAGTTTTCCAAATTTGCTGGCATATTGAGTGTAGCACTTTCACAGCATCATCTTTCAGGATTTTGAAATGCCTACTAAATACCTACTAAATATCAGAGGATAAATGACTGAGGGAAAAATGATTAAATAGCATTCATTAAAACTCTTCAAAGTCTTGGACTGTTAGACTGGAGCCACCTCCAAGAAGAACTCATGTATAATCCAGACATAAAACGTGGTTCATGACATCGAGGATATGAGAACCCAGGGAGAAAGAAGTGCTCTTAAAAGGGTCACCATCTCAGAAGAGAGAAGCTTACCAGTTGAGAGAAAAGGAGACAGTTTCAGGCTGTTAGGAACTCGGTCTTCAAAGGGAAGAATGTCTGTTTTTTAATTCTGCAATGCTATAATATTCTAGCTGTGGGAATTTGAACAAGTTTCTGTACACTCACAATGGATTACTGAAAAGAGAAATTAAGGAAATAATTCCATTTACAATCACATCAAAAAGAATAAGATACTTAGAAATATGTTTAACCAAAGAGGTAAAAGATCTGCATACTGAAGAAAATAAATTGAAGAAAACACAACTAAATAGGAAGATATTTCAAATCCATGGATTAGAAAAAATGATTGTCAAAATGTCTATACTACCCAAAATAATCTACAGATTCAATGCAAATGCCATTAAAATTCCAATGGCTTTTATTATAGAAATAGAAGAAACCTAAAATTCATATGGAGCCACAAAAGACCTCAAACAGCAATCTTGAGAAAGAATAGCAAAGCTGAACACGTCACACTTTCTGACTTCAGACTATATCACAAGGCTCAGAAATGAACCCATGCATATGGTCAATTGATTTTTCTACAAAGTCTCCAAGAATAAGTAATGCAGAAGACAGTTTCCTCAATAAAAGGTGTTGAGAAAACTGGACATCCACATGCAAAAGAATGAAATCTCTGTCTTACACAGTACAAAAATATCAACTCCAAATAGATCTTGAACCTGAACATAAGACCTGAAACTACTAAGTTCCTAGAAGAAAGTATTAGGAGTATGCTCCTTGGCATTGGTCTTGGCAATTATTTTCTGGATTTTATACCTAAAACAAAGGCTAAAATAAACAAGTGGGACTACAACAAATTAAAAAGTTTTTGCAAAGCAAAGGAAATCATCATCAGAATGAAAAGTCAGCATATGGAATGGGAGAAAATGTTTGCAAACCACATATCCAATAAGTGGTCTGTATCCAAAATATACAAGGAATGAATACAACTCAACACCCCCCCAAAATTCTGATTAAAAGTGAAAAAAGGACCTGAATAATAATTTTTCCAAAGAAAATATACAAATGACCTACAGGTACCTGAAAAGGCACTCATCATCATTAATTATAAGGGAAATGCAAATCATTAGGAAATGCAAATGTGAGATACTACCTCACACCTTTTGGGATGTCTACTATAAAAAAGACAACAATATCAAATGCTTGCAAGGATGTGGAGAAAAAGGAAGCATTCATACACTGTTGCTGGGAATATAAACTGGTTCAGGTATTACAGAAAATGGTGTGGAGATTTCAAAGAATACTTTGGCCACCTGATGCAAAGAACTGACACATTGGAAAAGACCATGATGCTAGGAAAGATTGAAGGCAGGAGAAGGTGATGACAGAGGACAAGATGGTTGGATGGCATCACTGACTCAAGGGGCATGAGTTTGAGCAAGCTCCAGGGAGTTGGTGATGGACAGGGAGGCGTGGTGTGCTGCAGTCCATGGAGTCACAGAGTTGGACATGACTGAGCCACTGAACTAAACTGAACTGATGGAGATTTCTTAATGAACAAAAGATAGAACTATCATATGATCTAAAACCCTTCTTCTGAGTAAATATCCAGAATTAATGAAATAATTATCTGAGAGAAATATCTGTATTTCCTTGTGTATCACAGCAGTACAATGTGTATATATATATAAACACACACACACACATATATATATAATTTATACATATACATATATATGGATTAATATAATATACTAAGCATAATATCCACACAATGGAATATTGTTTGGCCTTACAAAAGATGTAAATCCTGCTATTTTCAACAACATGGATGAATCTGGAGGGCATTATGCTAAGTGAAATAAGCCAGACAAATACAACATGTACTTCATGGTATGACTTACACATGGAATCTGAAAAAAAAGAGAAAAGAGTTGAATTCATAGAAACAGAGTAGAAAAGTGTTTGCTGGGACTGGTGTGAGGGTGAGGCAAGTAAGGAGAAGCTGATAAAGGGGTGCAGACTTTCGGTTATAATAGGAATAATGCCTGAGGATCTAATGTTTGGTGACTGTAGCTGATAATGCTGTATCATGTAATTGAAATTTTGCTCAGAAAGTAAAACTTTAGTGTTCTCACAAAAATATAAAGGCAATAAAAAAGTAAAATTTAGATTAAAGTTTATTGGAAAAAATAATGCACAGGCAATGGGTAGTAAAATCAGGGGTGACTGTTCTCCAAGTTACACATAATAGAAGAAGATGCTTTGTGTAACAAAACCGGGTTCTTTGATACCAGTGGAGATAACAGAACCCTAAAATAACAGGAATCAGAGATTCTTTGACTCGTTTTATGGTCTAAGCCACTTTTCAGATCTAGAGCCCAGGTTTTGAAGCTGAAGCTGTCTCATCAGGAAGAAAGAATTTGCAACACCAAATGTGCTCAGTAATGACTTGCTCTCCTTTTTCAGTAACAAAAATCATACACTGAGGAAAAAAGAATGACCAGACAATGTAAGGACTGTTGGACACAGGGGCTGAGTTTTCAGTGACACCCAGATGCTATTCATTGATGCTATTAGAGTGAGTGAGGTAATAAATGGTATCTTTATCTGTATCCAGCTTATGGTGATCCACTAGGTCTATAGAGTTAACCTGTGGTTATTTCCCAGTCTCCAAAGATCAGTTGGAATGGACATACTTGATAATTTACACACTTATATTATTCCCTGACCTATGGACTAAGATTTATCATAGTAAGGAAAGTCAAGTGAAATCCTCTGAAACTGCCCCCTTTCTAGTCTTAGAGTATGAAAGTAGATTTCCTCCAAACTCAATCAAACAGCACTTCTTATTGCAGCTGCTACATCAAACATGGAATGTTTACCGAAAGTGGTTGGCACGGTCTTAGATAAATATAGTCATTGATTGGCAGCCATGTTCTTTTCCATTACTACCAAAAAGAGGGCAGAAAGCAGTTTACCATCACAGAAGACAGACAACAGTCTACATTTATATTCTTGTCCAGGGTTATGACAAGAAATGACAAGAAAAGAAAGGTTTATATGAACTTCCTTGATAGCTCAGTTGGTAAAGAATCCGCCTGCAATGCAGGAGACCCTGGTTCAATTCCTGGGTTGGGAAGACCTGCTGGAGAAGGGATAGGCTATCCACTCCAGTATTCATTGGCTTCCCTTGTGGCTCAGCTGGTAAAGAATCTGGCTGCAATGCAGGAGACCTGGGTTTGATCCCTGGGTTGGGAAGACCCCCTGGAAAAGGGAAAGGCTACCCACTCCAGTATTATGGGCTAGAGAATTCCATGGACTGTATAGTCCATGGGGTCGCAAAGAGTCAGACACTAGTGAGCGACTTTCACTTCACCAGGGTTATGTTGACATTCTCACCCTCTGTACTGTTATAGTATAAAGCGACTTTGACTATGTGATTTTTCCACATAAACTTCCCTTGACTCAGTAAATCATTAGCACAACAATAATCAAATCATATGAGCAAGGAATGTTAAGTACATTGTGGGCCTTGGTATGAATACTGGATCTGGAAGGTGGGAAATAAAGCCTATGAAAATTTGGAAATTATGTCAGGAAATCTCATCCAAAATAAAGGATAAATTTTTGTTTCTTTTAACCTCAAAAATAAGAAGAAAGCATAATGTTTGGTATTATCTTCAGCTTCTAGAAATAGAATATTTCTAGAAAAACAATTATGTTTCACATAGGGTGACAAGATTTCAATGCATATATACTTATGGCTTGGGTCATACAGCTGAGCAAACTCTTTGGTACAAAAATTACCTGTGGTAGGAAAAACATTATACATTTATAGCTCAATCTCTGATGAGAATTATGATATAAGCTGAAAAAAATTCCATGTCATCTCCAACAAAGAATTATGCACCTTAAGAAAAAAGCAGCCCATATGGATATCCAATTTTATCAACACCATTTGTAGAAGAGACTGTCATTTCAATGCTGTATATTCTTGGCAACCTTGTCAAAGATCAGTTGATTGTTTATGTGTGGTTTTTTTTCTGGACTTTCTATTCCATTCTGTCGGTCTATAGACCTGTGTTTATGCCAGTATCATACTCTTATAACTACTGTTGCTTTGTAATATATTTTGTAATCAGAAAGTGTGGTGATTCCAGCTTTCCTCTTCCCTCCTAAGATTGTTTAGGCCATTTTGGGTTCTCTGTGGTGTCACGTGAAGTTTTGGACTGTTTTTCTATTTCTATTTTTTAAAAATGCCACTGGGATTTTGATAGGCATTGACTGATTTTGTAGATCACTTTGGATAGGTCATTTAACATAAATCTAGTCTTCCAGTTAATGAAAATGGATGTCTTTCCAAATTAAAAAAAAAAATTCTTCCATAAATGTTTTGTAGTTTTTAGTTCTATCAGCTGAGAGAGACCATATGATAAGATGAAAATGGTAGAGCCAGGATCATCCAAGAGCTGGTCAGTAACACAGGCAGGTACACGAAAAGTTGGCTCAGAAAAATATAGTGTCTCCACAGTCACACTGCTATTGCTCACTTGGCTCAAACCTATTGGTCACAGAGGATTCCCTTTGAAGGAGGAGGAAGAAAAAGAGCTTGATTCAATATTGTATGAGCCAAAAATTCTGAACTTGATTTACGTATGGGTATATTGTATGAGCCAAAAATTGATGGTCTCTGTGTTACAGTCTCACATAGAGTAGTCCTTAAAGACAGCACAGATGGGAAATACTCCCAATGAGCAGAGCTACCTTCTTATCTTCTTTATATGAAGAGAAGTGGCCAAAATTAAGAATACATAGGATTTTTGATGATTGTGCATTATTGGCAAAGGGAAAGAATGCAGTATTAGATAAATTCCAATTAGAAGTATTAGGGGCCATATATTAGAGTCCCTCAGTCCCTCCTTTATTAATATATATATTTCCATTTCAACCAATATATTTTGGATAAGTGAATAGATATTCTCTTTAAATTACTTTTGCTTTAAAGACTCGGGTTTGATCCCTGGGTCAGAAAGATCCCCTGGAGAAGGGCATGGCAACCCACTCCAGTATTCTTGCCTGGAGAATCCCATGGACAGAGGAGCATGACAGGCTATGGTCCCTGGGGTGACAAATAGACACGACTGAGTGGCTAGCAGTTTCGCTCTGTTTTTCATGTTTCCATTTCAACCAATACCTTTTAGATATATGGATAGATAGTCTCTTTAAATTACTTTTGCTGAAGAGAAAACACAGAAGGAAACCATGAAGATATTCTCATAGCTGGACAATGCATGCTAAGTTGCTTCAGTCTCGTCTGACTCTTTGTGACCCCATGGTCTGTAACCCACCAGACTAGCCCTCCTCTATTTATGGGGTTTTTCAGGCAAGAATACTGGAGTGGGTTGCTATGCCCTTGTCCAGGATATCTTCCCAACCCAAGGATTGAACTCATGTCTCTTACATCTCCCGCATTGGCAAGTGGGTTCTTTACCACTAGCACCACTTGGGAAGCCCAGAGGTGGACAATAGAGACTGTCAAATATTATTTCATCACCCTATTCTCTTAACTAGTAGGTAAAATTTATAAGAAAAGATAAAATCCATTGAAAAAAACTATTTGGGGCAATAAGAAATAATACCAATGATTATTCTCTACATCATGCCCTGAAGCATAACACTTGCATCATGTATGGTTTGGACTTTAAAGGTAGTCATCAGTTCAGTTCAGTCGCTCAGTCATGTCCGACTCTTTACGACCCCTGGACTGCAGCACGCCAGGCTTCCATGTCCATCACCAAATCCCGGAGCTTGCTCAAACTCATGTCCATCAAGTCGGTGATGCCATCCAACCATCTCATCCTCTGTTGTCCCCTTCTCCTCCTGTCTTCAATCTTTCCCAGCATCAGGGTCTTTTCCAGGAGTCAGTTCTTCACATCAGGTAGCCAAAGTATTAGAGCTTCAGCATCTGTCCTTCCAGTGAATATTCAGGACTGATCTCCTTTAGAATTGACTGGTTTCATCTCCTTGCAGTCCAAGGGACTCTAAAGAGTCTTCTCCAACACTACAGTTCAAAAGCATCAATTCTTTGGCACTCAGCTTTCTTCACAGCCCAACTCTCACATCCATACATGACTATAGGAAAAACCATAGCTTTGACTATATTGAGCTTTGTTGGCAAAGTGAGGTCTCTGCTTTTTAATAAACTGTCTAGGTTTGTCATGGCTTTTCTCCCAAGGAGTAAGCAACACAACTTTTAATTTCATGGCTGCAGTCACAGTCTCCAGTGATTTTGGAGCCAAAGAAAATAAAATCTGTCACTGTTCCCACTTTTTCCCCATCTATTTGCCATAAAGTGATGGGATCAGATGCCATGATTTTTGTTTTTTTGAATGTTGAGTTTTAAACCAGCTTTTTAACTCTCCTCTTTCACCTTCATCAAAAGGCTCTTTAGTTCCTCTTCACTTTCTGCCATTAAAGTTGCATCGTCTGCAATAAATAATAAAAACAGCTAAAACACATACAGCGTCTACTACGTACCTGGCGCTATTCTGTTTGCTTTATTTACATAGATGAACTAATTTAAACTTTTCCTACAGTAGTTGAACTATTACTAAATCAAGTTTATAAACAGGGGAATTGACACATGGAAAAGTAAAGCAGCTTACTCAGAAAGACAGACATTTAGGATACACTGTGTGTTAGTCACTCAGTCATGTCCAACTCATGTGACTGCATGGACTGTAGCCCATCCAGCTCCTCTGTCCATGGGATTTCCAGGCAAGAATACTGGAGTGGGTTGCTGTGCCCTCCTCCAGGGGATCTTCCTAACCCAGGAAACAAACTCAGGTTTCCTGCACTGCAGGAAGATTCTGTACTATCTGAGCCATCAGGGCATCTGGGATACATTAGCAGTAGTCAGAACCCTTCAGTGTTCTTGCACTGACTACAAAGAGAGATCATTTTATCCTTCTGTAGCTGGGTAGAAAGAGGGAGCCATGTCTTTTGATAACCCAGATAACATCAGTTTGCATAAGGTTCCCCACCTCATAAAAATATTGCCTATCATAATTTGAAATATGAAATATTCGAATATTGTTTGTGTTCTGTTTCAAGCCAAACCTTCTGAAAGGAAATGATAGCTGCTGTCCTAACTCCATTCATTCTCTTCTCCAACTTATTACCTGCACTTTTGCCATATTATTCCTCAAACTCTACTTCTCTTCCTGGTCAAAAAACCCTCCTGGGCTCTGGGATGCATACATGATACAGTCTAGAAACCTTAGCCAGACATCCAACATACTTATGTCATTAAAAGTGAAAGAAAAGTGAAAGTGAAGTCGCTTAGTCGTGTCCTACTCTTTGCGACCCCATGGACTATAACCTATCAGGCTCCTCCCTCCATGAGATTCTCCAGGCAAGAGTACTGGAGTGGGTTGCCATTTCCTTCTCCAGGGGATCTTCCTGACCCAGGGATCGAAGCCTGGTCTCCTGCATTCCAGGCAGACACTTTAACCTCTGAGACACCAGGGTCATTACCAGATATCAAAGGTCAAATCTATTTACCATTTCCTGTCCTTACACCTAGCTCATTTTTTTGGCCTCCACAGTTTTACTTCAGCAAACTCGATAAACAAGGATGCTTTTTTTTTTTTTTAATTTCTCTACTGCTGCTGCTAAGTTGCTTCAGTCGTGTCCAACTCTGTGTGACCCCATAGACGGCAGCCCACCAGGCTCCCCCATCCCTGGGATTCTCCAGGCAAGAGTACTGGAGTGGGTTGCCATTTCCTTCTCCAATGCATGAAAGTGAAAAGTGAAAGTGAAGTCGGGAGACCCCATGGACTGCAGCCTACCAGGCTCCTCCTTCTATGGGGTTTTCCAGGCAAGAGTACTGGAGTGGGTTGCCATTGCCTTCTACAATTTCTCTACAAGTTTATACAAATTATAAACTTGTATACAGATACAAAGTATCTGTATACAAATACAGATACAAAGTAAAATAATACTTCCTCTGTAAAGTGTTCCCTCATCTTTAAATCCTAATGTGACCTCTACCTTCTGGATAATTTGCTTGATAATTTAATGTTTATCTTAATTATATACAAATACATATATATTACATTCCACATTTATGTGTTAAGTTTCTTTTGAATTATACTCCTATATTTGACATTTTGCATTTTGTTTGTATCCAGTATCCAGTATCTCAATAGCATTGTTTACAGTGTTATATTTTATATTTAAATAATGCATGGACTTCGTTATTACTTTTACATTTCTCCATTACAAAAGCCTAACAGCGTATTTGGTGATTTGATTTTAAAACAGAATGTATGAATAATGTTTATTAACTCAATTCAACATGCCACCCTTCTCAAGGTGACTTGCAGACTCATTTTTGATAAGTTCAGATCTCACTTAGGATTACCTGAAAGAAACAGAGTCAGTTCCGAGGATATCTTTCAAGAATGGGAAAATCATTTCTACAGAGAAAAAACAATCATTTTCTAAGCAATAAAGTTATTGAGCTATTTCGGCTGAGTAAATAGCTGTTTTCTCTATGGCATATTCAGAGGTATTTCTAATTCTTGTCATGGATTGTGACATATTTTCCCTTTGGTAAAACAATAGATAGGTGTTTTTGGAATTTCAAGCAGTTTTCAATGTAGACATTTGCAAAATGCTGATTTTCCCAAGAGTCCTTCTGGGTAAACTCATTTACTTCTTCGTTGTTTGAGGGGGATGAATTGTATAAAATGAGCTATTTAATTCCTTCTCTCTTTTTTTCATTCTACTCTGCCCTTTCATAAAATCGTCAACTTCAGAACTATATCCTGTTTCAAATTAAGCTAAAATAGTGACATCTCTCCTGAGCCACCATTGGTAAAGGATCCCTCTGCCAATGCAGGAGTCACAGGAGACATGGGTTCAATCCCTGAGTCAGAAAGATCCCCTGGAGTAGGAAATGTCAACCCACCCCAATATTCTTGCCTGGAGAATCCCATGGACAGAGGAGCCTGGTGGGCTACAGTCTATGGGGTCGCAAAGAGTAGTACGTGAATGAAGTGACTTAGCACGCACAGATGAGAAAACAGATGAAGTAACTTGCCTGTGGTCCCCCAGCTAGTAAGAGAAAAAGCCAGGATTTTTAATTGATGATTATTTTACTATAAAGTTCCTCATCTTCTTTCTACAGAACAGGATCCATATTACAGAATTACTTTTAAAGAATAAACATTTCGTAGAATTATCTTGATGAGAACGGTCTACTTGCAAACAAACAGCTTTCTCTCTTTGGGGAGGAACTTTTTCGTCTACTTCAGATGATCTGAGGGAGCCTGAGAGTCCCAGAATAATGTCTGGTCTGCAGGTGTGACTCAAAGCCTGGGGTAAGGAGTTGTGACTGTAAATTTCCAAACAAACAAAACACAGTCTTCTGTCCCTCGGAGTCACAGAAGTGGTGAAGTATTTGATGGCCTTCAGAAGTATCCAGGAATACTTCCATTTCCACATAATTGCTGCTCCTACCTAGGAACCTTTTCTTAAATCAATTTGGAGCTACAATTTAGCAAGGAGTTCCCACCTCCCACCCTTGCATTTCATCTCCTTAATACCTTTCACCTTTTCCTGCTTCCTTATAGACAAATCAAGAAAACAGCTGGAGCTTGAGGGGCCCCAAGAAGCTGCTTGCTCCTTACCCCACACTCAGCTTGATCTCTTGGAAATTGCCAACCCTGGAGAGAAGCAGTTTTGACTTCCCTTCTGGCCTGGAAAAAATACAAAGGGAACTTAAGGCAAGAAATATTTTAATGTCTTTTTCCACTCGCTTTCAGTCTCCGTGATAGCCATCTAATCCACAGACTGAGGCTAATGCATGTGGAAGGGGAGGAAATCGTCTCGGCGTGTGTGCTCCTCTGACATTTTGATAAGAGCACGAGATGGGGAGGCGGTGCATCCCCTAAACTACCTTTCTAAAGACATGCCTTTGCAGAGCTCCTCAGAAAGCTTGGTAGCCCTGCTTGTAGTCTGCCGGGGGGAGATTGACAAAAGATTTCAAGAGTAAACAGACCCAGGGAAACACATTTGGCAGGTGTCTCTACAAATGTCTCTATAATTTAATACATTCTTGCATTTTGCGTTAGAATAATTCTGTCCACTTCCATTGAAAAAAAAATGCCATACGTGCCTTAAACTGTTTTTACAGGATGTTTATCTTGGTTTATTTGCTTCTTTATAGAATTAGAATTGATTGATAGAAGACTTGAAAAGGACTTTAAACATGTTTAATATTATTATTTTGTAATTAATGTGTTAATGTTAACATTATTCATATTTTTCATGGAAATGTTTCTTTGAAGGAAAGCTTATTTGAACCTCAACAGGGGAAATCAATCATCAGGACTGCTTTATTTTTATTTTCTTTCTTAAAAATTTATTTGGTTTACTGGCTCTTCACTGTGTCCTTAGAGCTCTTAGTTGTAGCATGTGGGATTTGGGATCAAACCCTGGCCCCCCGCATTGGAAGCGCAGAGTCTAATCCACCAGACCATCAGGGAAATCTCAGGACTGTTTCAGATGAAACATGACCAGAGGGTCTGGCTGCCTCCCTGTCTCCCCAGTTCTTGGAGATCAAGAAGGTGTTCTATAAAGCTCACTTGGAATACTAATGAATTTATCCAAACTCCTCTGGAGCAAGATGGAGGAGAGTGAAATAGTTCATCAGGCTATGTTACTAACAGAGCTGACTGTAAACTATAGATTCTTGATTCTTGTCACCGTCTTTGAGGTTGGGTCAATCTTTTCAGTCTAGAGGAAAAAATAAATTACTTAAAATGGAAAATATTTAAAAGAAAAAATGAGTAATTTTCTCAATGACTGGGCTATAAATAATTATCTTGTGACAGAAAAAGTTTCTCACTCGTAAATAGGAATGTGTTAAACCACAGTGGAAATGTCATGCCAATGATAGGCATTTGTCTCATTCAGTAAATTTCTTTCTGACTTATAAGTTCTCCTTGATCCAGGGAAGGCATCATACATGTGTCTCCAGCCCCCTGAAATGTCCTGAGATGCTCAAGGTGGCCTAACCTACAGCTGCCCCAGTCTGTGTATTTCTCAAGCTTGTCTTTCGTGGGGAACAACCAAAGAACCCAAGGTGCAATAGGGGAGGCATGCGTGCTCACAGGAAGACAGGCAAATCAGTCCTTCAGGAGATAAGCAAGACCCTGCTGCTGTAAGTGGGGTATGCTGTTTCGTACTGAGCCAGGCGTTGTAATCAGACACGAGGAGATGCTCTTCTGCACTGTGGAAGAGAAGCACGACAATGTGTCGGTTTGTTTAGGAAATTATTTCTACAATGTCGTCTGTGTCTCCCTGCCATCAGTGTCTCTAAATTCCTGTTTCTTTTACTACTTTTTTTTTTCTTTTTACAAATATCTAAAGTCCTTTAATCTTTCTTTCTTACTTGCTCCTTGGTTTCTTCCTCCTAATATTCTTCTGGTCCTCCTGTTCTTTCTTTTTCACTTCCCTCCTTTCTACTTATTTTTCTTATGTCCTCCGCTCTAACTCTCTTTCTCTCCCTCCTCTCCTTTCCTCTTTTCCTTTTTCTCCTTTCTGTCATTTTCTCCCTTTTGTCTCTTTACCCCCCTCCCTTCTTCCTTGTTTCCATTCCTCATGTTGGCTCTTTTTCTTTTTTTCTATTTCTTCATTTATACTCTTTCCTTCTTTGATTGTTTTTCTTTTTTATTCCATTGCACTTCTTCCTACTTCCTTTCTTTCTTCCTTTCGCTCAGAATCACCTACTGAGGGGTTAAGAAATTGGGTTATTTATCCACAAACTTGAATTACTCAATAAGGGAGCTGCTTGGGGGCTTAACTCCCTAGACCTTCTGAACTGCTCAGCATAAAGGACAAATACTCCTAAGTCCAAATAATGCCCTCAGATGGAGACACAGGGAAACCACCAGCAGGGAAGTGAACTGTCCGTACTGACTGTCGATAGGAATGGTACTGTCAGCACTGGAGATGCTTCTTTCTTTCCATCGTTCCTTTTCTTTTCTTCTTTCCTTCTTCAACAGCTATGAGCATCCACATTATGCCAGGTACTATCTTAAGCACTGGGACAGGTAAGTAGGCATGGCTCTAGTTTTCTTGCAAATTACACTCTACCCTATTCTGATGAGAAAAGTAATTATTAATCAAATAGTCATGAATCATCAGTGCTTCTCCATTACAATTGCCCTTAAAAATAGGAGAGAGGGAGGAAATGTCCTTGGTTATCTGAAGAACTACACTTGGGAATTCTTTTGATGTTTTATTTTTAAATCCATACAAACTAAATGCACTATATATTTAAGTAGACCAAATTCATTTCTATCAACCTTTCTAATGGTTTGAATACTAGACGACATTTAGTTTTGAAATGTTGATACAGATAAAATCCCAAGCTGGTAGGTATTCCATTAGTATGCATAATGGTTAAAAGCTCAAGCTTTAAAGAAATAATAGAGAAGTCAGGATCAAGTACAAGCTTTTTTCTTACCAGTGGGATGGCCTTGGGCAGCTTTATTAAACTTTCTGTGACCTGGTATAGCCTTATCATCATTACCTAACTCACAGAGCCGCTGTTAGAATTTAATCGGAGAGTATAGCATTTGGCACGGTTATAGCACAGTTAACACCCTCTACATGAAATTGACCAGCATTATTATAATAATAGTGTTTTTAATTATGACTGTATTAACCATTGTTGCTATGATTTTTATTGTTGTAGTTAATTTGAGCTATAGCCAGGCAAGAGAGCATCCACTTACAGATGTTGGAGTCTGAACAAGAGCATGCCAGCAGGTCAATAAGGGAATGAGGTCAACTCTCCTAGAGTTCCTGTTCTTACACAACTGGGTACCCTAACATTGCTTCCAACCCGGTATCTCATGGTCCTGGACCCACATTACCTTAGGGTCCAACAGTCCTGAAACCCAACGAAGCTGCTGCTGAGCAGATAGAAGAGGGTCCAGAGGACTTACCATTGAAAACGAAGGGTTTTCAGTAGTTCTGCTCAGTCGAGTCACATCCTCCATGCCAAGACCAAAAGTCTTCAATGTTTTTTCTTTTATTTATTTTTCAATTTATTTTTAATTAGAGGATAATTGCTTTACAACATTGTGTTAGTTTCTGCTATACAACAATGTGAATCCGCCATAAGTATGCATATTTCCCTTGCCTCTTGAGCCTGCCCCACTCCCCATCCCACCCCTCCAGGTCATCACAGAGCACCGAGCTGAGCGCTCTGGGCTATACCACGGCTTCCCACCAGCTGTCTGTTATACGCAAGGCAGTGTATATACGTCAATGCCACGCTCCCAATTTGTCCCACCCTCTCCTTCCCCCACCAAGGACTTCCCCACCAAGGACTTCCCCACCAAGGACTTCCCTGGTGGCTCAGACAGTAAAGCATCTGTCTACAATGTGAGAGACCTGGGTTCCATCCCTGGGTTGGGAAGATTCCCTGGAGAAGGAAATGGCAACCCACTCCAGTACTCTTGCCTTGAAAATCCCATGGACAGAGGAGCTTGGTGCAGGCTACTATCCATGGGGTTGCAAAGAGTCAGGCACGACTGAACGACTTCACTTTCTTTCTTTCTCCTTCCCCCACTGTGTCTACAAGTCCATTCTCTGTGTCTGTGTCTCTACTCCTGTCCTGCAAATATGTTCATCAGTATCATTTTTCCAGACTCCATATGTATGTGTTAATATATGATACCTGTTTTTCCCTTTCTGGCCTACTTCACTCTGTATAACAGGTTCTAGGTTTATCCTCATTTCATTTAACCTCATTTCAACTGACTCAAACTCATTCATTTTTTGTGGCCGAGTAATATTCTGTTGTATATATGTACCACAACTTCTTTATCCATTCATCTATCTATGGACGTTAGGTTGCTTCCATGTACTGGCTATTGTAAACAGTGCTGTAATGAACATTGGAGTACACGTGTCTTTTTGAATTGTGGTTTCTTCAAGGTGTATGTCCAGTAAAGTCCTCAATGTTGATCCAGAAGGAAAATGAAGAAGATTCTTTTGTCCCTGAAATTGACTTATCATCGGCATTTCAATATTTTAAAGAAGTGATTATGAAACTCCTGCTTGCCACTTTGGGACTGACTTGTCAGATACCTCTATTGTAGGCATAACAATCTTCATCAGACAGAGTGAGTGGACTTTTGCTGCTTATTGGTTGCCAGCATCCATTTATTCCCCCCATGAGACCATAGTCACCTTTGAATAAATATGTAGTTCCTACTGGACCCAGTTCATGAAGACCACATCTAGTTAGCTGGCTCTCAGCTGAGTAAAAAACAGTATATGATAAAGGTAGGCTATTGCAGATTATGACTCTCTAGAAATTAAAGCTGAAGTGAAAATGAAAGTGAAATCACTCAGTCATGTCCGACTCTTTGTGACCCCATGGACTGTAGCCTACCAGGCTCCTCCCTCCATGGGATTCTCCAGGCAAGAGTACTGGAGTGGGTTGCCATTTCCTTCTCCAGGGGATCTTACTGACCCAGGGATCAAACCCAGGTCTCCTGAATTCCAGGCAGACGTTTTAACCTCTGAGCCAAAATACTCAAAATGCTTGAGGTTTCATTATGTCCTAGTGGAGGCCACACTATATCCACTAATAGATCACTGTTAGGTTTTTTGCTTCATATTCTTTTTAGCTACCTCTGTTTCTACAAGTTTTAAAGTCCGATTCTCTCATCTCTCAAGAAATTGTGAGCTGTCAATATTCTTTCAAGAATATTTTGGCCTTCCATCAAGAAACCCAAAGATAATGAATACTTCTCAAGACACAAGATACAACTCCATGTTCCTTTCTCACTTCTGAAAAAGTATTTCTAAATTCAAGTGATTGAGAAACAATTCTGGAAAAACTTTGAATTCATTATTGCTCATTTTTTAAAATTAGACTTTCCTAATCTTCCTTACTTGATTATCAGGATAAATATAAATTTTCACAAAAAACAACTCATAATTCATAATAATAAATCTGTGTTAGAGTGTTTTCAAAAAGAGCTTCAATAATTCTTCTCAACCTTGTATGCCTGGGCTTCCCTGGTGGCTCAGACAGTAAAGAATC
The DNA here is from genome assembly GCF_032452875.1 of Bos javanicus. NCBI lineage: Eukaryota > Metazoa > Chordata > Mammalia > Artiodactyla > Bovidae > Bos > Bos javanicus. The sequence goes on along the minus strand of NC_083882.1, from coordinate 72,372,964 downwards.
CACCTGCAGTGCGGGAGACCTGGGTTTGATCCCTGGGTTGGGAAGATCCCCTAGAGGAAGGCATGGCAACCCATTCCAATATTCTTGCCTGAAGAACCCCCTTGAACAGAGGAGCCCAGAAGGCTACAGTCCATGGGGTCACAAAGAGTCAGACATGACCGAGTGACTAAGCACACATTGACATTGTATAACATGAACCTTTTCCGTGTGGCTTTGGCATACTCCCTATCAAAAGAAGAAATGTATGTTATCAACTTTTGGCTCTGTGCTTGAATTTTGCCAAGAGTAGCAAATGCTACACAAACAGAGGTATCTGCACACTGGGGCTTAGCCTCTTTTACTGGTAGTGGGAACACCATGACCAAGATGGCAATGATCCTGGCTTAGACACTTGGAAATGAAGAGAACAGAGATGCTGTAGCTGACAGTTGGCAAAGCCCAGGCACATGCCTGTGGCCATTGTAGATGATGTGGTCACAACTGAGTCAATTTCTAAGTGCAAGCTTATAAAGTACCCTGGTGAAACTAGCAATTAAATAAAAAAGCATCTCACTGAACACAACTCAAATTGCTAAGCCAGAATCATAAGCAAATACAAGTTATTGACAGTTGTTTTACGTTTTGCTTCTGGGGTGGTTTTTCATGTAGCAATAAGTAATTGATATAGAAATTAGTAGCATAACTTGAAGCTAAGTCGCTTCAGTTGTGTCCAACTCTGTGTGACCCCATAGACGGCAGCCCATCAGGCTCCCTCGTCCCTGGGATTCTCCAGGCAAGAACACTGGAGTGGGTTGCCATTTCCTTCTCCAATGCATGAAAGTGAAAAGTGAAAGTGAAGTCACTCAGTCGTGTCTGATTCTTTGCAACCCCATGGACTGCAGCCTACCAGGCTCCTCCATCCATGGGATTCTCCAGGCAAGAGTACTGGAGTGGGGTGCCATTGCCTTCTCCCGCATAACCTGTATGGTAGGTTACAAAAATGGGAAATATGTTTCATTGGTTTTGGGACGGGTTGACAAGGAGAGGCTGGTGAAGAACTCTTAGCAAAGGCTGGAAATACTTCAGTCCTCTATGGAAGGCTATAAAACTGGTGATCTGTGTTTTGTACCTGTTAACCAATTGATAAAACTGCTGCCTAGGGTCATCTTGGATCTGACTTGAGTTGATTATTTGTAAGATGGCCCCCGTCCATTTCACTCATCTCTTATACTAATGGTCCATTTTACATTAAAAACTGAAGTCAAATTCCCTTCAGCTTGAAATGTTTAGCTCTGTGTGTCAAGCTCAGGAAGAGAGAAATAAGATAAAGAAAATATTGTTTCATTTCCAAGCAGAATTTGGAGAAAATGTGAGGAGCCGGGACTTAAGATGGAAACTTATACTGTTCACAAATTCATTCTCCCCAACTAGAAAAAAGCTTCCAAGAGTAAGATCTTATCTGAAGATGAAACACTAAATCAGTGCTGCGACTGTGAAATTTTTTGGTGATAAACACACTTGATTCAGATAAGTATTATCATTCCTAATTTAGAGATGATGAAACTCAAGTTCTGAAAGACAAAATCAGTGGTTTCCCACCTTTGTTCCACAGAGCGTTGTGTTTGTGAATGCAGGGGGACACAGGGCGATGAGTTAGGCACGACAGACAGAAAACCAAATGGGTTGACGTGTAGGTCTTTCATCCTGCCCCCAAGAGGAAAGTTCATACTTGATCTATTATTTGTATCTGCTTTCCATGTAAAATTCTGACTGAACAGTGCTTTCTGAAGGAAAAAGACATCATGGAGTGAATATCCTGGTGGTCCAGTGTCTCAGACTCCATGTTTCCTATGCAGGCGGCCTAATTTCGATCCCTGTTCGGGGAACTGGATCCCACATGTTGCCGCTGAAGATCCCACAGGCCGCAACTAAGTCCAAAAGCAATCAAATAATATTTTTTTTAAAAGACTCTTGAAAGCTCTTTGGAAAACCTCTAGCAAAAAATAGAAGGATTTGGACCCAAGACCTTTAGACTCGAGAAGTTATACTCTGTACTTTGTGTCATGTTGATCAATAAACCAGGGCTGAGCAGAGGGTCTTGAAGTTTCACAGTTTTCTGCCCCAGTTGTATAAAGTTTATCCACTGCATTGATGTTGCTCAAGCCAGAGACTGAGACATCTTTTCTGGTATTTGCCATAACAGTATGCAGAATATTCAAAATTTGGACTGTTCTAGAAGATTTTAGTTATTCAGTAGTTGTCATATCAGATCCTTAGGAAATACCAACAAAGGATCATATGATATGAGTGGGACTGTTCAGAAAAGATTTCAGAACTTTTTGAATCAATCAATTAATTGATTGATTTGTTAAAATTAAGGACCTGTGCTAATAATTAGAGAAAGAGACTGAAATAGACCGTCAAACTTGGTTTCTGGCTTCCAGGAGCTCACAGTGTAGAGCGGAGATGGGGCAAGTTCATTCTCCTGCAAAATGATGTCTAAAAGGAAAAGGTTTGTACAGAACACTTAGTCTTCTAAAAGGCAGAGCCTATGCTTCTTTGAACCAAGGTATCTCTCCACTAACTGGGATTCCTAATTGCTGGGACTATAAGATAAATAATGCTGTAAAATTTCCATTTTTTAAATATATCATGAAAAAGAGATGTCTCTTTCTTAGCTCCAGAGGAAGAAAAGAAAATGACCTTTCTTTGGGCCTTGTTGCCGTTCAGTCACTAAGTTTTGTCCAACTCTGTGACCTCATGGACTGCAGCATACCAGGCTTCCCTCTCCTCCACTATCTCCCTGAGTTTGTTCAAGTTCATGTCCATTAAGTTAGTGATGCTGTAACAATCTCATCCTCTGCCACCCTCTTCTCCTTTGGCCTTCAATCTTTCCCAGCATCAGGGTCTTTTCCAATGAATCAGCTCTTTGCCTCAGGTAGCCAAAGTATTGGAGTTTCAGCTTTAGCATAAGTCCTTCCAATGCATATTTGGGGTTGATTTTCTTTAGGATTGACTGGTTTGATCTCCTTGCAGTCCAAGGGACTGTCAAGAGTCTTCTCCAGCACAATTCAAAAGTATCAATTCTTTGGTACTCAGCCTTCTTTGTGGTCTGACTCTCACATCTGTACATGACTATTGGAAAAAACCTTAGCTTTGACTATACAGGGCTTTGTGGTCCTTTGGGATTCCAAATGATATTTATTGGTATTATAGTTCCAACTGTGAGAGAGACTATGGACATTTCTCCTGCCCTAGGTATCTTGACATAACTCAGTCATTGTTTTAACTTGGTAAAGTATCTAAAAGTTAAACTAATTTAAAGGCGCTAAAACTATGTCCTATGAGGCTGAATATATGAAGAAACAGATATCTCAGAACAAAGACGTTCAAAGCACACCTTGGCTTCCCTTTCTTTTATCCTTCCGGCCTTCTAAGTTACTTCCGGTCTAAAAAGTCAGGGCAAAGAGAATGGAAAGTTCTATTAGCAAACATTTACATAGTAAATATCTGTGCTTACTATAGTATCAGATAGGATACCAAATACCAGTTCAGTAAGTTGTTAGAGGCTGAAGCATGAACTGTATATCAAATCATATATATTTTTTTTCCTTTATTATCTTTTCTTCACTTTGGGGAAATCCTCTCCTTAGGGCTAAGAATTCTTAGATCCCTTGCAGCCTGAGTTTCCCTGGCTCCCATGTCAGCTGGCTTTGGCTAACGGGAATCATTGGCTGGAGATGGGTGGTGGGAAGAGAGAAGATTGGTGTTTCTCCCCCTCCGTTTCTGACTGGGTGGCACCTCCAGAAGCAGCTGCATCTCCCTGGTGGTTCCACCCTTCATGGCTCCAACTTTCATCAACAGACATCAGCCCCTAGGCTCTCTTTCTGAACCTCCTCCCTTGTCTCTCTGTTAGAGGGTAGTAGACATTTCTGATTGTTGTCATTTTCTGGGCTACCTCATTGTTTCCCCTTTGACTTTGCAGCTGCTCTTCACCTCGGTAAAAAACAAACAAACAAACAAACTCCCTGCATTAAGGTCCTCTTGTTTAAAAAAAGAGTAAGGGCAAATACTGAGTTTTTGAAAATGAGTGTCTTTATTGTTGGCATAGTTTGGTAGCTTTTCAGAAAGATGGTTGCAAGAGGCCACTCTGTCTATTGCTGTGTTGTGAATACATTCAGGGCTTGTGGGTTTGACTGGGAGGAAGTAGATTTGACTTTAAGATCAAGAGTATGGGACACCAGACAAGTTCATGGAATGTTACCCACAAAAGTGCTCAACCACATTCATAATTGTAAGGGTGGGCACCATTTTCCCAAAAAGGGGAAGCTGATGAATTTCATCATTCATAAGGTAATGTGGCTGTCATGACCATGGTGTAGATTCTCTGGAATGTGGAATGGAAGGGGTATCTTTCCAAGGGGTATCTTCCATCTTTACAGGTATCTATGTCTTTATAGAAAAGTTGATGATAAATACGTACTTGCTCTCCATTTTGTTCCTTAGAACTGGTTTCTTCCTAGTCATGTTCAGGAAGTTGATTATACTTATGAGGTACATCATAGGAAACAATTTAATAGGACCCGTTCCATCAGATATCAATCACTGATAATGACACTAGATGGACAAATACTGAGGGGTAGTTATATGCAAGCTCTGTTCTACGAACTTTATACAGACTCATTTAAATGTTTCAAACATTCTACAAACTAGGACTGTTATGATCCCCATTTCATGATTGGAAAACAAATTTTAGAAAGATTAAATAATTTGATGATGATCACACATTGAGAAAGGATTTTAAACCAGTCTGCCTGGCAATATTGTTGATAGATGTGGTCTTTGTGCAAATCATCTTAATTTTATTTTTACCATCCTCAAGGGAAAACAAAGCAAATATTATTTATTATTCTGTCTTAGTTACATTGATAATATCTCTGGCAAAACTCCCTTTTATCTGAAAGTTTCATTTCGAAAAGAGGAAGTGCTTTCAGTATATGACTTTATATTATGGCTTAGGAAACTCACGCAAAAGAAAGCACAAAAGGTGAATCTGCGCTACAATCTGCTCGTCTGTTAAATAAATATATAAAATGGGGCTTAAAATATGAGGCTAAAGTCAGAGACCTTATGTTGCAAACAAACTTGTCGCATCAGTGAAAACACCCAGCTGTTCTCCCTTTTTCACTCCTGACGCCCGGCGTCTGTTTTCAATACCCTGGGGTCATTCATCTTGCTGTCTTAGGGAGTGTTTCTTCGAGACCTGTAGTATTAAGAAACCAAAATATGGCCAATGATTGAAGAAAGAGCTCTTTTGATCTTTAGAAAATCTTTTTTATGCTTTTTTTCCTCTTCATTCTCTTACCCTTCACTTTCTAGCCCTCACTCGATATTCAGCTGTTTCCTTTTACCCCGATACATTTAACAATCGCTAAACTATAGAGTTAACTCCTGTGTTAAGCACTTTCTATGTAGAAACTGATTTAATTCACACAGATAGGAAGTACACATTATTATCATGATCCTTTTTATAGATGATAAAACTGACACAACCAAAAGAAGTTAAATTTATAGGAATGAGAAGATGACAAACAGGGATTTGAAGGCAGGTAGTCAGACTCCAGTTTCCAAATTCTAACCCTCACTGTGCAATAATAGTATTTCAAGAACCAGCGAGTCTCTAAGTGGGAAAAACTGCCTATGGAGTCAAATTTACAGACTGTAAAAGATGAGCATTGTTCTAATGGTATAGAGATGATATCAGGGCCGTGGATTCTCAAGCATTTTGTTTGCATACAGAAAAAGTGGTTTGGAAAGATATCTTGTGTTTATTTTGGGTGCAAGGAAAGAGTTTTATTTGAATCTAAATTTTATTGTGCCCATAACATTTCCTCGCTTGTGTAATGCAATTCCCAATGACTGGTTCTGATGAGTTAGTTACCAACCCTCTGCTAAATACAGTACCTGTAATGTTCACATTCATCTGCAGATCTGGACCTCAAATATTCTAATACACCAAAGGGGCATTTATGCAGGTCGGACCAGTGTGTGATACACACAGCAGGTTCACAACATACATACTTCCCATATTTTTGATACTTTATTACAGTAGTCTTCCATTTTTCTTTTAGAAGTAGAAATCATTAACTTACACGGGTGACATGTATTTTCATTTGTAATAAGTTACTTTGTTTCAGGCAACATTTAGAATTATGGTTATTACATCAATAGGAAATATACTCCACTCTGTTAGCCTTGGGCCTTAAGACTATGTCACATTCTGAGGTCGTGTTAAATTCTCAGCAATATTTGTTCATTAATTGACTAATAACGTTATGAAGAAATATCATCTGATTGTGCAGAATAGTAAATTTACATCCATTGCCTACCTCATAACATGTAAAACAAAACATATGTCTGCCTTATCACTCGGTAATAGTAATTGAGAGTGTTCAGGAACACTGATTATACACATGACAGTAATTACCATGTGGGCTCTGATTATAAAAGTAACACGCAGCATTAGATTCGTGGGAGTTACTGAGTTTGCATCTCCATCAAAGCCCAGGTGCCTGGGGACAATGAAACAGAAAAGCCAAAAATGAAGAACATAAATGAGAAAGTAGAAACATTTAAGAAAACTTGATATCCACCTTCTCCTCCTGCCTAGGGAACCTTTGCTTTTGTGTGTTCTCTTTTCCTCCCTTCCTTCTTTCTTTCCATTTTGGAAAACAAAACGAAGCAAAATCAGGGAGAAAGAATAACTTCAAAAGTTCTTTTTTCACTTTTTAACATTTTCAGCTGTTTTCACTTGGTTTGTTTTATTTAATTGGACTCTTCATTTTAGGACTGTTCTTGTTGTCACTTCTTATAAAGTGATTATATTGTATATAAATAAGGGTCAGAAATATACCCCTTTTCATGACCAGGAATTAATGTATCAGTTTAGCTTTCCTGTTTCTTCGTAAACAGAGGATAGGGGTTTGATAAGATGGATTAAGTGAAGTGAAGTCTCTCAGTCATGTCTGACTCTTTGCGACCCCATGGACTGTAGCCTACAATGCTCCTCTGTCCATGGGATTCTCCAGGCAAGAGTACTGGAGTGGGTTGCCATTTCCTTCTCCAGAGGATCTTTCCAACCCAGGGATCGAACCTGGGTCTCCAGCATTGCAGGCAGATGCTTTACCGTCTGAGCCACCAGGGAAGTCCATAAGATGGATAAAAGAGCAGGCTAATTTAGAATGGAGGTGGGGAAAAGAAAGATTATATTTGAAGCATAAAAGAAAGATGAGGAACAGCTCAGTCTCATTCTCCCCAGAAGGACACTTGGCTATTTCTAAATATGAAAAAATAAATATGTTATATATTACCTTTAAAATAATTATTAAAAGTAATTACTCAGAATTTAAAAATTAAAAAACAAGTTGGAAGTTATTGTGTGTTTTAGACACAGTTTTGTGTTTATTCTTTGATTCAGATACAACAATTTCATTCAGATACAAGCAAAATAAATTTGCTTCTTAATAGCTTCCGTGGACATGAACGTGGGCAAACTCCAGAAGATGGTGAGGGACAGGGAGGCCTGGCGTGCTGCAGTCCATGGGGTCACAAAGAGTCAGACACGACTTGGCGACTGAACAACATCAAGCTTAATGTTATTTAGTTCCTAGTTGTTTTTCTCTTTTTTGTCCTAAACTTTTTGTATTCAGGTGTTTGGACTGTTTCAGTGAATATTAAAATAAAAGAGAACTTCCCTAAAGCTACAATAAACATTCAAAATTGATTTTATAATTTTCCTATTTATTCATTAGGTCTACTCATAAACCAGATTGCCTATACTGTCTGCATGCTACCTATAACTTTTGATGGGGTTTATTTATTTAATTTCTTTTTTGCAAAAAGAATTTGGGAGGCACAGTCTCCTGATTTGGCGTAGCTAAACTATAATGTAAAGCATGGGTCTGCTACTATCGCAAGAGGCACGTGGGAAAATTGAGGAGGTAGCAATTACATTTTGCTGTGTCCTGCAGTCAATAGGAGACTGACTCCAGGAGACAGACTGTCTGAGTTCCCATCCAGGCTGTAATATTTACTAGTGGAAAAAACATGAGCAAGTTGCATGAATTCTCTGTGCATGCCTTGTCTCACCTCTAAAATGAGGTTTATGATAACAACAAACCTATCCCATCAGACTAGGTTGGGAAGTTTAAATTTGTTAATATGTATAAATTGCTAACAACAATCTCTGGCACAAGGAAACACTCAAGAAAAGTTAACTGTTATTATTATTTTGCATCTGGGTTATAATTAATAGTGATTAGAATTTTTAAACGTTGTGAATTATGGCAAAGACCAGAAGTGATTCAATCAGTAGCTTATTTAGATTTGGTCTTTTTGAATAATGAAGCTAAAATTATTGTTCTAAAATAGCAGTGAATTGTTCAATAACAGTGAATGAAGTGAAAATTTTACAAGGTGACAACAGGCAACAACAGGAATTTGTACCTCAGTGGAACCTGGTGATTATTTTATTGTCCAGGTGAGGAAATTAACATATTTAGCATTAGTAGCGGCTTCTCTGAAACCAGTATCTTCTGATTTTTTTTCACATTGTTTTGCATTAATTAAGGGAGCCCTATACCTCTTTGCAGAGAAGGCAATGGCAACCCACTCCAGTCCTCTTGCCTGGAAAATCCCATGGGCGGAGGAGCCTGGTAGGCTGCAGTCCATGGGGTTGGGAAGAGTCGAACATGACTGAGCGACTTCCCTTTCCCTTTTCACTTTCATGCATTGGAGAAGGCCATGGCAACCCATTCCACTGTTCTTGCCTGGAGAATCCCAGGGACGGGGCTGCCGTCTATGGGGTCGCACAGAGTCGGACACGACTGAAGCGACTTAGCAGCAGCAGCAGCAGCATTTTTCTATTGAATTAATAGCTTCTTTTTGCTATAGTAGACAGTGGAGAGCCCCAAGAACCTTAAGCATTGCACAAGTAAACTATGGAGTTACCCATTCAATAATTCTCATGGCATTCAGTAAGCATGTATCTATTAATATTTCTCCTATCAAATTTTATATGTAAATTTATAGATGGAGAAATTTATGCATTGTAACTTAGCCAAGACTAAGCAGCTAATATAAAATAAATGGTGCTCAGACGTTTAGATTCAGTCTCTTTCATTGGCCAAAACTGGGTCCTGATGGAACATTAGCTTAGACCAATCAGGCTCCACCTCTGAAACTAGGAATGGGGTCATGAGTACTCAGTTGCTCAGTTGTGTGGGACTCTTTGTGATCCCATGGAGTGTAGCCCACCAGGCTCCTCTGTCCATAGTATTTCCTAGGCAAAAATACTAGAGCAGTTTGCCGTTTCCTACTCCAGGGAATCTTCTGGACCCAGGAACTGAACCCAAGTCTCCTGAGTCCCCTGCATTGGCAGGTGGATTCTTTACTGCTAGCGCCACTTGGGAAGCCCAGGAATTGGGGGTCAGTCTCTACCAAAAGTAAGGCTGTAGCGCAATGGTAGAGAAGTAATTTACCAAAAAGAAATTCAACTCTTGCTGGCAGAAAAAAAGGAAGCTGAGGAGGCAGCCAGTAAGTGCCTACCACTGAAGCAATCCCATCTCTCCTGAATGAAGCTGTAGTGTTTACCCAGAAATGAAACATAGAGAGCATGGCTGTGGAGCAACTACCCTGAAAACCTTGAAAGGGTAGACTCGGCGCCAGAATGCCAAATAATTCAAGATCCAGATCAAAGGAGGAGAAAGCAGGTTGATGTTTTCTAATAGAATACTTAGCAATATCAAAGGCTTTGAAGATGGGAACCACTGTATTATTAGTATTTTTATCATGGATCCATTTTGCATTTCTGTTTTTCTGGAAAAGATCCTTTTGAGTGCGGAGGGAGGAAGCCATCAGTGAAACTCCATTTCACTTTGCCATCTCCTGACCCCCCATGTTGATGTTCCTCGGAGCCGGAGATTTCCAGGGAAACCAAGGCAATGCAAGTGTCTTCTGCAGGTTACTCTAAATATGAAACAACCCTAGGTTCTGAGTACAGTGACTATGCAGGAGCAAAATGAACATCAGAACCAATATTAAGACATTGTCGTAGTGTTGTGTCATAGAAAGACCCAGGCTTTGAGGTTAGATTTTAATTCTAATGTTAGGTTCACATATAATTAAAGCATAGCATTCCTCACACTCAATCTTTATCTAAATGAGAATCATATTATATGGATTGTAGAGGTAGAGGATTAAATGTGATATACATAAATGGATAGGTATTGGTACTTATATACATACATATATACACACATAGGAGCAACAACCACTATCCAAGAAATGAACAGGACTCATTTCTTAATCTTTATTTTTTTTTTCTAGTTTTTAGAAAATGTTTTGAAATCATCCTTGTGTGCCACCTCTGACTTAACTACTAACAATGAAAATAATCACTGCAGATGGTGACTGCAGCCATGAAATTAAAAGACACTTACTCCTTGGAAGGAAAATTATGACCAACTTAGATAGCATATTCAAAAGCAGAGACATTCCTTTGCCAACAAAGTTTCGTCTAGTCAAGGCTATGGTTCTTCCTGTGGTCATGTATGGATGTGAGAGTTGGACTGTGAAGAAGGCTGAGCACCGAAGAATTGATGCTTTGAACTGTGGTATTGGAGAAGACTCTTGAGAGTCCCTTGGACTGCAAGGAGATCCAACCAGTCCATTTTGAAGGAGATCAGCCCTGGGATTTCTTTGAAAGGAATGATGCTAAAGCTGAAACTCCAGTACATTGGCCACCTCATGCGAAGAGTTGACTCATTGGAAAAGACTCTGATGCTGGGAGGGATTGGGGGCAAGAGGAGAAGGGGACGACAGAGGATGAGATGGCTGGATGGCATCACTAACTCGATGGACGTGAGTCTCAGGGAACTCCAGGAGTTGGTGATGGACAGGGAGGCCTGGTGTGCTGCGATTCATGGGGTTGCAAAGAGTCGGACACAACTGAGCGACTGATCTGATCTGATATATTAAACACAGGCATTACAGTAGTTAAGAAAATAAACTACGAAGTCCAATGCCTGCGTTCAAAGCAAACTTCTTCCATTGAGTTGCTGGTGACATTGAGCAAATCACTTCACTTCTCTGTGCCTCAGTTTTCTCATCTATAAAATGGTGACAGAAAAATCTGGCATTTCTCGAAATGCCAGGCATTCTTCTAAACCTTGCTATGTGTGAACTCATTATGTTCACAGTAAGCCTACGTAGTGGTACAATTACTACCACTATTTTACAAATGAGGAAAGAGAAGCACAGAAAGATTTAAAAACTTACCCAAGTGATGGAACGGAAATAAAAATCCAGACAAATGAGTCTCTGAAATCACTTTGTTAATCACTAGCTATATTATTATATATTTTGACCTCAAAACTCTTGTCATGTATTATTTCATTTAATTCACTCAAAATTAGGACATCTTAAGACATTGCTTCTGTAGTGCTGCCAATTTTTAGAGAAAGACTGAAGAACAATGAGCTGAATAAAATAGCTCGAGTTCACAAAGCTGGTATGTTACTGCCTAGTTTTAAAATCTATATTCTTAAAATCTAAATCATATAGCCTCTGTTTTAATGATAAGCCAGAGACAGAATTTTGCACAAATACAGACAGTCGCTCGGATCTAATTGAAGCGTTTGGAGTTCAGCAGAATTCTCTTCTCTCCCACAGAATTACCGTAACATGCCTTGTTACCTAATATGCATTTTATTTTTATTTTTACACTTTTCATTTTGTATTGGGGTGTAGCTGATTAGCAATATTCTGATAGTTTCAGGTGAATAACAAAAGTACTCAACCATACATACACATGCATCATTCTCCCCCAAGCTCTCCTCACATCCAGACTGCCATATAACCTTGAGCAGGGTTCCATGTGCTAGACAGTAGGTCCTTGTTGGTTATCAGTTAGAAGTATAGCAGTGTGTACGTGTCCATCCCAAACTCCCTAACTATCCCCTCCTCCTGTCCTTCCCCCCTGCAACTATAAGTCTGTTCTCTGAGTCTATATATCTGAGGCTTTTTTCAGTGGATTCTCCCATCCCCACTGTCACGGACCTGTGGGGTCAGAAGGCCTATTTGTGTAGCACGATTGGAGTGATGGGCAGAGGGTAGGCTAGCAGGGGTAAGTCTCAAAGTTTTTCTGTGCTAAGTCTTGCCCAGCAGCAAGAAGTTTTAAGTGTTGCAAGTGTGTGTGTGTGTGTGTGTGTGTGTGTGTGTGTATGTATATATGTATATACACATAGGAAAGTGAAAGTGTTAGTCACTCAGTTGTGTCTGACTCTTTGCAACCCCATGGACTGTAGCCTGCTAGGCTCCTCTGTCCACGGAATTCTTCAGGCAAGAATACTGGAGTGGGTTGCCATTTCCTTCTCCAGAGTATCTTCCCAACCGAGGGATTGAACCTGGCTCTACCGCATTGCAGACAGATTCTTTACCATCTGAGCCACCAGATATATTATATATCTATTATATATATATATATATAGAGAGAGAGAGAGAGAGAGAGAAGCTGGACAAACTATAATACTGAATGTTAGCCACAGCTATCTTTAGGTAATAAGATCCATAAATATTGTTTAATATCTTCCATGCAATTTTCCCTATATTCCCATCTTCCATGATGTATATGTATTAATTTAAAGACAGTGAAAAAAATGTGTTATAAAAAATGTGAGTGGGTGAATGCAAAAGTTGCAGTTCATGGAATTAGATAAAAAGAAAATTTTTGTAGTATGTATAAGAGCTGCTGCTAAGTCACTTCAGTCGTGTCCGACTCTGTGCGACCCCATAGATGGCAGCCCACCAGGCTCCCCGGTCCCTGGGATTCTCCAGGCAAGAATACTGGAGTGGGTTGCCATTTCCTTCTCCAATGCATGAAAGTGAAAAGTGAAAGTGAAGTCGCTCAGTCGTGTCCGACTCTTTGCGACCCCATGGACTGCAGCCTACCAGGCTCCTCCATCCATGGGATTTTCCAGGCAAGAGTACTGGAGTGGGGTGCCATCACCTTCTCCAGTGTATAAGAGAGGTGGCTTTAAATTCTTGTCTGTTATTTAGTCAATTCTACCAATAATTGTTATTAAAAATACTTTCTTTCCCCATAGGAAAGTGCCAAGTTTACTTTCACTAAGGTTTTATAAACTATATGTATTCTTTCTTTCAACAGCCTATTTGTTCTTGAGAAAAAGTCACAAATTTAAATTATTGTAGGATATACGTATATAGTTATTGCATAGAAATAGTTCTAAATAGTTTATTAATCTATTTCTTCACATTAGTCTTTTTGCAAAAATATTCTAGTAATTATCACCCTTTATTCTTGTATATGTTTAAAACAACTTTGTTAAATATTTTAAAAATTATGTGGAATTTTGACTTCAATTGAAATCATTCCATACAGTCAGTAATTAACAGGTAAATTGAGCATTTATAAACTCATTAAGAGATAATTGACATATTGAGGCTCCTATACAGAAAGTCATTAAGCTTTTCTACTCATTTATTTAAATTGAAAGTTATATCCTTCAGTAAAATGTGTTTTAATAGCATGTATACTGTTCACTGTTGATTGTCTTATGGTGGGGGTCTTTGTCTAATTCCTGAGTTTAATGGAACAACATGTGTGTTCTCTTTAACATTATTGGCTCCTGAATAATAATGTCTTTCTCACTCTTTCTACTATAATTGTAATTTATAAACAAGAGCTACTTAATTATGAAAGGAATTTTATTTGTGAAAATATATTTATTTTAATTTTATTATATTTATAGTAAATATAAACTTTTGATATTAGTTTCTGTGTTTCTTGTACTATAGATCACTTATACTTATTGAGACTTTTGTGAGTTGGTTTTATGATAAATTGTCCATACCTAATAAGAGTAGTAATGATCATAATAATTAAAATATTTTGCAATTCTTCTGTATATTAAGCAGTGTACCAAACATTTTTTTTTCTATGTCACATTGCTAATGTCACAGTAATCCAGAAGGCTGTTTATTTTTCTTTTCTGCATTGTACCCATGAGGCCACTGAGTCTTCTGTAGACAGATTAACCCAAAGAAGTTGCTTCTGTTCAGTGGTTCATTAGTAAAGAATCTGCTTGCAATGTAGGAGACACGGGAGATGCAAATTTGACCCCTGAGTCGGGAAGATCCCCTGGAGGAGGAAATGGCAACCCAGTCCAGTATTCTTGCCTGGAAAATCCAGCGGACCCAGGCGTCTGGTGAGCTACAGTCCATAGAGTTGCAAAGAGTCGGACACAACTCAGCACACATGCACGTTGCAAGCTGTGAAAATGTTAGTCACTAAGTCGTGTCTGACTCTGCACCCCCATGGACTGCAGCCTGTCAGGCTCCTCTGGCCAGGAGCTCCTCCAGGCAAGAATACTGGAGTGGGTAGCCATTCCTTTCTCCAGGGGTTCTTCTCAACCCAGGGACCGAACCCAGATCTCCTGTATTGCAGGCAGATTATTTACTGTCTGAGCCACCAGGGAAGCTTGCAAGCTGAGAAGTGGGATTTAAACATATTTTTGTTTACTTACAAAGCCCAAATCTCTTAGCTAATATATTAATGATTTAAGCTCTATGTCATTTTAACAATGTTTTGTGATCTGGTAGAGGTTTCCCAGGATCTTACAATAATTTACTGTAGGTGTACCTCTTTTTTCTTTATGTTGATACTGTATTACTAGACAATGTGATTTGTGACTTTACATCCTAATTTATTTCCACGCAATGCTCTTATTTCTTTCTAAAATTTAAACTATATAGTAATATTGCTTCTATTATATCTATTAGCTTTTCTTGTAAATATTTGTCCAAAGTTTTAGTTGTCAAATTTGACACTGTCTCATTTATTTTAGCGGAGAAGGAAATGGCAACCCCACTCCAATGCTCTCGCCTGGAAAATCCCAGGGACGGGGGAGCCTGATGGGCTGCCATCTATGGGTTCGCACAGAGTCGGACACAAATGAAGCGACTTAGCAGTAGCAGCAGCATTTGTTTTAGAGTTTACAAATTGCATTTGCATGAATTATGTTTTATTGACTGAAAAAGAGTAGCTATATTTAAAAATATTTTAATACATCTCTGATTCTGTTATGGGCTTCCAAGGTGGCTCAGTGGTAAAGAATTTGCCTGCCAATTCAGGAGCCACAGGAGACAGGGATTTGATCCTTGGGTCAGAAGATCCCCTGGGGGAGGAAATGGCAACGATGACTGAGCACAAGCACAAGCAAGCATGATTCCATCGTAGCTGGTTAAGTTACAAATATATTTCACGTTTATATGAATTATTTCTTTTATTTTCTGAGTTTGATTTCATGAGTTGAGTATTTTCTTCTCTTATAGTTTCATGTCCTGCTTGATATTTTTGCTAGTAATTATATTTATACTTAAAAATCACACCTTAAAAATATCCTGTGTTTTTAGATTAGGAGCAATATAATAATTATGGCACTCCCTTACTCACTGAAGATTTTATATGCTATTATCACTTCTTTCTACCATGTCCTAAAGTCTGCTCATACATCTTGGAATGAAAGCCTCAGATGAAGTTTTGTTTTCCTTCAGCATGCATTCTTGTTAAAGATTTTTGGGTTTCGTATGTGTCTGAAATATATATATTTACTTGGCATCAGTTCAGTTCAGTTCAGTTCAGTCGGTCAGTCGTGTCCGACTGTTTGTGGCCCCATCAGTCAAAGCATGCCAGGCCTCCCTGTCCATCACCAACTCCCAGAGTTCACTCAGACTCACGTCCATTGGCATAGCAGTCCTCAAAGTTCCCCAGAGCCTCACCACCCAACTCACAAATTCTTGTTTCATTATCTCTGATTATCTCAATTAGCTCTTTGAATCTACGTTTATAGAAGGGCATATGAGCAGGAAGTTTCTGGGCTCTCATACAACTGAGAATAAATGAACTTCCGCCCCATGCAGAATCTGTTCTAAACTCTGTGTCTCTTGAAACCCTGTGCACTCCATTCCCTCTGTGTACTGGCGCTTCCTCTTCTGTTCGGGAGAAATATGTGACCAGCTTGGTTTTGTTCTTTCGTTAATAAAAGTGTCTCTCTTCTTTAATACTGGGAGAATGTTTTATTCAGCTGCAGGTCTGGGTTATTGACTCTCTGACAGGAGACGAGTCACTGGGTAGGCTAATCCAATATACTAAGATGAGTGTAGATGCTTCTGACAGAACTCATTAATTTCTTATCACTTACTTATGAAATTTTACTAAATCTTACCATAAAGCAAATTGTAAAGAAGCCTGTTAGAAAAACAAATGTCAGGGCCAGAAAGCAAAGGAAAGTAATAAAACTAAGGTACTTACTTCCAGCAAACAGCCCTAGATAAAATCAGATAAAATCAGCCCTAGATAAAATAAAGATACAATCAGATGAAATTTAACTCTTAGCAGGTTTAACTCTTAGGAAGTCAAGTGGGTGAACTTTTTGAAAGTACAAAGTAATTGAAGAAGAAATCAGAATACTAGAGGCATTTTGCCACAACTTCCAAAAAACGATGGATCAAAAGCAAATGCTGCTCAGTGTCTGGAACACTGAAGAGTTGAAGAGTGACAGTGTCTGAGATGCATACGCAGAGACACTGGTGCTCATGCCGTTATAAATGAACTTCCGCCCCATGCAGAGTCTGTTTTAAACTCTGTGTCTCTTGAAACCACGTACACTCCATTCCCTCTATGTTCTGGTGCTTCCTCTTCTGTTCAGGAGAAATATGTGACCAGCTTGGTTCCAAAGGACCAAGAGCAGCTTGGGAATTCCCTAGGAAACATTACCTGCACATATGTTTAGTCACTGAGTCGTGCCTGACTCTGCGACCTCATGGACTGTAGCTCACCAGACTCCATTGTCTATAGAATTCTCCAGGCAAGAATACTGAAGTAGGTTGTCATCCCCTTCTCCAGGAGATCTTCCTGGCCCAGGGATTGAACCCTGGTCTCCTGCATTACGGGCAGTTTCTTTACCATCTGACCCACCAGGGAAGCCCAGGAAACATTACTTGCTGCTGCTGCTAAGTCGCTTCAGTCGTGTCCGACTCTGTGCAACCCCATAGACAGCAGCCCACCAGGCTCCCCCGTCCCTGGGATTCTCCAGGCAAGAACACTGGAGTGGGTTGCCATTTCCTTCTCCAATTCATGAAAGTGAAAAGTGAAAGTGAAGTTGCTCAGTCGTGTCCAACTCTTAGCGACCCCATGGACTGCAGCCTACCAGGCTCCTCCGTCCATGGGATTTTCTAGTCAAGAGTACTGGAGTGGGGTGCCATTGCCTTTTCCGGAGACATTACTAAGCTTTAGCAATTACAGCAAGAGGCAAACAGTGCTGTTACAGGTATAAAACACCCATTCACTAAGGAATCTGCAGATGGTTTTACCATTTCACCATGAAGGTGCCAGAGATATGGAAAAAGAGAAAAAATGAAAAACAAGAGCTTTTTAATACTCTGGGTGAAATTAAATGACAGTTCAATAAGTGGCTACCCCTTTGGAAATTTTTAAAGATTAATAAAATACAATTATCTTGAAGGTCTCTCTGCTTAAAGAGATACTTTACATGACTGCATCCCCCCGCCCAACCCCTGACAAATGGTAAAATAAATGGAAATAATCTAATGATGGAAGATGTCTCCCAACTAATAATAAATTTGGAGTTGGTGTTCTCCAGGGAGACCCAAGTTGATTGGCATTTGAGCCTGGTGGGCTGCAGTCCATAGAGTTGCACTAAGTCAGACAGGACTGAGGAGACTTAGCACACACACACCCTGGCAAAGCTAATACAATGAAGGATTTCTCTTTCTGACACCTCTCAGGCATCACTGAGTTACTGCAATAGATTTCGGCAGTATCAAAGGCTTAATTTCAGGAATACAGTTTCCTGGATAAGCTACCATAGGTGATGAGAATTGACTTTCTTTCTTGTTTAATTTTCTGGTAGCTGGAATGGTGCTTTAATGATTTGTTTATCCTAGGGTCCCTTTGGACCCTTGAGAGAATTGACATAGAATTAATTATACCTCTGAGATCCTGAAGGATTTCATTGTTAGGGGCTAAATTGTGTTCCCTCAAAATTGACATGTTGAAGTACCAACTTCCAGTACCTCCGAGGCTATGCATTTGAAGATAAGGTCTTAAAGAAGTGATTCACTTATAGGGAAGTCATGAAGGCAGGTGTAATCCAATATGACTGGTGTCCCTATAAGAGGAGGAAATCTGGACACATACATGCACACATGCATACGCAAAGAGAAATACCCAACACGTGCATGAGCAAAGGAACAGTAATATGAGGACACAGTGGGAAGGAAAATGGCCTCAGAGGACACCAAGCCCACCAACACCCTGATCTTGAACGTACAGCCTCCAGATTGGTGAGAAGATGCATTTCTACTGTTTAAATCAGAAGTCCCCAAACTCCAGGAGCTAATGCCTGTTGACCTGAGATGGAGCTGATGTAATAATAATATAAATAAAGTGTACAAGAAATATAACATGCTTGAATCATCCTGAAATCATTCCCCCGACCATGGTCTATGGAAAAATCATCTTATGTGAAGGTGGTCCCTGGTACCAATAAGGTTGGGGACCGCTGGTGAACACTCCAGTTTGTGGTATTTTGTTATGACAGCCCTAGAAAATTAACATGTATATCTATTCCAGTGGAAGACACTGAAAAGAGCAAGGATAACAAAACTTCAGCTCCTCCCAGGCATGAGGAAACCATGGAGCTAAGAGAAATCAGCGGGGGAAAAGGCAAAGATTTTTAATTTCTTTAAGACAAGTTAAGAATGTTGACTTATTTTTGTGCTTTAACACATAAGAACAAGATAATTTCCTTTGGACTTGAATTTACAACAGCAAAGGGATTTAATCTTGAATTTATTTATTCACAGTAATTTGATTTGAAGAAGGGATTTAATTTCTACTTTAGGGCATCTCTATGTTATAGGCATTTTATAATGAGTATCTTCTTTTATCAATTAATCTTGTAGAAGTTCTGAAGGCCTTTAAGAGGAATGTGGCTAGATTTAATTTGAAATAGGAATTAAATAAGGTATAAATTTTTAGTTTTGAGTTTAGTGTGGGATTGGGGGGTGATTTAATTAATATGGATGGAATGTTCCATTCCATAGCTTTCTGGAGGCAAAATGTTCTCTGAGTACCAGAGAGATACCCAAAGGGACAGTGATCAAAAACACACACATACACAGGAACACACACACATACACAGGAACACACACACACACGTAAATATCGAAAATATAGCAAGATGGACCTCTCAAACGTTTGGAAGTACTACTTTGGTAAGCTACTTTTTCAGGAGGAGTGCTGATAACACCCTGAGTCGTATATTGAGAATAAACACGGGTAAATTTTCTTCTGAGACTAGATACAACTAACTATAGAGTTTTTTTATTAGATGGTGAGTTTTCAACCTTGAAACGGATCTGAGTTTCTCACTGTAATGAAAGAGAGCCTAAAAGTTGTAAATACTGGTCCTCTTTTGCTACTCTCTGCCTTTACTCCATACAGCATTTATCCTTCCCTCTAGATAAGCGTTGAAGTAGTAATGGAGCAGAAATTTATAGAGGCATCACACTACTAGACTGCTTGGGGTTTCTGTATGGCCTGGGCCTTCCCTGACTCTGAGACTGCTTCAAGAGAAAGAGCTCTGGTTGGGGGTCATTAGAGACTAACGGTGGAGCCCTATACCAACGTCACAGGTGCAGAAACCCATACCAAGGTTATCTCTGGAACTGATTGAGCCCCATAGCAACCATTGCCAT
Organism: Bos javanicus; assembly: GCF_032452875.1. Lineage (NCBI taxonomy): Eukaryota > Metazoa > Chordata > Mammalia > Artiodactyla > Bovidae > Bos > Bos javanicus. The sequence goes on along the minus strand of NC_083882.1, from coordinate 72,353,125 downwards.
GAGCCCCCTGATATAAATCAGCCAGCTCCCTGACTTCATATTCGGTAAAAATACCCACCCTCTAGCACCCTAACCAATCACCTAATACCACCCTTCCAGCAGGCATTTTGTTTGTCTTGAGGCTACAAAAATTGGCTACTAGCCCACGAAAGGCATTGGCTCTCCCTTGAGCCAGCCCACTGTACTAACAGCGTCTCTTGCTCTGACAAACCCTATTCCCTTCTCATTCTGCCTCATATCTGCAACACACCTCTTTACCTCTGCTCTTTATTCTTAATAAACACATTTCCTTCTGCAGTACACTGTATCTGAAAGTTCTTTCCCAACCCGCACACAGACCAGAACACTAAAATACAACTTTTCTTTAAACACATCATGTCATGAAGCATAAACACAACTCAGAGTATATAATTTGACAAAGTCCAAGGAGGGGTAGGTAGCTATTATTATTGAATTTGAATCCTGAGTGTAAGAATGCTTCTTTTTAAATTAATTTCCAGGCAGGGAATCCAGTGTAACACAGGCTAAGCTTTGAGGGGAGATATACGGAGATGGGAAACTGGGGTAGGTAGCTTAAAGTCAAGAAACCCAAACCTTCTCTGACAGAGCAGAAAAGTCGAGATGCCTCATGTTTGTTTGATGACTTCCGGTCTTATCAAAGAGGTGAGCCCTGGGCTTCATGGAAGCAGATTAGCTAGCAGAAATCCCCATCTTGCCGGGCTGGAATTTATGATGTGCAGCTCCCATTAAGTCATATCTGAAGATCTCCATTCAACATTATTATAGCAAATTCAAATCTCCATAGTGAGTCAGGCTGCACTAGACACCCAGGTCAGGGTTTAAATAACTGCTCTGATGAGACCCTGGTTTGTTAGTTTTCATATCAACACTATGAGATGAATTAATTTAATACATCATATTGTAGATGAGAAACTTGTGTCTCAGGAAGTTAATAACATATCTAAATTCATACAATTAATAAGGAACATAGCTTGCAATTGAAACCTGTCTCATCTTAAAGTAATGTCACTTACCAAGACACTACTGAATCTTCCAGTAAAAGAATTTAGATGAAGCACGTTTGCATTGAGGAGTAGCTGACCTGAGAGGCTAGTCTCAGAAATGTTAAAAAAAAAATTAAAATAATGAATCAGAAATTTAATATTCTTTTAAAAAAGAAAACCCAGAGAGATAAATGAAATATCTATAAAATTCAAGTATGAATATAGTCTTATACTCCACTTGGGAAAGAACTGCATTGATTCACAATTTATCTTGCAAAAGTCTTATTCAGTTAAAGTTTGAGGGCACAACCTCAAGTTGCTCACTCCAGGAGTGTATTTATTTAGCATATCCATTGAGTTTCTTTCAAACCTTTCCTATAAAACCCTCAAGATACAGTTCAAAGATCCTTTCTCTTTTTCTTAAAAAAAAAAAAAAAAGCCTCAAACATTATAATGAGGAGGAAAGACCAGGAGAATAGCAAACTAAGGAATATGGGAAAATGGTCAAGGGGGGTTGGAAGAGGTCATTCAAGTAGAAGGATACATTCCGGTGAGACGATAGATAATGCAATTTATCTCTTTTACATATAGCCTGACATCATGGCCACATATAAATTGGGAATTTTAGTTTCAATTCAAATAGTGTCCCTATGCTATCTTTCAGAGAAGGCAATGGCAACCCACTCCATCACTCTTGCCTGGCAAATCCCATGGATGGAGGACCCTGGTGGGCTGCAGTCCATGGGGTCGCTAGGAGTCGGAAACAACTGAGCGACTTCACTTTCACTTTTCACTTTCCTGCATTGGAGAAGGAAATGGTAACCCACTCCAGTGTTCTTGCCTGGAGAATCCCAGGGACGGGGAAGCCTGGTGGGCTGCCGTCTCTCAGGTCGCACAGTGTGGGACATGACTGAAGCAACTTAGCAGCAGCAGCAGCAGCTATCTTTAATTATCCTTTTCGTTTCTTTTTCTTTTTTCTGTTTCCTTCTTTCTCTTCTTTAATTCTTTCTCCTCAGAGCCAAACAACTGTTACCTGTTTTAGGGGTATGAGATTGCCTTCATGATGTATATGATTTTTATAGCTCCAAGGTAGCCATTTTAACTTGGTGCTTGGACCTGACTAAAGGATATCCCTTTAAAGTCTATAATCTCTTTCCTATGGCTTCCCAGGTGGCACAATGGTAAAGAACCTACCTGCAATGAAGGAGGCACAAGAGATGTGGGTCTGATCCCTGGGTTGGGAAGATCCCCTGGAGTAGGAAATGGCAACTTGCTCCGGGATTCTTGCCTGGAAAACTCCATGGACAGAGGAGCACAATGAGCTACAGTCCATGGGCTACGAAGAGGCAGACCCGACTGAGCACACAATCTCTTTTCTAGCACTTTAAATGTTCTTTAGTTAATATAGTGTGAATGAATCTCAGATCTTTCTGTAAGACCAAGTTTTAGCAGAGAAAGACCAGTCGTACTCCAGCATCATCTCAAATTCTTGGACAGCTATTCACTTTGAGATAGGAGCAGCCAAATACGAATAGGAATGTTGGTCATTCCCCAAATCAGGACACACTTCTTTGCTTGAAAGACTGACTTTGACATGTCTGTGTGTGTGTGTGTTCATGTGCTCAGTCATATCTGACTCTTTGCAACCCATGAACTGAATAGCCCACCAGGCTCCTCTGTCCATGGAATTTTCCAGGAAAGAATACTGGAGTGGGTTGCCATTTCGTACTCCAGGGGATCTTCCTGATCCAGGGATCAAAGCAGCATCTCTTGAGTCTCCTGCATTGGCAGGCAGATTCTTTGCCACTGTGCCACCTAGGAAACTGTGACTTGTCTGGGATGGACTAATTCATCTTGGCATTCCTGGGGAGTTTGCTGCTAAAAGTTGATTAAAAATAATTGTATTGTAAATTCAATTTAAAATGTAAATTGTAAATAAAAGACAATTGTATTTTACAAACGTGCAATGCTCTGTTTTTTCATAGAGTACAACAGGGCATGAGAGCTTAAATTCCCCTCCTATGAGAGAGAATAAAAGGAGAGCAAGAGATAAAGGAAAGATGAATGAAGGAAAGGAAGAAAAAGGGAGAGAGCGAGAGAGCACCAAGATAGAGACAGAAAGCAGAAACAGAGAATCACGAGGTGGGGTGGGGCGCAGGCAGGAGCACAGCTGGTTTTGAGGGCAGGTGGTGGTGTGAGTTATCAGAGCAGTGAATGGATGAAGCACAGGATCTGGTTTTCTTTTTTCCAATAGCTGTGAATTCATGTCCTAAAACGTGTATTCCCTACTTTATAAAAATATTCTGAAGCACTCATGCTGCATCTATATCATTAGTAACACTGAATGATCATGCAAGCTGATCTAAGTTGCATAATATTCCTTAGGAAGTTCTTTTATACTTTGTTTCTTGTCTGCTTTTCTGATTTAAATGAAGAATGCAAAAAACAAATCTGGAATCATTTTCCCCTGCTTTTCTCTTTTGTGTTTAATAAGGCAAGTTACATTATTGACACAACCATAGGTTGTAAGCTATTAAAGTTTGGAAAATGTCAAAATGCATTCTTAAGTAATAGCCATAATGGCAGGAAATCTCTTTCTGTAACATTGCTACTACCCCAGATGATACAAACTGGGATAATTTGCGTTTAGATATTTTGTTTTTTTCTGGTCCCATTTTGTACTATGTTCTGCTCAAGTATCAACCAAGAAATTATTTATGGAACAAGGGGCAAGATATCACAGAAAGGGAGAAGAGAGGTATAAGGCAAGAGAGAGAGAGACAGATGAGGAAGAGAGGAAGAGAGAGATGATGGAAAAGCAAGAAAAGCAAAAACTCAATTTTTATTGTTATTGGTCTAACCTGTTCTGAAACAAGCACATCTATTTTTTACTAAGACTAAAGTCCATAAATAATTTCCCTGGGTCTCAATTGTCTCATTTGAAAAATTATGGGTCAAAATAGATGATATCAAAGCCCTGAAATCTCATTCAAATAAGTTTTATGTCCGGTTGCAGGTTTCTGCCATACTAGATTTTGTGTATCAGCTATCCTTACAGAGAAACAATTATTAGTACATCGAATGACATGGTTGTACTTGACCACCAGATAAATTAGGCTTCTCGTTTAATTTTCCTATGGCTCTTTGGGTGTTGTTGATGTGTGTTAAGATGTTCTTAAAGACTAACGAGCCCAGTTTAAATAAGTAAGTCGCTACTGAAATGTTAATAGGCAAAATGGTATAGATTTAACCGTGTCATTTCTATACAAACTGTATTTTAGAAAAATAAGTGCACTACGTTTCCTTATTCTTCTGTCAATATCAGATCTCTACACGTAACAATCAGTAAATACCCCAGGAAAGTGGAACTGTGAGTCATTCAGTCGTGTCTGACCATGCGCTGTAGCCTGCCGGACTCCTCTGTCCATGGAATTCTCCAGGCAAGAATACTGGAGTGAGTAGCCATTTCCTTCTCCAGGGGATCTTCCTCACCCAAGAATTGAACCCAGGGACTCCTGCATTGCAGGCAGATTTTTTTTTACCATCTGAGCCACCAGGGAAGCCCCAAATATCCCAGGACATTATCCCAAAGCCATGAAGTGTCACAGATGCCCTTGTCATGTACAAGTCATCTTGCAGGTGTTCAGATGGCTTCAAACTTAATAATAGCTTGGAACTGTATGCCATTCTCCTCTTAAGAAATGTGAATCTCATAGGAAATATTTCCCATAATTCAGAAAGGCATCAACATGAAATTTTCTACAATTCTCTGTGGCCCACGTAGAAATGATGATGATGGAGCCTAGCAAGCTGCCTGATACCTAATAGACACTTTACTGCCAGGCAAATTCATGACATTTATTGCAAATATTCACAAATATTTGTTGACAAGCAAATGAATAACCTTTTCATATCCTCCCTGAATTGTCTTGGCGTGTACATCTCAGCATGTACATACACTTCAAAAAATAGCAATTCTTATGTGATCTCTATTCTAAAGGCTACAAATTTCAATCAGAGTTTAACTCAGGTCAATTCAATAAGGAATTGGCCTTGGGTTTTATTTTATATTATGTTGCCCTGTCTGAAAGTCACTGCTGAAGGAAACAGATGTCTGTTTCCTTTACCATTTGATACAATTTCACTTTTTTGGAAGAAACTGCAGACTCATGAGAAAAGTTGAACACGTTTGTGGGGTTTGCTCCAGTGATACTATCCATCACTGAGGCTGGAATGGGACCTCTTTGTCAGAGAACATCATTAGCAGCCTCATCCAGCCCTCCGTATCTTACGCCTCCACCGTGTTCAGCTGTTGCTCCCACCTGGCATCAGAAATGCAACTCAAGGAAAGAAACAGCAGAAGGGAAATAAAAGCAAGAACAAGAAGCTGGGATTGAAGCCAGATGAGGTGAAATGAGCATAGGGTCTGGGAGAAATAGAATCTCTATTCGAATTTACCCATTGCCTCAACCTGTCTCTGAAAATATTGGCCTCATCTCTCTCATCTTTCTTCTGCCTCTTGAAAGGTTGCTAGGATGGAGGAAAACAGAGAAAAGAGAGATGATGTGAGTGCTAAAGAAATATCAGATATGCCAACGGTTGAGGATAGAGAAACCCAACTAGCATCAGGAAGAGGTTTTGAAGAGGTGAAAATGCATCCTTCCCTGGAATAGACCTTGAAGGCAATCCTGTAAATTTCCCCTTCGCTGAGAGAAGGGAGCTTTGAGATAGAATTTAAGAGTTTAAAGGGATGAGAAAATTCAAGAGCTCTCTGATCTCAAGCCTCATTATTTCAAAGCTTTAGGTGTCCAACATCCTCTAAGGTTTTTGTGACTCTAGAACTTGTATATTTACTTATTTATAATCAGATGGATTCTCATTGGAAAAAAACCCTGATGATGGGAAAGTTTGAAGGCAGGAGGAGAAGGGGATGACAGAGGATGAGATGTTTGGATGGTATCACCGGCTTGATGGACATGAGTTTGAGCAAGTTCGGGGAGTTGGTGATGGACAGGGAAGCCTGGCATGCTGCAGTCCATGGGGTCACAAAGAGTTGGACATGACTGAGCGACTGAACTGACTTAAAGTTTGCTGATTTCTGGGCTATAAAAGGACAAAGAATTAAACAGTTAATTGCCTCATTTAATTATCACAGTTCTTAACACCTAGGGAAAATAAGAGAGTGCCATCAGTTAAGGAAATGCAATTACTTGAAATTGGTATAGTTTCAGGCTGGGTGGTGTGTGGTGAATGATAGGAGTTGAGGTGATGTAGGGTGGCAAAATTTACCGCCTCAAATTACGTCTCTTTTGTATGACTATTTATGTAGGCTGATTATTTTTAAAACCCCAAAGATGCAAGACAAGCCTTAGAACTTCCCTCCAACTACCTAAAAGAATGTAGGTGTAGAACCTGCCCCAGGAAAGAGCTATGACTGTAGAGAGCTATAGTATGAACTAAGTGTGTAGACAGGGAAAGTGAAAGTTAAAATTGTTCAGTTGTGTCCAACTCTCTACGATCCCATGGACTACATAGTCCATGAAATTCTCCAGGCCAGAATACTGGAGTGGGTAGCCTTTCTGTTCTCTGGGGGGATCTTCCCATCCCAGGGATTGAATGCAGGTCTCTTGCATTATGGTGGGTGGATTCTTCACCAGCTCAGCCACAAGGGAAGCCCAAGAATACTGGAGTGGGTAGCCTATCCCTTCTCCAGCAGATCTTCCTGACCCAGGAATCAAACCAGGGTCTCCTGCATTGCAGGTGGATTCTTTACCAACTGAGCTATCAGCGAGGAAGACAGGGAGGAACCTGGCAAAGTCTGTCTGCTAAAATTCATACTTGTGTCGCACTGTCTCTGCCTGGCCCAACAAACTTTTGTTTACCAAACTTTTGTTTTTCCATCCCCATGTGTATTGCCTTACAGCCCTTGAAGTCCCAAACCACTATTCTGCCAACATTCTCTTTTGTCTTTCATTGAACGTGGTTTTTAAGGTGAGGGTTTTGGCCATTTGGGGGCTTTCCTGGTGGCTCAAGCAGCAAAGAAACTACTACAATGCAAGAGGCCTGGGTTCAGTCCCTGGGGTGGAAAGATCCCCTGGAGAAGGGAAGGGCTACTCAAGTATTCTTGCCCGGAGAATTCCGTGGACAGAGGGGCCTGGCAAGCTACCGTCCATGTAGTTGCAAAGAGTGGTACACGACTGAGTGACTAACACTTTCACTTTCTTTTGGCCAATTTGGAAAATAGATACATAAAACATACACATACACACAGAAACTTAGTCTGGTGACTTATGTAGTTTTCCTGGGTCTCTCCCATGTAAACACACTGTTAAACTTTTGTTTAATTTTCTCCTATGAATCTGACTTAGGCCAATTTAATTCTTAAACCAGACAGAAGAAGCTAAAAAGGTAAAGGATAATTTCCTCCTCCTCCTCCATAGCAAGAAACGCAAATTACAGCTATTTTCGAAATATTTTATTTTAAAGCATTTAAACATAATGGCAAGAAAAGTGAGAGATTAGCTGGGTAAAACTGAGTATAAATTTCCAAAAATTTATTGTAGCTACCTGCTTTGATTTGATCAAATTGCTTTGATTTGTTGGATCATAGAGAAAGCAAGGGGATTCCAGAAAAACATCTGCTTCACTGACTATGCTAAAGCCTTTGACTGTGTGGATCACAACAATCTGCGGAAAGTTCTTAAAGTGATGAGAATACCAGACCACCTTACCTGTCTCCTGAGAAACCTGTATTTAAATCAAGAAGCAACAGTTAGTACCTTATATGGAACAATAGTGCAATAGTCAAGTCGCTCAGTCGTGTCCAACTCTTTGCGACCCCACGGACTGTAGCCTACCAGGCTCCTCTGTCCATGTGATTTTCCAGGCAATAGTCCTGGAGTGGATTGCCATTTCCTTCTCCAATATGGAACAATGGAGTGGTTCAAAACTGGGAAAGGATTATGTCACGTCTGTATATTGTCATCCTACTTATTTAACTTACATGCAGTGTACATCATGCAAAATGCCGGGCTGGGTGAATCACAGGCTGGAATCAGGATTGCAAGGAGAAATATCAACAAACTCAGATATGCAGATGATACCACTCTCAAGGAAGAAAGTGAAAAGGAACTAAAGAACATCTGGATGAAGGTGAAAGAGGAGAGTGGAAAAGCTTGCTTAAAACTCAACATACAAAAAACTAAGATCATGGCATCTGGTCTCATCACTTCATGGTAAATAAAAGGAAAAAAGTGAACCCAGTGACAGATTTTATTTTTTGGAGTTCCAAACTCACTGCTGACAGTGACTGCAGCTGTGAAACTAAGACCCTTACTCCTTAGAAGGAAAGCTATGACAAACTTAGGCAGTGTATAAAAGCAAAGACATCAGTTTGCAGACAAAGGTCCATATAATCAAAGTTATGGGTTTTCCAGTAGTCATGTACAGATATGAGAGTTGGACCATAAAGAAGGCTAAGAACAGAAGAACTGATGCTTTTGAATTGTGGTGCTAGAGAAGACTCTTGAGAGTCACTTGCATAGCAAGGAGATCAAACCAGTCAGTTCTAAAGGAAACCAACCCTGAATATTCATTGGAAGGACTGATGCTGAAGCTAAAAATCTCCAATACTTTGGCCACCTGATGCAAAGAGCTACCTCATTGGAAAAGACCCTGATGTTGGGAAAGATTGAAAGCAAAATAAGAAGAGGGCAGCAGAGGATGAGATGGTTTGATAGCATCACCGACTCAATGAACATGAATTTGAGCAATCTCCAGGAGATAGTGAAGGACAGGGAAGCCTGGTGTTCTGCAGTCCGTGGAGTTGCAAAGAGTCAGACAGGACTTAGCAACTGAATAACAAAAAAACCTGCTTTGATAGCAAAAACAGATCCTTATCTGCTACTTATTTCTCATCATAGATTAGTTGCTGTTTGTGTATCACACCTATACCACGCTTATCCATATGTATTAGTCATTCCTAATGATTTTGCTACAAAAACACTTGCTCATCTTTTCCAGTGCTTTCCTCAACACCAGTTCCTTACTGCCTACCCATCTTCAGGACTTCTCTTTGTGGATTTTTTTTCTGCTCTTTTGCATCTTATCTAAGATTCTTAATTTTCAAACAGCTATATACTATACAAACTCTGACTCTCTGATCGGTCTTGCCAAATTTTTTTTTTAATTAAAAAAATTTTTTAATTTAAAATTTAAATTGGTGTTTAATCCCTGTTCTCTTTCCTGTTTTAACCATCCAATACTAAACCTTACTAGGAAGGTCTATGGTCCAGTTTCCTTATATCTTAGATCAGGGTTCATATGGAATAACTGAATTTGCCCATATTAAATTGAAAGTGCCCAGGGTGATTTACATTTGAATCTTTTCCAATATGAATTCCAGGCAAGCGCTAGGATTTGCTCTTGTTCTCTTCAAGGAGTTCTGCCACACAAGTAGCAAAAGGCTGCTGGGAATAAGTTTAGAATCAAAACAATCCAAATTAGGGATTTAGGTGTACGTTGGCATTTTTCTTTGTGAGTTGAAGAGCTGACAAATGAAATATACTGTATATTGCAGTGAAAGTTTTTAATGTAAGTTTTATTCTTGGAGACTATGAAGTGTTCTATTTTTTGAGAGTCCCCAAAATAGTCGTTCTGAAGAAGGCGATGGCAACCCACTCCAGTATTCCCGCCTGGAAAATCCCGTGGGCGGAGGAGTCTGGTGGGCCGCAGTCCATGGGGTCACTAAGAGTCAGACATGACGAAGCAACTTCACTTTCACTTTTCACTTTCATGCACTGGAGAAGGAAATGGCAACCCACTCCAGTGTTCTTGCCTGGAGAATCCCAGGGACGGGGAGCCTGGTGGGCTGCCGCCTATGGGGTCGCACTGAGTCAGACATGACTGATGTGACTTAGCAGCAGCAGCAGCAGCAGCAGCAGCAGCACAATAGTCTTTCAGAGCCAATGCATCTCAAAGTTTAACAGTTTAATGTGCATACAAATCACCTGGGAATCTTGAAAAATATTGATTCAGATTCAGTAGGTCTGGAGTGGGTCTGAATTTCTAACCAGTGCTCAGATGATTTCATGATACTTATCAGTCATTGTTGTTTGGTCACTAAGTCCTGTCTGACTCTTTGCACACTCTGTCCTTTACAATCTCACAGAGGTTGCCTAAACTCATGTCCATTGCGTTGGTGATGCTATCTAACAATCACATTCTCTACTTCCCCCTTCTCCTCCTGCCTTCAATCTTTCTCAGCATTAGAGGCTTTTCTAATAAGTCAGCTTTATGCATCAGGTGGCCAAAGTATCGGAGCTTCACCAATAGCATCAGTCCTTCCAATGAATATTCAGGACTGATTTCCTTAAATATTGACTGGTTTGATCTCCTTGCTGTCCAAGGGACTCTCAAGAGTCTTCTCCAACACTACAATTTATTTTTTTTCTAAAAGTCTTTCACTTTTATTAATAACCATGTATTAATTTCACACATAGTTGAAATAAAACCTTTTACAATCCATGGTATGATCCATGATTAAATACAGATCAAAAGTACGGAGAAAGATATTCATTTTTTGATATAATGATGTGAGATTTGTGACTTTTACGGCTTACTAAACCTAGGAAGCACTTAGCAAGCATGATATATGCTAATTCCATGCCTTTTCCAGGAAGGGTTTCTAATACATTCCTAGGTTGCTGGTAAGTCACTTCAGTCGTGTCCGACTCTGTGTGACCCCATAGATGGCAACCCACTGGGCTCCCCAGTCCCTGGGATTCTCCAGGCAAGAACACTGGAGTGGGTTGCCCTTTCCTTCTCCAATTAACACTACAATTTAAAAGCATCAATTCTTCAGTGTTCAGCTTTCTTTATGGTCCAACTCTCATATCCATACAAGACTACTGGTAAAAGCACAACTTTGGCTGATCAGTAGAGTTCATTTAACCAGCAACAGATGAGAATTTGGAATGATGAATGTAAATCATACATTGTTATCCAGCCATCTCAATTTCTTTTTGTCTTGGGATATTTGTCAGAGTTTTCCAAAGAATCAAAATAAATAATATTTACTGTTAATAATATATCAATATAATTAGCAGAATTGATCATATATAACTAATATACTATACACACACACACACACACACACACATAGAGAAATTGATTATGATCAGTTGGCTTATGTGAACTGAGAAGCCTCAGAATCTACTTGAGAAACAGGTGTCAACTTAAAAAATACACAACATGAGAGTTGAAAATTAAGTTTTATTTGGGGCAAAATGAGAGATGCAGCCCAGGAGACAGCACTTCAGATAGCTCAGAGAAAGTTCTCTAAAGAGGTGTGGGAAAGTCAATATACATGTGAAAGGAAGAAAGAAAGAAAAAGAAAAAAAGAAATTTAAAATGTAAGTATTTAAAAACTTTTAGAATGATGTAAAATGATGCAAATGATGTAAAATTTCTGTTACATTCATATAAAAAGTCCTAATGTTGAGACTGCCTTGATGGTACAGTGGCTGAGGCTCCATGCTCCCAGTGCAGGGGCCCTGGGTTCAATCCCTGGTCAGTGAACTATATCCAAGCTGCAACTAAGTACTCCACACACCAAGATGAAGACCTGGTGTAGCCAATAAATAAATATTTCTAAAAAAGTGTTCCTAGTGTTATCTCTCAATTTTTATACTTATGACCTTACCCAGTACACAGACCCCATTTGAGCAGCACAGCTCTAGTGATGAATGGTTCAATAGGATCACAAATAAACACATTCACCACCAGAGTATATACGATCGGCCACAAAGCTCTGCACATCATACACACTCACTAACAGCCTGTTAACTGCTCACTGAAGTTTCTGGGTCTTTTTCATATGAGTCACAGTGAAATGTTATTTTTCATACTGTGTATTTCTTTCCTGTGTAGATTCCTCCAGTTTTTATCCTCTGGCCTTTTGCTTAAAAAAAAAAAAAAAAGTATCTAAACAGCCTCACTGTTACAGAATTAAGGAAGAAATGTATGGTGAGGTCTGCCTGAGGTGGCTTCAGCAAAAATGGACCATAATTTTAATAGCATCTGACAGTTTCAGAGAAGGGTTGTTTGTGTGGGTGTGTGTTTCTCTCCTTATTTTAAATTGGCTTCCCCAGTGGCTCAGATGGTCAAGAATCCACCTGCAAGGCGGGAGACCTGGGTTCAATTCCTGGGCTGGGAAGATCCCCTGGAGGAGGGCATGGCAACCCACTCCAGTATTCTTGCCTGGAGATTCCACCTGGACAGAGGGGCCTGGTGGGCTACAGTCCCTTGGGTCCCAAAGAGTCCGACGTAACTGAGCGACTGAGTACAGCACACAGCACACACTTAAGTGACATGGGAGCAGGGATGTAGTTCCTTTCAATGACTCTGTGAGATGACTGAAATATTGAATATTATTCAAATAATGAGTCACAAGAGAACATGTGCCCTGCTTTCTGATATCGCAGGCATGAAAGACTAAAGCATATAGCCAGTGCAACATGAGTGACAGATGAGAGCACGTTTTAATGTAGACTGGACACGAGAGACGAAAATGCCATTGCTGATGGTATTACTTTAGCCATTGTTTAAGGGATGTGTAAGAAATCAGATGTGTCTCCTAACACCACACAGATATTGTATTCAAACTCATATCAAAATCAGAAGGAGGTAGTAAATAGGAGCATTAGTCTGAAGACAGTTCATGAGAGGTCATCTTTAGAAAATGTGTTCCATGGAAAATGTGTAACATACCTGCTAGTTTGCACATTTGCCTTCAAAGAGCCTGACCTACTCTATGTGCCAGCATGTCGGATTATCTTGTTGCAGGTGAATTCTCCTGAGCAGAAATAAAGTCTGAAATATTTGGCTTCTTTAAAATGTTAATTATTGTGCAATTAGTTCTTTTTAACTGACGCATCTGAAGTGGGAATAAAGAAACTGTTCTTCACTTTCTGCAGCAGAGCTTTTGTCCAAAGGGGTAATTGGAACTTATTAGAGATTGCTGTTTTTCACAATACTCTGCTTAATTTTCTTAAAATTTGAGAAAAGTGGATGTTTCAAAATTTAGACAATTGAGTAACACATTATGAAATTATAACCCTGTCGGTGGTAATGCTAAGAGGATTCCTCAGGTAATTATCCAAGACTTGAAACCCTAAGAGGGGGCGTCCCTGGTGGCTCAGAGTGTAAAGAAGTAAAATGAAAGTCACTCAGTTGTGTCCGATTCTTTGCGACCCCATGGACTATACAATCTATGGAATTCTCTAGGCCAGAATACTGGAGTGGATAGCTGTTTCCTTCTCCAGGGGATCTTCCCAACCCAGGAATTGAACTGGGGTCTCCTGCATTGCAGGCAAATTCTTTACCAATTGAGCTACCAGGGAAGCCCCAGAGAGTAGAGAATCTGCCTGCAATGCAGAAGACCTGGGTTCAATCCCTGGGTTCGGAAGATCCCCTGGAGAAGGAAATGGATCCCACTTTGGTATTCTTGCCTGGAGAATCCCATGGACAGAGAAGACTTGCAGACTGTCCATGGGATTACAAAGAGTCAGATATGACTGAGTGACTAATACTGAAGCCCTAAGAAATCATCAACACATGTGGACTAGCTTTGGATATTCTGATTTTATTTTAAAATAAGACCTTTTGATTCAGATTTCTTGGTCTTTGAAGAATCTTACATTAGTGTCTACAAGTGTTTCTTTTCAAACAACCAGAAGTAAATCACTTTGTTCTTGTTAAGATGTTAAATATTATCTATTTACTGTAGTTATATCACTAAACAAAATTTAGTTAGACAATGCATAAGGCTTTCCATTTCCCTCCAGCATTCATCTCTGTGGCCAGGTAAGGGGTGCCTGAGCACCAAGACATGGACTGCAAAGTTGGAAGTATCTGTTTTCTGCAGTACTTTTCAGAATACTGGAGTGGGTAGCCATTCCTTTCTGCAGGGGATCTTTCCAACTCAGGGATTGAACCTGGGTCTCCTGCATTGCAGGTGACTCCTTTACCGAGTCACAGGGACATCTCTAACAATTTTTTTTATAATACCTATTTGGGGTTCACAAGTTCTAATTTCAGAGATGAAAATTTGACAATTAAATACACTTTTTGAAATGATCTGTGTACTATCTATGTGTAGAAAACTATATATGTATTTCCCTTGTCTTGAGTAAAGGTCAAAGTTAAAAGTATTGGAATCAGTCAAGATCCTGCTTCACTGTCCAGTCATGAGACCTTAGAAATGCTGTTTAACATCTCTGAGCTTTAGTTTTCTCATCTTTATAGTGGTTATAATGAGTGAACTGACCTCATAGGGTTTTCCTGAGCATCAAATGTGATACTGCTTGTTAAATTCTTAGCATGAATTCAGGAATATAATAAAGATTATGAATGAATAGTCAGATGAGGCAGTCCATAGGGCAAGGTACAGAAGGGTCCTGAGAACAAGTGTTTTTGCCCCTGTAGAGTTGGGACATGTCATTCTCTCAGCATGTAGATATGTTCACTGACTCAGAAGCTTTACTTGGATTAATGAGACCTAGAGATCAGTATTAAATGAGAGACCATAGAGAACTGGAGAGTGGGGATTGGCTGTCTTTTCACAGTCATCTCCTAAGACTAGGTTGTTGGCAGCAACTAGAAATAATTGTACAGAAGCTGAAAGTCCGAAGAGGACAGTATGGCTAAAGCTTAAATGTCCAGGGAAGCTGTGAATCTGGAAATCAAAGTTAAAACAAAGCCCAGAGGTGGTGTGGTTTTTCAAAATCAGAAAGTTAATCTTAGTGGAAATCCATTTATTCAGTCAGGACCAGAACAAGGCAAGCTAAGTAGCTCAAGACCAGAGGAATAGAAAACATAAAGTGCCTACTAAACTTCCTTCTAGATCAGGTTCTGTTTGGCAACTCCTTACCTTTTTATGATTCCTCTTGGGTCTAGACAGCGGTGGGTTGGTTCTTGAAGGTATAAACCGTGTCATTTTGTTGCTGTCAATCCAGATTAATATAAAGTTTTACACATGGTAGCCTTAGGAGTGCAGATGTGTGATTATATACTGTTATTTAACAAACTGAGGGAAGAAGGGACCTAATTATCTTTCTCCATGTCCATCTCAAACCTAACTCACCAAGGAGACATGGATTGTTTCTTATAAACCAGAGGTCTCCATTGCCCTTCATCATAGCAAATTATGTATACCTTTCTCAAGCCTCTCTGAATAATGCCAATTTTTGATACCTAAAAGAAGTCAACATTGTTCCAAGCAGGAATTCTAAAAAATTAAATGTATAGGCTCTAGTCTGCATTTCATGAGTTCAGTCCAGGCTCCACAGCCTATTAAGTCTGACCCTGAGCATGACTGTGTTAATCTTCATGCATTTAAACCAGGAATTGTAAGGCTACCTGCCTCAGATGACTGTTATGAGAAGATGAAATGAGATAAGCACATGAAGTTTTCCAAATATTGATTGCCATCATTAGTATTATGGGAGAGAGATAAAGTATTCAAAACAAATGAGGGCATCAGGAGTGGGCGTGGAAGTTAGGAAATAGATAGTCTTCTGAAAATTACATGTGAAAGTGTCGAATTTTCTGGTATGAGAATACAAGGTGATCACATGTGAAATGGATGAAAGGTACCATTGTTCCCTCTTTAAAATAAATTTATCCTGAGAAAGACACTAAGTTGTTAAAAAAAAACACACACACACAAGCATTCATTCATTGTATTTGTCCAAAGTGAAAAATTAGCCAGATCCTGAAGGAGGGAATCTGAGGAAGAGAGCTAATGGCTTTGCCTGGCAATAAGCAAAGAGCCAGTTTGAAACCTTTGCTAAAACACTCTAACGAAACTACCTCTTTGTCTCTAAATAATCATTTTTTGAGTCATCCTTGGAAATTAAATTCTTTGCAGTTTAATAATAACATTTTATTGAAAGTAAGTTTTATAACTTTAATAAAACTATATATAGTCTTTGCAAAAAATTCCAAAAGATATTTCCAATGAGCTTCATTTAGGACATCTAATCTATAGAAATAACAGTAGTACATCAGGATTTATGTATAAAGAAATGGATTTATTTTGGTATTTTTATGACAGCAAAATAAATTAAGAATAAGAAAACAGTGGATAAATTATATATAATAATTGATTCTATAAAATGTATGCAACTCTTGAAAGCAATAGGTTAGATCAATACACAGTGATAAGGGAAGGAAGATGGGACCAAAGAAAGAGAAAGGAAGAAATGGTAGCCCTGAATTTCTAAATTTGACAAATCAGGAATCCCTTTACAACAAACTGGGGAAATCGTGAAAGTTTTCTTCAGCTTTTATGAAAAAATCCTGGGTAATTTGTTTTCAGAACTCATGCTGCTGCTGCTGCTGCTGCTGCTAAGTCGCTTCAGTCGTATCTGACTGTGCGACCCCATAGACGGCAGCCCACCAGGCTCCCCATCCCTGGGATTCTCCAGGCAAGAACACTGGAGTGGGTTGCCATTTCCTTCTCCAATGCATGAAAGTGAAAAGTGAAAGTGAAGTCTCTCAGTCATGTCTGACTCTGTGCAACCCCATGGACTGCAGCCTACCAGGCTCCTCTGTCCATGGGATTTTCCAGGCAAGAGTACTGGAGTGGGGTGCCATTGCCTCCTCCATCAGAACTCATAACATGGTTTAAATCTGCAGCACATACTAGACTCCCCATCCATTTTATACTGAGTGGTTACTGAATGAGAAGAAGCACATTGACACTGGTGTCCGTGAAACGTCTCGCTTCTGTAGCAGCACAACATCTCTCTCAGTTTATGCATCATTTCATCTCTGGACCTGCAGTCATTAAAGTTTTGAAGTGTGAAGACCTCATTTGAGAAGATGATGAGAACAGAGAATACGATGCAAACAAAGAACATGGCACATAGGCACAAATGTAGCACAGAGTCGTCCAGAGCATGAGGCCGATGGATGAGGCCTGAAAATACTGTTGTATAGGCCTGAGGTGAAAGTCAGCTCAGGCCCCAGATGTTCAGATAAATAAGCTGATATATTTTACTTTGAGTGAGTTTGAGTTGGTTTTCTGAGACTTCAGATAGATATCTTCAGTATTTCACAGAGGTTGAAGAAGACAATGTAGGTGAAGATACAGTTGCATGCATGCCCGCTAATTCATTTCAATTGTGTCCGACACTTGGTGACCCTGTAGACTGTAGACCACCAGACTCCTCTGTCCATGGGATTCTCCAGGCAGGAATACTGGAGTGGGTTGCCGTGCCCTCCTCTAGGGGATCTTCCTGACCAGGGATCAAACCTACATCTCCTGTGACTTCCGGCATTGCAGGTGAATTCTTTTACCACTGAGCCACTGGGGAAATGGTAGGATATAGCTTATTAAAGGCAACAGAAAGATAAAACGGTACCAATCTTGTAACATCAATCTTATCCACCTTTAGAAGGTTATTTCTAAAAGAAGAGGAATATGGGTTTGGAGGTATCAGACATGTATGGAAGGTTTGAAAGGAGAGTGAGAGTCAATTAAACTGTATACAGAAACAATGTAATGTTCTGGCTCAATCAATTCCCCAAACCCTAATATCAAAGAGTTCAGTTCAGTTCAGTTGCTCAGTCATGTCCGACTCTTTGTGACCCCATGAATCCCAGCACGCCAGGCCTCCCTGTCCATCACCAACTCCCAGAGTTCACTCAAACTCACATCCATTGAGTCAGTGATGCCATCCAGCCATCTCATCCTCTGTTGTCCCCTTCTCCTCCTGCCCTCAATCCCTCCCAGCATCAGAGTCTTTTCTAATGAGTCAACTCTTCGCATGAGTTAGCCAAAGTACTGGAGTTTCAGCTTTAGCATCATTCCTTCCAAAGAACACCCAGGGCTGATGTCCTTTAGAATGGACTGGTTGGATCTCCTTGCAGTCCAAGGGATTCTCAAGAGTCTTCTCCAACACCACAGTTCAAAAGCATCAATTCTTCGGCACTCAGCTTTCTTCACAGTCCAACTCTCACATCCATACATGACTACTGGAAAAACCATACCCTTGACTAGATGGACCTTTGTTGGCAAAGTAATGTCTCTGCTTTTCAATATGCTATGTAGTTTGGTCATAACTTTCTTTCAAAGGAGTAAGCATCTTTTAATTTCATGGGTGCAATCACCATCTGCAGTGATTTTGGAGCCCAGAAAAATAAAGTCTGACACTGTTTCCACTGTTTCCCCATCTATGTCCCATGAAGTGATGGGACCAGATGCCATGATCTTCGTTTTCTGAATGGTGAGCTTTAAGCTAACTTTTTGACTCTCTTCTTTCACTTTCATCAAGAGGCTTTTTAGTTCCTCTTCACTTTCTGCCATAAGGGTGGTGTCATCTGCATATGTGAGGTTATTGATATTTCTCCCAGCAATCTTGATTCCAGCTTGTGCTTCTTCCAGCCCAGCGTTTCTCATGATGTACTCTGCATATAAGTTAAATAAGCAGGGTGACAATATACAGCCTTGACATACTCCTTTTCCTATTTGGAACCAGTCTGTTTTCCATGCCCAGTTCTAACTGTTGCTTCCTGACCTGCATATAGGTTTCTCAAGAGGCAGGTCAGGTGGTCTGGTATTCCCATCTCTTTCAGAATTTTCCACAGTTTATTGTGATCCACACAGTCAAAGACTTTGGCATAGTCAATAAAGCAGAAATAGATGTTCTTCTGGAACTCTCTTGCTTTTTCGATGATCCAGCGGATGTTAGCAATTTGATCTCTGGTTCCTCTGCCTTTTCTAAAACCAGCTTGAACATCTGGAAGTTCACGGTTCACGTATTGCTGAAGCCTGGCTTGGAGAATTTTGAGCATTACTTTACTAGCGTGTCAGATGAATGCAATTGTGCGGTAGTTTGAGCATTCTTTAGCATTGAGTACATGTTTTTATTTTATTTAAAATTAACATCTAAGAACAATTTAAAACAAGAAACTTCGAAATGTCAAAAATCCTACAACCTGACAACAACTCTCTTTGGGAATGTTGTGTTTCAGTCTCTTCCCGTGTGAAAAATTATTGTGTTGCTGACACTGTATTGTTTTGTGATCATCTTTTATTTCACTTAACTAGAACCTATGCTGCACATTACTTATAATCCCTATAAGTAGAAAAATTAAACAAATAAAATAAAAACATGTGATTCCTTTATTTTCATTAGTACAACAAGGATAACATTTTCTTTGGCTTATTATAATTTTTTAAACATATTGTTTTAGTAGGTAATGCTGCAGTGTGCATTTCCATATACAATGGTAAACAAAGAAGTAATTTCAGGGACTTCGCTGCTGGCCCAGTGGTTAAGAATCTGCTTACCAGTGCAGGGACATGAGTTCCATCTCTGGTCAGGAAACTAAGATCCCACATGCCTTAGGGCAACTGCTGAGCCCATGCCCCAACTGGAGAGAAATCCACACACCACAAGAGCCCATATGCTGTAAGGAAAGTTCTCGTGTCCCTGTGTCTCTTCACTAAGACCTGATTGAGCCAAAAATAAACATAAATAGATAAAATAGATTTTATAAGTAATTTCAGTTGCTTTCCTAAGTTCTTAAGTACTCCAAAAATATTTTCTATATATTTAGACACTTTCTTCCTAGATCAGTTCTTCAAAAGATGCCACCAACAACTTGGATTCTATTTCCTAGCTATGTGAGTCATTGTCATTTTTTTTCATCATATTGTGATGATGAAAAGATATTTGACAAGAAAGAAACCAAGTACATTTTTAACCAGGTTTTCAAAACTTTACATATGAAACTATAGTTATCTTAAAATATATATAATATTTTTATAGTTTTCCTGGATTCTTATTTTAAAATACTTAAAAAAAATGTTTATTAGTAACAATTACAACACAATTGGGGAGATAATTCTGTCTTACACTTGGGCCTACTTAAAAACTTTGCTGCATATATTGCTATATGCTGAGAGATTTTATCCATAATCTCTACACATAGTTGATTAATTGGCCTCTACTTTTATGGGAAAAATTATGACAAGCATATAAAATCATTTGTATAGCCCAGGTTGCTCAGACAGTAAAGAATACACCTGCAGAATGGGAGACCTAGGTTCAATCCCTAGGTTGGGAAGATCCCCTGGAGGAGAGCATGGCAACCCACTCCAGTATTTTTGCTTGGAGAATTCCCATGGACAGAGGAGCCTAGTGGTTTGCCATTCATGGGATCACAAAAAGTCAGACAGGACTGGGAGACTAAGCACATACTCTAAACCTCCATTTTCTGTATTCTTCCCTGCAACCAAATTGGGAAACAGATACGATTATTAACCCTCCTTTTCAGATGTGAAAACTGAGGCTCAAAGAATTTAGTTAATCTCGCCAAGTTCACACAGTTAGGAAGTAGCTGACTCCCAACCCTGTTCTTTCTATTATACTATATTATTGAGAGTTAATGAGATAGATAATTCATATTTTTGTTCCAATGCTTATTAGCTGTGACTGTGAACAAATTAGCATCTTTTATGCTGCTGTCTGAAATTTTAGATACATTATCTACACTTCAGGGTTGTAAGGATTTTATATCATCATCCGACCTAAGTTTTTCCATGTAAAGTCAGTCACCATGGTTGTAAGGATTTTATATCATCACCCCACCTAAATCTTTTCATGTAAAGTCAATCACCATGTTATTGGCAATTTAGAGGATGCTTTTCAAACTTTCTGCTATGTTTATTTTTTGCCTTCAACTTCTTTCTGAACGGTTCTGTTCCTTTGATTTTTATGATGCCATATTCTTATAATCATCTTGCCTGGATTTTCTTACAAATTGCTATTTCCTTCAAGTCTCCATTCTTTACTCTCTCCTGAATAATCTATAGTCACTCCCTGTATAACCTCAACCCTTGCTTGCCCTGTTATCTATATGTTGATATTCCACTGTAGTTGGTTGAATTGTATCCCCCCAAAAGATATATCCAAGTCCTAGACCTGAATACCTGTGAATGTGAAACAGGTCTTTGTAGATGTAATTAAGGGCTTCCCAGTTTGCGCTAGTAGTAAGGAACCCACCTGCGAATGCAGGAAATGTAAGAGACACCAGTTCAATCCCTGGGTTGGGAAGATCACCTGGAGGAGGGCATCCCATGGACAGAGGAGTCTGGTGGACTGCAATCCATAGGGTTGCAAAGAGTCAAACACAACTGAGCGACTGAGCATGCACACAGAGTAATTAAGCTCTGGATCTAGAGATGAGATTCCCCTAAATTCAGGGTGAAAGTAAAAGGCGCTCAGCTGTGTCTGACTCTTTGCGACCCCATGGACTGCATAGTCCATGGAATTCTCCAGGCCAGAATACTGGCGTGGGTAGCCTTTCCCTTCTCCAGGGGATCTTCCCAACCCAGGGATTGAACCCAGGTCTCCAGCATTACAGGCAGTTCTTTACCACCTGAGCCACAAGGGTAGGCCCTAAATATAAAGACTTGTGTCCTTGAAACAGTAGGAGAGAACACAGAAACACAGAGAAGGCAATGTAAAAGTAGATGTAGGGAGTGAAGGGAGGTATCGATAAACCAAGGAACACCAGGAATGCTAGCAATCACCTAGCATTGGAAAGCAAGGACAGAAATATGGCACAAATTACCTCTTGGGGTTTCCAAATGGAGTCTGCATTGCTGAAAATCTGACTTCAGAATGCTGGCCTCCGAAACTGTAAGAGAGTAAATTTCTGCTGTTTTATGCCATCTCATCTGTGCTGAGTTGTTATAACACTCCCAAGAGATAAATACATTCCCAAACCCACCTTTCTAGCCCATCTTATTGTCTATATCAACTTGGGTGTTCCCAGACCTCTAAGTCTGTTTGTCCAAGCAAGTGACATGCTCTGCTCTGCTCCATATGTCAGAAAATAGCAAGACCCTCTACAGCCAGAGTAATATTCTCTAGTTAAGTAAGGAATTCTCTTTTTAATGCTTCAACTACCAGAGTACATGCAAATAACTTTCAAGTATATGCATACAATAATGATCAATATTCTTAATTCTAAATCCATAAGCCCCTACTGTCTACTCAACACATCTACCTGGATTATGAAAGACAATTTACATTCTCAGCATCAAAAAAGAAATGATGAGTACTCTCTTGACCCTAATCTTGGTCTTCTTATAATAATGTTATCTATGTTATCCTTTTCAGTGAATGTTTCTGACTGATATGAATCTGACAAGCCAAAAACCTAGGAGTCATTCTTGACACTAAACTCTCCCTAAATCATTCCCTAAAGTATAGCCAATACATCACCGGTCCCACTTATATCAATAATTCTGGAGCGTTTTCTCTTCTCTCCATCACTTTCAACAACCCTTTAGGACAAATTTCTATCATGTCTTCCTTGGATGTTGGCAATATCCAGAAAAAGTGAAAAAGTTAGAGCTAGGTAGATAGTTAGTGAGAAAGAAAGGGGGAGGGAGAAAGAAAGAAAGGGAGAAAGAGAGTGAGAGTGAGAGAGAGGGGAAGAAAAGAAAGAAAGAAGACACTTACTATAAGGTATTGGCTCACGTAATTCTTGAGACTAAGAAGTCCCGCAATTTGGTGATGACAGCTGGAGACCCAGGAAAGCCAGTGGTGTAGTTTAAAGGCCTGAGAGTCAGAGAGCTGATGGTGTAGATTCTGGTCCAGGTCTGAAGGCCTGTGAACCAAGAGCTCCAAGGGCAGGAGAAGATCGATGTCTTAGCTCAGGCGGTCAGACAGAAAGAATTCCACCATCCTCTACTGTTTTGTTCTATTTAAGCCTTCAACAGACTGGAGACGCCCACTCACATTGCAGAGGGCCATCTGGTTCACTTAATCCACCAGTTTAAATGCTAATCTGTGCTAGAAACACCCTCACAGGTACAACCAGAAATAATGTTTCACCAGCTCCCTGGGTATCCTGTGGCTGACTGCAGTTGACACATAAAATTAAACATCACAACTTCTTGCCTGGTGAACCACAGTTCTTTTTGTTCCAGATCCAAACTAGATCGATCTCTTCGATCACAGTGGTGATTACATCGCATCCACACACATTTACCTCTACTACTTAAAATATCTGAATGGGTTCCTTTCACTCTTATCTAAAACCTGAGTGCAGCCCCCCAACCATGCTGAGTCTGGCCCTTTGCTCCGTCTTCAGCCCCATATCCCACTCCTGTTCTCAACCCACAATGAACCACTGCCAGCTGCAAAAACGCATCATGCTCACTTCTGAATCACATCTCTCTGCAGTGCTCTTTCCCCCTCTTCACTGGATCATTTCTACATCTTTTACATCTTAGCCTAAAAGTTATTTTCTTGGGAGAGACTTTCATATCCCACTTCCCAGGCTAAGTTAGGCTCACCTTTTGTACCTTCTCTTCACATTGTTTATCTTTATATTGTATCATAAATCTTATAGAGAATCTGCCTGCAGTGCAAGAGATCTGGATTTGATCCCTGGGTCAGGAAGATCCCCTGGAAAAGGGAATAGCTACCCCCTCCAGATAGTCAGTATATCTTATAGGACTCTACTTGTATTTATGTGAATATTGGATCAATATAAATCTAATTCTCTAGAATACGGGACTGTGTCTGTCTCTGTGGGTAGCACCAAGCCTGAAAAAAGACGCTAAATAATTGTTCAATAAATGCTGCTGGTGAATATGCCAAATCTTCTGTTTGGTGTGTATATATAACCATGAGTATATCAATTACCATCTCGGCAACCAATGAGTTTTGGTCTATAGGGATTCTTGAGAACACCAACTTCTTTATTTCACCTAGAAAATGGGGAATTGGCTTAAACAAAAACCCTTGGTATATAGTAGCAGAATAAGGCAAACAACCAGAGCTCCAGTTAATGTCTGTTTTTTCAGCCCCAATCTGCTTCATTGCAATAGAGGGTGTTGGGAAACTGAGTCTTCGCATAACAATACTGCTGATTTATGGAAGTGTTCAAGACTGGGACTACTTATGTATTTCTACCAGGTAGATACTTATTACTGTCTGTGCAAGAAAATAAGGAAATGCATTAAAAACAATTATTCAAAAATCACTTCCCCTGGAAAGTTCTATGTTATATGCTGTCATGGATATTTGTGGGTTTGTTTTAAGGTGTTTTTTTTTTTTTTTTAATATGGACTTCTTTTAAAAGTCTTTATTGAATTTGTTACAATATTGCTTCAGTTTTGTAGTGGCAAGGCATGTGGGATTTTAGCTCCCCGACCAGGGATTGAACCCATACTCCCTGCTTTGGAAGGCTAAGTCTTAACCACTGAACCACCAAGAATGTCCCTGGTATTTGTTTTAAATAGGAGCCTATTTATTCTTAGAGCATGGCAACCCACTCCAGTATTTTTGCCTGGAGAATCCCAGGGACGGAGCAGCCTGGCAGGCTATAGAGTTGCACAGAGTCAGAAATGACTGAAGCTTCTTAGCATGATACTATTTGCTCTTAGTACCTTATGCTGCTGCTTCATGATTTCAAACCTGAGAAAAGGCATGGTTACTTGGCTATATTGATGTAGAGGTCTGATACAGCTTATTAAGAGCTTTTATTTCCAGTGTGTTAGAGTACCACTTGTTTATGAAGCTTCCATTGATGTTACTTTCTCTTTCTGAAGAAAAGGGCCCCTTTAATTTTGAGCAGAGACATTACTTTGCCAACAAAGGTCTGTCTAGTCAAGGCTATGGTTTTTCCTGTGGTCATGTATGGATGTGAGAGTCGGACTATGAAGAAGGCTGAGCACCAAAGAATTGATGCTTTTGAACTGTGGTGTTAGAGAAGACTCTTGAGAGTCCCTTGGACTGCAAGGAGATGCAACCAGTCCATTCTGAAGGAGATCAGCCCTGGGATTTCTTTGGAAGGAATGATGCTAAAGCTGAAACTCCAGTACTTTGGCCACCTCCTGTGAAGAGCTGACTCATTGGAAAAGCCTCTGATGCTGGGAGGGATTGGGGGCAGGAGGAGAAGGGGACGACAGAGGGTGAGATGGCTGGATGGCATCACTGACTCAATGGACGTGGGTCTCAGTGAACTCCGGGAGTTGGTGATGAACAGGAAGGCCTGGCATGCTGCGATTCATGGGGTCGCAGAGTTGGACACAACTGAGCGACTAAACTGAACTGAACTGAATATGCTATTTCTTTAAATATAATAATTTTTAGAAGAAATTCAAGGAATGTCAGCACTGTTTGCCTGTGACAGTGTTCATTTGTAATCATGTTTAGCAC
The DNA here is from genome assembly GCF_032452875.1 of Bos javanicus. Taxonomy (NCBI): domain Eukaryota; kingdom Metazoa; phylum Chordata; class Mammalia; order Artiodactyla; family Bovidae; genus Bos; species Bos javanicus. The sequence goes on along the minus strand of NC_083882.1, from coordinate 72,327,870 downwards.
AGTCTTGGGGAGCACTCCCTTGCAAGCCCGAGATCCTACTCCATCTGCCTCTGTATCCTTGTTGGTGGATGTATTGATATTTCTTCCTCCCTTAAGTTGCACCTTTCTAAACGTGAATAAGTGTGTTTTTCCCACAGTGCCTTTCTATGGAGTAGTTAGTTGGTTTGCCGAGTGCCTGCAAGGTGATAAGTACTTGAAGTACTTAGAAATGCTAAGTGCCATTACCTGTGAATCATGGCTGTGGGTTCCTCTGGGATGGAGGCTGCTTGAGAAATATAAAACAGAGCAGAGTGGAATGGAGCAGCAGTTCTCCCCAGAATGCAACAGTTTACTCCAGGGAGATGAAGCTTTATAAAAATAGTCTAGGATAACTTTCTTTGAAGCAGGCAAAACTTTGAGAGTGGCCGTGGCTAAATGAAAGATTCAGTGTCACTCTGAGTTGGGAACACAATTTCCTTCTACCCTGTTTCCCTAGGGAATTAGGGGAACATAAACATAGCCACTATGGAGCTTTGAACTTCTTAAGCCCAAGGGGATTTCATTGCCCCCTCTCTATGAAGACTTGCCTCATTGCCTAGTAGGAGAGCTCCCTGCCTTGACCTCATCCATCCTTGTGTGGTATAACTGGGATATGTATTCCTGGAGCTCTGGACATGACAGAGCAGGCATGAGTACCTAATTGCAACCTTTCCTCCTTCCTTCCTGATTTTCTATATTCTCACTTCCTTCCAAAAACACTAGTGAGTTCATTCTGCTTGTCAGGCATTGTCCTAGGGAGAAACTTGATAGGTAATGAGAGAGGAAGGAGCTCTTTTCTTGGTTATCTATACACTCATCTCAGCTGGTTCTCTTCTAAGTGTATGCGCTCTTCTTTAGGCTGATCATGGATACATAAATTCATAGAGTATTGAGACCTAAAATAGACTTTGGAGAACCTCACTTAAAGTAAGGAAGCAAGTATATATGTGGAGATATTATTACCAATACGAAAATTGTTACTATCATCAATATTGATTGATAATGATGATATCAAACTCTTTTTACTCCTGGGCCTAGATTTGGGACCAGTATTCTTTTTACATAGTTTTATAGTAAGAAACTGTTTCTTCCTTCTTCTTGGGGGCGAATACAGATCTTCTGAAGCACAACCATAACTATGTATGGTTATGTCCTGTTATATGAAGTCATCTGTAGACCTCTTGAACATTCTTCAATCACTGAACATTTCAGTACCTTGTCACTCTCATTTTTGACATTTGAACATTTCTAGATGTGATCCATCCAGCAACTTAGGGTCTCAGTGTTTGAGTGTCTCACTTCAAGCTCTATTTTCCTCTCTGTCACCTTGGCAACTTTTTTCAATAAATGTAGACTAAGTCTTATTATTATCTGTAGCTGTACAACTTCTAAAATCTTGCTTTCAAAAGTTAAAATCTATGATAACACTTCCAACTAATTTATTCTGGAATAGCAATTATTCCAGTAATTATTCAACCCCATCTTTTCTCTAATTCCCTGACCTAACTACTTATTTTACTTACCATGAACTCCGTCAGATCTTCAACTCTCTCCTTCCACAGTTTACATTCAATAATCTGTCATGAAAATCATTCCCTTACACACACACGGCGGCTCCCTGTCTCATCCCTTCCCTTGCTTCATTTTACTCATCTGGCAAAATATAACCTTCCACCTATTCTTTCCCTCTTCTGAAACATAATTAAAGAAAACACATAACTAATCCTTTGGAAACTACTATTGTGACTACATTACCTAAAAATATACTCCTCCTGGTAATTTTCCATTGTCTCATGAGGCTATATTTTATTCATGGCTTTTAGTATAGTCAGTCAGTCAGTCAGTTCAGTCGTTCAGTCATGTCCGACTCTTTGAGACCCCATGAATCGCAGCACGCCAGGCCTCCCTGTCCACCACCAACTCCTGGAGTTCACTCAGACTCACGTCCAATGAGTCAGTGGTGCCATCCAGCCATCTCATCCTCTGTCATCCCTTTCTCCTCCTGCCCCCAATCCCTCCCAGCATCAGAGTCTTTTCCAATGAGTCAACTCTTCGCATGAGGTGGCCAAAGTACTGGGGTTTCAGCTTTAGCATCATTCCTTCCAAAGAAATCCCAGGGCTGATCTCCTTCAGAACGGACTGGTTGGATCTCCTTGCAGTCCAAGGGACCCTCAAGAGTCTTCTCCAACACCACAGTTCAAAAACATCAATTCTTCGATACTCAGCCTTCTTCACAGTCCAACTCTCACATCCATACATGACCACAGGAAAAACCATAGCCTTGACTAGATGGACCTTTGTTGGCAAAGTAATGTCTCTGCTTTTGAATATGCTATCTAGGTTGGTCATAACTTTCCTTCCAAGGAGTAAGCGTCTTTTAATTTCATGGCTGCAGTCACCATCTGCAGTGATTGGGAGCCCAAAAAGTAAAGTCTGACACTGTTTCCACTATTTCCCATCTATTTTACCATGAAGTGATGGGACTGGATGCCATGATCTTCGCTTTCTCAATGTTGAGCTTTAAGCCAACTTTTTCACTCTCCACTTTCACTTTCATCAAGAGGCTTTTGAGTTCCTCTTCACTTTCTGCCATAAGGGTGGTGTCATCTGCATATCTGAGGTTATTGATATTTCTCCCGACAATCTTGATTCCAGCTTGTGTTTCTTCCAGCCCAGCGTTTCTCATGATGTACTCTGCATATAAGTTAAATAAGCAGGGTGACAATATACAGCCTTAATGTACTCCTTTTCCTATTTGGAACCCATCATTAAATTATGAATGTCTTTGTTATTAACAGCTTCTTCATAGAAGAAGGAACCTTCTTTCATGATGAAGGAACCTTCTTTAAAATTTTGTGTTCATTTATGTAACCACCTAGAAAAATACATGAAATGTAGTGTGTTCTCAACTTATTCCTAAATCTTAACATTTAATCTTCTGTTACATCAATCTGAGAAAAACTTCTATGGATATGCACAGATCAAACTGAATTATTAGACTATGAATCCTTCTTGGTCCTTTCAATTTCTTAAATTTTTTAAAGCAGTTTTTCTAATATCTTAAGTTTTTAAACTGTAGGTTACCACCCATCTAGAGGATCATAAAATTGATTTGGTGACTGTAACCAATATTTTCAAAAAATGAGATAGAAAAACAAATACTAAGACATCATGCATAGTGATGTTTGATGAAATGTTTCATTGTTTCATAAAATGGTTTTTTTTTCAGTTTTATCCATGTATCTGTGTGTACTAAATAATGATGTAAAACTATTTTTATTGGGGTTGCTGCTGCTGCTGCTAAGTCACTTCAGTCATGTCCAACTCTGTGCGACCCCAAAGACGGCAGCCCACTAGGCTCCTCTGTCCCTGGGATTCTCCAGGCAAGAACACTGGAGTGGGTTGCCATTTCCTTCTCCAATGCATGAAAGTGAAAAGTGAAAGTGAAGTCGCTCAGTCGTGTCCGACTCCTAGCGACCCCATGGACTGCAGCCTACCAGGCTCCTCCGTCCATGGGATTTTCCAGGCAAGAGTACTGGAGTGGGCTGCCATTGCCTTCTCCATTTATTGGGGTTGGTTGCAGTCAAAAAACTTTGAGAGTCACTCTAATGAAATTCCACTGTAGCAGGAAATACAGTCTTTTTTCCAAGATTACAGTAAACATAGACAGCAGGGAGACTCAGACTTGACGAATGTCCTGTGGTGCTTAGTAGCAGAGATTCTGAAGTTAAAATTTTTCAAAATGTTTTTCTGTTCAAAGACAGACTTCCAATCCCCACTGGACTTGTGCTACGATTCCTGCGTGTCACCTTGGTACTTTCCCCGTGTGCATATTTGCTCAGTCGCTGCAGTCTCCTCTGACTCTTTGCAACCCTGTATACAATAGCCCGCTAGGCTCCTCTGTCCATGGGATTCTCTAAGCAAGAATACTGCAGTGGGTTGCCATGCCTTCCTCCAGATCTTCCTGACCCAGGGATTGAACCTTGATCTCCTGCATTGCAGGCAGATTCTTTACTGCTGAGCCACTGGGGAAGCCCCACACAACTGTCTTTTAAATGCATCCTTTACTCAGAAGGAAATGAAAAATTTTCAATCATATTTCTTATCCTTCTGCCTGAGTTTTGGAAAAATGGGTAACTATAATCTGCTCTTGTCCATTTGCATCTTTCTGATAAGTGTCCACAAAAAAGGCACATAAAAGAGACGTCCAAAAAGAGGTCTCATAAAAGAGGCACAAAACCACGGCTCCCATGTTGCAGTTCTTCATTGGAAAACAAAATTGCTCTACCTCCCCCAAATTCACTTTTTTCTGGTGCTTTGTATTTGTTTCTCAGAATTTGCAGAAATTGACTCCACATTTCTCAATCTCAACTCTCTCAAGAGTGTCTTCTGGTATCAGCTTCAAACTGAAAGAACAAGAAAGGAAGGTAACAGATCACATTTAAGTGGTTTCTATTCCCAAAACTCCAGGGGAATTTCTCTAAGATAAATGACAATGTTTCCAACAATGCCACAAAATTTTACTATTGCCTAATAAGGAAGGAACACTAACATTTGGTAAACAATCATTTTGTGCTACAAATTCCATACAGACCATAGAAATTAACTCTTTTATTTTACCTGCAGAATTATATCTGCAATGTTTTAAATAAATTTGATTTAGTTGCCAAGATTTGAAAATCAGAAGATTTTACATATATTCCAAATTTCTGACTTCTTGGAAACAGTACTCCAAATTTCTGACTTCTTGGAAACAATCTGAAGATGTAGTTGGCTACCATACAACATTCTTATATTCGTTCGCTGGACCTACCATAACAAGATACCACCACTGGATATCTTCTTTAAAAATAGACATTTATTTTCTCACAGTTCTGGAGACTAGAAGTCCAAATTCAAGGTGTGGGAAGGTCTGGTTTCCTCTGAGGCCTCTCTTCTTGGCTCACAGGTGGTTGCCTTCTCACTGTGTCCTCACAAGGTCGCCTCTGTGTAATCTAATCTCTCGTCTCCTAAGGACACCAGGTGTATTAGATTAGGCTTATCATGTGAAATGCAACCTACTCCAGTATTCTTGCCTGGAAGATTCTATGGAGAAAGGAGCTTGGTGGGCTACAGCCCATGAGGTTGCAAAGAGTCGGACACAACTGAACATGACATCATTTAATCTTTTTTTTTTCTCATTGTACTTTGCTTTATTTTGCTTCACAGATAATGTGTTTTTTTTTTTTTCTCTCACTCTCCTCTTTATTTTTTTTTAAATTTTATTTTTAAACTTTACAATATTGTATTAGTTTTGCCAAATATCGAAATGAATCCGCCACAGGTATACCTGTGTTCCCCATCCTGAACCCTCCTCCCTCCTCCCTCCCCATACCTTCCCTCTGGGTCGTCCCAGTGCACCAGCCCCAAGCATCCAGTATCGTGCATCGAACCTGGACTGGCAACTCGTTTCTTACATGATATTATACATGTTTCATTGCCATTCTCACAAATCTCCCCACCCTCTCCCTCTCCCACAGAGTCCATAAGACTGATCTATACATCAGTGTCTCTTTTGCTGTCTCGTACACAGGGTTATTGTTACCATCTTTCTAAATTCCATATATATGCGTTAGTGTACTGTATTGGTGTTTTTCTTTCTGGCTTACTTCACTCTGTATAATAGGTTCCAGTTTCATCCATCTCATTAGAACTGATTCAAATGTAGTCTTTTTAATGGCTGAGTAATACTCCATTGTGTATATGTACCATAGCTTTCTTATCCATTCATCTGCTGATGGGCATCTAGGTTGCTTCCATGTCCTGGCTATTATAAACAGTGCTGCGATGAACATTGGGGTACACGTGTCTCTTTCCCTCTTTAAAGATTCTGTCTCCAAATAAAGTTGCATTCGGAGGTACTGGGGGTTAGAACTTCAGCATATACGTTTGGAGGGGGCACAGTCCTATAATATCCCTCATGGTAACAGTTTACACAGTCTGAGCCAGAGATTTCCTCTAACGGTCACTATAATCTCCACTGCTTCCTGTTGTCTTCCAGAAACTGGGACTGAGTGTCAGTAGCCATTTATCATTCAAACGGCTTCTTTTAAGTATATTAAATGTATTTCCCTTAAAAGTGCTTGAATTTTCTAACCTAGATTTTTTTTTTTTAATCTTTTGGCATGTCACTTGGCATATGCAACCTTAGTTCCTGTGTGGGATCTTAGTTTCCTGGCCAGGGATTGAACCTACACCTCCTGCACTTGAAGTGCAGATTCTTAACCACTGGACTGCCAGAGAAGTCCCTGAATCCAGTTTTAGAATCCCACTGGCACCCCTTTGAATTCCAATTTCATCCTTTCTTAGGTAGCTTTGAGATGTTCCTTAACACATCTAAGCCTTAATTTGCATACCTCCAAAACAAGACAAAAATATCTGTTATTGTGAAAGCAAAGTGATTCAGAGCAAACTTTTAGTATATACTCTTCCTTCCTTTTCCTTGCTCATATTACTTTAACATGCTTATCAGGATGATTTAGAGGCATTTTCAGCATGAGATCCCCCTGAGCAGCAACAGAAGCATCACCTAGGAATTTTCTGGATCTGTATGTTCTGCGATCCCTTCAGAGACCTACTGAATCAGAAACTGACATGGGGCCCAGGAATGTCCATTTATTTCTTAAGCCTTTTAGGTGTTTCTGAGGCATGCCAGGTGGAAGCTGTGACAGACTTTCTTGTCCTTGATTCCAAAATCACTGTTGATGGTGACTGCAGCCGTGAAATTAAAAGACACTTGCTCCTTGGAAGGGAACCTATGACAAAGCTAGATAGCATATTAAAAAGCAGAGACATCACTTTGCCAACAAAGGTCCATATAGTCAAAGCTATGTTTTTTCCAGTAGTCAAGAACGGATATGAGAGTTGGACCATAAAAAAGACTGAGCACCGAAGAACTGATGCTTTTGAATTGTGGTGCTGGAAAAGACTCTTGAGAGTCCCATGGACTGCATGGAGATCAAACCAGTCAATCCTAAAAGAAATCAACCCTGAATGTTCATTGGGAGGACTGTTGCTGAAGCTGAAGCTGCAGTACTTTGGCCACTGATGTTAATAGCTGACTCACTGGAAAAGCCCCTGATGCTGGGAAGGATTGAGGGCAGGAGGAAAAGCATGCAGCAGAGGATGAGATGGTTAGATAGCATCACCGACTCAATGGACATGAATTTGAGCAACCTCTGTGAGATAGTGAAGGACAGGGGAGTCTGGCATGCTGCAGTCCATGAGATTGCAAAGAACTGGACACGACTTAGCAACTGCACAGCAACAACAGAGCTATGCCAAATTCTGAGAACTACTGATTTAGAATATGAATTCCTGTAATGAAGTCCTTATGACTTCTTGCTGGTTTCCACATTTATTTTATAATCAAAAAATAATAGATGAAAACACCAGAAATTGTAGTTCCACATTTGCAAAATGGTTATCTTGTAAAACTGATATCATAAATGTTTTTTGAAATGTTAATCATGTTTATTTTGTTGGTATTATTAAACATTATCTGAAATTAGTGATGAAAGACAACATAAATGAATATTGCAATGCAAATAATTAAACAAATTTTAAGATGGGAAAGAAAAGAACATTTATTAACTCTACTTCATTTTCCTTGTTAAATGATTTATCAAGTCTCCAAACAGCTGCCATACCTTGAGGAGAGGGAGTCAGATTTTACATATAAATGACTTACCAAAATTGACAGCAAGTGGCATTTTCATTTACGTTTGAAAACACAACAATTTCAAAACCAAATTTAATCCCTGTCCAATATTGGAGCAGAGGTGAGAAATTTTTAACAAGGGATAATGAAATTCTCTTAGTGATTTGGAAATTTCAGTCGATAGAGGCAAATCCTTATTCTGAAGTGTTCACACTCGTGCCAAGAGCAGGAAATGCTTGTCTGAGCCCACTTTCTGTTGCAAAAAACAAAGGATGACTCTGACAGGGGAAAGGACATAGGCCAGCATCCTGTCACTTTATGCAATTCCCAGCTACGCAGCCTTACTGGGCAGCTCAGTGCCAAGAACAAGGGCTTCGGGCAACTGCTGCTCAACTACATGCACCATCCAGGTCCACGGGGACTGGAAATCATTAAGATGCTCCGGTTACAACTTTTGAGGATGTGTTCTGGAAGCTCTTTTCTGAGAAAGAAAAGAAAAAAAAATTTAGAAGAAAAAGACAGAAAGAAGCACATGGATGACATGGAACTTGAAGGCAACTCAAATGTGGATTTACCTTAAAAAATAATTATAATTCCTAAATTTTTGGATGTTTACCTCTAGAAAGGCTACATTTTATAGATAGATAGGTAAATATATATATATATATATAACTTCTGTGTATCACTTTTCATTCTTAAAAAAATATACTTTGATGTACTTTTAAAGATAAACTAAAATTGAGGAACGTTATGTACAAGGTCACCCAACAAATATGTGATGGATTCAGAGTTCAGCCCAGGCTCTTCTGATTCCAAGTCTAGTAATACTTCTGAAACCAAGCCCCATGGAGTTAATGGGACTGATAACTATTAGAAATTTCTTTTTTTTTTTCTTCTTCCAATTTTATTTTATTTTTAAACTTTACATAATTGTATTAGTTTTGCCAAATATCAAAATGAATCCGCCACAGGTATACATGTGTTCCCCATCCCGAACCCTCCTCCCTCCTCCCTCCCAATACCATCCCTCTGGGCCGTCCCAGTGCACCAGCCCCAAGCATCCAGCATCATGCATCAAACCTGGACTGGCAACTCGTTTCCTACATGATATTTTACACGTTTCATTGCCATTCTCCCACATCTTCCCACCCTCTCCCTCTCCCACAGAGTCCATAAGACTGTTCTATACATCAGTGTCTCTTTTGCTGTCTCGTACACCGGGTTATCGTTACCATCTTTCTAAATTCCATATATATGCGTTAGTATACTGTATTTATGTTTTTCCTTCTGGCTTACTTCACTCTGTATAATAGGCTCCAGTTTCATCCACCTCATTAGAACTGATTCAAATGTATTCTTTTTAATGGCTGAGTAATACTCCATTGTGTATATGTACCACAGCTTTCTTATCCATTCATCTGCTGATGGACATCTAGGTTGCTTCCATGTCTTGGCTATTATAAACAGTGCTGCGATGAACATTGGGGTACACGTGTCTCTTTCCCTTCTGGTTTCCTCAGTGTGTATGCCCAGCAGTGGGGTTGCTGGATCATAAGGCAGTTCTATTTCCAGTTTTTTAAGGAATCTCCACACTGTTCTCCATAGTGGCTGTACTAGTTTGAACTTGTGTTACAGAACTGTTAGGGGAACAGCTTGTTAAAAACCCTTTCGTTTGTAAACTGCCTTCATTGATTTAATTTGGCTTTAGGTTGCAAGGGGAGGGAGGGTATTTCTTTTTCCTTCCGAGTTTCACGCAGCTCAGTAGTTTTTCAGGAATTTGGCATCCGATGATCCTGCCCAGTACAAGCCTGTTGGGGGCTGGTTGGGACCACAGACCTGTAAACTGCACCTGTGAAGGTATCTTTTGGGTGGCCGTTTAATGTCACAGGGCAGGAAAACTCCACCCTCTTAAGATGCTAAGTGCTGCCGTTTTGAATATGCAGACGCATGTAGCCCAGATGCACCTGCGCACTACACCCAGGACCTCACCAGTTTCTCCTAGTCATCTTTCACCAATGCCTAAAACCACCCTGTTTATCCAGAAATATTCCAACCTCTCACTCTTGAGAAGAGGAACATGAGAAGTATTCTCCCTTCTCCTCATTTGGCCTCATTTGGGAATAAACTCTCCGCTGTGAACTTTAGCTTCTCAGCGTTGGAACCCATGTGCATCAGGCGGCTGGATCTGGCTCGGTAACATTTCCGCTATATTTTCTCCTCTTCAAAGGCTCAGGGTTTCATAATTTATAAGGTAACTTCTGTATATTATGTCACCTAAGTTTGTAAGATATATATTAACCTATATAAAGGACAAATACATCTATACCTATTTTCTAGGAGAAATTGTTTATTTAGTAAGGTAGGCTATAGGTATGCACTGCCCCCTAATTGCAATACCTGGGCTTCCATGGTGGCTCAGTGGTAAAGAATCCACCTGCCAACACAGGAGACACGGGTTTGATCCCTGGGTCAGAAAGATCCCCTGAAGAAGGAAATGGCAACCCACTGTAATATCCTCGCCTGGGAAATTCCCTGGACAGAGGAGCCTGGCAGGCTACAGTCCATGGGGTTGCAAAAGAGTAGGACATGACTTTCTGACTAAAGGAAAACAAGTCACATTATATATAGTCTGTTTACTAAAGGAACTCTGTCTTACAGTAGAAAGATATTGGGTTGGTCAAAAGTTTCTTTAGTTTTCTAAGTAGAAATAAAAGGCACATTTTTCATTTCACCGATCTTACTGTGTGATATATCAGGTAAGTTCTTACAGTATCTGAGCCTTGGTTTCATCTTTATTCTAAAAAGGTCATATGCAATTTAATTATTATGACCAGATGAAATCGTGGATGTCTAGTGTTCAAAGTGGTGAACACTATCCCGATAGTGTTCAACACCATCTTGTCCCAGTCAAAAGTATTATTATTCTGAAGATGATAATGATTTGATACTCTCTATTTTTAAGACATTTGCTTCCAAACTGAGCACAATTTTGGCACTTGTTTCAGCTGGAGCTTAGAAACCTTCCCCCAATAACGATAAACTATATGGGTTTTCACCTTAAAGGTACAAGGTAGTTCCTCTGAAATGAAGTCTGTTCAAAATATGAAGGTGATTTGTATTGAAACTCAGTGGGTTGATGGGCTCTTAATTGGGGCAAGAGAGTCGTAAAGATCTAGTGGTGACAGAATGATCACCTGTGAATAGAGGTGTGGCTTATTGAACAGATTTCACCTGCTAATGCCACCATGGACTATTAGCTTAGTCAGAAGCTGACATTTATAGGGTTGTCACATATCAGCCTTAAGAATGTAAACATCATGAAACTACCTGACAGGGTGCCGGAAGCCGGCGTGAGGAGCTCCGCCCATGGCAAAGGTCATGAGGAAGGAGGCTCAGCCTACACAAAGGCGGGATAGAGCCTCAGGAGTCCCCCTGGATATTCTCGAGCATCTACCCCCAAAAACCAGAGTCTGCCTACTTTACTGCTTTGTGCTCTCACCTCTGACTTTACTGGGGGCTGTCCCCCACCACCATCTCGCTCTCTCTGATAAATAATTAACTTATAGCTCCAGTTAATAAGTTCCTGGGCATTAGGAGTGTTTAAATCCAAACCCCTCAGATAGCTCTCTAACTGGCCGGACAAGTTTACCTGGACTCCTACAGCTATACATACGATTGTTTACAGTCTCTAAGCCTCGAGAGGCATGGGAAGCTTAAGATATTCAAATAGCTTAGAGCCTCTCAGAGAGTTAGAAACTGTCAGAATAAAACTAGTAAAAGATTTCATTGATGAGCCAATGCTTGCTGCCAAGTTTCCATATCCCCTGTATTGTATCCTTGAATGTGTATTAATTAATATAGTTGGTATGTAGAAAAAATAAGTAGTGGCCTTGGTGTTAGCAACTTTAGACCCTTAAGGTAATAAATTCTTTCCTTTGTTGTAAACCCATTGCACCTCTGCCCTATAGGAATGCAACTTTATCTAACACCTTTGGAGGATGGCGCCAAACCTTAAAATAATTACTCTTAGAGAAAATAAGTCTTACGGTTGACAAACCTTTGTCAAGAGTCATAAAATGTTAATAGGCCTTCTGGCCAGAAGATGATGTAAATCATCTAAACCATTTGTATACGATAAATTTGCAGGAAAGAAACACTGGTTTTGATAAGGATCAAAGACTGCTGACTTTGCATGATTTCACATCCCCTATTATCCTCTATGTGCAACTTAGGGTATAAAAGCCCCTGTTGAAAATAAAGCTACGGGCCTTGCTCAACGAAGCTTGGTCTCCCCATGTCATTCTTTTTTCTCAATTTCTGGCTGAGTCTCCATCTGGAGCGCGGAGGTCCTCTGCGACCATTTATTTGCCTGGGCTTCTAAGACCCACTTGAGAAGGTGCCTAAGGTGGGGCACCTTCCGCTATTTGAGAGGGCGCCTGCAGCCTCCGTGGTCAGAGCTAAGCTGATGTCACAGGTTATATTGATTTTCCGCGTAAACCAAGCTACTCAGCCTCTTTTATCTGCTGAATTTTCCTACTGAGCTATCCTCATTCTATTACTCTTAAATCTTTGATGAATATTTAAGTAAAGCTATTGTATCCAGTGAACTCGCCGAAGCCATCTCCCCTTCGAACTCCCTGGATCAGCTGGGGCTGGACCTCGGCAACAGGGAATTTAAAAGTTTTATATATGTCCCCAGACTTATGATGTTTTTGCTATGGAGCACATGGAAATTATAACCACTTGGAGAGATGAGACACATCTGGCTTTCAAGCGACCCAAGTTCAAGTTCTGATGCTACTTAACGGTGAGCAAGTAAGTTCTTTTTACTGACTCATTTTGGCTATTTATAATATGATGTTTAAAATAAGAATAATTACTACTGCCACATATATAAGTACTTAAAATCATGCAGACGCTGTGCTGTTTTATGCATACTGTCTCTTTGACTTCTCATGGCACCCTTAAACCAGATATTGGAGTGCTTGTTTTATACAAGAGGAAACCTGACTTAGATCAGATGCTTTGGTCAGAGTCACACAGATATCAAGGGAAAGTTAGGGGATTGAGCACATTATAATTAAATCCAAATGTGTCCTTTTAATGGTGGGACATACCAACAGCTTTGGTAAGAAACTGAGTGAGATGCTCTAACAGGTCTTTGGAGTCAGATATGTGTGAGTGCATGCTAAGTCACTTTAGTTCTGTTCGTTTTTTTGCGATCCCATGGACTGTAGCCCGCCAGGCTCCTCCATCCTTGGGATTCTCTAGGCAAGGGATACTGGAATGAGTTGCCATGCCCTTCTCCAGGTTGGAGAAGGACATGGCAACCCACTCCAGTATTCTTGCCTGGAAAATCCCATGGATGGAGGAGCCTGGTAGTCTACAGTCCATGGGGTCGCAAAGAGTCGGACACAACTGAGCGACTTCACTTTCACTTTCTCCAGGTTAGTCAGATGACTCTTGGCTAAAATCCTTACTCTGCTAGTTGTCAGTTAACCTGTCTGTTTCTGTGTCTTCAGGTCTTCAGCACAGTTCTGTGTTGCATAGATACTATTGTCATCGCTCTTTTGTTGTTATTAAAGTTAATAAGTTTTCATCCAACCTTCAAAACCTGTGATAAGAAGAAGAAAGAGAAGTTTACATGAGCGACCCTGAAGAGTGTGCTTTTAATAATACCCTGATCAGATATCTAACAATATTTACATCACAAAAGATGGAATTGAAAACAAAACTTGGTAGTAGCTTGCTAGCTACAAAGACAAGAATTAAATTCAGGAAGCCAGGAACTTTGTCTTAACCATTTTTATAGCAACAGAATCGTCTAGAAATTCTATTTGATAGTGGGCACTTGAAATTGATGGTTCAGTTACAAAGAAATAACTGGGTTTTGCAGAAGTTTTAAACACATTTTTGGTTTTTTTTTTTTTTTTTTTTCATTTTTGGTTTAAAAATGCAACCACAAAATATAAGAGCAGTTGGCCTTGAACAAACAAACAAATGCATTTAAACAACAGAAATACTGAATCATCAGTATTGTTTCTTTGATTATTGTTTCTCTTTTCTAAAATACCATCTGTCTTCATTAATATTCAAATCTAGATAAATAGTATTTTTCATAAACTCCTTGTAATCTCAAGTATCAGTAACTACTCCGGCAAAGGGATCAAAAGCACATTCTCTGGTTTTAAAGTGTTGGTTTTTTAATGTTTCATGTAAATGTTTTCAGTAAACTCTATCTAGAAAGTGGTTTAAATAATACTAAGAGTTGATGATTTTTCAGTTGATGCCAAATTTTGCTTCTCTTCAAATAACCATCCTGTTAGTACAGGAATTCTCTCTTCAGTACCTAAGCAATCTTCCACAGTAATTAAAAGACTGGAAATGACAGATCAAATATGAGTCTACCCAGTCATTACTCAAACCTCAAAGCAAACCTGGATCTTTTAAGATGTCAAGAAAAGTTCAGAAACATTATTTCACAAGAAAAAGGAAATCACAACCTTAAGATTTGGATCTTCAAATGCCTTTCCTTATTTTACATATCAAATTGCATTTCTTTTATTTTCTAACTAAAATCATTTTATTTTATAATCACTAAGTTATGTATCTATTATAAAAAAGTGAAATCTACAAATGCATAGTTTAAAAAGTAAAAGTTCCATCTAGTGTAAACCTATAGCATTATACCCATCAGATCAGATCAGATCAGTTCAGTCACTCAGTCGTGTCCGACTCTTTGCAACCCCATGAATCGCAGCCTCCCTGTCCATCACCAACTCCTGGAGTTCACCCAGACTCATGTCCATCGAGTCAGTGATGCCATCCAGCCATCTCATCCTCTGTCATCCCCTTCTCCGCCTGCCCCCAATCTCTCCCAGCATCAGAGTCTTTTCCAATGAGTCAACTCTTCACATGAGGTGGCCAAAGTACTGGAGTTTCAGCTTTAGCATCATTCCTTCCAAAGAAATCCCAGGGCTGATCTCCTTCAGAATGGACCCATAGATGCTACTAATGGTTCAGAACATATTCCTAAAGATCTTGAACTGCCTGAGCATTTGTGCTTTTCTATTTATTAATGTTTACAGATATAGTTATTCTTTAATTGTTTATATAAACATTTATACATATATAAAATATAAAATTTTTAATATAGTCAGATGCTTCCATATTTAAGTAATTTATGTTTTTTATTTCAAGATTGTTCTGCACAGATGTGAAAAATATTCTCCCTTTTTTACTGTTTTCCTAAGATTTGATCAATTTAATAAATTATTTTATCCTAATTTTATTTGAATATGGTATCTATTTATGTTTTCCCTAACTGCTACCCTTTCATAGTCCCATGAATTATTAAATGAATCTTTAAATGACTCTTTCAGAACTTGATTTGTGTCACATTTACAGTTTATCAAAGATCATCTAATTCTGAATACACAAAAAAGAAAAAAAAGTCAAGAATAATTCTTTCTAATGATACTTTTGGGGGGTAAATGTCAAAAATAGCACCTCTTAATAAGACAAAGTATTATTACTATTAATAGCATAGCAAATCATGTACCACTTTTTCCTTCAAACAACACAGAAGCACATATTAATTGAACTAGAATTTAGGCAGTTTCATTGTAGTTAGTAAATACAAGCAAGTTTTCTAACATGTCTAATATGACTTAGGACGACAAATGATGAATACACCAACTCTATATGTAATCTTCTCTGTATTAAGGTCATCACCACAAAGCATTCATTGATTTACAAAAGAAAAAAAAAAGACATGAGTGACTTTAAATAAGTGATGAAATTCAGGTAATAACACCAACACAACTTTTCTGTTGATGCAAAGAATGAAAAGTATAAAGACTGCAAAATATCTTAAACTAAAAAGTCATTTCAAAGCAGCAATTTAATTATCTTAAGTCAATTCTGAATCCCTTGTATCTGATGGACTTTGAAGCCTTGGAATTCTGACAGGAATTTGTAACCTGATGCTGTCTGTACCTATTCATGGCTTTGGTGGTTTTAGAAGGATCTTAGTTCTCAGTCCATATTTTCTGGCTTCCTTTGGTGCAGTGTTGAGCCAAAGGAGTGGTTACTCATTCCCTTTCCCTCTCACAGTTGAGACTTGACACCAAGGAGCAGGCATGAACAGAGAGGCAGAGTCTGATTAGAAAGAAACCAAAAATGAAATTAATAAGCTTCCTCTACTCTCTGAATAAACTTCCCCAAAGGAACAAAGTGACCACTACTTCTTGACTTACAAATGCTTTTACAAGTCATGATCCATTATGCCTGTGATTGCCTAGTTTCTACCACACTGGTGACTTGAACTAAGCAAGAGACCCCAATATAACATTAATTCAGCTGAGGAATTGGACTTTTCCATTTCTTTGCCCATGTTTAAAGAAGTGACCATTCATTTGGAATTCTAGGCAGATAAAAATGCTTAAGAATAGGATTGAGAAAAAATTAAGTCCTTTTAAACTGATTTTTTTTTTAATGAGAAGGTCTCCACTTTTATTGCATTTCATTATCTTTTTAAAAAAAATACTCTATTGAGATATGATTGACATTAAAACAAAAAGTTAGATTTTTAATGGATACAACTTGATAAGATAGGGGATAATACATCCATGAAACTACTGTCCATCTGGGATACTCAAAATTTGTAGACGTGCAAACATTTTGAAACTTGACTTTGTTCAACCTAAGTCCTGTGAAACAGTTTCCCTTTTTGCAGGTTTTTATTTTTTATCTTTCATATGTGAATCAGAACAGGAGTGTGTTCTTGTTTACTTTGAAATCTGTTCCTAATTCCTATTTAGTCAAGACTATAGAGATATTTTCAAACAGTGAGTCCCTTTGCATATGTTGTTTTTAGATAAACAACAATGATCAAACTGGTTTATAGTAAATTAACATTGATTATAATAATCACAGATGTGCAATTAACAGTTACCTTTGCCCAAGAATGCAAGGAATTTGAAATCCCTAAGTAATTCACACTTTTTTGGGTGTTTATTTAATTGGGAGAGTGGGTTGCTGATATGAGTTTGAAATCAAATTCTGATCTCTACATAAACATGCATGTTTTGATTTCATAATTACAACTTTTTAAAGCTATGGCTTATACATAATTTCATAATCTTACTACTTGGTGAGGGGATCTTGTGTCAAGAAATTCCAGGAGGTACTTGGGTCCTGTACTGATTTTTCTTCAAGGCCAATATGAGCCATAGAATGAGACCCTGTGGACAAGTTCTTATTGACATGGTTTCATTTATTTGTTTTAGCTGCTGTGGGACTGTGGTTCTTCTTGCTTCTTCTGTCTGCCCTCTGGTAGAGGAGGCTGAGAGGCTTATGTAAACCTCCTGATGTGAGGGACTGGCAGTGGGAAAAACTGGGTCTTGCTGCGGTGGGTAGGGCCTTGCAGTTGCTTCCTACCTGGTAAGTTATTTGGTCTGAGGTGACCCAGCCCTGGGGTATATGGGCTCTATGGTAGAGTTAATGGCAAACTCCAAGAGGTCCTATGCCAAGGCGGGGCCTTCCCGGCCTGCTGCTGCCAGTACCCCTGACCCTGCTGACCTACGCCTCCACGGGGGACCCTCCAGCACCAGCAGGTCGTCTTGGTTCAGTCTCTTGTGGGGTCACTGCCCCCTTTCCTTTGGGTCTTGGTGTGTGCAGGATTTTGCCTGTGCCTTCCAAGACTAGAGTCTGTTTGCCCCCATCCTGTGGAAGTCTTGTAGTCACATCCCACTGTCCTTCAGGACCAAATTTCCTGGGGATTCCCAGTCCCTTTGTTGGATCCGTAGGCTGGGAAGCCTGACGTGGGGTTCAGAACCTTCACAACAGTGGGAGAACTTCTTTGGTGTTATTGTTTTGTTCTCCAGTTTGTGGGTCACCCACCTGGCAGGTGTGGGATTTGATTTTATCGTGATTGTACTCTTCCTACTGTCTCACGGTGGCTTCTTCTTTGTCTTTGGATGTGGGGTATCTTTTTCTGGTGGGTTCCAAGGTCCCGTCAATGGTTGGTCAGCAGCTAGTTGCGATTTTGGTGCTGTCATAGGAGACGATGAGTGCACATCCTTCTACTCCAATATCTTGAACCGGAAGCTCCTTTCCTGTTTAAATTTTTAAAACAGTTCTGTGAGGTTTGTTACTTTAGTCCAAAATAAGGAAATGGGGATCCAGAAAGATTAAGTTTTCTGAGGCTATTGGCAAATGGCTGTCAGAATTTGAACTTCAAAACTCAAAATTGTCTCATTGCATCTAGGGACCCTTTCCCACCTTCTGTAAAGGAATTGAGTTGCCTGGGATTTGGGTCCTGGCTACCCCTAGTGGTGTCCTTCTGCCTAAATAACCCTCAGCTTACTGGGTAGGGTTCTATCCCAGGTAGGGTGGGTTCAAGTGAGGTAACAGGGCTTTTATTTTCCTGATGAGACCTCACTCTACAGGTCATCTTGTCTGTTCTCCACAAGGTACCAACTGTGAGTCAGATCCTATCCCTCCTTTGTGAAAAAGCCCCTAATAGTTTCGAATGTCAAACAGCAAAACATCTTGGGACCTGAAAGTAAAGTATGTAGCAAGAGACACATCTGCTTCTCCAGTCTCTTTCCCTTCTCTACTTCCATCTGTGGTCTGCTCTCCCACTCTGCTCCTTTCTGTCTCACACCCTTGCCAGCATCATTGATACTTCAGAGCCTTGGCATGCACCATCCTCTCTACTTGGAACCATCATTCCCCATATATATGCTGGGCTCCTTCCTTCTCAGAAATGTTTTCAGCTTGTAAGTCACCACTTCTGAGAAGCCTTCTCTGGCCACCTTAGCTAAAGTGAGCCTCCGCTGCCATATTCCAAACCATTACCTGTCTTATTGCTTTTATTTCTCTCACCACTGTCTAAGATGATTATTTCTATTTATATATTTATCATTGTTTTCTTCATATAGTAGAATGCTGGCAGGGAAACTGTTCTGTTCATCACTCTAGTCCCAGTTCTTGAATAGTACCATGACCGTAGTAGGTGGTCAATAAATGTTTGTAAAATAAATTAAGCACGAATTAACAAATTAAGCACCTGATACATAGTACGTGCTCAATAAACACTATTTCTGTTTCTTTAAAATCAGTATACTCCTCTAGAAAACAGCTTGTTAGTTTCTTGTAAAACTAAACAGGTCATTAGCAATCTGACTTAGCAGTTGCACTTTTGGGCATTGATCCCAGAGAAATTAAAATTTATATTTATAAAAATCCTATACACAGATGTACGTAAGAGCTTCATATATAATAAACCAAACTGGAAACAATCCAGGTATCCTGCAATGGGTTAATATTCAGTTGGCCAAAAAGTTCATTCATCTTGTGGGAAAACCCAAAATGAATTTTTTGGCCAACCCAATACTTAAACAGACTGTAATGTATTCATACCATAGAATACTCCTCAACAGCAAAAAGAAACTATTAATTATACTCATCTACTTGGGTGAATCTACAGGAATTTTGGCTGAGCGAAAGACAGCCACAAAATTTACATGCTGAATAATTTGAGTTACATAACATTCTTGAAAAGAAAAAATTGTAGAGATGGAAAACAGATCAGTGGTTGTAAGGTTAGTAATACAGGAGGGAAATAGGGAGAAGGGAGATTTGATTATAAAAGGACCAAAAGGTGGATCCTTGTGGTGGTGAAACTTCTGTTTCTTGACTGTGGAAGTGAAGACATGAACTTTACACACGGTAAACTTATATAGAATGAAATACACACACACACACACCCATGCAACAAATGAGAACAAGTAAAACTACAGAAATCAGAATAAAGTTGTTGAATTGTGTACATGGGAATATCCTGGTTATGATATTAAACTCTAATTTTGCAAGATATTACCTTAAGAAGAAACTAGTAAAGGGGGCATAGGAGCTCTTTTTTTCTTAAAACTTAATGTGAAGCTATCATTATTTCAAAATATAAAATTTAATATTATGAAAGAAATATATCCTTGAAACCTGAATAACTTGGTAAAAATAAAAAATCCAATTGTCACTGTATCATTTATTGAGATGCCATTCATTTCCCCCATGGTTCTATAGCACTTTGTTGTAATTTAAATATCCATATGTGTATAATTTTTTTCTGATCTCTTCTTTCTATTCCATTAATTTGCTTTCCTTTTCTTTTCCCAATACCATGTGATTTTAATTACTTAACATGTAGCTTTACTTAAACTTTGCTGTAGCTTAAATTAGTGTATAAGAATTTTTACACAGTGTTGTAATTCAGTTCAGTTCAGTTGCTCAGTCATGTCCGACTCTTTGTGACCCCATGGAGTGCAGCAGGCCAGGCCTCCCTGTCTATCACCAACTCCCAAAGTTTACTCAAACGCGTGTCTATTGAGTTGGTGATGCCATCCAACCATCTCATCCTCTGTCATCCCCTTCTCCTCCCGCCTTCAGTCTTTCCTAGCATCAAGGTCTTTTCAAATGAGTCATTTCTTTATAATATTGCAGCAGAATCTATATTTTATTAAAAAATGCAATATTCAAAAGTATGCCTAATAATAATCTGAGATTGTACTCACTCTGGACCCAATTTTAGCATAACCAAAGGCCAGTATATGTGACTATAATCAGATACAAATAAAATTGTATTTTCTGATGCCTAGGACTACTTTCACGAGATATCTTAAAATATTTGTAGCAGACAGTCATGTCCTTAAGGACCTTTCTTTTAGAGAGGCACAGAGTCATCATATAAGCATATTTGCATCATTGTATAATAGAAATATTCCTATTAGAGGCCACTTAAATGCAATTTAATGCTTCACAGAATTGTATAAAAATTGTTTTAGAAATTTTGTGCTTTAATTTTCCATTTTAAAATGGGCTACTTTTAATAGCATTAATTGCTAACTACTTTTTGACTTCATCACTCAACCCTGACAGAACTTTGATTTGGTCTCAGGAATTGCATCCCTTAAAAAAAAATCAACTTAGAAATATAACAGCACAAGGGTTACCTTTATTATTAATAGTCCTCAACTTAGTAGTTTTCTAAAGTTGCCAAAGCCACTGTGCAGCCTGAAGCCTCAAACCCTGTGCCATTAACTTTCTACCAAAAGCATTTCATTCCAAGCATACAGCTGACTTCAGCAGCATCCTGGAGTACAATTTAAGAGAGGAAGTTTGCCGTTTTGCCAGTGCGGACAGGCAGTTTCACATCATTTCTGTAAACAACTTGCCATAATTTAAGTAGGCAAAGAAATGTTCACCTGTGTGAATATGCATATGTTCCTTTTAACTTTGCAACTTCAACAAAGTCTTGCACCAGGTTTTGCATGCACTCTTCTGAGCTCCCTCTACAATGGAGACATTGTGCTTGGATATGGCCTCCTTGCACTTTGACAAAATATCAGCAGATCCCCTCATTATAGGTGCAAGGTCAAGGTGGCAAGGATGACCATGTTCTAATGAGGATATGACCCCATTCATCCTTGCCAGGAACCAGTAGTCTTTAGGACCTAAGAGTTCTTGACAGAAGTTACAAAAAGCATGAGATGGTACTATGGAATGTTACTAGCTGTTCCTCTTGGGGAATCCATCATTACCTTGGAGACAGAAAAGTGGAGGTTTAAATCAGACCTAGAAAAATAAATCCTGAACTGCCCATGGCAACCTACCATTTCTGTCATAGGCCTAACAGAATGGAATCTGTAATTCCATTCACCAGACTTTCCGCATGAGATCTAGGGTCACAGAGGGACCAACCAACCTGTAGACCCTCCCCTGGATTCAAGAAAAAAAAAGTCTCATACTCCTGTTAGAAGTCACTAGTTATATTATTGTCAGTGATCTGATCTGTGCTAAAATTACTCCTTCTGCTCTTTTTTTTAAATTTTATTTTATTTTTAAACTTTACATAATTATATTAGTTTTGCCAAATATCAAAATGAATCCATCACAGGTATACATGTGCTCCTTCTGCTCTTTTAAAATAATTTGAAACGCTAAAAGTAGGCTGATGTTTCATGGTATATGGGACTTCTGGTATATGAATGTGACCTACCCTGCCAGGGTTAGACTGGAGAACTGAAAAACTCTGAGGTCACTCTTCTCAGCACTGACCACTACTCCTTCCACCTCTCTGTATTCCCTGCCTTCTGCTGTGAGCCCACATCATTCTCTTTCTTCTGAGGCTCAGGGAAGCCAAGAGTTCTGATTTATACACCATTCTCGTGTGCTTTTTCTCAAGGAGGTCAACTTCCAGATTTTCACAGTAAAACTGCTCTTCTCAGCAGCAGCATTCTGCTCAAAACTTGTTTCAACTTGTGATGCCCTGGGCAACTGTGCCATATTATCAGGTCTGGTGTCAAATGAGTTGGGCCCCTAGACCTCTTCTTGAGCACTGAAAGACTAAGTCCTCAATGCAGCAAAACATCTCTGCTTGAAGTCTTATTCTCTGCATCATGGTCTAGAAACTGCTTCTGCACATTTAATTTATGAAAACATCACAGTCTTGTTCTGCCTGTTGTCCAGTGTTTGAAGACCCTTGTTTCATCTATTTTGTCTGCTTTTCTCTTTATTTCTTTTTTAAAGAAGGAAAATAAATCTAGTCTCTGCATTCCGAGTCACTTCAGCTGTGTCCGGTTTTTTGCGACCCTGTGGACTGTAGGCTGCCAGGCTCCTCTGTCCATGGGATTCTCCAGGCAAGAATACTGGAGTGGGTTGCCATGCCCTCCTCCAGGGGATCTTCCTGACCAGGGAATGTACCTACATCTCTTACATTTCCTGCAATAGCAGGCAGATTCTTTACCACTAGCACTACCTGTAAAGCCCTTTGTTTTTCAGAGGAAACACTGATCCACCTGGAAGCTTTTGGTTACTTGACCAGTTTCTCTATTATTAATACATCCACCCTTTGTCACTATTTAGCAAAATCATATAGATTATACCTTGGAGGTTCTAAAAATTGTTTGACCTGGGTGATGGCATTTACGATAAAGAAAAGGAAAGGAGGTACTCCAAAAACTTCAAGTGTTTCATAATACCTACAATTAGGTAACGTAATATCCAAGGTCAGCTTTGTAGTAGGAAGTGATAGACTTGAATATTTATGCTCAGATAATTTTGAAAGTTCCCTCCTTCACTCTCCATTCCTCCTACCCACTTACGGCAGGTATTATTCTCCAGTCAGAAATCTCTATTAATATGAAAACTCAGCGGGAAGAAACTTAATCAAACAGTCAATTTTTAAATTAAAAAATAATAAAATACCTCTATCCTTAAAAATTATTGTCATTAATCAGTACTAGGAACAGCAGCAAATAGTAAGTGAACTCAGAATACCAATTGCAAAAAAAGAAGTTTATGACCCTGTTCAGGAAGATTTGTTCTGAAAAGCCCTCAACTAACAGAGGAAAAATATACCATATGCCTCAGGACTTGAGAAAAAAAAAAGTAGCAGCAGAGAGCATTAAGGGGAAAAATTACCATCTTAAATACATTCCTGCACATGTCAGAAATGAACTAACTTTCAAAAGCTATTACCTGTTAATTGGAAAATCACAGAGCAGATGGAACCAATTAATCTACAATTACAGAATCACTACAATCCAAACAAAAATAATTAACTCATTTGCAAGATATAATGTTTTAAAAGAAACTCTTCCTAATATCTCTAAAATTGGGCAAGAGACACAACATTTTGTTGTCATAGGAGATTTTAAGCCATTCCCAGAGGCTAAATTTCCCTCAGGATAAAAGGGAAGTTGGTCTGATGAATTTACAGTCCAAACTTCCAAGAAAAGAATACAGATGTAAAGTGTGTTAAGACCATTCGTTTAAGAATGCTATTTATATCCATTACACAGGAGAAACTGTTAGTTGCTAATTATAAAATAGTGACTGACAACAGATAAGGGTCCTAATGTCATGGAATTTAGAGTTTAGTGTGTGAAAGTGTTAGTCCCTCAGTCATGTCCACCTCTTCTCGACTCTATGGATGGTAGCCCTCTAGGATCCTCGACCCATGGGATTTTCCAGGCACAAATACTGGAGTGAGTAGCCATTCCCTTCTTCGGCATTGCTGGCAGATTCTAACTGTCTGAGCCACCAGGAAGTGTGTAACAAGTGCCAAATCACCACCCAAACAGATGCCAAATTGCAGTTGTAAGTCATGCTGTGAAGGGCTACTGAGTGTAGTTCGCACTGTAGACTGAATGTTTGTGTCCCCCCCACGCACATCCATATGTTGAAACCTAGTCTTTTTCTTTCTTTTTGCTGCACTGGATCTTTGTTGCTGCTCACAAGCTCTCCCTCGCTGTGGCGAGTGAGGGCTGCTCTCTACTTGGGTTACACGGGCCTCTCATAGCAATGGCTTCTCTTGTAAAGCATGGGCCTTAGACACGCAGGCCTTGCTAGTTGTGGTGTGTGGGCTCAGAAGTGGCAGCACACAGAATTAGTTGCCCCAAGGCATGTGGGATCATCCTGGACCAGGGATGGACCCCATTTCTTCTGCACTGGCAGGTGGACTTCCAACCACTGGACCCCCAGGTAACTCCGAAACCTAGTCTTAAGTGTGATGATATTTGAAGGTGAGGACTTTAAGAGATGATTAGCTCATGAGGATGGGACCCCCATGAACGGGATTAGTATCCTTATAAAACAGGCCCAAGAGAGCTCCCTTACTCCTTTTCCATGTGAGAACACAGTGAGAGAAGGGACATCTATTAACCAGAAACAGTGGGGCCTTCACCCTACATCAAATCTATTGACATCTCACCTTGATCTTGGACTTCCCAGCCTCCAGAAATGTGAGGAATAAGTCTATGTTGTTTATAAGCCACCAAGACTATGTACCTCTGTTACAGCAGCCTGATCAGACTAAGACACTCACACGTGTCCCAATTTACTATTGTACTGTCTCCATAGAGTTTCCAGGTTGCATTGCAAGGACAGAAGTCCAGGAAGAAGCAGGTGAATTCCCTGAGTTGAGAAGGAGTCCATAGTTCAAGGAGATAAGAAGAAGAGAGGCATAGTTCATGGGACATGGTCCCAAACAAGAGAGAACCCCACAAAGAGAGAATTCCAGATATCAGTCAGGTGTTCCTCAGACATTCAGTAGAGTTCTGATTCACATATGCATTTGATGAACTACCCAAGAATGGGGAAAGACCTTCAGAGAGAATCTGAGGCAATACTTACCAGAGCACAAAAAGGGCTCATGATATCATATGTTCCCAATAGAAAGACAAAAACCTCATGATTATTGGAGCATCAGGTAGAGTTCTAAGAAAGTTTTTATCTCATTGCTGCTGCTTCTGCTAAGTCACTTTAGTCGTATCTGACTCTGTGTGACTGCATAGACGGCAGCCCACCAGGCTCTTCTGTCCTTGGGATTCTCCAGGCAAGAATACTGGAGTGGGTTGCTATTTCCTTCTCCAATGCATGCATGCATGCTAAGTTGCTTCAGTCGTGTCCGACTCTGTGAGACCCTATGGACAGCAGCCTACCAGGCTCCTCTGTCCACTGGATTCTCTAGGCAAAAATACTGGAGTGGGTTGCCATTTCCTTCTTCATCTTATCTCATTAGCAGAGAATAATTAGCCCAAGACCAACACTGCTCATCCCACCTAACAAATCATTTTTAAATATTTTCTTGAAGTATAGTTGATTTACAATGTATTCATTTCTGTTGTACAGCAAAGTGATTCCACTGTGTCTATACATATATATATATACATACTTTTTCATATTCTTTTCCTTTATGCTTTACATAGATTATTGAGTATAGTTCCTTATGCTATCCAATATGACTTTGTTGTTTATCCATTCTACATATATAATATTTTAATTCTGCTAATGCCAAACTCCCAATCCTTTGATATATAAATATTAACAACAAAAAAAACCCACAGGATTTGGGATAATTCATAGTTCTTTCTTTAGGACGCTAGAGTCCAAACACATGATCATGGAAGCTACAGCACTGTCAATAATTTTTTTCTTAAAAAAATTGTCTTTCTTCTTCTTGTCCTACAAATGGACTTTAATTGAAGCTGGCAGATTTTGGATACAGACAAAACACTTGTCAGCATCTACGAGAAATATTGTCCAAAAGTGTAGTAGAATTATTTCTGAAGGTTGATAAATCCAGTAAGGGGTTAAATCCCTATACTTTAATGCTCTTGGGCTTCCCTGGTGGCTCAGACGATAAAGCATCTGCCTGCAATGCAGGCAGACCTGGGTTCCATTCCTGGGTCAGGAAGATCCCCTGCAGAAAGAAATGACAATCCATTCCAGGATTCTTGCCTGGAAAATTCCGTGGACGGAGGAGCCTGGTAGGCTACAGTCCATGGGGTGGCAAAGAGTTGGACACGACTGAGCAACTTCACTTAAGGCTCTCACACATTTGAGATCTCCTGGTTGGTACATTATTTCCATTCCATTCTTATAAGCCAGATCCTCTCACTCATCGAAACCCTTACTCAATAAGTAGGTCAAGAAGCACAGTCCTCACAAAATCTTGGTACTAAGACATTAGAATCTCTGGTCCACCCCTTGCCCCACCACCCATTTAGAAAGTCAAACTGCTCGAAACATATATGTATAAATATTTTTTCTATATTTCTACCATGGATTACATTTCAATATAATTTTGCATATTTTGAAAAGAATCCTGCCTCTTCCAACAATTTCTTTTTTTTTTCAAAATATAATACATGTTTATTCAATTTCTAAAGAGCAAATGATTTCCCAGACTAGAATCTGTAAGATATAAATAAATAACACACACACAGAGTTAAATTTGAGTGCATAAAAATTTAAACTTCTATATGAAAAAGGCAATAAAATGCAAATAATTTTGATAATTTGGTAAAAATACTTGTTACAAATTTGTAAGTTAAATTATCTTTCTTAAACCAATGACTGTTATAATTTTTTAAACTCTATAAGCAAATAATATTAATGTTTCATTTAAGGACAAAATATTTAATAGGTAAATGTATGAAATATATTTACCCTTCTTATAAATACCAACAATTTCTAATGAATACGAGAAGTCTCAGATTTAGAGGAAACACATTTTGAAAGGTTAAATAATTTTTCTAATGAAATGCAGTCGGTGACTAAATTTGGGTTAAAGCATTTATTTATTCAACAAAAATTTATTGAATGCCTAATACATTCTAGTCATTGTTCTTGGTTTTAAGAATGTGTTAATATATAAATTGGAAACACAAAAAATAAGTCCTGCCCTTTTGGGCTCAGATCTGTCTAATGGAGACCATGTGATTTTATTACTATATCCTGTGGTCTCTGTATCAAAGAGCATTGAAACTTTCCCTTGCTAATTTTGCATTAAACATGACATCAAGAATGTATTTGAAACATTACTCAAACAAAAGCATTCTAAATGAATGATAGCAATATTTTCACAGTACCTGATCTGTCAGCACAGTGACTCGTCATATCCAAAATCTGTCCTGGGCAACAGATGCCTGGAATTCCACCACAAGGCAAATTAAGTATTGTTTTTTCTTTATTAATAACTTTTCAGTGATAATTCTTACATCTGTAATAAAATGTGAGAGTCCCTGAAGGAATGCGTAGCTAAACTAAAATGAGAAAAAGGATCTCAGGAAAAGGGTGTTTGGTTGTCCAGCAAAAATACAGAAAATGTGTGTTTGGTGAATCTTTTTTGAGTATAATTCATAGAAATCTAATGCAAACTTCCTCAGAAACAAAAAGAAATCCACTTCAGGAAGACTGATTTAAGGTACTCTTACAATGTCAATTATATCTTGTTCACCATGTCCTGAATGAGCCTTTTTTTTCTCTCTGGCTTTACTCTATATAGGGCTTTCTCCATTTGATGAGGAATATGGTTTAGTGCTAAGTCCTATTCAACTCTTTGTGACTGCATGGACTGTAGAGTGCCAGGCTCCTCTGTCCATGGAATCCTCCAGGCAAGAATACTCGAGTGGATAGCCATTTCCTTTTGAAGGGAATCTTCCCGACCCAGCGATTGAACCTAGGTCTACCTGCATTGCAGACAAATTCTTTACTGACTGATCCACCAGGGAAGCCCAATGAGGAATGTACCCCACTTTTAAATCTAGGATTATGTAGTATTATAGAGGGACCTCCCTCTCAGAGGGAGTACATGCTAAAATGTAAATTTTATAAAGGAGAACTTAAACTAAGTATGATTATGTAATATGATATTAACATTAATATTTGAGTCTAAAGTCTTATACATTTTATAAAATAAAATATTTCTCCAAGAGCCTTTCTTTCTCTTATTTTCACTGATTTGATGTCTTTTTCTATTTATCGGTTTATTTACTCACTTAGTACTAGGGGATTGGAGGCAGTAATGCCTGTTGGTTTTTCCTGTGTGTAAGGAATTAAGATCAGCATTTGCCTTCATTAATCACATTGCATTGTCACAACAGCCCTGTAAGAAAAGTCCTAGTGTTACAACCATTTAAAATTCAAGGAAATTTAGTCTTAAAAGACTGTGCAAGTATATGCATCTAATAAACAGCTAAGTTAAGATGTGAGCTCAGAAACTGAGCTTCTCATTGGCACTGCCTTTTTGACAGTACAGTAGGGAAAACTTAAATAACATTTTAATACTTCCTTAAAATTAAATCCTTAAATCTTTATTCTTACTAAAGACTGTATTTTTAAAAAATGACATGGGATAATAAGAGATATCAAACCCTAGTAGTAACATATGAATTCAAATCCCAGTTCCACTATTGAATAGCTGTGACTATTTAGACACTCAGCTCAAATTTTATATATAGGAATTTCTTAAAATATAAAGATAGAATAATAGCTATATCAGTATATTTTGTAAAGATTAAGTGAAATAGACTCTTGCTTGTATAGTAAGCAGACTGTACTATAGCCAATAATAACATAAGAGTCAGGTAAAATATAGAAAATGTTTATTTAAAGATGTTAGAGGGTAAGAATGCTTACATTCTACAGGACTGTAAAAGGCATGACCAGTTTGAAAAACTCTTTGGTGATTTCCTAAAAACACAAATATATACATAGCACAACCCAGAGATTCTACTTCTGAGCATTTATTTTAAAAATGAGCATACATTCACACAGAGTTGTACAAGAATATGTATAGAAACTCATCCAGGATATATCCAAATTGGAAACAACTCAGAATTCCTATTAACAAGTGAATGGATTTTAAACAATTGTATGAATTCCATACAGTGGACTAATGTTCATGGATCTAAAGAAACTGCCTGCTGAAACACGCTACGGCTGAATCTCAGAATAATTACTCTGAGTGAAGAATCTGGGCACAAAGCCATACATACTGGATGATTCCATATACTTTATCTTTTAATGTGACTCTTTTATTATTATAATTATCAGTATTTATTTGACCGGGTTTGGCCTCAGTCGAGGCGTGTGAGATCTTCGTAGTGTCAGACAGGTCTATAATTGTGGTGTGCAGCATGCAGGCTTAGGTGCCCCATGGCATGTGGAATCTTTGTTCCCCAACCAGGGGTAAAACCCACATCCCCTGCATTGCAAGGCAGATTTTTAACCACTGGGCTACCAGAGAAGTCCCCCATTAATTTTAAGTTGTGGTAAATTCACAGTAATTTCCAGGGACAAGTAATCTATCAGCTGTTACCTGAGGAAGGAAGCAGAGGGAGGAACAGATTGCAAAGGAATGTGAGGATCTTTAGAGGAAGATAGAGATTTTACAATTTGATTGTCGCGGTGGCTTCATGGGTATATACATACATCTGTGAGATTTAGCAAGTTGTACATTTTAAATGGATGCAGTTTATGTGAGTAATACCACAGTAAAATTAACTTTTAAAATGGAAAGATATTTCATATACATGATTTGAAAGAATCTGTCTTAAAGGTATAACTTCTTCTCAAATTGATCCATAGATTGCTGCTGCTGCTGCTGCTCCTAAGTCGCTTCAGTCGTGCCCAACTCTGTGTGACCACATAGACGGCAGCCCACCAGGCTCCACCATCCCTGGGATTCTCCAGGCAAGAACACTGGAGTGGGTTGCCATTTCCTGATCCATAAATTAAATGCATTTTAAATAAAATTACCTGCAGGGTTGTGTGTGTGCATGCCTGTCCATGCATGTGAAGCATGCATGTGTGAAGATTAAGAAAGTGGCTCTAAAATTTACAGAGGAATGCAGAGGACACACAAAAACTAATGCAGGCTTGAAAAATAATAAGTAAGCTAGATTAATATTACACTGAAAATGTAATATTACAAAATGCCATAGTAAATAAGACAATGTGGAATCAAGGTAAGGATAGATAAAGTGACCACTGGAACTACAGAGAAAATCCAGAAAAAGACTTACTTACACATCTATGGATACCTCATTTTTACAAAGGAAAGACTACCCTTCAGTGAGAGAAAAGTGAGAGAATTCTCTCACTTTAGTGAGAGACTATTTATAAAAAATATTTATTTTTGATAAATAATATGAGATTGAGTATTCATATAGAAAAATGATCAATCTTATCCTGTTCCTTAAACTATATATGAAAATCAATTTTAAATCTAAATGTGTAAGAAAAAAGTGAAAGTTTCAGAAAAAATATTTAGAATCAAGCTTCCTGACTTCAGGGTATACTACAAAGCTACAGTCTTCAAGACAGTATGGTACTGGCATAAAAACAGAAATATAGACCAATGGAACAAGATAGAAAGCCCAGAAGTAAACCTGTGCACCTATGAGTACCTTGTTTTTGACAAAGGAGGGAAGAATATACAATGGGGAAAAGACAGCCTCTTCAATAAATGGTGCTGGGAAAACTGGACAGCCATATGAAAAAGAATGAAATTAGAACACTTCCTAACACCATACACAAAGATAAACTCAAAATGGATTAAAGACCTAAATGTAAGACCAGAAACTGTAAAACTCTTAGAGGAAAACATAGGCAGAACACTTGATGACATAAATCAAAGCAAGATCCTCTGTGACCCACCTCCTGCTGCTGCTGCTAAGTCGCTTCAGTGGTGTCCGACTCTGTGTGACCCCATAGATGGAAGCCCATCAGGCTCCCCCGTCCCTGGGATTCTCCAGGCGAGAACACTGGAGTGGGTTGCCATTTCCTTCTCCAATGCATGAAAGTGAAAAGTTTAAGTGAAGTCGCTCAGTTGTGTCTGACCCTCAGCGACCCCATGGACTACAGCCTACCAGGCTCCTCCATCCATGGGATTTTCCAGGCAAGAGTACTGGAGTGGGGTGCCATTGCCTTCTCCGAGGTTACATTAAAATTAAGTCAAAGTCATAATTAAAAATGTAAAAAGTGAATTCAAATGAGAGAAAATATTTTATGCAAATACCTGTCAAAATAATACCTAGAATGTATAAAGAACTTTCTAAATAAATACAAAACAGTAAATCAATAGGAAAAAATGAACATTCTTGAACAGATTTTGTTTTTTTAATTTAATCTTATTGTGGTAAGAACATTTAACATGAGATATAACCCTTTTAAGGGCTTCCTTGGTGATTCAGTGGTAAAGAATTTGCCTGCAATGCAGGAGACTTAGGTTCGATCCCTGAGTTGGGAAGATCCCCTGGAGGAGGGCGTGGCAACCTACTCCAGTACTCTTGCCTAGAGAATCCTGTAGACAAAGGAGCCTGGCAGTCTGCAGTCCATGGGATTACACAGACTCAGACATGACTAAAGCAACTAAGCAGCAGCATTCCCTCTTAAAATTTTAAGGATACAATACAGTACTGTAGATTATAGGTACAGTGATTTATAGCAGCTATCTGGAACTTCACTTGCTTAACCGAAACTATGCCCATTGATCAACAACTTCCCACTTACTCTTCCTCCTTGCTCCTGGAAACCAGCAGTCTACTCTTTGAGTCTGTGAATTTGACTAATTTTGATTTCTCATATAAATTAAATCATGCAATATCTTGTCCTTCTGTGACTGCCTTATTTCACTTAGCATCACTTCCTCCAAGTTGTCACATATTGCAGAATTAGATTTTTTTCAAAGGTTGAACACTGTACCACCATATCTGTGGACAGACATTAAGGCTGTTTCTCCATCTTGGCTACTGTGAATAGTGCTAAAATGGAGATGAGAGTCCTAATACCTGATTTTGATTGTTTTGGGTAAACATCCAGTTGTGGGATTGCTGGCTCATATGGTAGTTCTGTTTTTAATTTTTTGAGAAACCTTCGTATTGTTTCCATAGCAGCTGCACTATTTTGCATTCTCACCAAAAGCACACAAAGATTTGAACAGACATTTCATTTAAAAATATCCAAATGGCCAATAAACTTAGGAAAATGTGCTAAACTTTATATGTCATCATGGAAATACAAATTGAAACCACCAGAATGACTAAAATGAGTAAAATAGTTTGACAATTCCAAATGTTAAGTAATGGTGTGAAGCAAATGGAATCTTCATCTTTTTCTTGTGAGAATATAAACTGAGATAGCCACTTTAGAAAATGCTTTGTCAGGATACACTAAAACTGAACTAGCTCATAACTTAGGACTCAGCAGTTCCATTCCCTAGAGTATACCCAACAGAACTGCATAGTTACGTTCACCAAAAGTATTATACAAGTATGTTTATAGCAGCATTATTTGTGATAGATTGATAATGAAAACAACCATCGATAATAGAAAGGATAAATCTAGTGAGATATTATACAGTAATGAGAGTAAATGAACTGCAGCTACATGCAGTAAGATAGATGAATCTCATAAACAACATATGGAGGAAAGGATCCAGACACAAAAGTAGTACATATATTTGATTCCATTCACATACAACTAACATAGAGGGAACATTATTCCTCCTTGAAGTCAAGATAGCAGTTACTCTTGTGTGGTTAGTAACAGATGAGGTGTGAGGGTGACTTTTGGGATGCAGATGATGCTCTGTTTCTTGATTCAGGCTCTGATTGTAGGAATGTATTTTATTTTGTGAAAATCCATTGTGTTGCATACTTAACATATATATCCTTTTCATTTGCTATACTTCAATAAAAAGAAAAAAGTAACACACATACTAGCTAAATCCTTTTGAATCTGAGTCAGCCTTTCAACTGTCTTCAACCAAGAAAATGTAGCAGAAATGATGTCTGGAGCCTTAAGGAGTTAAGCAGGTTCCTTAATTTTTATGACCTCAAAGTTTTGAGGAGTACTGGTCAGGTATTTTTTAGACTCTATCTCTGTGGGATTGGTCTTATGTCTTTTTCATGATTATATTGGGGTCATGTACCCTTGGGAGCAAGACCACAGAACTAAAGTGCCATTTTTATCACATCATATCAAACGTATACATTATCAACATGGCCCAACTTTGAACCTTATATTTTAAGGTGTATATAATTTATACATTTTAAGGTATATTTGGAATTACTGTTTCATGAAAATACAAAAATAAAAATGAAAAAACAGGTAGAGTTCATCTCAGTAGATGCTGAAATATCTAATTCATCTAAGTTTGTCTAAGAACCTTAAATTTGGTAGGTACATAGGTCTGTTTGAGAAATGGATTATGAATGAACCATCCCCTAATTATACTACAGAGAGTACCACATCTAAGAATATATTATTTAAATGACTAAGGTTCATTAATATTACATCCAGTTAAAATATTCAAAAGGTGAAAATTTTCTATGAACTTTCTATCCATGAGTTGATGTTAGTGTTGTGATAATTATTTTCCTTTCTTATTTTGATAGTTGAGGAATAAAGAAGGAATAGTTAGCCCAGAACATTGACTGGCTTGTTTTCCATATCATATCTAGTAATCAACACTTATAAAATCAATTTACAGAAACTAGAAAAACTTCTGGTTTTTCCTTATCCTTTTTGTGCTCTAAATTTATGCTTGTGTCATCATTAAACTGCTGTGTCCACTTTTGAGCTAGGAAGAGTTAAGAAAACAAGCTCAAAATAATTAAAACAACATTTGTTCAAACTCTACTGTGTGATTAGCACAATGGTGGGTTCTCAGATAAAAAAATAAGAAAGAATAAATAGTAAAATTTACAAACTATGAAAGAAGAGCATGATGTATGTCAGGAAAAATAAGTAGTCTTATTTGATTAAAATACAGTGTACAGAGAGAGAGCAGTAAAGGATAAAACTGTAAACCTAATATCTGGTGGATCATAAAAGTCCTGTGTTGTCTCATAAATGCCACGAACTTCATTTTAAGTACCAGTGTGCTAAGATTGAATCTCAGCTTTTTGAAGTCTTCCCTGGTGGCTATATACAGAAGAAAGAAATTAAAATTCAATGGCCTTCCTTAGGATAGATGAAAATATACTTGAAAGGCAAGACTTCTGAACATGAGGTAAGGAATAATTCAAAATGGAGTGTGGTCAAGTAGAAAATACTGTTCTAGGAACTATATTATCCATAACATCTGGTTCTTTAATCCATTTTCCTCATTCCACCCAGAATTACCTTATTAGAGTATAGATACAATCAGTTCAACCTCTGCATTGCGGCCCCTGAAATCCTCTACCAATTTTCTAGTGCTTATAGAGAAACAAAATTAAATTTCTTTAACAAGCCTTAAAAATCTCTATCTCATGTTTATAACTGAGTTTCTACTGGATTTCTGCATTTCAACCACACTGGCTCTTATAGGCCCACACAGCAATACTTACTTTCATTACAAGGCTACTTGATGCTTTTGAACTGTAGTGTTGGAAAAGACTCTTGAGAGTCCCTTGGACTGCAAGGAGATCCAGCCAGTCCATCCTAAAGGAGATCAGTCCTGAATATTCATTGGAAGGACTGATGCTGAAGGTGAAACTCCAATACTTTGGCCACCTGATGTGAAGAACTGACTCATTGGAAAAGACCCTGATGCTGGGAAAGACTGAAGGCGGGAGAAGGGGACAACCTAGGATGAGATGGTTGAATGGCATCACTGACTCAATGGACATGAGTTTGAGCAAGCTTCAGGAGTTGGTGATGGACAGGGAAGCCTGGTGTGCTATAGTCCATGGGGTCGCAAAGACTCGGAACCCACTGAGTGACCAAACTGAACTGGCAAGGCTACACGAGCTGCTCCCTGTATGTGGAATGCCCTGGCCATCTTTCCCTCTAATTTAGTTCCAAGCATTTCCTCTACAGATGCATCCTCTGGAAAACTTTCATTGGCCTCTCTTTTGTAAATCCCCATTATTCAGTTACATACTGTATTAGGGTTCTCAGAGAAACAGAACTAGTAGGAAGTGATAGACAGACAGACAGGTATACAGATATTTAGAAAGAGACTTATTATGAGGGATTGGCTCACATGATTATGGAGAGTAAATCCTATGATCTACTGTCTGCAAGTTTAACACCAAAAAAAGCCAGTTGTTCAGTTCAGTTCAGTCACTCAGTCATGTCCGACTCATTGCAACCCCATGGACTGCAGCACACCAGGCTTCCCTGTCCATTACCAACTCCCGGAGCATACTCAAACTCATGTCCATTGAGTCAGTGATGCCATCCAAGCATCTCATCCTCTGTCCTCCCCTTCTCCTCCCACCTTCAATCATTCCCATCATCAGGGTCTTTTCAAATGTGTCAGTTCTTTGCATCAGCTGGCCAAAGTACTGGAGTTTCAGCTTCAGCATCAGTCCTTCCAATGAATATTCAGGACTGATTTCCTTTAGGATGGACTGGTTTGATCTCCTTGCTGTCAAGGGACTCTCAAGAGCCTTCTCCAACACCACAGTTCAAAAACATCAATTCTTTGATGCTCAGCTTTCTTTATAGTTCAACTCTCACATCCATACATGACTGCTGGAAAAACCATAGCTTTGACTAGATGAACCTCTGTTGGCAAAGTAATGTCTCTGCTTTTTAATATGCTGACTAGGTTGGTCATAATGTTTTTTCCAAGGAGCAAGTATCTTTTAATTTCATGGCTGCAATCACCATCTGCAGTGACTTTGGAGCCCCCCAAAATAAAGTCTGTCACTGTTTCCACTGTTTCCCCATCTATTTCCCATGAAGTGATGGGACAAGATGCCATGATCTTAGTTTTCTGAATGTTGAGTTTTAAGACAACTTTTCATTCTCCTCTTTCATCAAGAGGCTTTTGAGTTCCTCTTCACTTTCTGCCATAAGTGTGGTGTCATCTGCATATCTGAGGTTATTGATATTTCTCCCAACAATCTTGATTCCAGCTTGTGCTTCATCCAGTCCAGCATTTCCGATGATGTACTCTACATATAAATTAAATAAGCAGGGTGACAATATAAAACTGTGACCTACTCCTTTCCTGTTTTGGAACCAGTATGTTTTTCCATCATACTGTTGCTTTTTGACCTGAAAACTGACTTCTCAGAAGGCAGGTCAGGTCATCTGGTGTTCCCATCTGTTTAAGAATTTTCCACAGTTTGTTGTGATCCACACAGTCAAAGACTTTGGCATAGTCAATAAAGAAAAAAGTAGATGTTTTTCTGGAATTCTCTTGCTTTTTTGATGATCCAATGATGTTGGCAATTTGATCTTTGGTTCCTCTACTTTTTCTAAATCCAGCTTGAACATCAGGAAGTTCATGGTTCACGTACTGTTGAAGCCTGGCTTGGAGAATTTTGAGCATTACTTTGCTAGTGTGTGAGATGAGGAAAGGCAGTGGTATAATTTAATTCCACATCACAAGGCCTAAGAACCTGAACCACTTATGTCTGAAGGCAGCAGAAGATCCAAGTTTATGCTTCCTCAGCTTTTGTTCTATTTAGGCCCTCAATGGATTGGATAACGGCCACAGTTAGTTAGTGAAAGTAATCTTTTCTCAGTCTACTGATTCAAATTTTAATCACTTCGGGAAACATGCTCATAAATACCTCCAGAAGTAATGCTTTAACAGCTATTTGGATAGCCTTTATTCTGGTCAAATAGACACATAAAATTAGCCATCACAGTAGAGTTCACTTAATTTGTCTCCCGTCTCTCAAAGATTAATATCCTTTTGCTATTCACTCTTCCTTCTCCTCGGGGAAGGCGATGGCACCCCACTCCAGTACTCTTGCCTGGAAAATCCCATGGGCGGAGGAGCCTGGTAGGCTGCAGTCCATGGGGTCGTGAAGAGTTGGACACGACTGAGCGACTTCACTTTCACTTTTCACTTTCATGCATTGGAGAAGGAAATGGCAACCCACTCCAGTGTTCTTGCCTGGAGAATCCCAGGGATGGGGGAGCCTGGTGGGCTTGTGTCTACGGGGTCACACAGAGTCAGACATGACTGAAGCAACTTAGCAGCAGTAGCAGCTTCCTTCTCCTAGACCACCAGTTCTTCTCTTTATAATTTTCAAGTGCACATGAATACGTGTATTTCTCAATTAAAAAACAAAGAAAACTTTCTTGACCTTATGCTGCTGCTAAGTCTCTTTAGTCGTGTCCAACTCTTTACAACCCCGTAGATGGCAGCCCACCAGGCTCCTCTGTCCCTGGGATTCTCCAGGCAAGAATACCAGAGTGGGTTGTCATTTCCTTCTCCAATGCATGCATGCATGCTAAGTTGCTTCAGTCGTGTCCGACTCTGTGTGACCCTATGGACAGCAGCCCACCAGGCTCCTCCACTGGATTCTCTAGGCAAGAACACTGGAGTGGGTTTCCATTTCCTTCTCCACTCTTGACCTTATAGTATCTTTCAAATACATGTCTGTTTTTTTCCTCAGGAGCGTCTTCTATGAATTGTCTCAAATTTCTCCCTTCTCATTCTTCACTGACTTCAGTTCAGCCAGGTTGTAGTTCTGAACTCTCTTCCAAAATGACTCTCATTAAGGCCTGCCAGATACATTGCTAAAGACACATGGACAGAGCTCAGTCTCTCTCCGTACTCGACGTGTCACCAGCAGGCAGACACAAGACCATTCTGTCCTCCGTGACGCAGTTTCCTCACTTGAATTTCAGGGCCCTGCAGTGGAGTGGTTTCTTTCGCTTTGTTGAAAGCAGCCTTCTCATCCTGTTTGCTGGCTCCTCTTCATCGCTGTTTTCACGCGGGTCTACCTAAGGAGTCAGTCTTTTTTTTCCTCCACATTGTAGTTTTTGTTCAGTCGCTCAGTCCTGTGTTTAGGCTGCGCTGGGTCTTCATTGCTGCTCGTGGACTTTTTCTAGTTGCGGGCACCGGTTTCTCATTGTGGTGGCGTCTCTTGTTTTGGAAGAGAAAGTGTGGCACATGGGCTTCAGGAGTTGTGGCATGTGGGCTCAGTGGTTGCAGTGCACGGGCTTATTTGCCTCACAGCCTGTGGGATCTTCCTGGACCAGGGATCAAACCCACATCCCCTGCATTGACAGGGGGGTTATTCACTAGACCACCAGGGAAGTCAAGAATCACTCTTTAAATCTCTCTTTGATTCTATCCACACTCCTTTACATGGTGATTTTATCTAACCCCATGCCTTAAATACCACTTGTATGCTTATAAGTCTGAGTTTTATAGGGTAAGCCCAGAACTGACCTCTGAACTTTGGGGTAAAATATCTAATAATTCAATATATTTGCTTGTATTACTAAGAGAAATCTTAAGGTTAAAAATTAGCTTCTGGGAATTCTCTGGCAGATCAGTGGTTAAGACTCCATGTTTTCACTGCTGAGGGTATGGGTTCCATTCCTGGTTAGGGAGCCAAGATCCTATAAGCCTTGACATACAGTGTGGCCAAAATGAAAAGAAACAATGAAAAGCTTTTCTATTCTGGGAAGTTTCCCCTCAAGCCATCTGGGTTAAGTGGGAGCTGCCAAAATTTGCAGTGATAGAGATGGGCCTAGAGATTGTCATGCTGATAAAGTAGGTTAGACAGAGAAAGAGAAATATCATGTCATATTGTTTATATGTTCGATCTAACAAAGTGATACCAATGAACCTATTTACAAAACAGAAGTTGAATCATAGATGTAGAAAACAAGCTTACGGTTCCCAAGGAGGAATAGGGGAGGGATAAATTAGGAGGTTAGGATTGACATATAACTCCACTATCTATAAACTAGATAGCTAATAAGAACCTCCTGTATAGCACAGGGAACTCTATTCAATACTCTATGACCTATATGGAAAAGAATCTAAAAAGAGTGCGTGTATGTATAACTGATTCACCTTGCTGTATAGCAGAAATGAGCACAACACTGTAACTCTTTTATACTCCAATAAAAAATGAAAAAATAAAACTGGGGATATTTTTATTTTAAAAAATTAGCTTCTGATCTCTCAATTCAGAGCCTGTTTCTCTGCCAGTCTTCCCTGTTTCAGTTAGAGTCCTCATTTTATTTACATGATTCTCAAATTCTAGGGTCAGATTTACTTTTTGTCTCTTATATTCTCACCCCATCTCTTCCATCAGTTAGCAAAGTCTGTTGACTCTTAAAAATCTATCAAGAACCTGGCCAATTCATAGGGGACATAGAAGAAACCTGCTATTATTACCATCTCTTGTATGAATTACTGTAATTGCCCTCTAACCAGTCTCTATATTTCTATTTGTTGCCCTATTTAATCTTCTAAGCAGGCAGTTGAAATGATCCTATTAAAAAAGTAAGATGAATTTACCTTCATAGGGAAACTTCTTCAGTGGTGTAAAGACTTGCTCTCAGAGTGAAGACAAAATTCTTAAACCTGTGAGGCTCTACACCGTCTGGTCCTCTGCTGACTCTTTGATCTAATTTCTTGATTTGCCTTTTCTTTTGATTCTACTTCGGTCGCAGTGGTCATCTTGCTGTGAATATTTTTTTTTTTCTTTTTTAAACTAGGATATTTCTCAGTGTGGGAGTTTTTGGCACCAAAAAAAATAAGCTTTCAGGACCCAGTTAATTAACTAAAAGAAGGGCTTCTATTCTGGTTGGTATCTAAATGTTTTAGGGTCTAGGAAGGTGCCTGTGTGTCTGTGCTTTGTTGCGTCAAGTAGACCAATCAAAAGGCTGGTTAATGAGCACACACATTCCCATGATCCCTCCCACTGCCTCGCTACTCTATCTTCAGAAGTAGGGCAAGATCCTTTTAAGCTGACAGATCAGAAATTGATGATTTACTGATAGCTTGCTTATGACTGATTCAGGAATAGAGAAGTGCTAAGTGGGTAGGTAGAAGTTATTATTAGCGTGTTTTAGAAAATACTGATTCTCTACCTTGGCTCAATCTTACTGAATAAGAATGTTAATATGCTATAACTAGTGAATCAATATTTTAAAGAAGTTGTTATATAATTTTTATGCTTATCAAGGTGCAAACTTAACTGCAAAAAATTCCCTAGTGATCTTTTTAAAAATGCTAATAATTGGGTTTAACCTTGGAAATCTGATTTAATAAGCAGCAGGATTGAGAATTCATGGTCAAACAGAGCTAGAGATCAATATCTGTTGAATGAATAAAGTGAGTGACCACTGATTAAAATGTGAATTATTATACACTTACATTCCTTGTCAATTCAGTTATGTTCTTTCTCCCTT
The DNA here is from genome assembly GCF_032452875.1 of Bos javanicus. NCBI lineage: Eukaryota > Metazoa > Chordata > Mammalia > Artiodactyla > Bovidae > Bos > Bos javanicus. The sequence goes on along the minus strand of NC_083882.1, from coordinate 72,287,690 downwards.
GGATTGTCTTTAGTTCCTCAATGTGAAGGGAAGACTAAATATTGAATTCCCTACTTCATATTATGGTTGAGAAAGTCCTCATTAGCTCTTGTGTGAAATGTTTCCTCTTGTTTGGCTGTTTCCTCCTTACTGAAGCCAGAGCTGCATTTCTAGAACTCAACCAATCTTATTATGTGCATATTTTAAAACTTGTGTTTCTCTTTATTAATCTGGAACCTTTGGTTGTGACAGAAACTCAACTCAAACCAGTTTAAAGGAAAAAAAATTTTTTTTTTGAATTGGCTAACATAACAGACCTAAGTTAAATCTAGGATTCCATAGGACTCTATTTCCAGTTTTAGCCTAATTTCTCCCTTTTGCTTAATTCTTTTTTGTTATTTCAGTTTGCTTTTTAGGACTTTAGCATTCTTGGTAACCAAGAAAACTTTCAAGATTAATCCAGATATTCAGCTCGAATCAGGGGTTTGTCTCTTACCTGCCCTGGAGCCGGAAGTACGGGACTGGGCTAAGTGCTCCAACACCTGCCTCTTATGAGTGTATGTTTTCTGTTTTTGAGAGTGTTTATATAGATTTGCACCACCCAACACATATACACTGAGATTGGGCCAAAGGGAAAAAGAGGGGAGTCTTACCAGGAGAAGGAAGGAAAAATCCAGAGCAGACAAAATGACACAATAGGGTATATTCAGGATACTTTAACTGAAGTGTTATGCCAGTCCCCACACTACCGCTGTGTGCATGCTAAGTTGCTTGAATTGTGTCTGACTCTTTGCAACCCCAAGGACTGTAGCCTACCAGGCTCCTATGTACATGGAATTCTCCAGGCAAGATTACTAGAGTGGGTTACCATTGCCTTCTCCAGGGGATCTTCCCGACCCAGGGATCGAACCTGCATCTCTTAACGTCTCCTGCATTGTCAGGAGGGTTCTTTACCACTAGCACCACCAAACCACTACTAATTGGGCCCTGTTTACCTCTATAGCCCTGAAGATCATGCCTTCTCCTCCTGTACCCAGCATTTCAGTCACACTGAGCTACTTGTTTCTGGAACATGCCGTGATCATTTATATTCTTGCCTCTGCTCAGGGTGTTTCTTATATCAGGAATACCTGCCAAATGTCTATTCATTTTTCAAGGCATATCTTTTAATTATCTACTGCTGTAGAACAAACCACTTTGAAATTTAATTATTTATAAAAGCCATTTTATTATTTACTCATGAGGCTACAGCACATTGGGCAGCACTCAGCAGAACAGCCGATCTCTGTTTAAATAGTCATCCTGAACATCTCAGAGGGCTGGGGCCTCACCTCTCAGGAAGAGGTGGAGTGGGCTCAAATATCTGAGACCTCAGTTCTCACTGTCAGCTCAGCCACTGTTCACCTAAAGCCACTCACAGGGGCATCTTAATTCCCCTCCATGTGGTCTGGGCTTCTCCTATGTTAGCATGACAGCTCAACTAAAAGAGAGAGGAATGAAAGCTGCTTAACTCCTTATGACTTCAGATACCACTTCTGCTACATTCTCTTGGTCAAAGACAGTTGAAAGGCTGACTCAGATTCAAAGGAAGGGGAAATAAGCTTAGTGACATACTCATTTTAGGTGGTGGCAGTGGGTGTGTTGGTTGTATGACTCTTCTTCCAAAACCACCTGCAGTATAAGTTCAACCTTATTTCCGTTTTCCAACAGACTGACTCAGCTTCTGAATGACACCAATTAAAGTTAATAATGTTGTGTGTCTATTATTTGAAAAAAGTGCTTCTCATAGTATGCTCAACAGAATTTTTTGAAAGCCAATAGATCCACTATAGAAGAAGAAAAAAAAAAAGATTTTAGTCAACTAAATTGTAAAGGATTTCTCTATTACAGGAAGGCTTAGCTTTTTAAATACACTAATGTACATTTTAAACCCAGTGAATAAGGAGGAGTAAGGAGGTTGCCTAGAGAATGAGAAAGGTTGCACAGTAGAACATTTGACTTGGAACTCTTTATATAGAGCAATTTCTGGGAAAGTATTCCATAATCCATGCTTTGGAAAATCTTGCCTAAACATTTTTTTACAAACTTGTAATAGTCCCCTTGTCATGTAATATTATAATTTTTTGTATATTGTACTGTGAGTCCTCCAATCATGGGATTTTTTTTGTTTGTTTTATGTCCAACTATCACAGAGCCTACCACATAGTAGTCTTTTAGTAAACATTTCAGGAAGAAGGGATAAAGAAAAAGAGTGAAGAGGGTAGGAAGGAAACTGAGTTTTAACCCATCTTATAAGCCCAGCCTCCATGTATGCAAACTGACCACTTACACAGTCCCTAATTTGTTTGTTAGAATCCTGTCTTCCTGTGCAGGTTCTACAGGGGGACTTATCATTATTTCAGATCAGGTAAAACCATGTTTCTCCTGGATATTTCCACTGTAATAGAAATAATAGTAGCCCTTGAATGATGTCCACATCCTAATCTCTAGAACCAGTAATAGGTTACCCAGCAAATGGAATTAACGTTGCATGTGAAGTTAATGTTGCTAATCAACTGAACTTAAAATAGAGAGATTATTTTGGATTTTCTGAATGAACCCAATATAATCACCATTTGAGCCACCAGGGAAGCCCCAGTATAATCACAAGAATTCTTAAGAGTGGAAGAGGGGAACAAAAAAGAGAAACAGAGCAGTGAAGTGTGAGAACTCAGCCAGATGTTGCTGGGTTTGAAAACAGAGAAAGGAGACAATGGGCTAAGGAATGACCTCTAATGGTGACCTCTAGAAGCTGGAAAAAGCGAAGTAATGGATTCTCCTCTAGAGCCTCTAGAAGGAAAACAGCTCTGCTGATACATAAGCCCTGAGACCTATTTTGGATTTCTGACTACAAGAACTATAAGATAATAAATTTGCATTGCTGTAAGCTATTAAGTTTCTGATAATTTGTTACAGCAGCCATAGAAAACTAATACATTCATGGTTGATTGCCATATTTTCTGGTTGACTAGTGATTTAAAAGAAATTAAAAGCAAGGATGGTACAGCCCTGGCTGCACTTAATTTATTTTAATAGATTCACTTTTAATTACCTTCATGTGACTCTGTAGAATGTTAGCAAATATACCATAGTCCATTGGTAAAACTGACTAATCTATGTTAATAGATGCTCTCAGTATGGTATTTGGTTCTGGGCTAGTTCTGCTATAGGAAAGCATGCATGAATATTTGTGGAATATAGAATTGGTAATTCTTTAGGTTATATAACTCTGAGAAACATTGTGCTTTGAGGATGATTTGCAGCTTACAGGAGTAGAGCAGTTTTAGAAGAAAAGAAGCATTTCAAAATATGAGAATTTTAATAAAATATAAATAATTCATCCAAAGTATGTTCAGTTATTTAAGTTTTCTTTCCTCAAGTAACCAATAAGCATCTCTCCTGTGTCTGTCATGGTCTCAGGTTGGGGGGATATGCTAGTGAGCTAAAAGTGAAAGTCACTCAGTCCTGTCCGACTCTCTGCAACCCCGTCGACTATACAGTCCATGGAATTCTCCAGGCCAGGATACTGGAGTAGATAGCTGGTCCTTTCTCCAGGGGATCTTCCCAACCCAGGGATTGAATCCAAGCCTCCCACATTGCAGGCAGATTCTTTACCAGCTGAGCCACCAGGGAAGCCCAGCATGGTCAATTAAGGTCCATATCTTTTACTGGAAGAAACTGACAAAAATTTTATATTGAATCAATGTGAATAATGCTCTCATAATATTTACAGAGTATTATAGATTAGATGAGAGTTTAACTATCCAACTTTTAAGAAATAAACTTTATGATGCCATTAATATTGCACTGTACCTTTAAAATATTCAGATGAACAACTTTAAAAATAGATTCCAGGAAGAGGAAAAGGCAAAAGCATTTATATCTCAAAAAAATACATTTGGTTGAGAGATGGAGAGTAATTTTTGGCCCTGGGTAGAAACTGTGCATGAACTATGAAGCATGATAGAAGGGGAGGAAGATATTGAAAATTTTCCTGGGGAAACCATGCAATGCCTATGAATATGAGGGTCTTTGTAAACATACCAACAACATTGTATCTCATTCTGAAGGATGTGGGAGAACAAAGAGCTTTTAAGCAAACCCATAAGAGCAAATTTTCTTCAGAGAAATTAAAGATATGTGGATGATGAATTGGAGAGATTTTATTAAAATGATTCAGAACAACATGATGAAAACTTAAACTAGAAAGGTGTTATTGGTTGAGATTGTCTGGAGATTAGAAAATTGGATCACACAATGAGCAGATTCTATAGATTTGGTGATTGAAGAAAAGTAGAATTTAAAAAAAATTTAGTAGTTCAGGCAACCAGTGAAACTGCCTTTCCTTATTCAGATATAATGAGGAAAACAGGTATATCACTTAGCATGATTATGTTTCTTTCTGATGACAATAATAAAAAATACAACTCGAACTTGTGCTACAAAATAAGAAAACACAAAGTCTCGTATATCTTAAATTACAATAAAACTTTGAAGAGGCTTGATGTGGTGAGTCAAATAATATAATTCCAAACCAGTTTATATCTCCTTTCAACTCTACGTACATTGTCTTTTTACTTATATTGATTCATAGCACTGTCTTCAACAAATATTTCTACACAATGGTACTTGTTAAAAATGTGTCTCGATTGTTTTGAATATTTTACCAGATTTAGATATGAAAATTACAGGTCTTCTAAACTCCACTCCTTTGCAGAGTAAAAAATAAATGATTAAAATTAAAAGTAAGATCTCCATGAATATATGCTTTCCATAGTTGAAATATTATAAAACTCAACTATAGAGTTGTAAGGTTAAAACCTGTATTCTAAATATTTGAACTTTCACAATTAATTAGCTCAAATCCACTGTTACTTTTGTAGGAATAAATTTCAAGATTCCGTCTTTGCAAGCTTTATGTTTTAGTAATTAAAATTTAGTGATTTACCTTTAGTAAATCTTAAGAAGCTGAACATTTTGTTCTTGAATAAATTGATTAAAGATTTTTGATTGATTGTGAATGGAATGCAGCCCAAATTAAAGGTTTTGGTCATAAATCAAGTTCAGTACCATTGTAGAGCACTTAAACGGATACCCAAGTAATTGTTAAAATGTTTATTTCTAAAATCCAATTGATGATGGCGGAAAAGAAAAGGCATAAGTAAATTCATGTTGAAATGTGTTTTAATGCAACAGCAACCATATATACACAAAAATTATAGTTTTTGTATTTCTCTACATATGTATTTACTAATTTTGACTGTAGCTTATTTCAAAGCAATTACTAATTTATGTTACACAAGAAATTCTAAGTATATTTCTTGATCAACAGCTTGTTTTACTCAAATCTTGACATAAATGGCTGGCATTCCAAGTGTTTGGCAGGGACAGCTGAGTCTAAATCATCTACTCTAGACCTGAAAATACAACTTTCCCCTAAATGTCCTATTATAAGTATTTTATAGAAAATATTCTCATTCTGCCTTCAGAAGAAAGACTTTACATCTGGAAAAGAAGAGTGAAAAAAAGACTGGTCGTCTTCCAGATAGCCACGTGTTAAAGTTAGAACACTGATCATTACACATGAATTTTGTCCATTATTATACAAGATCATAGCAGGAGCTGAAAGTAAAATTTTAATGCAACTACTATAAATAATACATTACTAAAAATGAAAAACCTAGGATAAATGTTGAACTGAATAGGACTTGAGACAATAGGCATATATTCAGGCAAACTTGGATATATCTTCACCCATGTATTAAGATGTTGTGATTGCGAATTCAGACTATGTATGGCAAACACATCATAAAGGTTAAACAATCAGAAAAAAAAAAAACCACTAAACCTTACATTTATGTCAAAAATGCCTGTGTCTGATACATTGTGCTCATATGGTACAGGTTTCCAACTTCTTGATCAGTTGACACAAGCACACCAGCAAGAATGTATTAAGGGAGTCTTATGGAATGGAATAGAAATCTGACTCTGCCAACTCCTAGCTCTGTGACCATCAATACACAAGCTACTTTTCTGAAATTCAGCAGATTACCTTTTAAAATGGGGATGATGCTATTTCCATTAAAGTGTTCTGATAAGGATAAAGTGAGTTCACAACAGCAAAGTGGTAATATTATTGTAGCAACTCATTAATTTAATATCCTTCTGTTTGCCCCTTTCTCTTCACTTCACTTTTATGTCAAGAGTGAGATACTTCCCACCCACACATCCATATTAAAAAGACTAAGTTAAGTGTAGTGACTATCTCTAAAAAGTCTTCCAAGTTTTACTGGAATGAGGACACATTTGGGTGCTGGCAAAAGGATTTATAGTCAGTTAGCACTGAACATAGGGCTTCCTTGGTGGCTCAGTTGGTAAGGAATTTGCCTGCAATGCAGGAGACCTGGGTTCACTCCCTGGGTTGGGACGGCCTGGCAACCCACTCTGGTATTCTTGCCTGGAGAATCCCCAAGGAGGGAGGAGCCTGGCAGGCTGCAGTCCATGGAATAGCAGAGTTGGACATGACTGAGTGACTAAGCACAGCACAACACAGCACTGAACATAACTGTTGGTGGATTCGAGGAAGAAATGAGACTGTTTAAAGGTCTAATGGTACATTTTAGATTCTAGGACTTCCAATATGAGTTTCGTTGATGTCAGGGAGGCTCCCCTCCACCACCATTGTGGGGATGGGAAGTTAGGAGATCTGTTTAAAGAAAGAAAACATTGTATGTTCAAATATCATAAAGTGACCCTTTGAATAAACTAGCAATCAATAAAGAGGAAAACAACAGTTCCTGTATGTCTCCCCAAAGATGACTTTGTTGAATCAAAATGACCTTGAACATACATAACGAATAAATTCCATATATGTAAAAATATAAATAGCTCATAAAAATCATTAAATAAAATAACAAATTGAAAAAAAAAACAGGGGTAATGAGTAAGTCATTATAGAAGAGGAGCCCTGAAATGTCATTAAACATGAAATAATTTTCAGTTACACTAAGATAAGAATTGCTAACATGAGACAAAATGAAATATACAAATATGACACACCATTTTACATCCATCAGATTAGCAAAAATTAAGTTTAACAGTAGCAATTATTAGCCAAGATGTGAGAAAATGGAATCACAAAGTCATATTAACATGTTGGAGAGCAGAGTCACAACACTACTTAATAAAATTGTCAGTGTGCAACCCTATGGCTAACAATTGTACTTCTGGGATTATTTTCTATACAGATTCTCTAAAATGTGTAATAGGAGACTTGTGAAAGAATATTTATGACAACATCATTAATAAAAACAAAATTCTACAAATGATCAAAAGCTAATGCTGAAAAAATGGAAAATTTAATATGATACATTTTTACACTTCAATGCTTGACACCAATTAAAAGGAAAGAAGTATACTCCTTTATAGCACAGGTCATCTCAAAAACTATGTTTTGACAGAAATAGGTTATTTGAAGAATAATATATATATAATAAATACATATGCAAATCTCAAGCCACAGATATACATATAAGTTGAGTTCATATATATACATATATACATATAAGTTGAGTTCAGTCGCTCAGTCGTGTCCAGCTCTTTGTGACCTCATAGACTGCAGTATGCCAGGCTTCTCTGTCCATCACCAACTCCTGGAGTTAACTCAAAGTCATGTCCATTGAGTCGATGATGCCATTCAACCATCTCATCCTCTGTCGTCCCCTTCTCCTCCAGCCTTTAATCATTCTAGCATCAGGGTCTTTTCAAATGAGCCTGTTCTTTGAATCAGGTAGCCAAGGTATTGGAGTTTCAGCTTCAGCATCAGTCCTTCCAATGAATATTCAGGACTGATATCCTTTAGGATGGACTGGTTGGGTCTCCTTGCAGTCCAGGGGACTCTCAAGAGTCTTCTTCAACACCACAGTTCAAAAGCATCAATTCTTCGGTGCTCAGCTTTCTTTATAGTTCAACTCTCACATCCATACATGACTCCTGGAAAAACCAAAGCTTTGACTAGATGAACCTTTGTTGGCAAAGTAATGTCTCTGCTTTTTAATATTCTGTCTAGGTTGGTCATAACTTTTCTTCCAAGGAGCAAGTGTCTTTTAATTTCATGGCTGCAATCACCATCTGCATTGATTTTGGATCCCACCAAAATAAAGTCTGTCAGTGTTTCCACTGTTTCCCCATCTATCTGCCATGAAGTGATGGGACCAGATGCCATGATCTTCAGTTTCTGAATATTGAGTTTTAAGCCAACTTTTTCACTCTCCTCTTTCACTTTCATCAGGAGGCTTTTGAGTTCCTCTTCACTTTCTGCCATAAGGGTGGTGTCATCAGCATTTCTAAGGTTATTGATATTTCTCCCAGCAATCTTGATTCCAGCTTGGGTTTCTTCCAGCCCAGCGTTTCTCATGATGTACTCTGCACAAGGTAAATAAGCAGGGTGACAATATACAGCCTTGACGTACTCCTTTTCCTATTTGGAACCAGTCTGTTTTTCCATGTCCAGTTCTAACCATTGCTTCTGGACCTGCATACAGATTTCTCAGGAGGCGGGTCAGGTGGTCTGGTATTCCCATCTCTTTAAGAAATAGAGGAAAACAATAGAATGGGAAAGACTAGAGATCTTGTCAGAGAAGGCAATGGCAACCTACTCCAGTATTCTTGCCTGGAAAATCCCATGGGCTGAGGAGCCTGGAAGGCTGCAGTCCATGGGGGTCACACAGAGTCAGACACAACTTCACTTTCACTTTTCACTTTCATGCATTGGAGAAGGAAATGGCAACCCACTCCAGTGTTTTTGCCTGGAGAATCCCAGGGATGGGGGAGCCTGGTGGGCTGCCATCTATGGGGTTGCACAGAGTCGGACACAACTGAAGTGACTTAGCAGCAGCAGAAGCAGCAGAGATCTCATCAAGAAAACTAGATACCAAGGAAACATTTCATGCAAAGATGGGCACAATAAAGGATAGAAAAGGTATGAACCTAACAGAAGCAGAAAATATTAAGAAGAGGTGGCAAGAATACACAGAAGAACTACACAAAAAAGATCTTCAGGACCCAGATAATCACAATGGTATGATCACTTACCTAGAGCCAGACATCGTGGAATGTGAAGTCAAGTGGGCCTTAGGAAGCATCACTACAAACAAAGCTAGTGGAGGTGATGGAATTCCAGCTGAGCTATTTCAAATCCTGGAAGATGATGCTGTGAAAGTGCTGCACTCAAAATGCCAGCAATCAGCAGTGGCCCCAGGACTGGAAAAGGTCAGTTTTCATTCCAATCCCAAAGAAAGGCAATGCCAAAGAATCCTCAAACTACCGCGCAATTGTACTCTTCTCACATGCTGGCAAAGTAATGCTCAAAATTCTCCAAGCCAGGCTTCAGCAATACATGAACCGTGAGCTTCCAGATGTTCAACCTGGATTTAGCAACGGCAGCCGAACCAGAGATCAAATTGCCAACATCCATTGGATCATTGAAAAATACTACACATGGATATATATATATATATATATATATAAATAAATGTGTTGTCTGTACCCATCCATATCTATCAGAAGTTGTTATCCATTCATGAATTTACCCATGTTTCTATCAATCCATTAATATATTCATTTATGTTTTAAAATGTACTAGAATAATAGGGATAGAATTCATAAGCATGATTGCCTGGGAATGAGAAGACAGTTGCTGAAATGAAGCTAGATGAAAGCAAAGAACCCTGTAACATCATTTATAATGTGTGTCTTTTTATAATTTAAGAAAAGAAGTGAAGCAAATTTTACAAAATATAATAATTGTCTATTTTAGGTGGTATGTACAACTACAGGTTGTGCCATTCTAACTTTTCATTTTAACCTTTCTTCTTTGTCCAGAAATAAGATTTCTAAATGAAAGAATTAAATATTATGTAATACTGGGTTTTTAACCCTTGAAATCTGAATATGTTTTTATTGACTAGAAAAGGCAAATACAGTCCTTTGTCACATCTGTAATGGGCTATGAAACAATTCATAAAGAAGTGGAATTTGGCATCTTTCTAGAGGATCCAAATCTGCAAAAGCCTTGCCCTGGTAATTATGTCTGCCAGTGAGAGAAGTGGCTCTGAGAAATGAAGTAACTGTGGAAGATTAGAGGTAGAAGAGAACTCAAGAAACCACCCAGGACGATCCTGTCATTTGAGTGATAAAGAAACTGACATCCATGTAGTTGAAGCAACTTGGCAAAAATTATGTATTCTCATTATTGGCAGTCAATTCTCTGGACTTCTTATTGAACACACCACACAGAGTCATATGTGCTCCTTCTGGGAACCCAAATTACTTCTTCCTGTCCTAGTGACTTTTGCTTCTGGGCAAAAGCAGTGAAGTCAGAAGCAATGCCAATTAGCCATTCTGGTGTTCTTCCCTGAGCCAAATAGCAGGGGTGGGGGATCTACCTCAAGGTCTGGGCTTTCATCCATCAGCTGTCAGATCCATTCAAGGGACACACCCAGCTCCTGCTTGTCCCTGTATCATCACCCAGGTTGTGCTTCACTCTCGTTGATTTCAGGAAAATCCAGAGGGCAAAGTTCCTTCTTGGAAGATGCAATTTTGCAGGGCTTTGAAGGCTTGTAAGGGGCTTATTAATAAAGGCTGGAATTAATTACAAGAGAAGGTCAACGGAGCTTAACCACCTATTGCTCTGGAAGGACAACAGGCACCAAAAGAGTGATTGATTAAGCATTTTGATTGCCTGCTTGGACAGTCAATCAATACTAAAAAGTCAGATTTGTCAAAATATTAAACAAAATGAAGACAAGGATTTGAGCTTGGAGCCTGAATTCCTGATGTTTTGCTAAAAGTTAGGTGCAAACCTGTTTGCATTCAGGTGAATTTCAGGAAAATAAGTGAGGGCAGAGTGATGGATTATTGGGCTGCTTGAAAAGCAATAGCTGCTGCCTGCGGCTCTTGTAATTTACTCTGGAAACATGTGTCCTGAGGCTTGTGGTAAGAGTAGATCGGATATAATGGGTATTTTTTTTTCAGTGTTGGAACGTAAGGGATATTTTTCTTTCAATAAAGGACCAAAAAGCAGCTCCTTATTGGAGAATCCATTTCAAGTGTTAAAGGAATGTTGGTGATTGTTCTTATTTTATAATTGAAAATAATCCAACAGTTCTAAAAAACAGTGCTTCCAAGATCTAAAAGAGAAGTCAAGGCAGAACGGAAGGTTCATGCCATTTCTACCTCAAAGGCAACAGCTAACATGTACACGGTGCTTAGTAGTAGATGGAGGGCTTCCCTGGTGGCTCAGACGGTAAAGGATCTGCCTGCAATGCTGGAGACCAGGTTCGATCCCTGGGTCGGGAAGATCCCCTGGAGAAGGGAATGGCAACCCACTCCAGTAATCTTGCCTGGAGAATTCCATAGACAGAGGAGCCTGGCAGGCTACAGTCCATGGGGTCACAAAGAGTTGGAGTCACCTGAGCAGCTGTCACTTCACTTCACTTAATAGGGAATCAGGCAAAAAAAAAAAAATTGAAGTTGATTCATTTAATTCTCTTAATAAACCTCTGAGGCAGGTATTAATATTATCTTTAATTTGTAGCAGGAAAGGGGTCCCTCCCAGGGTCTGAAAATGGGCTCTTGTCTAACACTCAGAAGTGTCCAAGGAGGCACACATGTTGACTAAGAAAGAGACTTTTTTGGGAAGGGACACCTGGATGGAGAGCAGCAGGGGAAGGGAGTTGAGGAGAACTGCTCTGCAACATGGCTCACAGTCTAGGGTTTTATGGTAATTGGGTTAGTTTGGGGTTGTCTTCAACTAATCATTCTGATTCAGGGTCCTTCCTGGTGGCACACACATTACATCGCTTAGCCAAAATAGATTCCAGCAAGAAGGATTCTGGGAGGTTAGTAGGACATATAGATTGGAGTCTCCTCTCTCCTTTTACCCTTTCTTGAACTCTTTCAGTTGGTGGCAGCTTGTTAGTTCTGCATTCCTTACCAGGACCTCATGTGGTAAGATAACTCATGTAAGTGGTTACTATGGTGCCTGGCCAGGGTGGGTGATTTCAGCCACTTTTATGGATAAGGAAACAATCATAGCGAAATAATTTTTCCCAGTGTTCACTCAGCTGTTAGTAGCAGAGCTATGATCTGAATTGAGAAAGTTTGTATCCCTAGCCACTAGACTATTAGTTTTCCAGTTTTAACACAAACCAGAATCACTTGGAAGGCTTCTTAAGCCACAGGAGGCTGGGCTCTATCCCCAGAGTTTCTGATTTAGCAGGTCTGGGCTGTGACCAAAGAATCTGAATTTCTAACAAGATCCAAATTAATGCTGTTACTCCTGGTCTAGGATTCAGGCTTTGAGAACCACTGTCCTAGGCTATATGACTTGATAGGTCCCTGCTTCCCTAACTAAGATTCTACGATATTCACACTGCAAGTGGCACATAGGTATGATTCTTAGACTGTTCTTTCCTTTCAGGTGTGGGGTCACAGCTAATCACCCAAGCATAACACCAAGAATAATGAAAACTTTGTAATTATAGCACTTATGTTTGCTTTTTTATTAAAGTTTATATAAAATTATTCAGAATCTATGCTTCCTCCCACCTCCCACCTCTAGCCACGACTAACTGTTTGCTGTATCTATAAACTTTCTTTTTCTTTATTAGATTCCAAATGGACTAGAGATCATACAGTATTGTCTTTCTCTCTCTGACTTACTTCACTTAGCATAATGCCCTCAATATCTATTCATGGTGTCACAGATGGCATGATTTTGTTCTTTTTATGGCTGATATTCCATTGTATGTCTACTGTACCCTGGGGAGGAAATGGCAACCCACTCCAGTATTCTTGCCTGGAAAATTCCATGGACAGAGGAGCCCAGTGGGCTGCTGTCTATGGGTCATAAGGAGTCGGACACGACTGAGTGACTGAACACACATGCCCGTATATATATTGTGGAGGAAGAAAAAAGATTCCTTCTTGTCTTTGGCTTGTCTAATAATTAAATTAACATAAATCAGATTAACAAGAGAGAAATTAATTTTGTATGCACAGAAGACCCAAAGATATGGGACTCAAGGGCAAATTGGGCAGTTGAGGCTTATAATGCCATCCTGAATTAAGAAATGAGATAGGAGTTTGGGGTTTCAAAGGGGAGGAGAGTGCCTCACTGAATGATAAGAAGAGCAGATATTAGGTAATTAGAAGATCTTTCAGATTAAAAAAAGCTATTTCCGGTAACAGCTCTTTTTCTGGTATAGGTCCTCTGAATTCTTTTAGGTAGGTAAGGGAGAGGTAAAGGTTTTTCCTGAGTCTACTGCATCTTGATTGCCTTCAGTTCAAAATGATCCATATGCCAAAATGTCATATTTTGGGGTGGCATATTCTGTTTCCTTTCAATATGTCAGTTTCTTTGTCTGTTCATCTGTTGACACACTCCGAGGTTGTTTCCATGTTTTAAGTATTGTAAGTAATGCTGTAGTGAACATGGTAATGCACATATTTTTTGTTAGTATTTTCATATTCTTCAGATATGTACCCAAGAATTTCTGAATCATCAGGTTGTTCTATTTTTAATTTTTTGAGGAACCTCCATACTATTTTCCATAGTGGTTGTACCAGTTTACTTTCCCACCAGCAGTTTACAAGGGTTCCATTTTATGTATCTCAGGTTTGCTGTTTAGTCTTCCGGTTTCCAGTTTCAGATTTTCAAGTCTTTAATCCATTTTGAGTTGATTTTTAGGTATGATGTAAGATAGTGGTTGAGTGGACACAAAAGTTTTTGATGAGTAAGTAAAAAGAGATACACAAGGACCGATCAAAGGTTATGTGCATCATTTTTTAGGGCTAGATGTGATGCATCTTATTACTAAAGCATATTATCTGTGAATTGAGTTATGACCATAATTGTGTCGCTTCTCCTTACTCAGTGGTGGTTGCTCTATATCCGGTTTTTTACTGATGCTTCACAATGTGTATTTTCACATCCCTAAGTTGTTTGCTTTGACTGAATCCTCCCTCAACTCTTAGGATGATAAACAGAAGTCTGATAAACAGACATCCTACTCATCCTTCAAGGCCTCTGTCAGCTCCATTGTAAAGCGTGACGCTCCCCATGGTTGAAGGGGACCTGAACTGATAAGATAACCATTCTCTAGACTCCTTTGTGGTAAAGACAAGTAGTACCACAAGTCTACAGCTTGAGCTCCCCAGAACACAAGCTTTGTTCATTCCTCTTGGCCCCCACATCAAGATGTTCTTGGCTCTATCCTTGATTTTTTTTTCTTGTATTTACTCACTTCTTTTTGGCCTTATGCATTGAGTGCCTCAAGTTCAGATTCTAGATGAATGCAAAGAATGCATGACTAATATCTTGACTTTAATTTTGTCCCTTGTGGTAGGGAGGTTCCAAGAAACAAGTTACGTAAGTTCATCAAACAACTCTGAATTCCCATGAACTTCTCCAAAAAGTTCAACTAGTAAAAAGAGGTCTCAATTACCTTTGAAGTTCAAAAACCTTCAAATCTCTAGCAAAATCAAAGCTATGGAAATGCATAGAAGCCCCTAATAAAGCTTGCTTTATCCTTGAATCCTCCATTTGTAGGGTCTTTCAGAAACATCATCTAACTTTGGAAGTTGATATCAAATGAAGATGAACACCACTCCTAAATCTTATGCAAAAAGAATGACAGTTGGCAGTACTGCGGCCTGGCTCTGATTCAGATGAGAACAGGAAGGTGTGAATATCTCAGTATCTACACCCTCCTCCTCTCTAAGGTGCTTATGCTGCTTTGGAGTTGATGGAACTTAGGGTCAAAATCAGAAAGAAATTAGCCACCTCCACATCCTCTGGATGGAAGCCAGGCTTTTTTATGTTCTGCAGGTAATTAAGGAACTCATAGTAGACTTCCCTGGAATAGAGAGGACAGGAGGTCCCAGAGAGGGAAGAACTGTCATAATAAGCATCAATGATGCCAAACCACAAATGCAGTCTTTACAGATAAGAAAATTGAAGCTTCAAGCAGCTGAGAAGACAGGGAAGTGGCAGGCTAGGTTTCCAAGTTAGGAACCTTAGATCTCAGACTGTATTCATGCAGTCTCTGTTTGAAAACAAATCAACAAACATACAGAGCCTCAGTTCAAGGTGGTCCTTGTACTTAGATAACTTTATGGAGGAATTGTGTAATCTCCAGGGACTTCTTTCTCAGACACTTACCAATTCACTTAAGAAATTAATTTGAGTTCTTCTTTCAGAACCCTCCTACCCAGTGTTTGTGAAGTGTAAATTGATGCATCCACAATGGAAAATAGCATGGACGTTTCCTAAAGACTAAATATAGAGTTACTCTATGATCTAGCAGTCCCACTCCTGGGCGTATATCTGAAAATGCGAAAGGTCTAATTTAAAAAAATACACGTGCTCCAATGTTCATTGCAGCAGCATTCATAGCAAAGACAGGGAAGCAACCTAAATGTCTATCATCCAATGAATAGATAAAGAAGATGTAGTATGTATATACTATGGAATATTACTCAGACATAAAAGAAAGGGAAAAATGCCATTTGCGGCAACATGGATGGGCCATGTTGCCTCAATACTAAGTGAAGTAAGTCAGACAGAAAGACCAATGTCATATGATATCACTCCTATGTGGAATCGAAAACATTTTAATAAATCAACTTGTTTACAAAACAGAAACAGACTCTAGACACAGGAAACAAACTTACGGTTACAAAAGGAGAAGGAGGAGGAGGGATAAATTAGGAGTATAGGATTAACAGATGCACATTGCCAAGTATAAAATAGATTAAACAGCAAGGATTTACTATATAGCATAGGGCCCTGTATTTGATATCTTGTAACAAACTACAAAGGAAAAGAATATAGATATATACACATATTAAAAAAAAAGTTCCCTTTTCAGTCTGACCTTATAGATATTTATTGTGTGAGTTCCATATGTTCTGGGTTTAGAAAGTATGGACTTCCCTGGTGGCTCAGCTGATAAAATCCACCTGCAGTGTGGGAGACCTGGGTTCGAGTCCTGGGTTGGGGAAATCCCCTGGAGAAGGAAATGGCAACCCACTCTAGTTTTCTTGCCTGGAGAATCCCATGGACAGAGGAGCCTGGTGGGCTATAGTGCAAGGGTTGCACAGAGTCGGAATGACTGAAGCAACTTAGCACACACACACGCACGCAACGGGGCTACACAGTCCACAATAACCCATCCACCCCTTTGAGTGGCCTTTTCAAAGGTACTTCTCTCTGACCATTAGTTTCCTGCCTGAGTACTGTGAGCTTGAAATTATATAATGCGTATGAAACTGTTTCACAAATTCTTTCAAAAAATAATTTAAAAAGCATACCTGTAGATTTCCATTTATAGAGGTAACTGCTATCATTAGCCTCAATAAAAAGAGAGAAACCGCTTTTGCATAAGTATTTTGTTTGAGAATGTAAATAGAGTATTAAGAGAGGAGGAAATGAATAACTTCTGTAGGCCAGCTCCCTAGAGGCAGCAATTACCAAGAACAATTAAGCAGAGCTTTTACCCCAATGGCCAGAGAGCTCTGACTCACAGCTGCTCAGTATCTGACAAGGACTCGGCTGACAGGCTTTGGCGAGAGGAGGATTACCTGGCAGTCTCCACCGGGGACCGGGATATCAAAAGCTGCAGCTTTTGCCATAGTGCTATTAAAACCTTGAGCCTCAGTTCTCTCTGGCTGGTGCAGGGTTCAGGCAGTTGGCTGTGTTTGCTTCTCATGAATCATTAGACTGCATAGTTTGAGTCTCATTAGCATCCCTAATGAACTTACTTTTAACACCCCAGTTATGGGGTAGACAGCCAGTGTAGCCCAGTTCCTAAATACAACTCCCAGGAATGCTTACCTTCTATGTGCCGGCCATGACATACCACACTTAATCTCGGAAATTTTCTGTCCTCTGAAGGTTAAGGTGCAAAAAAGACTTATTTGGAGGGGGCTTCCCGATACAAGAGACCTGGTGAAAACATAGCCAGCCCACTACTACAGAGATAAAGAAGCTCAAATACTCCTTTTCCCCATTCTCTGTAGATACCGTGCTGGAGAAGGCAATGGCAACCAGTACTCTAGTACTCTTGCCTGGAAAATTCCATGGACGGAAGAGCCTGGTAGGCTGCAGTCCATGGGGTCACTAAGAGTTGGGCATGAGTGAGCAACTTCACTTTCACGTTTCACTTTCATCCATTGGAGAAGGAAATGGCAACCCACTCCAGTGTTCTTGCCTGGAAAATCCCAGGGACGGGGAGCCTGGTGGGCTGCCGTCTCTGGGGGCGCACAGAGTCGGACACGACTAAAGCGACTTAGCAGCAGCAGCAACAGCAGCAGCATAGATACCGTGCAGGCATGTGAGCTCAGCTTGGTCAATTGGTTATTTCTCCCTGTCACTTTGAAGTGGAGCCAGTGCAACAATGAAACATACTCAGTGCTAGATAGCAAAGATGGATCCAGCATCCATGGTACCTGTGGCATCTGGGCTGGTGGCAGCTCCCAGAATTCACCCTGCTGTTCCCATGTTAGTGTGACTATACCTGTAGTACTAATCCCTTTAGCTTCCTCAGCATTCTGCCCATTCTTGACTTTCTGACAACTGGGGAGCTTTCCTGCCTTGCTGACAATTCTTCATTTTATGAACTACCCTTTATACTGTCAATAGATTACCTTTCTGCCACATGAAGTAGATTTGTTCTCTGTCACTTGCAACCAAGATTGATGCAAACATGGAAATATTGGCGCTAGGAATCCCAATTTACAAAGACAGAATTAAAAAAATAATGTGAAGGAAATTAAGAAATATTCCTATGTATATAAGCCTGACAAATCAAATATACAGGTGCTTTCTCTTCTTCCGCTATTAAATTTTATATTTTCAACAACAACAAAAAATATCTCGCAGGTTTACAGAGTTTATAGAGCAGAACGGACCTTAAGGGCCACCTTGCCCAGACAGCCCATTTTAAAGGAAGTACGTTTTACCCTAGACAGGCTAACAATAGCAGGTCTATTGACCTAGCGGATCTCAACCTAACTCTAGAATATACAAATCACTAACTGTGTGCGCTTTCAAATGCAAAACTGGCTTCTTGAATCTAAGAGCAAGGGAACAAAGTTTAACAGGATGGTAGGTAGTTGCTGGAATTGAAAGGTTGTTGCTGAACCACAAAAGACGCCAGAATTCTTGGCCTCCGGAGGGGAAGAATTCAATCCGGGGCCAGAGACGAGGCTTGATCACTCAGAGCTTTTGTGTAATAGAGTTTTATTAAAGGAGATAGAGAAAGCTTCTGACATAGAAATCAGAAGGGGGCAGAAAGAGTACTCCCTTGCTCATGTTAGTTACATACCTTTTAATTAGTTATTACAATGCATCAAAAGAATGTCTCAAGTTTGTGAAAATTTTACCAGACCCACTCCCACAATTTTTATTTTAAAATAACAAGATTAGCCAAAACGTTTTCAGGAGGGAGAAACTGTCCTCGAGCAGGATACGTTGTTGTTGTATAATCCCTATTACAGAGTTTAAAGTGAGTTCTGTAATTGACTAAGACAGTTTTCCTGTGGTCATGTATGGATGTGAGAGTTGGACTGTGAAAAAGGCTGAGCGCTGAAGAATTGATGCTTTTGAACTGTGGTGTTGGAGAAGACTCTTGAGAGTCCCTTGGACTGCAAGGAGATCCAACCAGTCCATTCTGAAGGAGATCAGCCCTGGGATTTCTTTGGAAGGAATGATGCTAAAGCTGAAATTCCAGTACTTTGACCACCTCATGGGAAGAGTTGACTCATTGGAAAAGACTCTGATGCTGGGAGGGATTGGGGGCAGGAGGAGAAGGGGACGACAGAGGATGAGATGGCTGGATGGCATCACTGACTTGATGGACGTGAGCCTGAGTGAACTCCGGGAGTTGATGATGGACAGGGAGGCCTAGTGTGCTGCGATTCATGGGGTCGCACGTGACTGAGCGACTGAACTGAATTGAAGGAATGTAGAGGAATAAAAACGTTTGTCCTTTTCTCCTCCTTGAGAATTCCAGACCCCTATCTCCAATTCAAGAGCCCCAGACCCCTTTCTCCTCCTTGGGGACCCTGGACTTCTTATCAATCTGCCTAGGAATTGACTCTCTCAGAATGGTACACCCCTCTGTATAAAACTGGGGCCCGCTTCAAGAGTAATGGGAGATGAGCACTGAGGTTATAGGTAGAGACAATCTGGAGAGCCTGGGGTCAGAGGGACTCACGAAGAAGCAGAATGCTCTCTTAATTCTGTTATTCTTCTTCACATCTTCAGGCTGCCTGGCAGCTTACTAATAAAAGTACTAGGAGGAACAAATAATCAATCTGATTTAACCACTTCCATTTCCCTTTTCTGAATTTCCAGTTCTGGCAGAGGGCCTCTCTTCTATTCCACCTCCCTGCCAAACACTTCAGAGAACCTATTACAATGCATGATACTCTTCCAGTTACTTTTCAGCCTGGCAGGGTCAGCTGTGAGCTCCTAGAATATCTCCCTCCCCAGCTCTGCTCCTTTGTTCAAGACCCTGAGGACATCTCCATAGAAGGATGTTACAGCCATATCATCAGCATGTGTTAAGTATTTGTTAAATGTTGAGACTGGAGAAATACACAGCAAGTATATTTTCCCCCAGCATAAATTAGATGTGCAAAAAAAGTAAAATCCCTTCTGTTCTCTTGCTGGTTTCTTCTACCTCGTCTTATAATGTCACCAAGTTAAAATCGTCAATTTAAGGATAAGATCATATCCTCAGGTTTTAAATAAGAGATTCTCTGTTCAGGCATTTCGATTTTTCTTTCCCTCTTCCTTCGTTTCTTTTTCCCTCTGAGTGACAATCCAATTAGGTAAAAAAAGCAGGGACTCTTAACTGGCCACCTTCACCTTTCATGTCTCTTGGGGCATCTTCCTTGGAATCACAGAAAGGATTCTGAGAGAAGATTGTCCAGAGAATAAGCCTCCCAACAAGCTTCCAGTTTCTTCTGACTTCCCCCCTTGGAAGTTATATGATATCACTTTCACCACATTCTCTTGGTTACAAAGGGAGAGTATTAGTCCCCATCTCATTATGGAGGCATGTGTTGTGAAGGTTACAATTAAGAACCAATGCTATAGGCTGTCTTGACATCTGGTAAACCAGAGCCTCACGTTGGATGGCCTAACTGCAAGTTTTCTTCCCTTCTCTGCTCTCACAGATAAGGTGTCCTAACAAACAACCACCCTTATTAAGAGACGCAGGCACAGTTCCCACCTATCTCTGGGTAATTTGTTTCAGTTTGCAGAGCTATTTAAACAAGCCAGTCACTCTCTCCATCTGGGCCCAGGTGTCACCTTTTTGGTATTACAATGCCTGTCTTTCACAGCCCTCGGATTTTCACTCTGTTCCCAAGTGCGTTCCCCAGGTGGCAGTGTATGGCACACGATGTCCTCTTCCCTAGGGCTCTGAATATATGTGGCTAATAACTTCTATTCCTGTCACGTGGCTAGAGTTGACTATTGTGTGTTCAGCCATCTCCAATAATCCTAAACTGGGAATCTAGGGTGGGAATGGGATGAATTGAAAGCAATTTAAACATAATGACAGATAACCCAGTTTTGTTCTTTATAATGGCTGAGTGATATTCCACTGTGTATATATACCACAACTTCTTCATCCATTCATCTGCTGAAGAACACTGAGGTTGCTTGCGTGTCCTGGCTATTGTAAGTAGCACTACAATGAATATTGGGGTGCCTGCATGTTTTAGAATTATGGTTTTCTGGGGTGTATGCCCAGGGGTGGGATGGCTGGGTCAAGTTTTAGTGCTATTTTTAGTTTTGTAAGGAATGTTTATGCTGTTCTCTATAGTGACTCTATCAATTTACATTCCCCCCAGTAGTGCAAGAGGGTTCTCTCTCTTTTCTCGACAACTTCTCCAGCATTTGTTGTTTCTAAATTCCTGGATGATGGCCATTCTGACTGGTATGATATATACATGGCTGATTCACTTCTCTGTACAATAAAAATAGCACAATGATGTGAAGAAACTATACACCCCAATAAATTAAACAAAACAAAGCAAAACAAAACCAGAATGGCAGTCACACTGCAGAACATACATATTAGATGTAGGATGTGATTCATTGCTGTGGTCATTGTTAGAAAATATAACACCCACTGCATCTCATCTTACCCGCTTCCTCAATAAAATAAAGGAGTGCTCAAATATGCCCCTAAATGGACTGAAACTAAAATGAACTGGAATGGACAAATTCAGCTCAGTTCAGTTCAATCACTTAGTCATGTCCAACTGTTTGCGAACCCATGAACTGCAGCACTTCAGGCCTCCCTGTCCATCACCATCACCCAGTGTCAACCCAAACCCTGTCCATCGAGTCGATGATGCCATACAACCATTTCATCCTCTGTCGTCCCCTTCTCCTCCTGCCCTAAATCTTTCCCAGCATCAGAGTCTTTACCAATGAGTCATCTCTTCGCATCAGGTGGCCAAAATATTGCAGTTTCAGCTTCAACAGCAGTCTTTCCAATGAACACCCAGGACTGATCTCCTTTAGAATAGACTGGTTGGATCTCCTTGCGGTCCAAGGGACTCTCAAGAGTCTTCTCCAACACCACAGTTCATAAGCATCAATTCTGCCATGCTCAGCTTTCTTTATAGTCCAACTCTCACATCCATACATAACCACTGGAAAAACCATACCCTTGACTAGATGGACCTTTGTTGATAAAGTAATGTCTCTGCTTTTTAATATGCTGTCTAGGTTGGTCCTAACTTTCTTTCCAAGGAGTAAGCATCTTTTAATTTCATGGCTGCAATCAACATCTGCAGTGATTTTGGAGCCCGGAAAAATAAAGTCAGCCACTGTTTCCACTGTATCCCATCTATCTGCCATGAAGTGATGGGACCAGATGCCATGATCTTCGTTTTCTGAATGTTGAGCTTTAATCCAACTTTTTCACTCTTCTCTTTCACTTTCATCAAGAGGCTCTTTAGTTCTTCTTCACTTTCTGCCATAAGGGTGGTGTCATCTGCATATCTGAGGTTATTGATATTTCTCCCGGCAATCTTGATTCCAGCTTGTGCTTCTTCCAGCCCAGCGTTTCTCATGTTGTACTCTGTATCTAAGTTAAATAAGCAGGGTGACAATATACAGCCTTGACATACTCCTTTTCCTATTTGGAACCAGTCTGTTGCTCCATGTCCAGTTCTAACTGTTTCTTCTGATCTGCATATAGGTTTCTCAAGAGGCAGGTCAGGTGGTCTGATATTCCCATCTCTTGAAGAATTTTCCACAGTTTATTGTGATCCACACAGTCAAAGGGTTTGGCATAGTCAATAAAACAGAAATAGATGTTTTTCTGGAACTCTCTTGCTTTTTTGATGACCATTGTATCTATGACTGTGGGCAAGAATCCCTTTAGAAGAAAGGGAATAGGCATCATACCAGCAAAACAGTCCGAAATGCAGTTCTTGGATGCAATCTCAAAAACAACAAAATGATTTCTGTTTGTTTCCAAGGCAAACCAATCAATATCACAGTAACCCAAGTCTATGTCCTAACCAGTAATGCTGAAGAAGCTGAACTTGAACAGTTCTGTGAAGACCTACAAGACCTTCTAGAACTAACACCCTAAAAGATGTCCTTTTCATGATGAGGGAGTGGAATGCAAAAGCAGGAAGTCAAGAGAGACCTGGAGTAACAGGTGCATTTGGCCTTGGAGTAAAAAAATGAAGCAGGGCAAAGACTAACTGAGTTTTGCCAAGAAGATACACTGATCATAGCAAACACCCTCTTCCAACAATACAAGAGAAGACTTCACTCATGGACATCACCAGATGGTCAATAGCAAAATCAGATTGATTATATTCTTTGCAGCCAAAGAGGGAGAAGCTATATACAGTCAGCAAAAACAAGGCTGGGAGCTGACTGTGGCTCAGATCATGAACTTCTTATTGAAAAATTCAGACTTAAATTGAAAAAAGTAGGGCAAATCACTAGATCATTCAGGTATGACCTAAATCAAATCCCTTACAATTATACAGTTGAAGTGACAAATAGATTCAAGGGATTAGATCTGATAGACAGAGTGCCTGAAGAACTATGAATGGAGGTTTGTTACATTGCACAGGAGGCAGTGATCAAGACCATCCCCAAGGAAAAGTAATACAAAAGAGCAAAATGGTTGTCTGAGGAGGCCTTATAAATATCTGTGAAAAGAAGAGATGCGAAAGGCAAAGGAGAAAAGAAAAGATATACCCATTTGAATGCAGAGTTCCAAAGAATAGGAAGGGGAGATAAGAAAGCCTTCATCAGTGATCAGTGCAAAGAAATAGAGGAAAACAATAGAATGAGAAAGACTAGAGATCTCTTCAAGAAAATTAGAGATACCAAGGGAACATTTCATGCAAAGATGGGCACAATAAAGGACAGAAATGGTATGGACCTAACAGAAGCAGAAGATATTAAGAAGAGGTGGCAAGAATACACAGAAGAGCTAAACAACAAAGATTTTAATGACCCAGGTAACCATGATGGTGTGATCACTTACCTAGAGCCAGACATCCTGGAATGTGAGGTCAAGTGGGCATTAGGAAGCATCACTATGAACAAAGCTAGTGGAGGTGATGGAATTCCAGTTGAGCTATTTCAAATCCTAAAAGATGACTCTATGAAAGTGCTGCACTCAATATGCCAGCAAATTTGGAAACCTCAGCAGTGGCCACAAGACTGGAAAAGGTCAGTTTTCATCCCAATCCCAAAGAAAGGCAATGCCAAAGAATGCTCAAACTACTGCACAATTGCACTCATCTCACACGCTAGTAAAGTCATGCTCATAATTCTCCAAGTGAACCTTCAACACCACGTGAACCATGAACTTCCAGACGTTCAAGCTCTATTTAGAAAAGGCAGAGAAACCAGACATCAAATTGCCAATAACTGCTGGATCATCAAAAAAGCAAGAGAGTTCCAGAAAAACATCTACTTCTGCTTTATTGGCTATGCCAAAGCCTTTGACTGTGTGGATCACAACAGCTGTGGAAAATTCTTAAAGAGATAGGAATACCAGAGCACCTGACCTGTCTCCTGAGAAATCTGTATGCATTCAGGAAGCAATATTTAGAACTGGACATGGAACAACATACTTGTTCTAAATTTGGGAAGGAGTATGTCAAGTCTTTATATTGTCACCCTGCTTAATTAACTTATATGCAGCATACATCATGTGAAATGCTGGGTTGGATGAATCATAAGCTGGAATCAATATTTCCAGGAGAAATGTAAATAACCTCAGATATGCAGATGATACCACCCTTATGACAGAAAGCGATGAAGAATTAAAGAGCCTCTTGATGAACTTGAAAGAGGAGAGTGAAAAAGTTGGCTTAAAATCAACATTCAGAAAAACTAAGATCATGGCATCCAGTCCCATCACTTCATGGCAAATAGATGGGGAAACAATGGAAACAGTGACAGACTTTATTTTCTTGGGCTGTAAAATCACTGCAAATGGTCACTACAGGCATGAAATTAAAAGACACTGGCTCCTTGGAAGAAAAGCTATGACCAACCTAGACAGCATATTAAAAAGCAAAGACTTTGCTTTGCCAACAAAGGTCTGTCTAGTCAAAGCTATGGATTTTCCAGTAGTCATGTATGGATGTGAGAATTGGACTGTGAAGGAAGCTGAGCGCTGAAGAATTGATGCTTTTGAACTGTGGTGTTGGAGAAGACACTTGAGAGTTTCTTGGACTGCAAGGAGATCCAATGAGTCCATCCTAAAGGAAACCAGTCCTGAATATTCATTGGAAGGACTGATGCCAAAGCTGAAACTCCAATACTTTGGCCACCTGATGTAATGAACTGGCTCATTTGAAAAGACCCTAATGCTGGAAAAGATTGAAGGCGGGAGGAGAAGGGGACCACAGAGGATAAGATGGTTGGATGGCTTTACTGACTCGATGGACAGGAGTTTGAGCAAGCTCTGGGAGTTGATGAAGGACTGGGAAGCCTGGTGTGCTGCAGTCCATGGGGTCACAAAGAGTCGGACATGACTGGGCAGCTGAACTGACTTAACAAATATGCCCCAATAAATTTAGAAGTCATGGAGGAAACTTTGTGATTTCGGATTAATTCTTACCACCATCTTTATCACTAATCTCAGATTGAGATGGATAATCTTTATCCAAAAGCACCTTTTTGATGCTTGGAACCCATTTGGAAGGATGCTGAGGCATGTGGGAGATTTATTTATTTTTTTTAGGCTAGATGTGCTACTCCAGTCATGAGGTATTCTGAAATGAGTAGAGCCGGAAAGTACACCCAGATAATTCAGAGGTTAATATATTACAGGTGCTATCCCTGTATAAATCGAAGTTGATTTTTCATGGTAAGTTGTCAGCTAGGCCCATTCTGTTTAATTTATAGATTTCGGAGTCTTTTCTCCTGAAGCATCTTACTGCTTCAGATGTGTTTGGAGTGTTAATAAGTGTTTTGAGCTAACAAAAGGCAGGATGTTTCTATGGATCCATTTGGAAGGAAATTCTCAAAGACTTAGGACACACATGGGTATCATTTCTGCTCAAAAAGCCATGGCTATCTTTCAGACAGCTGTAGAAAGAAGACACTGGCATATGAAGAACTAACATGGCAACATGTGTTCATTCAATTTATAGCCATTGAATTTGTCCAGATTCTCAAGAGAAACAGACCAATAGGAGATTATATATAGGATCATGTAATTATGGAGACTGAGAAGTCTCATGATCTACCATCTGCAAACTGGAGACCAAAAAACCCAGGGCTGTGATTTTGTCTGAGTCCTAAAGCCTGAGAGCCAGGAACACTGATCACAGGAAAAGAAGGATGTCTCAGCTCAAGTAATCAAGCAGGATGGAGCAAGTTACTTCGTGTTCTACCTTGGTTCTATTCAGGCCCTCAATGGATTGAGTGATGCCCATCCACACTGGGGAGGTCACCAGTTTAAATGCAAATCTCATCCAGAAACCCCCTCACAGACATATTTAGAAATAATGTTTAATCTGCATACCCCCGGTTAGGCAAGTTGACATAAAAAATTAAGTGGCATAGCTATTGATCCTCAAACACGCAACCTTCCGATCATGGTGATGATACCTGGCTGCCTGTCCATCCTGACCCTTTCCTTTCTGTGTGGTCCTCTCCCATCTCCGGGCCCAGCCTTGCTGAGTTAGGTATCCACAGCCATGCCCCTTCATATCCCAGTCTTCTGCCCCTTCCCAGGCTGGTTGATCCTCATTTAGTTTCCCTTGGACATAATTCTCTACTTTCTTCTCAATGTATTGCTAATGTGTCCACTCTAAATCTTGCTTCCTGTAGGGATTTCCTTTTTATTTTTCAGTAGACTTTTCTCAGAAACATTTGCTTCGTGCATATCAAATACTTTGACTTTCAAAGCTGTTGTTTCTTATATAACTTTTGAGAGCTTATATTAAAAATAAAAAAATGAATATATTTCTCTTTGAGTTACTGACATAGTAATATAATTCGCCTTGAATTTGTCACAGTGTCTAGTACATAAATAAATATTCAGCAGGTGTCAGCTATTATAAACTACTACTACTGTTATTCTTACTAGTATTGCTACTGCTGATGGAAAAAACCTGACAATTATGTAAGAACAGAGGTAGAGCATCAACTCAGATATATGGACTCTAAGTCTAGCAATCTTTAAAACAAAAAAACACCTGTTTTAAAAGAGTTAATTCCTCAAATGTTTGCTACCTGGATTAGAGCAGTGGTTCCCAACAATTTCGGCACCAAGGATCGATTTTGTGGAAGACAGTTTTTCCATGAACCAGGGGTGGGGGTGAGGGTTTCAGGTTGATTCAAGCACATTACATTCAGTGTGAACTTTATTTCTATTATTATTACATCAGCTCCACCTCAGATCATCAGGCATTAGATCCTAGAGGTTGGAGACCCTTGATTAGAGAAAATAGAGAATGAAGAAATCATCTTCATAGTGTTCTCAGACTTATAAGAGAGGTTCAGCAGAGGTGGAATGAGTAAATGAACTTGTTTTAATGGAAGGAGAATACTGACATTAATGTCCAGTGCAGTGAGTCAATGTAGAAATGGGATTAGTCTCAATAATTGAGACTACTGTGAGAGAGAAAAACTTCTACAATTTACAGTCTTCAGTTGTAGATGATCACAAATGTACACACTAATGCATTCTTACACATAAACATGGGAAAAAAGGCTTTATTACAGGCACATCAGCTCTTAATCTTGTAAGTGTAAATTTAAGACGAAGAAAAAAAAGAGGAAAAAGATGAGGAGGAGGCAAGAAGAGAGGAGAGTAAAGATAGAAAGTAACGAGATCAAGTGATTAGTTAGGAAGGTCTCACAAAAACCAAAATCTCAGTTCTGAATATTAGAAATTTGTAAATTATATTTATTATCCGTTTTTTTTTTTTAGTGTTTCCTCTTGTCTGCTAGATAACAAGCTCCTTAAAAGCAAGCACTCACTTTAAGTTGATCCTGAATAGACTATGAACTTAATAAATTGAATGAGAGAATGAATACAAGAATAAAGGAATAATTGATTAATAAATGAAGGCATGAAAAGAAGCAACAGATCAGAAAATATAAAGACTCAGTTCTCCAAAAGGAAACAATTAACAAGCAGGGCTAGCTGCAGGAGTTGGGCCAGAAGCCTTTTGGGTGTGATCTGACTGCCTTCTGACAAGTTCCCCAGCTCAAAAAATAACTACTCCATTGCTTATCAAAAGGCCTGAAGTTTTCTATTAGAATTCCTTGCTTTGGCCTCAAGGGCTTTTCTGCCTTTAAGAGTTATCTGTTAAATTATAGGTATCTCTGGGATATATAAAATCTGAAGCTATTATCAGCTTGAACCTCAGGGGGGATTAGTTGACGGCTGGTAGTTGGGAAGGTGGATGCCTACAGAGAAACAAGAGACAGTAAAGGAAGGGATCTAGATTGATTGGAAGTTTAATATGTCCAGTGTTTTACATGTATCATCTCCTTTAATCCTAAGACCAAAACTAAAGCAAAACCAAAACACTGCTTAGTAGCTATTATTATGCCCATTTTTGCAGAGTGGAATCAAACTTTTAAAGGCTAAATCACCACCTGAAATAATTGCCTATAAGAAGCAGAGTTGGAATGTGAATGGAGAATTGTCAGGCTCCTTCCTCTCACAGGGGAGAACCCACTGCCAAAGTGCAGGAGGAAACCCCAGGTTCTGACAAGCAGTGATTTTGTCCAGTGCTGGATACCATGACGGCTCCTGGTTTCCTTTTCTGAAAGGCCGCTAACCATTTGTATTAGCTTCTCAGGGCTGCTGGGTAACAAACTACCCCGAACTGGGAATCTCAAAACGGATTTATTCGTTTATGATTCTGGCAGCCATTAAGTCCAAAATCAAGGTGTTGGCAGGGCCGTGCTCCCTCTAGGGCCTCTAGGAAGGATCCTTCCTTGCATCTCCTAACTTTTAACAGCCCTATGGGCTCCAGCTTCAACCCCCATCTACACGTGGCTGTTATCTTTGTTTTTATTTGTCTTCACATGATACCCTCCTCTTGTGTCTCTGTCCTCTTTTCTAACAAAGAAAGTAGTCATTTTAGATTAAAATTCCCCCTATCAAATATGACCTAATTTTAACCAGATAATATCTGCAAACAGCCTATTTCCAAAGAAGATCACATTCACAGGTATGGAGTTTAGAATTTTAACACATCTTTTGGGGGCACACAATTCAACTCACAATCATTTGTTTTACTTCATTTATTCTGATATACGTATACATCTATATACATATATATACATAGATGTATATGTAATATGTACACACACACACATACACACACAAATCTACATATAGATGGCTTACCAAGTGAGTCTCTTTCAATGGAAGGCCGAGAAAGGGAAGAAAAGAAAGAAGGAAGAGTTAGGGTTCATTTCTTTAAAGAAGGTGATTTTATTGTCATGCTGGAGGCCAGGGTCTCCTTCATTTGCATTCACACTAGGCAAAGAGCTCCAGAGGGATTAGTGCCTTAGAAAAGCTTGGCTGTGTTTACTGTAGGAATAAAATGTTGAGCAAAGCCTTTCTTAGCATATTTCTAAGCAAAGCAACTCAATATATTGCCATTTTGGAGATGAGAATGCTTCAAATGAGATTACCGCTGGGTTGTGATTGGAGATGATTTATCCTTTCAAATGACCAACTTATTTGCAAGACTCTCCAGAGTGACTGACTTTCTATTGCCCATTTTGCTGTTTTCCCATTTATGATAGGGAAAGACTAATGATCAGAACTGAAGCAAAAGTACTTTCAGCTCTGCATTCAAAGGATAGTCTTAAGGAGTTCTAAGAATCCTTGAATTTTTTGTTTATTTTTGCATTTGCGGTGCAGAGATTTCAGAGGCTCTGGCTATCAATCCTGGCTTTCTTATTTCAGGGGAAAATTATCTACACTCAGAATCTTAGAGGTGGAAGCTTGAGGGCATAGGGAGCATACGAGTTATTTGCTAAGTGGTCCTTCAGATAGTGCATTAGTCACAGCACAGCATGAATCAGACTCAGGGACCATCCTGTGGGCTCAGTGCACGTCTCTGCCCTGTCTCACCTTTTCCTGTGCAGGCTGGATTCCAAGACTGACATTTGAAAAGATGGGAGAGAGTCTGTACCTCTATCAAAATATGCTCTTGGTATTTCCATCCAAACTTCCCTGCCTTACCTCCTTTTTCTGACAGAACCTTTCTGTGAGAAAATGGCATCTATTTCCAGAGAAATGTCAGCAGAGTAGGCAATTAATATGAGTTGTCAGCATATCTTGGGGTCGAAAGATGAGAGTAGCTCCTCAAGCATTATTGGAATTCCATCTCTAACTCTGTGCGTGATAGAGGGCAAAGGAGCTCCTTAGAAGAGAAGGAATAGGACCGATTCAGAAACAATCCTTGCATCAACGCATACACACACGCACACAGTTATCATTGCCTGGTATTTATACTGATTCAGTGCATACATTATAATTACCTGTGAATTACAGTCCCCCACGTGAGAGGTATGAGTATTGGCAAGGCAAATTTCAGGTCCTCGCAAAACTCACAATGTAGACATTAAATGTGACTGACACATATAGGGCTCTGAAAAAGACAGAGCTCTGACCTGACCAAGATGGCCTTAAAGTTTGTCAACTTGTCTAAACTTGAGGTAAGTTCTTCTTGACTCTAGGCCCCTGACTTGCACTTTACCTGGGCCCTTACAGAATTCATATGTCTCTCCCCTCTCTTCTCTTCAAGCATGTACTTTAGAAAACTCAAATGCTTTTTCTATCCTTTAGCGATGTGAATCTTTCTATAAGTCTCTGGTCAAAAAGTCTCTGCTTTGATGTAAAACGGACATGGAAATTTTGAGTCATATTCAAAATATTGACTTTATATGTATATGAGTGTGCGTGTGTGTATGTGTGTGTGTTTGCACGTGCATGCATGTGCACATACATGTGTGTGCTCCGTTGCTAAGTCATCCCACTATTTACAACCCCACAGACTGTACGCTCCACTGTCCATGGGATTCTCCAGCAGGTATATGGAATGGGTTGCCATTTCCTTTTCCAAGGGATCTTCCCAATCCAGGGACTGAACCCATATCTCCTGCATTGACAAGCGGGTTATTTACCACTGAGCCACCAGAGAAGCCAAATATATATATGTGTGTGTCTGTGTGTGTTTATATACACACATATATGTTTATGCTAATATATATAACAGAAGTGTATAATATGTAATATACAAAAAAACACTGCTGCATACCAAAAAAGAAAGGCCAGAGCTTAGGAGCAACAGATCAGTGTCCCTCTGACCAGTGGGAGAGGGGGACTCATGCCACGGGTGGGATGAGGCCGGCCTCCATTTCTCCCCTGGCTGTGCTACCTCGGATCTGAGCAGGGCCACAGCAGACTCTGAATGGTGCGGTGCTGGTATCGGACCCATGCAGGCTGTGACTCATAAAGGCCAGGAGTGAATGCATGCAGGTGAGAAATGGTGAAGCTCCACTTCCCTGTCTGGAGGAGCATAGAATCAACTCAAATTCCTCAGCCAAGGCCAGAGCCAAGCTCTCTAACCTTGGGCTGTTGGAGGTGGTGGTGGTAGGGGCCCTTCTCAGGGAATGAGCCTTCCTTCTCTCGTCCCACTGAAAAAATAAAAGAGGACTGTTTCAAAGGTGTCCAGAGAGAAACCACAAAAAAACAGTCTTTGGGAAGTCAGTACCTTTGGCGAGTTTGGCATATTGTCACTGACAAATTGATATTTTTGGCAAATGGAACAGGCTTTCAGTATATTTATTTATTTATTTATTTTCACATTAGGTTGCTTCCAAGCGGAGTTGTATACCTGGAGAAGTTTGGGGAACCGTAGGTTTGGTTTGCTGCATATTTAGTATCTGGTAGAAAATGTGCGGAGAAGGCAATGGCACCCCACTCCAGTACTCTTGCCTGGAAAATCCCATGGATGGAGGAGCCTGGTAGGCTGCAGTCCATGGGGTCACAAAGAGTCGGACATGACTGAGCGACTTCACTTTCACTTTTCACTTTCATGTATTGGAGAAGGAAATGGCAACCCACTCCAGTGTTCTTGCCTGGAGAATCCCAGGGATGGGGAAGCGTGATGGGCTTCCGTCTATGGGGTCGCACAAAGTCGGACACGATTGAAATGATTTAGCAGCAGCAGCAGCAGAAAATGTTGGCTTGTTATAAAGAGAGATGAGGGCCTGTGTCAACCAAGAGGCTACCAACTTCTAACCCAAGAATAACCTCACCATCTTGTCACAGCTGATTCCCAACAGGGAAGTTCACTCAAGTCTCTGTGTTTAGAGTTTTTATTGGGGCTTAATCACACAAACATTGTTGGTTGCACATATGACACATATGACTGACCTTAGCCTCCAGTCCTTCGAGATGTTGAGTTGATAAGCATGGTCCAAGTCTCTCCTCTCACCTGCCACCATAAATCACATTGTTAAAATGGGCTGTCTGGTGTGGCCCAGTGCCGAAGAAAACAAAGAGCCTCCTATCAGGCAGGGCATACAGGACTTAGATGTTCCCTCTGAGGAGCTAGGACAAAGTGTCAAAAGTTTCTCAGGAAAAAGTTAACTCATTAATGCACAGAGGACCTTGAATGCAATGATCTATGGTTGAGAACCTTGAATTCAGTAGCATCTCTCTGTACTTACTGGGGGAGGTAGTGGGGGAGCCATTGAATAATGTTTTTTTTTCCTCAGCGCCAATATTAATATGAAAAGAAAATAACGCATTTAACCTGCTATGTTTCCCTCTATTATTTGCTTTTCCCTTCTACTTTATTCCTGTATTAGTTGCCCTTTCTTTTGTCAATACTGCATCCCATTAGTAACCTTGAACTCTTTGTGGTGACCCAGTAATTTATGCAGAACAGAGACTAAGCTTCATTTTTTTTTTCTTGCAGAATCTTAGAAAATGCTTTTATCTTGTCCCTTTGGCCAATATTATAAGGAGACAAGACAGCCTTTCAAATGCAGCTCAAAAACATAAATTTTCCCATTTATATTAGTCAATTCCTTTTCTGATACAGTGGTTTCTCTCCTAGAAGGATTCATGATATAGGAAGAGATGGACAAATCCTTCTCTCCATTTCCATAATATTTCATCAAAGAAATCACTCAATGATTGTATGAAGCTTTGATATAAAATAGTCAGTCAACATAAGATTATCTTTTAATCAGAGTTTGTTTGGCTTCTATACCCCAGGTATTTTCCTCTAAGTCTCAGTTATCTCTCCACTCAAAATTTCAGAGGCTATAGTGAAGATGATTTAGGAGTCACATGTTCTATATTGCACATAAAGGGAAGCAAAAACAATCAACTGTATCTCTTACCCATGGAGTCTATAGGATATTCTAAAATAAAAGGTAATGTAGAGTATCATTGGGAATGTTAGATGATGAAAAAAGTAAACAAGCAAAAACAAAGGGGTCAGCATAATAGGGGCTATACAATAAGGCAGACTAAGATGAATCAAGATTGCCGGGAGAAATATCAATAACCTCAGATATGCAGATGACACCACCCTTATGGCAGAAAGTGAAGAGGAACTAAAAAGCCTCTTGATGAAGGTGAAAGTGGAGAGTGAAAAAGTTGGTTTAAAGCTCAACATTCAGAAAATGAAGATCATGGCATGTGGTCCCATCACTTCATGGGAAATAGATGGGGAAACAGTGCAAACAGTGTCAGACTTTATTTTTTGGGGGCTCCAAAATCACTGCAGATGGTGACTGCAGCCATGAAATTAAAAGACGCTTATTCCTTGGAAGGAAGGTTATGACCAACCTAGACAGCGTGTTGAAAAGCAGAGACATTACTTTGACAACAAAGGTCCATCTAGTCAAGGCTATGGTTTTTCCATTGATCACGTATGGATGTGAGAGTTGGACTGTGAAGAAGGCTGAGTGCCGAAGAATTGATGCTTTTGAACTGTGATGTTGGAGACTTGATGTTGGAGAATTGGAGATGTTGGAGAATTGGAGACTGTGATGTTGGAGAATTGATGCTTTTGAACTGTGATGTTGAGACTCTTGGGAGTCCCTTGGACTGAAAGGAGATCCAACCAGTCCATTCTGAAGGAGATCAGCCCTGGGATTTCTTTGGAAGGAATGATGCTAAAGGTGAAACTCCAGTACTCTGGCCACCTCATGTGAAGAGTTGACTCATTGGAAAAGACTCTGATGCTGGGAGGGATTGGGGGCAGGAGGAGAAGGGGACAACAGAGGATGAGATGTCTGGATGGCATCACCGACTCAATGGACGTGAGTTTGAGTGAACTCCGGGAGGTGGTGATGGACAGGGAGGCCTGGAGTGCTGCGATTTGTGGGGTTGCAAAGAGTCAGACATGACTGAGCGACTGAACTAACTAAGTAAGTAAGATAAACTCTATCCTGCTAAGCCCTATTCCATTGAAGAATCCTGTTTTGACATCTCACCTCTTTATGCATCCTTCCTTATGAAGCTCATGAAATTGAGGTTATCACTGCTACTTATTAACCATTTCTCTCTTGAAACTTTACCACCACTGGATTGGATTGTATTTCTTGAACGCCCTTGTTTGGGTGGGGCAAGTGACAGTAATAAGGAAAAGCAATATGCATCCCTTCCAGTAGGAGAATTTAATTACTTGTGTGAAAACCCTCTAAAGCTCTCCCTTTGGTTCTACAGCTACTTTTGCTTTTCTGACAGTGCTTCCTTCAGCAGTGTGGAATGCACTGACAGTCAGTAGAGTGAGTGCTCCGCCAATGAGAGGCTGACAGGTACTACACAAGGGGTGTATACCATTGTTGTTTTAAGTCAATGACATTGGTGTTTTCACAGCAGCGTAACCTGTGTAGCCCATCCTCACTGACACATGCAGTTCTGAGAACTAATAAGCTCAGTGAATCTAGAACTCATTACAGAGAAAATTCACTCTTTTGCCTAAGCCCAAAAATAGTAATACCAAGCTTGACCCTGTCTTCATTACAGATTTAGACCTCTGGAAATGTTTATTCAAATTGTGTTGATTGTACTGCAAAAAGAAGAAATATGAATCACACCTCATTCAGGTGGACCCCCAAAGTTATCATGACTCTAAAATGACCTCATTCTGTACATTGCTAAGGGGCTATTGAAAAGTATGGCGATCTAATCAGTATACCTTTCTGAAACATTTCAAGTATCCAGGAGAGAAGATTACTGGTTACTGAGGTTGAATGAAGGCGGTTTTGGATGTTTGCTTACTTCATAATGAATATGAACTGGTTCCTAGCATTGCCCATCTTCCATCAGGACTGCTTCTAAATGCCAGCTTGCAAACTTAGTTTACATTTATTGTTTTCACTAATTTCCCTGAAGTATCACCTTTCAACATATCCTAAACTAGCCTGATATGTAACTTGTTTTTACCTTTAACTCGTTACAAGTATTGAGTTAAAGTGGTAGAAAATCAACTTGGCTAGAAGGCAATATGTTACTTATTCAGTGGTTGGTCTTTGATGGGAGAATCATTCTCTAGAGAGAGGTTTAAAAGTCAAGATGTAAAACTGGTGAGGTGGACTAGGAGGAGGGTGGCAGAGTGAACAGTCTCTTCCTTCCAGAGATGTTAAGAGTGCCACCACAGCTCTGTGCAGGAGCGAGTATGTATACACAAGGGAAGATGTGGATAGATCAAATGGCCTTTAGTATGAATTGGTCAACAGAACAGAATTTATGAATCCCCTGTGCTGTTGGACCTCAAATAACGGGAGTTCCCTTTTAACCTCTACAGCTACCTAATAAAATATTTAAATAGCTATATATATTTCACTGTCATATTAAGAAGGCATCTGTTACCATGGTTATTCTATTTGTGCATGCCAAGGGGAAAATCTGCATATGCATTATTGCTGAACCAGGTCTCTTTTAAGGCTCCCAGGGTTTCAATATTATGATCCAAGTCAGGCAAATGAATGAGTAATAATGACAAACTGTAGATACAGCAGGTGAGCTTTGGAACCTGCTCTCTGATTAATGACAGGATTCCTGGGATTGGTGGAAAATGTCATCATTAAGGGGCTGCCAAATGGTCGAGAGATTAGACCATACGCATGTCATCATGTCTCTATAACACCACCTAGAAACCCATCTTGTAGAGTTGAAGCAATTGTTAGACACACATGAGCAACAAAACCATAGACTAATGACTATAGTGACTTTTCCCAACAGTCAGAAGTCCCAATCTCAGTGCTGTCATTTTTTACTAAGGAAGGAAGCCGGTTCATTCATATAATAAATATTTATTAAGTACCTTCTGTATATCAGACTTTTTTTTTTTTTTTTACTAGGCATGGAGTATTTTGTAGAACCCAGCAGAAAAGTAAGCAAAAGGCGTAGTCCCTGCCCTCAGTAAAGCTTGCAGACTAATGTACAGGAGACACGAATTTTTAAAAATCAACTAACTGGACAGTCTCAACTGCAAAAATCAGTCTCAACTGTAATAATTCCTCTAAAAGAAAGACGTTAATTTCCCTTTTTTTTCCCATTCTTATTGCTGGATTCTAAAGTATTGTGAACAATTCCTATTAGAAAGAAAATACTAATGGTCATATTGGATTGACATAGCACACTCCTACTGGAAATACTCTTGACAGTTGCAGCTTCCCTCTCATTCTCTCCCCACAACTGTATTTTTTTAGGAGATTCCCATTTGGCAAACTCATTCTCCCATGCTCTCGTACAGCAGAATACAGATCTCTCCTGAAAGCATATGTATGAAAAAAGAAACTTTCAATGAAAGTTGTCAACACTACATTTTTCAAATATGGTATCCAAAATGATTCAGAAACTTTATAGTCAATCTTGTATAGAAAGAGGGACATTGCAACTGTGTGGAAAATGTAAGAATGAGATTATGGAAAACAAACTGAAACTCAGTAGTAGAAACAAAATTCTCGATTAGGCTGGCTCTAGTCCTCTTTGAGGTGAATGAATAATGAAACACAGGCAAATGAAGAAGCTTAATAGCTCACTTTTTAAGAATAATCCATAGATGTTTTGGGGGAAGGCTACCAAGATTTAAAAACTTGCCATTTTGCAGAGATCTTCTTTACACTTTTAATTTTGAAATAGGGTAGGACACATATCATGTTGGTCTACAGAATATGGAAAAGTCTCTGAGGTGCTGACGAGTGGAGACAGTGCTTGGGAAGATGATGCAATTGAGTGTATTTGGTCTGCATTGAAAGAGAAAAGTCAAAATGAAGTCGTTCAGTTGTGTCCGACTCTGTCTGACTCTTTATGACCCCAGGGACTGTAACCCACCAGGGTTCTCCATGCATGGGATTCTCCAGGCAAGAGTACTGGAGTGGATTGCCATTTCCTTCTCCAGGGGATCTTCCTGACCCAGGGATCCGACCCAGGGATCCAACCCAGGTCTCCCGCATTGCAGGCAGACGCTTTACCCTCTGAGCCACCAGGGTTAACTGAGGATTAAATCATGCTCTTTGTTACCAGCCCTTATGTTTAGGAACTGTGCTGTGCTTTATAGTTTAGATTTCCAATGAAGGCACATCATGTGAGAGAGCATGCATTTAGAAGATAGTTGTCTGGGGAGGAGAAGGCAACACTGAGTTTCTACACAGTCCTGTTTCTTACAGGTAATAAAGATAAAGGAATTAACCTGCAACCTGACATATATATAGGTGTGTGTGTATATATATATATTAGTTATTGTTATTGTTAATATTGTTTATATATATATTTTGTTATTGCTGTTTAGTCATTTAGTCATGTCCGACTCTTCTGCGACCACATGGACTGTGTCCTGCCAGGCTCCTCTACCCATGGGATTTTCCAGGCAAGAATACTAGAACGGGTTGTCATTTCCTCCTCCAAGGGAATTTCCTGATCCAGGGATTGAAACTGGATCTCCTGCATTGGCAGGTGGGTTCTTTACTGCTGAGCCACCTGGGAAGCCATATAGATAGATAGATAGATAGATAGATAGCATGTATGTAAGAATTGAACCTGCAATCAAGACCTCATCCATATCCATATCTTGCTCAGCCTAACTGAACTAAGCAGATTCTAAAGCCTGAGGCCTAAGGGAAAATATTTTAAATTTCTGGTCAAGAAAAACATTTGGGAAATAAGTAAGCCTTAAGGGGATGTCTCTGCTTCTGCAAGTGGGGGGAACACAGTAACTAACCCCAAAGAGCTGGAGATAAAGATTTTCACTTTCTATTGCAGTGCTCCCAAAGAGCGGTATGCCTTAGGGAAAGGATGAGAAACAGAAAGCAAGAGAGAAAGAGACTTTTCATGACTGCATGGCTCAGAATACCTAGGCCCCCAAGGGAATCTAAGTGTTGGCATATAGGAAAACCTTGGAGAGAAAGCAGTGCGTTAAGTTTAAATTTCACTTGCTCCCACCTACTTATTACTGTCTGTCCTTCAAGGTAGGAAAGGATTTTTCTAGGATGAGAGGAAATGAGAGTCAAGGAAAAAATGAGACAGAATTGACGATAAGTCCTGTTGGAAGGGGCCCAGTGTCTGCTCTCTGGGACACATTCTAAAAAGTGATGAACCATCAAATATGTTCATAGGTTTTGCAAACAGAGGGGCTTGTGCCCTTCTATGTGGTAACAAAAGTAATTGAGGGAAGTGGGAGGCCAAGTCTGTCCTGGCCACAGGCAGTAAAAAGATGCATTGATGGTAAGGATTCAACAACAGCAATAAAACCAACTTGGAATCTGCTTTAAAAAAATTTTTTTTTTGTTTATTTGGTTTTTGACTGTGCAGGGTTTTCATTGCCCCACGTGGGCTCTTCATTGCGGCATCGTTTCAAACTCTTGACATAGAGCAAGGGCTCTAGTTAAAAGTTTGTGTGCATGTTCAGTTGTGTCTGACTCTTTGCGACCCTGTGGACTGTAGCCCACCAGGCTCCTCTGTCCTTGGAATTATCCAGGCAAGAACACTGGAGTGAGTTGCCATTTTATACTCCAGAGGATCTTCCCAACCTAGGGATGGAACCTGTGTCTCCTGAGTCTCCTGCCTTGGCAGGTGGATTCTTTACCGCTGTGCCACTGGGGAAGCCCTTGAAGTCTGCTTTTTACTATCGCCATGAGCAGGTTATTCCAAATAGTGTCAGTATTAAAATGTTTCTCTCAGAAAAAAGACAGTTTCTAAACAATTGCTGTAGTTCATGTTGAGTTTTAATAACATACACCCAAACTTGCAATTTATTCATACTTTTAAAATAGTTTTCCTTTAATAAATGTCATACTCCATATAGAAGTTATGGACAGAACGCCTCCTAAGTTGGCCTCGGCAGTGGCTTATTGGTGCCACACCACCAAGGTTAGGTGCATATTGTAATTCCCAGAACCTGTGACAGTTTTGCAAAACAGTATCTGCAGATATAATTGAGGTTCTTGTGATGAGACCATTTTGGATTATTGAGGAAAGGGGACCCTAAATCCAATGACAAGTACATTTACAGGAGACACATAGGACATTGATGTATAGAGAAGAGAAGAGTACATATGGAATTGCAGCCACACCCAGGAGTAATGACAGTTCCAGAAACTGGAACTGTCTGAAACTGGGGTCTGTGGAGGGAGGGTGTCCCTGCCAACACCTTGGTTTTAGATATCTGGACTTCTGAACTATGAGAATGAATTTCAGTGATGTTGACCCACCAAGTATTAATAATTTCACACGCAGGCCTAGGAAACTAATAGAACCCCCCTTATCCACCTGCTCAGCTGTACACAAATTCATTCCTAGAGTAAACCTGTGGTGGTTTGGATTCCTTATAGTTCCCTTCTATAGCATTTGGCTCCATTTACTGTGCTTAACAGAACATTCAAAATAAATAGTGATAGCATGGTTGTTACAAAGATGAGAAACAGAACTTGAATTGTTTCACTTATGCCATAATGTGTGACTTAATGAAAATTTTGCTTGTACTTAGAATTTTAAAGAGTTCAATAGAGCATGAACTACGAGGTATGATATTTTTCTTGGTTAAGTATACAGTTTAGTTTATGCATAAAATATTTTACTGAATTTAAATACCTTTAACCTAGAGATTTTTCATCTCTGTATTGTAGTTATTATTAAATTATGACAGTGTTATCATAGCAGAAGAGCACTACTTATTTTTAATTTTCTCCACAGAAACATTAGGGCAATTAGAAAGTACAAATCTATTACCTTTTTTTCCCTTTGTATTGTTATTATTTATTTCTACTGGTATGATCATATACAGAAATTTCAGTAAAAGAAAATTTTATTAAATGCATTTTTTCTGACCATTATTATTGTTCATGTTATTTCATTATTACTTGACAATCATTTTGATGTATAAAGGATGAGTTTTCAAAACTAGCTCTCTGGACAACAAATACTCTAGGCATGCCTGCTCTGGCTTATTGTCTACTTGGAGCCCAGTGGTAAGGCAAGACCCTACCAGAGAGATGGCAAGCGCTCTACTGGGTAGATGAGGTTGTAGTGTCATAGGGTTGCCAAACCACAGGATCTAACGCCTTATGATCTGAGGTGGAGCTGATGTAATAATAGAAATAAAGTGCACAATAAATTTAGTGGGTTTGGATCATCCTGAAACCATCCTCGCCCACTCCCCTTCCCTGTTCCGTGGAAAAGTTGTCTTCCATGAAACCAGTCCCTGGTGCCAAAAACTTTGGGGACTGCCATATAGAGGATCTCTTTTCCCCACATGTTTTGGAATCAGGAGGATTTCCATGTATCTCACAGTGATAAAAATATACTTAAGAAAGTCACTGAACCTTTACATGGCTCTATGGTGACTTTCACGAACTAAAGCTTAAACACAACCCAAGAGGATGCTGGCCTCAGTGGATTTTGGTCCAGACAAATGTTTAGAATCATTCCTCTTTACTGTTGACCATTAACGCTTTTGCAAGCCTTTTCCCATTCCAAATAAAGGAAGGAGCATAAGGCATCCATTGACTGAGACAGATTTCGACCTCCTTTTGCAGAATGAAGGCTTATAGAAATTTAGCTAAGTTGAAATAAATTACTCTTCTTACTCACCTTCACAATGGACTAGAATTCATCTGTATAAAATACATTTCCCAGAAGATTAAACTGAAATTTAGACGATGTGACATGTCTAAGGTCTCACAAGTAATTAAAGGGATATCTATGGTTCTGATGCAGGTCCATCCTGTTCCAAGATCTCCATCTTTTCTATAATGTTAGGCTATTACTCCAAGAACTATTGAGACTTCAGAAACATGGAAAAAGAATAAACTGAAACTATCCCAGGGGTGCGAAAAAGTTTTGCTCCCTAAGTTTTAGAATTGTTGTTTAGTTGCTAAGTTGTATCTGACTCTTTTGAGACCCCATGGACTATAGACAACCAGGTTCCTTTGTCCATGGGATTTCTCATGCAAGAATGTTGGAGTGGGTTGCCTTTTCTTTCTCCAGGGAATCTTGCAGAGTAGGGATTGAACCCACGTCTCCTGCATGGCAGGTGGATTCTTTACCACTGAGCCAGCAGGGAAGCCAAGCTTTAGAATTATTTCCTCCAAAGTTGTGGTTATTTTTATCCTTGGTTTACCTTGGAAGAACAGGATAACTTGATGTCAAGCTGGATTCAAACACAGGGGGTTATAAATCAATGTTATCTCTCATCAGCTGTGTGACCTTGGAAAAATTCTCTGCCTCTCAATATCTTATATTCTCATATCTAATATGAGGAGAGAAATAACTCAGAGAAATGCAGAGATTCAGTTCAGGCACTCAGTCATGTCCAACTCTTTGTGACCCCATGGACTGCAGCACACCAGGCTTCCCTGTCCATCACCAACTCCCAGTGTATACCCAAACTCATGTCCATTGAATCGGTGATGCCATCCAACCATTTCATCCTCTGTCATCCCTTTTTCCTCCCACTCTCAATCTTTCTCAGCATCAGGGTCTTTTCCAATGAGTCAGTTCTTTGCATCAGGTGGCCAAAGTATTGGAGTGTCAGCTTCAGCATCAGTCCTTCCAACGAAAGCCCTGATTTCCTTGAGGATTGATTGGTTTGATTTCCTTGCTGTCCAAGAGATTCTCAAGAGTCTTCTTCAACACCACAGTTTAAAAGCATCAATTATTTGGTGCTCAGCTTTCTTTATGGTTCAACTGTCCCATTCATACCTGACTACTGGAAAAACCAGTATGTAATTCAGAGATTGCATTCCAAAACCCAGTACTGCAGAGATTAGAAATTGCAAATATAAAGCATCTGGAACCTGGTAGGTCATTATCAATTGCAGCTATTTTATATTATCTTTATAAAGATGTAACATTCCAGATAGTTGCAAATGTTACTGTCATTCTATACACAGCCTCTGATAATTAGTATTTGAAAAGGTATCATAATTGAAGATCACTGTTTTATTTATCCATTGACATATTGCTTATTTTGCTGACAGTGTTGAGTATCTAGGCCTGCCTAGTGGATACAGAGAAAGGTTCAAACTAGATAGTGTATTAATTCCCTTAAAATTCTCTTTCTGTTATGACTTGCTGATCCTCTCAGCATGAAATTGATTAAGAAATTCACATCACTTAATTGTTTTCGTAATCACCTGGTGCTTTGAAACTAGCAAGGAAGAACATTTTTTCCCCCGGTGGATAATGAGCCAGGTGGGGCATGCAGAAGGGGAAGGTGGATAGAATTGGCTATTCAAGTCCAAGTTTCCTGTCATTTATGAAATGTCCCAGATAAGTGGTACTCCCTATTGACCTTCACAAATCAGATCAGAATCCTGGAAGACTAATGTGTTGGTAGAGACGGAAAGTAAAAGGGATAAGAGGTGAGAACAGGGAACACTGGTTGTGGAAAATTGAGAAATTAACAAAACTAAAGTAAGTAATCCTGGTAGGTTCTGAAATGAAGCAGGGAAAGGGGGATAACGAGTGCATATGAGATAAAGAAATGTCCTTTAACGTATTTCTGCTGGAAAATAAAGGAGAAAGGAAGATAGAAATTTAATACTTCTAAAGATCATTTCCTATTATTTTCTCCCATTCTGAAGGCTGTCTTTTCACCTTGCTTATAGTTTCTTTTGTTATGCAGAAGCTTTTAATTTTAACTAGGTCCCGTTTGTTTATTTTTGCTTTTATTTTCAATATTCTGGGAGGTGGGTCATAGAAGATCCTGCTGTGATTTATGTCGGAGAGTTTTGCCTATGTTCTCCTCTAGGAGTTTTTTTTTTTTTTTTTTAATTTTACAATATTGTATTAGTTTTGCCAAGTTTCTGGTCTTATGTTTAGATCTTTGATCCATTTTGAGTTTATTTTTGTGTATGGTGTTAGAAAGTGGTCTAGTTTCATTCTTTTACAAGTGGTTGACCAGTTTTCCCAGCACCATTTGTTAAAGAGATTGTCTTTAATCCATGGTATATTCTTGCCTCCTTTGTCAAAGATAAGGTGTCCATAGGTGTGTGGGTTTATCTCTGGGCTTTCTATTTTGTTCCATTGATCTATATTTCTGTCTTTGTGCCAGTACCATACTGTCTTGATGACTGTGGCTTTGTAGTAGAGCCTGAAGTCAGGCAGGTTGATTCCTCCAGTTCCATTCTTGTTTCTCAAGATTGCTTTGGCTATTCGAGGTTTTTTGTATTTCCATACAAATTGTGAAATTATTTGTTCTAGCTCTGTGAAGAATACCATTGGTAGCTTGATAGGGATTGCATCCTAGATGTCCATCAGCAGATGAATGGATAAGAAAGCTGTGGTACATATACACGATGGAGTATTCCTCAGCCATTAAAAAGAATACATTTGAATCAGTTCTAATGAGGTGGATGAAACTGGAGCCTATTATACAGAGTGAAGTAAGCCAGAAAGAAAAACACCAATACAGTATACTAACACATATATATGGAATTTAGAAAGATGGTAATGATAACCCTGTGTACGAGACAGCAAAAGGGACACTGATGTATTGAACAGTCTTTTGGACTCTGTGGGAGAGGGAGAGGGTGGGATGATTTGGGAGAATGGCATTGAAACATGTATAATATCATATATGAAATGAATTGCCAGTCCAGGTTTGATGCATGATACAGGATGCTTGGGGCTGGTGTACTGGGATGACCCAGAGGGATGTTATGGGGAGGGTGGAGGGAGGGGGGTTCAGGATGGGGAACACATGTATACCTGTGGCAGATTCGTGTTGATGTATGTCAAAACCAATACACTATTGTAAAGTAGTTAGCCTCCAATTAAAATAAATAAATTTATATTTAAAAAATTTTAAAAAAAAAAAGATCATTTCCAAGAAGTAGGAAAAAACATGGGGTTTTGGAGATGGAAAGACCTGGAACTGGTCTCTTCTAGATTATTAGTGTGACATGTGGCTAGTTACTGAACTTCTCTGAATCACTGTCTCACCTATTGCATTTCTCCTCTTATTAATAATTTAGTGGTTAACTTCCCTGCCCTCACTATTTTATGCCTTTGATCTTTGTATTAAATTTGTTTGGAACTTCATGTCCCTTTGTCTATCCATTCTGGTTGATTGAACTCATTGAGGGCCATGGTGACCTCTTAGATCTCTGTTCAGTCAATACCATTACCGCTCCATTTTTACTAGACGTTGAAGTTAGTTAGCCATTTACTAGAGGTTGAAGTTATGAGCGCTGAAGAGTTGATGCTTTTGAACTGCGGTATGGGAGAAGACTCTTGAAAGTCCCTTGGACTGAAAGGAGATTCAACAAATCCATCCTAAAGGAGATCAGTCCTGGGTGTTCATTGGAAGGACTGATGTTGAAGCTGAAACTCCAATGTTTTGGCCACCTGATGAGAAGAATTGACTCATTGGAAAAGACCCTGATGCTGGGAAAGATTGAGGGCAGGAGGAGAAGGGGATGACAGAGGATGAGATGGTTGGTTTTGGGTGGACTCCGGGAATTGGTGATGGACAGGGAGGCCTGGCATGCTGTGGTTCATGGGTC
The DNA here is from genome assembly GCF_032452875.1 of Bos javanicus. NCBI lineage: Eukaryota > Metazoa > Chordata > Mammalia > Artiodactyla > Bovidae > Bos > Bos javanicus. The sequence goes on along the minus strand of NC_083882.1, from coordinate 72,243,082 downwards.
CTCAAAGAGTCAGACACGACTGAGCGACTGAACTGAACTGAAGTTATTTACATGACTTTCAAGGTGGCAAACTAGTGGATTTTTTTGATCGATTGCTTAGAGTGTGTGTGTAGGAGAGAGAATACTTAGACTTGGACAAAAGGGAAATAAGTTTCCCATCCTGCTCTTTAAAGGGTCTTCTCTGACTCTCCTCTGGTTATACCTTTCCCCAAAGTATATATCATACCCTCTCCTATATCACACAGTGGATATCAGAGCACAAGAATTCCCTGCCTTCCTTGAACCTGACAGAGCTCCCAAGGCTGGATGCATCCTCAGAGGTGGAATTTGCAAGTGATATCCTGACCTCTAGGCCTCAAAGAAGGTTCTTTGGGAAGGGGCAGAGCACTTGGGATGGGAGGCTGAGGCACTACGCCAGTTGCAGATGGGGCCCCCAAATGGCGTGGAGCAATGTATGAAAAAAGAAATTTTCTGAGTCCAGACCAGTGCTCCCAATGCAGCCAGGTTTTAGCACAAAACTCTGAGGAATCTGAGAATTTCTAAATTTAAACTTGACTTTCCAGGTCATGATAAAGTTCAGAGATAGAACGTTGTTTTTAGCATGAGCATGATTTACATCCTTAAATGTTTAGACATATGGCAAACGACTCTCTGTACTCTTGCCAACATGGGGTGTGCATGGAGAATCCATCCTGGTATCCTTCTTTTAGTAGCAAAAGTAGGAAGCTTCATTATACGATATGAATGTTAATCTCCAAATCACTCTGATACCCCTTTGGGAGGACATCATCTCACTCCAAGGAAGTTCTCATGTGTTTGGATACCATGTATTAACTTTGAAGATTTTCTCTTTAGATTGGGTTTTATGTTTTCCCAGAAACACTTGGCAACACTTTGAAAGACAGTGAAATACCAGGGTCTCTTTTTGTCAAAATTTTGTAACCAGCAGGGTGACACTGAAATAAGAAAGTGTCAAAAAGTGGAGGAAACCACGTTAAATCCATAGATCTCCATGTCTCCACACAATCTTTCTATGAATGCTCAAGAGGAAGAGGTATTAAGATTTGGGATTCTGAGGCCCCTAATTAAAGTCCACACATTAGAGAAACAATTAGCCCAGAGAAAAGAAGCACTCATTAAGGAGACTGAAACCTTAGATGAGGAGTCCTGTTGATGTAGTTGGGAGGCTGATGTTAAGGTGAAGGACTTGAGTAGAGGAAGATAATTTGTGTTCATGTCCTTTAAATTATGCATTGTGTGGCACATTAGGAAGAAAAAGAATACTCCTCTGAGAATTCAGGCTTGTGTCAGGTCAAGGACCAATGCTTAAGGCTTGCATTGGGAATGGAATTTAAACCTTGCCTAATGCAGCATCCTTTCTTTGGAAGACTAGGAGAATGAGAAAATGTGCAGTCTATGTTTTAACCCTTTCAGATGCCCTTGTTATTTGGAATCAAGGGACCTATGGACTCAAAGACATGGGAAAATCTTTGTGCCTCTCATAGCCTTAGGTTTTCTACCTTGTAGAGTTTCTGTGAGAGCTGCTCTCAGATGGTTCATGGAAATGGCTTTTGTGACCTGAACAAGTTTATTAATCAGTGGCCATGTGAACAACACAATGAGTTATTAGTTAAAAGTGAATTACTATTTAGAATGATCAATTTAATCGTTTTAGCTTCAAGATTGATGGTTGTCTATGCACTGGGTAGCATTACTCTAGGGTTTATACACTCATAGGTGGAGGTTTATTGTTAATGCTTTTCTTGTCAAATTCACGCTAAGAAAATTCTGTATCCTTGATGTTTTTTAACAAAATGTATTTCCTAATCCTATACTTGGGTTTATAAAACATTTTAAAACAAATCTAAAGAAAGAATAATCATTGCGTATCTTAACTTCTCCCATATTATTTAGGTCTCACACACTTCTGCAGAGAAGGCAATGGCACCCCACTCCAGTACGCTCACCTGGAAAATCCCATGGACGGAGGAGCCTGGTGGGCTGCAGTCCATGGAGTTGCGAAGAGTCAGACATGACTGAGTGACTTCACTTTCACTTTCCTCTTTCATGCATTGGAGAAGGAAATGGCAATCCACTCCAGTGTTCTTGCCTGGAGAATCCCAGGGATGGGGGAGCCTGGTGGGCTGCTGTTTATGGGGTCGCACAGAGTCAGACACGACTGGAACAACTTAGCAGCAGCACACACTTCTGACTGAGCACACATGTACAGATCCACACATACTTCTGGAGTGAGGGGAAAAAAAAAAAAAAAAGCTTTTATTTTTGCTGACTCAACATAAAAGCAGGTCATGGTGAACTGCTGAGGCAGCTGCTGTGCTGTAGTATAAAAAGGACCTTGATCCCCAAGGCAGAAGGTCAGTAATTCAATAACCTTTCTGACATTTGGTAATTGTGAGTCTCCTGAGAAAGTACTAACATTTTTGACCATGCATTCTTTTTTTTTTTTTTTTAACTTTAAAATCAGGGATAGTAATTTTACCATATTAATCTACCAGGTGACTTTGAGAAGTATATAAAATGACCATCTTGTGCTCTTAAATCAGGCTAAAAGGAGAACTGAATTTAATCAAAGAAAAAGAGAGTAGCCTAATTGTAAACATTGGTTCAGTTCAGTTCAGTTGCTCAGTCATGTCCAACTCTTTGGAACCCCATGGACTGTAGGATGCCAGGCCTCCCTGTCTATCACCAACTCCCAGAGTTTACTCAAACTCATTTCCATTTAGTCGGTGATGCCATCCAACCATCTCATCCTCTATCATCCCCTTCTCCTCCTGCCTTCAGTCCTTCACAGCATCAGGGCCTTTTCTAATGAGTCATTTCTTCACATCAGGTGGGCAAAATATGGGAGTTTCAGCTTCAGCATCAGTCCTTCCAATGAATATTCAGGACTGATTTCCTTTAGGATAAACTGGTTTGATCTCCTTGCAATCCAAGGGACTCTCAAGAGTCTTCTCCAACAGAACAGTTCAAAAGCATCAATTCTTCGGTGCTCAGCCTTCTTTATGGTCCAACTCTCACATCTATACATGACTACTGGAAAAACCATAACTTTGACTAGATGGACCTTTGTTGGCAAAGTAATGTCTCTGCTTTTTAATATGCTGTCTAGGTTGGTCATAACTTTCTTCCAAGGAGCACACATCTTTTAATTTCATGGCTACAGTCACCATCTGCATTGATTTTGGAGCCCTCCCAAATAAAATCTGTCACTGTTTCCACTGTTTTCCCATTTATTTGCCATGAAGTGATGGGACCAGATGCCATGATCTTAGTTTTCTGAATGTTGAGTTTTAAGCCAACTTTTTCACTCTCCTCTGTTGTAAACATAATACTTAATAAATGTTTTGCTTACAGTGTTGTAAATGCAGGAATTTCTGTGGAATATAACCCATGGAGTATGATGTTTCCATAGTTATATATGGAATTAGCAGAAATTAAAGAATATGAGAAAATAAAAATCCATTCCTCTGATTTAAGTGCCTCTTTTCCATAGTACACAATGCTACCAGAATCATTTTCTATAAACACGAAGGTGATCATGTCAGCCTATCACTAAAAAACTTCAGTAGTTTTGCATGATAATCTAGTAAATCAAGATCTAAGGTCCTTCGCAGAATAGATTAATTCCCTTTTCTGGCTTGGTGGGAATAAGGAATAACTGGCAATGAATTGAGACTTTCTTTTCCAAATGATGAAATAGTCAAGCCTGATTGTAATGATGGTTGAACCACACTGCAAATATGGTTTAAAAAAGTATACATTTTAGATGAGTAAATTGTATGATGCCAAATTATATGTATGATACGAAATTATATCTCAGTACATTGCTATTTTTTTTTAAATCTCCCTTTTCAGATTTTTTTTCTTAGAATGTATTTATTTCCCAGTCCTCACCCCAGCATTGGAACTCTACTACGAGCACAGAGAAATAATTCTTCCTGAAGGTCCACGTCCTCATGCCCTTACGTGTGGTGTTCACTCTCTTTCAACTGTGCCACCTCTGTCCTTGAACACCTGCACATCTCTCTCAAGGCCAGCATTAAACAAATACTGCCTTTTACAAAGCACCTCCTTTACCCCCACTTAACACAAAATTGACATCTTCTTTCTCCAGGTATTCATAATACATTTTCTCCCAAACTTATTTGAAAACAAAATCAAGTGATTTCAGTTTTTGTTTTACTTTAAAATGAAAGTGGAGTTAACCTTAGAAGAATTTCTCAGTGTGTCTGTGATCTATTAATAACTCCCTTGATCTTGTGAGATCCAGAAGGCATGGTATTTCATTTGCTGTTTCCCCCAATATCCATCTAGACTTCTGCTTTTCATGTAACATTCATACAATTAGCATTTATTACATTCAATTGAATTGTTGTAATACAGAAAAGTTATCTAAGGAAAAATTGTGCTGTCCTATTACATTGGTCTAGAAATCACTAGTTAGATGTTAAACATGTTGAAGACTCCTCTCATAAAGCTTCATTTACAGTCTTTATTGCCAAAGGATGACAATCGTACTGAATGCCAAAGAATGGATTTTTAAAAAGCGTATGCTAACATTTGGATTCATCAGACTTTACTGTTAAATCCCACATTCCTAGTTCTCTCCTGCTGTCTCCAATTAGAATATTTCTGTTATCCATCAGGATTTTTGACACATTATCTGGGGCAGATTTTGAATACCATTCTATACTCATTTAACAGTAAACTTACTCTAGAAAGAGAAATAAAAGTTAGGGCACATTTTATACTTATTTTAGTAGGCTTATTATTCTAAATCATTTAAATAAATGGACTTCAAGATATTATTGATTTTGTAACATATTGAAATTCCCAAAACGGAAAATTATTACTTTTCAATTTTCTGTTTTATCACCTTATTTAAAAGTATCACATTCTCACAAATTAAAAGTCCATTACGTTTTGTATTTCTATGCAATGCTCTCTTCCTATATTGACAGATTGCTCTCAATGCAAAGATGAAATTCCCAACATTGTGGCTGTTGCTATACTTTGCAGAATTCTTCTTGGGTTTCAGGGATTGGCTGCCAACAAAATGTCAGAAAAGAGCAGAAAAGGGCTGTAGATTTTCTCTAGGAATGTGTATTGTGACAGTACTCTGCTACTCATATTTATGTGTGTATAAATTGAATAGTCACAATATTCATATTTCACATAAATACTATAAATTTAAATATAATAAAATAGGTTTATAGAAGTAAGATAACTTTCTTAGAGTGACTGTCTTAGAGCTAGCGAGTGACAGAACTGAAGTTAAAAACCCCTAATAAAATCTGTTTCCAAAACTTATGCCTTCCTAACTTGAGCAAACCTCATTTCTCTGCTCATTTACCTTTCTCGATCTCCACATCTAAGTTAGATCACCCTCTTTCCAGGTATTCATCATTTGCACCTCTACAAGCAAATCTAGATTCTTCTTTTCAGATAGCTGTTATACACATACTGCATTTTGATAGTTGCCATAGGGTCATTTTCTCAACTTTCTACTCAAGTTAATGAGCATAAACTTTGTACATAAAATTTCAGTGTGAGTTAATGTGCATGCTCAAGAATGTTAATGAAAACCAAAAGATTCATTTGTGATAATTAAAGTATATTGACTTATTTATATGCAGTAGCTATAAACAAATGTGGTGTTGGCTTAAATGAAGTCATATTTCTGTGAGATTACTTCATAGAAAATGACTACATACTTTATATATAGTATCAGTTATAGTGCTGCCAAATGTTGGAGTATAGAGATATTTTTAAACCAAACAAATAAATTTAGATTTTTAAATACGGTCACAAATTCTGACTTATGAATATCAGTTAATTGATATTTCTTACATACATAAAAGACATGAAAAATATATGCAATGAATAAATGATGAGGAAGGGGATGACAGAGGATGAGATGGTTGGATGGCATCACTGAATAAACGGACATGTGTCTGGGTGGACTCTGGGAGTTGGTGATGGACAGGGAGGCCTGGCATGCTGCAGTTCATGGGGTCGCAAAGAGTTGGACATGACTAAGCAACTGAACTGAACTGAATATTTATTCACTTGTTTTGTAAGTACATCCTGTCCAGACGTATCCTCCTATGCCATGTTAAGAATTACAGATGAACTGAAGTTCCAGTTACTGTAGCAGCCTCGTAATTCATCTCTGTGACTCCAAACGTCAACTTTACTAACTCATTCTCCACATGATTTCCAGTGAGTTTTGAAATTCCAAGTCTGACAATGTTTATTCCATATTAAAAACTCTGATTGACTTCCTACTAATGTATAATAAAGACCCTTTAATTTGGTTCATTATGATTTTTATAATCTAACTCTGTCTCTTCAGTTTTGTGTCATTGTCCTTCTCATCTTGTTCTATCCTCCCCTTTATTTGATAAACTTACAACTTATAGCCACCAGGGTCTCTCTTGCTTTGGGGGTATTTTCCCTTAGTCTGGATGTAAGAGAGTGAGAGTTTTCCAACAGTATCGATTCTATTCATCTGATTGGACATATGGCTGCCAAGCTAGATTTATGTCCTGCTATCTTAGCTATTAGGGAAAGTCATGTGGCCTAATATTTGCCAACAAAAAGTAAGAAGTGCTGTATATTGATTCTAGGACTCAGTCTGAATATATCAAGTATGCCCTTTCACATTCTTTTCACATTCCTCACTGCTTGCAACCCATATATTATGTGATCAGCTTTGACAATGATATCAGACAATAAATTATGCCTTATAAAGTTGAGAGGCAAAGACTCAAAAAGAACTCAAGTCCTGTAAGTGAAAATGTGAAAAAGATCTATATTGCTGACTCAGGCATTCCCATTTGGGCTATCTACAAGAGAGAAATTTCTTTGTGTTTTAAGTTATTGGGCCTTTTTGTTACAGCATCTCAGTCTTTGCTTAAGAAAAAATCTTCCTTTTCCTTGCTCTTTGCTTCACTTAAGCTATTCTTACCTATTTCTCACATTTAAGTTTAGATATCTTATTTGACTGACATCCCACCAAATCCAGGGACCTTATCTATGCTCTTTCAGTGGTATTTGGGTTTTAAAAATACCACCTAATATTTCTTGATCATGTATGGTATGTCAGGTACAATTTAAGCATATATGTTTCATCCTGTTTAATATAATGATGTTCTTAGGTATTAATCCCATCTTCATTTTATAGATGAAGGAAACAGATTTGCAGAGAGAATAAGCATGGCTTTATTTTCCTAAAGCTAGCTGCTTTTGCTTCTTATATGTTCTTTTATAACAACTCTAACATTGCTCCCCTTGCAAGATGAAGTCTGTGTTTCCTATATCTGATTCTGGGTGGCTTGTGACTACAGAAGCAGAGATACTTTCTGACTTCTAAAGCTAGAGAGGGAACTGTGACAATCAGTCTCAAATGATTCTCTTGGGATGCTCACTTTTGAACCTCTCAGCAGCCAGATAAAAGATTTGTGGCTGTCATGCTGTGAGAAAGCTGAGGTAAAAAGGACTGGCCATGGCGTTCTGGCCTACAGCCAGAGCTAGTCTCAGCCAGCATCTGTTGCTAGACATGGGAATGAACACACCCACCTCCTGTTGATTTCATCCCTGAGTCATCCTCATCGTGAGCTTCCAAGACTTATTAGGTGAAGTTCCAAGCTCATTATGCTCTTTTTGAATCTATGACCACAGAATTAGTGAGTGTAATAAAATGATTGTTTTAAACTGTTGTTAGGTTTTGGTGTAACCAGAACATTTCCCAAAGTAAAAAATCTAGTAAGTAGAAAATCTAAAATTTCAAAACTAAACAGTCTGATTCCAGAGTAATTAAATACAATATCCCCCATACTTAGTTTTTTATATAGAAACTTCTTATTTATTTGTTTATATCCCCAGTAAATTTAAAAACTACATTACTGCAGGGAATTTTTTTCTCATTTATCCAAGACAGCAGGTATTTTAACCTGTTTTGTTCATTTCTGTATCCCATAGGCCAGCACAGTGGCTGATACTCAGTTCACTTCAGTTCAGTCACTCAGTTGTGTCTGACTCTCTGTGACCCCATGGACTGCAGCACACCAGGCTTCCCTGTCCATCACCAACTTCTGGAGCTTGCTCAAACTCCTGTCCATCGAGTCGGTGATACCATCCAACCATCTCATCCTCTGTTGTCCCCTTCTCCTTCTGCCTTCAATCTTTTGCAGCATCAGAGTCTTTTCTAATGAGTCAGTTCTTTGCATCAAGTGGCCAAAGTATTAGAGCTTCAGCATTAGTCCTTCCAGTGAATGTTCAAGACTGATTTTCTTTAGAATCAACTGGTTTGATCTTGCAGTCCAGGGGACTCTTAGGAGTCTTCTTCAACACCACAGTTCAGAAGCATCAAATTTTTGGCATTCAGCTTTCTTTGTGGTCCAACTCTCACATCCATACATGACTACTGGAAAAACCATAGCCTTGGCTAGATGGACCTTTGTTGGCAAAGTAATACTCAGTAGACACTCAATAAATTTTTTTTGATGAATGAATATCTCATAGAGTTTATGACTGAATGTACTGAAAGCTGTGACTTCATCTTGTAGAATTCCACATCTACCAGACCTGATACTATTATAAATGCTATAAAAGTATTCTTACTTAATCCTTACATCCTTATAAAGAAGATGTTATTAAGACAATTCATTTTACACATGAAGAGGTGAAGTCTTTGAATTGATAAACAAATTACTCAAGGCACCATAGTTATTAAAGTGTTTGGATCTGAATTTTGTTTGACCCTAACCTATTCATATTGCCTTTTCCTTCTCTCTGCTCTTCTCCATTCTGCACTCTAAACTGGGAGGCTTTACTTTCTGGATTCCATTGATTAGGTTCTTTTTCCATCTGGCTTTTAATTGAATTTAGCCAATAGAAGCTACTCCCAGGAGATGAGAGAGCAGAAGAAAGAAGTTTGTGATATTCATGGCCTATCCCTGTCTGCCAGGCTGTGGGCTGTCAGTGACTGCATTTCTTGTAGCAAAAGCTTAAACATCTGGGGAATGTCTTCTGAACTGATTTCTCTCTAGGTTCCTTAAATAAACCCTCACCCTTGCCCTCATGCTTACAAATGATAGTAGATTCCTGCTACTGCTGGCAACTGATTTCCCTTTATCCTTTTAACATCTTTGTAAATATCCTTTCATTAAACTCTCTTTACTCAGCTCTTTCATGTATGCCCTCTGCAGATCTTCCCTGAATACATGGGGTAAGGCAGGGGAAACCTGAGGCATATACACCATATGCTGAAATATTTAGGAAACTTAAATCATTCTATCAAACTCTTTAAAGAATGTTCTTTTCTCTGAACTTGAACAAATGTAATGAACAAATGTAATGTTACAAATGACTTGGGTAAGCAGGTTTGAATATAGAATTGTTGGGCCCCATAAGTTCCAAGTTGGAATGTGGAGATACCTTGGCTTGCCTCTCTCTCTTCTCCTTTATATAAACACCACCCAGCACCTTGAGAAGCCTCATACATGTATGTGTAGACACCCCAGCTCATATGCTCAAGTTAGACACACAGCCATCTCTTGAACACTCTTTGAGCTTATGGGTTTGCATACTGGTTGTGTATTTTGCCTTAGGCAAGTTGAATCTTTTGAGGGGCCCTCACAGAAGTTCCAAGTGGATACAGACTATTTGGGCAGGAAATTTCACAGGTACCAGGTACCTGAAACATAGTCTAGAAAACTAGCTATGACTCCTGGAGGATACAACTCTTTGGTCCATAGTTTGTTTGTTTGTTTGTTTGTTTTTTTCTCCCCATGGATAAGGATGAGGCTGGAAGAGGACTAAAATGCTAAAACATGGGGTCTTTCTTGGATAGTCTATGGTAGAATAGGTCAACTCTTTCAGCATCCTGGCTGATGTATCATATTTCACCCAGTAGGTTTCATAACTCAAGAAGGCAATGGATATTATTGGTGATGTCAACAGTTAACATAATATCTAAATCTTTTGGGCAGAGCTCTTAGTTTACTTCAAGATTTAAAAATTGAGGTAGACACAGAATTTTTCCTTTTGTCTTCTTTGAGTTTGAAATTTTAGCTAATAGTTATCATCATAAATATCTTGGAGAATGTACCACTTATTGCAAAGATAATTTTGTGCCAGACAGATATTTCTAATTTATTTTCAAATGAGTGGGCCTCCTTGAGATAGAAAATTTCTGTCAGAAACTCTACCAGGAACTCCAAGTGACAAAGAAAGAACACCTACTTAACTGGCTGATTTTCTCTGGTTTCAAAGAAATGCTGACTAAAGCAAAACAAGGTTTAGAAAATACTTGTATGGCTATTTCTCAGACATAAAGTCCTAAGATTTTAAATACTGTGATTTATTGGTAATTTGGAGTATTGCCTAAGAAAGGCTCCCCTGTCCAAAAACTTTGGTCAGTGTATCCATCTGTACTTCCATCTCTTCCCAGCAGAATTGAGACTATCAGCATTTACTCTGAGGTTATCAGTCAGTACCTTTGACAAATGGAGACACGTCATCTATCCCCACCAGTTTGAGATGGAGAGTACCCATCTGCCTTAGCGCTGTAACTCATGGTAGCTGGTCAGATACATAGTAACAAGCTAAGTTATTCAAAGTGGTGGACCGCTACTCTGAGCTTCCTTTATGGTTGGGGTGCACCCCCCCCCCCCCCGCCCCGCTAAAAAAGCCATGATAAGAGTGGGAGGGGAAGAACACCCAGTAGTTACCTCTGATTAAATGCAGCCCAGTGCTACTCGAAGTGTGGTCCGAGGACTGGCACTAGTCAGTAAATTGCAGGCCACTGACCCATGAGGACTTAAGCCTGTTTTCTATTTTACAAAAGATCAATAAAAATCAATTTGTCTTTTACCATAGGGAATTTGAGAGCTGCTCTGATTACACTGACCTGACTTATTTAATCATTTGTTCTTCTAAGAAAAAAAAAACATTCTGCCTGAAAACCTCCTTTTCTAGAGGTTCACTAGACTGACACTGAACTCTGCTCAAATGCTACATGACTGAAAAATCTTCCCTATCCATACTATGTAAAACAATTTTCTCCCTCCTTTATCAGATTCTACCCCATTACCCTGCTCCTTTCCTTAGCATGCATTACCTCCTGACACTGTAATATAAATGAATTCGTATTGTCTCCCTCACTAGAGTGACAGCTTTACCAAGAGAAGTCTTTGCTCAAGCAGTATTTCCAGAGCCTGAACAATAGCTGGTCCTTAGGAAGCTGGAATTGAACAGTTGATGAATGAATGAAAAATGTGAATGATCCAGATGTTTCCTCAGCCCTATAGATGTGTTTGTATTCAGAGGAATAGTGTCTTGTTACTATTACTTCGCCATATTTGCTCTCCAGTCTGATGTGGAGTAGGGAAATTTGTACAAGGTTGGTAAAGACAGTGGTAACTAGGGAAGAGAATAATAACCAAAAAGTCAGTAGCATTCTACCCATGGTTTTTCCTTGGTTCTGACCCTTGCACTATGGTTGTGCAAAATGCCATCATTAAGAGAATCTACCTGAGGGAATGTGTGAAAACATCAGGAACAATTCAGCAGTTTTTCTGTAAATCTAAAATTGGTTCCAAAAAAAGTTTTAAAATGTTCACAGTGGGTATTTCTAGGTACAAGATCTCATGGGGTTTTATTTATTTATATTTATTTACCTCTCCATATTTTCCAAATTTTCTTCAATGACAATTTAATTCGTTTGAAATAGGAAAAAGTTGTAAGTTTAAATAAAAAATAAACGCCATCCACACATATGCATCTTGTAGGCTCAATCTTCGAAATAATAGAATGGTAAAAGATTAATCAAGTGTAATTTGAGGCTTATGCAGCAGGAAATACAGACTTAAAATCTTGATCAAATTTAAAATGTGATAATTTTTTTAACAAATTAGCATGATATTCCTTGAATAATAATTAAGTGAATGGAATAATGAAATAAGATATTTTTATAGAATGCATGCATTGTTATAAACTAAAACTCAGATATCAGAATAGACCATAAACAGAATAACTTATGGATATAGAGAAGTCAAAATAGTTTAACAATTACAATGGTACAAAAGCAAAATGCTTGATGACTCTGAAATTTAGAAATAGGCATCTAGAAAACAGTAACTCTGAAGAGAAAATAATGCAAAACGCCGGGCTGGATGAATTTCAAGCAGGAATCAAGATTGCCAGGAGGAATATCAACAACCTCAGAGATGTACTTGATACCACTCTAATGGCAGAAAGTGAAGAGGAACAAAAGAGCCTCTTGATGAAGGTGAAAGAGGAGAGTGAAAAAGCTGCGTTAAAACTCAACATTCAGAAAATGAAGATCATGGCATTCAGGACCATCACTTCATGCAAATAGATGAGGAAAAAGTGGATATAATGACAGATTTTATTTTCTTGGGCTCCAAAATCACTGCTGATAGTGACTGCAGCTTTGAAATTAAAAGACACTTGCTCCTTGGAAGAAAAACTATGACCAACCTAGACAGCATATTAGAAAGCAGAGTTATCACTTTGCCAACAAAGGTCTGTCTAGTTAAAGCTATGGTTTTTCCAGTAGTCATGTATGGATGTGAGAGTTGGGCTATAATGAAAGCTGAGCACTGAAGAATTGATGCTTTTGAATGTGGTATTGGAGAAGACTCTTGAGAGTCCCTTGAACAGCAAGCAGATCAAACCAGTCAATCTTAAAGGAAATCAGTCCTGAATATTTATTCGAAGGACTGATGCTGAAGCTGAAGCTCAAATACTTTGGCTACCTGATGTGATGAGCCAACTCATTGGAAAAGACTCTGATGCTGGGAAAGATTGAGGGCTGGAGGAGAAGGAGGGCGACAGGGGATGAGATGGTTGGGGCATCACCGATTCGAAGGACATGAACTTGAGCAAACTCTGGGAGACAGTGAAGGACAGGGAAGCCTGGGATGCTGCAGTCCCTGGGGTTGCCAAGAGCTGAACACAACTTAGTGACCAAACAACGACAATAGTACTCCAAAGTAGCACAGTTCAGGACATCAGTGGAGTACCACATACTATTATGGACACTGTATTTTGAAAGGAAGTAGTTGAAATTCAACTCGGAATTTTACCAAAAATGAGGTGAATATGGGATTCTGATTCAATATGACTTAGAATCTTTCTGGAATGTGCTAATTATGTGCCATGGGAGACCGAGAGGAAACATAAGGCAAAATCCCTGACTTACAGGAATTTAACAGATGTGTTAATAAGGCAATATGCACAGGAGCCCAGCAGAGACCCTCTGATGAAGAGATAAATGTATTAACACATTCTGTATAATTAACACCATGGGCTGTCAACAAAGTGAGCAGTGTTGAGTAGAGTTATCAGGAACGGTTTCATAAAGAAGTAGACACCAAATCATCCACACAAATGTCCATTCATTTTAGCTGAAAAAAAGAGGAAGCAGAAGAGGGATTCCCAAAAGAAGATTTTAGACTCTTCTGTACCTTTCAAATCAAAATGGTATATGGGAAGCTTGAATATTATGCTTAAAATATGTGCTCAGTAGCTCAGTCATATTTGACTCTTTGCAACCCTATGAACTGTAGCTCACCAGGCTCCTCTGTCCGTGGAATTCTCCAGGCAAGAATACTGAAGTGGGTTACCATTTCCTTCTCCAGGGGATCTTTCCAAATCCAGGGCTAGAACCCACATCTCCTGTGTCATCCTGCTTTGCAGGGGGATTCTTTGACTACATACATAAAGTACTTTATGCCTCATCAACTGAAAAAGGAGGGACTTGTGCACACATACACAAAATTAAAACTCTATTTAGTTATGGAAAGTTATTAATAAGTTATTAATAAATTCATGATTTCTATATGTCTATTTAAATATCTATATTTTAGAACATTATCTGTTAGCAGTATTTTATTTAGTCTATAATAAAATAAAATTTGTGAACCAGGATCCTTGGTATGGAAAGTAAAATCTGTAGAGATGCAAATACACTTTCATTTACTGATGGACTTTTTGTTATACAAGGGCCAACAATACCAATCCCCAGGCTTATTGTATGCTCAGCTGTGGGTAGAATATCTTCTTTGACCACACCAAAGCTATGTTGCATAACTATTTTTTCATGTTACTAATTAAATGTCAAAAGTGCTTTGAAATTATGTAAAGTATGTGTTAGTAACATAGACTTTATATTTTATAGAAAGATGTGAATTGGCATGCTTAAGCTTCATCAATGTGTTTGTCTTCATATTAAGGACAGGATAAAGTAAATGGATAAATGGATAGATGGAAGATACAAGAAGAAAGCAATGGTACCTAGAAGATGAGAGTATAGCAGTGTTAGTCACTTAGTCGTGTCCGACTCTTTGTCCGAGACCCCATGGACTATAGCCCGCCAGGCTCCTTTGTCCATGGGAGTCTCCAGGCAAGAGTACTGGAGTGGGTTGCCATTCCCTTCTCCAGGGGATCTTCCTGACCCAGGAATTAAACCTAGGTCTCCTACATTACAGGCAGATTCTTTACCATCTGAGCTACAGGGAAGCCCCAGATGATGAGAGATGATAGACAAATATATTTAAGATTAAAAATAACATTTCTGTATGCTTTTACATCTGATGTTTGCAAGAAACCTCTAACAATAACAATTTTCCATTTCAAAAGTAAGAAAACTGTAGTTGAAAGAAATTAATCACCCAATTCACAGAACTAGTGCCATCAGAAATCAAATCCATGTCTGTTCTCACACTCTTGGCCTCTCTAGCCCATCTTAACATCAGATTTTGTGTCAGAATAAGAGACAAACTTGATATTGTGACAAGTGAGAAGCAGAGTTGAGGCACAGGGTTCCATAAGAAAAGATGCAGTATAAGGGCCAGGGTTCACAGCCCTGACAGGGGGCATTTGGGAAAGGAAGGGGTACTCATGGGAAAAGTAACCCAGGGATCTAAGCCATCTCAAAATTGTCTAGGATGAGTGCTTACCTGTAGTATAACCAAAAAAGAAGAAATGTGTGTTATGTGACATTAAAAGACAGTGTAGCCCAGCTCATGATATTATATTACACTGTGCATTGTATCACGATCTAGGTTTGCAGATCCATTGCTTATGAAATGTTTGCTACTTCCTCCCACCTTTCACTCCACCCCCACCCCTAAAACTGCCTTTGCCAAGAATCAGTTTCTTAGTGAGGATTTATGATCATAGCTCTAAAGTGGTCCGTAGGGGAGCGCCAGAAGCTCATTTTCCCTGACACATCAAATATGTACACGCCACAAAATCAGCTACCTAGTGAGTTAAAACCCCGTAATTGCCATAGTGATGGGAAAATTCCTCAAGCAGATTTGGTTAGCCATAGTAACAAGACTTATAACCTTTATGAAGGCCTTTGGGCCCTAATTATTCAGCAGCTGCTGCCAGGGATAAAACTAACCCACGTCTACAATAGTTAATTTACATTTCCCTTCCCCTGAAGCAGGCTATCTTACTCATGGTTGTACCTGACCTATTTCTGAAGCCCTCAGCCCCTATCAGTAACAAAACTCCCTCTCTTGTCTTCCAACTTGAAGAAGAAAAATTGTGATTAATAATATTTAACAAATCTAAAGACCTTTAAAAACATAAGATTAAAAAAACCATATAGAAGGATAAACTCTGGCTACTATCTAGCTGAGTAGTATTGATACATGATGTCATCAAGCAATTCCTTACTGGGTCAAATTTTGCCGTCTATGAGGTCGCACAGAGTCGGACACGACTGAAGTGACTTAGCAGCAGAGGCAGCAGCAAGAAGTCACTGCCATGAGAGGAGTTGCTTTGATAAAAGATCCATCAAAGATGATTACCCAGACATCTCAGTTTGGTTAAAATCACCACCGTCTATTAGTTGCTTTTTGTGGGAATGTCAGATCTGAGAGTAGTTCCCTGGCATTTGTTGTCACACTGATTCGGCATCAGAGAAAGAAGTTCTCTGAAAGAACTGAGCACTTCTGTAACCATTTCTTCTGACTTTTTTCTTGCGGTGGAGATGTAGTTTGTAGGCTAGATCATTACTCAAAACATTGCACAGATGTTTTCTTGAATAATATACTCTCCAGCCCAAGGCTTAAGATGTTGAACATCTTAATAATACTGAAACAATGATCAGTATTATTTTGGACCATAGAATAGTATCTGTTATCTGTAGTCAGGAGAATTAGAGTACAAGGATAGCACATCTCTTCCTTCTCAGATGTCTCTTCAAAACACAGATGCTCTGTTTCCATTCAATATCACTTTCTTTCTTTCTTTTTTTAATTGACCAGGGAAAAGAAGGGGAAAATGAAGCTTGTTTTTGTTTCCTTTGGGGGAAATGCAAGAATGAGTATGAGTGGGGATGAATTCACTGACATATATCTGAGTGTACACATGTGCTTGCATACGTGTGTGGGTATGTGTGTACTATATATATATATATATATATATATATATATGTATGGGGCCACCACTTCATGGGAAATAGATGGGGAAACAGTGGAAACAGTGCCAGACTTTATTTTTCTGGGCTCCAAAATCACTGCAGATGGTGACTGCAGCCATGAAATTAAAAGACACTTACTCCTTGGAAGGAAAGTTATGACCAACCTAGATAGCATATTCAAAAGCAGAGACATTACTTTGCCAACAAAGGTTCGTCTAGCCAAGGCTATGGTTTTTCCTGTGGTCATGTATGGATGTGAGAGTTGGACTGTGAAGAAGGCTGAGTGCGGAAGAATTGATGCTTTTGAACTGTGGTGTTGGAGAAGACCCTTGAGAGTCCCTTGGACTGCAAGGAGATCCAACCAGTCCATTCTGAAGGGGATCAGCCCTGGGATTTCTTTGGAAGGAATGATGCTAAAGCTGAAACTCCAGTACTTTGGCTACCTCATGCGAAGAGTTGACTCATTGGAAAAGACTCTGATGCTGGGAGGGATTGGGGACAGGAGAAGGGGACGACAGAGGATGAGATGGCTGGATGGCATCACCGACTCGATGGACGTGAGTCTCAGTGAACTCCGGGAGTTGGTGATGGACAGGGAGGCCTGGCGTGCTGTGATTCATGGGGTCTCAAAGAGTCGGACATGATTGAGCGACTGAACTGAACTGAACTGAACTGATTATATCTATTGGAAGGACTGGGTACATAATTTATAAGGCCCAGTACAAAATTAAAACATGGGGCCCATTGTTAAAAAAATATTAAGAATTTTTTAAAATTAATTTTATTGGAGTATAGTTGCTTTACAATGTTGTGTTCATTTCTACCATACAGCAAAATTAATCAACCATATATATGTTAATATATATAGTGTATTATTAGTCGCTCAGTCATGTCCAATTCTTTTCAACTCCATGGAACTCTAGATTTGCCAGACTCCTCTGTCTGTGGGATTGTCCAGGCAAGAATACTGGAGTGGGTTGCCATTTATTACTCCAGGGGATCTTCCTGACTCAGTGATCAAACCTGGATCTCCTGCATTGCTGGAGAATTATTATTATTTTTTTTTTCAGGAGAAGTCTTTATTGTCTGTGCAACCAGGGAAGCCCTGTTAATACATATGCTGCTAAGTCGCTTCAGTCGTGTCCAACTCTGTGTGACCCCAGAGATGGCAGCCCACCAGGCTCCCCTATCCCTGGGATTCTCCAGGCAAGAACACTGGAGTGGGTTGCCATTTCCTTCTCCAATGCATGAAAGTGAAAAGTGAAAGTGAAGTCGCTGAGTTGTGTCCAACTCCTAGCGACCCCATGGACTGCAGCCTACCAGGCTCCTCCGTCCATGGGATTTTCCAGGCAAGAGTACTGGAGTGCGGTGCCATTGCCTAAAACCCCTCCCTAATGAGACCATTAGGAAGCACAGGAAACTCTACTTGATACACTGTGTAAACTGAATGGGAAGGAAGTCCAGAAGGGATGGGAAAGTATTAAGAATTTAAGAGGGGTGACCACAGAGCATTAAACTAAGCCCTGGGCCCCCTTTGACTGTACTGGACACATATCCATAGAGCTTTTCCTGTCTTTTGACTTCTCAGTAAATAACTAGCCGGAGACTGGATCTCCCTTCTTTAGCTTGCTGAGATAAATGACTCAAGTGAGATCTGTTAGAATTCAGCTAATTTCTAATGTTAAACCAGGGTGTTTGGAGATGGGGTGTGGGGAAAACAAGAAAGGCCCCTGGTTAATATGCAGCAAGAACCTTTTGTTGGGTGATGGTAAGCTGAATGCAAGAGGGAAAATAAGGCTGGTGCCGCCTTGTCAGTGATTTAATTATTTTCCCATCTACACTTGTTTTTGAAGCTTATCAGAGCAAAGTACTGTGGGCAGCCCAGCTGTCACTGTTATCATTGTGGCTCCGAGTGTTGTAGTCCTGATTCCCATTGTAATGCAATTAATCTTTTGCTTTGCGCTAATGGATGAACAAGCATATTTACTGCAGCATAAAATTCTAATTATTTTTTGAACAGATGCATAAAGGGAATGTAAATTAATGGCAAGTGACAATTGTGATAAATGCACACTATCTCTTTAAATGTCAGAGTTCCTGTGGTGTAGAGTGAGCCCATGCTTGGATGTAAAAGCTGCCCTAGTCTCATCGACCTGTGTGAGGAGGCAGAGTCACGCTCAGAATCTATTTTGAGAGAGTGACTTGTGCTTTTAGACTACAGCGCCTTCCCAGGTGGTGCTAGAAGTGAAGAACCCACCTGCCAATGCAGGAGACTTAAGAGATGTGGGTTTGATCCCTGGGTTGGGAATATCCCCTTTAGAAGGAAAAGGCAACCCACTCAGTATTCTTGCCTGGAGAATCTCTTGGACAGAGGAACCTGGTGGGCTAACGTCCACAGGGTTGCCAAGAGTTGGACATGACTGAAGCCGACTAAGCTCACTTGAGCTGGTGCTACTACTGTTTTTAAAATTTTTATTTTATTTATTATTACATGTTGTAACCCAGTTCCTATAAAAATAGCAAAAACTTATTAGTTGAGCTTTTTCTCTATATTCATTACTGATGTATTTTCACAAAAATTATCTTATTACAAACTTTTAAAAATTGCAACAGTATGGAGAAACTTGACAACATAATTTGAGCAAAAGAGGCCCAATAAAAATAGCAGGGTTGTATGATTCTGTTAGGGGAAGCACACTGATTGAAACCACCCACCCTGGCCAGGCACCATAGTAACCATTTGCATGAGTTGTTTTATGACAGGAGATCCTGATAAGGAATAGGAACTAATAAGCCACCACCAACCGGAAGAGCTCGGGAAAGGTCGAAAGGAGACACCGCGTGTCCGTCCACTTCCCAGAATCCCTCTCGCTAGCATCCACCTTGGCTGAGCCATGCGTGCGCCACCAGGAAAGACTCTGAATTAGAATGACTGGCCAAAGACCACCCGGAAACTAATCCCATCACCATAAAACCCGAGACTGCGAGCCACGTGGCAGAGCTGTTCTCCTGGATTCCCTTACCCTACTCCTCTCCACCGGGTGCCCTTTCCTAATAAAATCTCTTGCTTTGTCAGCACATGTGTCTCCTCGGACAATTCATTTCCGAGTGTTAGACAAGAGCCCAGTTTCGGGCCCTGGAAGGGGTCCGTCCCCCTTCCTGCAGCAATTCCATTTACATAAAATTCAGTGACACTCAGAAGTAGATTCTTCTGTGAGAGGTTAGTAAAATAGTTCCCTTTGGACTGTGGAGTGATTGGAAGTGGTGCTTCTGAGGTCTGTTTCTCAATCTGAGCACTGGTGTCACAGATGTTTTTATTGAATTATAAAATTGAGTATATACACTTTTCTTCATGAATATTACACTTCAATAACAATTTTAAGTAAAAGCTTTTCATATTTTATCAGTGATATTGATTTTAAAACTGAGATGCAGAGTGGTTAAACCACAGACCAAGGTGGAGAAGATAAAGGGCAGAAAAATCCTTTGAAACCCATGTGTCCTTTAATTTCAAGGAGCAGCTTCTTCCTACATCATAAGGTTGATGTCTCAGCTTTCCTGTCTCGCCACATACAGTGAGCATCCGCACTGAAAGAGTTTTAACACAGCTCTGGGTATTTCACCATAGAAGAAAGTGCTGGTGCAGGGGGGGTGAGCTGAGTCTCCAACTCCCCCCACCTCCATCACCACGTTAAATTCTATTTACAATATTATTTTCAACACAGGAAAAACAGATAGATTTGTGAGGGGGAAAACCGCTACTGTTGGCAAGATCGCTTTGCTGGTTCATCATTACTGGGGTGAAATGCTTTCCATCCATTATTGCTCTGTCTTCCAGAGATGGTATTTCGTGTGCTAAATAGTCGTGATGCTACTGCTTTTGTGATGCACCAGTAGAGCTGTAAAAGATTTTGTTGGGAACAACCCCATTAAATTGTTATTCCCTTATGTGCATTTTTAGTACATCAAATTTCTATAACATGCCTCAAAGTCTGTTTCATACTGTCGTGCTCAGATTTCTGCCACATTTAGGCAACTCATCTCTTTCTTGTTTCTTTGTCCTTCTAAATGCCTCCATGCCCTTTTGATGACCTTTTCAATCTAGGTTTAGTACAGGGGTCCTGATAGGAATAACCCATGGATTGTTTGAGGTCTGTTCTTGTTAACCCCTTTCCTAGCTCCCGTGTTTCATGCCAAAGCCCTGAGGAACTGTGAACAAACCTGCCTTAACTTACTGTAAGATTCCAGAAATTCTACCTGGCTTAGCTTCCTTCTATTTACCTACATTCTCCTGCATTTTCTACCCTCAGTCTTTGGTACGTTGGTATCCTATTTTCGCTTCTTGCTCTTTGGTTTCATTTGAATTCAGTCATTCAGATTTCACATTGTCACCTTCATATAAACATTGCTGCTTGTATACCATGCATGCATGCTCAGCCGCTCAATCATGTGAGACCTCATGGACTGCAGCCTGCCAGGCTCCTCTGTCCATGGAATTTTTCAGGCAAGAATACTGGTGGGTCGCATTTTCCTCCTCCCAGAAATCTTCCCCACCCAGGGATCAAACCCATGTCTATTGCATCTCCTGAATTGGAAATGAGAGCATCTAGAATGAAAAGGAGGGCTTGCCCATTGGTTTAGCAGTAAAGAATCTGCCTGTAATGCAGCATACTCAGTTTCAATCCCTGGTTGGGACAGTCCCCTGGGGGATGACTTGGCAACCCACTCCAGTATTCTTGCCTGAAGAATCCCATGAACAGAGGAGCCTAGGGGGCTACAGTCCACAGGGTTGCAAAGAGTTGGATATGACTGAAGTGACTGAGCACAGAATGACAAAGAGGACTGGATCTCAGTCAGTTTTCCTTCATTTTTGATGATCTCCTTCAATTTCAGAGAATCCTGTCATTGCAATTTGGGATATTAGGCTGTGTCCATGAAAACTCACAGAACTCCAAGCAAAGTTGGATCCTATTTACACCTCAGTAGTAAGTAGAAATTACTGGAAAAGGACTTCTGTTTGGATTGGCTGTTCCATTCAGAGAAATGAGCCAAGCAGAGTCAAGTGGTTGCAAAAGTACCTCATAATGCCCTAATAAAAAGTGCAAAATAAAGTACTACACTGGAATGGAAATCATTTCACAGATAAAATGGCGCTATTACTTTTCGTGGAGCTCTTGACTTTTCAGCCTTTCTACTGAGAACTCATCAGAGTGAAAATAAATTCTTTCATCTCCTACTTTTTAACATTTCAAATTAATTTAGGAGTGCTGAGGAAAAATGAATAATAATCCTCTTAGTTGGAAAAATCATGAATTGCAAATCTTTTTATCTTTGCTCTGTCATATAAAAAAACCTAATGTATATATATGCCATATATTTTATATTCTTTGATATATTTGTATGTTGATAGTGTGATTTAAAATATAAAACACTGATGGTTTAGCTAACATTGTAATTTATATGTGAGCTCAGTCACTCAGTTGTGTCTGAGTGACTCTGTGAACCCATAGACTTTAGCTTGCCAAACTCCTCTGTCCATGGACTTTTCTAGGTAAGAATACTGGAATGGGTTGCCATTTCCTACTTCAGGAGATCTTTGACACCTCCTGCATTGGCAGACGGATTCTTTACCACTGAGCCACCTGAGAAGTCCAGATAATTCATATACAACAGTATTATTCAAAATATTAGAATACTAATGTAGTTATAAATTTGAACAAAGGTACTTAAATGCTATTTGTAGAGTTTTTAATAACAAGAAATGTGCTGAATATGATGCTAAATGGAAAAACACAAGATAAAATGTTGTATATACAATTTGAGCATATCTATACCTTCTAAACTTCTACAATAAGCATATATTTCACTGATAATAGGGGGGGTTCCCCAATGGCTTAGTAGGGTAAAGAATCCACCTGCAATGCAGGAGCAGTAAGAGACGCAGGTTTGATCTTCGGGTCAGGAAGATCCCCTGGGGGAGGAAATGGCACCCCACTCCATTATTCTTGCCTGAAAAATCCCATGAACGGAGGAGCCTGGTGGGCTACATTCCAAAGGGTCACAAAGAGTTTGACAGGACTGACTGAGCATGCATAGCAAGAAGATGCACATTGATGATACACAGGAAAAAAATAACAAGCAAAAATCATTGCTTTTAATGTTTAGAAATAAAAAATAATTATTGCCAATTCTTAATGAGTTGTCACTACAAAAAAAGATCAGACTGTGCTTTGATACTGAATCAGGCCAAGTATTTTAGTTTTGCAAATAACTTATTGGTAAACAGGTCAGAGCTAATCCCCCTAATTTGCATTTGCATTGTCCTCTTTAAAGACAGAAGTCAAAGAAATTAACTCTTCACCAGCCACACCTCGAAGACTCATTACTCAGGCAAACAGAACTCAGTGGAGAATACAGAGCTTCTCTCATGTAAAATTACATAAACAGTATATATATTTTAGAAATATAAGTCATTAGTCTTACACATTAAATGTTTATCAGACACATTTAGTTGGAATCTAAATTGGACCCAAGTTGAGAGAAAAGGAGCTGAGAAATGAATGTCACAATTCTGGACAGTAATCTCAGTTGAAATTTCTATATGTCTTAAGAACTCGTGCAAAATAACTGGTTATATTTGATGGAGAGTTGGTACCTTGGTGATTGCACTTTGAAGAAGTCTTCCTGAGAGCATCCCCTGAAGGAACCCTGTGCTGCTCTAGTTAGGCCCTCCCTGAAGCAGATTCCTTACATAAAGTAGACATAAGTGGGACTTTGAGGATGGTATTATGTTCTGCATTTGAGTGCTGAACCACTTGCCCCTCCATACACTAGTCTTCCACCAGTGGTTAAAATTGGAGAGTCAAAATGAACTGGCCCTTCTATGTGAAGGGGAGGCTTATTTTCTTTTTATTTCTGTTTGATTGGAATGCTCAGTGTCTGAAAGAAGAGGATGAATCGAGAAAGTTTAGTGAGCTAGAATCTCATTGAACAGACATTCTTAGATCACTTTATTCCCGGTTTTCTTTTGCAGAATGGAATTCTTTGCTATGGTTAGAATTGATTATTAAATGGATTTTCATGTTCATGGCTCATAGACTGTTATTGCCAGGCTTAGTTAGAGGTCTCAAGTGCTTTCTTTTTGGCTGTGTTTTTCAATAAAAGGGTCCTTCTGGTGGCTTCAATGCAGGAGACCCGGCTTTGATCCCTGAGTCAGGAAGATACCCTGGAGAAGGGAATAGCTACCCACTCCAGGATTCTTATCTAAAAAATTCCATGAACAGAGGAGCCTGGCAGGCTGCAGTCCATGGGGTCACAGAGTAGGACACAACTGAGAGACTAACATTTTCACTTTTTTACTTCATAAAAGTTACATTTTCATTTCAAGACCAACTGCTAAAATAGTGACTGGGAAGATAGAGTGTGAATGGTTCCCTTTCTAGAACATTTCTTTGCAGGTCTAGTTATGGCAGAATGATTTGACTGCATAAATTTTCTACATTAGAGACTATGTGCTTAGCCACGATAGTCTAATCATTTAGAAATTAGAAGGAAGCTAACCAAGAGACTATGGCCCTTGGGTGGTTTTAAAAACATAGAAAACAAAAGCTTCTTTTATAATCTGAAGAAATTTATGATTTAGTAGAGAAGTGAATAGTAAGTAGGCAAAAAGTACTTTCAGTATGCTTCATGACTAACAGGGAACTCCTAATATTTTTTTTTTAGTTAATGCCAGTACTTTACTAGAATCTGCTTGGCATGCTGACTAGATAGAGCAGAGGCTAAATGGATCAACTCTGCAGTGGTTACTCATTTATACATACAGGCTGAGTGATAGATTTTCAAATAAACAAATATCTAGTTTTCAAAGTCTCGGATACAATCCTCAAAGTACAGCAGGATAATAGATTTGTTGAACACAGTGATGAATTATCAAGCAAGGCAGAGAACATTCTTCAGAAATGTGGAATAGGAAGTAGAAATAAGGTATTCTGTATGAGCTAAGTAAAAAGATAGTTTGTTGTATCAAACATATTTCCTTAATTTTGCAGATGACCTCTTGGGCTCATGCCAGATTCAGAGAGCTGCACGTGACAATTCAGTTCAACTAAGCAGATCACTTGCTTTGAGCATCAACTTTTTGCCTGCTTCTAAGTTAGATGCCAGGGATTCCATTACTGAAAAAAATCAGGGATCTTATCTCCGGGAGCTTATAGACTAGGGTAGTGACAGAACCGTTAGGAGAGTGTGTACCTGATTATTTTTGACTTGATCAAAGCTACATTCTGCAAATGGTAAATTCAAAATGAATATATTTTAAGCCTCTTGTGAGTATTCAGTATACTATTTGCAGAAAAATACAACTGTCTTCAGATGAGCAGCTATTTCATGGGTGCAGTCACCATCCACAGTGATTTTCAAGTCCCCCAAAATAAAGTTTGTCACTGTTTCCATTGTTTCCCCATCTATTTCCCATGAAGTGTTGGAACTGGATGCCATGATGTTAGTTTTTTGAATGTTAAGTTTTAAGCCAGCTTTTTCACGCTCCTCTTTCACTTTCATCAAGAGGTTCTTTAACTCCTCTTTGCTTTCTGTCATTAGGATGGTGTCATCTGCATATCTGAGGTTATTGATATTTCTTCCAGCAATCTTGATTTCAGCTTGTGCTTCATCCAGCCTGGCATTTCACATTATTTACCCTGCATAGAAGTTAAACAAGCAGGGTGACAGTATATAGTCTTGATGTACTCCTTTCCCAATTTTGAAGCAGTCAGTTGTTCCATGTAAGGTTTGAACTGTTACTTCTCGACCTGCATACAGGTTTCTCAGGAGACAGGTAAGGTGGTCAGGTATACCCATCTCTTTAAGAATTTCCCACAGTTTGTTGTGATCCATACAGTCAAAGTCTTTCAAGGAGTCAATGAAGCAGAAGTAGATGTTTTTCTGGAATTCTGTTGTTTTCTCTACGATCCAATGGATGTTGACAATTTGATGTCTTGTTCCTCCGCCTTTTCTAAGTTCAGCTTGTACATCTGGAAGTTCTCAGTGCATGTACTATTGAAATCTAGCTTGAAGAATTTGAATATAAGCCTACTAACATCCAAAAAGAGTGTAATTTTCCAGTACTTTGAACATTCTTTGGCACTGCCCCTCTTTGGGGCTGGAATAAAAAACTGATATCTTCCAGTCCTGTGGCCACTGCTGAATTTTTCAAATTTGCTGACATATTGAATGCATTACTTTAACAGCATCATCTTTTAGGATTTGAAATAGTTCAGCTGGAATTCCCTCACCTCCACTAACTTTGTCCATAATAATGCTTCCTAAGGCCCACTCTAGAACGTCTGTCTCTAGGTGAGTGACCACACCATTGTGGTTATCTGGGTCATTAAGACCTTTGTTTTGTATGGTTTTTCTGTGTATTCTTGTCACCTCTTCTTAATCTCTTCTCCTTCTGTAAGCTCCTTACAACTTCTGTCCTTCATCGTGCCCATCTTTGCAGGAAATGTTCCCTTGATTGTTCCAATTTTCTTGAAGAGATCTCTAGTCTTTCCCATTCTATTGTTTTCCTCTACTTCTTTGCTTTGTTCATTTAAGAAGGGCTTCCATGATGGCTCACTGGGTAAAGAATCTGCCGGCAATACAGGAGACACAGAAGACATTAGTTTGATCCCTGAGTGAGGAAGATCCCCTGGAGCAGGAAAATTGCAACACACTCCAGTATCCTCTCCTGGGAAATCCCATGGACTAAGGAGCCTGGAGGGCTAATGTCCAAAAAGTCACAAAGAGTCAGACATGACTAAGGTATAGTCATGGCCCACTTAAAAAAAAAAGATAAGCAGCAGGAAATTTTTGCCTGAGAATAGTTTAGTATTTGATTTCATTTTCTGATTACATAATATAAGCTATGCCCACAGTTTCTGTTCTTCATTAATTCTTTTACAAATCAGTCCTCATAAAATGCAAATTTCAAACTAATTCTTTTTTCTTTCTCTTTTCCCTACAACTTTTGAAACATAATATAGAGTCTTACATCTGTATAATTAGTCTTTGGGGGAGTGTCATCTTTATTTTATCACATCTGATTCATATGTTCCAAGTTCATGGTACCCCTCAGGAAATCTGCTTTATAAGAACTGTGGCAGTATCAAAACATCTATCTTTCACCCATCCTATGGGTTTAAGATTGAACTTCTGAAATGTAACCTCCAGAGCAGATGCCAAACACCAAGGCCTAACCTCAATATCGTATAATGGAATGACGGTCAATGGATTATGGTAGGGGATCAGAATTTGTCTCTATTTTTGTGACACTGTGATTTTAGAGGAATCTTTTTCCTCCTCTTCTTAACATTTTGTCATTTAGTGTCTTTCCCTGGAGCTGTGTGTAAAGAAGCACTCTTGCCTTACAGCTCTTTTTTTTTTTGCCTCACTCTCAGCAATGCTTAACCAACTGGCGTGTGAATAAGAGGGTAAATCATTTAACTGTGTAAAAAGATGAATGTTCACATGGGAATCTTACAACACTTAAAATAACTCTTCTAGAAGATTTTTTACTGATGTGGACTTTGGAGCTATAGACATGAATTTGAGACATGGAAATAAAATACTGAGAAGCCATTTATGAACTGTTTTTGAGTTACAAAGGGCATAGCAATAGGTTCGGCCATTTATGAGACTAGCAAGTAAAGCCATATTCCAGACTGGCCTCTAAAAGAGCCCTCTAAGTACAGTCTACTAACGCTTGTCACATGAAAGAGCTGTCTCCCTTTTACATTCTTGCTGTCTCATAAACTATGACAAATACACACAAAAATTCTTTAAGGAATTTGAGGAAAAAATATGTAGATACTTCATAAACAAGTTCATCATTCAGTTTTTGAAATGATTCACAAAAAAAGTTTATATAGCAAAAGTTATTTTTATATAATTAGAAAAATGTGTAATTCATAAATGTTGAGATCCAAAGAGACAAATTTGACATTTCTGGGAAGGCAAATTGGATAGATTTTTCATGTAACAGATGCAACAGATACATGGAGTCATTCATAATCTGTTGAGTTCCTATTATCTTTACATTCATTTTTTATTTTGTTCATTTGTTCAACAAGCACTATGTACTTGAGAATTGTGCTAAGTTCTGGAATACCTGTGAGCCATGAGCCAATACCAAGACGGTGCCTGGCTTCATATATCTTATAATTATGTCCAAACATCTCCACCAAAAATCAAGGGAGAAGTCAAATATACAGTTCTTGCTGTATAGCAGAGGAAATGAATACAATAAGGATGATGTGCTGTGATGTTAGAGGGACATAAGAGATAACATGATAATATTGTAGAGAAATTGCTCAGTTTGAGGATTTCACAGAAAGCACTCTGGAAGAGGTGGACTGTGTCATGAAAAATATCTTGAGAGACCATACGGTACGCTCACTCCTTCATTCAGTTAGTAAACGCTGGCTGCCACATTTGAACTAGGGGGCTAGTCACAGGAGAACCTAGGAAGGAATAAGACAAACACATGCACTCTGAGGAATTTCATAGTCTGGTACACCTAGTTTATGGATACAGCCATGAAAGGAAAACAAATTACAATAAAAGTTCTCTGGGAACTTACAGAGAAAGGAATATCACTATCAGAGAAAATGGAGTGATTGGAAAGAGTTACAAGGAAAGGGTCCTTATATCCAAGTCTTAAAAAAAGATATCAGATCAGATCAGATCGATCAGTCGCTCAGTCATGTCCGACTCTTTGCGACCCCATGAATCGCAGCACGCCAGGCCTCCCTGTCCATCACCAACCCCTGGAGTTCACTCAGACTCACATCCATCGAGTCAGTGATGCCATCCAGCCATCTCATCCTCTGCCGTCCCCTTCTCCTCCTGCCCCCAATCCCTCCCAGCATCAGAGTCTTTTCCAATGAGTCAACTCTTCATATGAGGTGGCCAAAGTACTGGAGTTTCAGCTTTAGCATCCTTCCTTCCAAAGAAATCCCAGAGCTGATCTCCTTCAGAATGGACTGGTTGAATCTCCTTGCAGTCCAAGGGACTCCCAAGAGTCTTCTCCAACACCACAGTTCTGAAAGGTGAAGAGAAGAAGACAGACAGGTTACAGACCACAGGCTCCAAGACAAGACATGGTGGTAAAAATCACTGAGTTTTCTTTCTTCCTATGTATCCCAGACTTAGAGATGAGGAAGCTAGAAATACAGCCAGTGGGTACCTACAAACTGAAAAAAAAAAGAAAAGCCCAACAAATCATGCCAGTAAGACCAAAATCTTTTAGACAATAGGTGCTCTGTTCTAGCCAAATACTACAGAGAAAACTGTAACTTTTCCTCTTGCCTCTACTGACAACAGCAAAATCTGAGAGAAAAGTCAGGAGTTCCACGTTCACCAGGTTATAACAATGTATGCCAACCACCCCACCACCGCCGCCACCAAGGAGTTGTCAGAGAAGGCTGAATACAGAGCCAAGACATTGACCCCATCCTCCCAGCTGGATAGTGTCAAAAGAGGGCTGGTGTGGCTTTAGGACTTTTACCATTGTCCAGCAGTGAAAAGGCCACCTCCTTGGTGACCTCCAAGGTCACCTCAGTGATGGCTACAAGGGCAGCAGCAGTGAGGCCCACAGGTGCCTCTCAAAGTCTCTCCTAAACAGAGCTCTGCTGGGGAGCCGGAACTCTGAATTCCACCAAGCAGGAAGGAGGCGCTACCCTTCAAGTATCAACAAAGGGTTAGTGGAGACCTTAGATTCTATTTCTACTTGACTATAACTCTTTCTTCTTCTGCCAGAATACTGTTCAAAGAAGACAGTGATACAGTTTCATGGAGTATGCAATGCAGGAAGGCTTTAAGTGATTAAAAATTGGCTTCTTAGGGCTATATTTTAAACAATGATGAATATGTAAAATTTAAGTCTGGTGCTGGTGGGCTTTTAAGCTAAAAAAAAACAACACTGTGAAGAAGTAAGAACATAGGGCTGCTTTTCAGGGGTGATTTTTAAGCCATTTATATAATAAAATGCATCAATGAGCCATAGCAAATATGCTTGAAGCAAAAGAACAACTTGAAAGTATCAGCAGAGACATAGAAAATATAAAGAATGAATGGAAAATTTAGAACCTAGAAATAATCAATAACCACAATTATAACTGTGTGGATGGAAATGAGATCATCCAGGAAAAAAAAAAATCAGTGAATTTTAACATAAAACTAGAAATCAACCACCTGAAAAATCAGACAGAAAATAAATAGAAAAAAAAAATAATAACCTTCAGGGACCTACCTGACAACTATAAGAGAAATCTAACAGACACATCATTGGAATTCTTGAAGAAAATGAGAAAGAAGATGGACTGGAAAAAGAACTTGAAGAGATAATGGATAGAAAAATCCTCAAATTAGGCAAAAGTTATAAACCTAGACTCAAGAAGCTAAGCATACATACTCCAAAGAGGGGAGATTAAAAAAAGAAAAAAAAAAAAAAACAGACACAACATAAACTTCTGACCAGTAAAACAAAGAAAAGTCTTGAGAACAATAAGAGAGAAATGACATCTTACAGGGGAAAACAATTTGAATACTTGTAAAACATGGAGCCAAAAGAAAGCAGCATAATAATTTTTCAAGTGCTTACTGAAAAGAACTACCAATCAGAAATTATATATCTAGCCAAATACCCTTCGGGAATGCAGAGGAAACTAGACATTTTAAGATGAAGAAAAACTAAAAATTTGTCACCATCAGGCCTACATTAAAAAATGACTGAAGAAGGTTTTCCAAACAGAAATAAGATGAATGATGGATGAAGGAAGCGTGGAACATCAAAAAGGGAGGAAAAGCAGCTGAAAGAGTAAAAAGAATGAGTAAGTTCATACCTGTTCCTTCTCCTTTTGTGTTTTCCAAATTATGTTTGTTACATGGAACTAAAATTATAACACATTTTTGTTTTTCTCAATGTAAGTAAAGGAAATATTTATGAAAATTACATTACAAATGGGAGAGGCAGAGTACGCTTCACTTGAATGGTAATATATTGACACCAGAAGACTGTGATAAAATGTCATACTTATGATTGAATTCTGAAGACAGTAAAAATATTCTTTATCTACCTACCTATTGACTGATCTAATATATATATGTAAAAATATACACAAAAACTCGATAGAAAATCAATATGGAGTCTAAAAAATGTTCATTTAATTCACAGCAGAATAAGAAAAAGACAATTTAAAACAGGGAGTAAAAACAGGAAAGAATATCAAATAATAGACAAGCCCTAATATATCAATAATTGTATTAAGTGTTGATGGTAAATTTAAATTCAGTAATTGAGGAACAGATGTGGAAGGGTGGGTTAAAAAGCTTAACCCAACTATGTGATTCCCACAAAAAATTCATCTCAAATAGAACAATATGAATAAATTGAGAGAAAAAGTGAAAAAAATTTATATCATGCAAACATGAATTAAAAGAAAAAGAGTGTCTATATTGATATCAGATAAAGTAGATGTTAGAGTAAAGAAAATTACCAGAGTCAGATAAGAACACTACATAATAACGAAAGGAAAGTCCCCCATAAAAGACATGTGTGTGTACCAAACAACAGAACTTCAAAATACGTGAAGTAAAAATTGTGTAACTAAAAGGAAAAATAGACAAAAATTAATCTTATAGCTGAAGGCCGTGGTTTTACTCTCTCAGCAACTGAAAGAAAATTAGGTGGAAAATCAACAAGTTGTGTCTGACTCTTTGCGACCCTGTGGACTGTAGCCCACCAGGCTGCTCTGTGCATGGGAATTTCCCAGGCAAGAACACTGGAGTGGGTAGCCTTTTCCTTCTTCAGGGGATCTTCCTGACCCAGGAACTGAACCTGGGTCTCTTGCATTGAAGGCGTATTCTTTACCGTCTGAGCCACCAGGGAAGCTCTATCCTTAAGTTGATAGAAATATTTTATGTCTTGCCTGCATCAATGTCAATATCCTATTTATGATATCATACTAGTTTTGTATGGTGTTATCATTGGGAGAGATTGATAAAGGATACATAGGGTCTCTCTGTATTATCTTACAAAATCACATGAATCTACAATTATGTCAAATTAAAAAGGTTAGTTCTAACAAGTACAAAATGATAGGAAAACATGTCTAGGAAAGAAGGGCATTACATCTCGAGGTAAAACAGACATTAATAACATTTTAGGAAGAATTTGAAAGATGTGGAATAGTAGTGAGATGATTGCTTAACAAATGACATAGGAAAGTGATTCCAGACTTAAATTGGGAGAGTGTGTCATGGTCTCTATTCAGAAATAGTACACTGTTTAGCGGGGGACATAGAGTAGCAGAATTAGAAGAAATAACCTTGAAAGCTAAGTTAGTTTTATTTAGAAAATAAAATCTGGAAATTAGAATTAAACTAGAATATCCTGGCATTATCTTGATATCCTTCAAATTGATTAATTTAGAATGATTGAATATTAGCAGAACTTGCTGTGCTAAAACCAATGCTTAGTCCCCTTTGTTTATTATATAAAGCCATACAAAGTATATAACACTTTAATATCATTTTGTATCTTTCTGAACCACGAGATAGAGTATGAACCAATTATCTAATCTTCTTATAGTGTTAACAGTTAAATTAATGGTGCATAAAAAGAATGTAGTCATTTATTTACACTAAATTGTGAGAAACAAAATTGTGACTGATGACTGCTTAAAATGTGCTTTTAAGTGCATTTTCTGGCTTTAAGACGTCCAGATAAAAACGACGACATTGGCTCTGTCTACATCAAAGTGAATAAATCAATCCACTCTTAATGGGCTGAATTTGCAATCCCCAAATTAGTCTTCCTAAACTACATGACTCCCTACTCCGCAGTGAAGCTGGCCAACAAGGTACCTTTGGTCAAGTTACAGAGTTTCACTCCTCAGAACTGTGCTGACTATTCTAATGTAGAATGGAATTCGGTGTAACCAGCCCATTGCTCTTTAGAATTTGCAATGTTAGCAGGAGCACAGTGTATTTTGTAGGTAAAGTCAGCAATTGTAGCACTAAACTGCACTTTGAAACAAATGGCAGAGTCGCACTTTTGAGACCATAACTGCTGATATAACTTTCTGCTCTCTAAGCATAGGTCAAACCTGAGAATCAAAACCAGAGGGAAATGTTAGGAGAAGCAGCCATGAATTTCATGCTTACTTGACTATGAGCCTTAAGTTAAATTTTATCTTCCCTTTGAAAGAGGAATCTACATGTCATTGTGTTTGTGTAAATAAAATTATATATAGCATATATAATCTATAAGTATATATATATATTTTTTAAATTTTATTTTATTTTTAAACTTTACATAATTGTATTAGTTTTGCCAAATATCAAAATGAATCCATCACAGGTATACATGTGTTCCCCATCCTGAACCCTCCTCCCTCCTCCCTCTCCATACCATCCCTCTGGGTCGTCCCAGTGCACTAGCCCCAAGCATCCAGTATCGTGCATTGAACCTGGACTAGCATCTCATTTCATACATGATATTTTACCTGTTTCAATGCCATTCTCCCAAATCTTCCCACCCTCTCCCTCTCCCATAGAGTCCATAGGACCGTAAGTATATATTTAAAACATGTATGTGCATGTGCTCAGTCCCTTTAGCCGTGTCTGACTCTGTGTCGCCAAAGACTATAGCCTGTCAGGCTCCTCTGTCTATGGGATTTTCCCTTGCATCTCCTGCATTGCAGGCAATTTCTTTACCACTGAGCCATGAAAGAAGCAAAAAAGCTATACATACACACATACACACAGATACACACAAACAATATAAGCTTTCAACATGTAAGGGGCATATACTTCTCATACTTTCATGCCCAGTTACACTAATAATAAATATAAAGTGCATGCATGTATGCTAAGTTGCTTCAGTCGTGTCTGACTCTCTGAGACTCCATGGACTGTAGCCTGCCAGGCTCCTCTATCCTTGGGATTCTCCAGGCAAGAATACTGGAGTGGGTTGCTGTGCCCTCCTCCAGGGGATCTTCCCGACCCGGGGATTGAACCTGCATCTCTTATGTCTCCTTCATTGGAAGGTGGGTTCTTTACCACTAGTAAAGTACCCACATATAAAGTAGGGTTTAAGAAAGTAATACAGAAGTAGAAAATTATTAATTTTAATGAAAACTTGTGGTATTTAAAATTAAGTGAACTGAATGGTGATTTGCTGTGGGGAACATACAGTATATATTATCAGAATAGTATATATTATTAGAACATATAGTATATATTATCAGAATACCTAGGAGTGATTTGTGGATCCTCTTCTTAGTATATATTACATCCAAACTGCGGTCCATGGGCCAGCAGCCTCAGTGTATTTGAGGGTGTGTTAGAAAGGCTTATTCTCAAACCCAACCTCAGACCCCGTGAATCAGAATCTGAGTAATAACAAGATCTCCAGGTGGTTTTGTTTGTGCATTACGTTTAGAAGCACTGCTCTGAGTTGTGTATTCTCAATCCTTGTACTGGGGTTAATATCTTTAGTGCAGGAAGTCTGTGAGTGACAATATAGTAACATATGTGAAAGTGCCCTTTCAAGGAGAGAAGCAGCTTGAATTGAAATAGAAATGGAAAGCACAGTGAAGGGAGGCTGAGTTCGTCTCTGAACAGGCATCAGGTTGAGCCAGTCACTGAACTGTCTGTTTCGGCTCCACTTCTCTGTGACGTTGGGGCCCTTCCTTTGCCAGCTGCCTTGCTCTAAGTTCCTGCCAATGGGGAACAGTTGTAGGAAATTGAAAATCAGGAGGAGGGCAGAAAGGACTAGTTCTTTCCTTCATCTTTGTTCCTGTCCGCCTCATCTCAGCATCTCGGAAACATCCTTCACCTCGGTAGCAGCTGCTGTTTCCAGCCTCTAGCTTCCTTTGTTTTTTAAAAGTCTTCTCCACGTTTTTGTAACTGCAAGTGCTGCCCCTTATTCCCCCAGCCTTAAGGATGGCAGCTACTTTCTTCTGTCATCATCTCTTTTTCATTTAGTGCTTTCTTTTACTTTTCAGTCCTTGGATACATGTGTTAAGAAATTGCCTATATTAAATTATATCTATTGAAATGCACAGTCTGGCTTTGGTGTTCTTAAACAGATCATAACTGATATGAAGGCCAAAAAGCTGGAATAGCTAATTATAATACCTGGTGTTTTTTTTTGTTTTGTTTTTGTTTTATTTTTATTTTTATTTTATTTTTTAACCTTACAATATTGTATTGGTTTTGCCATATATGGAACTGAATCCGCCACAGGTATACATGTGTTCCCCATCCTGAACCCTCCTCCCTCCTCCCTCCCCATACCATCCCTCTGGGTCGTCCCATTGCACCAGCCCCAAGCATCCAGTATCGTGCATCAAACCTGGACTGGTGACTCGTTTCATATATGATATTATACATATTTCAATGCCATTCTCCCAAATCATCCCACCCTCTCCCTCTCCCACAGAGTCCAAAAGACTGTTCTATACATCAGTGTCTCTTTTGCTGTCTCGTATACAGGGTTATTGTTACCATCTTTCTAAATTTCATATATATGCATTAGTATACTGTATTGGTGTTTTTCCTTCTGGCTTACTTCACTCTGTATAATAGGCTCCAGTTTCATCCACCTCATTAGAACTGATTCAAATGTATTCTTTTTAATGGCTGAGTAATACTCCATTGTGTATATGTACCACAGCTTTCTTATCCATTCATCTGCTGATGGACATCTAGGTTGCTTCCATGTCCTGGCTATTATAAACAGTGCTGCGATGAACAGTGGGGTACACATGTCTCTTTCCCTTCTGGTTTCCTCAGTGTGTATGCCCAGCAGTGGGATTGCTGGATCATAAAGCAGTTCTAGTTCCAGTTTTTTAAGGAATCTCCACACTGTTCTCCATAGTGGCTGTACTAGTTTGCATTCCCACCAACAGTGTAAGAGGGTTCCCTTTTCTCCACACCCTCTCCAGCATTTATTGCTTGTAGACTTTTGGATCACAGCCATTCTGACTGGTGTGAAATGGTACCTCATTGTGGTTTTGATTTGCATTTCTCTGATAATGAGTGATGTTGAGCATCTTTTCATGTGTTTGTTAGCCATCTGTATGTCTTCTTTGGAGAAATGTCTATTTAGTTCTTTGGCCCATTTTTTGATTGGGTCATTTATTTTTCTGGGATTGAGCTGTAGGAGATGCTTGTATATTTTTGAGATTAGTTGTTTGTCAGTTGCTTCATTTGCTATTATTTTCTCCAATTCTGAAGGCTGTCTTTTCACCTTTGCTTATAGTTTCCTTTGTTGTGCAGAAGCTTTTAAGTTTAATTAGGTCCCATTTGTTTATTTTTGCTTTTATTTCCAATATTCTAGGAGGTGGGTGATAGAGGATCCTGCTGTGATGTGGTGCTGGGAAAACTGGTCAACCACTTGTAAAAGAATGAAACTAGAGCATTTTCTAACACCATACACAAAAATAAACTCAAAATGGATTAAAGATCTAAATGTAAGACCAGATACTATAAAACTCCTAGAGAACATAGGCAAAACACTCTCCGAAATACCTGGTGTTTAAATGTATTTTTTTCACAATGCCTTAAAATGAATCATGACTCTGTACTTATGTACAGATTCATGTACATAACCTGTACATAGTCATGTACATAATTCTTGTACATAAAATTTTTTAGGATTTTTAGGATTGTAAAATTTCTCCACTGTTTCACATAATATTTTATAACTTTGTGATATCCCTTAACAAATTCTTTGCTATACACTCACTAACCCAGAATTGATAATGCCAAGAATAAAAAGGACAGTGACTGATATTTATCAAGCACCTTATTCCAGGCACTTTAAATGGATTTTACATTTAATCCTTACCTAGAGTTTTTATTATAATCCTAATTTGACAGATGAGGACACTGAGGCTCCAATAGATTAAGTAACTTGTCTAAAATCACACAGCCAGAAGGAGGAGCCAAGATGGCGGAGGAGTAGGATGGGGAGAACACTTTGTCCCCCACAAATTCATCAAAAGAGCATTTAAACGTCAAGTAAATTCCACAAAACAACTTCTGAATGCCGGCAGAGGACATCAGGCACCCAGAAAAGCAACCCAACTCTTTGAAAGGAGGTAGGAAAAAATATAAAAGACAAAAAAAGAGACAAAAGAGGGAGGGACGGAGTTCCGTTCCGGGAAGGGAGTCTTAAAAAGAGAGAAGTTTCCAAACACCAGGAAACCTTCTCACTGCCGAATCTGTGCCGAGCTTTGGAAGCACAGAGGGCAACATGACAGGGAGAAAAAATAAACAAGTAAAACTCGCAGATTGCGAGCCCTACGGTAACTCCCCCAGCGGAGAAGCAGCGCAGACGCCTGCACACGCCATTAGCAAGCGGGGGCTGGGCAGGGAGGCGTGGCGCCGGCTGCATCGCTCAGAGTAAGAATCTGGCCTGAATACCCTGAGCACTATCTGAGCGAAATAATTTGGGCTAGCAAACCAGACTGTGGGATATCTACCATGCGAAAAGCCAGCCCTAACCTATGACACCGCCAGGCCCGCGCACGGAACAAAGGACTGAACAGAGATAGCCGGCTGCAGACCTTCCCCCTCTGGTGACAGGCAGCCAGAGCCGGAAGGGGGCAATCGCAGCCCCAGAGAGACATTATCTATAAAACTGTAAGCAGGCTTCTTTGCTAACTAAAACTTCTTGGGGGTCTGGATGGTCAACATCTGCCTGAGAAGGTGCGCTGGTTTTACGCCCAGATAACCAAGTGGTGGGGAGGCGATAAGTTGCAGCATTGGCGTTCGCCAAACACCTCATCACCTGAGCTGCTCGGACCTGGGAAGAGGACAAAATGCAGGCCCAACTGAGTCTGCGCCTCTGAGGACTACCCGAGTGCCTGAACCTGAGCGGCTTGGACCTGGGAGGTACATGCAGCCCAGGGCCGGCCTTGGATTGTTCTCGGTGGAACAACCTAGAGCCCGAGCAGTGTGGGCAGGGAGGCTACACGCGCCGTTAGTGGGGGCAGACCCAGTGTGGCTGAGGCACTGCGAGCGCACGCCAGTGTTATTTGTTTGCAGCATCCCTCCCCCCCCACTCCCGACAGCATGAAGTGAGCCTAAAAAAAGTCCCCTTTGTTTCAGGGCGGAAGCCAGACACTGAAGAGACCAGCAAACAGAAGAAGTTATGTGGTTACTACGGACTACATAGGCTACTATAGATAGAAATATAAGTCGGACCAAGGAACTAGCCAAAAATGAACTGAACCCACAATACAACAAAACCAGAGAAAGTCCTAGATATATTTTTACTATTTTTACGATCATTTTTCTTTCTTTCTTTCTTTTTTAATTAAAAAAATTTTTTAAGTCCTCTATTGTTCCTTTAATTTTCACTTTTATAACCTATTACTTTGCAAAAAAAAAAAAAAAGACCATTTTTTTCTTCTTCAGCAAACTTCATATATATAATATATTTTATTTTCTTTAACATTGTATTTTTGAAATTCCAAACTCTACTCTAGTTTTTTAATTTTAGCTTTTTGGTATATGTTATCAATTTTGTACCTACAGTTTTTTTTTATATAATTTCTGTGACTTTTTTTTTTCTGTTTCATTCTCTTCTTCTTTTATATAACATTGTATATCTGAAATTCCAAACTCTACTCTAGATTTTTAATTTATGCTTTTTTGTATTTGATATCAAATTTGTACCTATATTTTCTTTATAATTTTTGCGACATTGTTTTTGTTTGTTGGTTTTCTCTCTTTATGTTTCTTCTTCCTTTTTTTTAACATTGTATTTTTGAAATTCCAAACTCTACTCTAGATTTTTAATTTTTGCTTTTTGGTATTAGTTATCAATTTTGTACCTGTATTTTCTTTATAATTTTCGCGATCTTGTTTGTTTTTCTTTGTTCGTTTTTTCTCTCTTTCTTTTCCTTCTTCTTTTCTTTAACATCATATTTTTGAAATTCCAAACTCTACTCTAGATTTTTAATTTTTGCTTTTATGTATTTGTTACCAATTTTGTACCTTTAAGAACCCAATCTTCAGGACCCATTTTTCACTAGGGAGCGAGATTACTGGCTTGACTGCTCTCTCTCCCTTTGGACTCTCCTTTTTCTCCACCAGGTTGCCTGTGTCTCCTCCCTAACCCCTCTCTACTCTACCCAACTCTGTGAGCTTATGTGTGTTCCAGATGGTGGAGAACACTTAGGGAACTGATTACTGGCTGGATCTGTCTCCCTCCTTTTCATTCTCCCCTTTTATTCTTCTGGCTACCTCTGTCTCCTTCCTCCTTATTCTCTTCTCTGTATAACTCCGTGAACATCTCTGAGTGGTCCAGTTGTGGAGTGCACATAAGGAAGTGACTACTGGCTACCCCACTCTCTCCACTATTGATTCCACCTCATCTCATTTGGGTCACCTCTAACTCCCTCCTCCCTCTTCTCTTCTCCATGTAAAGCTGTGAACCTCTCTGAGTGACCCTCATAGTAGAGAAACTTTTCATCTTTAACGTAGATGTTTTATCAATGGTGCTGTATAGAAGGAGAAGTTTTGAAACTACTGTAAAAATAAGACCGATAACTGGAAGCAGGAGGCTTAAGTCCAAACCCTGACTCCAGGGAACTCCTGACTCCAAGGAACATTAATTGACAGGAGCTCATCAAACACCTCCATACCAACACTGAAACCAAGCACCACACAAGGGCCAACAAGTTCCAGGGCAAGACATACCAAGCAAATTCTCCAGCAACAAAGGAGCACAGCCCTGAGCTTCAAGATACAAGCTGCCCAAAGTCACCCCAAAACCATAGACATCTCATAACTCATTACTGGATATTTCATTGCACTCCAGAGAGAAGAAATACAGCTCCACCCACCAGAACACCGACACAAGCTTCCCTAACCAGGAAACCTTGACAAGCCACCTGTACAAACCCACACACAGCGAGGAAAAGCCACAATAAAGAGAACTCCACAAACTGCCAGAATATAGAAAGGACACCCCAAAATCAGCAATTTAAACAAGATGAAGAGACAGAGGAATACCCAGCAGATAAAGGAACAGGATAAATGCCGACCAAACCAAACAAAAGAGGAAGAGATAGGGAATCTACCTGATAAAGAATTCCGAATAATCATAGTGAAATTGATCCAAAATCTTGAAATTAAAGTGGAATCACAGATAAACAGCCTGGAGACAAGGATTGAGAAGATGCAAGAAAGGTTTAACAAGGACCTAGAAGAAATAAAAAAGAGTCAATATATAATGAATAATGCAATAAATGAAAATAAAAACACTCTGGAGGCAACAAATAGTAGAACAACAGAGGCAGAAGATAGGATTAGTGAATTAGAAGATAGAATGGTAGAAATAAATGAATCAGAGAGGATAAAAGAAAAACGAATTAAAAGAAATGAGGACAATCTCAGAGACCTCCAGGACAATATTAAACGCTACAACATTCGAATCATAGGTGTTCCAGAAGAAGAAGACAAAAAGAAAGACCATGAGAAAATACTTGAGGAGATAATAGTTGAAAACTTCCCTAAAATGGGGAAGGAAATAATCACCCAAGTCCAAGAAACCCAGAGAGTCCCAAACAGGATAAACCCAAGGCAAAACACCCTAAGACACATATTAATCAAATTAACAAAGATCAAACACAAAGAACAAATATTAAAAGCAGCAAGGGAAAAACAATAAATAACACACAAGGGAATTCCCATAAGGATAACAGCTGATCTTTCAATAGAAACTCTTCAAGCCAGGAGGGAATGGCAAGACGTACTTAAAATGATGAAAGAAAATAACCTACAGCCCAGATTATTGTACCCAGCAAGGATTTCATTCAAGTATGAAGGAGAAATCAAAAGCTTTTCAGACAAGCAAAAGCTGAGAGAATTCTGCACCACCAAACCAGCTCTCCAACAAATACTAAAGGATATTCTCTAGACAGGAAACACAAAAACGGTGTATAAGTTCGAACCCAAAACAATAAAGTAAATGGCAACGGGATCATACTTATCAGTAATTACCTTAAACGTAAATGGGTTGAATGCCCCAACCAAAAGACAAAGACTGGCTGAATGGATACAAAAACAAGACCCCTACATATGTTGTCTACAAGAGACCCACCTCAAAACAGGGGA
Source organism: Bos javanicus (assembly GCF_032452875.1). Taxonomy (NCBI): domain Eukaryota; kingdom Metazoa; phylum Chordata; class Mammalia; order Artiodactyla; family Bovidae; genus Bos; species Bos javanicus. Next base: position 72,202,419 of record NC_083882.1, on the reverse strand, counting down.
CACATACAGACTGAAAGTGAAGGGCTGGAAAAAGATTTTCCATGCAAATAGGGACCAAAAGAAAGCAGGAGTAGCAATACTCATATCAGATAAAATAGACTTTAAAACAAAGGCTGTGAAAAGAGACAAAGAAGGTCACTACATAATGATCAAAGGATCAATCCAAGAAGAAGATATAACAATTATAAATATATATGCACCCAACACGGGAGCACCGCAGTATGTAAGACAAATGCTAACAAGTATGAAAGGAGAAATTAACAATAACACAATAATAGTGGGAGACTTTAATACCCCACTCTCACCTATGGATAGATCTACTAAACAGAAAATTAACAAGGAAACACAAACTTTAAATGATACAATAGACCAGTTAGACCTAATTGATATCTATAGGACATTTCATCCCAAAACAATGAATTTCACCTTTTCTCAAGCGCACATGGAACCTTCTCCAGGATAGATCACATCCTGGGCCATAAAGCTAGCCTTGGTAAATTCAAAAAAATAGAAATCATTCCAAGCATCTTTTCTGACCATAATGCAGTAAGATTAGATCTCAATTACAGGAGAAAAACAAGTAAAAATTCCAACATATGGAGGCTGAACAACACGCTGCTGAATAACCAACAAATCACAGAAGAAATCAAAAAAGAAATCAAAATTTGCATAGAAACGAATGAAAGTGAAAACACAACAACCCCAAACCTGTGGGACACGGTAAAAACAGTTCTAAGGGGAAAGTTCATAGCAATACAGGCACACCTCAAGAAACAAGAAAAAAGTCAAATAAATCACCTAACTCTACACCTAAAGCAACTAGAAAAGGAAGAAATGAAGAACCCCAGGGTTAGTAGAAGGAAAGAAATCTTAAAATTAGAGCAGAAATAAATGCAAAAGAAACAGAAGAGACCATACCAAAAATCAACAAAGCCAAAAGCTGGTTCTTTGAAAGGATAAATAAAATTGACAAACCATTAGCCAGACTCATCAAGAAACAAAGGGAGAAAAATCAAATCAATAAAATTAGAAACGAAAATGGAGAGACCACAAAAGGCAACACAGAAATACAAAGGATCATAAGAGACTACTATCAACAATTATATGCCCAAAAAATGGACAACGTGGAACAAATGGACAAATTCTTAGAAAAGTACAACTTTCCAAAACTCGACCAGGAAGAAATAGAAAATCTTAACAGACCCATCACAAGCACGGAAATTGAAACTGTAATAAAAAATCTTCCAGCAAACAAAAGCCCAGGTCCAGATGGCTTCACAGCTGAATTCTACCAAAAATTTAGAGAAGAGCTAACACCTATCCTGCTCAAACTCTTCCAGAAAAGTGCAGAGGAAGGTAAACTTCCAAATTCATTCTATGAGGCCACCATCACCCTAATACCCAAACCTGACAAAGATTCCACAAAAAAAGAAAACTACAGGCCAATATCACTGATGAACATAGATGCAAAAATCCTTAACAAAATTCTAGCAATCAGATCCAACAACACATTAAAAAGATCATACACCATGACCAAGTGGGCTTTATCCCAGGGATGCAAGGATTCTTCAATATCCGCAAATCAATCAATGTAATACACCACATTAACAAATTGAAAAATAAAAACCATATGATTATCTCAATAGATTCAGAGAAAGCCTTTGACAAAATTCAACACCCATTTATGATAAAAACTCTCCAGAAAGCAGGAATAGAAGGAACATACCTCAACATAATAAAAGCTATATATGACAAACCCACAGCAAACATTATCCTCAATGGTGAAAAATTGAAAGCATTTCCTCTAAAGTCAGGAACAAGACAAGGGTGCCCACTTTCACCATTACTATTCAACATAGTTTTGGAAGTTTTGGCCACAGCAATCAGAGCAGAAAAAGAAATAAAAGGAATCCAAATTGGAAAAGAAGAAGTAAAACTCTCACTATTTGCAGATGACATGATCCTCTACATAGAAAACCCTAAAGAGTCCACCAGAAAATTACTAGAACTAATCAATGACTATAGTAAAGTTGCAGGATATAAAATCAACACACAGAAATCCCTTGCATTCCTATACACTAATAATGAGAAAACAGAAAGAGAAATTAAGGAAACAATTCCATTCACCATTGCAACGGAAAGAATAAAATACTTAGGAATATATCTACCTAAAGAAACTAAAGACCTATATATAGAAAACTATAAAACACTGGTGAAAGAAATCAAAGAGGACACTAATAGATGGAGAAATATACCATGTTCATGGATTGGAAGAATCAATATAGTGAAAATGAGTATACTACCCAAAGCAATTTATAGATTCAATGCAATCCCTATCAAGCTACCAACAGTATTCTTCACAGAGCTAGAACAAATAATTTCACAATTTGTATGGAAATACAAAAAACCTCGAATAGCCAAAGCGATCTTGAGAAAGAAGAATGGAACTGGAGGAATCAACCTACCTGACTTCAGGCTCTACTACAAAGCCACAGTTATTAAGACAGTATGGTACTGGCACAAAGACAGAAATATAGATCAATGGAACAAAATAGAAAGCCCAGAGATAAATCCACGCACATATGGACACCTTATCTTTGACAAAGGAGGCAAGAATATACAATGGATTAAAGACAATCTCTTTAACAAGTGGTGCTGGGAAAACTGGTCAACCACTTGTAAAAGAATGAAACTAGAACACTTTCTAACACCATACACAAAAATAAACTCAAAATGGATTAAAGATCTAAACGTAAGACCAGAAACTATAAAACTCCTAGAGGAGAACATAGGCAAAACACTCTCTGACATACATCACAGCAGGATCCTCTATGACCCACCTCCCAGAATATCGGAAATAAAAGCAAAAATAAACAAATGGGACCTAATTAACCTTAAAAGCTTCTGCACATCAAAGGAAACTATTAGCAAGGTGAAAAGACAGCCTTCAGAATGGGAGAAAATAATAGCAAATGAAGCAACTGACAAACAACTAATCTCAAAAATATACAAGCAACTCCTACAGCTCAACTCCAGAAAAATAAATGACCCAATCAAAAAATGGGCCAAAGAACTAAATAGACATTTCTCCAAAGAAGACATACAGATGGCTAACAAACACATGAAAAGATGCTCAACATCACTCATTATCAGAGAAATGCAAATCAAGACCACTATGAGGTACCATTTCACACCAGTCAGAATGGCTGCGATCCAAAAGTCTACAAATAATAAATGTTGGAGAGGGTGTGGAGAAAAGGGAACCCTCTTACACTGTTGGTGGGAATGCAAACTAGTACAGCCACTATGGAGAACAGTGTGGAGATTCCTTAAAAAACTGGAACTAGAACTGCCTTATGATCCAGCAATCCCACTGCTGGGCATACACACTGAGGAAACCAGAAGGGAAAGAGACACATGTACCCCAATGTTCATCGCAGCACTGTTTATAATAGCCAGGACATGGAAGCAACCTAGATGCCCATCAGCAGATGAATGGATAAGAAAGCTGTGGTACATATACACAATGGAGTATTACTCAGCCATTAAAAAGAATTCATTTGAATCAGTTCTAATGAGGTGGATGAAACTGGAGCCTATTATACAGAGTGAAGTAAGCCAGAAGGAAAAACACCAATACAGTATACTAACGCATATATATGGAATTTAGAAAGATGATAACAATAACCCTGTGTTCGAGACAGCAAAAGAGACACTGATGTATGGAACAGTCTTTTGGACTCTGTGGGAGAGGGAGAGGGTGGGAAGATTTGGGAGAATGGCATTGAAACATGTAAAATATCATGTATGAAACAAGATGCCAGTCCAGGTTCAATGCACGATACTGGATGCTTGGGGCTAGTGCACTGGGACGACCCCGAGGGATGGTATGGGGAGGGAGGAGGGAGGAGGGTTCAGGATGGGAGCACATGTATACCTGTGATGGATTCATTTTGATATTTGGCAAAACTAATACAATTATGTAAAGTTTAAAAATAAAATTAAAAAAAAAATAATAAAATAAAATCACACAGCCAGAAAGTTGTGAAATTGATTTTCAATCCATTTGTCTGACTGCAAAGCCCTAAGACCCTATAGCCATCTTTTCTAATCTTGTCTTCTTGTTTTCTGTTACTCTCATCCGTTCATTCCTCAACCAATATTAAACTACTACTCAATATTCAATATAAACTCAAACTACTCAACCAATATTAAAGCAATGCCTATTATGTTTCAGGCATTGGACTTGCAGGGATAAATTAATCATGGTTTCTGCCCTTAAGAATTTACTGCTTATTTGGATGATTTTAGTAAAGAGAGAAGTGTAAAATAACAGCAGAATTGCATATATACATTCCCGCTGAGTGTACAGTGGGGACAGACAGGGTTATGTGAACCATGCTTTTGAGAAGATCAAGCTATCTTGCACAGGGATGGGTTTTCATGAGGTTATAAAGGCAGTCCAGAAATATTCTTCAGAATTTCCAGGGGGTAGAGTCTGTCTGTCCTTCCAGATAAGGATATGGTCCTTCTAACATGATATTAGTGGTTTACAAACCGGGAGAGTCTACTGTTAGTAAATCTTTCCTTAGATGAAAAGCTGTACATTTATGGTATAAGTATTAATATATGTACAATATTAATAATATGTAATAGTTATTAAATCCTAAGCATTATTATATTTATGTATGTTCAATTATACTTTAAAGTCTGTATTAGATAAAAAATGATGTTTTCCTTATTCTATGTTTGAAGAAACTGAGGCATATACAGGTTGACTCAAATGGAGTCACGTAGCTGCTAAGGGCCAGCAGAGAGCCTGTTGTTATCACTATTAGTCTCCAGAACAGTGGTATCATCCTTAGGTCTAAAAAACATCAGGGCCACACTAAACATCAAATAATCCAGGAGCGGAAAGACCCCGCATTTCCTGAAAATAGCAGGTGCTTGTCTCCTTTTGAAATTTTGGGGAACAAGGGAAGACTTATCTGCTTCTGTCCTGCCTCTGTAATCTCTTTGCTTCTAACAGTTTGTATGCTTGGCCAGTTAAATTTAGAACTAAATCAAACCTTAAGGCTACTCGTGTGTGTTCAAGTGTAAACCCATACCTACCAGTGATACTGCATTCCTAGTCACTGCTCAAGCCGAGTTGCATGTTTGATCCTTCCTCTCTTAGCCTTGTAGAGTACTGTTCTCCTCCTCCACAAGTTGTCTTTCTCCCTTACAGAAAAACAGCCATCTGTTTTAGCCCTCTTATAAAAAGGAGGCTAATTAGATGGAGTCAGTTCAGATCTTGGTAAAATGGAAAAGTCACTAAAAATCAAGCTGCTTCCCCCATCTTTGCCTCGCTTCTGTTCTCTGGATCCACCGCTGGGTCCTCTCATTTTCATTTGGAACATTCTTGGCTTATTTGCTGAACTAGCTCTCAGAGGAAGCCAGAGAGATATGCAAATCTCATGTGTATCATCCCAGTTTGGCAGACCTTTGGTGGGCAGGCCACTTCCTGGGTCCTAAATGCCTCCTGATGAGTCTTTGGAGCAGGGGTTCATTACTCATTGATTGGGTATCTCTGCAAGCTCTGGGTAGCCTCCGACAGCCCCGTGAGTGATGCAGCAATCAGTTTCCTAACATTATTTAAGGGGGTTACTCCAGGAACTATAGCAAATTCAGGAGAACCCTAACTTAAAATCAATCTTTACTTCCCAGCTTCTGATACTGGCTGTAACTTGTCACTTAATTCTTAACACTGTAGGCTCTAGTATCCAGCCAGCTCTAGTAAGCATCTTCCTATGAAGGTAAACACCATGATTGTTACAAGTATTGCAATCTGGACTGTCCTTCCCACATATGGAAATCTCATCTCTTCCTTATGGCTCCACTAAAATGTCACTCCTATGAAAATGCCGGATGAAAAAGGCAGTGTGTAATTTTTCTGTTCTACAGAAGAGGCCTGTACAAAATGAGAGGTAGCATGGTTTGTGTTCTTTGAGTCATGGGGCAGGAACCAGGGCAGCTTAGGTACTCAAAAAATCTTTGTTTATTGAAAACATGAGTGTAACTCCTTGATTTGGTTTGGTTAATTTATCTAAATATGTTTTGTTTTGTTAGGAATGAGCATTGTCTCATCTTGACTTCTATAACATTATGAGAGACTCTACCTTTGGTATTCATCTTATTTAAATGTTAAAAGGAAACCAACATTTTTGGGAGTTTTGTCCTGGTGAATGCATGTTGACCTTTAATGATCATTTCTCTGTTTTCCAATTGGGTGAAAACTATGGAATTAATAATTCATCCAGTTTTCAAGGACCAATATCAGACCCTCATTTATGGCCGGGGTATCCAACTGTTTTTCCCATCGCAGAGCACTGTAAGCAATAACACGCATAATGCGTGCTGGGGTAAACAGAAGAGTCTGGCAGTAACAGCCCCAGGGGATGAGGCAGACTGTACATCAGTGCCCTCATCACCCCCTGTAGCAGCAAGCTGGGCATCCAGGTGGGGGGATTTGATTATGCTATAGACAATTTCAGAGAAGGCAATGGCACCCCACTCCAGTACTCTTGCCTGGAAAATCCCATGGATGGAGAAGCCTGGTAGGCTACAGTCCATAGGGTCGCTAAGGGTCGGATAGAACTGAGCAACTTCACTTTCACTTTTCAATTTCATGCATTGGAGAAGGAAATGGCAACCCACTCCAGTGTTCTTGCCTGGAGAATCCCAGGGACGGGGAGCCTGGTGGGCTGCCGTCTATGGGGTCGCACAGAGTCGGACACAACTGAAGTGACTTAGCTGCATAGACAATTTAGAAATCCATCTTCTCAACTTTATTTAATCAGGAAGTATTAATAGGTTGGCCAAGTGTTCCTTTGGTTTTTAAGTATAAATAAAAGACACATTTTTCATATTCACCAAGAACTTTATTGAAAAATGTATCGAACAGTTTGTTCTGCTGTTGTTCAGTCAGTAAGTCATGTTCGACTCTTTGCAACCCCATGGACTGCAGCACACCAGGCTCCTCTGTCCTTCACTATCTCCTAGAGTTTGTTCAAGTTTATGTCCATTGAGTCAGTGATGCCATCCAACATCTCATCCTCTGCTGCCCCCTTCTCCTTTTGCTTTCAATCTTTCCCAGAATCAGCATTTTTTCCAATGAGTCTGCTTGTTCTGCTACCTTCTGCCATTTTCCAGGCAACTTCATAATTCCATCTTCCCAAGACCTTTTGTCTTTTGGAGCAAATAGCTGTTCCAGGTGCCTTTTTTTATTATTCTTCCAGGGATTTGGAAATTTTTCCATTAAGAAAAGTTTTAAAAGACAGAAACAAATTGAAATACAGAGGTGCAATGTCTGGTGAATATAGTGGATGAATCAGAACTTCCCAGCTAAGCTCTAACAGGTTTTTCTTGGTCATCAAAGAAACGTAGGGTCTTGTAGTGTTCTAATGGAAGAGGATGCGTTTTCTGTCGACTAATTACAGATTATTCTCATTAAGTACTTTTAGTTGGTCTAATTGGGAGCATACTTGTTGGAATCAATCATTTTGTTTTCTGGAAGGAGCTGGAAGGAAATTAGAGGATTTCCTTCTAATCTCACCGTATACACAGTGTCACCTTCTTCGGATGAAGACTGGTCTTTGGTGCCCTTGGTGGTGCTTCGTCTTGCTTGCCCCACGATTCTTCCATTCTGCATTATTGCACAGTATCCACTTTTCATCTCCTGTCACAATTTTTTTCTAAAATGGAGCATTTTCATTATGTTTAAGTAGAGAAACACAAGTGGAATATGATCAAGAAGGTTTTCTTGCTTAATTTGTGTGGAACCCAAACATCAAAGTGATTAATGTAACCAAGCTGGTGCAAATGATTTTCAATGCTTGATGTGGATGTTTTGAATATGTCAGCTCTTCCCCACATGGTATAACATTGATTGTTCTCATTGAATGTCTTGATTTGATAGCTATCAGCTTCAACTGGTCTACCTGACCGTGGAAAATCATCCAACAAGAAATCTCTAGCACGAAGCTTCAAAAACTGCTTTTGATACATCAATCAGTCACAGCACCTTCTCCATACACTGTGCAGATCTTTTTATTTGTTTGCTTTTCAGTTGCATTTTTACCTTTCTTAAAATAATAAGGCATACTATCCTAAAAATGTACTTTTTCCCTCCATCTTCAGCGCTAAAGTGGCTACACCAAAATTCACCAGTTTTGATGTTTGTTTGTTTTAATGCAGGCTGATATGACAGCTGTCATAATGCAGTCTAGGAAAAATGCTTCAAATGAAGTTAGACAACAGAGTACTACTAGAGCTATCTTATAGGTAAAAAAAATAAACCAACTGTTTGGCCAACCCAGTATTTAGCCACCTTTAAGTTATATGAAGTCACAAAATTCAGACACATCCTTTCCTATATATACTGAGTGAGTATGGAGAAACCAAGAGAAGCAGAGGAGCTAAAATACTAGAGGAAGACACATTTCTGAATGGTCTGCAGTTCTTGATAAAAGTCTTTACAGATACTAGATGCTCAATAAATATTAGCTTACTTACAGTACACCATCTGCTCTAGTGCTGTCCTGCCTCTTCTTTCCCCCTCCCTTTTTTATGGATGGACAGAGTTGAAAATTCATCATCTTGGTTGTGGCGCATCGTAGCTGCTTTCCTGCGTGAAGCACCCACCTATTACTGTAAAGTGCTCCTCCCACCTATTACTGTAGAGTGCTCCTCCCACCTATTACTGTAGAGTGCTCCCTCCCTTACCACTTATACCTGCCACTTGCACATTGTTTATCAGATGTACAGCCCCATTTGTTTCTGTGCACAGCTTCTTTTCTAAAGATCCATGGCAGGTAACTCTATTTTATGTCCCCCCAAAATCTGCCTTCTGTCTCCTTCCTTAGAACAGTAACCTGATGTTTTTAGAGGTGTTCTAGGTTATTAATCTAGAGATAGACACTTAGCCATTCTAACCAATGAGACATGATAGCTGTCTAATGAAGGTGTCTCTTATGAGAGGCATTTGTTCAAAGGGTGAGAAGTGAATGGCTGTCTCTATATTTTGAAGCATCTTTGCTTCCTGTCTTTGGATACAGTGAGGATAAAACATATATATTTCACATATATATATATATATATATATATATATATATACACACACACACACACACACTCTCTCTCTCTCTCTCTCTCTCTCTTTGATAAGGGTAAACTCTTCTATGCATCATATAAGTATATTTTCTAAGTCTTAGCAATTTTATATATTTGTCCCACAATATTTCACAAGTATTGTTTTTTTACATCTATCCTTTTAAATCAACATAAGGAAGTCTGAGAACATAATTTTATTTCTAATCTTCTTTCTCAGGTTTTTACATGAGCGCTTTTTTCATATTTTTTGTTCTTTTGCAAACCTGTTGCCCTTTACACCCGGCAAGGAGCGAGGCTAGACGTTGACATTTCTATGCTGGAGAATGACCAGAAGTGGTTTGCAATGACATTTGATTCCACTTGTCTCTGATAATAAAATGAAAAATAAGTTGTTCTTGCCAGAAGATGATTGTACCTGACAAGCAAAGCTTGTGGTTTATCAATAATTAAAAATATTTCTGTGTTCTGCTACCGATGGAATAGTTAATCAGTTGTTCAGTCAATACCAATGTACCATTTATTATTCATTAAAGTAAATGTAGTATAATGGCCTTGAATTGCAGTGTGTTACAATGAGATTACAAAGGGCATAAAAAGTTGATTCATTATTTAGGAATTGATTAAACTTCTCTACTGATCTCAGTGACTAGGGTGACCCACTAGGTCACCACGGTGACACAATGTTTTAATTAAAAAGGATATTTAACAAGCTGGGGGCTAGTTTTAACAAGTATTTAAACTAAGGGTATGATGCTCAAGACAATGATGAAAGTGAAGGCTCTGCTTCAAGGGTTAATTAGAGTTTTTCAGAGGAGATATGACATCCAGGAATGATGCTGCCTACATTTCTAGTGTGACGCTATTTTAGGCTCTTATTTTTAGCATATGTAGTGCTGGGTCATTACAGCTCAGCCAAGTTTCATTCAACTGCTTTATGTTCAATAGCATCCTCCCCTCCACCCGTAGAGCTGGTTGAGTTTTTGAAGGGCCTTATGAATGATTCATTCCCCCTTTTCTCTGATTCTTTTGAATCTTTATACTTAGATTTGGGCAAATATGAGGAAAAAGTGGAATTTTCTTCAATTTTGTTCTAAGTTTTTTCCTGCCCTCTGTGCTACCAGAGTGAAAACTCTCAGCTGAGAAACCACCTCTGCCCTCTTTTGGGGACTTGAACAGTCTTTTCATTACAGACTGTGCTACCTGCATACTTTAATGGCCTTTTATCTCTTTCTATTCAAGTGATGGCAGAAAATGTAGAAAGAGAGGGGAAGAAAAATTGTCTGTTTTAAGAAAGGACAGTCTCCAGGATTTCTCCAATGGATTCATGTCCTGTATAAGGCTCATCAAAGAAGAATTGGCTTTGATTTAGGTCAGATTGCTATTGTCTTTGAGAACAGATGGACTTGGGCCTCAGTATGTAATAAACGGGACTTCTCATTATCTCAGGGCATTTAAATTTCATAGTAACAGCTGCAATCAAGAAGCTTATGTTCTGGTGCATAAATAGTCATATGCTTGTTCCTCGCTATAGGGAATCATTTGTGTGTCTTCAGAAAGGAGTTCAAGTAGTATCCTGCTACCTAGAGATGATATTATGGGAATAAAATTAGCATCCCAATCCCCAAAATGTCACTTGGTAGCAGTGATACATTAAATCCAGGCTAAGTAAGGAATTCCTGACTTTAGACATATTTATTGAGTGGTGACTGTGTAACAGATACAATATGAGGTGACATTAATTATGTGATCAAGATAATATATGTAATACATAAATTATTTTTATACATTTTCAGAACCATCTGTCCTAAATGAACACTTTTAAATAAATATATAGAAAGTTGAAAAAGATAATATGATGTGATGGCAATGAGAAAGTAAGGGAAATGAAAGAATAATCTCATTGAAGATGGGACAGACTTTCCTCTGACATTCTTCTGGTGTTAGAATATAAACCATTTTAAAATGAGACAATATTTAAAGATTTTGATATTTGCTGATTTTTATTTTGTTAGATGTAGGAAGTTGTAGGTAAGCTGTGCTATATCTCATTCTGTACTACTTTAGCCTTGGTTAAAGCATGACACTGCAGCAGTTCTGGGGGAAAGTTTCCTTATGCCATTCTGAGTTAAAACTAATTATCCTTATTTTTCTGAAACCTCATTTCTCAAAGCCATAACAAGTATGTGCTCGTGCGTAACTAGCATGTGCTTAGCTCTAATCAGAGTCAGAGAGAAAAGCATTTTGCAACATACTAAGTTCTTACAATGACTTCCTGAAAGTGATCAAAGTGATTGTTTCACAAAGATTTATCTAATACTCCCAGGGGATCACATCATACATGATCATTTTAAGCTGCTTCTCCTGCCTCCTGAATTCATGTTTTCACCCCAGTTCAAAACACAGTTGGTTAGCCTTTTCTTGTGAAAATTACAAGCTAGATAATGTGATTGGTGACTCAGATTCCTAAAGCCATCGTTAAACTTGGTGTGTCATTTAGGGTTTCAGATGTTCTCTGGGCATTTAGGGGGACTTGGTGTAGGTCTAGCTGTACCCATCTCAGAGACAGTGGATCTGCTTTGCAAAGATAAACTTCTTTTTCTATTGATTTTATGTTATTGATGATGATTCCCACAATTTCTATTGAAGTAGCATTTCAAATCACAGCCCTCCATTGTTTGGATTTATACTTATGCATTAAACACTATGTACGATGTTCCTCTTGGGCTTCCCAGCTGGCTCAGTGGTAGAGAGTTCACCTGTCATCGCAGGCAGGATCTTCCCTGGGTTGGGAAGATCCCCTGGAGAAGGAAATGATAACGCACTCTAGTATTCTTGCCTGGGAAATGCCATGGGGAGGGGAGCCTGGCTGGCCACAGTCCACGGGGTCACAAGGAGTGGTACATGACTCAGCGACTAAATAACAGCAATGGTGTTCCTCTCAGGTGCCAGACACCGTTCCATGTGCGGGGCGGCTTCAGTAAGCACGGAGAAAAGGGCTCCACTCTTACAGAGCTTACGATATACTGGGAGTTGACTAGAAGCGGTGGGGAAAGGGAAATAACAAAGCAATCAAGCACAGCAATTAGGATTTTTCATAGAGTTATACATGGTATGAACATAATTAAACTGGAATATGCAGTACAGAGGAGTATGAGTTGTTTAGACTTAGTGGTCAGGGAGGCTTTCCAAGGTGGAGACAATTGAGCTGAAGGCTGAATGACATGAAATAACCATTCAATCAAAGATCTGGAGGAAGAAGAAACAGCAAGGGCAAATACCCTAGGATAAGAGCAAGCTTAATCGTTCTGATTACAGACAGGGTGGTGGTGGCTAGAAAACCATGAGTGAGATGGACTGCCTCAGTTTTGTTTGTGTGTTTGTTTTAATTCCAAATATCAGGCACTGAGCCAAAACACATGTGTACAGGTCTATTAGAACGTGAAAGCCCAGGGAGCAGAAGTAAGACTCAAGGGGAATGGAACAGAGTAGGCAGGTGGGCCAATCTCAGGATGTGGAATCGAGCTGACTGCTAAGAGTGCCTGCGTGCTTGACCTTAAAGAACCATCTTCTCCAAATCACGTGAAAACTGGAACTCAAGGAGAAAAATGATCTGTCGACCATCCTTGTCAATTGATCAAAGGAGTCTGTACCATAAAGTATTAATCCCTGGAACTTCTGGGAGGTACATGCTTTAGACCAAGAGGAAGTCTGGTTTTTTCATATTTCAGCATCAGTGCAGATGCCCTGGGGCAGGAGATGTGAGACACATTGTAGAGCATGAAGGAAGGTGTTGTCAAGTTGCACCTGTGTGAATGCAGTCAGGGCCCAGCAAGAGCTGATGTCTGCAATGGTGCTGAGAACAAGAGACCCCAAGGCTCAGGAACGTCTAAGACATTTACCGTATAGTGACATTCACAGTGACTAAGGAAAAGCAGTCAAGGACCAGAAACATAGAGGTCATCGTACAAAGTCTCAAAGGTCTAAGATTTCATGGTACAGAGCATACATTTTATCCTAAGTGTGTGGGAAACACACTGAATATTACTAATCAGGATAGTGACATGATCTGTTTTATATTTGAAATAGATTATGTTGGCTTTCGTGTGGAGAGTTGTTTGTCAAAGGCTAAGAATGAAAAAGTTCCACCAGAGGAGGAGTTAGCCAAGTATGACCCATAGGTCAAATCCTGCTTGTCTCTCGTTTTTGAAAATAAAATATTATAACAACACAGCCACACTTATTTATATCCATGTTGTCTGTGACTCTTGTCATGCAACTGTAGCAGAGTTCAGTAACTGTAACACGTACTAGTGTCCTATAGATTTGCTATTTGAACATTCACAGCAAAATTTTGCTGAACACCTCATGGGAGCAAACTTCCTTCAATAGAGTTGATGATGGTGCTTTCCTGCCCATATCCTTCAGTGGTTAACTCCTCTTTGGGGATTGTTTTATTACAATAACATTGGATATTATATAATAAAACTTTATTTGGAAAGCAAACCTGCTTTTCAAAACACATGTCGTATGCCATATTGCCTATTTTATCCAAAGCCAAATGATATGCTGCTGCTGCTAAGTCGCTCCAGTCGTGTCCGACTCTGTGCGACCCCACAGATGGCAGCCCACCAGGCTCCCCCGTCCCTGGGATTCTCCAGGCAAGAACACTGGAGTGGGTTGCCATTTCCTTCTCCAATGAATGAAAGTGAAAAGTGAAAGTGAAGTCACTCAGGTGTGTCCGACTCTTAGCGACTCCATGAATTACAGCCGACCAGGCTCCTCCGTCCATGGGATTTTCCAGGCAAGAGTCCTGGAGTGGGGTGCCATCGCCTTCTCCAATATGCTAGGCAGTATAACTGGTGCGTTATATTCATTAAGTGTATTACTCAGCTGCATTGCAGTTAAAGACACATCTCAGTTGCTTTTAAGATCAAACATGTCTGTTTCCTCACATTGCTTGTCAGCAGTTGTACGTGAGATGCTGAAACTCTGCCCCAAGCATTTTCATGTTTGGGGATCCAAGCTGAAAAGTGGATGTATCATCTTTATGGCAGCGGAGAAGAATCAAGAGTTGTGGAAACTTACAAGGCTCCTTAAAGCTTTCACTTTGATGATGCATATGTTACATCTGCTCATGTTCCATTGGCCAATGCACATCATATGACCAGACTCAACATCAGTGGGGTGAGATGTATGCTATGCAACATTGAGGTGAACCTGCAAATCACACTGTAACTGTCACAGATGTTCTACCCCTTTAACAGAAAACTTAGAAGAAAATTATCAAAATGCCTATTACCAATGTATTGACTCAGTTCCAAATCTGCATTTTATGGACTTACTTTGTATTACTGGAGCTGAACTCTGCAAACATCTGTTAGTCCAGTGGGCTTCCTAGGTGGCACTAGTGGTAAAGAATATCCCTGTCAATGCAGGAGATGTTAAGAGATGCAGGTTCAATCCCTGGACCGGGAACATCCCTTGGAGAAGGAAATGACAACCTACTCCAGTATTCTTGCCCAGAAAGTCCCATGAACCGAGGTGTCTGGCAGGCAATAGTCATGGAGTCACAAAGAGGAGTCTATGGGGTCAGTCCATGGGGTCACACACTCCATTGGGTCACACAACTGACCACAGCACACACACAGCGGGCTCAGTGTTAAACTTTGTCAATAGAGGATGCTGGAGAGATACTGCAAAGACACAGCCAGGCAAAAGGTTTTCCTCTGGCCAGAAGGTGGCCAGATTGAGCAAAGAAAATTAAGGATTCTTAACAAATCTGAATTTCAGATAAGTAATAAATGATTTGCTTTGTCTTAAAAGCATGTATCATAAGAAACGCTGGGCTGGAGGAACCACAAGCTGGAATCAAGATTGCCAGGAAAAATATCAAAAACCTCAGATAGGCAGATGACACCACCCTTATGGCAGAAAGTGAAGAAGAATTAAAGAGGCTCTTAATGAAAGTGAAAGAGGAGAGTAAAAAGTTGGCTTAAAGCTCAACATTCAGAAAACAAAGATCATGGCATCCGGTCCCATCACTTCATGGCAAATAGATGGGGAAACAATGGAAACAGTGGCTGACTTTATTTTTCTGGGCTCCAAAATCACTGCAGATGGTGACTGCAGCCATGAAATTAAAAGACGCTTACTCCTTGGAAGGAAAGTTATGACCAACCTAGATAGCATATTCAAAAGGAGAGACAGAAATAAAAGGAATACAAATTGGAAAAGAATAATTAAAACTCTCACTATTTGCAGATGACATGATCCTCTACATAGAAAACCCTAAAGACTCCACCAGAAAATTACTAGAACTAATCAATGACTATAGTAAAGTTGCAGGATATAAAATCAACACACAGAAATCCCTTGCATTCCTATACACTAATAATGAGAAAACAGAAAGAGAAATTAAGGAAACAATTCCATTCACCATTGCAACGGAAAGAATAAAATACTTAGGAATGTATCTACCTAAAGAAACTAAAGACCTATATATAGAAAACTATAAAACACTGGTGAAAGAAATCAAAGAGGACACTAATAGATGGAGAAATATACCATGTTCATGGATTGGAAGAACCAATATAGTGAAAATGAGTATACTACCCAAAGCAATTTATAGATTCAACGCAATCCCTATCAAGCTACCAACAGTATTCTTCACAGAGCTAGAACAAATAATTTCACAATTTGTATGGAAATACAAAAAACCTCGAATAGCCAAAGCAATCTTGAGAAAGAAGAATGGAACTGGAGGAATCAACCTGCCTGACTTCAGGCTCTACTACAAAGCCACAGTTATCAAGACAGTATGGTACTGGCACAAAGACAGAAATATAGATCAATGGAACAAAATAGAAAGCCCAGAGATAAATCCACGCACATATGAACACCTTATCTTTGACAAAGGAGGCAAGAATATACAATGGATTAAAGACAATCTCTTTAACAAGTGGTGCTGGGAAAACTGGTCAACCACTTGTAAAAGAATGAAACTAGAACACTTTCTAACACCATACACAAAAATAAACTCAAAATGGATTAAAGATCTAAACGTAAGACCAGAAACTATAAAACTCCTAGAGGAGAACATAGGCAAAACACTCTCTGACATACATCACAGCAGGATCCTCTATGACCCACCTCCCAGAATATCGGAAATAAAAGCAAAAATAAACAAATGGGACCTAATTAACCTTAAAAGCTTCTGCACATCAAAGGAAACTATTAGCAAGGTGAAAAGATAGCCTTCAGAATGGGAGAAAATAATAGCAAATGAAGCAACTGACAAACAACTAATCTCAAAAATATACAAGCAACTCCTACAGTTCAACTCCAGAAAAATAAATGACCCAATCAAAAAATGGGCCAAAGAAATAGATAGACATTTCTCCAAAGAAGACATACAGATGGCTAACAAACACATGAAAAGATGCTCAACATCACTCATTATCAGAGAAATGCAAATCAAGACCACTATGAGGTACCATTTCACACCAGTCAGAATGGCTGCGATCCAAAAGTCTACAAATAATAAATGTTGGAGAGGGTGTGGAGAAAAGGGAACCCTCTTACACTGTTGGTGGGAATGCAAACTAGTACAGCCACTATGGAGAACAGTGTGGAGATTCCTTAAAAAACTGGAACTAGAACTGCCTTATGATCCAGCAATCCCACTGCTGGGCATACACACTGAGGAAACCAGAAGGGAAAGAGACACGTATACCCCACTGTTCATCGCAGCACTGTTTATAATAGCCAGGACATGGAAGCAACCTAGATGTCCATCAGCAGATGAATGGATAAAGAAAGCTGTGGTACATATACACAATGGAGTATTACTCAGCCATTAAAAAGAATTCATTTGAATCAGTTCTAATGAGGTGGATGAAACTGGAGCCTATTATACAGAGTGAAGTAAGCCAGAAGGAAAAACACCAATACAGTATACTAACGCATATATATGGAATTTAGAAAGATGATAACAATAACCCTGTGTTCGAGACAGCAGAAGAGACACTGATGTATGGAACAGTCTTATGGACTCTGTGGGAGAGGGAGAGGGTGGGAAGATTTGGGAGAATGGCATTGAAACATGTAAAATATCATGTATGAAACGAGATGCCAGTCCAGGTTCAATGCACGATACTGGATGCTTGGGGCTAGTGCACTGGGACGACCCAGAGGGATGGTATGGGGAGGGAGGAGGGAGGAGGGTTCAGGATGGGGAACACATGTATACCTGTGATGGATTCATTTTGATATTTGGCAAAACTAATACAATTATGTAAAGTTTAAAAATAAAATTAAATTAAAAAAAATTAAAAAAAAAAAAAGGAGAGACATTACTTTGCCAACAAAGGTCCTTCTAGTCAAGGCTATTGCTTTTCCAGTGGTCATGTATGGATGTGAGAGTTGGAGTATAAAGAAAGCTGAGTGCAGAAGAATTGATGCTTTTGAACTGTGATTTTTTTTTTCAATTTTATTTTATTTTATTATTATTTTTTAAATTTAATTTTATTTTTAAACTTTACATAATTGTATTAGTTTTGCCAAATATCAAAATGAATCCATCACAGGTATACATGTGTTCCCCATCCTGAACCCTCCTCCCTCCCGGCATTGAACCTGGACTGGCATCTCGTTTCATACATGATATTTTACATGTTTCAATGCCATTCTCCCAAATCTTCCCACCCTCTCCCTCTCCCACAGAGTCCATAAGACTGTTCCATACATCAGTGTCTCTTCTGCTGTCTCGAACACAGGGTTATTGTTATCATCTTTCTAAATTCCATATATATGCGTTAGTATACTGTATTGGTGTTTTTCCTTCTGGCTTACTTCACTCTGTATAATCGGCTCCAGTTTCATCCACCTCATTAGAACTGATTCAAATGAATTCTTTTTAATGGCTGAGTAATACTCCATTGTGTATATGTACCACAGCTTTCTTATCCATTCATCTGCTGATGGACATCTAGGTTGCTTCCATGTCCTGGCTATTATAAACAGTGCTGATGTGTGTTAGAGAAGACTCTTGAGAGTCCCTTGGACTGCAAGGCAATCCAACCAGCCCATCCTAAAGGAGATCAGTCCTGGGTGTTCATTGGAGGGACAGATGTTGAAGCTGAGAATCCAATACTTTGGCCACCTCATGTGAAGAGTTGACTCATTGGAAAAGACCCTGATGCTGGGAAAGATTGAGGGCAGGAGGAAAAGGAGACGACAGAGGATGAGATGGCTGGATGGCATCACCAACTTGATGGACGTGGGTTTGGGTGGACTCCGGGAGTTGGTGATGGACAGGGAGGCCTGGTGTGCTGTTGTTCATGGGGTCGCAAAGAATCGGACATAACTGAGTGACTGAACTGAACTGAACTGAACTGGTGAGCATATAGCAAATATTGCAAGGGGTATAGTTATTCATAATTTATCTGAATTTTAAGTTATACTGGATGTCCTGTATTTTCTCTGACAAACCCATTCAGGTTCCACTGAGCTGTTTGGAGTTTGTTTGTTTGTTTTTTATGTTGTAACAGACATGGGGTTAGTGTGTGACAGTCATATCAGAGGCCCATAGTTCAGCTTCAGCCTTCACCTTCCAGGATGTCACTCCTCACACAGCTCCTGATCAGATCCTGGCAGGCTCCTTCACCACCAGCAGGATCCTGTTTTTGTGGTCTGGTCGGGCAATCACACCCTCTCCAAGGCATTACAGTTTCAGCCTGGAGGGGAAGGATTCTTCTGCATAGCTTGTCCCTTTCCTGTTCATTCTCCCTCTGCTTTAAAGGTAGTAAATGTCTCCTGTATTTGGTTCTTGCATGCCCCTTAGAGTCTTTTTTAAATATTTTTGTTAGCTAACCACCTTTTCCTAATTTACAGTTGTTTATATTACAAATTCCCTGTTCAAATTACTGGTGCGGTTTCTTTGTCCTGACAAGACCCTGACTCCTATAACTAGGGACAATCTTCAGTCTACCACATGAGATAATTTAATGGTCAATTATCTCATGAGAAAATGTTTTACCCATTTCACAAGAATCTGAGCCTTAAGAAGTTTTAGTAATGAGTGAAAAGTCATAGATCTAGTGAGTCATAGAGGCTTGATATTTATACATCCGTACATTTATTTTTCCCTGTCTTTCTAGCCATTAAATGGAAAGATATTTTAACATTTACTCCAGATTATATACATCTTTGAAATTATCAGCTGGTGGAGTGATGCCTCTTCTATCCATGGTTGCTAAATGTCATGGTTTCAATGGTATAATTTATCCATTTTAAGGTGGAAGATTGAAGGCAGAAGGAGAAGGGGGTGGCAGAGGATGAGATGTTAGACAGCATCACCAACTGGTCGTGAATTTGAGCAAACTGGGAGAAAGTGGAGGACAGGGAAGCCTGGCGTGCTGCAGTCCATGGGATGACAAAAACAACAAGATGAAAGATTAGAACAGGAAGAAGCAAATGAAAATTACTGTAACAGGTTGAACTGTGTCCACCCCAAATTTTACATATTAAAGTCCTAACCAACACCCCCACCTCCCAACCCCACCACCAATATTATAAAATGTAGCCTTGTTTGGCAGCAGGGCCTTTACAGAGGTAATCAAATTAGGGTGAGGCGATTAGAATGGGCCCTAATCCGATATTACCAATGTCCTTAATAAAAGGAGACATTTGATATACTGATGCATAGATATACAAAGATGGGAGACAGCAGTGTGAGGAGACATAGAAAGAAGACAGCCATCTGTAAGCCATGGAGGGAGGCCTGAAAAATTCTCCCCTCATAACTCTCAGAAGGAATCAAGCCTGGCAACACCTCAATTTTGGATTTCCAGCCTCTAGAACTAGCAAATAATAAATTTCCAGTGTTCAAGCATCCCATCTATGATACTTTGTTATGGAAGCCTTAGCAAACTAATGTAATTACTATCATGTGTTGTCCGTTTTATAGGAATATATTTTTGGATTTGCTGATGTTTTTCTAATGGGGAAAGACATCAAAGTTGTTTTATTTTTATGTGCTTTTTATGAAAATGGCAGAGATTATAGTTCATCTGGCTGGAAATACGTATGCAACAAGAGGTTATAACCCCACAGGAAACTCAGAGTCTGATTTAAGGATTGAAGTTGTATCAGTGTGGGTCATATTCCTCTTCTCCACATCTTTACTATTGTACATGTGTGCCATAAACCAGGGGTGTCAGCATCACCTGGGAGTTGGTAAAAAGGATAGAATCTCACGCCTCACTCTAGATTTACTGAATCAGAAACGCCATTAACGAAATGCTTAGGTGATTAATATGTGGCTCAAATGGTAAAGAATCTGCCTGCAGTGCGGGAGACCAGGTTTGATCCCTGGGTTGGGAAGATTCCCTGGAGAAGGGAATGGCTACCCACTCCATTATTTTTGCCTGGAGAATCCAATGGACAGAGGATCCTGGTGGGCTACAACCGATGGGGTCACAAAAGAGGTAGACATGACGGAGCGACTAACTCTTTCACTTTAACATTTAGAATTCTGAACACCAGGTAACGTCATTGTCTACCAGACAAAAAAGTGAAAACAAACAGACAAACAAAAAAAACTCTGAGAACTTACCTTTCCTTTTATTTTTGGAAACTCCTAAAGCAATGCTTTGTATTGCTGGAGCTAGCTTGTTGGAAGCGCTAGAGAGCACTAGAAATGTTTAGCTGGTCACAAGTACATCAGTTTGATTCACAGCTGGTTTGAAGTCAATTACCTAAAGCTGAAATGCCTCTCAAAACTCAATAATGTGATAATTGCTCTTAATTGTTTGCCTGTGACTTTTTTCTGCCTTCTGTTCCTTGGATGTTAATAAATGGGCTCTCAAAACCAGGAAGAGCCTTTTGTTTTACCATCGCCAGATGCACGAAGACATGTGTGACATAAATTCGGCTTATTGCTGTGATATATGGATGTTTGAACTTAAAAATAAGTAAATGAAATCAATTAAAACGATACCCCAAAAAAGCCCTAAAGAACTCCGGCTAATTTGTCATCCAACTTTGGATCCACCTTCAATACAATTGGTCATCTGTATTTTCACTAAGTAACGAACATTTTTTTTTTTTTTCCTGGAAGTGGAATTTTGAATCCATTTTGTTGGTGCTTTTCTGTCAGATTTTTTTTCCTAATATAAGAGTATGCTTGCTTTTCTTGTCATTGAAGTTGTATGTTTTTATTTTTACTGGGAAGTGATTTGTCTTTTATCTTCTGGTTGAGAAACACATTCAGAAAAAGAACGAAAATCTCACCATTTTACCTGTTGGATTTGGAGACACAAAGTCACAAAGTGTTGAAAACAAGATTCTCTCACTCACTACTAGTTGGAGTGTAAATGTAAAAAAAAGAACAAAGGGGGAAAATGGAGTCAGTCTTGCTGTATTTACTAAATTTATAATTGTACATATCTTGAGACTACAATTAGACTTCCTTTTATAATTAAATCTTTATTTTGAGATAATTATAGATGTGTGTGAAGTTATACGAAATAATACCAAGAGATTCCTTGCATCCTTTCTCCCATTTTCTTTCCCCTAGTGGAGAAGGCGATGGCACCCCACTGCCAGTGGGGTTTTTCAGTTTTCCAGTGCTCTTGCCTGGAAAACCCCATGGACGGAGGAGCCTGGTGGGCTGCAGTCCATGGGGTCGCTGGGAGTCAGACACGACTGAGCGACTTGACTTTCACTTTTCACTTTCATGCACTGGAGAAGGAAATGGCAACCCACTCCAGTGTTCTTGCCTGGAGAATCCCAGGGACGGCAGAGCCTGGTGAGCTTCCGACTATGGGGTCGCACAGAGTCAGACATGACTGAAGCGACTTAGCAGAAGCAGCAGCAGCAGCAGCGGTTAACATCTTGCAGTGTTACAACCAGGATTGATACTGACGCAGTCAAGATGCAGAACGTTCCTATCACCACAAGGATCCCTCATATTGCTCTTTCATAGTCACAAACACTTCCTTCCCACCCCTACCACCTTTAACCCTTGGCAACTATGAATTATTCTCCATTTCTTTAATTATAACTTTTCTAGATTGCTATATAAATCAAATCATATAGTGTTTTGGGATTAGCTTTTTTTTTTCATTCAGAATGATTGGAGATTTATCCATATTTTCACATATAACCATAATTCGTTCCTTTATATTGCTGAGTAGTAACAATTTATCAGCTGAAGGGCATTGGGTTGTTTGGGACCCTTATGCATAAAACTACTTTAACATACACACACGTGTACACACAAAACTACCTTACACAGTTTTGTACAGTGTTTGGTGAACATAAGTCTTCATTTCTTTACCGTAAATGCCATAAATGTCATAATAGATTCTAATCGGTGGGTATTATGGTAGTTCCATGTTTTTAAGGAACTGAACAACAGTTTTCCAGATTGTCTTCAGCATTTTACATTCTTACCAACATTGTATGAGTGACCCTTTTCTCCACACCCTCACCAACATACAGTGTTGCCACTCTTTTTTTACTTTTTAGTTATTTTGATATGATATCCTTTTGTGGTTTTGAATTGTACTTCCCTAGTTGCTAATGATGCTGAACATCTTTCCATGTGCTTATTTGTTATTGGTATATCCTCTTTGGTGAAAATCTGTTCATGTCTTTGCCCATTTTCCAAACATAGTTAGCCTCCATGAATTTATCCTAGAAATGTGCTGTACAGGTTCAAAATTACAGGTGAACAAAGTTATTCTGTGACATTCTTAAAGACATAATTAGAAATATCCTAAATGATCATAAAGAAGAACTATTTACCTAAACTGTTAGTACACTTAAATAATGTAATCCTATACAGCTGTATAAAATGATAAAGTTCATTATGTACAGACACTGTCTATATGTATTTTTTGAGTGAAAAATAAAAGTTTCATGAAATGTATTTGGTATGCCACTATTTTTATGAAAATAGAAAAAAGATACTACTCATATATGCATAAATCACATCTAGAAGGATATGTGAGAAGCAAAAGCATTGGAAAAGGATACGGAAAGGGATGAAGATCTTTATCTTGTACTCCAAAACAACAATATGAATGACTGTGTACTACAGTAATAGCAACAAAGTCAACTTTAATATTCTATGATATTGGATCAATATGGGGAGGAGCACATTGATGATCTGGTTGATAATATATATTCTGCTAAAGTCAATGCCAAACTTCCTCTAGCTTTAGGCTGAAAGTTGAAACTAACCCAGGTATTTGTTTTAATCTTGTGCATGGAGTAGGTACACATTGCAAAATATTCTAAGATGATTTTATACTTGTCCTGAATTGTAATGAACATAGCTGTCTTCATGTATTTTGCTTGCTTGTTTCATTCACTGTTCAATGTTTGTATTACCAAGCTGTGCTGGGCAAATTCTGGTGGAATAAACTGCATCAGTGATGAGAGATTCCCACTGTTCCAAAGAATCCAAACACGATTCTGTCTATTTTATGCCTCAGGGCCTCTTGGCCACTCCCTACCCTCCAGTAATTAACTTCCCAACATGGTGCCTTTTCAGTATGGCAAGCTGCAGGTGTTAGGTACCTCAGTATATGCTCCTTCTGGAGATTAGCCATCATTAGTTTCCTGTAAGAACATTCACTATAAATAATGTAGGTTATTAATCCAGACAGAAATACTAAATTGCCACTGGAAAAAAAATGCTTTCTAGTTATTTCTCAGTATTTGAATAAGCAAATCTAAACACAGGACAGAGATAATATAATAAATAGGCTTTTGTGAAGATGCTATAGACTTGGATTCCTTTACTTATCGAACTATGTAAATTCCTCTCCTCTCCCCTCATATTTAGCAAAACATAAGATCAGACAGACCAACTGTTTCTTCTCATTCCAAGGTACCATGCTGTTTTAAGCTTCTAAGCCTTTGAGCATTTTGTTTCCTCCAATAGAAAAGCCTTTCTTTGCCACCCCCACCCCCACCTGCCTTCTGAACTTCTCCTTCACAATTGATAGATCGTGGGATTGGTTCCTCTTGTCTCTCATAAAATTGATTCATCCTTCATCTGTGCTACTGCTATTTAAATACACCACTGTTTCTGCAATGATAGCACAGTGTTGACATTATTTGTTCATATACCCGAAGAAAACATTCCTTAACTGTATATATGTTCTAAGAGTTTAGTTCAGTTGCTCAGTCATGTCTGATGGAGAAGCTCTATACAGTCAGCAAAGACAAGACTGGGAGCTGACTGTGGCTCCGATCATGAACTCCTTATTGCAAAATTCAGACTTAAATTGAAGAAAGTAGGGAAAACCACTAGACCATTCAGGTATGATCTGAATCAAATCCCTTATGATTATGTTCTAATAAGAGGCATGTAATTTTCAAGATCTGCACATTTGATTATTTGAAAAAAGTAGAGGCTATAAGTATGAAATCACATTATTACACATCTCATGATTCAGTATTATTAAAAAGTTTCATTATATGAAATGGAGATTGTCCCATAAACTGTATCTTCTTGTAACTTAAGAGAATCTAAGGAGTGGTGTTCATATATAAGAAATGGCATGTTTTCAAGACCTCCTGTATATGCTCCCATCTTCACTTCTCTCCAGGTGAAGGAAACTGTTTTAATTGGGGAGACTTCAGAACCTTGACTGGACTGTGTTTATGAAAGGGAGGAGTCAGTGGGCTGCAGAGGATTAGCACATAGCCGTGGGTTTCTGTTCTGCCTGTTTCTCTGTTGGAGTTGGCATGTGGTATGCCTAGATTCTAATTTGGATTTATCTCCTAGGATCATTTGTTTAGTCTAGTCTGGCTCGGAGAAGGCAATGACAACCCACTCTAGTACCCTTGTCTGGAAAATCCCATGGACAGAGGAGCCTGGTGGACTGCAGTCCATGGGGTCACTGAGGGTCGGACACAACTGAGTGACTTCACTTTCATTTTCACTTTCCTGCATTGGAGAAGGAAATGGCAACCCACTCCAGTGTTCTTGCCTGGAGAATCCCAGGGATGTGGGACCCTGGTGGGCTGCCGTCTATGGGGTCGCACAGAGTCGGACACGACTGAAGTGACTTAGCAGTCTGGCTCACCATAAATTTTCACTGATTTGTGGGGCTCAAAATCAACTTGGGAGTTGATATTTTGTTGTTGTTTAGTTGCTAAGTCATGACCTCAAGGACTGTAGCCCTGCAGGCCCCTCTGTCCATGCAAGAATACTGGAGTGGGTTGCCATTTCCTTCTGCAGGGGATCTTATCAACCCAGGGATCAAAACTGCTTCTCCTGCATAGCAGGCAGAGTCTTTACTGCTGAGCCACCAGAGAAGCCATGGGGTGTTGACATTAATTTGTTCTAATTTCTTGTGTTTTACACTTATTGAGAATTTTTCCAGACTGTAGAACACAACTGAGGCCAGAATCTGAAACTTCTGACCTCCTTCCCACAATATCCTCCAATAGTATCCCGATCTTAACCTTCCTTCTGAAATATTTGATCCTTTAGTGCCTTAAACTAGTCATACAAAAAAGTCTTGTTGTATTTGTTAGTTCTTTAAAATATTTTCATGACATCTGCTTGGATATATCCTTGGGAACCTCTGAAAAGTTTGAGTTTAAAATGGGCACCTTCAGGCTAACAGTTGTTCGTGGAGCTTAGCACTGGTTTGGTCTATGAGTAGAAATCCCAGGATTTCCAAGTACCTGAATTCTGAGTTAGAGTGTTGATGTGGTCAGCATGTTAATTTCTGTAATAGGAGTTAGAAAGGGTAGATTTGATGACTTGTGAGAGATATATTATGAATGAAGTTCTCATAATCTTACTCAAGGATTCAAGGCTTGAGAATTGGAAACATGAATAATATCTTAGATTCTAGCACAAACATGAGCAGAGTAGTAATTCAGTAGAACCCTTATTTGGTGAAGGATTGCAGAGTTAAATTCTTTGTCTTTTTAACACTTGGCACAAGTATAAGAGGGTACCCTAATTTGTAAAGTTTGAAGAATTGTTTTCTTCAAAAAATTTAGAACAAAGTATGTTTCCAAGGAACCTACGGGATTTTATTCTAAGACCTTGGAGAAAAGTTATACCACCATAATTCAGGCCTGCTGCTGCTACTGCTAAGTCACTTCAGTCGTGTCCAACTCTGTGCGACCCCATAGACAGCAGCCCACCAGGCTCCCCCATCCCTGGGTTTCTCCAGGCAAGAACACTGGAGTGGGTTGCCATTTCCTTCTCCAATGCATGAAAGTGAAAAGGGAAAGGGAAGTCACTCAGTTGTTTCCAACTCTTAGCGACCCCATGGACTACAGCCTACCAGGCTCCTCCATCCATGGGATTTTCCAGGCAAGAGTACTGGAGTGGGGTGCCATTGCCTTCTCCATAATTCAGGCCTATTAATCTTTAAAGGGGGCTTCCCTGGTGGTTCAGCAGGAAAGAATCCACCTGCCAATGCAGGAGACATGAGTTCAATTCCTGGGTCAGGAAGATCCCCTGGAGAAGGAAATAGCAACCCACCCCAGTACTCTTGCCTGGAGAATCCCATGGACAAAGGTGCCTAGAAAGCTACATATAGTCTGTGGGGTTGCAAAAAGTCTGACATAGCGATTAAACAATAACAGCAAATCTTCAAAGAAAAATATGTATATCATCAGTGAGACCCTGAATAGAATATGGAACTTGGTAGGATGTGAAAGGAAGACTGGTTTAGACTTTGGCCTTATACTTCGTCCTGGAGGCTTTGACAATAGCCTCATTTTATCAACCAAATATATAAAGTATAAAATGACCCTCAAAATGACTTTAATGAAACCCAGTATTATCCATGTAACTCATTTTAATATCAAACCACAGATGTAAAAGAAAATTCTTAAGGAAACATCTAACAACAAGACACAGTTGTGAACAAATTGACCTGCAAGATAGGATAATAAAAATATTCCTTCAGCAAGAAACGACCTTCTTATGTAAAACTCAGAAATTATACACTTGCTGCTGCTTTCCTTAAAGGCAAGGATGTCATTGTCTCCTTGACATGCATGTGCCTGGATTTATAATTTAGAATTGTGCTGTTTTTCCAGAAACATATATCTGTGTGCATTCACCTATAAATGAGTATGCAGAAATTTTAAATTGAATTTATCCCACCTTATTTTTACTTGATCTGTGCAGGATTAATCTGCTCAATGAGTATTAAAATAGGAAGTGTTTCTAATCATTCCTAATATTTTAGAATTGAAAATTATCATATTTTTATAAAGAGAAAGAATTTTTGGATACTTTTCAAAAAAATATTGAAAGGATGTGGTCCTTCAGGACCTCCATTCCTTTAGGATAATAATCAAGAATAGCTTTGTTGTGCTCATCTCTCTTAGGATGGGCCCAGACTTCTCCACTTTGTCCTTCCCTTCATTCCCCATTGACTCCATGGCACTGACATTTAAGATCAGTTGCCATTTTCTTTCATGAACTAGGATATCACTTTTCTTAAATTTCAACTAAAAAATTTAAAACCATTCTTGAACTCATACTTCGATAAGAAATGAAAACAAAACCAAACTGGAGATGGTAATGGATTTTTCATACAAAGCTGACTTTACTGGCCCCTCCAAACAAATGTATTTGCAGACTTTTGGTACAGAAACTCCCCAGGGAGCTTCCCTGGTGGTCTAGTAGTTAAGATTCTGCCCTTTAAATGCTGGGGTTGTAGGTTGTGGTAGGACAACTAAGACCTAATGTGTTGTGTGGTTTAAAAAAAAAAAAAAAGGAACAAGCCAATATCAAGCTGCTAAGTCGCTTCAGTAGTGTCCGACTCTGTGCGACCCCATAAACGGCAGCCCACCAGGCTCCCCCATCCCCAGGATTCTCCAGGCAAGAACACTGGAGTGGGTTGCCATTTCCTTCTCCAGTGCATCAAAGTGAAAAGTGAAAGTGAAGTCGCTCAGTCTTGTCTGACTCTTAGTGACCCCATGGACTGCAGCCTACCAGGCTACTCCATCCATGGGATTTTCCAGGCAAGAGTACTGGAGTGGGGTGCCATTGCCTTCTCCGAATATCGTCATAATAAATATTTAAAAGAACCCTGCCAAAAATGTGTTGGTTATAAAGAAAAACAACCAAAATATTTCCTACATTTCCTTGCTATTGCCATGAATGCAGTTTTTAAAATCCAGTGATAATGGGAGGAGGCCATGCTGCACTGGAGTCAGTGCTGTTCTGATAGAAGGAAAAACTAATCATGGACAAAAAGTCTGTTTATTGTTTCTGTTGGTCAAGAATAAGCTAAAAGCTAATTTCAGCATGGCCAATTGGACCTGTGTTTCTTTGGGGGATCAGATAAATATCCTCTTTCCCTGAAGAAGTTAAATGAATGGTGAAGCTGGCAGGTCGTGCTGATCAATGGACTCCTGCCATGGTTTCTCTTTGGCTCTCTCCCTTAACCATTCCAGTCTGAGCTATGAATATCTCAACACTCCATGCCTATGACCTTTCTAACACTTTTACTCTGTCCTTCGGTTGCATAGTGGGTTGAATAGTGGCCTCATAAAGATATATCCAAATACTAACTCTTGGTACCTGCAAATGTGACCTTTTTATGGAAATATTTATTTTGAGATAATTGTAGATGCGTGTGGCTGTGCAGAAATAATTAAAGGTGTCTAGATGAGATCATCCTGTGCTTAGGGAGAACTCTAAATCCAACAAGGAGTGTCTTTATAAGAGGCAGGAAAGGAGAAGACACACAGAGACATGGAGGGGAAGACCAGGTGACAACAGAGACAAGAGATTGAAGTGATTGTCAACAAACCACAAAATCCAAGGATTGCCAGCCACCACCAGACAGAAAATAAGCACAGAACGGATTCTCCTTTAGAGGCTCCAGGAGGAACCCTACTGACACCTTGCGTTTGGACTTCCAGCCTCTGGAAGTATGGCAGAATAAATTTCTGTTGCTTTAATCTACCCAGTTAGAACTTTTAGGGATTTTATTATGATTGATGCATTTTAAATTAGTTTCATTTTATAAAAGTGCGTAATCATATCATTGATAAACAAATTGGCTTTGCATTTTTAAGGCTACCTGCAAATTTGGAGTAATGTTCACACCACTGTCTTTAGGGAAGCATTTACCAGCAATCAGCATTGAAGCCAATTCCTTTAATCTTGGGTGGCAAGAACTGCTCATTGACTATCCAATAACCATTCTTCATCACTTTACTCAAGAAACCTCACATGTTCACCATACAACAAAATTTTCATTAATGAAATGCAGCCATTGGTCTAGACTTCTTAGAAATCTTAAAAAGCAGGGCATGCTCGACTGTCACACCCTTTTGATTTCTTCCCCTTTTCTTCCTGTCTGGAATCTGAACTTGATGGGTGGAATCCTGGCAGCCACCTTGTGACCATAAGCTGACAAGCAGTGTCTTAAAGAGGTATAGCAGGATCCTATATCAGCTCTAAACTGCTTATCTCTGGTCCCCTTTTTATAGGACAGGGGGGAAGAAAGCACATCTCTTTGATGCCACATTTATTATAAGCCTCTGTTTCTAGCCACTAAACTCAAACTTTGATTGATAATCTCATTTAGCCTCACTTTTATAGTCTTTAAGAATTTCTATTGAGTTAACACTCTTACCTTCTTACCACATGTCACAAAATTGGGTTAAGTTTCACATTTAATCTTCACCTAAAAGTTGGACTATTATTATAACCAATTCACAGGCAGGGAAACAGGTTTTAAAAATGTAGTGACTGGTTATAGAAAGGATCTCGGGGAAACTATTTTATCTCTTCATTACTCAGTTTCCTTTTCTTTGAAAGAAAGAGAAGCAATATCAAGCTACTCTAGGTTGCAGTGATGATTAAATGGGCGTATGTATCTATAGTGCTTAGAACTCTGTGATTTAATGAGGGCTGTATAAGTGTTATACATTGTTAAGTGTTCAAATATGTCTAACTAGAAAACATTCTGAATACCATACTATACACTCTGTTATCTTTTCAGAAGATAAGCTTGATTCATAATCTATCTTTGCCCTCATTTTCCAAGGGAATGACTTGAAAACTACCATTGCAATGGACTAGATACAGCAGGAAGTACTTTTATATCTTTCACCTCATTATGCTTCTCAGAACAACAAAGTAGGCATTACAATCTCCATTTGATATAAAACAAGGCCTATATACTTAACTGATTTTTCTAAGTGCTAATTACAAGGGGTAAAACTGGTGCTCAAACCAAGGTCTGCTAATTTTGAGTTCAGTGGTCTTTCCCAGTGCACCAGAGTTGCTTCAGCCTCTATGCATTAAACTTGGATGTCCATGAATGTGAATATACATAGACATACAAGAACTCACACTACAGACTGATTAAAAAGCATCATATTTCAGAAGTAACTCTATTGTACCTAAATTACAATCAAATCAAAACTACATCAAAATCAAAATTACCTCAGTCAAACTTCTACAACCATAAAATTGTTTCAGGTTTTGAATTCACATTGGTAATGTCCTCATGACTCTTCATGACTCTTAATGTCCTCATGACCAAATTCTTTTATGATGCTCAATGTCTTGTATCACCGTATATTTTAAATTTCTGTTCATCTTATTTTACGTTTACTATGTATGTAAGAAATCGCTCATTTTACCTACTGAACAGATGCATACACGTTTTCTTCTACATTTAGTTTATAGCCAAGCTGTATAGCTTACATGAGAAATACAAATTTTTAGTTCTAAAAACCAGGCTGTTACAATTTACCAAGAATCAACCAGGGATTGGCTGTTGTCTGGTCAGCATGTATGGGTGCTGATGTCACAGATGAGACACTGCGCAGAGAATACCTGCTCATAACCTCTGCTTTCCCCAGAGGACCAGCTGGGTTTTTCTTCTATGGGGAGGCCAACTGGCAACCTAAATCTCAGGGTCAGCATAACCTTGTGAGTCCTTTGAAATTTCACCGGCAACTAGATTCCCATTTGTAACCAGAGTGAGATCTAGCGTCATTGTTCTGTAGGCAGGATCCATGGAGAATTGCTGTTCACATTGGAAAGAAGTTTCCTCTCATTAAAAGAAAAGAAGCCAATTGGAAACAGCATGGCTGTTAGGAGCAACCACATGGCATTGGCTCTGCTGTCC
The DNA here is from genome assembly GCF_032452875.1 of Bos javanicus. NCBI lineage: Eukaryota > Metazoa > Chordata > Mammalia > Artiodactyla > Bovidae > Bos > Bos javanicus. The sequence goes on along the minus strand of NC_083882.1, from coordinate 72,171,118 downwards.
CAAGGGCTATTCCCCCATTCCAAGAGGGGCAGGGCAGGGGATGGAGCAGAAAGAACTTTCTCTTTCCTTTGGTTATTAATATCGAACTCATGTGCTGTGCTTAGTCACTCAGTCATGTCTGACTCTTTGTGACCCCATGGACTGTAACCCACCAGACTCCTCTGTTCACGGGGATTCTCTAGGCAAGAATACTAGAATTGGTTGCCATGGCCTCCTCCAGGGGATCTTCCCAACCCAGAAGTCAACCCGAGGTCTCCTGCATTGCATGTGTATTCTTTATTGTCTGAGCCACCAGGGAAGCCCATCCAACACATAGAGGGCCCTAAAGATGCAGTGTTAAAAACAGAAGTCTTTTGATGACAAGAAAATACCCTGACACACACACACAATATTTAAATTAGATGGCATGGGAAATAAACCAGTAGTTGCATTTCCTTCAAAACTCTTCAGTCTCTACATTTTCCTATTTGAATATTATTATCCTGATTCATATGCACAACTATGGATGGAAAACCTTTCATGTTCTTGTTACTTTATATGCATTACTAAATTTTTAAAATTTATTTTTAAATGGAAGATAATTGCTTTACAATGTGAATCTGCCACGTGTGTTAGTCGCTCAGCTGTCTAACTCTTTGTGACCCCATTAACTGTAGCCCACCAGGCTCCTCTGTTCATGGAATTCTCCAGACAGGAATACTAGAATGGGTGCCCCTTCCCTTTTCCACAGGATCTTCTCAACCCAGGAATCGAAGCCATGTTTCCCACATTGCAGGCACATTCTTTACCATCTGAGCCACCAGGGAAGCCCAAACCAGCCATAAGTTTACATATATCCCCTCCCTCTGAAAGGTCTCTCTCACCCCAACCCCCATCCCACCCCTCCAGGTTATCTCAGAGCACTGGGCTGAGCATCCTGTGCTAACAGAAGCGTCCTTCCAGCTGTCTATCTACACATGGTAGTATATCTAATGCTACTCTCTCCACTTGCCCCCCCGCACCTCCTTCCCCTGCTGCATCCACAAGTCTGTGCTTTACATCTGTATCTCCATTCCTGTCCTGCAAATAAGTTTATCAGTACCATTTTTCTGGATTCCATATATATGGGTTAATACAGTAGATGATGAATATGCTAAAATATTTAAGATCCTTGGCTTTAGAAACAAACTTCTGAGGCCTGAATACCTGTGGGATCTTGGTGACTACTTACCTATCCACAGTGATCTTCATTTTCCTCCTTAGCAAAGCTGGCCTATGGAGCTAGTCCTTGATGGCTCTAATGGTAAAGAATCTGACAGCAGTGCAGGAGACTCGCGAGGTGGGGTTTGATACCTGGGTTGCGAAGAACCCCTAGAGGGGGAAATGGCAACCCACTCCAGTATTTTCCCCTGGAAAATCCTACAGACAGAGGGACCTGGTGGGCTACAGTGCACAGAGTTGCAAAGAGTCAGGTATGACTGAGCACACATGCATTATTATAAAGTTAGCATAATGATGGTAGTGTTGTCTTACAAGGTTATGGTGAGTTTTAAATGAAATAATCCATGTAAAATATATGGACTAACGCCTGCAATAGATTAATCATTTATTATGAAGTTTAATTTATTATGAAGATAATACTTGTTCATCATTTATTGTGATAATTATTACATATTTATTATAATAAATAGATTAATTATTTGTTATATTATGAGGATAATATAATCATTATCTTCATTTAAATAGATGAAGAAATTGTACAGATGACTCTCAGAGAAGCTGAACATTTTCCCAAGATTATACATCAATTTGTGCTAGATGGGGGTTGAAACACAGTCAATCTTACTCAGCTATTTTAAGTTCTATTTTAAAATTTCATAGGATTGTTGTCAGATTTAAGAGATGCAGTGTGTGCTCTAAGTGCTCCATCGAGTGTAGTTTCATTATTTGCCTAGATGAATCCAGATAGACTCTCTCCTCTAGCATTAAATAATTTTTCATTTCAAAACTTCACTTATTTTCACTTTTGTCTTCATTACATCGGCAGTAGCATGGTAAATATAATTTTTCCTGTGGTTTTCCAGGTATACTAAAGATCAATAAAACAAAAGTACCAAGTTTTCCTGCATAGCAGAGGATTGTGCTAGAACTTCTATTAAGAACTTGCAAAGATGGGCCAAGACTACATCTACCAGCATTAGGCACTTGTATGTTTCCAGTGTGTATGCCAAAGTTAAAGAACAATTTATTCATTAGCTGGCTACCAAAAGGATTTTGCATTCCAGTCCTCTATAATGAAAAGGACATCTTTTTTGGGTGTTAGTTCCAAAAGGTCTTGTAGGTCTTCATAGAACTGTTCAACTTCAGCTTCTTCAGTGTTACTGGTCAGGGCATAGACATGGATTACCATGATATTGAATGGTTTGCCTTGGAAATGGAGAAGGCAATGGCAACCCACTCCAGTACTCTTGCCTGGGAAATCCCATGGACGGAGGAGCCTGGTAGGCTACAGTCCATGGGGTTGTGAAGAGTCAGACTCGACTGAATGACTTCACTTTCATGCACTGGAGAAGAAAATGGCAACCCACTCCAGTATTGTTGCCTGGAGAATACCAGGGACAGGAGCCTGGTGGGCTGCCATCTATGGGGTCACACAGAGTCAGACACGACTGATGTGACTTAGCAGCAGCAGCCTTGGAAATGAACAGAGATCATTCTGTCGTTTTTGAGATTGCATCCAAGTACTGTATTTCGGACTCTCTTGTTGACTATGAGGGCTACTCCATTTCTTCTAAGGGATTCCTGCCCACAGTAGTAGATATAATGGTCATCTGAGTTAAATTCACCCATCCCAGTCCATCTTAATTCACTGATTCCTAGAATGTCGATATTCACTCTTGTCATCTCCTGTTTGACCACTTCGAATTTGCCTTGATTCATGGACCTACCATTCCAGATTCCTATGCAATATTGTTCTTTACATCATTGAACCATGCTTCCATCACCAGTCCCGTTCACAACACGGTGCTGTTTTTGCTTTGGCTCCATCCCTTCATTCTTTCTGGACTTATTTCTCCACTGATCTCCAGTAGCATATTGGGCACCTACTGACCTGGGGAATTCCCCTTTCAGTAGCCTATCTTTTTGCCTTTTCAAGCTGTTCATGTGGTTCTCAAGGCAAGAATACTGAAGTGGTTTGCCATTCCCTTCTCCAATGGACCACATTCTGTCAGACCTCTCCACCATGACCTGTCCGTCTTGGGTGGCCCCACACAGCATGGCTTAGTTTCATTGAGTTAGACAAAGCCGTTGTACATGTGATCAGATTGGCTAGTTGTCTGTGATTGTAGTCTCAGTCTGTCTGCCCTCTGATCCCCTCTCTCAGCGCCTACCATCTTATTTGGGTTTCTCTTACCCTGGACATGGGATCTCGCTTCACGGCTGCTCCAGCAAAGTGCAGCTGCTGCTCCTTACCTGGGATGCAGGGTAGCTCCTCTTGGGTGATGCCTTTGCCCTCTATACAGTCAGCAAAAACAAGACCAGGAGCTGACTGTGCCTCGGATCAGGAACTCCTTATTGCCAAATACAGACTGAAATTGAAGAAAGTGGAGAAAACCAGTAAACCATTCAGGTATGACCTAAATCAAATCCCTTATGACTATAAAGTGGAAGTGAGAAATAGATTTAAGGGAGTAGATCTGATAGACAGAGTGCCTGATGAACTATGGATGGAAGTTCGTGATGTTGTACTGGAGACAGGAATCAAGACCATCCCCAAGAAAAAGAAATGCAAAAAAGCAAAATGGCTGTCTGAGGAGGCCTTACAAATAGCTGTGAAAAGAAGGGAAGCGAAAAGCAAAGGAGAAAAGGAAAGCTATAGCCATTTGAATGCAGAGTTCCAAAGAATAGCAAGAAGAGATAAGAAAGCCTTCCTCGGTGATCAATGCAAAGAAATAGAGGAAAGCAACAGAATGGGAAAGACTAGAGATCTCTTCAAGAAAATTAGAGATACCAAGGGAACATTTCATGCAAAGATGGGCTCAATAAAGGACAGAAATGGTATGGACCGAACAGAAGCAGAAGATATTAAGAGGTGGCAAGAATACACAGAACTGTGCAAAAAAGATCTTCATGACCCAGATAATCATGATGGTGAGATCACTGACCTAGAGCCAGACATCCTGGAATGTGAAGTCAAGTGGGCCTTAGAAAGCATCACTATGAACAAAGCTAATGGAGGTGATGGAATTCCAGTTGAGCTATTTCAAATCCTGAAAGATGATGCTGTGAAAATGCTGCACTCAATATGCAAGCAAATTTGGAAAACTCATCAGTGGCCACAGGACTGGAAAAGATCAGTTTTCATTCCAATCCCAAAGAAAGGCAATGCCAAAGAATGCTCAAACTACTGCACAATTGCACTCGTCTCACTCGCTAGTAAAGTAATGCTCAAAATTCTCCAAGCCAGGCTTCAACTGTACGTGAACTATGAACTTCCTGATGTTCAAGCTGGTTTTAGAAAAGGCAGTGGAACCAGAGATCAAATTGCCAACATCTGCTGGATCATGGAAAAAGCAAGAGAGTTCCAGAAAAACATCTATTTCTGCTTTATTGACTATGCCAAAGCCTTTGACTGTGTGGATCACAATAAACTGTGGAAAATTCTGAAAGAGATGGGAATACCAGACCACCTGACCTGCCTCTTGAGAAACCTGTATTCAGATCAGGAAGAAACAGTTAGAACTGGACATGGAACAACAGACTGGTTCCAAATAGGAAAAGGAGTACTTCAAGGCTGTATACTGTCACCCTGTTTATTTAACTTCTATGGAGAGTACATCATGAGAAATGCTGGGCTGGAAGAAGTACAAGCTGGAATCAAGATTTCCAGGAGAAATATCAATAACATCAGATAGGCAGATGACACCACCCTTATGGCAGAAAGTGAAGAGGAACTGAAGAGCCTTTTGATGAAAGTGAAAGAGGAGAGTGAAAAAGTTGGCTTGAAGCTCAGCATTCAGAAAACTAAAATCATGACATCCAGTCCCTTTGCTTCATGGCAAATAGATGGGGAAACAGTGGGAACAGTGGCTGACTTTATTTTTCTGGGCTCCAAAATCACTGCAGATATTGATTTCAGCCATGAAATTAAAAGACACTTACTCCTTGGAAGGAAAGTTCTGACTAACCGAGATACGTATAACCCATGCAAACACTGACTTGATTTCTACTGTTATTTCTCAAACTTTGTCTCTCCAGAATGTCATAGTAATGGGGTCACGCAGTATGCTATCTTTGGAGTCTGGTATCTTTCATTTAGCATAATGCATATGAGTCTCATCTGCATTGCTGTGTATATCAAAAGTTCACTCTCCTTTACTGCTGAATAATAGTCCATTGTATAGTTCTGGGCTCTAAAATCACTGCAGATGGTGATCGCACCCATGAAATTAAAAGACGCGTACTCCTTGGAAGGAAAGTTATGACCAACCCAGACAGCATATTGAAAAGCAGAGATATTACTTTGCCAAGAAAGGTCCATCTAGACAAGGCCATGGTTTTTCCAGTGGTCATGTATGGATATGAGAGTTGGACTGTGAAGAAAGCTGAGTGCCGAAGAATTGATGCTTTTGAACTGTGGTGTTGGAGAAGACTCTTGAGAGTCCCTTGGACTGCAAGGAGATTCAACCAGTCCATCCTAGAGGAGATCAGTCCTGGGTGTTCATTGGTAGGACTGATGTTGACACTGAAACTCCAATACTTTGGCCACCTGATGTGAAGAGCTGAGTCATTTGAAAAGACCCTGATGCTGGGAAAGGTTGAGGGCAGGAGGAGAAGGGGACAACCGAGGATGAGATGGTTGGATGCCATCACCGACTTGATGGACATGGGTTTGGGTGGACTCTGGGAGTTGGTGATGGACAGGGAGGCCTGGCGTGCTGCAGTTCATGTGGTCACAAAGAGTCAAACACGACTGAGTGACTGAACTGAACTGAACTGAAAAGGGTTTTGGGACTACTGAAATATTTCATCCACTAGAATAATAACAATTAGTCCACAGAATGAATTTGTAGGAACAATGAGAGAGAATGAAGCTGTTTTCTATCAAAATTCTTCTGAGGTCAGCTTATATGAAAAATCAGTAACTCACTTATAGTTGTTTGACTTTTATTCATTGTCTCCACTAAAATATAAGCTTTCTGAGGGCCAAAACATAGTATCTTTTCTTACTGATCCTCAAAGTTCATACTAGAGTTTGTACTTCATCATCATTGCTAACAAACTATAGAGATGCAATAAATTATTCAGAGCTGTCTAGATAATAATGAGTTCATTAAATTAGACTGGTTTGGTCATCACTGGAAAAAAAGTAAGACTTTGGTATAGATTATAAACTACCATGAACATATCATGATTTCTGCTTCAGCAGCTCTTTGGACAAACATTCATAAGCAGCTCCCACCAACAATGCAAGTATGTGCCCAAAACTGGTTGAGGGCCGAATCTTGCCTTCAATATCGTCAACCGAATATTATGCATTACATGCATTTCATCCTCAGATATTCAATCTACCTCTTAATTCGTAAGCCTGGAAACAAATCTAGTTGATGGATAATTATACCATAGTTGCCTTTCAAATGGGTGGAAATGAAATGGCATTGGTAACTAATATTACATAATGGGTCAGACTGTGAACTCTCGAAAAAGCACATCCATAGCAGTGTGTGATTCAACAATAGTGCAGTGAATATGGTGAGGAAATTAATATAAGACTTGTGCATAAAAATTAGTGTTTATAAAAGTGAAACGTATTACATAAAAATTGGGAAGGTCAGCTTCTGTTGAAACATGGTTAGATATGGAAGTACTGGACCAGCATCTTCCACAGACACTGTTTTCTTTAGCCCAGGAACTGCTGAGTCCTTTAGTCTGGGACAGTTTGCTGCACTCACAGTTCTTCATACAATTTTTGAATAAGCACTTACACATAGCTCGTGTCACCCATGTCCATTTGCTGACCACCAGCGTTGAATCCTTCAGCCTACAGCGTTGATCTTGAGGACAGGAGCTGATACATGGAAACATTTCATTTGTTTTTTCTGATCTCACAAAGTATAAATGAGAGTAGAATGGAGCTGAAGCATTAAATATACTTCTCATAAATCTGTTCACTACAACCTCGCTAATACCTTATGGCAGTTTTCTTGGTGGGTGCAAGTATGTTTTCAAAATCCTTCTTAATCTTAGTAATCCAGGAAGTTTAACTAAAATGCTCAGAGTTGGGATATGCAATGTGTAAGTTGTCTATTAATACCACAAGCTTTGTGACTTAAGAAACATATATTATTTCACAGTTTTCTGTAAGTCCAAAGCCTGAGTACAATTTAGCTGGATCTTCTGATTTAGGATCTCATAGAGCTTCGATCAAGATGTTGGCGGAGCATGAGTTATCATCAGAGGCTTGAAGGAAGAATAAGGATTTGTTTCCATGCTCAAGTGGTTATTGGCAGCAGTCCATTCCTTCTGGATTTTTTAACTGAGGTCCTCAATTTCTTGCTAACATTTTTTTTTCCTGAGGCTGCCATCAGTTCTTTGCCATATGGACATTATCAACATAGTAGCTTATTTCCTTAAAGTCAGCAAGAGGAAGGGACTTTCCTTACAACATAAGTGTTACAGTCTTATGTAATGTAATCATCTATACATAATCATGTATATTCCATCACTTTTGCTATAGTCTGTTGCTTAGAGGCAAATCACAGGGTCCACCATGCTTAAAGGGAAGGAAGGAATACCAGGAAATAGGGATCATAGAAATCACCTTAGAATCTGTCCATTACATGAGTTGAAACTACTTACCAGCCCTAAGATTCATTAGTGTTAGTTGTAAAGAGGCAGATTTTTGACTTGGAATCAAGCAAACATTGTTAACAATTAAGGCCACATTTGAACTAAACATGAACACAGGTACAACTCAAATAGAAGCTTGAAACAAGGGGATCCAAGCATTTAATGGAGTATGGTTAGGCTGACATTTGGCAAATTGGAGTTCTTTTCATGTCTAAAATTCTTGTGCTAATTATGAGCATTATAAAAGTCAGACACACTGTGTTTAGCATGGGGCAAGAAGAGAATGTTTCATAGACTTTTGATGTCCTAGATTGAATTTCATTCTTTCATGATGTTGACTATGACCATGAACTAAATATATGCATTTGATGAAATATCCATAATTACAGGATTCTAAGAATTGTCAAGTGGAAAATAGTACTTTCTAAAAGCATTTTTTGGGTATCTACTGTATGGCTGAGGCAGGTCTTATAGTGAGAAGTGGAGGGATAGCAAAAGAAGCATTTTTTTTTTTTTTTTGCCTTCACAGAATTTACTATCAGAGCTAGAGAAACAGGGCTCACAAACAGCATTAGAATAGAGTGTCATATAAGAGAAAATTCAAGAAAATGTCACATTGAGGTGTATTTACTCTGGTCTGTCCCAGTTTTTCCTTTCTGACTGGAAAAAATCAAAGAATATTAATCTATGAATGTTTTCCACTACTGCTAACACCTTAAGTAGGGAGTCACTAAACTAGGTGGAGGAGATGCCTTTAAAGTTGAGCTTCAGGAAGGGAGCATTCCATCAAGTCTTAGTTGGAAATACCAGGAAGATAAACACTTTAGTCAGTTTATCTCGGCTATAACACATACAACTGTTGAAATTCTAAATTAAAAAAATATATATATGAAAGAAAATACAGAAGAAAGAAGAAAAGAAAGGTATTAGACTTTTCCAACACAAAACATTTTCATCCTTACACATTTTGATTCCAGTTAAAAATTCAGGGTTCCCCAATTGTTCAGTGGATAAAGAATCCACCTGCATTGCAGGAGATGCAGAAGATGCAGGTTCGATTCCTGGGTCAGGAAGATCCCCTGGAGAAGAAAATGGCAATCCACTCCAGTATTCCTGCTGGGATAATCCCATGGACGTAGGAGCCTGGCAGGCTACAGTCCATGGGGTTGCAAAGAGTCAGACACAACTGAGCAACTAACACTGACTCACTCAAAAATTTAGGGACTTCCCAGGTGGTCCAGTGGTTAAGACTTCGCCTTCCAATGCAGGGGGTGTGGGTTCAATCCCCAGTCAGGGAGATAAGATTCTATGCCTCTGGGCCAAAAACAAAAACCAGAACATAAAACAGAAGCAATATTGTAACAAATTCTGTAACAACTTTTGAAAATGGTCCACATCAAGAAAAAAAAAAAAACTTGAAAAATTCAACTACCCATAAATAGGTGTGTCATCCAAAATTAACAGCAGAAATCAGATCAGATCAGATCAGTCGCTCAGTCATGTCCAACTCTTTGCAACCCCATGAATCGCAGCACGCCAGGCCTCCCTGTCCATCACCAACTCCCAGAGTTCACTCAGACTCACGTCCATCGAGTCAGTGATGCCATCCAGCCATCTCATCCTCTGTCGTCCCCTTCTCCTCTTGCCCCCAATCCCTCCCAGCATCAGAGTCTTTTCCAATGAGTCAACTCTTCGCATGAGGTGGCCAAAGTACTGGAGTTTCAGCTTTAGCATCATTCCCTCCAAAGAAATCCCAGGGCTGATCTCCTTCAGAATGGACTGGTTGGATCTCCTTGCAGTCCAAGGGACTCTCAAGAGTCTTCTCCAACACCACAGTTCAAAAGCATCAATTCTTCGGCGCTCAGCCTTCTTCACAGTCCAACTCTCACATCCATACATGACCACAGGAAAAACCATAGCCTTAGATATATAAAATAATAGTCAGTGAAGATGTAAGTAGAATGTAAGCATCAGGACAGCAGGGGACTTCAGCTGCTTTTTGTTTTCTTGATGTATCTCAAGAAACTCCGAGTGGGGCCTGGCACATAGTTGCTGCTCAATAAATATGTGTTGATTCAAGAAAAATCTGATGCTCTCTGACTTTATCAGCTATAGGCACACTAAAACCTATGCAGGAAAGAAAGTTTAGTGAAATGGAAATCTAGGGTCATTTTGCTGTAAAAGGACTAACTTAACTGATTTAGGATCTGTATTTATAATGAAAGATGTAGGGAAAGCGGGGTGCTCCATCACAGAATGTTCTGAAACCTTTGTTTCTGAGCCTGTAATTAAAAGTGCCACTTATCTTAATGGGCACATACCACTCTTCTTTCTGGATTGAGGCACTTAAGGACTGAAATAGCTCCACGATTGCAAAGAGCACTCTGCAGAATCCCATCGCATCTCTGGATGCAATTAGTTCCTCTGACAATGTAGAGTTTTCTTTTAAGTGTGTGTTTATCTTTCTGATGCAGAAAGTGGATGGCAGGTGGCACCATTTATCTCTCTCTCTCTCTCTCTCTCACACACACACACACACACACACACAAAGGATTTCAATCCAGGATGCCACTTGGAGAGGTCACACTGCAGGAAGCTAAAGAAGACCAGGTTAATTTTAGGTATTCCTCTGGACTTCTCTTCAGAACAGCCCCCAACCTAAGAACTACCTTTTTCCAGAATTCACTTAAGGCCTGTTAGAGGATAAATAGTGTTCCTTCCAAAATACACTCAACTCCAAACTCTTCGTATCTGTGAATGTGATCTTAATTGGAAGTAGGGTCTTTGCAGGTGTAATCAAGTTAAAATGAGGTCATGCAAAATTGTGTGGGCCCTAAATCCAATGGCTGATGTCCTTGTAAGGACAGACATATTTGAAGACACAGAGGGAAGTAGGCTGTTTTGAATGAGGCAGAAACCAGAATAATGTAGCTATAGGCCACCAAGGATTGCTGACCAGCATCAGATGCTAGGAAGAGGCAAGGAGGATTCTCCCGTAGGGTCCTCAGAGGCAGCATGGTCCTGCCAGCACCTTGATTTTGGAGTTGTGTCCTCCAGACCTGTGAGACAATATGTGGTGCTTGTTTTTAGCCGCCTAGTTGATGGTAATCTTTTGTAACCCTGAGACACAAATACAGTGCCTCAGTGGGACAGTGAGCTGTATACTCATGGGCTCTTTCTCTCCTAATTTATCTCCTCTCAGTGATCCAAGTCCACTTTCTTTTAGTGAAACTAGACTCTGACTTTGGGGTGGGATATTCTAGGCCTGCTGCAGGACCAGTAGTTTTCTTCCACTTAAAACTAATTTAGGACAAAATGACTCCATCTTGAGACACAGTGTTCTGTGATGAATGTCAGCCAGACCTGAGTACATGGTATAAAGCTGGGAAGAGAATTCATTGGAGCAACTTTCATTTTTTTTGAGTGCATACAATGTAGTATCATGTGCTAATATTCTTTAGTGTTTAAAATTCTTTCAATTTTTAGGAAATATCACTGAAGAAATTATCAACAATGAACACAAAACTTAGCTAACACATTTGCTTGGCACCCTGTTGTGTGCAGTAGGAATGAGAAAAGTGTAAATGGTTGAAATGCCTAGGAAAGTCAGATTAGTAAAATAAATGTTGGCTTTCACCTACAATGGTTTAGCACACAGCTATTCAAAAATGAGGCTGTCCAATAACCATTTTTAAACTGCTTTGAGGAGGATGCAAGTGTCTGGGGAAAACTCCCTGATGCTGACGCTGGAAAAGTTCCTGATACTGGGAAAGATTGAGAGCAGAAGGAGAAGAGGGCATCACAGGATGAGATGGCTGGATGGCTTCACTGATGTAATGGATATGAACTTGTGCAAACTTCGAGAGACCGTGAGGGACAGGGAGGCCTGTCATGCTGCATTCCATGGGGTCGCAAAGAGTTGGGCATGACTGGGTGACTGAACGATGAACAAGTGCCTGGGGACGTTTCAGTGGCTGTTTGCGCAGGTAAGGTAGATTCAGGGTCAGCTATGCTTTGCCCCTACCCTCACCTGACCAGATCTGCTCAAATTTACCTGTTTTATAGGTTGAGTTTCTGAATCAGGTGCCTTTGGGGGGAAAAAAAAATCACTATGACAATACCTATTGCCTGCAGGGCCATAGCTACCAAAAGAGAGTCCTGGTATAAATAAAAAAAAAAATATCTCAGTCAATAGACTCTTCTTCATCCTGAAATTTTCAAATATTTTTTTAATCTACAAATCCATGATGTTTACAGATTTTAGATGATATAGATGGGTTGTTTTATTTAACTTTTAGTCAGTCTTCTTCATCATGTTTTAGTGTAACTCAAAGCATGGGTTTATTCTTCTGTATGTAGTTTTTAATTCATTCCAGAATATTTTAAATGGATTGAATAGGACAAAACCGTAGTGTAAGTCACATGAGACTTACCCTAGGTAGTAAATAGTCACATTTACTATCCTTCTAAGACAGCAAATTATCAAAATGTATTATTTAAAAGTTTCATACAAAATCTTGCTAATACCACAGATTCCCAGTTCAATATCAAGTTCTCTAATTTGAGCAAGACTTGAAAACATGTGTTTTGAAGCTTCCAAGTGATTCTATGTAGGTGATCCTATGCATAACTTTGTAATTCAGTCCTGGAAGGGAAGTGCTTTAGACTTAATGTGTAAATCTAATGAAGCAGACATCATTTTTCTCTCACACCTTCACACTCCACTGCCACATAATTCACTACCCAAATATTTTACAAAGATTGTGTATCTTCTCTGCCCCTTTGGGATCTTTCTGTTAATTTTCTTGTTTTTAACTTGCTTCCGCCCTTCCTTTCAAGTCTCTTAAGCTCACGCAGCTACTAGAATACATGGGGCGATTGAAAAAGCTCTCCTTTATGTCTGTATTAGTCTCTTGGGCTGCTATAACAAAATATCATAGACTGTGGCTAAACCAACGTTTCTCGCCATTCTGGAGGCTATAAGTCCTAGCTCAAGTCCCAGAGATGGCCAGCTTCTGGTACAGGCTCTCTCCTTGACTTGTAGGTGGTGACCACCTTCCTGGTCTATCCTCACACGGTCCTTTCTTAGTATGTGTGAGTGGAGAGAGCAAGCTCCTGGTTTTTCTAATTATATGACACAAATCATATCTCATCTGGGCCCCACCTTTATGACCTCATTTAGCCTTAACTACCTCCACTGAGGCCCTGCCTACAAATACAGCCAAACAGAAGGTTAGAGTTTCAACACCTACATTTTAGGAGTTCATGAGCATGCAGTCCATAACCATGCTGTTCATTATTTCCTCTCTTATATCGTAGCAGACTTCTCTTTGCATTCATGGAATCTGCAGTAAAGACAGGAAGCAAGCATGTCGTATGCCAAACAGCCTCTCAGCACTTGCCTGTAGAAACAGGGATCCCCAACCTCCAGGATCTAATGCCTGATGATCTGAGGTGGAGCTGATGTAATAATAATAGAAATAAAATGCACAGTAAATGTAATGACCTTGAATCATCCCAATAACATTCCCCCACCTTGTGGTCCATGAAAAAATTGTCTTCCATAAAACTGGTCACGAGCGCCAAAAACATTGGAGACCACTTTGTAAGAACATACCTTCCTGGCCTTGCAACCGTTTCGGACATTCAATGGATATGCATAATGCATGGATCTCTCAAAAATTTTTCACGTCTTCCACTGTCCTAACAATTACTTTGATTCCTTTGCGATACTTTAAAACTATTTTAATTTGGAGAAACATATTTGACCTCTAATATTTCTATCACATTTTAGTGGCCTTCAGACCCTTGGCAGATCCCCAGAAATTATATGTTTTCCACCAGGTATGAGTTTTAATAAGAGAGTTTCTAATTAACTAAATATTAAATTGACTGAATACATACCTCAGCTGCTTTACATTACTGAATGTGATATTCATTTGCATATAGGTATATGTGTTAGTCGCTCAGTTGTGGCCAACTCTTTGCAACCCCATGGAGTGTAGCCCTCCAGGCTTCTCTGTCCATGGGATTCTTCAGGCAAGAATACTGGAGTGGGTTGCCTTGCCCTTCTCCTGTATATATATATATATATATATATATATATATATATATATATATATATATATATATATGGATATTTATAAACACCAGTATTTATTTCATTTTTCACAAGTGTTGTCATGCCAAATCCCCCAAAAAGTATGTGCCAACATAATTAATGTCACATAAAGGTGATGTAGTTATTCCCATCTATCTATCTGTAAGAGATAGGCTACATACAAAGAGATAGATAGATGATAGATAGGTAAGAAACTCATATTTTAGATGTTTGTATATAAGGGTAGGAGTGAGTTTCCTGGCAGTCCAGTGATTAGGACTTAGTGCTCTCACTACTGTGGGCATGGGTTCAGTCGCTGGTCAGGGGTAGATAAGATACCCCAAGGTTCAGTTCAGTTTAGTCACTCAGTCATGTCCGACTCTTTGCAACCCCATGAATCGCAGTACGCCAGGCCTCCCTGTCCATCACCATCTCCCAGAGTTCACTCAAACTCATGGCCATTGAGTTGGTGATTCCATCCAGCCATCTCATCCCCTTCATCCCCTTCTCTTCCTGCCCCCAATTCCTCCCAGCATCAGTCTTTCCCAATGAGTCAACTCTTCGCATGAGGTGGCCAAAGTACTGGAGTTTCAGCTTTAGCATCGTTCCTTCCAAAGAAATCCCAGGGCTGATCTCCTTTAGAATGGACTGGTTGGATCTCCTTGCAGTCCAAGGGACTCTCAAGAGTCTTCTCCAACACCACAGTTCAAAAGCATCAATTCTTTGGCGCTCAGCTTTCTTCATAGTCCAACTCTCACATCCATACATGACCACTGGAAAAACCATAGCTTTGACTAGACGGACCTTTGTAGGCACAGTAATGTCTCTGCTGAACTGAACTGAACTGATGCAGTATGTCAAAAAATAGGAGAACATTAAGTGTCTAGTAAAATTATTTTCAAAAACTCTTTTGATGCCAAAAAGATTCCAGAGATGTAGCTACATTCCCCTCTCTTGGTTGCCTGCCTTATACCATAAGGGAAGTAGAGAGAGAAAATTAACCTTTCCAGAAATGTTCATGCACTATAGAAAGAATATCTGTAACCTGCTAGAATAACTTGAAGCTGCATTTGGGGGGAGATAAGATATAATCTGTTTTCTACGTGGAGAAAAGATATGGTTTCAAAGGGACACTTCATAAATGGGATAAAACTGGGATTTTATTGCTGTGAGTCATCTGCACAGGCTTTTCTGACCCACAGTCCCAGTGGTAGGACATGCATTGCATGGTAGAGGGAACTCTACTCTGAGGAGTATAGTAGCAGAGACTGGAGAGGCTGACAATGTTAAGAAGGCATTTGTGGCTCCATATGGAGGCTCTGAGTCTGTCTGGGCATTACACAACACAGTGATGACTTCAGGCAAAGAGGGACTTTATTTCTTGTTTCTATTTTCTAATGAAGTATCAGTAGAATTTGTTCCTGTGAAGTGAAATTGGCCAAGTGATTGCATTGCATCATTTTAGGAGTGTTACCAAAAGAACTCCTTTTGAAATTACTTTTCATGGGCCAAGTTTAGGCTTTGATTATTCTTGCCTTGAAAATTTACAACCTTTCAAATGGGTATGACTTGTGACTCTGGTCCCTACTTCCTGGCAGATGTAGCTTTCTGAAGCAAGGTTGTGATCAGTTTTTAAAAACTGCAGAGAAATCTCATTGTCTATTTGAGTAAGGAGAAAATCCAAACTGGCCAAACATTTCTGACACTTATTTTGTACATGCTTTGGGATAACCTATTTGTGAAACTATTTATTGCTCTGATATATTCGGCCTGGGCCTAACCCAAGCTGCTAGCTGCAGCAAAACATAGTGAGTGTATTCACTGTAATTTATATTTTGCAGTTTTTCTACCTTCCCTAACATTTCCCCTTTCTGAAATTTTTTAAAAATTCTATTATCTTCTCAATACCAGCTACATACCTTTTTATTTACAAACCTTAATATAAGTGCAGCCTATATGTATTTTAATCAATATCTTTGGTTCACCCAGGAATAAATAAATCAGACCTTCTGATTAATTTTATTTTTAAATTATAAGTTACTAACAGTTTTTTGGCAACAAAAGGAGAGGTAACCAGTGAAAGAAAAATAGAACATCCTCCATTAATCTTCCCGCAGTATTTTTATTGTGTTTTGTTTATGAATAGCATACGTACAGAAAAGACATAAATCATGAGTCTGAAACTCAATGAATTTTCACAAAATGAACACCCAGGAATCAGATCCCAAATCAAGAAATGGTGTATTAGCATCAAACAGATAGCCCCTTATTTCTACTAAGGTCACTTCTCCCCAAGAGTAATCACTCCCCTGATTTCTATGAACTCAGACTAGTTTGTCCTCTTCTGAGCTTTTTGGAATCATTAATTGTCTTAGGTATGGCTTGATTTCTTTCAACATTATGCTTATGAGATTCATCAGTGATCTTGCATACGCAGGCATATACATTTCTTTAGAATCTAAACCAAGAAATAGAAATGCTCGACAAACAAATGGTACATTTTAGTAGATACTGCCACTCAATAGTGGTGGAATAACTTATATTCTCAACATGAGTTTTTAGTATCCTGTTGCTGAAGACTAGTTATATGTATTCTTCATCCTAATTGGATCAGTGGGCCACCTAGGACATTTTATCCTTATGGCAATGGAAGAGATGCAAGAGAAGTGGGTGGACACATATATCCTTCTTCCACCCTTGGTTGAAAACTAGCATAATGTCACTTCTGTCCATATTTTATTGGTGAAATCAAGTCATACGACCAAGTCTGATATGACTGCTGCAACATCACTTACATGTCTGGATGCAGGGAATAGTGAAACGTTGGGAATGACAGTACAGCCTTTCACAGTTTGCTTTCTTGGTGCCATTTATTTACATCCCTCTAATACACAAAATTTACCTAATACACAGAATTTCCCAAGACACTCTCAAAGTCTTATCTGATCATGGTAGGAGGCTCAGAGACCAGAATTTTATGCTTTATGTCAGGTAAGTATTTTCCTCCTCCTGTTTGCAGTCTTTAGAGGGGAGAAAAAAAAAAAAAGATAAGTCAATCCTACATGCCTAACTCAGGGGCCAAATAAATTAATAAACACTCATTTAGAAGAGCGATGAATACAGAACATATAGCAATCACTGTTCCTTGGAAATTCTGAAATCTCAATGGACAAATTTTGCTTCATTTGGCTTTTCTGGGGACATGGAATCTTCCTTAATTGAGATCTTGATCTGTTTCATTGGCATGGTCCCAAGTCCATAGGACTCCATGACTCTTGGATACATTTTTTTTACCCAGTTTTTTTTTGTTGGTGATTTCTAAAGAGACAGTATATGTTGTTGTTCAGTCGCCCAGTTGTGTCCAACTCTTCGTGACTGCATGGAAAGCAGCATGCCAGGCCGCCCTGTCCCGTGCCATCTCCCAGAGTTTGCCCAAGTTCATGTTTATTGCATCAGTGATGCTGTCCCGCCATCTCTTCCTCTGACTCCCTCTTCTAATTCTGCCCTCAGTCTTTTCCAGCATCAGGGACTTTTTCAATGAGTCATCTGTTCACCAGATGACCAAAATACTGGAGCTTCAGCTTCAGCATCAGTTCTTCCAGTGAATATCCAGGGCTGATCTCCCTTAAGATTGACTGGTTTGATCTTCTTGCTGTCCAAAGGACTTTCAGCAGTTTTTTCCAGCACCATGGTCTAAGGCATCGATTCTTTGGCATTCTGCCTTCTTTACGGTCCAGCTCTCACAACCATAGGTGACCATTAGGAAGACCATAGCCTTGACTATACTATGTATTGGCAGAGTAATATCTCTGCTTTTCAACACACTATCTAGCTTTGTCATCACTTTCCTGCCAAGAAGTAGTTGTTTTCTGATTTCATGGCTGCAGTCAACATCCACAGTGATTTTTTGTCCGCAGGGCAGACTTTGCATCCATGGGGTTGCAAAGAGTCAGACAAGACTGAAGTGATTTAGCATCCATGCAGGCACCTTAATATATGTTCTTGGGCTTCTCTAGTGGCTTAGGCAGTAAAGAGACATTATAGAATAATTTAAGTCTTAGAGATTAGGATGATTTCTTAGGCTGTTTCCTAGCTCTAGAAATTTTTAGGCCAGAGGTGTTGTTTGAATTTGGATGTTTTTAGTCTCTCTGATCCAATCTAGGGGTGCTTTTCCAAAACTTTTTAAATCGTTGTGGGTTTTACAATTAAGTCTACTCTGTATGAAAAAAAACCACATCTACAAATCTTAACAGAATATGCCTCTTTTTTAAGATTAATTTATTGTGCATTTCTTTTTCTTTTTGTAGGGCCTCTATCATCTCTCTTGAGAAGTTAAGTGTCGATCTCATTCTTGTTCCTTTGATGGTAATTTTTTTTGACTCTTTGAAGATTTATTCTTAAATTTTTAGCAGACCTGTCATGATAAACCTATGATTTACTTTTTGTTTTACTTTGGGTTTTTTTTTGTTATTTTTATATTTACTTATTTTGGGGTTTTCAAAGCTTCATGAATTTATACATTGATGTACATTATAATTTTTGAAAAATTATTGGCCATTATCTCTACAGACACTATTTCTGACCTATTCTTTTCTGTCCTCCAAGGACTCCAATTACATGTATATTAGACATATTCTTTAAATTTCATTTGTCTCTAATTTTTGTTTTGTTTTGTTTTCATTTTATATCCTGTTTGGATTATATACTCTAAACCTGTCTTTCAAGTCAATTATTCTGGAACTAATTAATCACAGTTCAGTTCAGTCACTCAGTTGTGTCTGACTCTTTGCAACCCCATGAATCGCAGTACACGAGGCCTCCCTGTCCATTACCAACTCCCAGAGTTCACTCAAACTCATGGCCATCGAGTCGGTGATGCCATCCAGCCATCTCATCCTCTGTCATCCCCTTTTCCTCTTGCCCCCAATCCCTCCCAGCATCAGAGTCTTTTCCAATGAGTCAACTCTTCGCAGGAGGTGGCCAAAGAACTGGAGTTTCAGCTTTAGCATCATTCCTTCCAAAGAACACCCAGGGCTGGTCTCCTTCAGAATGGACTGCTTGGATCTCCTTGTAGTCCAAGGGACTCTCAAGAGTCTTCTCCAACACCACAGTTTAAAAGCATCAATTCTTCAGTGCTCAGCTTTCTTCACAGTTGAACTCTCACATCCATACATGACCACTGGAAAACCATAGCCTTGACTAGATGGACCTTTGTTGGCAAAGTAATGTCTCTGCTTTTGAATATGCTATCTAGGTTGGTCATAACTTTCCTTCCAAGGAGTAAGCGTCTTTTAATTTCATGGGTGCAGTCACCATCTGCAGTGATTTTGGAGCCCCCCAAAAATAAAGTCTGACTCTGTTTCCACTGTTTCCCCATCTATTTTTCATGAGGTGATGGGACCAGATGCCATGATCTTAGTGTTCTGAATGCTGAGCTTTAAGCCAACTTTTTCACTCTCCTCTTTCACTTTCATCAAGAGGCTTTTTAGTTCCTCTTCACTTTTTGCCATAAGAGTGGTGTCATCTGCATATCTGAGGTGATTGATATTTTTCCCGGCAATCTTGATTCCAGCTCGTGCTTCTTCCAGCCCAGCATTTCTCATGACGTACTCTGCATATAAGTTAAATAAGCAAGGTGACAATATACAGCCTTGACGTACTCCTTTTCTATTTGGAACCAGTCTGTTGTTCCATGTCCAATTCTAACTGTTGCTTCCTGACCTGCATATAGGTTTCTCAAGAAGCAGGTCAAAATTTTCTATAGCATGCATCACTTCTAGATTTTCTGTTTCATTCTTAAGGATAACATCTCTCTGGTGGAATTCATCATTTTATCTATTTCCTGTCTTTCCCTCAATTTCTTAAACATGATTTTAAAGTCCTTGTCAATTAACTTCAATAACTTAGTCACTTATGGGTCTACATTTATAGCTTTTTGTTTTCTGCTGTGGCTTCAGTTCTGAATTTCTGTCTGTTGGTGGGCCTAGTGATTTTTTTTTAAAGTTGAATGCCAGACAGTAGTTTAAAAACTGTCCATGGTTGCAGATTATCTTCTCTCTCTCAAGAGTGAGTTCACCCATTCCCACACTGGACATATACGGTGGTGATTGCTTATATCAATCAAATCTTGAGTGGGGCTGAGTCAAGGCTAGGTTGAAGTCCTCTTAAGACTGAGTCAACTTTGGGTTTGCCCCTGTCTTTCTAGGATTTTTGCCTTACATGATTTTGCTAAGAACCTTTCTCTCCTATATTTTTCTGCTTAGGTTATATGGCCTTCCTCCATAACAAAACTAGAACTTAGCAATTTTACTTAGAGGATGACTGTCCATGTGCTTCCAGTTACTTCAATATCAGCCAAAACTCTATTATTTCTCTCTGTCACTCAGCAAAGATGTTCTGGGTTCTGACTCCTAGATTCTTGGTCTCCAGCGAATAGTCAGAATCATTAAATTCCCCAGGATAAAAATAGTTTCAGAAGGTCAGTTTATCTTTCTGAAGTTCTTCCTCTACTGAATCTAGGTCCATCTTTTTTTATGTTGCTGACTCTTCATCACACCCAAACAGATGATCTCTGTATTTTGTTCAACTTTCCTTTGGTCTGTAGGTGTGTGCATTTGTCTGATACCAATTACCATACATAAGTAGAAGTCTTTCCTTCTGTAGCATTTATCAAAAAGGATATTTGATCATATTGTGTGGCAGTCTGTGGGGTCACAAGGAGTCAGAGATGACTAATCAACTAACACTTTCACTTTTCATTATTTTAAATTAAATACAATTGACTAGTAACACTGTGGTGCTAGAGAAGACTCTTGAGAGTCCCGTGGAAAGCAAGGAGATCAAATCAGTCAATCTTAAAGAAAATCAACCCTGAATACTCTGGGAGAACTGACGCTGAAGCTGAAGCTCTAATACTTTGGCCACCTGATGGAAACAGCTGATTCATTGGAAAAGACCCTGATGCTGGAAAATATTGAAGGCTGAAGGAGAAGAGGGCAATAGAGGATGAAATGGTTGGATGGCATCACTGATTCATAGACATGAACTTGGGCAACCTCTGGGGGATGGTGAGGGGCAGAGAAGCCCAGTGTGCTACAGCCCGTGGGGTTGCAAAGAGTTGGACATGATTTTGTGACTAAACAACTAGTAACATAATGAGCATTTGTGGGTTTTGGTTGCCCAATATTCAATTTTCCATGCTGAAGTCATCTAACTATGTTTTCTTACTTTATGGTCATCTAACTATGCTTATTTACTTTATAGCAAACCAAGATGTCCTGTGCTATCACTACAAAAGTCAATGGCTATCCTGGAGGTCCCTTCTATTATATCAGTCCTTTCTCCAGTTAGCACTTTGAAAAGATTGGACCTTACCCTCAGTTTCATCAATTGAATGCTGTCTTCCAGGACTCTGATGACTGACCTCAACAAGGCAAAAATAGAGTTAATGGTTGGAGTTTATTTATTCTGGTATTGTTGAGATAGAGAGGTAGAATACTTCCTGTTACTAAGACTGTCTAGAGTTTTCCACTGGAATTTGTTTCATGGTTTCTCGTCTATAATGTAAAGTCCTTGTATCTTTTCAACAGATTCTCTTTGTTTCTGGTGAATTAAAGAGCCAACCAACATGCTTGGATACACACAAGAATACATTATCAGTCATTAAACTTCGTCCAACCATAATCATGATTCCTTACGATCTATTTCATTTCCAGAGCAAGCAGAAAGAATCATGTAACACATATAATGTGTGTGTGTGCGTGTTCAGTCATGTCCGACTCTTTACAACCCCACAGACTGTAGCCTGCCAGGCTCCTCTGTCCATGAAATTTTCCATGCAAGAAAATTGGAGCGGGTTGCCTTTTCCTACTCCAGGGGAAGTTGCCAACCCAGGGATCGAACCCAAGTCTCTTGGATCTTCTGCTTTGGCAGGCAGGTTATTTACCACTGCACCGCCTGGGACGTCCCAGCAGGGGTAACAGGACAGGAACTAACTGCAAGAGGGAAATCAACAGTGAGAAGAGGACAGTCACACAGTGCACCACATGGGGGCAGCAGATATTACTAAACTCAATAGATTAGCGCATTCTGTAAGCATCGTCTCCCCCCACAGGGTTAATTCCGAGGCTGACAGATTCAGTGGCATCATTTAAATCATATCTATCTTTATCATCTCCATCCTTTTTATCTGAATAGGTATAATGATTTTAAACAATTTATTGTACCATGGGGCTTCCCTGGTGACTCAGTTGGCAAAGAATCTGCCTGCTATGCGGGAGACCTGGGCTTGATCCCTGGGTTGGGAAGATCCCCTGGAGGAGGGCATGGCAACCCAGACCAGTACTCTTGCCTGGAGAATCCCCATGGACAGAGGAGCCTGGTGGGCTACAGTCCATGGGGTTGCAAAAGTCGGACACGACTGAGCGACTAAGCTCAGCACAGCACACTGTACATTAAGCATGTTGTGAGGATAAAAATCAGCATTTATAATATAGTGATATTAAGACAAGATCCAACAGTTGTATACAGATCAAGATCCAGCAGCTGTGTAAAGATCAATAGTCCCTGAGACCTTGAGCTCTCTTTCTTTTCAAACTTTAGACTTTTTGCTTTTGAAAAGAGAACACCTACACAGCAGAATTATGAATAACTAAATGAGATGTTATACATGACACGCTTGTCACTGAGCCCATTTGGTGAAAGTGAAAGTGTTAGTCGCTCGGTCGTGTCTGACTCTGTGACCACATGGACTGTAGCCCACCAGGCTCCTCCGTCCATGGCATTCTCCAGGCAAGAGTACTGGAGTGGGTTGCCAGGCCCTTCTCCAGAGAATCTTCTCAATCCAGGGATCAAACCCAGGTCTACTGCACTGTCAAACTATGTGGTAAGAATTCAATTGCCATTATTATTTTTTCATCCTCTGCATTTGAAAGTTAAATAAACCGCCTTTCAGATTCTCACATGAGGCATGTAAAAGAGTAAGACTATTTCTTTTGACTCTGAGTACAGAATTCTACCACTTTTCTCCTCTACTATGCATCTCAATTAATTGTCTTTTTTTAGTGCTTGAGGAGAAGCAGCAAAGTTATATTAAAAGATGGAATATTTTCTTGTGAGACTGATACTATTATTCCCATGTGGAAAATAATCTTAGAGAAATGAATCTTTATGAGAGATGCTGGTCTTTACATCTTTTCTAAATATTCTCTAAGGCAAAGACATTATTGAGTTTTCCTGAATAGATCTGGAAATCCCTGCGAATTAAATCAAAGCCTTCTAGAATAACTGTATATTCTTGGAAACACAAGACAAGCCAGAACAGTCCCAATTTGAATGGATGGTTTTTGAAAATGCTTGAGAGTCTGCAAAACATAAAAGGATTTCTAAGTATGAGGAGGGAAATGTGGCTAGTGCATAAAAACCATACATTCAATTTACTAGAGAGAAGAACATTTTCAAGACGCTAACCTTGTGATTTGAATTGACTTTATTTATTCATTTCAAAGGAGCTATTCAAAAAGTAATAGGCCCTTGTAATGAAAATAGAAAAACAGCAGGAATAGGTGAGTTGAAGACTGTGGGTAAGAAAAAAAGGGAAAGGATTGGCTCTGAGTTTGTGTTAAACAAATTATATTTTCATAAAATTTTAGATGTAGAATTTTAGAGATATCAGTCCATTCTTTTCCTTTAAGAGATGAGGACATAGACAATCAGAGAAGTTCAAGATGTTTTCAAGTCTGTACAACCAGTGAGGGACAAAACCAAGTCCAGACCGTCTTATTTCTCTAGATTTGTTTTCCATTTTTCAACAGCACTTTCTCTTTCCAACTGCTTATCTGTTAACTTTGAATACCAGCTATAAAAATCCAATTGCTTTTTAATAGCTTCTTTATGGATTTTTAAAAGCTTAATGAATATTTGTTCAGATCTGGTCTCAAATGTGATAGGACATGCATCATCTGGCCAGATGTTGGATGTTTTCAAATGAAAACAGTTGTAATAGGAGATTCTAGTCTATTTGAAAATGTACACAGTATGTAGATTATGGGTATAGTCTAGTAAAGTATAAAACACATTTTCTTGGAGAATATTTAAAGATATAAAAGACCAATGTTTTTTATAAAGATTCATTTTTCTCACATTATTTCCCATGTGGAAATAGTAGCATAATTCTTATGAGAAAATATTTCATCATTTAACATAATTTTGCTGCTTCTCCCCATATACTAAAGACAGCTGATTAATTGGTTGGTACACATGTCATTGCATCTTTTGATTAACACGTGTCCAGATTTTCCTGTTTATTCTTGTTACAGCTCAAATGTCTCTTCCACCATCTGTAACCCCCACCACCTACACCAGACATTCTCTATCCCATAACCTATTTTCTATATCACTTACTACTATCTGAGATTATCTTATTTGCTTCTGAATTACATGTATTTTACCTTTCCCCTTCAAGGAAGCAAAGTGCTTCATGAAGGAAGATGTTTATGATTTTTTCGTAACTGTATTTTCTGTACCAAAATATGTCTTTTTGCATAATACAAGGCTCAACAATATTCCTTACAAGAACAAATTAATCAAAATATGCTCATGCCAAAAAAAAAAAAAAAAAAAAACATGTTCAAGGTTTCTGCAACTGTTTCATCCTTCCAGTTTCTTCTTGAGATATTTAATCAATAATTTTTTGCCTTTTTAGAACATTGACTGATTTAAAGAATCTAGAAGAGTTTGATTAGCAATTGTGTAAGGAGAATTTACTCCCCACAGACTATATACTTTGAGAGGAAATTGAGAAAGCAATGTGGTTTAACTGTCCCCTGTAATCTCCCTGATTACATAATTACCAACTCTGGGTTTTTCATTTTGTTAAATGTATTCCCTTTGTAACATCTCTGGTGAATGAACTAAAGGAGACTTTTTTTTTCCTCTTCCTTTTCTATCTTTTAAATTATGAAAGTACAGTAACACATTTACAGGATACTTGGAAAATACAGAACCAAATTGCATATGAAGTAAAAGTGAAGTTGCTCAGTCGTGTCTGACTCTTTGTGACCCTGTGGACTGTAGCCCACCAGGCTTCTCCGTCCATGGTATTTTCCAGGCAAGACTACTGGAATGGGTTGCCGTTTTCTTCTCCAGGGGATCTTCCCAACCCAGGGATCAAACTCATGTCTCCCACATTGCAGGCAGACTCTTTACCCTCTGAGCCACCAGGGAATCCCAACATATATTACAATTCTTTTAAAGTAGATAAATTGGGATTTTTAGATGGAATTTCAGTATCAAATTCTCAAAATTAATAGAATGAATATACAGAAAAGTATAAGGATAGAGCAGACCTAAAAATACCATGAGCCAATTCAACATAATTCAGATTTATACAATTTTCACACAATAGTATGATACAAATTCTATTCAAAGTTTCCATAGACTATAAACTAGAAGACATTCGAACATATCCAGGGTAATAAAAAAAGTTTCAAAAACTTCATAGTTTAAAGGTATTGAAGTCCTACTGAATCTGTTCTCTTATCCCTATGGAATTATGTTAGAAATCAATATCAAAAGATATTTGAAAATAAGCCACATATTTTCAAGTGCAATGTGACATTTACCAAGGGAGATCTTTGACTTAGCCGTTGAAAAATCTCAATAAAGTTAGAAGACTGAAAAAACACAGCAGGTGATTGCAGAGAAGAAAGCATTAAAATGAGAAATTAATATCAAAATGAGAAATTAATATAAAAATACTTTTAAAATTTCATGTATTTGGAAACTAAATGTAAAGGACACATTTAATTAAGAAAGTATTATGGGGAAATACATAATAGTGCATAACAGGCAGATTTGGCCTCAGAGTACAAAATGAAGCAGGGCAAAGGCTAACAGAGTTTTGCCAAGAGAACGCACTGGTCATAGCAAACATCCTCTTCCAACAACACAAGAGAAGACTCTACACATGGACATCACCAGATGGTCAACACCAAAATCAGATTGATTATGTTCTTTGCAGCCAAAGATGGAGAAGCTCTATACAGTCAGCAAAAACAAGACTGGGAGCTGACTGTGCCTCTAACAGCACATTATTGCAAAATTCAGGCTTGAATTGAAGAAAGTAAGGAAAACCATCAGGCCATCCAGTATGACCTAAATCAAATCCCTTACCCATTATAAGTGACAAACAGATTCAAGGGATTAGACTGGTAGACAAAGTGCCTTAAGAACTGCGGACAGAGGTAGCACTGTACACGAGGAGGTAAGCAAAACCATCCCAGAGGAAAAAATGCAAGAAGGCCAAATGGTTGTCTGAGGAGGCCTTACAAATAGCTGAGCAAAGAAAAAAAGTGAAAGGCAAAGGAGAAAGGGAAAGATATACCCAACTGAATTCAGAGTTTCATAGCACAGCAAGGAGAGATAAGAAAGCCTTCTTAAGTGAACAATGGAGACATAGAGGAAAACAGTAGAATGGGAAAGACTAGAGATCTCTTGAAGAAAATTGGAGATACCAAGGGGAACATGTCACACCAAGATGGGTAGAATAAAGGACAGAAATAGCAAGGACCTAACAGAAGCAGAAGAGAAGGTTAGTAACCCCTCAGACTCTTGATTCTGCCCACATAACTGCTACTCCTTCCGTTTCCCCATCTCAGTAATGGAGGGTCCTTTGTTTTAGTAGCCTAAATAATTTTTTTTTACTTGCTCCTCTCTTTCTCTCACGTCATGCAGTTTGCCCATAACTTCTTACTCTTTTGTAAAATTTTCTTTCTTTATTTACTTTCGGCTCTACTGGGCCGCTTGCCTGTGTGGGCTTTTCTGTAGCTGTGACACGCGGGGGGTACTCTCTAGTTGCGGTGGGCAGACGTCTCATTGCGATGGCTTCTCTTGTCGTGGAGGACGGGCTCTAGGGCACGCAGGCTTCCGTAGTTGCATCTCTTGGGCTCTAGAGCACAGGCTCAATAGTCGTGGTACAAGAGGCTTAGTTGCTGCGCAGCAGGTGAGATCTTCCCAAATCAGGAATCAAACCCGCGTCTCCTGCATTGGCAGGCAGATTCTTTACCACTGAGCCATCAAGGAAGCCCCGATTCTTAGACTCTCACCTTTAAACACGTCCTGGTTTTAAGCACTTCACATCCCCCAACTTCTCTGACTCTGGAACATTCTACCGCAATCTCTTAACCTAGATTATTTCAGATGTCTCCCAACTGGTGTTTCTGCTTTCACCTTCACCCCACACCCCCGATGATAATTTATTTTCTATGCAGTAGGGGTAAACTTAAGTCATATCGTGCAACTTTTCTATTCAAAACCAGTAGCCTCCCATTGTACTGAAAGTAATTTCCAACTCATGGCTTATAACGCCCTACTTTATTTGACCTCAAATATCAATTTATCCTAAATTTTATTGCTCCTCTCTCTCTCACTGTGCTCCAGGTTCAAGAGCCCCTTTGTTCTTCTTATGAAAGAGCTAGCTCAAACATATGAAACACATACACTCTTAGAGTCTTTGCTTCTTGTGGCTAAAATGCTCTTATCATGCTCAAATTAGTGCAGCTCACATATACTTCTAGAAGTGCATCCTTCCACTCCCTGCTCAGCACCGTGCTATCAGGGACTGTCCATGACGACCTCTTTGAAAATAGGATGTCTCGTTGCTCTTTACTAAATTATGCTTTATTTTTCTTCATGGCAGTTATCACCACCAGATACACCGATTTTGTTGTTGTTGTTGTTTCTTTGTTTTCCACCCTCTCCGTGAATCTAAAGACCATGTCTGTTTTGTGTTCTGTTTGATCTCTAGTTCATAGAACAGTACTGGAGCTTATTAGGTACACAATCATTTTTGCCCAATGAATGAATAAAATATAATAAGCCTTTATGAAAGCCATTGCTTGAGGTTGAAGGAAGACAGCAGGAAGAGAGCAAGCTAGAGGATCAGGAGAACTTGAACTTGAGTCTGAATCTTTCTGTGGTTCTGCCCACCTTACCTTAGGCAACTTTTTAATCTTTTATGGCATGTTAAATCACTTCATTTGTGTCCGAATGTTTGTGCCCTACAGACTGTAGCCTACCAGGCTCCTCTGTCCATGGGATTCTCCAGGCAAGAATACTGCAGTGGGTTCCCATGTCCTCCTCCAGGGGATCTTCCCAACCCTGGGATCGAATCTGTGTCTCTTAAGTCTCCTGCATTGGCAGGCAGGTTCTTTACCACTAACGCCACCTAGGAAGCCCCAAACTTTTATGAGTCTTATTTATCTCAATGGAAAATTGATACACACACACACACACACACACACACACACAGATAAAATTGCACTGGGGCTTGTAGGTTGAGTTCCTCGGGGCCTGGTGTTCACTCATAATTTTCATCAAGAATCTTCACTGTAAATTTACTTATTGGATTTCTTTGAAGTAGTGGGGAAATTATAATGCTTTATACAAAAATAATCTCTTGCCTTGATAATTGAATATATCCAGGGAAATTATATATATCAATATGTGCATATATATGCAGTATATATGTGTTTTGAACACATATATACACACACACAGATGTATGACACAGAAGGAGAAAGAGTTAAAAATAATAACATCTGTAAACTGCTTGACAGTGCATAGTCGCTGAAACTCAATAAAGCTAACTTCCAAGTCTGCTCTTTTTGGCCCTTCCTTCTCTCTGCATCCCACTCACCTTGCCTAGGTGATCTCTTGCAGAAGAACTTTCTTGTTATTTGAAAGAGCCCAGTTGAGACCCAAGAGGCTCCCACCACCAAGGTAACTGAGCCGTCTGTGCCTGAGCTTGTTTGTAAGCTTGGCTTACTACAATCTGTTTTTCAGCAGATGTTTGACATCATTTGTCTCCCAGCACAGACGGTACCCACCTTGATTTGTGGCGAGATGTGGATTTGGACTGGGGACTGCCATCCAAATTGGTGCTGCGGGAGGCAGTTTACCCTCAGCCTCGCGCTGCTGCTCCTGAAAGATGACTCAAATCCTTGCGCTGTGCGTGGGAGGGAACATGACAATTTAATTTAAATACCTCTGCTGATGCGCTCGGTTCTGAAAGACACATTGTCTGCTCTGCGCTCATGTTCCCATGCTGTCACTCTGCCTGGGAATCTCAGCTGCAGCCTGACAGAGAGGGGAAGGGATGGCCTGTGTTCTAAATCAACATGCTATGTCACCAGATAGCAGTTACCAACCTGGCTTCTGGAAGCAGTCAGTCTGAGCTTGAATGCTGACTCCACCATGTTTCTGCCACATGACCGTGGCCAACTGACCTAACCTCTGAGAACCTCAGTTTTGGAAAATTGGGATAACCCAGAATACTCCCCACCTGCTTGAGTCATTGTGAGGATTAAATGCTCTCTTTCAATTAAAACACTTAAAACCCTTCTTAGAATATAGTCAGTTTGTGTGTGTGTGTGTGTGTGTGTGTGTGTGTATTTTTAATTGGAGGATAATTGCTTGACATTGTTGTGTGGGTTTCTTTCCTACAAAATGTGAATCAGCTGTGGCTTCCCAGGGGGCACGAGTGATGAAGAAACTGCCTGCCAAACCAGGAGATGGAAGAGACTCAGGTTTGATCACTGGGTTGGGAAGATCCCCTGGAAGAGGGCATGTAGTCCACTCCAGTATTCTTGTCTGGAGAACCCCATGGACAGAGGAGCCTGGCGGGCTACAGTCCATAGGATCGCAAAGAGTAGAACGTGACTGAAGCGACTTAGCACATGCACAGAGTCCGTTTTAATAATAATTGTCATTAGAATTAGATTTAAGAGGAGCAGTAGTTCAAAGAGTCATCACAAAAGACCATTTCAGGAAGCTGGGACACCCTACTGAAAACCAATGAGATAACTCTAATGCAGGGCAATATGGAATCAGAAACTAAAGGTACATAAGCAAGCAGCAGGGTCTGCGGAGGGAAGAAATGATTCACTGGAAGTTGAGGATGGAAGTGAAGAATATTTCATAGGAGAGGAGCTGAGTCATATTTAAATAGGAGGGAGCAACAGTTGACATTCTATGCACTGTAAAAACTCCTTTTCTTATATGGGAAACCCTGAGTTTAGGGTTTCCTAAATCCTTTTCTCACTCAAAGGGGCTTTGGGCCTTATAATCGAGTAAATTGTAGTCACATACAGTCACAGTCATGATGAGCAAAAGGCAGGGAATGAAACTAAAGTTTGTTGAGCATGTATGCACACAGAGTACTTGGCCAAGCAGTTTGTGTTTCAGCCTGTCAGAAGTTTCCAGAAAGGGTGGTTACTGTCTCTACTTCACAGACGAGAAACTGACTTAGGAGGGTTAAATAAAGCAAACTTCCCATAGCTGGTAGACAATCTGGATGTCAAGCTAACTTCACTTGTTAGAGATTTTTTCTTCTTTAAACACGGTCATACCACCCCTTATTATATGCTGAGATTCATCCTTTATGAATAGATGTATATTCCAGATTCCCTCTTACTAATTATCTCTGCATGTCACATTTTTTTTCATCTCATTGGCCCCCAAAATTAGGGTGCTTTTTGTCAGGCATGCTGAGAAAACCAGATGAGGCTGCCCCTGGCTCCCTCAGCCCTGCCTGGGCTGAGGAAATGCATATCTATGAACACCTCGGACCTTGGTACCCTTGTGACAATTCTGAAATAGAGGAGAGACATTAAATCAAAGCCTTGCACTGCTTCTGGTCCTGTCACTTCCTTTGGGCTTCACTCCACCACAGGAGAACTGAGGACACAAGATCAATGGCACAAAGAGACCCACCGGGAGTCCTGCTTAGGAAAGCTGCCTGGAATTCTCCTTTGCCACATGAGTGACAGCTTTCTGCAGAGCGCGTTTCAGAAAACGAGCATTCTCTGCAACATCCTTTCGCATTTTGACTGTGCCATGAAACACCATATGTATTTATATCACACCAGTGGTAATGTTTAAAAGAAAAATCTTTTAAGTCAGTTTTCACATTATTCCAAATGATAGAAAAAGATCATTTTGTTTCTCTCCTAGGGCTAGGAAGGCAGGCTTGTTATTCCTCACCAGTCATCAAAAGGATCTGGTGTTTCTACACTTGTGACAAGTATCCTTTTGGAGGCGCGAAAGTGTCTGGGACACATCTGGTTAGATCAGGAATCCTTGTGTAACTGGACTCAGTGTGGGGCGCCTTTTTCCTTCTTGGCTAAACAAGCTTAGCATCCCTCCCACTTTTACTCTGAGTGTATTTATAATCCCGTGTGTGCTTCCCAGCATTGTTTCCTGGTTTGCTCCCTGAATCTGTTTATTTCATCAGATCTATTTTGTAGAGCCAGCCCTTTCCTCTGAATCCAATTATTAGTCTTTGTTACTTATCTGTATTTCAACTAAACCTTGTATTCTGGGCCTTCTTTCATCCCAAACTTGGAATCTTGTTCTGATCCGTGACCTTCAGACATTCACAGATACTCACCAACTTACACATGTCCATGCCTAGCAAGGCACCTTGAAATCCAGCCTGGACAAAGCTCCTGGTCCCCTGCTTACCTGGGTGAGTGGCATGCAAATAACATGTGTGTTTAACTCTGTCTCCCTTCCTCTCTCTCTCTCTCTCACACACACACAACACACACATTGTGTTTATACTAATCAGTTTTACTGTTGAGAAAAATGAGCCTTAGAGAAATTAGCAAACTTGCCAAAGGTAAGGACAGAAAGGACAAGAAACGTTTCAGTATTGGCAGCTGGGTAGAAATTGTGGGAGGTTAAGTGGGCTGCTTATCTATATATTACAGCTTCTGACTCAAAAAGAAAAGATGATTTAACTTTTATACAACATGTTAAAATTTGTACAGTACTTCTTACATCCCACTACCTCTCTCCTTTTGAACCCAAAGAAGTGGGTTTCATATTCACATCTTGGGAACTCAAGCACTTTCTCCACTGTCCTGATTCTCTGAATTCTAAGCACCCACCATTGGCTACTGTCTTTTAAGAGGCCAAAATTCTAGAAGCACTTTGTACTGCCTCATGCATTAATGTAGGCTTCCAGGAAGGGCGGGGTGGGGTGGTTATTGTCTAAGAGAATTCAGACAATTATTGAGGTTGTTGTATGGCAAAATCAAGTTACAGAAGTTTAGAGAATGTTCTAGTGATAGTCAAGGGATGAAAATGGACTGAGTGTCCACAGAGATTGTGAAAAAGGGTGAAAAAGCAGCAGTTGGACAGAAATGGAGAAAGTAGAGGCTATCCTTTGGTGTTCTTGTGAAGAAAATTGACAATGGGTTAAATGTAATATATGTATTAATATTAATAAGGGTCAGATAAAGGGATCAAATGTCTGTGATTAAAGTCTCCAATATGTTAAAGTGTGGAATTAAAAATATTATTTTGATATTTAGCATGGGGTAATGATTTGGTAAATGACAGATTCTTGCACAGAGGAAATGAGTAGTGAACATGCTTGAAGGCCATTCTCTCACACCCTGTCTGAGTGAGAGGAAGAATAAAAAATGGTTTACAGGAAGATAAGCCATTGCTTTCTGTATTCTGTGCATCCTGGGAGGCTCTGTGGAGTATCAGAGGCAGGCATGGGGTAGGAGGAAGATTCATTATTATCAGCTATTTGGGGCTAGAAAGCTAAAAACTGTTAGCTTTTAGTCTTATTGGGAGAAAGTCTCTCCTTTCACACAATTCCTCATTACCTGGGAAATACAGTAATAGTCTTTAGAGAACATATTCTCTGGTTTTCCATTCTCAGTGAATGCACACACAAATAAAATACACACACAAAACACACACACACACACACCCTTTCCTTGCTCACAGAGATATCTGTAGACTCCCTCCTATTTTCAGAGGGAGAGTTTCCAATCCTTAGACCTCCCCCCACCGCCACCCTCTCAGTAATCTGGATTGTAGGTGGGAGTGGGGCGTGGGGAGAAAAACTTTCATACTCCCCAAAGCTTAGGTTTATTAGAACTGGGAACAGTGCATAAAAAGGTTCTCTTTGGAATTATGAGCTTAGCCCATTTTAAACAGTACAAATATATCATCCCCTCTACACCAGTTTACATATTAGGAGGAAAGAGGAATTCTGGGCTCTCAGAATAACTAGAAAGAAGTTGCAGTCTTTCTTTGTCTCTTGTATTTTTAAATCTTCATAAACTTTGCACATTCTCCATTACTTGATGACTTCCAATTTCCAAAAGCTTTCCAATGTGCCTTCTTGAATTAATAGTCTGTCATCGGCAGAATTCTTTGTGTCCTCAGATTGTTCTATGGATGTTCCTGTATCTTTTTGCTCTGAAGGAAACCTGGATACACTCTGAGAACATTCATCCCCTAACATCCAGTAAAATGTGGCTATCTTCTCTCCTGTCACTCTCAAACCACTAGTCAGGGTGGTGGGACATTTATCTTCCTGCCCCACTTAGGTTTCCAGATCTTTGCCTAAAAGCCCCAGACTGATATCTCAAGTCATCACATTATATCATCTACTCACTATCCCTCACTAATGTTCTTACTAACCAATATTTGAGCTACTTCTCTTGGTAAGGAAATGACTTTAGATCCTGTTTGAATGTTGCTTTTTCAATATGCTGCTGCTGCTAAGTCACTTCAGTCATGTTCGACTCTGTGCGACCCCATAGATGGCAGCCCAACAGGCTCCCCTGTCCCTGGGATTCCCCAGGCAAGAACACTGGAGTGGGTTGCTATTTCCTTCTCCAATGCATGAAAGTGAAAAGTGAAAGTAAAGTCCCTCAGTCGTGTCCGACTCTTAGTGACCCCATGGACTGCAGCCCAGCAGGCTCCTCCATCCATGGGATTTTCCAGACAAGAGTACTGGAGTGGGGTGTCATTGCCTTCTTTGTTTTCAACATGACTCATCTTAATTCTTAGAACTTTACATTGATATAAATAGTGCTTAGTCGTTGCTCAGTCATGTCCGACTCTTTGCAACCCCATGGGACTGTAGCCTGCCAGGCCCCTCTGTCCACAGGGATTCTCCAGGCAAGAATACTGGGATGGATTGCCATCTCCTTCTCCGGGGGATCTTCCCAACCCAGGAATTGAACCCAGCTCTCCCGCATTGCTGGTGAATTCTTTGTCATCGGAGCCACCAGGGATATCACTTTAGCCTTAAGTAACACTTGCACATGGCCATCACTCCCTACTTTTGGACACAGTCTCACTATTTGGCTTTTAGGACATTGTTTTCTTCACTTTCATCTTCTCTCACTCAACAGTCCTTCTCAGCCTTCTCTTGTTGATCCTTCGTCTTTTCCTGGACTTCTTACAGAGGTCTTTGGTCCTGTTGTTTTTTCCATCTACACTCACCTTCTTGATGATCTGGTCTCTCTGCTTGTATCACCATCTACCAGATCTACACCTCAAGACCAGACCAAAACCCTGAACTCCAGGCTGATAGGTACAAGTGCTTGTGCAGCACCACCAATTGGATGTACAACTGACATCTTAATGTGTTCAGAACTGAACTTCTAATCCAAACTTTTTCTTTTCACTTTTTACTTTGCATTGGGGTATAGCTGAATAACAGGCGTCCACAGAGGCTCAGCAGTAAAGAATATGCCTTCAATGCCTGAGACACAGGAGATCCAGGTTTACTCTTGGAGTCAAGAAGATCCCCTGGAGGAGGGCATGCCAACCTGTATGGCAATCTCCAGTATTCTTGCCTGGAGAATCCCATGCACAGAGGAGCTCCGTGGGCTACAGTCCGTAGGGTCACAAAGAAGTGACTGAGCACACATAGCCAATTAACAATGTTGTGTTAGTTTTAGGTGAACAGCAAAGGGACTCAGCCATACAAAAACATGTATCCATTCTCCCCCAAACTCCCCTATTTGAGCCATGAGGGAATCTCATTCCATCTGCAGGCTTTATCAATGTATTATGAAAGTTCTAGCCTTCAATTTTTTGAGACCACAAATCTGGGACGATCCTGGATTTCACTCTCACACATCAGGTCTCAGTGAAAACCCTATTTGTCCCACCTTCACACTATACCCAGGCTTTTACCACTTGTTATTACCCTGGATGAGCATTCTCACACGTCTCTCTATGTTCATTTCACTCCCAATATATTCAATTCTCAATATAGCAGCCAGAGTGATTCTTTTTCAGAGTCAGATAATGTCTTTTCATAGCCCCAGACTTTTCAAGGTTCCCATCTTATGCGTAGTGAAAGCCCAGTGCTTTCTGTTAGCCTATGTTACTTCTCCAAGCTCAGCTCCATCTGTTCACCCGGTCGCCCATTCTCCTCCAGACCTACCTGCTCCAAACATACAAGCCACCGTCCTGCCTCATTGTCTTGGCACGAGTTGCTCCCCGCTTCTTCCAAGCACTCTCCCTCCGATTTCTGCCTATCAAACTCCCTTGTCTTCTTCCAATATGTGTTTAAATGTTACCTTTACAATTTCTCACATCCTGATCACTCAGTTCAAAACTGTGTCCAGCTTTCACTCACTGCATATACCCTTCTTGTTTCCTCTGCTCCTTTCATCCCTTATAGCCTGTATCACTTTCTAATATGCTATATATTTTATTTTTGAAGTTACGTGGATGTGGATTATTCACATGGATGATGAGCAGGCAATTCGTACCTTTTTTGTAAGCCATCTGGTATGTAGAGAGAGTACACAGCCTTTGCCATCTAAACGGACTAAATTTGAACCCTCTACTGCTATTTTTAACAGTGTGAGCTTGGATCAGTTATTTAATTTTATCAATGACACTGGCCTCACAGTATACACTTCTTTGGCTTGTTCTAGAATGAAAAAAGAAATAAACACCTATCACAATACCTGGTACACAATGAATGTTCAATAAGTTTCAGCTATTACTGCACGCTTTGTGAATGGTAGCTGCTTTGTTTCCTTCATCTCTCTCGCGTCAGAGAGAAGTAGATAGGAAGTGTGTTCTTGTATAACATAAGCCAGCATTTCTGAGGCATCTTGGGCTAAGAATGGCTTCTGATCAGATTGTGTTGAGAGTGTGACTGAATTTAATGAGTGAGTATATTATTTGTGCAGAAAAAAAAAAGCAATTGTCTCTACATGAAATTTGTGTCTGATTAGCAACAACAATTGTTTCTCCATTTTCAAGCTCTGCTTCATATCAGAGTAATGTTCATGCAGTGTGTATTCAGTGAAAATGAGATTGGGTTTCCCTTCTCTGACAGGCTGAGTACAAGCCCTTTAAAGCCGAGAGCAAAATACTCCTACACAGGACATGAGTTCTCTTAAGTAGGTTGTCACCATACAAAGAACATAAAGCAGCTCCTGTAAACAGAAAGTATTTGTCTTTTGAGGTGGGATGGGATGGACAGAAGTATTAATAAATGCTCCAGTTTGATGGGGGCAACACTTTCGAAATGGAAGATGAGCCAAATGGAGGGACCCTGGTGGGATTTCAAACAACAGAAACAGCATTGCTTCTCAGGGCTGTCTTTAAAAAAAAAAAAAATCTAATTCAGAGATCAGTTGAAAAATACATAACAGTGATGTAAGATTTTTTTCAGAAAATTATATGAATAAAAAATGCCAAGTCCTATATTTTGTTTATACCCATGTGTGCACACAAATTACAAATGAAATGAGAGCTTGATAGAGATTTATATGTGTTCACTTCTCTGAGTCTGACAAAGACATTTTGGTGAAAAATGATTGTCTACATAGAACAAAATTAATTAAGAAGTGTGTCCCTAGAACTAAAGTGTAGAAAAATTGTAAAAAAAAAAAAAAATGGAATTAAAAAAGGAAGAAATATGTTCTTTCATAGAAACATAATAAATGAGAATGGGATATTATTTTTTACTCACCATTGTTAGGTGAGCAAATTGAATATCAGCAGTTTTAACTCTCTGCTCCAATGTCACACTGAGAGACCAGGTTGGTGCCAGCCTCCCAGACATCTAGTCCAGCACGCCGTGTTTCCCTCATGCTTTCTTTCCTGGTGCATCGTAAAAGAGGTGGGGGTGCTAACACTGCCTTCTGAAACAGGAACAAAGAAAAAAAATGACTAAAAAGGAAAAGTGCTCTTGAGTTTGGATGAACTCCTTAAGTATTGGTCATGAAACATCCATGTTAAAGATTAAAAGGAGAAGGAAATTATTCTCATAAGGACATGGGGAATAGCTAGACTAGAATCCAGGTCTTTAGAAATGTTACAGTGAACATGTCAATCCCAAACTCCCCAACTATCCCTTCCTCTGATCCTTTTCCCCTGTTGTATTTAAAATGGATAATCAACAAGGACCTACTGTATAGCTCAATGTTATATGGCAGCCTGGATGGGAGGGGAGTTCAGGGACGATACAATGTGCCTAGGTGGTTGGGTATATCAAGAATTTGTTCTGTTTTATCGCTGAATAGTATTCCATGGTATGGATATACCAATGTTTGTTTAACCACCTGTTGAAGGGCATCTCTTTCTAGTTTTTGACAATTAATGGATAAACTGCTGCAAACATGCATGCATAAGTTTTTGTGTGAATATAATTTATTGTGTGTCTGGGATAAACGTTCAGAAATATGATTGCTTGATCATAAGGTAATTACATGTTTAGTTTTAAAACTCTAAAGCTGTTTTCCAAAGTGGCTGCACCATGTCACATTCCCATCAACAATATACAATGTTTGTTTTTAGCCTCAGGGCTTCCCTGGTGGCTCAGAGAGTAAAGAATCCATCTACAATGCAGGAGATCCAGGTTCGATCCTTGTGTAGGGAAGATCCCTTGGAGAGGGCCTGGCTACCCAGGAGAATTCCATGAACAGAGGAGCCTGGCAGGCTACAGTCCATGGACTCGCAAGAGTCCGACATGACTGAGCAACTAACACTTTCACTTCCTTTTCACCCATAGCTTTGCCAACATTTTGTGTTGTCACTACTTTTAAAAAATGTTAGCCATTCTTATAGGTGTGTGTCAATATCTCACGGTGATTTTAACATGCATTCCTCTAATGGTTAATGATGCTGAAACCGTTTTGTCGTCTTATTTGGGATCTACCTTTTCAAGAACAGTCTCTTTGTATACATTTTCCTATTTTGTAATTAGAC
The DNA here is from genome assembly GCF_032452875.1 of Bos javanicus. NCBI lineage: Eukaryota > Metazoa > Chordata > Mammalia > Artiodactyla > Bovidae > Bos > Bos javanicus. The sequence continues at coordinate 72,133,137 of NC_083882.1, read as the reverse complement.
TGTTTTTTAAAAATGGTATCTGCATATATTTGCACATCAAATCCCCTAGTTATCTGAAGTTATTTGATTTCATAAACAGCAACCCAAAATGTGAGATTGTCTGCCTGGGAGTACTCATTTTACTCTTACTTGCTAGAACACTTGACTTGGCATTTTGAAGAGTTAAAACATGAATCAAGCTCTATTTAGTGCCAAGGCAGTACTAGGATATCTTGCAGAAAAGGAGGTGTTCCCAGAAATGAAGCACCTGGGAAATTATAACTCCTGTTTAATTCAGTACTTCAGTGAGAATCTTACACATGGAATATGAATTTCAAAATGTCCCTACTGAAAAAAAGAATGTTCCTTGCTATTGTTTAAGTCTGTTTTGAATGTTGCTTACTCTTTCTTGATTAAGAAAGATGGAAAGAACTTACTGAATCTTTCAAATATTCAATTTTGATTCAAATTTGATTCAAAATAAAAAAAAATTTTATCCTGCATTAAGGAAAGACATGAAGTAAAACATCCAGTGAAACATATGCTTAATCATGTCATGCCATTGACTCGTGCCTGTGATTCTTTAGGAAAGGAGCCATTTGCATACTTAATTATATGAAAGTTTGATTTTGGAGATGACACAGAAAAGGTAGGGCATTTAAAAAGAGGTCATGGGCGCTTCCCTGGTGGTCCAGTGGATATGAATCGGGCTGCCATGGGTTCGATCCCTGCTCTGGGAAGAGAAGATACCACATGCTCTGAGGCAGCTAAGTCCGTGAGCCACAAGAGCAGAAGCCTGTGTGCTCTAGAGCCTGTGCTCTGCAACGAGAGAAGCCACAGCAATGAGAGGCCCGCACACCACACAGAGAGTAGCCCCCGCTGGTCACAACAGCCCCCAAACAGCAGTAAAGACCCAGCACAGCCAAAAATAAAGAAAGAAATACATAATTTTTTTTGAAAAAGAGGTCATGGTTGATATATATACAGATCACACCAAGAGGAAGTTAGGGTGATTTCTCTTACCTTACAGTAAGGAAAACTAACACCAAAAGAGATCTTGTGACTTACCTGTCCAATCCATCCTCAAACAGGCGGTTCAGTTATTCTAAATCATAAAAATAGGAAAAAATGAGGACATTTCCCTACTCAAAGACTTCAGTGATTATGTTTCCCACAGGGTGAAATAATGTTCCCTAGTAGATAGGGCGTTCAAAGACTTCAGTTTGAACTCATGTGCCTCTTCGTGTTTGGAGAAGGAAATGGCAACCCACTCCAGTATTCTTGCCTGGAGAATCCCAGGGACAGAGGAGCCTAGTGGGTTGCTGTCTATGGGGTTGCACAGAGTCGGACACGACTGAATCAACTTAGCAGCAGCAGCAGCAGCCTCTTCGTGTCTGTTCAAACTGCATCTGTGCTACTGCTGTTTGAGCCTCTTACAACTTCTCATCTACACCTCTGTGTTTTGGTCTCTACCTCCTGGATATTCAGTAGCATCCACAAGGACTCAGAGTTCCATGGCCACAAGGACAGATCCTGCAAGTTTAAAAAACTTTTAAATTCTATTTTTAAGATGGATTTGGAATGCAAATTATCTTGTATTTCTAGCCATACCTTGCAAATGCCTAAACTAAATTTTAAATGAAGGAGAATTAGAATCCAAGCAAGAAGGTAACTAAAAAGTTTTCCTTTTTATTTTTCACTAAAATTCTGCTGTTGTAAAGGATCAAGGAGAATATTCCTTCTACCTAGGGATCTTCATTCAAAGGAAAGTTAGCTGAGATTGTAAAGTGAGAATCTAAAACCTGTTTCCTTCTTTGTCAGTTAATACTCTCCTTGAAAAAGTTGCTACATCTGAACTCTTCTCTTGAGTTTTTATCTAGAGATAAACACTGTAATGGAAAGACAAACGAAGAAATCTGGCAGGAATGCTTTGTGATTGAGGTTGATTTATGGGCAAAGTCCGTTTCCTCCTAATAAGTTAGTTGTATTTTGAATTTTGTTAAAAAATGTAATATAGTGTGTTGTGCTGTAATTAAAGACATGTTAAAAATCCTTCATATTCACATGAAAACTTGATATATATTTATATATATATTTAAATAGGATATACTGAGGTGGGAAATTTGTCTGTAGAATAAATTCCTCTGTCACTAGCTTGAGGCGTTAGCATGGAAGAATAAGAAGATGATCAGCTTTTGGGTAAGATGAATTCAAGTTAAAATTCCTTTTTATCTAGGGCCAGTATTTTAATCATCTTCCTCTATTCTTATAAATAATAGATTCTGCGCTTGGAATGCTAGTGTTGAGGGAAGTCAGATTCTCTTGAAAGCAACTGGTTTCTCCTAGACTGCCAGGTTGTAAGGAAGCTCAAGCTATTCACAGTTAGAAGCCGGGTGGAGAGAGATGCCTGACCATAATCCAACAGCTCTTGCTGTTCAGTCCAGGAGCCAGGTGTGAATGAAGAGGCCCTCAGATAATCGCATCAGTTGTCATCAACTGCAACTATGCTAAAAACCTCGAACAAAGCTACCCAGCTGAGCTCAGCCACCTCCTGAACTGAGAAAAACAATATTTTTTACAAAAATTTTTAAAGGACTAAAGATAAGGCTATAAGAAATCTGGACTGTAATAGCTCAATAATTGGCAACTGCTCAAATGCACAAAATAAACATAAAATACAAAATTCTCTTTAGCTGGTACATAAGTTAAAAAACAATGTAGAAAGAGAATAAACATCTTTTCCAAAACAATATCTATCATTAATATTAGATCTTAGGAAAGTGATAAAATATTTTTTCAATCCAAGACTCAGTTCCTGGATTCATAATCACAGGTTAACTACTCTGTGTGTGTGTGTGTTTTCATTCTTAAGTTGGAAACAAAAATAGTACTTACCTCAAAGAATTATGTGAATATGTGAATATTAAATATGTTAATATAGAAAATGTAATAAATTTATATAGTAAATGCTACATAAGTCTTTCATATTAGTATTAGTACTACTGAGAATCTCTTTAGGCAATTCACAGTCATTTACCAGGCCATAAACTTCAGCTAAACAACACTGTTTTAGTTTAAGAATCCAAAATGTTGCATGGAATTTACCTGTCTGAAATTTAAATTTAACTGAGAGTTCTGTATTGTTACTCGATAATTCTGGAAATCCTAGATTTAACCAGACTCAGCTTGCTCATCTGTAAATCGGGAAAACACACTGACTTCACAGGGTTGTTTGCATAAAGAAAACAGTGTGTGCATGCTAAGTAGCTTCAGTCCTGTCTGACTCTGTGCAACCCTGTGGACTGTAGCCTGCCAGGCTACTCTGTCCATGAGATTCTCCAGGCAAGAATACGGGAGTGGGTTGCCATGCCCTTCTCCAGGGGATCTTCCTGACCCAGGGATCAAACCCATATCACTTATGTTTCCTGCACTGGCAGGCGGGTTCTTTACCCCTAGTGCCCCCTGGGAAGCCCAAAGAGAACAGTAAAAATAGCTACTCACCCTTAGGTCTTTGCTTTAGATGTTATCTTTTTCTTGAGGTTGCCCTTGGCTGACTTATCTAAAATTTTAGCCGTCCTCTCATGACTGTATATCTTCCTTTTCTACTTTGTCGTTTCTCATTAGTCCTTTCACAGTGTAACACGTTATATATTTTACATCTTTATCTGTATATTATCTGTCTACTCCACTAGAACATAGCTCCATGAGTAGTAACTCTGTGTCTGCTTTGTTCACCGTTGCATCCTCAGTGCCCAGAAAGTGCCCAGCATATAGTGAGCATTCAGTAAATAATGATTGCTTAAATGAATGAATAAGCCAGTCAATGAATCGGTGTTCACTTTGTTGCTATAACCTTTCTATACTACACAGCAGAGAACGTAAGTGTTTGCTCATTGAATGTATTGTTTCTGCGAGCCTCTAAAGGTCTTAATAGATCTCTAGATCGTTTTGATAGCCCAGGCACAGTAGCTGGGGGGAAGGAGCTGAAAGTAGCCAGAATGGCAGGTAAGGGAGGTGAGGGGATACCGGTATAATGTAGGAAACAGAGAAGAACTGAAATGACCATGGGAAAAGCTAGCTACAATTTTAGACATTTGGTGTTCAGTCTCTCTGCTGCTGCTGCTGCTGCGTCGCTTCAGTGGTGTCCGACTCTGTGTGACCCCATAGACGGCAGCCCACCAGGCTCCCCCGTCCCTGGGATTCTCCAGGCAAGAACACTGGAGTGGGTTGCCATTTCCTTCTCCAATGCATGAAAGTGAAAAGGGAAAGTGAAGTCGCTCAGTCGTGGCCGACTCTCAGCGACCCCATGGACTGCAGCCTACCAGGCTCCTCCATCCATGGGATTTGCCAGGCAAGAGTACTGGAGTGGGGTGCCATTGCCTTCTCTCAGTCGTGTCCAACTCTTTGCGACCCCATGGACTGCAGCATGCCAGCCTTCTCTGTCCTTCACTATGTCCCAGAGTTTGTTCAAATTGATATCCATTGAGTCAGTAATGCCATCCAACCATCTCATCCTCTGTCGCTCCCTTCTCCCCCTGCCTTCAATCTTTCCCAGCATCAGGGTCTTTCCCAATAAGTCATTCCCTCAATTATATGACTTCCCAGGTGGCACTAGTGGTAAAAAAAACCCACCTGCCAATTCAGGAGACATAAAGAGATGCAGGTTTGATCCCTGAGTCCAGAAGATCCCCTGGAGGAGGGCATGGCAACCCACTCCAGTATCCTTGTCTGGAGAATCCCCATGGACTGAGGAGCCTGGCGGGCTACAGTCCATGGGGTAGCAAAGAGCCAGACATGACTGAAGTGACTTAGCATTCATACACGCATGCTTTTCTCCATAGTGAAGTGCTCTCTAAAGGCATAACTAAAATATTAAATCCAATTTTAAGATAAAAACTGAGGATATTAAGGCTGAAATAAGGTATTTGACCAAGTCCAGAACCTAAATGGGCTCCAAGTCTACCCTACTTTCTACTACAGCTCCGCTGCTTAAGCCTCACAAGGAGAACCAAAACAAATTTTCCTCTAGCCTTGGGCAGACTCACAAGCCTACATTTTATAGAGTCCTTATCCATAAAATGGGATAATGCCACAATCTGCCTCCTGGGGGCTATTAGAGAGATTTATCGGTCAAGTTTGCTAAGTAGGGTGCTGCTTAGCGCCACACTGTAATTTTGCATAGCCTAAAACCTGAAATTCTCAGGTTCCACTCATTTATTTTATGCTTGTTTGACCAATGAGCAGTGAGCTCCATCCTTGCTCCCTGTCTCCTGGCAAAAGCACATCTGAGAAACTCAGAATTATTTATGCCTTAAACTTTGCTTTTTTGCATCCCTCAGTGCCATGAATCATTATTGTGTATACGTGATTATATATATTTATATATCCAATATACAGTAATTTCTTTGGGCTCTCAATCTGATTTATAATCTGCAGACAGTTTTATAAATGTCTTTGTCACTTTTCTGGGATGGATAGCCTCCTTGGGACCCTTCCTTGTTGCCGAGATTTCCCACTGACTCAGGCCTCCCTTGTTTGTACATAGGCCTGACCATCTTAATGTTCGATATTTAATCAGAAAAACATTCCTTTTATATGTAGGCTACTTGGAAATGTGCTCTTCATAAATGAATGAAGAGTTGGAAAGAGAACAAGGGCCAGGCAATGGAAAACAAGGCCACATCTTTGTACTTGTGAATAGTATTCTTAAATAAGACAGAATTTTCATTTCAGGTCCATTTACCAGGATTATTTTCCCTTTCTTTTTTTTTTTTTCCTTTTAATTTTTTTTCTTTTTTCCAATACACTGAAATTCAGCCTCCTCTTTGGAGTGGGGAAAAAATGCTGTGTCTGCTTCTCAGTATGGGTATTCCTATTCAGAGGAAATAAATGTCAGGGAACTTAACCCTTTACACATCCTCATCTTCTGAGTAAACCCACTGCTAAGGAGTTGTACATACACTGTACTGTAAGGAATGGGATGCATTTACCATGAATGGATTTTATGGGCATCAGATGAGCAAGCCTGGTAGACATAACATTCAGTTCAGTTCAGTCGCTCAGTCATGTCCGACTCTTTGCGACCCCATGAATCGCAGCACGCCAGGCCTCCCTGTCCATCACCAACTCCCGGAGTTCACTGAGACTCACGTCCATCGAGTCAGCGATGCCATCCAGCCATCGCATCCTCTGTTGTCCCCTTCTCCTCCTGCCCCCAATCCCTCCCAGCATCAGAGTCTTTTCCAATGAGTCAACTCTTGGCATGAGGTGGCCAAAGTACTGGAGTTTCAGCTTTAGCATCATTCCTTCCAAAGAAATCCCAGGGCTGATCTCCTTCAGAATGGACTGGTTGGATCTCCTTGCAGTCCAAGGGACTCTCAAGAGTCTTCTCCAACACCACAGTTCAAAAGCATCAATTCTTCAGTATCTGGCATTTATGCAATATCAGGCTTCCTTGTTGGCTCAGTGGTAAAGAACCCATCTTCCAATGCAGGAAGCACGGGTTCAATCCCTGGGTTGGGAAATTACCCTAGAGAAGGAAATGGCAATCCACTCCAGTATTCTTGCCCGGAAAATCCCATGGACGGAAGAGCCTGGTGGGCTACAGTCCATAAGGTCTCAGAAGAGTTAGACACAACTTAGTGACTAAACAACAACAACATATAATGTCACACACACAAAACTGCATATCAGAGAATGTTTAAGTACTTTCATTCATTAAATCATTTAATCCTCTGGACAACCCTATTAGGTAGAGACTTATCATTATTTCTGATTTACAGATGAAAGAAACAGTGGTACCAAGTAGTGAAGAAACTTGTCCAAGGGTATACATCTAGTAAGACACAGAGCTGGGATTTGAAGTCAGGCGATCTGTCTCCCATTCCCTGTGCTGTACTACTTATGACATAAAAACATACTGGCAGATAAACTCCTAACTGCTGTCTCAAAGGTCAGCCCAGTAGATACCAGGATGCCTTTAAGGAGACCTTAGGCCTCAGGGGTTTGCACCAGGTAAAGCTTGGAGTGGCGGGCAGCAACCCATTGGCGTGATCCCTCCTAGGTTTCTCAGGGAAATGGACTACTAAGGAAATTTAAGTCAGTCTACTTGGTTTGAGTTTGTTTGTTTATGATAAAGCAGTGGAAATAATTTTGCTAAATCACTACTCTAGGTCAGACACTCTGCTTAATAACTTCATAAGAGTGTTAAGTAGAATGGTCATGTGTGCTTGGTCGCTCAGTCGTGTCTGACTCTCTGTGTGACCCCATGGACTGTAGCCCACCAGGCTCCCCTGCCCATGGGATTTTCCAGGCAGGAACACTGCAGTGGGTTGTCATTTCCTTTTCCAGAGGATATTCCTGACCCAGGGATCAAACATGGGTCTCCTGTGTCCCCTGCATTGAAGGTGGATTCTTTTTTTTTTTTTTGGTCATAAAAGATTTCAAAGTAACATACATCAAGTTTAACTTTCCCAAAATCAAACACCAAATAAACTACAGAAATGAGACTCAAAACCATGTCTTTTGACCCCAAGGTTGTATTACTTACAATATGTGATGCTATAAGTAGAAAACTACACAGAGCTACATATGTGTGCATGAGGATGTTTATGTAATGAATATTAAAACACAGGGTAACATGGAAAACAATGTAATACTGAAGTTTATGCAACTCAGATGCGGGCTGTCTCCGGGTCTATTTCTGCTTTATTGACTCTGCCAAAGCCTTTGACTGTGTGGATCACAATCAACTGTGGGAAATTCTTCAAGAGATGGGAATACCAGACCACCTGACCTGCGTCTTGAGAAATTTGTATGCAGGTCAGGAAGCAACAGTTAGAACTGGACATGGAACAACAGATTGGTTCCAAATAGGAAAAGGAGTACGTCAAGGCTGTATATTGTCACCCTGCTTATTTAACTTATATGCAGAGTACATCATGAGGAACACTGGGCTGGAAGAAGCACAAGCTGGAATCAAGATTGCCAGGAGAAATATCAATCACCTCAGATATGCAGATGACACCACCCTTACGGCAGAAAGTGAGGAGGAACTAAGAGCCTCTTGATGAAAGTGAAAGAGAAGAGTGAAAAAGTTGGCTTAAAACTCAACATTCAGAAAATGAAGATCATGGCATCTGGTTCCATCACTTCATGGGGAATAGATGGGGAAACAGTGCCTGACTTTATTTTTTGGGGCTCTAAAATCACTGCAGATGGCAACTGCAGCCATGAAATTAAAAGACGCTTACTCCTTGGAAGGAAAGTTATGATCAACCTAGATAGCATATTCAAAAGTAGAGACATTACTTTGCCAACAAAGGTCCATCTAGTCAAGGCTATGGTTTTGCCAGTGGTCATGTATGGATGTGAGAGTTGGACTGTGAAGAAAGCTGAGCACCAAAGAATTGATGCTTTTGAACTGTGGTGTTGGAGAAGACTCTTGAGAGTCCCTTGGACTGCAAGGAGATCAACCAGTCCATCCTAAAGGAGATCAGTCCTGGGTGTTCACTGGAAGGACTGATGCTAAAGCTGAAATTCCAGTACTTTGGCCACCTCATGTGAAGAGTTGACTCATTGGAAAAGACCCTGATGATGGGAGGGATTGGGGGAAGGAGGAGAAGGGGACAACAGAGGATGAGATGGCTGGATGGCATCACCGACTCGATGGACATGAGTCTGAGTGAACTCTGGGAGTTGGTGGTGGACAGGGAGGCCTGGTGTGCTGCAATTCATGGAGTCTCAAAGAGTCAGACATGACTGAGTGACTGAACTGAACTGAATACCATAAAAGCACAACAAATATTTTTCTTCTTTCAGTATTCTTTTTCATAACTGCTTCAGCTTTACCTGGTGACTCAGACAGTCAAGAGTCTGCCTGGAGTGCTGGGAGACCTGGGTTCAATCCCTGGGTTGGGAAGATCCTCGGAGAAGGAAATGGCAACCCACTCCAGTATTCTTGCCTGGAAAATCCCACGGACAGAGGAATGTGGCAGGCTACAGTTCATGGGGCTGCAAAGAGTCAAACATGATTGAGTGACTTCACTTTCAGCTTTAAAGCTACAGGGCAATTACAACATGAAGGGTGGCCATTGTGAGTACCTTCTTGTCCTGTGTATTCCATGTACAAAAATATTTAGGTTTTCTGATTAATGAGGACTTCTGCATTTCTGTGGCTTATATTCCCAGGAACCTGACAGTAATGAGGAAGTGGCTATCCTGTGACTATTGCTGGGTTATATTATGTCATGAATCCTGTTTATGCTGTGATTACTTTTGAAGAGAATGAAATGGAGAGTCACAAAATATAACAATTCCTAGTTGCTTTAGGTGTAGAGTTAGGTTATTTATTTGACTTTTTTTCTTGTTTCTTGAGGTATGCCTGTAAAAAGAAAAACACCAATACAGTATACTAACGCATATATATGGAATTTGGAAAGATGGTAACGATAACCCTGTATGCGAGACAGTGAAAGAGACACTGATGTATAGAACAGTCTTTTGGACTCTGTGGGAGAGGGAGAGGGTGGGATGATTTGGGAGAATGGCATTGAAACATGTATAATATCATATATGAAATGAATCGCCAGTCCAAGTTCGATGCATGATACTGGTTGCTTGGGGCTGGTACACTGGGACGACCCAGAGGGATGGTACGGGGAGGGAGGAGGAAGAAGGCTTCAGGATGGGGAACACATGTATACCTGTGGCAGATTCATGTTGATATATGGCAAAACCAATACAATATTGTAATTAACCTCCAATTAAAATAAATAAATTTATATCAAAAACAAAAACAACAACAAGAAAAAAACAATTCCAATATGCCTGCTGGGGCAGTCTCTTATCTGTCCAGACTGGAGCATCTCTCAGTATGTACACACTGCTGTATTTAACATGGATAACCAACAAGGTCCTATTGAATAGCCCAGGGAACTCTGCTCACTGTTATGTGTAACCCGGATGGAAGGGGAGTTTGAGGGAGATTGGATACATATGTATGTATGGCTGAGTCCCTTTACTGTTCACCTGAAACTCTCACAATACTGTGAATTGGATATACTCTAATATAAAATTTAAAATATATGAAAATCACGTTGGTGGATTTTACATTTTCTCTTAAGTTTTCTTAAATTCATGGTGACTTCTCAACCATGAAAATTAATGATTGGTATATGTCTGCTTGAAGTTACCTTGTGTTTATTGGTTTGCATTTTTATCTAACATCTCCTTTTAAAATGGTTGCGGGAGGTGGAGGGTGGTTTAGGATGGGGAACACGTGTACACCTGTAGTGGATTCATGTTGATGTATGGCAAAACCAATACAATATTGTAAAGTAATTAGCCTCCAATTAAAGTTAATAAATTTAAATTTAAAAAAATGGTTGCAGCACTTTTTTACTAAATCCTTAAAAGAACAGCACATAAGAATATTTTCATGCATTATATAGTGATTTTTCCATCTCCTGAGGGTATCTTTCTTTAAGTATCCATGCTGTTTTGTTTTGTTTTTCACTCCGTCTGGCATATAGTATGTGGCAGGATTAGGCTAGAGATCTTTGGGCTCAGCATCTTCAGAAACTTCATTATTATTAGTCCAGTTTCCTTAGAACATAATATACTAAAAGGACAATGGATTTTCACGAACGCACCTTGCTATGTCAAAGGAAAGCATGTTCGAAAATGAAATACTGAAAGCCAGTACTGATATCCGAGACTTCAGAGACTTCTTTGCATGCCTAAAATAGTAATGGCAACATTTTTATCTCGTGTGCCTCCTTTGATCTATTGATAATAGCCCATTGAAACACAATATTGAGAGTAATTCTATGGCCATGTCTGGGCTCAATGGGAGTTCGAAGATCAATTAGTGAAGTCTGTCGTGATGAGGGAACTGGGAAACAGTGGCACCTGGGCCAGCTAGTTACCCGGCTCAGGCCTACAGCTTTCTACATACTGACTTTCTGTCAATGTATTCCTAAGGATGACCTGGATAATCTTATCCTGTTGTAACCTTTATCCACATTCAACAGGAGCTTTATTATTTGAGAGTTCTTACTAATGTTCAACTTGCATAGAGTTGGTATAATTCCAAGCTATTTCCTCTTGTTCAGCCCTCTTCAGAAGTAGATTTGCCATACAATCACTCTTCTTACATATGAAGGTGGTTATTCAAGAATGGCCCTGGGGATTGTCCAGAGAAGGATGGAAGCTGCAAATTGGGACAACCACAATGGGGATGTGCATTGTGTTCCATCTCTAGGCTGAGAAGCCGGGCTGTTTTCAGGGAAAACAGACATTCCTGTTTCATCACAGCAGGAATGAGAGGAGCTTTCTGAACAGAATAGAGAAATACAATAGTGCAGACTTGCACAATGCAGACTCATAATGGAAAACAAATCTGACCCATTTTACAACAAAGAACCACTCCCCTCAGAGCGTCTGCGGTCCCATTAGCTGTCTTTGGGCTCACAGATATTAACTGCACCGTACTGCCTGATTATTCCTAACCTTCTTTTTCAGCAAGGCCTGTTTAGAGTGGTGAGAGTTGACAAAAAGCTGATCATCACTTGGGCCCAGAGTATGTAGATGAATAGAGAGATATGAAAAAGAACATTCAAGGATTTTGCCGGAAGATAATTGATGTGTTATTTTAGCCCAATGAAGTAAAATATAATAGAAGGAGTGGAGAAGAGTTTGAATTTTATCCAGTTGAATAGTCTTTAAATCATATGCAAGCTAAGGGGTGGGGTGTCTGGGAAAAAATGGCCTTTGAATCTGTATGATAGATGTTTTAGCTTCAAAGGGAAGAAAACTTAGACTTATTAACTGCTTGTCTCATGCTAGGCACTATTGCATATTTTCTCTACATTCTTATTGGGGCTAAGGAAACCTGATAAACAATACCCCCTTCTTTTCACTTATGTTCAGAAGCAGTTGAGAGGCAAACAAAGGGTATTGGCAGATGGAGATGAAAATATCAGCTTTATGACTTTTGAAGGTGTTGGAGAATGTGATTCAGATGCAACCACATATACCTGCAAATATACCACAACTTACTCCAAACTGCAGGCCCTTCCACGGAGGAATGGAATAGGACTGTGAATATTCAGAGGAGAGAGAGAGGAAAGACTGTTTAAGCACAGCTGAATCTTATATCAGAAGAACGATTCTCAGGTGGGGAAAATAAGAAAAGAATCAGCGGCGGTGCCCTATTGGAAGGCCTTCCCCATGGAAACGTGAAGAGTAAGGAAAAATCATTCCCTGCTAAGATTTTCCTCTATTTCACTGTTTATAATCATCGTGAAATGTCTGTTGGAGGCAAAAATGTATATTTTCCAAGATCTACGTTTCCATACATGGAAGAGATTTTTCTACCTCATGCTCTGGGAGAGAAAATTATTAGAATATTTATGGCTTTTCTTATTCCCTCTAGCTCCCCAGTTCTTCTCCAAAGGAAGACAAATGACCTATCTAATTGGTATATTTAAGAGCGAGAACAGAACAAGCTTGGTTTAACCTCCTCTGGCTTTTTCATCTAGATCTGCAGATGTTTGGAGGTGTTCGTCTTAAAAACAAACTGGAGTATATATGCTCTTTGAGAAGGCCTGAGGCTTCCTTCTCTGCTCAGAACTTGGTAGGTTGGGCTCAACAATCCAGGGGCGAACTTTCAAAAGCCTCTTGTGACCACAGAGCTAAGCGCATCTCCATTCAGCTTTGTCCAGAACTAAGCTAGCAGTGTTAGCATTTTTGTATCACTCTAACTGGAGTGCTTAGCTCTCAGTCGATTCTAACCCAGGAGGAGAAAAGGAGACCGCTGTTTCTTGGTTCCCTGAACCTACCAAAATCTTGGACTTTAGCCTGCAGTTTTGAAACGCTGGCATTTCGGGAGCAAGTTGGCACAGATTTAAGACTGCTGATATAACTGAAAATGACGACTTCAGACTTGGGATTTGGGCATGAAGACCCACAACCGCCCACTTTGACAGGTAAGAGCTGCTCCTTGTGTCTAGTTTTTCGGATGCAGAGAGAATATTTAATAGGAAGCCAGGCTTCCTGGGCCTTCCTTGGGCGTTCGAGGCTCAGCTGTTGCAGGTAATGCTGGTTGACTTGAGCAGAAACACATTTTACCTGAGCAAATGAAGCTCGATGTTGGGATGAAGAGCAAGGCTTTTATTACTAGTCAAAAGTTATTTCAAACTAGTAGAATTTTAGTATCTAGCCTCCTGGGTTGCAGTCTTGCTATGGGGATCTCGAAAAGCAGTATTTGACTGCTTTTATTTGGTGGTTCAGCTGTGTCTGCAACGTGGAACGTGACACTCCAAAGACAGCTGGCTTCCACAAAACCGAGTGTGTGGTGCCTGCCAGGCCTAGTAGACAAAACTAGATCAACGTCCAAGCTCTGTTCCTTTCTGTGTTATTTTGAGCAGCATTTAGAGCCAACAGGAAGAACTAGACTGGGCAAGGCTCTTTGCCTCATGGGCTTTGTCACAGTTAAAGGTTTAAACCCTTACCAAATGGTCCAAGTTGGCTCCAGATAGTTTAATTACATAGTCTTTGAATACTATTGAAAATATTGAAGTCCATGACTGTGCTTTTATTTACTGGAAGGGGAAAATTTTTATAAAAAGGAATGAATGCCCTTATTATACACAGGCTACAGATTTTTTTTTTTATAACCTAGAAAAGCAACTTCCTATATTTTTATTTCAACCCCAATGGTTAAGAAGTCAATAACGAAGGTCAGAAAAGCCTGTAGTTGGAACAGTCTTGCAAAGAACCAATTTTGCTCAGGAGGAACTGTATTACTTAGAAAAAAAATTTTTTTTTACTCTAAGTGCAAGAATCAGAGCAATGAGGTAATAAAAGAAAAATAAAGACACATGACATGATTAAGCTGAAAGAGACAAATTTCATTGAGAAAGATTGACAAGTAGATTAGATATATACAGGAAATTAGATACTGGAAATCAGGCTAGATACATTCAAAAGGGAAAAGGGTTGTACCCAGGTAGAACTGCTTTTAACAGAGGGACTTGGAAAAGGGCAGACACTTTAATTGTTATTAGATGGGAAGGATATCTAGGATTTAAATTAGTCTAGCACAAAAAAAGATTATCTCAATGAGAGACTGAAGTGTTATCCCCCCAAGCCTCCCAAGAGTCCTAGAGAAAACATTCAGAGGTCCCTCTTCAAGTTGTAGATAGAAGCGAAAAAACATTTGGAAACATTCCTTGTGGATGATCATAAGCTTTGGGAGATGACCACCACATTGACATAGCTACCAAAGAAAAAGATAAAGATACTCTCTGTGCCCTGAGGGAACAAGTTGAAGTAATTTATGGAGTTAGGACTCCATGGAAAGGAAGAAGAACAAAATATAGTCCTCTGTGGAGAAGGCGATGGCACCCCACTCCAGTGTTCTTGCCTGGAGAATCCCAGGGACGGGGGAGCCTGGTGGGCTGCCGTCTATGGGGTCGCACTGAGTCAGACATGACTGAAGTGACTTAGCAGCTTAGCAGCAGTGGTGACCTAAAGGTGAAAGAAATCCAAAAAGGAGAGGATAGATGTGTATACATACAACTGATTACTTTGCTGTACAGCAGAAACTAACACAACATTGTAAAGCAACTATATGCCAACACAAATTAACTTCAAAAATAAAACATGTCAGGGGAGCCAGGCCAGACAAAAATAAAGCAAGCTGAGGCTTGGGTTCTTCCACAGGGAAAAGTAAATTCCTGTCTGAGTTTCTCCACCTCAGAAAGGTGAGTGTGGATGATATTTGCTTAAACATGAATCCTTTTAGGAGACCTCAGATGATTGTTATCCCATCTCTTCAAAAGAGAGGATGAAACAGTACAAAATATAGTGAAATAAGCTTGAGTGAACTGCAGGAGTTGATGATGGACAGGGAGGCCTGGAGTGCTGCGATTCATGGGGTCACAAAGAGTCGGACACGACTGAGCAACTGAACTAAAGCTCCCCAAAATAAAAATGACTTTAAAACAGGGGCCAGAAGGCAATATAAAACTCAGAGAGAACAGAAGTCCTCATATCCAGCAATTTCTCCAGCTCCAACCAGGAAAGAAGGAAAGGGGCAGGATAATATGTGAGAATCTCAACAAAAGTTTCCCCAAAGTGACAGAGGATTGAGAGGAGAAAGTATTAGAAACATATCTATAGTCTACTACCATGAACAAAATTGTTGAAAATATTTTAGCAGCCATTGAAGTAACATAAGTTATTCAAGTCTATAAATTTTAGAAGTCAGGGAAGGGTGAGGTGTCAATAAAGAAAACATAGCAAAGATATTGATTCTGGTGATACCCCTAGGAGTTTAATATCAGAAGCATTAACAGAATCTGTTGAGGGTGATCCTTTGGCAAAATCTAAATTAAGAATGAAGTGGAAACGTTTCCTGTGATGGAGATTTTATAATCTCAGGTGATGCTGTGGCAGGAAATAGCAGCAGTAGTTACTTTAGCATCAGACTAGAATCACCTGCTTAAAAATGATAAGCCATGATCCTCCTATTCAGCACTCATGTATCAGAAACTTAAGGCTAGCAGGTGAAAGGGATATTTAAGGGTTTTGGGTGTCCTAGATAAAAAAGACAGGATGGGGAACACATGTATACCTGTGGCGGATTCATTTTGATATTTGGCAAAACTAATACAATTATGTAAAGTTTAAAAATAAAATGATTGTAAGAATAAAAAAAAAAAAAGACAGGCAACTCTAAGAAGATCAAGTTGTGAATGCCACCATTAGAAGTCTTTAAAATGTGTAAGAAGACAATGGACCAAGTATAAAAGTAGAATGCAGTTTTGTGTGTGGTTTTTCCCTTATAGACCACATGTGTTATTGCTGTTGTTCAGTCACCCAGGTGTGTCCAACTCTTTGAGACCCCATAGACTGCAGCACACACCAGGCCTCTCTATCCTTCATCGTCTCCCGAAGTTTGCACCATTGCATTGGTGGTGCCATCTAGCCATCTCATCCTCTAACATCCTCTTCTCCTTATGCCCTCAATCTTTCCCAACATCAGAGACTTTTCCAAAGAGTCAGCTGTTTGCATCAGATGACCAAAATCCTGGAGTTTCAGGGTTGACTTCCTTTAAGATTGACTGTTTTGATCTTGCTGTACAAGGGACTCTCAGGAGTCTTCTCCAGCACCACAGTTCAAAAGCGATCAATTCTTTAGCATTCTGCCTTCTGCACAGTCCAGCTCTCACAACCATATGTGAATCTGGGAAGACCATCATCTTGACCATGACCTAGACCTTGACTTGACCTAGACCACATGTAGAACTATCATGGATCTCTTGAATAGAAGTCTCTGCAAATTAAGTGTAAACTCACAAATTGGGGATGGATGACACAGCTTGATTATCATCTTAGAGAGAAATCAAAGTTTACTTCATCTGCCCAACTTGCCTCAGATTGAAAGGAATCTTTACTTGGTTTCGAGCAAAAGTTGGGTCTGAATTATACAAATAATATATCATTTTGTTTGAAGAGCTGTACCAGGGGACAGGTACCAGGTTATGTTTCTAAATATGATAAGGATAGGCTGTGCTGTGATAAACTAGTGTTTGCTTTCATCATTTTGTACTTTTAAGTAAGCACCCTGATATGAGGCACCTAGACATATTTGACCTCACTTTTGCAGGATTTCTGCCAAAAATGTATAATCTGAATCTAATCATGGGGAAATGTCAGACAAACCCAAATTGAGGGAGAGTCTGCAAAATCACTGGCTTGTAATCTTCAAAACTACCAAGGTTACGAAAGACAAGAAAAAACGTCGAAAGAAAAAAACACATTAAAGTCAAAACAACATGAAGGACAAAAAGAAACTCGATTAGGCTGAAGGAGACGAAAGACACAGGACAGGGAAAGCAAGTGTCTGCTGCTGGATGCCATCCAAGAAAAAGGATATTTAATTGGCGAAGTCTGAATAAGGTCCTAGATTAGATAACACTTTGAATCACCATAAATATCCTGATTGGAAAAATTATACCATGGTTATGTAAGAGGATATTCTATTTATACAAGTATAGAGACATCATATTATATTTTCAACTTAAACTTTTTTTTCCCTTGAGAAAGAGGGAATCAGAAAAGAAGTGTGATAAAATGTTAACATTTGGAGAATCTGAGTGAAGGGTATACAGGTAGCATTGCCAGATTTTGCAAACAGAACACCTGGTTAGATTTGAATTTCAGATAACTAAGGGGTATTTTTGTTAGAGATTTATCCAACTAGTGCATGGGATAGATTTATATTTAAAATTGCTGTTTTTAAAATTCTAACATATCTGAATATCTTTTATTGTCAATATTTGGAGCATATTTATATTAAAATAATTATTTACATGAAATTCAAATTTAATTGGATGGCCAGTGTGTTTTCTGACAACCTTACCATAGCATTTCTTTGTGCCATTTTTACAGCCTTCTTATAAATCCACAATTCTTTCAAAAGAAAAAGTTTTTAAAAAGTAAGGTATGCAAAAGGAATCAAAAGTTTGACAGTTTTAAAGGACTTGCATCTATCACAATTAAAAAAAAAAATGTTGGGGACATCCTTCTATCTAGAAATTTGAGTCAGCATCCTACCTGACTGGGAACAATGGAAATTGGGAAGGACAGAGGAGCCTGGCAGTCTATAGTCCATGGGGTTGCAAGAATCATACACAACTTAGCAACTAACTCACCACCATAAGATGTGAGATTTAATTTATCTGGATCTTACCATATACTTGTGATTTTGTTTTGTTTTGTTTTAATCTCCACTAGGAATATGATAGGGTTTCCCTGGTGGTTCAGATGGTAAAGAATACACCTGAATTGTGGGAGACCTGGGTTTGATCCCTGGGTTGGGAAGATTCTCTGGCGAAGGGAATGGCAAGCCACTCCAGTGTTCTTGCCTGGAGAATTCCCATGGACAGAGGAGCCTGGTGGGGTATAGTCCATGTGGTCGTAAAGAGTCAAACATGACTGAACGACTTAGCACAGAAAGCTGATAAGGGAGGGAGATTATGTTAAATTGGGGGAATTTTTGTTTTGCAGGCATTGTGTTACTGGAGTTTATACTGTCACTTAAAATCATTATCTAACGTCTAGCAGAGTATATTAGACAGCTTACCTGTGGATATTCTGAAATGAGAAGTGGAATCTCAAGTATTAATTTTCAGCCTAGTCTACAGCAGTACCTTGGAGTTAATGTGCTGTTCTGAAACATTTCTGAGCTTTTCATTGGCAGGCAGGGACAAACCGTTGCCCACTGGTGATGTCAGGAGAATCACTAGAGGTACAGTAGTTGCTATTAGGAGAAATTTAAAATGGTTTGACATCACAAGGAGGTAAGTCTGTCTCATTGGAGGTGAACAGGTGAATTATTGTTTCTTATTAAAGTGACATCCTCCACTCAGCTTTATCAATAGTAAAGCAACATTTTTGTTTTCACCTTCAAAATTTTATATTCTTTCATTTCTTAAAACAGGTTTCAGATCAGATCAGATCAGTCGCTCAGTCGTGTCCAACTCTTTGCGACCCCATGAGTCGCAGCACGCCATGCCTCCCTGTCCATCACCAACTCCCGGAGTTCACTCAGACTCACGTCCATCGAGTAGGTGATGCCATCCAGCCATCTCATTCTCTGTCGTCCCCTTCTCCTCCTGCCCCCAATCCCTCCCAGCATCAGAGTCTTTTCCAGTGAGTCAACTCTTCTCATGAGGTGGCCAAAGTACTGGAGTTTCAGCTTTAGCATCATTCCTTCCAAAGAAATCCCAGGGTTATTAGAGTATAATGTATATGCAAAAAACTACATATGTTAAATATGTACAATGTGATGAGTACATATGCCCGTGATACTTCTCAGTATAGTCAAGCTAATAAATATACCCATCACCTCCAAAGTTTTCTTGTGCTCCCTCCCTTTTTTTTTTGCTGTGATAACTACGCTTAACTTAAGATCTATCCTTCTAGCAAAATTCTAAGTGTGCATACTGTTTTGTTAACTACAGTGTTGTACAGCAGAGCTCTAGAACTTACTTAACTTATATAACTGAAACTTTATATTCACTGAAAATCATCTGCCTGTATCCCCCTCTCCCTGGTCCTTGGCATCCACCATTCTAGTCTTGACTTCTGTGAGACTGACTCTTTTAGATGCCTCCTAAATCACTGCAGATGGTGACACAGCCATGAAATTAAAAGACGCTTACTCCTTGGAAGAAAAGTTATGACCAACCTAGATAGCATATTCAAAAGCAGAGACATTACTTTGCCAACAAAGGTCCATCTAGTCAAGGCTATGGTTTTTCCAATAGTCATGTATGGATGTGAGAGTTGGACTGTGAAGAAGGCTGAGTGCCAAAGAATTGATGCTTTTGAACTGTGGTGTTGGAGAAGACTCTTGAGAGTCCCTTGGACTGCAAGGAGATCCAACCAGTCCATTCTGAAGGAGATCAGCCCTGGGATTTCTTTGGAAGGAATGATGCTAAAGCTGAAACTCCAGTACTTTGGCCACCTCATGCGAAGAGTTGACTCATTGGAAAAGACTCTGATGCTGGGAGGGATTGGGGGCAGGAGGAGAAAGGGACAACAGAGGATGAGATGGCTGGATGGCATCACTGACTCAATGGACATGAGTCTGAGTGAACTCCGGGAGTTGGTGATGGACAGGGAGGCCTGGCGTGCTGCGATTCATGGGGTCGCAAAGAGTCAGACATGACTGAGCGACTGAACTGATAAGTGCAATCCCCTGGAGAAGGAAAGGCTACCCACTGAAGTATCCTGGCCTAGAGAATTCCATGGGCTGCAGTCTAAGGGGTCACAAAGAGTCAGACATGACTGAGTGACGTTCATACGTGCAATCATACAGTGTTTGTCTTTTTGAGACTGGCTAATTTTACTTAGCATTATGTTCTCCAAATATAGTCAGTCTTTTAATCTAAACTGTGGATGAGGAAGAAAAAACTATTATTTCTTTTCCTTCCCTCAGGCAAATTCTTAACCAGTCCCTGTAGATGAGAGTAAGAGTCAGTGTAGTTAAGTATCTTTCTCCAGGTTACATTTATAGAAAGTGTCCAACCCAGATTTAAACTGTGGTTTACTTTTTACTCCAGTGTTCAGTTTTGTTTTGTTTTTTCATCTCAATGACCACCATTAAGAATGTAATGATGTTATCTAATATTTATATAATAATCATAACATTCACATCTAGCATAAATAACCATTCTCTAAACTATATGGCCTCTGGTCAGTATGCATTGATCTAAATATGTGAATAATATTTAATGGGAAATCAATAATTGAATGAGACACTAAATGCTTAATATTTCATAGACTGCTGCTATCTTATTCTCTTGGTACAGTTGAAGCTACTAATCATTTTAAATAATAATAATTTATCTCAATTCTACAAATGAACAACATAAAAAAACCCTCAGTTTACTTATTCAGTTCCCGATTCATTTAATTCTTCTTTGTCAAGTTATTCTAAGGTGTTTTCCCTCAAGTTTCGTACCAGAGAGCAGGCTTTCTTTTACTTACCAAACCAGTGTACTATCTGTGGTAGATAATAGAGTATCACTCAGCACAAACTCACCTGCAGCCTGAAGCAAAGGCATCTTGAGCAATGAGGCAATGCACAATCTTTTTGAGGGAGAGAATTAAGTGCTCGTCGTGAGCCACTCAGGTTTTATGGTGATTTGTTATGCAGCATTATTGTGTGGCTGACTCTTAGAAATTACTCCCAATCTTGTTTGAAAAGCCACTAGGGAAAATGCCTTCTGTAGGGAACCTGCATCAATCCCTTCTCTCTGTTGCTCTGTTTCCAACTGCCTTGTGTTGCAGAAAGAGCGAGCGAGCCGTGGTCTCTGTTACGTGGTGGAGCAAGGAGGTGGTTACACGCTCAGCACTTCCCAGCTGTCTTCCATGAGAAATGCGTGATGGATGGTGTTTATAGGAATGTCGCATTTCCCTGAGGGTCTCTGGGAATGCTTGACAAGCTGGCTGTAACTCTCCCAGTCCTTTTTTTTCTAATTCAAGACAGCATCTTGTCATAGAGGTAAAAGTGAGAGTGATTTTTTTACAGAGATACTATTGAATCTCCTTTAAGGTGTATCCAAAAATAATTGTCCTGAACATCAGCATTTCAATATTCATTTGCCTAACAGCTAATATGACAGAACTATGTGTCAAGGGGCTTCGCAGGTGGCACCAGGGGTAAAGAGCACCCTGGCCAATGCAGGAGACATAAGGGATGTGGGTTCAATCCCTGGATCTGGAAGATTCCCTGGAAGAGGGCATGGCAACCCACTCTAGTATTCTTACCTGGAGAATCCCCCTGGACAGAGGAGCCTTGTGGGCTGGGCTACAGTCCATAGGGTCGCATCGAGTCGGACCAACTGAAGCTACTTTAGCACACACGCATGTGCCAATATAGCAGAGAACTATACTAAAGGAATATGTAGAAACATTGTTCCTCTCTCATTTTATGCAAACCTATTATTTCTACCTCAAGAGTTGAAACCACGTATTATGTCTCAACTGTACTGAGCATAGATAGTATACACTCAGTAATTCCAATCACTTTTCTTAGTGGTCTTCTAAAGATAAAGGCATTAGAACTTCTCTCTTTCTACATTTTAGTGAAAAGCACTGATTTTTGACCCCTGAAACTATCTTTTGTATGCTCTCATGACTTTTTGGATTTTTGTAAAGGAAAACATGTGAAACTCCCACTGCTGCTAAGTCGCTTCAGTCGTGTCTGACTCTGTGCTACCCCATAGACGGCAGCTCACCAGGCTCCCCCGTCCCTGGGATTCTCCAGGCAAGAACACTGGAGTGGGGTGCCATTGCCTTCTCCGGAAACTCCCACTAACTGCCGTCAGATCCCCTTTCCTGCTGGACAGTGAACTTCTTGTACCATCTCATACCAATATTACAATGTTGCAAACACTTCCAGGTATTAAAACAGACTCATTTCAATGATCACAACTGACAGTCTGGTCCATTTAAAACTTTTCTCTTCATATGTTGCCTAAAGCTCCTATATTCCTCCGGGTGTAGATTAGATTTATGGTTCTTGTCCAGGACTTAGTGGGGAACGGCTATATACATCCCATTTGTCCTTTCTGCCATCCATGACTTGACCTTCATTACTCCATTCACTTCTCTGACATCAGAATAAGGAAGAGGGAGAGGAAAAGATGGCCTTAAGTTGTGGCAGGTTAGTTGTCTCCTTTCTCAGCTGTAATTGCAAGTCACCTCTGTGACTGTTTGCTCTTTGACGTCTGTTGCAAATGGCTACCTGACTTTGCTTTTGTGCAAAATAAGGCTCAACTTCTGGTTCCTTCTTGGGTACATTTTTGTTGATTCTGTTCAATGGTTCTTGTGGTCCCCTCCTACTTAGTCTCCTGGCATGAAGTACTTGACTGGGACTCAGCTTCTTCATCGCTAATTGTCAGCCTTGATTCCAGTTTGTATTTCCTCAACTGTTTTATTGTGATAGCTTTCTAGTCCAGAAGATGCCCCTGAGTGTGGGCAATGCAGGGCATGTCCTAGCCAGCTGCAGCTAGTGGTCACTTGTCCCCCTAAGTGGCGGAAATGCAGGTTGCTTCTAAAGCAGTCTTTCTGACTTTTTCTTTCGTCGCATCCCATTCGTGCGTTTCTGTCTGCTCCCGCTGTATGCGGAAGGTCTACAATGGTTTAACGGGCTTTGTGTCAGTGAATGAAATCCCAGGTTTTCCTTCCTTTAAGATGCCCCATACTTAACTCATCTGTCTCTTAATATCCTCCTCTCCTCAACTTCAGAGAGGGGAAACAAGCTGTATGTCTTAGGATTACACTTACCTTCACGAGTCAATTTTCTTGGCTCCCTGATGGCACTTTTTAACTGTCCTTAGAACATACAGACAAATGAATGGACCTAGAGATTGTCATACTGAGTGAAGTCAGTCAGACAAAATGACAGATATCATATGATATCACTTATAGGTAGAATCTATAAAGAATGGTGCACACGAACCTATATACAAAACAGAAAAAGAGCCACAAATATAGAAAACAAATATAGGGGGAGGGATAAATTTGGACATTGGAGTTGGCATATAAACACTAATATACAAAATAGATAGCTAATAAGAACCTACTGTATAGCACAGGGGAGTCTCCTCAATATGCTGTAATGCCTTCTATGGGAAGGGAATCTAAAAAAGAGTGGATATATGTACAGCTGACTCACTTTGCTGTACATGGGGAACAACACAACCTTGTAAATAAGATGGTTGGATGGCATCACCAACTTAATGGATATGTGTTTGAGTAAACTCTTGGAGTTGGTGATGGACAGGCAGGCCTGGTGTGCTGTGGTTCATGGGGTCAGAAAGAGTCAGACACAAATGAGCTACTGAGCTGAACTGCACTCACAGGCAGGTTTACACAAACATGTACATATACATCATTGGCTCTCCTGACATAATGATTCTCAACTAAGCTGTAGAATGTTTAAAAAGTTGCTTAAGTGCTGCTAAAGTATATTTGGTTGCCAAATGGCATGGATAGCAATACCTATAATAATGGGGTCTTTAATGGTAACCCACTGCAGTGTTTTTGCCTGGTGAATCCTAGGGACAGAGGAGCCTGGTGGGCTGCCATCTATAGGGTCGCACGAGTTGGACACGACTGACGTGACTTAGCAGCAGCAGCAGCAAGTTCAACAGAACTCTTAAAGATCACTGACAGATGAACAAGTCTTTCTCTGTCAATTTCTCTGACCAGTATGACCAAATAGACCAAATTTTTATAAAGAGGATAAATCAAAACTGTGATATTTAACTTTTGCATTTTCTCACTATTGCGTCACAGTCAGCAAAATAGACTAAAATAGTTAATAGGTTTTCAAAATATTCCCACAGTAGTAATGATTCCTGCAATAATGATTTACATGATAATCTGTATAAGAGCATAGGATGGAAATTGACCTTGATTTGATTCTTTGTTTAAAGAGCATGTTTATTTCAATTTGTTTTTTTTTTTTTTTTACAACCAATAAAATCAGGCTGGAATCTCCAGATTTAACCAGTATTCGGGAGAAGTGTGTGCACATAAATGCCTTTGCTTGTCTCAGTATTCAGTTGAGACATTTAGTTTATTTTTAGAGATGCTTGGACAATTGTGAATAAGAAAGCCATTTCATGTCATTTCTATTGCAACCATTAAAAATTGCTGGGAAGTTGCAGACTTGTGAAAAACTTTAGAGCTCCATCCATCTTACAATTGCTGCCTCCAAGATATGTGTACCTTCTGAGGAAAGTAACTGGAGTACAAGCCTAAAGGAGTGAACACTGGGCTGAGAAACCAAGAAAGGTGTATGGAGACAGAGTTCATCTACACATACCACATTTAGAGGAATTTTGATTCTACCTTGTGGGTTCATTCAATCTATAGACATTTTCTTAATGGCAGGCACTGTGCTGAGCACCAAAGCTATTCAGAGAGCAAAACAGTCCCTGTTTTTGATTTGTTTTTAAAATTTTTTTTTTAATGTGAACCATTTTTTTTAAGTCTTTATTGACGTTGTTACAATATTACTTCTGTTTTTTATGCTTAGTTCCCTGACCAGAGATCGAACCCACATCCCCTGCATTGGAAGGTGAAGTCTTAACCACTGGACCACCAGGGAAGTCCCAAGGATTCTTGTTTTTCAAGCCTTAATTGAGTAGTCAATTTAGAAGGAAAAAGGAGGACAGTGGTTAGCTTGGAATGTAAGAAGCACACATCTTGATCAGCTCTCAGCTAATGAAAAAATACTCCTGAACTCCTACAATAGTGAAAAACTGTTCATGACATTATAGCTTACGTATTATGTTTATTCATTTATGTCTGATCTTGGTATTTTGTGAACCTCTCTCAAGCACCCTGAGAGATGAGAAAATTGAGGTGATGTGTGCAATAAATAAAAAGAATCCACCTACAATGCCGGAGACCCCAGTTCGATTCCTGGGTGAAGAAGATCCACTGGAAAAGGGATAGGCTACCCATCCCAGTATTCTTGGGCTTCCTTGTGGTTCAGCTGGTAAAGAATCTGCCTGCAATGCGGGAGACCCGGGTTTGATCCCTGGGTTGGGAAGATCCCCTGGAGAAGTGAAAGGCTACCCACTCTAGTATTCTGGCCTGGAGAATTCCATGGACTATGTAATCCATGGGGTTGCAAAGAGTCAGACATGACTGAGTGACTTTCACTTTCATTTAGGATTGACTGGTTTGGTCTCTTTGTTGTCCAAGAGACTCTCAAGAGTCTTCTCCAGCACCACATTTGGAAAGCATCGATTCTTTGACACTCAGCCTTCTTTATGATCCAACTCTTACATCCGCACATGACTACTGGATAAAACAAGGCTTTGATTATATGGACCTAACACATATGTGGAATCTGATAAAAATGGTGTAGACAAACTTACAAACCAGAAATAGAGGCACAGATGTAGAGAACAAATGTTTAGATACCAAAGGGGAAAGGGAGGCAGTGAGATGAATTGGGAAATTAGGATTGACATATGTATACTATTGATACTATGTATAAAATATCCAGAGCTTCCCAAGTGACACAGTGTTAAAATAGTCTGCCAAACAGGAGAGCTGGGTTTGATCCCTGGGTCAGGAAGATCCACTGGAGGAGAAAATTGCAACACACTCCAATATTCTTGCCTGGGAAATCCCATGGACAAAGAAGCCTGGCAGGTTACAGTCTGTGGGGTTGCAAAGAGTCTGACATGACTTAGCAACTAAACACCAATAAATAGGTAACTAGTGAGGACCTTCAAAAACGCTCTACTCAGTGCTCTGTGGTGACCTAAATGGGAAGGAAATTCAGAAAAGAGGGATTATATGTGTTCAGTTCATTCACTCAGTTGTATTGACTCTTTGAGAACCCATGGACTGCAGCATGCCGGGCCTCCCTGTCCATCACCAACTCCTGGAGTTTACTCAAACTCATGTCCATTGAGTTGATGATGCCATCCAAGCATCTTGCCCTCTGTTGTCCCCTTCTCCTCCTGTTTTCAATCTTTCCCAGCATCAGGGTCTTTTCAAATGAGTCAGTTCTTCGCATCAGGTGGCCAAAGTATTGGAGTTTCAGCTTCAGCATCAGTATTTCCAATGAATATTCAGGACTGATTTCCTTTAGGATGGACTGGTTGGATCTCCTTACAGTCCAAGTGACTTTCAGGAATCTTCTCTCCAATACTACAGTTTAAAAGCATGAACTCTTCAGTGCTCAGCTTTCTTTATAGTCCAACTCTCACATCCACCCATGACTATTGGAAAAACGATAGCTTTGACTAGACAGACCTGTGTTGGCAAAGTAATGTCTCTGCTTTTTAATATGCTGTCTGGGTTCGTCATAACTTTTCTTCCAAGGAGTAAGTGTCTTTTAGTTTCATGGCTGCAGTCACCATCTGCAGTGATTTTGGAGCCCAGAAAAATAAAGTCTGACACTGTTTCCACTGTTTCCCCATCTATTTGCCATGAAGGGATGGGACCAGATGCCATGATCTTAGTTTTCTGAATGTCGAGCTTTAAGCCAACTTTTTCACTCTCCTCTTTCACTTTCATCAAGAGGCTCTTTAGTTCTTCACTTTCTGCCACAAGGCTGGTGTCATCTGCATATCTGAGGTTATTGATATTTCTCCCAGCAATCTTGATTCCAGCTTGTGCTGCATCCAGCCCAGCATTTCTCATGATGTACTCTGCATATAAGTTAAATAAATAGGGTGACAATATATAGCCTTGACATACTCCTTTCCTGATTTGGAACCAGTGTGTTGTTCCATGTCCAGTTCTAATCAGTCTGTTGTTCCATGTCCAGTTCCTGACCTGCATATAGATTTTTCAGGAGACAGGTCAGGTGATCTGTTATTCCCATCTCTTTAAGAATTTTCCAGAGTTTGATGTAGTACACACAGTCAAAGGCTTTGGCATAATCAATAAAGATTAAGTAGATGTTTTTCTGGAACTCTCTTGCTGTTTCATTGATTCAAGGGATGTTGGCAATTTGATCTCTGGTTCCTCAGCCTTTTTAAAAGCAGCTTGAACATCTGGAAGTTCATGGTTCACATACTGTTGAAGCCTGGCTTGGAGAATTTTGAGCATTACTTTACTAGTGTGTGAGATGAGTACACTTGTACAGTAGTTTGAGCATTCTTTGGCATTCCCTTTGTTTGGGATTGGAATTAAAACTGACCTTTTCCAGTCTTGTGGCCATTGCTGAGTTTCCCAAATTTGCTGGCATACTGAGTGCAGCACTTTTACAGCATCATCTTTCACGATTTGAAATAGCTCAACTGGAATTCCATCACCTCCACCAGCTTTGTTCGTAGTGATGCTTCCTAAGGCCCACTTGACTTTGTATTCCAGGATGTCTGGCTCTAGGGGAGTGATCATACCATCGTGGTTATCTGGGTCGTGAAGATCTTTTTTGTACAGTTCTTCTGTGTATCCTTGCCACCTTTTCTTAATATCTTCTGCTTCTGTTAGGTCCCTACCATTTCTCTCCTTTATTTGTACCCATCTTTACCTGAAATGTTCCCTTGGTATCTCTAATTTTCTTGAAGAGATCTCTCGTCTTTCCCATCCTATTGTTTTCCTTTATTTCTTTGCATTGATCGCTGAGGAAGGCTTACATTTAGCTAATTCACTTTGCTGTACAGTAGAAAGTAAGACAGCATTGTAAAGCACTAAATTACAATAAACATTTTTTGAAAGCAATGCCTGGCCCCACCTACACCACATGATGTACAGTCTGCTGCAGGGGTGGCTGGGCCTCTGTATTTTCCTCAAATATGGAGGCCTTCCCCATGTGAACCAACGTTGAGAATGAATTTACTCCTCCAGGTCTTTTCACCTGTGATTAACCAGTGGATTTCAAATGTTTTAAACTTTTTTTCATTTTGTAGTAAGAATACCTAACCTGAGATTCTACCCTCTTCACAATGGTTTAAGTCTATAATAGAGGACTGTTACCCATAGACACAGTGTTGTACAGCAGACCTCCTGATTAATTCTTTGACAAACATGATAAGAAGTTAAGATCCTTGTATAAGTTAATAATAATAGAATAGGCATCTGCCATAACACTGCTTGTCTTTACTACATATGATGAAAGCTAATCTTTTCTTTTTGCATTTTGTAAATGCAAATTGTGTCTCAATAAATTAATGTCACTCACCAGTAATGGACCATGACTCACATTTTGAAACAGACACCTGCAGAGATACAGCCTCAGGGCTTGTAGGTGGGCTTCCACAGACCCCCGTTTAAACCAGAGCAGCTTGCTAAGTAGCTCTCTTCCTGTCTCTCTCTCTCTCTGGATTTTTAAAAAATATTTTATTCTGTTCTACATACAATTTTACACAAAGTGTTCCTTAGATATAAAACATGAAAATAAATCACTCCTTTAGCCATAACAAGGTGCCCTATAGACTTGGTCCCAAAAGAGACAAGAATGATGAGTAACACACTATCTCTGCCCTCAAGTTGCTTTTCATACAATTGATAAGCCATGACTAATCCATGTGAAGCCAATAGTAGATAATTAAGTGCTAGGGAGATATGGTAGAATACCAAAAATATATCAGGCTTGTGAGTTAAGGCATTTAATTCAGGAGGGTTATTGAACTTTCACTGGGTCCCAGGCTTTGTTCTAGGCCTTGGGAATATCATGAATGAGACACAGTGTCCACCTTCAAGGAGCTGAAAATTGAGAGGGAAAAAGAATCAAAGAGGCTTTTGCATCCAGTTGTAATTATTATTATGAAAGAAATACATGGGAGCATGAAGGAAGAACCTGTCTAATGCTGGGTGAGAAAGAAGGGACTTATGACCTTGCAGATGAAGACTTGGGCTTAATGGGGAGGAGGTACCCAGGCAGATGGAGAAAGGTCCCAGGTGAAGGGGTTCAGGAGCGTGTGGTCTGATGGTAGGGGAACCAGAAGTAGTTTAGAAAACCCAGAGGGTGAGAGGAAAGGGAGTGCTGGTGAGATATGTAGTTATGTGGCAGATATGTAATGCCCATATATAAAGTCATCAGATATGTAAAGTTAGCAGATATGTAATGCACAAGGCCTTGAAAGTCATGTGAAATGATTCCGATTATATACTGAGTGCTTTGGGGTGGTCACTCTGCCACCAGCCAAAGTCAAGATGAGATGTGCACTTAAGGCAATGTTTATGGACTCTTGGGTGGAAGCTGGAGAAAGGGTTCAATGGCTTGCAGAAAGTTAAGATATGACTGGGCTGCAAGATTTAGGCAAGAGGAAATAAGAGAAAAACTGGGCCATGGGCAGTGTGAACGGAGCAGAAGAGTGAAAAATGGAACTAGAATTACTGTGGGACCCAAAGCCTGTTGTAATTTCAAATTCTGATTTGGCTGGTTACCAAAAGTAGTGTTTTGTGGAAGTTGTTTAACTTCAGGTTTTCCCATGTTCAAAATGAGAATATTAGAAGCTATGTTCTCTGTATTATTTCTCAGCTTCAACTTTCTAAGGTTATAAGATTTTCTAGCAAATATTTTACCCTGGTTATGGAGAAAGTGGGTAATAATGACCTAGATGAGGATGGTCAATTGTTTGTCCTGAAAAATGTTGGCTGATATTTTAGATTTTTATTAAGTGGGTATGAGACCTGAGAAAATATCAGACTTAAAATATGTTACACTTATTAAGTAAACTTTATCACTTTATATACAATTACAGGTAGGAAGGGGCTTCCCAGTGGTGCTAGTGGTAAAGAACCCACGTGCCAATGCAGGGGATTTAAGAGACATGGATTTGATCCCTGGGTCAGGAAGATCCCCTGGAGAAGGGCTTGGCATCCCACTCCAGCATTCTTGCTGATTAGTCCCATGAACAGAAGAGCCTGGCAGGCTACAGTCCATGAGGTCTCATAGAGTCGAACACAATTGAAGTAAGTGACTTGGCATGCACGCACACACAGGTAGGAAAAACACATGTCTCCCCATTTCCAGCTCCTTTCCCAGAGCTAAGTTCATTCTTTTCCTGATTTCCTCCCTGGAAGCTGATTGCATCGTGAGCCTTGTACTACCAAAGTCTGATTTTCTGTACTCTGATATTTTCCTCTAAAAACATGTGTTGTGGTTGTTGGATAATTTGTAGCTCGCTGTAGATATTAACATTGCTTGTGTCTGGTAGCTGACTAATGTGCTTATTTTAGATGCTCATTCCTTTGATGGTAAAGATTATGTGCTGAGAGATATTGAGTGCCAATTTTGTGGAGAGATATTGCTTATGCTAATTCATATGCCTGGGCATTTAATTTGGTGCATTTACAGTTCAGCAAAATTACTTGGTTTTTCTATTGTGGTGCAAAGGGAAATAGATTTCCATAGAGTTCTGACTATCATGAAGGTTTATAGGAGCTAATAAGAATAGTGGTAATGTCACTACCATTCATTAAGTGCTTGCTGTGTGCCAGTAGTTATTCCAAGGATTTTTTGATAATTGTCTTGCATACGTTTTCTCATGTAATTTTTTCAGCCACTCTGAGAGGTAGATACATTCCAATCCCCATTTTAAAGAAGAGGAAACTCAAACCCATGAGCTCAGCTTCCAGTTTGCTGCTGCTGCTAAGTCGCTTCAGTCGTGTCCGACTCTGTGCGACCCCATAGACGGCAGCCCACCAGGCTCCCTGGGTTGCTTTATTTCGTGATGTCAGAGGACTGTTTCTGCTTTATGCTTTCCTTCCTCCTCCACCTCTCTTTCCTCCTCCACTTTGTCTCCCACTGCCTCATTCTCCCTCCCCTCTCTCCCTCTCTATTCAAAGAGTTTCTTCTTTCTCTCCTCTTCCTCAATTAAGATGAACGATAGCAACATGCAGTGGCATAGACTATTTATGGTGAAATAATTAAATGGATAGTTATAGTGAAATATTTAAAAAGCACAGTTAAAAATGAAAGGAAATCGATAGCCCTCTTAAGTGCCTTTGACTTTCACCATATATAGGGCTTCCCTGCTGGCTCACGGATAAAGAATCCACCTGCCAATGCAAGAGACACAAAGATTTGGGTTCGATCCCTGAGTCAGAATGATCTCCTTGGGGAAGGAAATGGCAGCCCCACTCCAGTATTCTTGCCTGGAAAATTCCATGGACAGAGGAACCTGGCGGGCTACAGTCTGTGGGGTCATAAAGAGCTGGACACAACTCAACAACAGCAAAGTGCCGATGAACCTCCAGGAGGGTTTCCGTTTGTTTATTCCCCTTTCTCTCCTTCTTTCTGTCTCTGGTCCTCTCCCCTTCCTCTTCTGTCGCTACTAATACTACTTCTCTTTGTTCTTCTCTTCACTCTCTCTGTCCCATCCTCACCATTGCTGGTTTAACCTCTCGGAGTAACCACAGTTCTTTATGGATCACTCAACAGGTCTTTCTATAATGCTTATCACACAGAGCATTAGATAAAGTAATGCTGCAGTCTCAGGGTATTGACTGAAGATGACTGGAGCTATTTTGGATACAGAACACAAATGCAGAGTCCAATCTGGCAGAGTTTCATGAACAACCTTGACTTTTCATGTTCAATCTGTGATATCCAGGTCAAATTTTATCTTCTTACAAGTAACTGATAGCAAATAGATGGTTTCTCACCTTTTGGTTCCAATCCTACATCCTCTCGCAAAGATCTTCTTCTCTGTCCTAGGACAGTGAAAATAAGGCTCTGATCTGAACACATAGTTTCATCAGGATCAGACTTACAATGATCAGGAAGAGAAAAGCAAGCATCATATATTAATACATATATGTGGAATCTAGAAAAATGGTACAGATGAACCTATCTGCAGAGCAGGAATGGACACGCAGACGTCGAGAATGGACACAGGGCATGGGGGTATATGGGGAGATTGGGATTGACAAATACATACTCTCATGCGTAAAAGAGATAGGTAGTGGGAAGCTGCCGTATAGCACAGCTTGGTGATCTGTGATGACCCAGAGAGGTAAGAAGGGGAAGTGGGGAGGGAGGTTCAAGAGAGAGGGGATATATGTAAACAAATGGCTGACTTGCTTCATTGTACAGCAGAAACTAATGCAACATTATAAGGCAACTATGCCCTCCATTTTTTTTTTTAAGTAAAATCAACATTGATTAGGATATTGGCCCCCATGCCATCCCTAACTAAAATTCTACCATCAGATAAGTTTGTTTGCCCTTGGCTGTATAGAGATTGGCCTTTCATCAAATACAAATATGCCAGAGATGAATGACATCAAAAACTGAGAATTAATACATCAAGCCCAGGCAAGTTGGCTCAGTGCTAACTGAGAGTCATTTCCAAGACAAGGAAGTAGGGGGAGAACAGGAGACATGGTGTGATGCCAGCTCCAAGGTGGTAACGCAGCATTGCTGAGATGAAGATGAAGCTCTCCAGGGAGTCAGCAAATGTCCCATGTGATCACAACAGGCTCTGTGTCCAGGGTTACTTGAAGTTGGGTTTTTTTTTGCTTTTTAACATTTTTTTTCCCCCAAAGAATCACATCAGACCTAGAAAAGAGGGAATTAATTCACTTTTAGGTCTAAGATTGAAGCCGCGAAAGTTCAGTCAGTTCATTTCAGTTGCTCAGTTGTGTCTGACTCTTTGCGACCCCATGGACTGCAGCACGCCAGGCCTCCCTGTTCATCACCAACTCGCGGAGTTTACCCAAACTCATGTCCATCGCGTCGGTGATGCCATCCAACCATCTCGTCCTCTGTCGTCCCCTTCTCCTCCCACCTTCAATCTTTCCCAGCATCAGGGTCTTTTCAAATGAGTCAATTCTGCACATCAGGTGGCCAAAGTACTGGAGTTTCAGCTTCAACATCAGTCCTTCCAATGAATATTCAGGACAGATTTCCTTTAGAATGGACTGGTTGAATCTCCTTGCAGTCCAAGGGACTTTCTAGAGTCTTCTCCAATCCCACAGTTCAAAAGCATCAATTCTTTGGCTCTCAGCTTTCTTTATAGTCCAACTCTCATATCCACCCATGACTACTGGAAAAACTATAGCTTTGACTAGACAGACCTGTGTTGGCAAAGTAATGTCTCTGCTTTTTTAATATGCTGTCTAGGTTGGTCATAACTTTTCTTCCAAGGTGCAAGCGCCTTTTAATTTCATGGCTGCAGTCACCATCTGCAGTGATTTTGGAGCCCAGAAAAATAAAGTCTGACACTGTTTCCCCATCTATTTCCCATGAAGGGATGGGACCAGATGATCTTAGTTTTCTGAATGTTGAGTTTTAAGCCAACTTTTTCAATCTCCTCTTTCACTTCATCAAGAGGCTCTTCAGTTCTTCTTCACTTTCTGCCATAAGGGTGGTGTCATCTGCATATCTGAGGTTATTGATATTTCTCCTGGAAATCTTGATTCCAGCTTGTGCTTCTTCCAGCCCAGCTTTTCTCATGATGTACTCTGCATAGAAGTTAAATAAGCAGGGTGACAGTATACAGCCTTGACGTATTCCTTTCCCTATTTGGAACCAGTCTGTTGTTCCATGTCCAGTTCTAACTGTTGCTTCTTGACCTGCGTACAGATTTCTCAGGAGGCAAATCAGGTGGTCTGGTATTCCCATCTGTTTAAGAATTTTCCAGAGTTTCTTGTAGATCATTTTTCCTGGTAGTATTGGGATGACCATGTGGTTATCATAATGTAGAAAGATGTCTTAGTCTGTTTGGGTTGTCAGGACAAAATTCCACAGACTGGGTAGCTTATCAAAACTGGTAACATATTTCTGACTGTTCTGGAGCCTAGACATCTGAGATGAGGGTGCCAGCTTGGTTCAGTGAGAGCCTTCTCCCTGCTTCCAAGCCAGCACCTTCTCACATGGTAGAAGGGGCAAAGAAGCTCCGTGTCTTTTACCAGATCACTAATCCCATTCATGAGAGTTCTACTCCCAAAGACTAATCACCACCAAAGACCCCACCTCCTGGTACCATAGTAAGGGGTTAGAATTTCAATGTATGAATTTTACAAGGAACACAAACATTCAGACCATCACAGAGTTCAATTCCTTATATTTAAAATCAAGTCCCTGGTGACTCAGGGATAAAGAATCTGCAGAGACTCAGGTTTGATCCCTAGGTCTAGAAGATCCCCTGGAGAAGGAAATGGTAACCCACTCCAGTATTCTTGCCTGGAGAATTCTGTGGACGGAGGAACGCGATGGGCTACAGTCCGTGGAGTCACAGAAACAGTCAGACACAATTTAGGGACTAAACAACAATTGTGTTTTACAGCTACCTGACTTTGTGCCCATGACCTTAATCTCTCCAAGCCTCAGTTTCTGCATCTATAAAATGGAATTAATAGTGGACTCTCTACTGTGTAGACTTGAGCAAATTACCAGTGTAAAGGAACAGGTATAGTGACTGACTTATTTTTCATGTTGAGTTCTTATTCTTTTCATTTAAACTAGGATGTTCAGAAGGAAAGAATTCAGGAGGTCTGGCTGAAGTGAAAATAAAACACAACCACCCTATTGTGTAAAGTGCCTCATTCTCACCAAGATGGGCCCTCTTCAAGCTGGTTACCCCAGAAAGTCTTCATACTCTTTTGAATAGATTTTGGGATCTTTGTTTAAAGGAACTTTTTAAATGCAAATGTAGTTCTACATACAGCATCTTCTGCCCTCTTCTGGCTTCTCCAAGAAATTCACGTAACAATATAAACTAGAGAGTGCATTTTTAAATTTTATTTTCAGTGGACACATAGAGTTTACCGCTTCTCTCAGTTCTAGATGAGAAAGTCATATCTGTAAAGTTTTGTAAAAAGATGGGAGTTATCAGAACCTTTGAGAGTTTTTTCAACAGCTTGCTTTTGAGATGGAGATTTCCTTCTGTTATTTTATTCAATCCTATTCTTTTAGTGCCAGTTGTACATGTCACAGCTACAAAATAAATAATTAAATGGTGCCACAAATGATTGCTGAGACTAAAATCTGAGGTCATTATAATTCCTGAGATAATTAATCAGACGTTTAAAGTAGAACCCTTGGGATGTGAGAAACTTTGATTATAGAAAAAGCCTGAGGCTAGAAGTCTCACTTCTATTAGAGGCTGTATTGATTTGAACTTATTTTACCCCATCTTCAAAAAATAAATAAAAGCATATTTTTTTAAAGGTAGGGAAATGCCATTTTGATTTTCAAACGTGGTGTGGGTTGAGTACCAGTTTGCTGTGCGTTTGAAAGGCAGTGTTTGAAGTTATCGGTACAATCTTACACCCAGCCAGAAGTGTCATGACTTGGCAAAAGATTTCCTGTTAAAATGCAACATGAAAACAGAGGTTTTTGTTGGTCAATACAAGGCAGCCAGAGGACAGCGTGCTGTGACGGGGAGGGTCACAGTCAGCCGGGATCAACTGGCTGAAAGGCCCAGTGCTGAGGGCGGTCTCACGCATCTCAGGGCTTCCTGCGGTTGGAAAAGATTAGCAAACAGAATGAAAGGAACATGGGAGGGGAAGCCCAGTTGGCATGAAGAGAAAAGAGGAGCAAATAACTGAGGATGAGAGCAGCCAAGCATTTGGATGTCAGCTGCAGTTTGTACATTTTCATCTTAGGTTGTATAATTCAGGGTCCCCAGAGTTGAAGGCAATGGCACCCCACTCCAGTACTCTTGCCTGGAAAATCACATGGATGGAGGAGCCTGGTGGGCTGCAGTCCATGGGTCACTAAGAGTCGGACACAACAGAGCGACTTCACTTTCACCATTTACTTCATGCATTGGAGAAGGAAATGGCAACCCACTCCAGTGTTCTTGCCTGGAGAATCCCAGGGACGGGGGAGCCTGGTGGGCTGCCGTCTATGGGGTCCAACAGAGTCGGACACGACTGAAGCGACGTAGCAGCAGCAGCAGCAGAGTTGAAGAATGACAATTCAGACTCTCATTTTCCAGCCAGTCCTGAGTTATTAATGTTGAGAATTTATGTTTCTTAGATTATCCCGACCCAAAACAACTAAAAGATTTTATAGCAAGAAACATTACTTACTCATTAAAACACATTGCTATTCATAAGAATATGCTCAGATGCTCCATTGTGTGTGACTCTTTGAGACCCCATGGACTGTAGCCCACCAGGCTCCTCTGTCTGTGCCATTTCCCAGGCAAGAATACTGGAATGGATTGCCATTTCCTTCTCCAGGGTAGGACACAGTTCTCTGCATGCAATAAAGCAAAAATATAAGGAAAAGATGATGTTATACTAAAACCCGAGATGAGTTACTATTTTTAGCATATATTACCACCTTTATGCTTATTTCTTTTGTGCCGTGACTGGGACAGGAAAACTCCCCCACCTGACATGGAGGAGGAACTGATGATGGAAGCTTGATATCTACTCAGGAAAGAGAAGGAAGGTGGGTTCCTCCTCCTCCTTACTTTTCCTTTGATTATAAAACTGTGGCCAACTAAGGTCTTCACCTGGCGTCTTCTCGTCCACCCACGTGTAAGCCTCACAAGGGTCCTAGTCTAATAAATCACTTCTTATCTGTCACTTAGCCTCTGACTGAATTCTACCTGTGCTAAAACAGAAAGAGCCGCATCTCCTCAGAGCCCTCAAGAGGCCTTTCTGCAATTTCGCTGCCCCTGAGCCACCACCAGTGGGAGCTTCTGAAAGCACCATGCCTCTAGGCCAGACTATGCCAAAAATGATTTCCCTGTGGAGTCTCTTTCCTTATGCCACCTTATTCTCAATGGAAGCCTGAAGCTGCAAAAGTGTTAGTCATTCAGTCATGTCTGTGACCCCATGGACTGTAGCCCACCAGGCTCCTCTGCCCATGGAATTCTCCAGGCAAGAATACTGGAGTGGGTAGCCATGCCCTTCTCCAGGGGATCTTCCTGACCCAGGGATCGAACCCTGGTCTCTCACATTGCAGGCAGATTCTTTACCATCTGAGAAGCCTGACGCTGTAAGTACGGGTTGTTGATGCAGCCTGGAACACCTAGGACATGACCTAGGCTGGAAAATTGAGCTGACTTCTACCTTGGCTTGGACTGGTAGGACTCATGATGTGGGGATTGCCTCAACTATAGTTATGATGTTGATAAGGTGCCAGATGGCAGTAAATATGACATACATTCCCAACATGCTTACATTATAAATACACAATGTGTGCAAAGCTTTATATGCACTATGAAATCCCTTTTTGCAAAGCAAATTATATATGCATGCAGAGAAATAGACTAAAGAATAAAACTCAACATAATAATATTGGATGTGGGAGACTCTGGCAAATAGAATTTGATGTGTTTTTTTTTTTTTTTAATTATGTTCATATACCTGTGCTTTCTGAATTCTCCACAATACATATATATAATTTATCCAAAAAAACCTAGAAGTTTATACCCACAAAATCATTCTATAGCCAGGGTAATTACAATGTCTGATTTAGAATTGAAAGGAATAGTAGAATGTTTAAAGTTCTTTCTTCATATGAGAAAACTGAGGACAAGGGAGGGTGAAGAGGCTTATACAAGGTCATACACTTGGAAGATAATGAAGCCAGTCCAGAAATCAATATTTATGAGACTTTAAGATGAGGGATTTTCCCCTTTCATCTTGGGTATTTGTATTTTATGTATGACAACTTGTTAAAATTATGAAGTGTGCTTGATTTTTACTTTATGGCTAGTTCAGTTCAATCACTACATGGAAATTTCCAGTTATTTTGGATGTAGCATGAGAGTCCTTTTTAGGTCAAGAAGGGAATACAGTATCAGCTAACCCAGTCTCTTTGTCTTGTCAGTTAGGGCAACTTTTGAGTCCCTCTTTGATTCAATTTTCCCAGTTGTGGGATGTAAACGCAAAACACTAATGCCCCTTTGAAACGCATTTTCAAATAAGTTTATGAAAAGAACCATGAGCGTGGAATTGCTTCAAATCAGGATGGTTACTTGCTTGGAAAGATGAGTTTAATTTGTTTTGTGAATTACAAAGAAAGAACATCTCTTTTGAGTTGCAAAATGTATCAGAATTACCAATTCTTGGAGAGAGAAATCTTTTTGTAAAGGGCTAAGTTTGGGGGAGTTAAGGGGAGAGGAACAACTCTTCTTTGTGTTAATTAGCTTCCCAATGGTTGGGGCCAGAGTCATTTTGTTCTTCACGGTACAAGGCTAACATTTAAATTGTAATATGGAGCTCAGTGAAAGCTGATTCAGTGAAGGTGCAGATGTAGGTTATCATTTTTTTTTAATTAAAAAAATATATTTTCGTTGTGATAAAAGTCACATAATATAAACATTCTATTTTAACCATATTTAACTGCACAGTTCAGTGGCACTAAGTACATTCACATTGTGCAGCTCTCACCATCATCCATCTGCTGAATTTTTCACCTTTTTGAACTGAACTTCTTGAACTCTGTCCCCATTAAGTACGAACTCTTCATTCCCCCTCCTCCCCACACACCCCAACCCCCTGGGCCCTGCCATCGACCAGTGTGCTTTCTGATCATAGAATTTGATTATTCTATGTCCCTCATATAAGTGTAATCAAACAGTATTTGTCTGTACCTAATGTATATTGGCGGAGAAGGCTATGGCACCCCACTCCAGTACTCTTGCCTGGAAAATCTCATGGACGGAGGAGCCTGGTAGGCTGCAGTCCATGGGGTCGCTAAGAGTCCGACACGACTGGGCGACTTCACTTTCACTTTTCACTTTCCTGCATTGGAGAAGGAAATGACAACCCACTCCAGTGTTCTTGCCTGAAGAATCCCAGGGACGGGGAGCCTGGTGGGCTGCCATCGATGGGGTCGCACAGAGTCGGACATGACTGAAGCGACTTAGCAGCAGCAGCAGCAGCAGCAATGTATATTGGAATGCATTTTTAAGGTTAAGTCCTACAAACAGATTGTACCTTCCTTCCCCCACCCCCACCGTGCTAGGCTGTCTTTATATTTCATCTTCATAATTATTATAACCTCTGATCTAATGCTTGGTGTTTTCCCGGCTTTGCATGAGGTATTTTACACACCTTATTTCTGTCTTGTATACCTTTTGGAGAAAAACTTAGAGATTGACTAGAAGCAATGACTCTCTGTCTGGAAAAGCCATCCCCAGCCGGATCTACAGTCTCCTCAGTAGTCACTTTATAAAACAGGAGCCCAGGAGCCTGTCTTCTGGTCACTGAAAATTGAGCCAGCGTGGACATCTTACTGAAATGGGAGCATTTTGATTTTTGCTCCCATGACTTTGTAAATGAAGTTAAGACTGTTAATAAGTCTCTGTTGGTAACTAGAAGAGTAACATACCAACTCCAGAATTGTGAATCTCTAGAAAAAGGGAAAGGAATGTGAATCAAGTTCAGAAAAAGGCAAACAGATCAAAAGTAAAGCTTTGATGTTTATCCCCAGTATCTGTTTTTATTTAAAACCGAGTTTCAAACCCCTGAATTCTAAGGCTATCCTCTTTGCTTAAGCTAACTAGAATTGGTTTTTTGAAAGTTAGAATTTAGGATCTTGGCTATTATATGGCATAAATAAAGTTTGTATAGGCATACCTACATCCACAAGAACATGTTATCTCTTATTTTCACAACGTATCCAAAAGCGGATATTATCATTCCCATCGTGAGCCCACAGCCCCAGAGAGTGGAAACAAATTTCCCAAAACAGTCTACTTAGATTAGTTTGAGCTGGTTATTTGAGCTGAGGCTGGAATAGCGTAAAGTCCTGTGATCTTCCTTGTCTCTGTATCATGCCGTGTCTAGAGGTATTCACCCTTTAAACATGCATTTAAGGAGATCCTGTTAAGTCCCAGGCACTGTGTTTCTACCCTTCCACCAGGGTTGCCAAGTGGTTGTAGGTGTTTACAAGGTACTGTATCCATATGTGTCCATGTAGACTGCCAAAGGCAGGATGCTCAGTTCAAGGTTAAGGAATGATCTCTGAGATTCATTATTCATACATACTCTCAGTAAAGATAAAATTAAGGAGAGATCAGCTTTCAAAAGACGTAGGAGGTGTTGGAGGCTTTTGGAATTACTAAAATCTTTCAACATTAAGCACTGACTGAGCTACTGGGTATGTTTCAACTGGATCAAATACCACCTGGTGTGATTCTTGTCCCTGGTCTGCAGACAGAACATATCTGATATTGTCAGTGGACTGGTAATGAGCACCTGTTAGTACCGTTTCTTTTTTTTTTTTCTTTTCTTAATGGACTCCTGAAGATTTGATGATCCAATAAGGTCTCAAACTTCCTAATAAATCCAAAGAAAACATGTAACTTTCCCAAGGTCACAGAGCTAGTTGGTTGCAGAGATGGGGCTTGCTAGCTAAGAATGCACTGCCAACAGAAATCATTTAAAATAATTTGTATAATATTTCTTCTGATTCCTCCAAATAATAACACATCAATTAAATTCGTGTCAGATCCATTATGTGCTCTACCCCCTCAATCTGTCATTCTCTGAATTAATGAAATGGAAAATGGAAAAATTATGGGTTTTTATAGTTAGAATCTATAATGTTTAGGGTACACTATAAAAGGCCCTATATTAATTATGTATGTTCTGGCTTATTATATAATTCTACCTTCCTGTATTAGGACTAAAAATTTCTCTAAATACTATGCATTTTAAAAAATAATATCATTCTCAAATGTAATTATATTATTTAAAAAATGACGAGTCTATGTCAAAGCACCTCAGTTTTTTATAAAATGTATCCTTCTATCATTTGTAACAAATAAAATATAAAATATAAGCAATATGGTTGAGAACTTTGGAAGCGGAAATTATTCATTAATCCCAGGAAAGCATCTGTACATTACCATCACAATGATTTTAAATAATAATAGCAGTAGTTAATACTTCAATTCAGTCAGTTCAGTTCATTTACTCAGTTGTGTCCGACTCTGTGACCCCATGGACTGCAGCATGCCACTCTTCCCTGTCCATCACCAACTCCCAGAGCTTGCTCAGCTCAAGTGCACTGAGTCAGTGATGCAATCCAATCATCTCATCCTTTGTCATCCCTTCTCCTCCTGCCTTCAATCTTTCCCAGCATCAGGGTCTTTTCCAATGAGTCAGTTCTTCGCATCAGGTGGCCAAAGTGTTGGAGTTTCAGCTTCAGCATCAGTCCTTCCAGTGAACATTCAGACTACTTATTGAAACCAGGTGGTGCTCTAAATGTTTTACACACATTAACTTAATCTTTACAATCACCTGTTCACTTGTGTGCATGCTAAGTCATTTCAGTCATGTCTGATTCTTTGTGATCTTATGGACTGTAGCCTACCAGGCTCCTCTGTCCATGGGATTTTCCAGGCAAGAATACTGAAGTGGGTTGCCATGCCCTCCTCCATGGGATCTTCTTGACCCAGGGATCAAACCCTCATCTCTTATGTCTCTTGCATTGGCAGGCGGGTTATTTACCACCAGAACTACCTTCACTTGTGAGGTAGCCCTATTGGGACCTCATTTAAGAAATAAGGAAAATGAGGCACAGAGATTATTATGTGATTAGCTCCACTATTTCTCAGTTACCGAATGCTTCCAAGGTAAGAAAGGAGTTAGCTGTGGCTGCAAATGGCAAATTTTTGTTCTTCAGTGGCACCACATTGCATGTACAGTAGAATCGCAACGCCATTGATGTCTCTGAAGGTCCTTTGCAACTTGATCCCTGCCTATATGCCTAGCCTTAATTTCTTCACTCTCTCACTTGTATCCTATATTCCAGATACAGCAAACACTTTAGTATTCCCTAGTCATGCAGTGGCTTTGCTTATCTAAGTGTCTTTGCATGTATCATCTTTTTGGAGTTCAGTGAGGAGACCCAATAAATTACATTCTTCTTGCCTGCCAGAGTTCAGCTTCACCATAGGGATAAGCACAAAGTAAGATAGGTAGGGAGCAAATGTCACCTTTACCCTGACGATGTTTATTTATTAGAATGTGCAGTTTATTCTGTCAGGCAAGTGGTCCTCTCTAAACTGTCAAATAGACAGACTTATACAGTCTTCCAATCAAAGACAGTTTGAGAAAACTGAAGCTTCATCACACGTTCATCTTACTGTATGGCCCAGATAGAGAACACTTGCTCTCCTGTGGCAGGCTAACGCCCCAATGAGAAGAGAAAGGACAGAGCCCCATTCTCCCCCTGCAAACTGCAACAGGTGAGGGGCTCTTGCTCTCCAGTAGGGGAGTTAGTGACACAGCAGAGAGAGGCAAGGAATGGCTTGAAAGTGGAGCTCCTCCAAACTGGGCATATTTTTAAGTGAATAATGAATATATGTCAACTGTGAGGTGAATTCCTCAGGAGTTTTTCAACTTTAAGTGGAAAGGAAAAAAGCACCTCCATAGCCACAGAATAGAACTGAGTCACTTACACAAATGAAAAGCATGGATGGCATTGTCTTTGCATGCAGCTGAGTACAGATACTTGGCACCATAGCACTTGGGTCAGTCTTCCTCTCTGCTTTCCTCTCTCTCAATTCCAGTCTCAGGCAAGATTTCTCCTTGTTTGTGGTCTGATAATAAGATGGCCATCAGCATCTCATAACTATCGAGAAGCTCAGCTATCCTGATGAAAAGAGAGCTTCACTTTCCCAACAGTTCTAGTGAAAGGCTTGGACTGAATGCCATTGGATAATATAGACCAGGGAAGTAAAATAAATATGTACTTTTTTGTCTGGACGTGATCATGCACACCCCTCCACCACTATCAGAACTGGGTCAAAGCCCAGGTTAAATGAACGACTAAGATGAGTGAGGCATGTTTCAGAAAGAACACCATCTACACAGAGCAGACAGAAACAGAACGTCTCCACACACACATTGTTCCGTAGGTGAGTGGAGAGATGAACCAAGGCAGACAGGTTGTTTAGCAGCAATGGCGATCCTGAGTCTCGGTAAGATAGTCTTTTCTCCATTATGCTTATTGTTAAATTAGACTGTTCCATGAGTCTATTACAACCAGCCATGTGACTATACTTATTTTTCGTTAGCCTAGAAATCAGACTTTCTTAAAATAGGTGAATTGGGAAATCTCTTTGCCATACAGAAAATATTGTTGCTGTGACAATTGTTGCAATAGAGGTCTGTTGGAAATGAGTCAGGAAGCAAATGAAAGAGTCACCCCAGGCTCTGTTGTCATATGAGAGGAGGGTGCACGAAGCTATGAATTTTTCTACTCTCCTTTCTCCTGGAGTCATTCTTTCTCTCTCTCTCTCTCTCATACACACACACACACACACACACACACACACACACTCACACACTCTTTTTCTCTCTTAAATAGGCCAAATCATTATACAACTGATGAAACAAAAAATAAATATGCCAGCTTCCATCCAACAGAAATGAAAATACCTCCAAAATTTCCACTAAATGGTATGTGTCAGATTCTATTGACTCCCTTGTGAAAGAAAAATTGCCATATTACTCATTCTGATTTGAAATATCATATTTAGAGGTGTCCATGATACGTGATGATCAGCAAAAGCGGACCCTTTTTGCTCTGCTGCACACTGGCAGGAACGGCTGTTACAGCTTTGCCAAGGGCCCGCTTGTGTTTATGCCAATATGGCCTAATTTTATTTTCCTCACTGTCTCTGGCTCTCTCTCTTTTTTTAATGTTTGAAAAATACAATAGAATTGTCTTCTCAGCATGGGGATATCTGCATGTGTTAAAATTACATTTTCTATTTTAAACTCGCTCTTTTTAATTTAAAAAGACTTGATAGAACATGCAGTCTTTTTTCCCCCTTTCTACAGAACGGGGAATATACAGACCCGAGATCTTCAGAGGTAAAAGCCAACCTGTAGGGAAACAAACAAATAATTAAGCAAACAAGCAAAAACAATAAAAAAATAAAACATGTAGAAATCTGGCTGAATTTATTTGAGTTGAAATCTCTCGAGATTTCGTATGAAGAGCTGTAGCACAAAGGAATTGGGACAAGAAATAGAATCTTCTTATCTGGAAATTATTAGGCAAAGCATCAGCTTCCCTTTACATCAGTTTCCTGGAAGATATTAAAATGGTTTCTCAGGACTTCCCTTGTGGTCCAGCGGTTAACACTCTGCACTTCCAATGCAAGGGACACAGGTTTGATCCTTGGTTGGGGAACTAAGATCCCACATGCCATGTGGTATGACCAAAAAAAAAAAAAAAAACTGGTTTCTCAATTATTGATACTTACATGCAATATATACTGCATGAAAAATGACAGTAACATTTACTTTCGTATGAGACAATATGCTTAGAATATGAATACAGACACGTACAACTCCCAGTCCAAACTCAAAGTGGATTTATTTAGTGGGTACTTGGCAACCCCCTCCAGTATTCTTGCCTGGAAAATCCCATGGACAGAAGTGCCTGGTGGGCTACATACAGTCCATGGGGTCACAAAGAACTGGACACGACTGAGCAACTGAGCAGGCAAGCAACCCTCAAAAATTATAAACCACTCTACCTGCTGTAAGGCTCAGATAGGTTATTACCTCCATTTCGCAG
Source organism: Bos javanicus (assembly GCF_032452875.1). NCBI lineage: Eukaryota > Metazoa > Chordata > Mammalia > Artiodactyla > Bovidae > Bos > Bos javanicus. The sequence continues at coordinate 72,088,637 of NC_083882.1, read as the reverse complement.
ATGAGAAAACTGACACGGCTTTACTTCACTGAGACAGATGCTGTGGCTGCGCCACTGGGAGCCTCCTGAAGTCCCTCCCCCGAAGAAAGCTTCGTGGCCACAGTTTATACCACATTCCCACAGATCAGCCATCTTTCTCTGACTAGTTGGTGGGAGACTATAATGATCTGCTCCTCCCCCAGCAGATTTGGGGCATCACTGAAAGGCTGCTTTGGCTCCCAAATTCCCCAAGGGATTAGAAGGGCCTTTGTTGTAATCACTGTACTGTTTAACTCCTCCCTTTGCCCAATCTTGTTTCCATTCCCAGCATGGGTATTGATCAAGAGTACTTGTCAGTAAACGTTCATACAAATCTGTGTCTCGTGGTGTGTTTCTGGAGACCCTAGTCAAAGGCAGGCACCCAGAAGAGAGTGTCAGTTAAGTGTTTGATATGACAGTTATTTACCAGAGACAACATGGATTATTCTACAGAGTCAATTAAGAAAAAGGAAAAAAAAAAAAGAAATGTTAAGGTGTTGCCTTCTTATGGGGATGCTTAACATTTGGTATACATAGTCGCTTGTATGTCTTGCCTCATCAATTCATCTTTAGCGGTCTTATCCACGATATATGATACATATGCATGTAGCAGAAAGTCAGCCCTGCCCCAAATGCTGTTGGTTCACTATAAGTAGAGCCCATGATTTTATTGGTCTTTCCTCTTGTGTTATGCAATGTATAATGAGGGAATGTGTGGTTGTCAGTGCCTGAATGCCACTTGCAGTAATAGAAACGCCTTCTGGGGAAATAAGATTGGTGCCAGGACTAGAATATGGAAGCAAACTTGAAATTATTTCACTGCTATTTCAGAATGGTTGACAAAAAAAAAAAGGAAAAGGCAGCAAGACTATTTTCAAGGACTGCCAACCACATTGAGGCATTTGAATGAAAATTCCTCTATAGCTTTCTATGACCTACTAAATAGAAATACAGAATTTTTAGGTTGGCATGTCAGCCTCTGTTCAATCTAGCACCGAATTACCTTTTACATTCTCACAGCAACCTTCATGAACACATTATATTTTTGCCAAAGTGGGTTTAGCTTTTCCCTAAGCAAAAATAAAAACAAATATGTGAAATAAATAAAAAATCAGATATTCTGATCAATATGGTGAAAACCCTCGCCAGTCATCTTTTCTTGCTGATTATGACCCAAATTCTGGACAAAACAAAAATAAAACTTAAAAAAATGTGCATACTCTGAAAATTAAACAGAGGAAGGCAGATTGGGGAAGAAGGTCAAAAATTGAAGAAACACGCTGAAAGCGGGTGAACTTGCCTCATGTTTTTTCCAATTTTTTTTTCTCAATTGGAGTTATGGTAGTAGTGATGAAAGCAGTAAAACTTTGGGAAAAAGTCTCCTTTTTTTTTTTTTGCCAAAGGCACAAGACAAGGAGTTCCTAAAACCTGAAGAATATGGGTGTTTATCAGTGAGAAGGAATATGCAGAAAGATACCCCCTAATGTATGTTTGAATCCATGCTAGTCCTGACCTCTGAATGCAAATTAGCGACGGTTCTTAGGTCACCAATATCGTTGCCTATTAAAGAACCAAAGATAATACAACTGTATTAAAATTAAAATGTGTGCTCTGTGAATGAAGAGAATGAAAAGCCAAGCTGTAGACTAGGAGAAAATGTTTTGAAATTGCATATCTTAAAAATAAAATTGTATCTAAAACATATACAGAATATTCAAAATCCAATAATAAGAAAACAACAACACAAGTTTACAAAATAGGCAGAGAAACTATTTGAGTACTTCACCCAAGAAGATATTTTTTGGTCAATGAGCAAGTTCAAAGATACTCAGCATCATTAGTAGGTGTTTTCATTTCCTAGGGCTGCCAGAGTGAATTAACACAAATTCTGGGTGGCTTAAGAGGGCTTCCCAGGTCATTCAGTGGTAAAGAATCCACCTGCCAAGCATAAGACATATAAGATCCCTGGGTCGGGAAGCTCCTCCGGAGAAGGAAATGGCAACCCACTCCAGTGTTCTTGCCTGGGAAATCCCATGGACAGAGGAGCCTGGCAAGCTACAGTCCATGTGTTCGCAAAGAGTCGGACATGATTTAGCAACTAAACAGTGGCAGCAGAGTGGCTTAAAACAACAGAAATTTATTGTCCCAGTCCTGGAGGCTTTAAGTACAAAATCCAAGTATCAGCAGAACCTTGCTCCCATTGAAGGTGCTAGGGAAGAATCTTTCATTGACTCTACTACCTTCTTATGACTGCTGGAAATCCTTAGCCGTGACATCATCATCGTCACCTTTTTAACACTGATAGTACCAAGTTTCAGTGAGGATACAGAAATACTCAAACTCCTGTACATTGGCTGGATTGATGATGATACAAATGATACAGCCATGTGGAAAGTAATCTGACAGCATTTCATATAGATGAACATATATTTACCAGTCTATCTCACTCCTACATATTTACCCAAGAAAAATGAAAATTTATGTTCATACAAAAATCTCTACACAAATGAACATTATTTGCAAATGAACATTATTCATAACTGTCCCAAAGCAGAAACAACCCAACTGTGCTTCTAGTGGCTGGTGGATAAACAAACTATGTTGTATCTATACGATGGACTATTCAGTTCAGTTCAGTCACTCAGTCGTGTCCGACTCTTTGTGACCTCATGAACCGTAGCATGCCAGGCCTCCCTGTCCATCACCAACTCCCAGAGTCCATCCAAACCCATGTTCATTGAGTTGTAATGCCATCCAACCATCTCATCCTCTGTCGTCCCCTTCTCCTCCTGCCCTCAACCTTTCCCAGCCACAGGGTCTTTTCCAATGAGTCAGCTCTTTGCATCTGGTGGCCAGAGTATTGGAGTCTCAGCTTCAACATCAGTCCTTCCAATGAACACCCAGGACTGATCTCCTTTAGGATGGACTAGTTGGATCTCCTTGCAGTCCAAGGGACTCTCAAGAGTCTTCTTCAACACCACAGTTCAAAAGCATCAATTCTTCTGCACTCAGCTTTCTTTATATTCCAACTGTCACATCCATACATGACCACTGGAAAAACCATGGCCTTGACTAGATAGACCTTTGTTTGCAAATTAATATCTCTGCTTTTCAATATGCTGTCTGGGTTGGTCATAACTTTCCTTCCAAAGAGTAAGCATCTTTTAATTTCATGGCTGCAACCACCATCTGCAGTGATTTTGGAGCCTAGAACTATACAATGGACTATTAGTCAGCGGTAAAAAGGAGTGAACTTTTGATATACACAGCAATGCAGATGAGACTCATATGCATTATGCTAAATGAAAGATACCAGATTCCAAAGATAGCATACTGCGTGACCCCATTACTATGACATTCTAGAGAGATGAAGTTTGAGAAATAACAGTAGAAATCAAGTCAGTGTCTGTATGGGTTGTAGGTGGTGGGAGGGGAAGTTTGAGAAATAACAGTAGAAATCCAGCCAGTGTTTGTATGGGTTGTAAGTGGCGGGAGGGGTGGACCAGAGTGGGACACAGGGTGATGTTGGTGTCATCCAGTGGGTATATATCTTGATTGTGGCAGTGGTTACCTTGTGTCAAACTTTGGAGAACTGTACAGAAAAATATAGAAGCTGGCCATATGTAAATGAAGACAATTCAACAAATAAAATAGCAACCTGGCGCCTATTATGCATGGCATGTGTTTGGGACATAATGTTAGTTCTTGTCGTCTTCTCTCATGCCTAAAGTGCTTGCACTCTTATTGTTGTTTGCTAATTTAAAATATTTACAGTTTTTAAAGTTGATAGATAGTTGTTTTGCAATATTAAGTTTCTGCTGTACAGCAGTGAATCAGCCACACATATACATACATTCCCTCTTCCTTGGATTTCCAACCTATTTAGATCAGTTTTTCTTTCTTTAGAGTGCTTTATCCTCTCCCCTACCTCCACTCCTAGAAACTTGGTAAACTGCTTTTATTAGGACATTCCTGCTGTGCCTCAGTTACATTCTACTGTGTGCTTCTTGCTTTTGTGTTGTAGGCCTAAATCAAGTCTTGTTTGGCCTTCCAGACTTGCTGTCACAATAACTGAACATCTCTTGTAACCTAGAAATCGACTGGTGACTTCTCTGTCCTTGAAATTGATTTAAGTTCTCCATCCTACTTTTAAGTCCCATGACAGCCCTAAACCTTGTCATTTTCCAGGACAAGGTTATATCTTTGTGTTCACCAAGCTCCTATCACCAGCCTGAGATACAAAGTCCTGTCCTGAGATATAAAGTCGAACCCCTCTTCAGGTGACCGACCTACTGTTTGTTTCTCAGCCATACGCACACACATGAAGCATCTCTAAGTCTAGTGGGAAGGAAGAAACACTCATTGCAAATTGGATGCTATTCATCCACATGGTTACATGCTTCGATGGCCCATATCGGAGGTGAACTACAGCCACCCACAAATCTGGCTGCTGTCTCTTCTGTACTCTGAAAGCCCACGCTCTTTTCTCTCTTCCAACACGTCTCTCAGGAATATAATCAGTTTCTTTTCTGATCTCATTAAAAAAAAAAAAAAAAGCACCTTGTCCATTAATTTTGTTTTCTTGGTTCTTGCTGTTACCCAAGTCCTCACCATCTTCCCTTCTACCCTGGGCATCTTCTCAAGACAATTTCCTGAAGTCAGGCTCTCCTTCAGGAGGGCATTGTTATGATAGTAAAATGCAGTCTTCGTTACAGTCTATTAGAGTTCTTACCACTAAATTATAAATACTCACCTTCTTTCTGTTTCTCTCACTATTCCGTGAAATCATCAAGGGTAGATTTCATCCTCTCCCACCCTACTCCCCCAAAGCTTAGCAAAGTGGTGTCTACGTAGGAAATATTTAACAAGCAAATGAAAGTGTCTTATCCAATTGGACTGCTGTAAAAATACCATAGATCGAGTGGCTTATTGTAAAATAATAGAAAAATATATATATTACATATATAGTCTCTACTAGGCATTCCCGGCTTAGAGATCCTAAAACCCTTGTAATTTTCTTTTTATTGGAGTCTAATTGCTTTACATCATCGTGTTAGTTTCTGCTGAACAACAAAGTGAATCGCCTGTTGTGTAGACATATATTCCCTCCCTGTTGGACCTCCCACCCGCCCCCTTCCCCCCAGCGAGAATACTAGGAGCATCAGTTACCCTAATATTTGGTCTTTGACCCTGTTTCTATACAGGGCTTCTAAATGCTTTGGGATTCCTGGGTAATAGGAGTGTCTTTTGTTCTAATGAGGGAACACTTACTGGGCTGATCACCAGAGAGCTAAGCCATGACTAGAAGCTTGGAACTTTCAGCCCCACTACCATTCTACAGAGAGGGAAATAGAGTAACAGTCAATGTGGTGAAGAAGTTAAGTGAAGAGACTTCCCTGGTGGCTTAGACGGTAAAGCATCTGTCTACAATTTGGGAGACCTGGGTTCGATCCCTGGGTTGGGATGATCCTCTGGAGAAGGAAATGGCAATCCACTCCAGTACTATTGCCTGGGTGAAACCTCCTAAAAGCCCAATAGCCTGGGATTTGGACAGCTCCCAAGTTAGTGACGGAGAAGGCAATGGCACCCCACTCCAGTACTCTCGCCTGGAAAATCCCATGGACGGAGGAGCCTGGTAGGCTGCAGTCCATGGGGTCGCTAAGAGTCGGGCACGACTGAGCGACTTCACTTTCACTTTCATGCATTGGAGAAGGAAATGGCAACCCACTCCTGTGTTCTTGCCTGGAGAATCCCAGGGACAGCAGAGCCTGGTGGGCTGCCGTCTATGGGGTCGCACAGAGTCAGACACGACTGAAGCGACTTAGCAGCAGCAGCAGCAGCAATTTGGTGAACACGTGGAAGTGCTAGAAGAACGGCCAGCCCCCGTACAAAGCCCGGCACCCCTTCTCACATACCTTGACCTGCACATCTTTTCCATCTTGCTGTTTCTGACTTACAACTTTTTATCATAAATTGATAATCTAGTAAGATGTTTTCCTGAGTTTTGTGAGCCACTCAAGCAGATCAATCAATCAATTAAACTCCAGGAAGTTTTCCAATTTAAGTCCAGATAACAACACGGGCTTAGAATTGTTACCTGAGGCATGTGTGTGTTTGTACGTGAGGGTGGGAGGCAGTTTTGTAGAACTAAACCCTTAACTTGTGGAATCTGATGCTATCTTCAGCTTGATAGTGTAGAGCTGTGTTAAACTGTAGGACATCCAGCTGTTGTTGTGGAATTGATATGTGGAAATCTCCTGTGTAGGTGACAGAAGGGTCAGAAGTGAAAAGTTCTGAGTAAGTAGTATAAGAGAAATACATGAGTATTTTTCCCTTTATGCTTATAAACTAAAAATGTTTATTTGTCACAGTTCTTTAGGCTGGGAAGTCTAAGATCAAGGCCCTGGTAGATTCAGTGTCTGGTGAGAGCCACTTCTTGGTTACTGGATGGCTATCTGGTGTGTCCTCACATAGTAGAAGTCGTCAGAGAGCTCTGAGGGGCATTTTTCATCAGGGAACTAACTCTACTCATGACAGCTTCACCTTCATGATCTAATGACCTCCCAGAGGCCTCACCTTCAAATACTATTACGTCAGGGGTTAGTATTTCAACACCTGATGTTAGGATTTGGCGGGATGGAGGGAGGAGCCAGGTGCAGGAATATTTGGGGAGATCCCACATGCTGTGGAGCAACTAAGCCCATATGCCACAACTGCTGAGCCTGCGTGTTGCAGCTGCTGAAGCCTACAGTCTCTAGGGCCCGAGAGCCGCAATTAATGAGCTCCTGTGCTGCAACTGCTGAAGCCCACTCACCCTGGTGCCTGTGCTCTGCAACAAGAGAAGCCACCGCAACGAGAAGCCCAAGCACAGCAACTAGAAATTAGCCCCCACTGTCCACAACTAGGGAAAGCCCGTATGTGGCCACAGAAGACTGTGTAGCCAAAAATAAACGGATAAGTAAATATAGCAGTGTGTACATGTCAAAACAAATTTTAACAAAGTTTTAAGTGCAAAGGATGCCACTTTGAAATTTGATATTTGAAAAAGGGGAAATATCAAAAATTGTCAGAAGATTTGATAAAGGTGGGAATTTGGGTTACTGAGAAATGATATTTGACTTCCTATTTAATTAAAGTGGCAATAGAAGATTTTAAAGGTAAACATAAGAGGTAACATGATTGTAAGCAATCTTAGTACTCTTAAAATTGAGATGTCTTAATTATCTTCAAAAATCAAGGGAATGATAATCAGCATAAAGAACAGGGACTTTTATTTATATAGAAGTTTTGCCGCCAAGGCAGACTGCTCAGAAGGTAAAGGAAAACCTTTTATAACCTCTTAGAGAGGCAAAAACTCTTAAGAAAATGTAAACACAGACTTTTTAGAAAATCATATAAATAAACCTTAGCTAAACTCGTTATATAAACCAATAAAAACAACATTTCCCTTTCATGCACCTTCTACAACTTTCTATATCCATTCAGGTTTTTTCTTAAACATTCCTTCTTTTCATTCTGGAAGAATCAGTCTTTTAACTTTAAGACAATGCTCCTTTCTTTTTCGCTTTAACAAACACACATATCTTATAATACAATCTCTCAGAATGGCAAAAATGAACATATTCATTAGCAAATGCAAACATATACAGCCTCTCTGTACCATATAAATACAGGAGACTAAATGTACATAAATGTAAATTTATGCTCTGTAACTAATGTTACAGTGTTCTTTCTTATTTCAAAATTATCCAGTTATCTAATGAATATCCATTAAGTAGCTCAATTTAGTAGCAGTTCAAGATTTTAAATTACTTAAAGATCTTGGAAATTATCTTCAAAATTACATACTACAAAATATAATTACTGTTGAAATAAAGTTCACCAGAATAATGATTCAATTTGGTTAAGCCCAAATTTAAATTTTTGTAATCTTAAACAGTAAGTAGAAATAATGCTAGCTCATTTTGATTAGTAAATCTTTGTTTAGAAAGAACATGCTCAAGTGGAATAAAAATGTGTACTTGCATTTTACTGATAACACTATTAACTCAGATGAAACAATTTTTTGTATTAAACCAAAATCACTAAACTAGTTTTGTTTGACAAAGTAGGCAAGCATGGATTCTTAAAATGTTTCTAAATTAGTTCCTTTAAGAATATCTCTTTTTCCACATTGAAATTGAGATTCAATTTCTCTAATTTCTGAAACATGGGGAATGATCAATTATATGAATATTTATCTCTAAGCCAATTACAATAGAGCTTCTTTAATATAAGGGATTTAAAATCTAATTGACTGGTATTATCCAGAGGTATGAAAATATTACATATTTACATAAATAGAGGGAAAGACTTTTCTGAATTATAGACATGTAAGCAAACAGACAAAGAGCTTATACTGTAGTTTTAATTCTAAAATTCAGTCATAAGTTAAGCATAAGCAAAGTGCACAGGTCCATTTAAAATACCTGATCTCCTCTCAGTGGGTATGCTTTCTCACTTTACTTGAGCTCAAGATACAGAAACAGAAAAGAAAAATATACAAGATTCTCTGTCCTCTTTTACCCAACAGAGACAAGATGTCTATAAACCATCAATCCGTGTATAGTGATCAGTAGATGGTCAGAACAAATAGAAAGGAAAATCATCCAGGAAATTTATGGGCATCACAAGGAAGAATAGTGTTGAGCCTCTCACTCAGAATGTGGTTGGTGGCGTGGTCCTTTGAAATTAGCCATTGCCCCAGTACATGAAAGAATGGGATGAGGGTGCAGGGGTTCTTAACAATCGCTGCTTTCCAGAGGGCAGGGCTCAGGTGAACTTCAACATTGTTACCGCTCTTTTAAGAAAATCCTATGATAGCCCCACATTCTAGACAAGGAAACTGAAGCACAGAGAGAGGCCAAGTAACTTGCCCAAATTTACATCGCTGCTAAGAGCTAAAAGTGAAGTCTCACCCTAGAGGTTATGATCCCAGCTAGTAGCTGCTTCTGCGTTACACTGTAAGAGTTTACCACAAGGTCCAAGGCCTTTCTACCTAGTCCTTCACTGTTTTCCCACAGAATAGTGCAAGTTTGGTGGATGGATAATGAAAGAGGAGAGAGTAAATCATAAGCAGCCAAAGAAAGAGTGAGGCAGAAAAATGAATACATAAAAGTGAAGAGGAAAAAAGATAGTAAATGTTTCCCTTTCGCTGTTCTTGGAGTTGTACATTGTTCCAGCCTTCCCTTAGACACAACGGGGAAAAGTCCTCAGACAGTTTTTTTCCAATTATCAAATCACCCCAAGAAAACTTTTTTTTATCATTTTAGTTGTTGTTCTTCAGCTGCTAAGTCATGTCTGACTCTTTGCGACCCCATGGTCTGCATGCCAGGTTTCCCTGTCCTTTACGATCTCTCAGAGTTTTCTCAAATCCATGTCCAGTGAGTCAGTGATGCCATCCTACCATCTCTTCCTCCGTCGGTCCCTTCTCCTCCTGCCTTCTATCTTTCCCAACATCAGGGTCTTTCCCAATGAGTTGGCTCTTCACATCAGGTAGCCAAAAAGTATTGGAGCTTCAGCTCCAGCATCAGTCCTTCCAATGAATATTCAGAGTTTATTTCCTTTGGGATTGACTGGTTTGATCTCTGTGCTATCCAAGGGACTCTCAAGAGTCTTCTCCAGCACCAAAGTTTGAAAGCATCAATGTTTCGGCACTCAGCCTTCTTTATGGTCCATCTCTCATATCCATACATGACTACTGGTAAAACCATAGCTTTGACTAGAAAGACTTTTGTTGGCAAAGTGATATCTCTGCTTTTTAATACATTGTTTAGGTTTGTCATAGCTTTTATTCCAAGGAGCAAGTGTCTTTTAATTTTATGGCTGCAGTCACCATCCTCTGTGATTTTGGAGCCCAAGAAAATGAAGTCTGTTACTCTTTCCATTTTTTAGCCATCTATTTGCCATAAAGTGATGGGACTGGATGCCATGATCTAAGGTCTTTGAATGTTGAGGGTTTTTTTTTTTAATTTTTAAAAATTTATTTATTTTAATTGGAGGCTAATTACTTGCAATATTGTGGTGGGTTTTGCCATACATTGACATGAATCAGCCACCAGTGTACATGTGTCCCCCCATCCCAAACCCCCCTCCCTCCTCCCTCCCCATCCCATCCCTCTGGGTTGTCCCCATGCACTGGCTTTTAGTGCCCTGTTGCATGCATGGAACTTGGACTGGTCATCTATTTCACATATGGTAATATACATGTTTCAGTGCTATTCTCTCAAATCATCCCTCCCCTTTTACCCTCATCAAGAGACTCTTTAGTTCCTTTTTACTTTCCGCAAGACCTACATTTAATCACTCTTGAGGATGGAAAATGTAAACAATATAGAGTTGTCACTAATGAAAACCAGAAACCATTGACTAACTTGGAAGTTTAATCACCTATCTTCCTGTCAATAATTATTTGGTATAACTACTATTTCCTCCTTGATTTGAATCCCATTAAATGCAGACATTCTATCATATTCTGCTTTGCATCTTCATCACTTCACATAATACCAGAGACATAGTAGATATCCAATTAAATGTTTAATTAAAAAATTATACTGGGGTATAATTGATTAACAATTATATTAGTTGCAGGTGTATAGCAAAGTGACCCAGTTATACATATACCTGTATCTGTTCCTCTTCAAATTCTTTTCCTGTTTAGATTATTACAGAATATGGAGTAGAATTCCCTGTGCTATATAGCAGGTCCTTATTTTTAAATATAGCAGTGTGTACATGTCAATCCCAAACAGGAAAAATAAAACTTTGTGAAACTACCTTTCTTTTTGAAATAGGAAATAAGAGTTAATTTCAGTTGATGTGATCTAAGTATGATTTTAAAAGTCTGATACTATATATATATATACACACACACATTTATTATAACCCCCGATACAGTTTGCAATGACTTGCAATATAGGATCAAGATTTATACTTTAATCTATGTTATAAACCATATAAGACACAAAAGCATACATGGAAACTAAACTGAATTGAACTATCGATCTCAGCTATTCCCATATAGACAAATCTTTGTACACTGAATCAGAACAGAATTCAGAAAAAGGATTCAGCTAACTTAAATAATATAGAACTATTAAAATATTGAGGGTTTTTTTTTCATGTTTACCACATTAGTTGAAAAAAATGTTCAACTAATTGTTCAAATAACCTTCTTAGTTTTCTCAGTTCAGTGGAACGGCCTGATTATATCTGCTGCTGCTGCTAAGTCACTTCAGTCGTGTCCAACTCTATGCGACCCCATAGATGGCAGCCCACTAGGCTCCCCCATCCCTAGGATTCTCCAGGCAAGAACACTGGAGTGGTTTTGCTATTTCCTTCTTCAATGCATGAAAGTAAAAAGTGAAAGTGAAATCGCTCAGTTGTGTCCAACCCTCAGCGACCCCATGGACTGCAACCTACCAGGCTCCTCCATCCATGGGATTTTCCAGGTAAGAGTACTGGAGTGGGGTGCCAATGCCTCCTCCGGTTATATCTAACCCTGGTCCTTATCCTAGCTACACACTATGGCACATGCATGCTCACTCTCTTCAGTTGTGTCTGCCTCTTTGCAGTGCATGGACTGTAGCCCAGCAGGCTTCTGTGTCCATGGGATTTTCCAGGCAAGAATACTGGAGTAGGTAGCCATTTTATCCTCCAGGGGATCTTCCCAACCTAGGGATTGAACCTCTGTCTCCTGTGGCTGCTGCATTGGCAGGGAGATTTTTTTTACCACTGAGCCAACGGAGAAGCTCATACACTATGGTATTTATTGACTATTTCTTTCAGATTTCTGAATTGGACTTCCTTTAGCTTTATCTTTACAGCTTACTTCAATGTGAAAATGACCCAGTAAGATAATTTGTATTTCATTCTTTGATGTAATATTAATAGTAATATTTTAATGGCATTTGATAGTATTTATAATTGTAGTTACAAAACTTTTATATACATCATCATATTTGATTCCTATCATAAGCCTGTGATGCAAATAGTTCATTTGGCTCTTGATAAGAAAATGAGAGAGAGAGAGAAAGTGAGTCTAATGCCTCACTAGGATCAGAGGAACTCTAGGAGACTTGACTTCTAGTTCAATGATTATATCAATATAATGACCCAGATGGCTTCTAGTTGTACTTTTAAAAGGCTATATAATTAACAAGTCAGTTGCAGATTGTTCTGGCATAAAAAATATACCATAACTTAAACAAATGATGTTATTCATAAGAAAGACAGGCTTAGTTATCTATACCTGATGAGAGTGGGGAGTGTGGTGAGTCTTCCCTCATATTTTCTAAAAATTAAAACCCAAACTGTGTGAAAATCTCATATTCTAACCTGTGACACTTTTTCTTATTCCTCTTCAGTCTAAAATGTTCCCAGAAACAATAATGCCCTTAAAATTTCTTGGTCTGCTGTATTAGGGACGATTCAAAATGCCTTATACTCTTAGTGGGCAATATGGAATAAAATGTTGATGAGAAAAATCTACCCTCTGGCTTTTAAGAATAATAAGAAAGTGACAACCATAGCACCAAAGATAGATATTGGAATAAAATATTTTGGCAATAATCAGCTTTAGCGGATTTAGTAGTTAGATGGATCTTTCAGAATAAGCTGAGGACAAACAGTTGCCTAGCTCATGATGTGGACAAAAGATAAGCAGGTAAAGGATGTTCCAAACTCTTCTCCGCAGCCACAGGATGCACAAGGAGACCAAATGTGGATAGACTTTTGGCCCCATCATGACCAAAATGCACTTCTTTTGAGGTAACTGAGTATAGACTTTGAGCCATTCAAGCCATCAGTGTCTTTTCGCAAGCACTAGTTTTTAAGCTGAAAAGAATGGACAGAATAATATAATATACCTGTTCTGGGAACTGCTTTTGAAGGAGGATTAGTAAATAAAAATGACAAAAATAATGAAGATCCTGCGTGATCACCCAAAATGGGTGGTCGCAGTTTTTACACAAGAGTCTATATTTATATAGGTGAGTGCAGGACTTTGTGTATGTGTGTGCAGAGACATAATTCAACCTTCTTACATTTGAGAAAAGTATTTCCTTCCTAAAGTTTCTCCCAAAGTTAAGTATTAGCATTTGTATTTTTATCAGTCAGTAGGACCATGCTATTTAAATTATTAAGGAAAGAGTCAGAAGCATATGTAAATTGTAAGATGTATTTTTTTATGGAAACATACTGAAACAGTTAAACTATTATCCATAATACTAAACACCAAGAATCTTGCCACTTACCTTGTTTGCCACAATACCAGCCTATGCTGAGTCAGAAGTAAGTTTAGGAGAATCTCCAAAAGCTTGGCTATAATTTTTAGCTTTTGATGCCAAACCCTGTGGGGAAAACTCTTAAGGTTTGGTAAGTATGACTGGAAGGGTGAGACCATGAATTTTTGCTGTTGTTCAGTCACTAAATCATGTCCAACTCTTTGTGATCCCAAAGACTGCAGCTTGCCAGACTTCCCTAACCTTCATATCTCCCAGAGTTTGCTCAAATTCGGGTTCATTGAGTCAGTGATGCTATCTATCTGCCATCCCCTTCTCCTTTTGCCTTCAATCTTTCCCACCATCAGGGTCTTTTCCAGTGAGTTGGCTCTTCACATCAGGTGGCCAAAGTATTGATTTTAGTTTCAGGATTAGTCCCTCCAATGAATATGCATCAGCCTCATTATCTACTGCTCTTCCTTTGGCCAAAGGCCTAAATTAAATAAAGTTAAGTGGTTTACTTTCCCCCTTCTTTATGATGAGGAGAAGCTAAAAGAAAAAAAAAAAAAAAACTCCATTAAAAAAAGTATCAAGAAAAAGCAAGCATTTATCCCTAAGGCCTTGAAAGAACTAATTTAAGACAATCAACTGAGGAGAAAGACACCCATCATCAAATGAGAAATATATATCCATGGCTTATTCATGTCAATGTATGGCAAAACCACTATGATATTGTAAAATAATTAGCCTCCAATTAAAATACATTAATTGCTTTTTAAAAATTGAAGTGAGAAATAAACTTGACTCCAAAAGAAAATCTAAAAAGGAATAGGAATGTAAAGACCAGAAATTTTAAGAAGTATTCTGTATTGTTTAAAAGCTCAATCCCTAATTTCCTAGATTCAGGTACACATATATTTTTTTCTCTTGAGATATAACAGCAAAGACACCCTGGACTCTAGTTGAGGCATTTTTATTATTATCATTTCATATTTTTTTCTACTTCAATACTTAATTATTCCCTAGAGCCAGTGTGTCTCTTTGTTCTTAGGTGTGTACTCTCATCGAAGAAATTTAATTTACAATAGAATCCTGAAGTTCTGTCTAGTCAAGGCTATGGTTTTTCCCGTAGTCATGTATGGGTGTGAAAGTTGGACTAGAAAGAAAGCTGAGAGCGTCGGAGGAGAAGCAACTGTAGCGTGGCGCCAGCTGCCCTTCAGCGTTAGGCAGATATGGACCTCGCCGCCAAAAAAAAAAAAAAAAAAAAAAAGCTGAGCACCAAAGAATTGATACTTTTGAACTGTGGTGTTGGAGAAGACTCTTGAGAGTCCCTTAGACTTCAAGGAGAGCCAACCAGTCCATCCTAAAGGAAATGAGTCCTGGGTGTTCATTGGAAGGACTGATGTTGAAGCTGAAACCCCAATACTTTGGCCACCTCACGCAAAGAGCTGACTCATTTGAAAAGACCCTGATGCTGGGAATGACTGAGGGTGGAGGAGAAGGGGACAACAGAGAATGAGATGGTTGGATGGCATCACCAACTCAATGGACATGGGTTTGGGTAGACTCTGGGAGTTGGTGATGGACACGGAGGCCTGGCATGCTGCGATTCAAGGGGTTGCAAAGAGACACGACTGAGTGACTGAACTGAACTGAGTATCCTGAAATGAATCTACTTTCTTACAACTTTTGCCTCCCAAAGAAGCCTGTTTTTGTTTTTCTTAAACAGCTTTTTAAAAGTAGAAATGTGTTCTCAAAGCTTCTGGAACTCTTCTTAGAGTAAGCCATTACCTTTATACCCCCTTTCTTTCTTATAGGAAGAAAACTATTAACACAATTTAGCAATTAGAATTTGAAGGGAGTAGAGGAAATTCAGAATATACATGAGTAAATGCTTAATGCGTGGTCTTCTACTCAGTGAATGGTGGATTCAAGCTGAATCTGATAAAGCAAAGGCAAATTTCTAGTTTCAATAAAGATATTGTATACACATTCCTTTGTAGAGGGTGTGGTCATCATTAACAGAGTAGCCAAATGTTTCTGGTTTTCTGCTTTTTATGAACATTTAGGAGAGTGCTTTTCCATCCCTTTAAAGTTAGGTAAGGAAATGTACCTTGTTTTTTTTTTATGAATAGAATATGCATTATTTATAGACTCAAATGGTAAAGAACCTGTCTGCAATGCAGGAGACCCAGGTTCAAACCCTGGATTGGGAAGATCCCCTGGAGAAGGGAATGGGTACCCACTCCAGTATTCTTGGCTGGGAAATCCCATGGTCAGAGAAGCCTGGTGGGCTACAGACAGACCATGGGGCCACAAAGAATTGGACATGACTGAAGTGACTTAGCATGAGAAGTAATATGGGTCACTTCTTGGTGGAAACTTTTGAAGACAGTGCATTACTTGTGATAATTTCTTGATCATTTAAAATCAAGATGAAGTTTTTGGGAGCTGGGACCCTGAATTATTACAGTCTTATACCCTTTTGCCAACCTGCAAAAAATGTATGGGGAAAAATGACCCTTAGACTAAAGATTCTTCTAATTCTAAGAAAGCTTAAAAGCAAGGAACCAAAAAAGCTCAAACTTCTTCCAAATAACTGAGTTCCAGAACAAATGTCAAGAATAGTTAAAAAAACACATCCATCAAGATAACAGCTAAAAATTCCTAACATACAATCAAAATTGCCAGGCACACAGAAGCAGTAATCTACAACACACAGTGAGAGGAAAAACAATCAATTAAAACCAATCTAGAAATAATGAAGATGAAAGACAGTAGACAGTATTAAAATACATATTTTATATTTTCAAGAAAGTTGATAAAAACATAAGCATGATAGGGAGTGCTATGGGAGATACAAAAAAAAGGACTCAAAATGAACTTCTATGGGTGAAAATTATAGTATCTGAGATAAAAGAATACACTACATGAGATTTAATAGCACATGTGATGCTACAGAAGAAAATATTAATGTAGTCATCCCTCAGTTCCTGAAGGGAACTGTTTCCAGGAGCCCTCACAGATACAAAATCTGCAGTGCTCAAGTCCCTTATTTGAAGTGAAATCTATGGTGAATACAGTTGGCCCTCGGTATTCAAGGGTTTCACATTCACAGATTCAACCAACCATAGAAACCCTGGGTCAGTGCTTGGTTGCATCTGCAGGTGTGTAACTTGTGGATAATGAGGGCAGATGGTACTTGGAGACTTAGCAATAGAAATAATCTAAATGAAACAGAAAAAATCTGGAAAGACAAAAGGATATCAGTGAGATGCAAGACAACATTAAAGTGGCAAGCTGCCTAGATCAGTTCAGTTCAGTTCAGTCGCTCAGTCGTGTCCGACTCTTTGCAACCCCAAGAACCGCAGCACACCAGGTCTCCCTGTCCATCACGAACTCCTGGAGTTTACCCAAACCCATGTCCATCAAGTCAGTGATGCCATCCAACCATCTCATCCTCTGTTGTCCCCTTCTCCTCCTGCCTTCAATCTTTCCCAGCATCAGGGTCTTTCCCAATGAGTCAGCTCTTTGCATCAGGTGGCCAAAGTATTGGAGTTTCAACTTCAACATCAGTCTTTCCAATGAACACCAAGGACTGATCTCCTTTAGGATGGACTGGTTGGATCTCCTTGCAGTCCAAGGGACTCTCAAGAGTCTTCTCCAACACCACAGTTCAAAAGCATCAATTCTTTGGCGCTCAGCCTTCTTCATAGTCCAAATCTCACATCCATACATAACCACTGGAAAAACCATAGCCTTGACTAGATGGACCCTTGTTGGCAAAGTAATGTCTCTGCTTTTGAATATGCTATCTAGGTTGGTCATAACTTTCCTTCCAAGGAGTAAGCGTCTTTTAATTTCATGGCTGCAGTCACCATCTGCAGTGATTTTGGAGCCCAGAAAAATAAAGTCTGACACTATTTCCACTGTTTCCCCATCTATTTCCCATGAAGTGATGGGACCGGATGCCATGATCTTCGTTTTCTGAATGTTGAGCTTTAAGCCAACTTTTTCACTCTCCACTTTCACTTTCATCAAGAGGCTTTTGAATTCCTCTTCACTTTCTGCCATAAGGATGGTGTCATCTGCATATCTGAGGTTGTTGATATTTCTCCCGGCAATCTTGATTCTAGCTTGTGTTTCTTCCAGTCCAGCATTTCTCATGATGTACTCTGCATATAAGTTAAATAACCAGGGTGACAATATACAGCCTTGACATACTCCTTTTCCTATTTGGAACCAGTCTGTTGTTCCATGTCCAGTTCTAACTGTTGCTTCCTGACCTGCATACAAATTTCTCAAGAGGCAGATCAGGTGGTCTGGTATTCCCATCTCTTTCAGAATTTTCCACAGTTTATTGTGATCTACACAGTCAAAGGCTTTGGCATAGTCAATAAAGCAGAAATAGATGTTTTCTGGAACTCTCTTGCTTTTTCCATGATCCAGCGGATGTTGGCAATTTGATCTCTGGTTCCTCTGCCTTTTCTAAAACGAGCTTGAACATCAGGAAGTTCACAGTTCACATATTGCTGAAGCCTGGCTTGGAGAATTTTGAGCACTACTTTACTAGCGTGTGAGATGAGTGCAATTCTGCGGTAGTTTGAGCATTCTTTGGCATTGCCTTTCTTTGGGATTGGAATGAAAACTGACCTTTTCCAGTCCTGTGGCCACTGCTGAGTTTTCTAAATTTGCTGGCATATTGAGTGTAGCACTTTCACAGCATCATCTTTCAGGATTTGGCATAGCTCCACTGGAATTCTATCACCTCCACTAGCTTTGTTCGTAGTGATGCTTTCTAAGGCTCACTTGACTTCACATTCCAGGATGTCTGGCTCTATCTAGGTCAGTGATCACACCATCATGATTATCTGGGTTGTGAAGATCTTTTTTGTACAGTTCTTCTGTGTATTCTTGCCATTTCTTCTTAATATCTCTGCTTCTGTTAGGTCCATACCATTTCTGTCCTTTTTCGAGCCCATCTTTGCATGAAATGTTCCTTTGGTATCCCTGATTTTCTTGAAGAAGTCTCTAGTCTTTCCCATTCTGTTGTTTTCCTCTATTTTTTTTGCATCGATCACTGAAGAAGTCTTTCTTATCTCTTCTTGCTATTCTTTGGAACTCTGCATTCAGATGTTTATATCTGTATAGAGGGATAACAATAGTTAATTTTTTTTTTTTTTTGAAACCATGAAGGCAAGATGACAGTGGGCCAAATTCTTCATCAGATCTACAAAAGCTGAAAAACTTCATCCCCAGTAGCTCTCAAATATGTTAAAGGAAGTTCTTCCAGCAGGAGGACAATAATCGCAGATGGAAATCTGTAAGCACACATATGAATGAAAAGCACTGGGAATGGTAATTGCGTGGAGGCAAATATAAATGTTTCTTATTTTTAAGTTCTATTAAAAGATCATTTGACTCTTTTGAAATAATAATATCACTGTATTGTTGAATTTATAGCAAATGTAAGAGCAAAAACTATGATATAATACTATAAAGTCCAGAAGACAGGAAGTTATAAAATATTATATATTTATGGTGTATCTGAAGTGAGATAATATTACTTGATGGCAGGCTCTGATAATTAAAGGTATATATTATAAAACCTGGAGAAGGCAATGGCAGCCCACTCCAGTACTCTTGCCTGGAAAATTCCATGGACGGAGGAGCCTGGTAGGCTGCAGTCCATGGGGTCGCTAAGAGTTGGACAGGACTGAGCGACTTCACTTTCACTTTTCACTTTCCTGCATTGGAGAAGGAAATGGCAACCCACTCCAGTGTTCTTGCCTGGAGAATCCCAGGGACGAGGGAGCCTGGTGGGCAGCCGTCTATGGGGTCGCACAGAGTCGGACACGACTGAAGCGACTTAGCAGCAGCAGCACTATAAAACCTAAAGCACTGTGCCACCCTCAAAAGAGACAATAAAACAAAATATAAAAAGTTAAACAACAAATGGTACAAAAATGAAATTATTAAAAGTATTTAATCCAAAAGAAGTTAAAAAAAAGAAGTAAATGGAAACAAAGAACAGAAGAAACCTGAAAAGCAGAAGTGGCAAGACATAGTTGTTTTTAATTAGATTTTATTCATAATCCCAATAACTTTCAATAGTTCAATAATGCCTGATTAAAAGTCAGATATTGTAAGATTGGTTGAACAAAAGCAAGACTTAGCTGCATCTTACCTGTAAAAGAAAACTGCATTAAGTATAAAGTGGTCAAATGTAAAAGGAGGCAAAAAGAGATATGGTACTAACACTAATCCAAAGAAAGCTGTAGTGGCTATCTTAATGTCAGCTAAAGTAGATTCTATTTTAAAAAGATAGAGAGAGAGAGAGACTATTACCAGGAACAAAGGGATCATTTCATAATTATAAAGGGTTAAAACATCAGAGGACTTATTGAATCTTCAATATCTATGTACCTAGTAATGATGTTTCAAAATACACGAAGTAAAAACTGATTCACTTTTTAAATAAACCCATACTTAAAATGAAGAGTTAAAATAATGGAATAAGTAGACACAAAATAAAATAAGTAGACAAAATGTGTATAAGTATAAATAAACTGAACACCATCATCACACTATTCCTAATTCATTCAGCAACAATAGAACCTGCAGTATTTTTCAGAGCACACAAAGCATTTGCCAAATTTGGCCATAAAACAAGTTTACAAATGTAACAGAATGCAAACTAAACAAAGAATGTTTTCTGATAACAGTAGAGTTAATAATAGAAATTGATAACAGAAAGATATATGAAAATTCCTCAAGTAATAGGAAACTAAATAGCACACAAATAAACCAACATTAAAGAAGAAACCAAAAGCAAAATTAAAAGCTATTTTTAACAGAATGAAAATGAAAACACATATTAGAATTTGTGAAATGCAGCCTAAGGTGATTTTAGAGGCCAATTTATTGCAGTAAATTCTTGCAGTAGAAAAGAATGATATTAAATCCATGGCCTGTGCTTGTATTTTAATAAAGTAGAAAGGAGCCAATGGAAACCAAAATACACACACACACACACACACACACACACACATATATTATATAATAAAGAGAAGAAATCAGTAAAGTAAACAATCAGTTGAACAAAAAGCTGGTTCTTTGAGAAGATCAATAAAATTGGTAGACCTCCAGTAAGACTGATAAAAAAAAGAGTGAATAGACAAATTTTCAGTATCAGAAATGTATGAGACCCCATGGACTGTAACCCGCCAGGCTCCTCTGTCCATGGAATTCTCCAGTCAAGAATACTGGAATGGGTTGCCATGCCCTCCTCCAGGGGATCTTCCTGACCCAGGGATAGAACCTGGGTTTCCCACATTGCAGGCAAATTCTTTACCATGTTGAGCCACCAGGGAAGCCCTGAGAGAGGGGAGTATCACTATAGCTCATATAGATATTAAAAAGGATAATAAGGAATTATCACAAATTAATGAAGAACTAATAAGCAATAATTGTACCACAAATAGCAAGTGATCTATACATAAGCTATCTTTAGTTTATTTAAGACTGAAGTTGAGTTTAATTAGGTCCCATTTGTTTATTTTTGCTTTTATTCCCAATATTCTGGGAGGTGGGTCATAGAGGATCCTGCTGTGATGTATGTCAGAGAGTGTTTTGCCTATGTTCTCCTCTAGGAGTTTTATAGTTTCTGGTCTTACATTGAGATCTTTAATCCATTTTGAGTTTATTTTTGTGTATGGTGTTAGGAAGTGTTCTAGTTTCATTCTTTTACAAGTGGTTGACCAGTTTTCCCAGCACCACTTGTTGAAGAGATTGTCTTTAATCCATTGTGTATTCTTGCCTCCTTTGTCAAAGATAAGGTGTCCATAGGTGTGTGGGTTTAT
The DNA here is from genome assembly GCF_032452875.1 of Bos javanicus. NCBI lineage: Eukaryota > Metazoa > Chordata > Mammalia > Artiodactyla > Bovidae > Bos > Bos javanicus. Next base: position 72,067,498 of record NC_083882.1, on the reverse strand, counting down.
CTCTGGGCTTTCTATTTTGTTCCATTGGTCTATACTTCTGTCTTTGTGCCAGTACCATACTGTCTTGATGACTGTGGCTTTGTAGTAGAGCCTGAAGTCAGGCAGGTTGATTCCTCCAATTCCATTCTTCTTTCTCAAGATGCTTTGGCTATTCGAGGTTTTTTGTATTTCCATACAAATTGTGAAATTATTTGTTCTAGCCAATCAAAAAATGGGCCAAAGAACTAAATAGACATTTCTCCAAAGAAGACATACAAATGGCTAAGAAACACATGCAAAGATGCTCAACATCACTCATTATCAGAGAAATGCAAATCAAAACCACTATGAGGTACCATTTCACACCAGTTAGAATGGCTGCTATCCAAAAGTCTACAAGCAATAAATGCTGGAGAGGGTGTGGAGAAAAGGGAACCCTCTTACACTGTTGGTGGGAATGCAAACTAGTACAGCCACTATGGAGAAGAGTGTGGAGATTCCTTAAAAAACTGGAAATAGAACTGCCTTATGATCCAGCAATCCCACTGCTGGGCATACACACTGAGGAAACCAGAAGGGAAAGAGACACGTGTACCCCAATGCTCATCGCAGCTTGTTTATAATAGCCAGGACATGGAAGCAACCTAGATGTCCATCAGCAGATGAATAGATAAGAAAGCTGTGGTACATATACACAATGGAGTATTACTCAGCCATTAAAAAGAATACATTTGAATCAGTTCTAATGAGGTGGATGAAACTGGAGCCTATTATACAGAGTGAAGTAAGCCAGAAAGAAAAACACCAATACAGTATACTAACGCATATATATGGAATTTAGAAAGATGGTAATGATAACCCTGTATGTATGACAGCAAAAGAGACAATGATATATAGAACAGTCTTTTGGACTCTGTGGGAGAGGGAGAGGGTGGGATGATTTGGGAGAATGGCATTGAAACATGAATAATATATATGAAACGAGTCGCCAGTCCAGATTCAATGCACGATACTGGATGCTTGGGGCTGGTGCACTGGGATGACCTGGAGGGATGGTACGGGGAAGGGGGAGGGAGGAGGGTTCAGGATGGGGAACACGAGTATACCTGTGGTGGGTGCATGTTGATATATGGCCAAACCAGTACAATATTGTAAAGTTAAAAAAAAAAAAGACTGAAGTTGAAAGGAAGAACAAGGATCAGTTTTATGGTAAGTTCCTGAATCATTACGTCTAGCATCAGAAATGACAACAAAATATTATTTAGTACATGAAGTTTGGAGGGAGCTGTGTTAGGCTCTCTTTAGGGAACAAAATGAGAAAAAAGAATTCCTTTGAAGTTGTATACTATGTAAATAAAATAGTAAAGTATTAAGTGTTAAGTAACATGGGTCTATTACCTATTTGCTGGATGGAGGAGAATGAGTAATTATAAACGTCCTGGCAAACCTCTGGGAGAAATCGATCCCAATAGCACAGCTTTTATGTTACGTTTCTATAGGCTTGCAATTTCTGGATATAAAAAAGAAGGTTAAATAGTTTGAGAAATAAAATTATGTCCAATTCTTGTGTGTATGTGCTAAGTTGCTTTGGTCATGTCCAACTCAGTAAATATGTCAAGAGATGAAATAATAGAATGTAATCAAATAATAGAACATAATGTATCAGGCACATAAGCTAATTCAGAACATCTGGATTGCAAGCAAACCAATTTTACCAAGGAGGGAACAAATCCTAAACTAAGTTCCTGTTCTTATGCTTATGTCATAGCATACGATGTAGGGAGAAAACAAAACAAGGTGACCGGCTGTAAGTAATCTGTGCTTAAAAGAAGCAGGAACACCGACGTTTTCACATACGAATTCTAAGAGGGATTTGCTCTTAGTAGTGCTGGTGAGATCCTTTCATGCACGCATGCTCATGCTCAGTCACATCTGACTCTTTGCAACCCCATGGATCCTAGTCCACCAGGCTCCTCCATCCATGGGACTTCCCAGGCAAGAATCACTGGAGTGGGTTGCCATTTCCTCCTCCAGGGGATCTTCTTGACCCAAGGATCGAATCCAAGTCTCCTGCATCTCCTACACTGGCAGGTGGATTCTTTACCACTGAGTCCCCTGGGGCATCCCCAAGATCCTTTCATACTCAGTTCAGTTCAGTCGCTCAGTTGTGTCCAACTCTTTGTGACTCCATGAATCGCAGCATGCCAGGCCTCCCTGTCCATCACCAACTCCCGGAGTTTACCCAAACTCATGTCCATCGAGTCGGTGATGCCATCCAGCCATTTCATCTTCTGTCATCCCCTTCTCCTCCTGCCCCCAATCCCTCCCAGCATCAGGGTCTCTTACAATGAGTCAACACTTCACATGAGGTGGCTAAAGTATTAGAGTTTCAGCTTCAACATCAGTCCTTCTGATGAACACCCAGGACTGATCTCCTTTAGGATGGACTGGTTGGATCTCCTTGCAGTCCAAGGGACTCTCAAGAGTCTTCTCCAACACCACAGTTCAAAAGCATCAATTCTTCAGTGCTCAGCTTTCTTCACAGTCCAACTCTCACATCCATACATGACCACTGGAAAATCCACAGCCTTGACTAGACAAACCTTTGTTGGCAAAGTAATGTCTCTGCTGTTGAATATGCTATCTAGGTTGATCATAACTTTCTTTCCAAGGAGTAAATGTCTTTTAATTTCATGGCTGCAGTCACCATCTGCAGTGATTTTGGAGCCTCCCAAAATAAAGTCAGCTATTGTTTCCACTGTTTCCCCATCTATTTGCCATGAAGTGATGGGACCAGATGCCAAGATGTTAGTTTTCTGAATGTTGAGCTTTAAGCCAACTTTTTCACTCTCCTCTTTTACTTTACTGACTCCTAAAAAAATAAAACATATGCATATTAAAGTAACACATTTACTTACTGTACATGGTAGCTGTTGACTTACTATCCCAGATCAATTCTGGCAATTTAGAATTTTCCCCTAAGGAAGATTTAGGTGCATTTCTTCCCCCTTAATCCAAACATCCTGTCCAGAAGTCCAAATTACTGGGCACATTTTTAAAAATTGAGGTATTCTAATGCTGTCGGCTACTACTAGAGAAGCCTTTTCTAGTCATGGGAAGGGAAGTGCTCACAAGTGCCCTGCTCTTCTGGAATTCATATATATTGATCCTAAGGGTCTGTTCTCTGTAAGACACCAGTTTTCAGGTTAGAACTAGGGACTATTACAGATACTCAGCTTTCCTTGCATGAGGGAGGAGACGTATTTAATTCTAAACCAAAATCGGAGTTCAAAGAAACTGTTTTGCAATGTTGTGCTGTGTTTCGTCTCTGAATCCTATCTGACTCTTTGCAACCCTGTGGACTGTATCCGCCAGGCTTCTCTGACCGTGGGATTTCCCAGGTGAGAATACTGGAGTGGGTTGCCATTTCCTTCTCTGGGGATGTTGTTGACTCAGGGATGGAACCCTCTTCTCCTGTATTGCAGGCTGATTCTTTACCATCTGAGCTATCAGGGAAACCCTCTAAAAATATTATTCATCTTACTGTAGATTGTTAGGCTGCTGGAGGAAGTGTCATGGGCACTCTGGTGATTTGTTTATCTGTATATCTCATTTTTATTTAACACATTTCTTCAAGACACCCAGGGGGAATGGATATGTAACTGATTCCCTTTGGTTGTCAGAGAAGGTTATTGAAAGATCACGATAGTCAGTTTACCTGGGGATTTGGAAGCCCCTTACCCCAGCACCTGTCCTGGGACTATTCATTCTGAGCACTGTTACCATAGTCAGAGTCAGTTTGAGGATGGAGCCTTGAGAGAGTAAGCTGTTGTTGAGAGAATCTGGGCCAGATATGTGATTGAACCCAGTTATATAAACTCCATATAAATTTTCAAGATTCTACCATTTCTGCAAAAATCTCCTCTTGCCCTAGACAGACCTCCTAAGTATGTAAGTTCCCTTACTTATTAAAGTTGCCGCCTATGAATGGATGATGATTTGCCTTCCTTTTGATCTCCCCTTGCCTTCTGTGACTGGGACCTGTTTCAGGTTACACCCTGCTACTGCTGCTGCTAAGTCGCTTCAGTCGTATCTGACTCTGTGCAACCCCATAGATGGTAGCCCACCAAGCTCCCCTGTCCCTGGGATTCTCCAGGCAAGAACACTGGAGTGGGTTGCCATTTCCTTCTCCAGTGCATGAAAGTGAAAAGTGAGAGTGAAGTCGCTCAGTTGCGTCCGACTCTTAGCGACCCCATGGACTGCAGCCCACCAGGCTCCTCTGTCCATGGGATTTTCCAGGCAAAAGTACTGGAGTGGGGTGCCATTGCCTTCTCCGCAGGTTACACCCAGGGAGCTCCTAAGATTTTGAGCCAATGGTAGTAACATTCTTGGTATTCTTTTTCTTTGGCAAAGTATTTATTGATAACATTATCATCATTTGTTGAAATTCAGGATCCAGAGACCTATTTAAAAATGATAATCTGTAGTTGCAAAATTGTTGACTTAGGAACTATCCTTGTTTCCTGGGGTCTCTTTTTGGGCATTGTTAGGTGTCTGTATTTTAGTGCTAGGTGGTTCTGTTGGCTTCAAAGCAGGTCTTGATAGGGAAGTAATAAACGGCCATCAGATACTCTTTCTAAATATTCTGTTTGATTCAAAGTCATTGCAGACAATTAATCAAGTGATTTTTATGTTTTAGTCAGTCTTGGACACATGGATTAACTGCATGGATGTATGTGTGTATAGTAAATGTTAAAAGTCATCCAATATTACTCAGGTCCAGGTTTACAAAAGCAATATTGAGACAGCTATTTGTAAAATAAAATTTAAAAACAAATACATCAACATCAAAAGGATTGATTAAATGATTCCACCTGTTGTAGCCCAGACAGACAGAGCTAAGATAGTAAGAAACAAACATATACTTTATTTATAAGACATATGTAATGCTTGTAGATCATTTATTAATGTGTCAGGAAATACGCAGAGCATGTAATAAATATTAGTTCATTCCAGTCCTGCTGATCTTGGTGAGAAAGCAGTGAGCAATGGTGGGAAGTCAGATCTTAATTCCCCACCCAGGAATTGAACCTGGGTAGCCTGAGTGAGAACCAGGAATCCTGACACCAGACCAACAAGTACTTAGGAGCTAAAAGTTATTTTTCCCTGGATCTTTGCCCCCAGTGAAAATGCATTTATCATGGAGGCAGAGACAATAAATGTAGGTACAAAGTTTTTCATTAGAGGCAGCAAAACAACAAGTGGGAGAGCAGGTAGATAAATGGTTTGTTTAGTTAAGACAGAAGCAAGGCAGAGAGGCACCCCTGGAGAAAAAGGGTGTGGACATCTCCCCTAGTGAGGAGGAGTGCTAAGTCATTTATATAGGGCAGCTCTTCCGGATCTTTGTGTTCTTTCAGGCCAATTATCTGGTTTCTTTTTCCACATTGGACCTACCTGGGACACTCCCCTGGGTGTGCATACATCCCTCAGCAAAGATGGATCTCAAAGTGAAGGCTTCTGGGAAGAGCAAGACTCATTATGCCTGGCATTATCCCTTGATTTAAGACCCCCAAGGAGCCTTTCTGTGTGTGTGTAGTGTCTCCCTTGTCCCAAGAGAGAAGGAAGCAGAGATCCCTTAATCCTTTACTCAAACAGGATTTTGCCCCTCTTTATCCTTGCCATGACTATTACCTTGACTACTGTCATGACTACAAGAGAAAAACACTGGCTATTTACCCTGTTTCTGTTGTTATTTCCGTTTTGGAGGGTAAGCAAGAGGCTGATTATAAGTGCTTTACCTGGAGCTCACCTATCGCTTGACTCAAGAAATGCTAGAGGTTGTAAATATCCACCTGGAAGCCCATTCCTTTGTGCCCCATGAAATGCAAACAGGAAGCCAGTTGGAAATGTCTAACCCGGAGCCCCTCTGTTTCCTACATCACTCCCAATAACCCTACTAGCTATGTATTAATGTCCTGATTGCAAGTGAAAGGAGAAAAGAAAGAGAGGCTTACAGAGACTAAGTACCTGATATAAGGCAGAATTGATATCTGAACCCAGGTCTGTCTGGATTATAATGCTCACATGTTTAAAACTGTTTCTTGCCTGGAGAATCCTAGGGACGGGGGAGCCTGGTGGGCTGCCATCTATGGGGTTGCACAGAGTTGGACACGACTGAAGCGACTTAGCAGCAGCAGCACTGGTATTTGGGACAATTAGAGCTGGGATTTGGTGGGTACTAATTAATTGCATTAGATAAGTAAAGGCCAAGATGATATGCTGCTGCTGCTGCTGCTGCTGCTAAGTTGCTTCAGTCGTGTCCAACTCTGTGCGACCCCATAGATGGCAGCCCACCAGGCTCCCCCGTCCCTGGGATTCTCCAGGCAAGAATATGGGAGTGGGTTGCCATTTCCTTCTCCAATGCATGAAAGTGAAAAGTGAAAGTGAAGTCGCTCAGTCGTGTCCGACCCTCAGCGACCCCATGGACTGCAGCCTTCCAGGCTCCTCCGTCCATGGGATTTTCCAGGCAAAAGTACTGGAGTGGGGTACCGTTGCGTTCTCCAAGATGATATGCTAGATTTTAAAAATCTTTCACATATTAACATAAGTGGAATTAATGAAGATCAATCAAATTTCTTTATATATTTTACCTATGTGAAACTATTTACTAATAATGTTCAACTCCAAAACATGAATAATTCCTTTAAACTTATTTTTATATATAATCAAGATGAAATGGAATTATTACTTTAAAATAGAAACTTTATATAAACACTTATGTTTGAATTTTAGTCACCCAGTATACTTCCTCTCATTTATCTGTATTGTGGTCTAATGAAGTAGTTGCTCTTTTATAAGCTAGAAAATATTTAAATACTGTATTTTATAGAAAAAAAAAGTCATAAATCCTAGAAATATTCTTAGATGGAAATCTAATGGTGGTGGTGTTAATATAGAGTTATGTAAACTAGTGGTTTGAGAGGGACATTTGGCAAAGAATAAAAGGCAAGCTGTGTTTCAATTTATTATTTGCACCTTTGCATTTTATAAAAATATCACACTTCAGATTAATGTTGCACATTTTATTACAATCTGTGTTTACTAAATTAAATGCTTGTAAATACTGGTAGAATTCTTTTACCTTCATCTGCTTTTGTGACATCTGCTGGTAACACCTGGTATTACAGTGCTCCATAATACACACTTCCCTGCCTTCTCCAACTGTCCAAGGCTTACTTATTCAGATACTACCTTTAATTCACCTTAAGGAGCTCACTGAGTATCCTTATCAAAAGAAGAGAGGTAATTTAATATGAGACTCAATTATAGAAGACGAAAAGTTAACCTTTTGGAGGCTGAGGAATTATTCACTTAGCCTATTTGCATATATTTTCTTTCAAGGCTTAGTAATAAAAGAGATATAAGATTTTTCTTTCCCGGAAAATTCCAAACTCATTCCATGGAAGAGTGTTATGTATGGTAATACTGTTGTCAATTATCAAACAATCCCCATAGTGACATAATGCCACTCAGACATCCCCTACGATTTGATACTTAGGTGATAAAAGCTGTGTATTAGAGGAAGACCATAAAAGAAGAGACTCTAAATCCATATTCAAAGTGAATGAACTGTACCTAGATCCCTGCATACACTGGGTGCATGGGTAGGAAGCAGAATGCATGAGCAAACTTTTTCTATTACCAGGAATCCATTTATCCTGGGTCCCATCAGTCAAATTCAGATACTTGTTGCCAGCTCCGAGATTTATAGGTTGGAGCTGGTTTTTGAAATTGCTTTGTATTTCCATTTAACAGCCAGGGCAGCAGCATGTTAAAATTTTGCCTCCGTCTCCTTGGAGCTTATTTATAAAGCTAATTTTTCTCCCTGGACATTATTTTTGCTCTCTCTCTCATTCAAACGCTAGCTCTAGGCTTCCAAATCATGAACACCCCCTCCTTTTTTTTTTTTTTTTTTTTTAATCGCAAACAAAATACTGTCCTAGACAATGCCGTGGCCTGACAGTGATGATTCCGATGATACGGTCCTCCCAGGCAGGACACAAACCATCTCGCCTTCTGGCCGGAGATGGATTCCCGGCTCTCGCCGCAGATACGCAGGCACACACACAGAGCCCTGGGAAGTCTACACGCTGAATTGCACGCTGACTGCCTTGAAGAAACTGTAGCTAACCACCTTATTAGTATTCTCGCCTCCACCGTGCCTCACTTGCAGCAGCACGGGGCTGAGCAAAATGCAGTAGAGCGGGGACAGACACAGCTCTGGTAATCATCTCAATGCAGGCTGCCGAGTGTTGGGGGCAGGGGAGGTAGCGCATCAAGATGAATAACCTTGCCATAATCCGGGGCACCCTGCGAGCAGACACCCCTGCTGATTGACTGGCTCCCGGCTGGCGGAATCTGCCTGGGGGAGAGGGATTCGGAATCGACCTGGTCCCGGCCGCCCCCCTCCGCTGCCCCTTGATTTTTGGATGTTCTTTTGATCCTCCACCGATCTGGGGAAGGTAACCCGTGAGCCATACCATCTGCAGCACAGAGCAGCGATTGGAGGTTACTACTGACAGTTTCATCACACGGGGTTTGTGAGAGAGTGTGTGTGTGTGTTTGGGAGTGTGGGTGCCTGCTTCTGCGTGAAAGGAGAACGTGTGAGTGTCCGCGAGTGTGTGTGCGTGCGTGTGTGTGTGTGTGTGTGACAGCCAAAGCAGGTGTATCGTACTGTAGATTTCACCAGCGTGAATATATTCTCTGGGTACGTGGGACCCAAGCCCTCCCCCGCCCCGCAGCTTTCAGCGTCCCTCTCCTTCCCCTCTCCCCTTCTTCTTGTTGCCTTTGATGAGTTTGGGGCTTACTTTTTGGCGGAGTCTCTTGGACACGTTTTTTGGCTGGTGCTGGAAGATCTCATCAATGGAACCTTTGAAAACTGATTGTTTTTCTCCTGTGTGACTTGAAAAAGAAGAAGAAAAGGAAGGAGAGTAGTGCAAGATAAACTAGAGGATTTTAAATTTTCATGGTGAACTTTGAGGATCTATAAAGAAGGTAAGTCATGGGACTGCTTGGGTCCTGGTCCTTGCTTTCCTGCAATGTCTGTGTTGCCCTGTTTGTTTTTGGAAATCCGGAGGCAGTTTAGAAGTGCATTTTTAGAGGTGGGAATGCCCAGAGAAGAACTCAGTGTGTGACATTTGGGAGCTGTTGTCATGCCAGGGGGTTATTTCAGTTTGTATAACCACCTTCCCCCCATCCTTCTTGCGTTGTTTACACCTTTTATTCATCTAGTATTTTCAGTGAATTCTGCATTTAGGAAATCTGGAAAGAAAAAATAATTCTAGGCTTCTCCCTCTTTGACATCCTCTTTAAATTTGAGGGGAAAAAATTAGAAAAAGCTACTGGCAGGGGCTCTGAGTTAAACGTAAAAGTGTGTCTGCTTAGAGGATGGGGGTTGGGGGTACAATCCGGACTTTTACGATAACTTAATAGAGGACTTTTTTCCCCATAGCATGTTTTTTTTTCCTTAAATAGTTAAATCTGATCTAGGAGTAAGGAATGTGTGGACTAAAGAAAGCTGTTTCGAGAGCTCTTAATTGGAGCAAATGAGAACAAAGTGGAAATTGTTTAGTATTTTGAGCCTCTCTTTTTTGCACTGATTCTCTTGCGCCTGCATCTCATTAACCTTTCCGTATGCAGTGTCCCCTGTTTAAGACTAGTGTCTCTCATTTTGGAACATCCCTTTACCTATGTGGTCCCTAGAGAAGGGAGTGTGGCTGCAAATTGCTCTTAATTGTCTACTCTTGGCTGTAAAAGCAAACACGCAGCATCAAGAATTCAGGTGACTTTAGTCAAACATCTTGCCAACTCAGTCCCTTTAGTGTTTCCCCATGGTTAGCATTTTTTCTTTTCTTTTTCCTTTCCTTCAAAGCAAAACGTAGACAGTATTTTACCTGTTTCCATTCTGAGGTTATTTAATTAAAACAAAACACCATTTCACTGTGATAACCTCTGTGTTCCTGTATCTGTGAGTATTTTTATCTCTGTACTGGCATCACTTAGCTTTTCTCAAGAAGTTAGAATCCCTCATAAATATATTTCTAAATTGCTGAGACCCGAAGTGAAAGCAATACAGCTTAAGTCAAAGCCTATGGATGGTTCCTTCTAAAAGGAGTAGTAATATTTTATGGAATGTTAGCCAGCTTGAACTCTTACTGTGAGCTTATTTATAGAAGAGATGACAAGGAATGTCAGCCAGGCAGGGTGGGCAGGCATAAGGGTTTCTTAGGATGTCTGTGGACAGAGATATGTCGCAAATTGTAACATAAGAAATTTTATTCAGAGACGATTGATAGAGATGATCAAAGATTTATGAGAGCCAAGTTGGGAGATGTGAAAGATCATATTCAAAACAATATTATTTCTTTTTCCTAAAAGAAGTTTTTTGAAAATCCAGAAGCTAAAAAAATTTTTAAAAATATACTTAAACATGAGATTAGACTCAGGTATTGCCATAGGCTGTCATCTATTTGATGTTTTTTGCATAAAAATATTTGTGAACCAGTTAAAGAAGGGCAGCTGTTAAAAGAGTCCTCCCCTTTTTCATCCTGTAACTGATACGTACTCCACACTGTACTCTGGGTTTAAAAAAAAAAAGCCTATGGGTAAACTCTTGGCAGTGTAGTTTATGATGCGTCTTTCTTGCCAACTATTTCTGCTCAGGGTATTTTCTTCTGTTACTCATAGACTTGAGGTACATGCTCCTTATCAAGAGATGGGGCTTTTTATTATTTTTAAATGACTTCGATATAGGACAAATCCTGAATAAAATTTCATTTTCTTTGTGGAGAAAATAGCCTAGGAATAGCCCTGTACTCATGAAGCCTGAAGGCGAGTTTCATATATAAACAAGAAACACAAAGTTTCCTATTCTAGGGAGAGAGCAAAGCCCTGATGCCGCAAGTGCCTGTGGGTTGTGTCAGGGGGTTGGAGCTTGTCCAGGTCTGCCGGGACCATCACCGTTCTTCGTGTTGGTCAGCTCTCCGTTAGCCTGCAGCTCTTAACGTGGCCAGTGCCAGGTACAGAGGCCAGTGTTTGACGTCATCTATTTTGTGTCAGGGCAGTTCTGCATAAAGAGAAGCCCTCTGAAAATGCCATTCTGGAAGTTCGCAAATTCGTGCCTCTTTTTATTGAGGGTATTTCATTTTGACTGTTCCTCCTCCCATTCACATTCTCACCCAGTTTGGGTATATTTAGACTTGTGGTGTTGGTAAAAATTAATCGCATAGATTATTCTCAACACCATCTTTCCAAAAAAAAAAAAATAATAAGGATAACATCTTGGCTTTTGTGTATGTGAGATTTAATCATTGTAATGAGGGAAACTTCTAGCCATAGCAACACTTTCATTATCACTGATTTTAGGCTAATAATAGAAGTGGAGTATGTGCCAACTCAGGAGTTTCTGATCACGGCTCAAGCGGTGAGCGAAGCGGCTCCCCGGAACTTAAGTTTTCCTGATCCTACCTGGGCAACTGTAACTGTGTCTTCATTATCAGCTCCAGTCCAAGCAATGGTGGTGACAACTTGCATTCAGAACTGGCTCCAGACCCACTGGCTTTCTTTTGTCTTTTCCGGCTTTTTGTTGTGTTTCACAGCTTAACGGGGTGGGTTTTCCTGCTTAGTGAGTTCAGAAAAGAAAGGAAAAAGAAGAAAGGAAAAGCCAAGAAGCTTTCCATCTCAGTCAAAGTAGCATGTCAGACTTGCCAAAGAAAAGGCTGAGTCCCCTAGACGGAATAGATGCAGGGTCCTACTTTGAAAAGAATGAATTGGGAAAGGGTTGCCTTGAGTTAATTCCAGTTCCTTCTCTATTTAGTTGCAGTCAGCTGGCCAGCCTTTCTGTGGGTCTTTGCTCAAGTGAACCAGCCAGGCCCAACATTCTCCAGAGTGCTTCTGTGTTTTTGAAACCCAGGGCACTTAACACATGAATGGCTCTTTTCCTTCCACAACAAACAGAGCTGACAGCTGGAAAGTCAGCTACTGAGAACCTTTAAAGGAAGCCAGAAAGATCACCCAGTAAGTTGAAGAACGGAAAGGAGCTCTTGGAGCTCTGGCCCTGGAGGTGATTGAGGACCCAGCCTCCGAAACTTGAAGCTTTGATTGCTGAGTCATTACAACAGTCTGGAGCTGTATGTTGGCTCCATGAACTGATGCTGCTATGGGGGCTAATGCTGATGGGTGAGAGCATCAGCTCACAGAAGAAGATGCTGACTCTTGGGATGAAGGAGATGCACCCTCTGATGACAGACGTGTTTATGTGTTCTTCTGTTGTTTTCATACTTAAAAACAACTGCTTAAGGTCTGCTAGTAAGGTACAAACGAAGAAATGGATTAAGTGAAGTGTGAAAAGGACAGGGGCTTTGCAAATGTCCATGTCAGTTCTCTCACTTATCTGCATTGTCATTCAGGACTCAGTAACCACGGCTAAGTTGAGGGCAAGAGTGCAAACTGGAGTTAGAGTCAGGACAAAGGAAACCCCAGATTGAGAAAACGAAGGTGTCACTAAAGCCTTGACAGTGTTGCTTAATGGTACGTAAGTCACTCAAAGAACCCCAATTTCCTTCTATATAGTTAAGAAAAGCATTCTTCACTTGCTGTTGTGAAGAATATGATGAAATATTACAGAAGAAAATGACCTGTAATTATACATTGCTATAGAAAAATGTAAGGTACTATAGTAACAATAAGTTCTTGTATGGTTCAAAACTCTGCAAAACAGAGTGAACAGTATAATTTTAAGTTAAATTGATTAAGCAGTGCTTATCTTTTTTTTCATGATGATGATCAATATTTGCATTATTGTAATTTGGGTGTTTCTCATGTGTGTTGAATATACCTCTTCTCAGTAGTTTTTGTGGTATATTCTTAGTTTTTTGTGTATTTGTGTGTACATGTATGTGCATATGTGCATGCATACATGTATAGGTAAATGACCGATTTATAGGAGATGTAATTTTAAATTCATAAAAAAATTAGGAAATGTGTAATGACCTGAATCCATGCGCACTGGGTATCCAGAAAGGACAAGAAAAACTTAAATAGCCTTTTGTATGGCGATGGACAGGTCCTTATAAAGTTTGCAGGATTCGGAAAACTCTAGTCCACAATGCTGCTGCTGCTGCTGCTGCTAAGTCACTTCAGTCGTGTCCGACTCTGTGCGACCGCATAGATGGCAGCCCACCAGGCTCCCCCGTCCCTGGGATTCTCCAGGCAAGAACACTGGAGTGGGTCGCCATTTCCTTCTCCAATGCATGAAAGTGAAAAGTGAAAGTGAAGTCGCTCAGTCGCAATGATGATACTGACTAGAATTTGAGTTAAGCTTGAAAGTTGTATCAGTAAGGTATTTATTTGTAGTGGCAGCATAGATCATGATGATTGTCACACTGAGTTACATTTGGTGGGTAGACGGACCAGGACTAAAATGCGGAGTTGAATCATGATGGCAGGAGATGTGGCAGTGATGGGAACTGGCTTTTGACCTGGAGAGATTTGGGGTCAGATACCTAATCTCCTTGGAGAAGGAAATGGCACCCCACTCCAGTACTCTTGCCTGGAGAATCCCATGGACTGAGGAGCCTGGTGGGCTACAGTCCAGGGGTTTGCAAAGAGTCGGAGACGACTGAGTGACTTCAGTTTCACGCATTGGAGAAGGCGATGGCAACCCACTCCAGTGTTCTTGCCTAGAGAATCCCATGGACGGAGGAGCCTGGTAGGCTACTGTCCATGGGGCCACAAAGAGTCGGAGACGACTGAGCAACTTCACTTTCACTTTCTTTTCACCTAATCTCCTAGATATTCAGCCATCCAATCTATAAAACAGGAAGGACCAGTCGTTCAGAGGGCATTTGTGATGAATGAATAAATGATTTTATAAACTGTTGTTCTTTAGTCACTAAGTTATGTCCAACTCTTTGTGACCCCACGGACTGTAGTCCACCAGGCTCCTCTGTCCATACATAATTCTTGGTCAAATGCTTGACACAAAATTGGAAGTCTACAGGTAGTTTGCATATAAAGTTTCTTTCCTCTTTGTCTGGCTTAAAATTAGAAAGGCCTTCCTAATTCAGTGTATTTATCTAATTGACACAGAGGTAAAAGTCCCAAATATAATCTGAGATGTAAGCAAAACTGGAGAGAGAAAGCTAGTTTTCTGTAAATTACCTAATTTCATATACCATGGTTTCATCAGGTTCTTTCTCAGAGCAAGGAGTGCCCTTCCCAGGTGTCACCTCATTTACGCTTACAACTTCTGAAATGATACTGAATATAAGTAGCGAGAAGCATGTGCACCCATCTATACGTGGTTGCAGAAACAGTTCACATGTCAGCAAGTGGTGTTAACATTGCTCTTTATCTAACCTCTCATTTTGTTCACAGTCAGTGAAAGGCTGTGTATTTATTAAACACCTAACAGGTACAAGCACTGCAGTCATTGCTGCGGGGGATGTAGAAGGACTCTCCTGCTCTATCTCTTGGCTGCAATTCCTGCATTTGGACAGGGCATGCTGCAGTCTTCACGGCTGCCTCCTGGAGTTTGGACTTGATGGTTAAACAGTATCAGGAGTCCTCTGCTGGAATCTGACCTATGTGGGGCTCTGTCATTGTATATGACCTTTATTTAGTTCAAGAACATATTGCAAAAGATGTAAAAATCCTTGTTCCTATTAATGTAGCTGAGCTGAGCTGTCAGTGACGAGTCTGATTCGGCTTTGATAACTCTGCACGGCTGGTACCACTCGACCCAGGTATTTCTGTTCTGCAAAGTCAGCCTTTCGTGTGCAGGAAGGGAGCAAGGTTTTGTCCTTCAGACTATGGGTTCTTTCTGTCCTTATAATGAATGGATGAAGTCTATTTTATGGCTTGCTGAGAGGGAAGGCAGCATCCAGGCTTCCTGTATTTTGAGGCTGTGTTCCTTACAATCGAGATCTCATTAGAGTGAAAAGGAAAAGAGGGAAGACAGTTGGTCAAAATGACAAACACAAGTTCACTGGCCTTTACCAAAACCTCAAGCATCAGGTTTCATGGTTAGAGTACTGCAAGGAAATAAGGAAATTTCTTGTGTGATATATCACAGATTGTATTGCCAGCACACATCTAGAAAATACACTAAATTATAGTCAGTTCTGTCATATATTCAATGAATATATTCTAGGTGTCAGGCAGTATACTAAGTAGATTAGATTTTTACTGGTACTTCTCAAAAATCAATAAAATAGTGTTCTTGTTCTTATATTGCAGATGATGTGAAAAGTGATCCATTTCTTTGCTCCAAATACCAGTTCACTTCATAGCCCATGTATTTTCTTCTCTCCCATGTTTTGTTGCTGTTTAGGTTGCAAACAATGCTTCTTTACATAAATCCCCAGATACAGACAGTGTAGAGCAAGCTTTCTCTAAATACCAATCAAATAATCTTGTTTCCATAACAAAACTCACTCTTCCCACAGAAAGATGTGGTCTCAGTGTCTCCAAGGGACCTCTGAAGGGCCAATTCCCTGAACCAGTGGGTTCCTGATAAAGTATATTCAGTGCCACATTTGGGGGGGCCTCTGGAAGCATGCATACTGCTAAGTCACTGCAGTCGTGTCCAACTATGTGTGACCCCATAGACGGCAGCCCACCAGGCTCCCCGTCCCTGGGCTTCTCCAGGCAAGAACAGTGGAGTGGGTGACCCCATAGACGGCAGCCCACCAGGCTCCCCCGTCCCTGGGATTCTCCAGGCAAGAACAGTGGAGTGGGTTGCCATTTCCTCCAATGCATGAAAGTGAAAAGTGAAAAGGGAAGTTGCTCAGTTGTGTCCGAATCTGTGTGACCCCATAGATGGCAGCCTACCAGGCTCCTCTGTCCATGGGATTTTCCAGGCAAGAGTACTGGAGTGGGGTGCCATCGCCTTCTCCCGGAGGCGTGCATAGCTTGAGGTAAATCTCCATTAAACTTTGACCGTTGCCAAAGTCATATTGGAATATTTGATGGCATGGGGAGTAATATGGCAAAGGTGTTAAACCACTGAAGTTACAGGACAAGGAACAAAGTAAAGAACTGAAAGTCTCCACTGCAACAGTAAATAGTAAGTAGCATTGGGCTGTATTTACAGAAGGTACCTTTTGAGAAGTATCTCTCAACATGTTTCTCTACTCATTAATTATGTAACTTTGTGCAGACTACCTTTATACCCATATTGTCTTTTCTCACCTTGTAGGATTATTATAAAACGAGTAAGGAAAAATAATATTTATAAAGGACCTAGAACAGAGATTAGGGTTTAGTCAGTGCTCAATAAAAGACATCCCATAATAACAATAGTTATATTCATCGACATGATAATTAGCAGTACTAATAGTATTGTGTATGGTAGTAGTTTAGCAACCTCACTTTGCACATAAACCTTCCCGCACTCCACAGTACCAGAGGTTATACAAATTGCCACCTCACATCAATGAACAGAAAAGCGAATATGCGTGTCTGTCTGGCCATAAAAATATGAAAGAGAGGAGGAAAATTATCTTTCAGCAGCACTGATGTCAGTGGGGGACATATTGATGGAAAAAGAGTGATTTGTTGCAGAGACTAGAGAAAGAAAGAGGACCAAGTCAGAATTTCATGAGCTGAGGAATTCTTTCTTGAGTCAGATCCTAAAATGTTGTGGGCTTGGGGATACAGTTCAATGCGTGGCTATAAACAGGAGAAAGGGTCATATTTTGAAAGATTTTTTGATAAAAAGAAGACCATCTTCCTTTGACTTTATCCTGACAAAGAGAACAGAAAATTTCAACTGTGCCTTTTCTTTCATCCCTGTAAAATTTCTCTAGCTTTTATATTTAATGTAGGTATTTCAGGGATTATTTTTTTCAGTTTATGGTTTTCTGGCTATTCCTTTTTTCAATATTATGAGCAAAAATGTCTGCATTTTTAAGTGTTTGACAGTGAACCATTCCAGTATGGGAGATTTAAATCCTTTATGTAAGTCCTTTAGATTTTTAGCACTGTATTCGTGTTGTAGGTAACAAGTCACAAAAGGAAGGACCAAGTAAATACACAATGATTCAGGGTGTACTTCTTTTGAAAGGTGATTTGAATGAAAATCTTTGTATATACCTGGAATCTTGCAGATACCTGATATGAAACAAGTGTTTCATTAGAGAAAAGTTTTCCTTACAGACTGAGACAAATATTTGGATAGCAAAGCAAGAAATGTGTGAAGTGCAAGCTTTTGGAACAATCATGTTAGTAAAGGCAAATTCTTTCCTAAAAACCTGAAAACAGGCAAATAATTAGTAACACAAAAAATGGTGGGTTTGCTATTTTTTTTCCTGTTGGAGACATTCACTATGTATAGTGAAAATAAACATATTAAATATGAATACACACAAGGATAAAACTCTACTTGCCCTTCTTCAGAAGGAAAGCCATGTTTAATATGTGACTTTTGCTCAAGATCTTTCATCTGCCAGGAAACCTGAGCTGTTATTACACATTAAACATTTTATCAACCAACCTGTTCTGATTGCAGTGCCCATCTGCATATATGCATGCAGGTTATTTATTTATTTATTTATTTTTTGGTATGTCTCTGGACTGCAGTCATTCTCCTGACCTGGAGTCTCTCAAGAACAAGTGGCTGAGTTCTTCCTGTGTTCATCAGATCGATTCTACTTCCTTTATCTCTTTTTGCTTCCTTGATCTGTCTGATTTTCAGTCTCAAGTCTGGTTTTCATCTCACCTTTCCCATCACTATAGGCACAGGTGCACTTTTCCCAAGTTTAGACTAAATGGAATTCTGTTCTCCCTATCTGGTATATGTTTTTCTCCCAAGAGTCACTTGACCGAGGGGAAAAATACACAAACACACATGTACACATGTACATAAATACCAGAGATTTATACACACATACATATCTATATATATGTACCCACACACACATACACATATATATGAGTGTGTATGTGTATATATTGTATGTATGGGCTTCCCTAGTGGCTCCGTGGTAAAGAATCCACCTGCAAATACAGGAGATACAGGTTTGATCCCTGGGCAAGGAAGATCCTCTGGAGAAGGAAATGGCAACCCACTCCAGTATTCTTGCTTGGGAAATACCATGGACAGAGGAGCTTGGTGCGCTGCAGTCTATGGGGTCACAAGAGTTGGACACAACTGAGTGACTAAACAGTGCAGCATCGTGTGTGTGTGTGTGTGTGTGTGTGTGTGTGTATCTACTCCTGAACCGAAGAACTGAGTCTTGGATCTAGGGCAAGATCCCTCTTGCCTAAACAAATCAGAGTTCTCAGTGGATGCTTTTGTGGATTATACATCCTTTGCTTCTGTGGTCATTTCAGTAGCGTCATTTGTTCAATGTGTTTACTGAACACCTAGTAAGTTTACTATTATATTACAGTTACAATGTGGAAAACAAAGTTGTACACAATGTGATTTTTTTCCCTTCGAACTCGCAGTTGGTAAGAAAAAAGTTATGGGATAAGCCCCCTGAAAGGCCTTGAAAGAAAATCACAAAATTAGCACAAGAGCTATCATGAACTGATCAGCACGCTGTCACAGAGGTCTGCCGGGAGCGTCACAGTTGTGACAAGGGAGTAGCATTATTTTCAGGATACAAAGGAGGAAATTGAGACTCAGAGGACTCTGATGTGCCCTAGGAAGTGAGTCATTACCTGCAGGACTTGACGCTTGTCTAGGTGCTTCTGGCTCTGAGACTGAGTGCCTGGATTCCTCCCATCCTGAACTTAATCCTGCCAAGCACTTGAAGCCATATACATCTACATATACATATACAGTGCTTTCTGTTTTTCTCTGTTTTAAAGGAGTCTATGCTCTTCTTGTGAGTGAATATTGTTTTCTGTTTTGCTATAATATGTTCTATCTTCAGTCGTTTTCCTGGACTTCTTTCCTTTTCTGCCAGTGATCCCTGTAAAGAGGGCTTGGAAACAAAGGCATGAAGCCTCATCTCTCTAGTGTCCTCACTTTCTCGTCCTCGTCAAGATCTGAATATGTCCCTTTTCTCTTTTCTGGAAGAGGAGCTAGTGCTTTCTACAGATGGTCTGTCAGGCAGACAGATGGTCCGAACCTCTCTAATGGTGTGTTCTAGAGAGGAGCATGCCTATGAGCTGCCAGCTCAGGATGGAATGGTGCTTGGTGCAGCCATCAAGAGTTGCTAGGACGGCTGCTCTGTGACCTTCCCAGTTCTTTAATTTGGAGTTCTTGGAGATTTGAGGGGCACTTTTTCTGCTGTAAGTAGATGGCGGTTTCGCTTCCTCACAAGCCAGAGGGATGATAGTTCCACAACAATACATTTAGAAATTTGCCAGTTACTTTTATGGAATGTCATTTTTTCTTGACTTTCAAGTTGGATCCAAGGTGAGAATCCAGGAGAAATAGAAGGGATACTCTTTGAAGATGCTGTTGTTGTTGTTTAGTCTCTAAGTCATGCCCAACTCTTTGCAAACCCATGGACTGTAACCCACCAGGCTCCAGTGTCCATGGGATTCTCCAGGTTAGAATACTGGAGAGGGTTACCATTTCCTTCTCTGGGGATCTTCCCAACCAAGGGATTGAACCTAAGTCGCCTGCATTACAGACAGATTCTTCACCTCTAAGCCACGGGGGAACCTACTCTTTGAAGATGGTCAGCTTTAATTCTGAGCATGTCATCTACTTGAAGAAGCCACAGAGGTTTCTGCTCATCAGGAGGGAGCCATTCAATCAAATTGACTCTTTAGTAATTACTGTCCCTCTCTGGGGTGGGGGAGGAGATGTGCAAGTACAGAGTGACCTGCCAGGTTGCTGTTTAAATTATGCCTTTACTCTGTCCCCTGATAAGAACAGAGATGTGAGATTCAGAAACAGAAAAAAAAAAAAGGTATAATTTCCTCTTCCTGTTTGGGGCTGAGTATGGTTCCAGAAAAACTTACATGTACCGCTCTAGTATTCTTGCCTGGACAATCCTGTGGACAGAGGAGCCTGGCGTGCTACAGTTCTTGGGGTCACAAAAGAGTCAGAGAGTCAGACAACTGAGTTACTGAGCACACACATACACCATCTCCAGGAATGGTTATTGATTTCAGGGTCCAGGATATACGGAGATATTTCCCTGTTCCTGTCATCTTTTCCCTTTGCCCTTTTACCAACTGGGGGTCACAGAAGATGCAAAAAAGTCAGTGTTGGGCACAGCTCCTGTCGCTGATGTTTATTCAGATCACCATATCACCAGCTAGCTTGCTAGAACTTCCTGATTGCCTGCTTCCCTCCCTCTGGCTCTTTATACCCTTAGTGTCACCCTCTACTCCAAGTTTTCTGATACCTGTCTTGGGTCTACCTTCTTCTTTGGTGACATATCCGACCGCTTTCAAATCTTCACCTTTTGTTCCAGTCTCAGGTCCAGACACTCACATGGTTTTATGATAAGCCATGAAGGACTTCATTGTCTCTGCTATCTCCTGCCTTGTAGTGTGAAGCTGTAATACTCAAGTCTCCTGCCTTCTTGCCAAGAGTGAGGGGTGGGAACTACCTTTCATAATAACTCCAAGTCTTTCCAACTTGCATCCCTAGTTATAAACTTTACAACTATTTTATTTCTCTGTCATTTGATGTAAACATCTTTTAATTAGGATAATATTCCTGTCTGCAAAATTTGGATCATGTTACAACTAGCATTAGTTTAGCATTTGCTGGGTATCTAGAGCCTTATATTTATTATCAAAAATGTAATGACCTGAAAAAAAATTATACAAATGTTAAAGATAAAGACAACCTTAGAGAGGTTAAATAAATGGCCAAGATCACATAAAAGAGGCCTGGTTGAATCAGATACTTATGTTTGGAAATATGGTATTTGCCTTCTAAGTTATTTAAAAAATTATATAATAGTTTCCCTTACAGGAGAATACCTGGGGTTTTGTTTGGATATGTAAGAAAAAGCTTTGTAAACTTTAAAGCTCTATGCAAATGTTAATTGTTGCTGTGTTCTACCCTAAGATTATTTATGGATGACACTGCATATATTTATGTAGCTCAGTATAACAAATAGCTGATTAAGGGGCAATCATTTCTCAATTTTAAAGCCGAAATTTTGTGGATGCTTATGAAATAGCGCTCCAAAAGCAGATGTGTGTGGCAGCCTGGTTGGTATGTCTGGTGAAATACAGTAGAACCTGACTAAATTACACTAATGAGTTGGAGACCCATTACAAATTATCACATTTGCCCAATTAGTGAAGGAGCAATGTAGAGAAAGAAGACTGCTAGGGAAGCAAAGCTGGTATGGCAAGAAGACAAAACTGCAAGTAAGCCTAAAAGATGTTAATAACACACACCACACAGGCATGCTCATTTGTGTGCACACACACACACAGACACACACATGTACAACCACACATCCCTCTGCAGTAGGTGAAGTTGATCATGAAATATACAAATATTTGTACTAAATGGATCTCTGTGTACATAGAAATAGTTCAGTTTCTTTCTCTCTCTCAGGAAAAAGCAATCAATGGAAGTTCATTGTTTTATGGTTCCAAGAAAACTATTTTGTTTTAATGGAATCAGAATGTGGTTTACAATTGGAACATTGTTATGTGGCAAATTGTAGTGCTACATCTAGTTAAATTTTATTATATGCTTTGAGGTATACCCTACCATCCTGAGCACTTCAGTAGGTATTATTACCTTGGAATCTTGTCACTTAAAGTCCTTTCATCTACTAAGTTTTTCTTAGAAGTCATTCTTCATATATTCTCAGGCCCCTTGCTTCCTAAATTCTCTCAATAAACCTATTTGGGGGACAAAATAAAAAGCAAGTTACCCACCCAGCTTTCTTGTGATTGAAAAATCTCATCCTTTGCAACCTCAGAGAACAATGCACAGTTTAAATAATTAAGTATATGTTTTCCACAGTGCTTTAACAGTTTCAGAATGGGCTTAGGAGAATTTGTAATTGGAAACCAGGCACTTGCTAGTTACATATCCCATTTGTTTTTATTAGTTACTGATAATTCTATGTCAATAATAGAGGTAAACTTAGATTTGTTCAATTCTCAGTATAAATATAAGCAAGTAATATTACTGTTATTTTTAATTTGCAGATGAGGAAACTGAAGCTTAGAGAACTTAAGTGTCTTACAGATAATACTACAGCTATTATCAGAGCTGGGAGCTGGGATTTGAGAAAACACAGATCCTGTTTCAAAGGAGATTATATTCTACCAAGGAGTCACATGCATAGCAAGTTAGTGCTAAAATATGGCTTCCAAGCCCAGATCAGCATAATTAACATGATGGCTTACTCTGATCACCTGCTTTTTATGTTTTAAATTTTTTTTCTGTAATACATCTAAACTCATTACAGAACTGTAATTGGATATTCAACGTAGTATTTTTGCTTGAGTTTTAAGTTTTGTAGCTTCAGAATTCCTTTTTACTTTATTCTATACCTAATGACTTTGCTTGTTAAATTTAAAATAGTTTTCATGCACATAGTCCGGCAAGAATGTACTTGTTGCCTTTTTGGTGGGTGGCAAAGGACCACACTTATCATTGATACTCTCTAGTGAAAAGAAACATATGGCCACAAATTCCATATATCCTGCTACATCCATGCCAAATAACTCCCAGAAAAATGTGGAATCTATCTTCCCACCCCTTGAGTCTGAATAGCCTGTGACTTGCTTTTACTCAAATGTGGGAGAAATGATATTCTATAACCTACAAGGATAGGCCTTAGGAAGCCTTACTTTTTCCTTTGGAGAGTTGTCCTGAGACCCCCAAGAAAGACAGTAATCTAGCCTAGTGGAGGTCACAGAGAGGAAAGCTGACCTGCACCCTTTCTCCTCCTATCATGTTATCTAAAGCCAGCTCCAACTGCTGGGAATGTGAGTAAGGCCACCTTGATCTTTCCATCTCAGTGTCTTCTCAGCTAAATGTTAGCTGCATGAGTGAATTAAGGTGAACGGAGCAAAACAGCTGCTCATCCAATACGTAGAATAGTTAGATACAAGAAATCTTTATGTTTCTATGTCCTGGCATGGTTTTTTACACAGCTATACTTAATTGGAACGTGGACAAGCTTAACAATTTTTCCGACCCCAAGGGCTGTACCCAGCCAGGCTCCTCTGTCCATGGGATTCTCCAGGTAAGAGTACTGGAGTGGGTTGCCATTCTCTTCTCCAAGGGATCTTCCTGACCCAGGGATCGAACCCAGGTCTCCTGCATTGCAGGCAGATTCTTTACTGTCTGAGCCACCAGAGAAGTCCCATAGTGTGTCCCATAGCATTAGGGTTTACAAACTTTTATCTATAAAATTTGCTTTTGCCCTGCTCATGACAGACTCTGCTCTGAGGTTTTGCTCAGACTTAGCTCTCCTATGCTTTATTTCACATTTTAGTTACAAGTGCTCATAATATATATGCAAAGAACAAAGGAAATAGTGATAAACAATAGAGACTCATTCTGTCAAAGTTGTTTCTTTTCACTGATTGGTTTCTTCTAGGCCTTTGTTAATTGATTTTCATATCGGTTATCCAAGTGAGGGTTGAAACTGTGAGGATTGCTTACCACCATTGTTGAAGCAAAAAAGTAATATGTTGAACTAAAAAGAGTCCTTGACTTGAAATAAAAATGGAAGTTCTTCCATTTTATAGCTCTATAACTTAGGGCATGTCATTTGCCCTTTCTGAAATCAGCTTCATTCCTTCATTGAATAGAGATCATACCTGCTTCAAAAGTATTTTCTTCAACGTAGAAGATTCTGCATATATAAGGTCATATAATTGTTAGGTAGCATTTTGAAGATAGATTGACTCTTACAGATTATACAGTATAGAAATCTCATGGCTTATTACATATATGAAAGAGGCAGCAAAAAGAGAGAAAAATGCCCAAGAATGTTATAAATTAAAATCATCACTTTAAAAAATTCTTAAAAAAATAAAAAATTCTTATTTTTATTAAATTAGCAATTTTTTAAATGTTAATACTCTGTAGAAAAAAATGTAAATAATCAGGTACCGTCATTGTTGATAGCAGTATACATTTCTATAACACTTTTAGAAAACTGTATGTATTGTAGGTCATAGAATTGGAGCAGGAATTGGCAACCCACTCCAGTATGTCTTGCCTAGAGAATCCCATGGACAAAGGAGCCTGGTGGGCTGCAGTCCATGGGGTCGCACAGAGTTGGACACGATTGAAGTGACTTAGCACAGCAAACCACACAGGTCATAGAATTGTTCCTTTACCTTGATTCCTTTCTGGAACTCTATCATAAGGAAATATGGAAAATGTGATATGCACAAATATGCTCATAAATTGTTCATTACATGATAAAATATAATACAGCCACATGCCATACAAAAAGATATGGGTAAAAATAATTATACATGGATATAAGGCAGCTATTAAAATTTATAACCTGGAAGACTTTGTATAATAGCAACTATATAAAGAAAGTAGGCATGCATATGTAAATTTGAAAGACTGAATAGCAGTATACTGACATACTAATAGTGGTTGTATTGTGTTTCTGTTTTTCTTCACTTTCCTAAGTGGTTTTATTTCTGAAAGCAGAAGATGTTTGGACCTGCTAATATAACCCTTGGCTGCAAATAACAGTAATCTGACTCTAGAAGCCTAAATTAATTGTAATTTAAATTTGCCACTTAACGGGAAGTCCAGCAATTCTAGGCCATGGTTCCATGACTTAATATCATCAGGGCCAGGGATTCTGTTGGCATTTATCATTTGTTTACTGGATGATTACTGAAGTTCTTATCCTCTAGTCTACATTCAAGGCAGGAAGAATGCAAAAGGGAGAAGATACAAGTCAGCTACATCGATCTCTTTTTTAGCTCAAGATAAAGAAAACCCCTAGTTTAAGTCTCTGATTGAGGATACAGCGCAGATGGTCATCCCTACGTGGAGGCTGGGAAAGAGTGGTCCCAGGATGAAGACTTCCGTGGGCCTCATCTCTAGAGGAAGTCCCAGCTTTCTGTGTGTCTCTGTCTTGGCCACCTTGCCTTCTACAGAACACTACTTTTGTTTTTCCACCCTACCTCACCTTCCGCCTCAGTCTGTAAGACTAACACAAAGAAAATGGAAGAGCTGGAAAAGGAAAGGAGTTTGAGCCTCTATCCTTTATCCAAAAAACTTGTTGTTTGATCACCAAGTCCTGTCTGACTCCTTGTGACCCCATGCCCTGCAGCACGCCAGGCTTCCCTGTCCTTCACTGTCTCCTGGAGTTTGCTCAGATTCATGTCCATTGAGTTGGTGATGCCATCCAACCATCTCATCCTCTGCTACCATCTTCTCCTTTGCCTTCAATCTTTCCCAGCATTAGGGTCTTTTCCAATGAGTCATTTCTTCGCATCAGGTGGCCGAAGTATTGGATTTTCAGCTTCAGCATCAGGCCTCCCAGTGAATATTCAGGGTTGATTTCCTTTATGATTGACTGGTTTGATCTCCTTGATGTCTAAGGGACTCTCAAGAGTCTTCTCCAGCATACTTGACTCTGCTTAAAACACACAGATTCCCTGAGAATGTTTTAGCAATAAATACATCTGATCTGTGTCTCAATTCCTATGCAGCTCCTATGTTGAGTTTCTCTAGTCACGCATATCAAGTAGTCTTGAAATCTTTGCCCCTGAGAAGGCTGGATGTTTATGACTCATTTAGTATCTCAGCATTATCGTCACAAAGAGTTAACTAGTACAACCCCCACTATAATTAGATAACATCTTTGGTTTAGGGATAAAGTTTTTTAAGTCTGCATATGTTTTTTGTGTAGGGTGTTGCTTTCCAGTAGCTGTCATTTGATTTCTGATGGAAGTTTTACATAGTTCTTTTGATGATGAAAAAGGAAAAATGAAAATGGGAAGGAAACCATAAATTAGACCTCTAAAATATATCTGAAATCGGTTGCTTTCTTATTCATCACTGGCCCCAGGTTGGCTTACATCATTGTTGGCTTACACCATGTCAATAATATTTCTTCTCCCTTTCACTCCTATTTCCTTTAATCAATTCTCTACAGATTAAACAGAAATATATATATATATATATATTTTAAAAAATGTCAATCACTGCTTCAACAGACCAAAATTTAAAATGCCAATTAATTAAAAGCACCTCTTAGCAGTTATAATGAAAATGGGGCCCTTACTCATGATTCTCAGGTGTTTATTCAGCCTGGAGTTGGTCGTCCCTCACTATCCTTGGGGAATTGTCTCTAGAACACCCTCCTCTGTACCAAAATCCCTGGATGCTTGAGTCCTTAATATAAAATAGCATGGTGGGGATTCGTGTCTGCTTGCTTGTGTCTGACTCTTTGTGATCCCATGGATTGTGGCCCACCTGGCTGCTCTCTCATTGGGAAATCAATGGGATTTTTCTGGCAAGAATACTGGAGTGGGGTGCCATTTACTCCTCCAGGGGATCTTCCCAACCCAGGGATCAAATCCATGTCTCCTGTATCGCAGGCAGATTCTTTGCCACTGAGCCACCTGGGAGCCCCATAAAATAGCATCATATTTGCCTAACCTATGCAACATCCTTCCATATACTTTAAATCATTGCTAGATAATCTATAACATAATGTAATATAAATGCTATATTTCCATTCAATTCAGTCACTCAGTTGTGTCCAATTCTTTCTGACCCCATGAACAGCAGCACACCAGGCTTCCCCGTCCATCACCAACTCCTGGAGCTTGCCCAAACTCATGTCCATCAAGATGGTGATGCCATCCAACCATCTCATCATCTGTCATCCCCTTCTCCTCCTACCTTCAATGTTTCCCAGGATCAGGGTCTTTTCTAATGAGTCAGTTCTTCACATCAGGTGGCCAAAGTATTTCACTCAAGTGTTTCAAAGTCCTTCCAATGACAATTCAGGACTGATTTCCTTTAGGTTTGACTGTTTTGATTGCCTTGAAGTCCAAGGGATTCTCAAGAGTCTTCTCCAACATCATAGTTCAAAAGCATCAGTTCTTCGGCACTCAGCTGTCTTTATGGTCCAAATCTCACATTCATACATCAGTTCAGTCTCTTAGTCATGTCTGACTCTTTGTGACCCTGTGGACTGAAGCACACCAGACTTCTCTGCCCATCACCAACTCCTGGAGCTTGCCCAAACTCATGTGCATCAAGTCAGTGATGCCATCCAACCATCTCATCCTTTGTCATCCCCCTCTTCTCCCACCTTCAGTCTTTCCCAGGATCAGGGTCTTTTCCAATGAGTCAGTTCTTCACATCAGGTGGCCAAAGTATTGGAGTTTCAACTTCAGCATCAGTCCTTCTGATAAATATTCAGGACTAATTTCCTTTAGGATTGATTGGTTGGATCTCCTTGCAGGCCAAAGGACTCTCAAGAATCTTCTCCAACACCATAGTTCAAATCCATCAATCCTTTGGCCCTCAGCTTTCTTTATGGTCCAACTTTCATATCCATCCATGACTACTGGAAAACCATAGCTTTGACTAGATGGACCTTTGTTGGCAAAGTAATGTCTCTGCTTTTAATATAATGTCTAGGTTGGTCATAACTTTTCTTCCAAGGTGCAAGCATCTTTTAATTTCATGGCTACAGTCACCATCTACAGTGATTTTGGAGCCCCCAAAAATAAAGTTTCTCACTGTTTCCATTGATTCCTCATGTATTTACTATGAAGTAATGGGACCGGATGCCAGGTTCTTAGTTTTTTCAATGTTGAGTTTTAAACCAACTTTTCACTCTTCTCTTTCACTTTAATCAAGAGG
Organism: Bos javanicus; assembly: GCF_032452875.1. Taxonomy (NCBI): domain Eukaryota; kingdom Metazoa; phylum Chordata; class Mammalia; order Artiodactyla; family Bovidae; genus Bos; species Bos javanicus. Next base: position 72,039,702 of record NC_083882.1, on the reverse strand, counting down.
CTCTTTAGTTTCTCTTTGCTTTCTGCCATAAGAGTGGTGTTATCTGCATATGTGAGGTTATTGATATTTCTCCTAGCAATCTTGATTCCAGCTTGTGCTTCATCCAGCCTAGCATTTCACATAATATACTCTGCATATAAGTTAAATAAGTGGGGTAACAATATACAGCCTTGACAAATTCCTTTCCCAATTTGTAAATACTATATCAAGGCTATGAGAATAGTTGCTGAAAGTGAAAGTGAAGTCACTCAGTCGTGTCCAACTCTTTGCGACCCCATGAACTGTTGCCTACCAGGCTCCTCCGTCCATGGGATTTTCCAGGCAGAGAACTGGAGTTAGGTGCCATTTCCTTCGACCCAGGGATCAAACCTGGGTCTCCCGCTTTGTAGGCAGATGCTTTTACCATCTGAGCCACCAGGGAAGTCATGTACTTATGAATTTGTAAAAAGTATTATTGTTCCATGGTAGGATGAATTTACAGATATGGAATCCCTGGTTAGGGAGACTGATGGTATACAGTTGACTCTCGAACAACATGGTGGTTAGAGGCACCAACCCTTGCAGAGTTGAGAAGCCACGTATAATTTTATAGTTGGCCCTCTGTATCCATTGTTTCAACCAACTATGGATGGATGTACAATCCATAGTACTACTGGGTAGTACATAGTCAAAAAATTCTATAAAGTGATCTACCCAGTTCAAACCCTATAGTTCAAATGTCAAGTGTATATCAAATTAAGGAATGATTAAATAATGGGTAAAAGTAGTTCTGCTGGCTAGGAAGAGTGTAAAAGGTTAGTGCTAAGGCTGGAAAAATTGAGTCTGGAGGAGGGCATGGCAGTCCATTCCAATATTCTTGCCTGGAGAACCCCCATGGACAGAGGAGCCTGGCAGGCTCTAGTCCGTAGAGTCACGGAGAGTTGGACATGACTGAAGCAACACACACATACACAGAAGGCTGGAAAAATTGAGTCAGAGCCAGAAATTAAAAAGCCTTGAGTGGTATGTTACTTGACTTGAAATCTACTTGTTTTTCTCCACTTCATCTCTTGCCATTCTTTCTTTCCTCACAGAGCTCTAGCCTTGCTGGTATTCTGAGAGCCCCTACAGGCATTTACCGTGGTACTCTTTTCATTGTTTCTTTGCCAATGTTAGATCTCAATTTAGCACCTTCTGGGACAAGCTTTCCCCATCTAGTTAATTAAGCTAGGACTCTCCATACAGCATTCTGACTGATCTTCCATCTCAGCTCTTTGTTATTTTTGAGAACTCGTATTACTTTATGTATCCCTCAGTTGTCCTGCGTTTGCTCTGTCTGTACCATTAGGGTGCAAGATCTGTGAGATCAGGAACCTTCTTCACTATGTGTCTTATCAGGTTGAAATACAATTGATTTACTATAAATATCCATTTAATCATTTAAATGAATTATGGTGGTCTAGACACCAAATAATAAAATGAATCTAAGCAGCAGGTCGGAGAAGGCAATGGCACCCCACTCCAGTACTCTTGCCTGGAAAATCCCATGGATGGAGGGGCCTGGTAGGCTGCAGTCCATGGGGTCGAGAACAGTTGGACACGACTGAGCGACTTCCCTTTCACTTTTCAGTTTCATGCATTGGAGAAGGAAATGGCAACCCACTCCAGTGTTCTTGCCTGGAGAATCCCAGGGATGGGGGAGCCTGGTGGGCTGCCGTCTATGGGGTCGCATAGAGTCAGACATGAATGAAGCGACTGAGCAGCAGCAGCAGCAGCAGCAGCAGCAGCAAGCAGCAGGTACAATGCATGCTAATGTTATTTGCTTGAAAATTGTTGCTCTCTTTCTTTTTTTATATAGTTCCCCTACTTTGTTTCATAGGGCTGTGAACTCCTCTAAGGCAGGTATCATATTATGCTGATCTTTCATCCCCATGTCTTATATATTCTCTGGCACAAAGAAGTCAGGGGATTTTGTTTAAAAAAAGGAAGAAGACTAAATGATGGAATGAATGAAAAGACTCTTATAAACAAATAAATAGACATTTGACAAGGGCAAAAGACATTTTACAGGAATAAGGGTTAGAATTGTCAACAAAGTTCTAGACATGAATTCATAAAAGGCTTGCAGGATCTATGAGGATATGAATTGTATCCACCTTTGTTCCCCTTGGGGGCTTCCCTAGTGGCTCAGATGGTAAAGCATCTGTCTGCAATGCAGGAGACCCAGGTTCGATCCCTGGGTTGGGAAGATCCCCTGGAGAAGGAAATGGCAGCCCACTCCAGTGTTCTTGCCTGGAAAATCCCATGGACCATGGAGCCTGGTAGGCTACCTAGTCCATGGGGTTGCAAAGAGTTGAACATGACTGAGCGACTTCACTTTTCACTTTTCTCCCCTTGAATTCCTATTGAATCCCTGGTACAAAGGGCAGTTCCTGGAACACGTGTGTGTATATGAGAGAGAGAGACAAACATGGAAAGAAGCTGAGTGTGTGGTTGGAAAGAAAGACAGTGAAAGTTTGGGGATTATGTGGAAAAGGTAAATTATAGTTCAAAGGGCCTAGACTGAACAACTGATTAGTTTGAGACTTGTCTTGTCAGCAGTGGGTGGCCTTTGAACATTTTTATTATACTGGCAGAGATGAGATAACTCAGGATGCTGGAGTAGTGTTGGGGGCAAAAATTTGTATCAAGTCTCATAAGATCCAATCTCTAATAATGTCCATTTCTGGAAGCTCAGCTAGTGCTTACAGCTTGTCCTCTTGCATTTTGGAATAGTATTTTTTCTATTAAAAATTGGAAAGAATTGAGTATCTTAGGTCAGTATAGACAGGCTAACTTTACATATGGCACGGTGCCTTTCATTTAGTCATGTATCAGATTTTGAGATTTATTGGATTATAAAACTAAAACCTGTTATAGAACAATTGGCCATGTTTCTTCTCCCTTTTTAAATGCCAGATATTGAAACTTTAATTTGAAGGTTAAAAGTAGTTTTAGGGACTCCTGAAGGATGAGTAGTTGTCCATTCAGCTCATGGGAAACACTGGCATAGGTCATTTGGAAATGGTCGATGGTCTGCAAGGAGAGATGGTATGGATAAGTGGAATTTAGAACCTGAATGTTGTTAGCTTTGCTTTTACAAGTAGGGGTTAGGGTTGTACAATATTCTCTATGGTGATTATGATCACTTAGAAGATTTCTGTACAATATCAGGCAATGGACTTATTTCTGTAAGAGATTCTCTGCTTTTTCTGGTCAAGTTCATAGAAATTACAACCACTTTGGGACTTGGACAAACAAGGATTTGTTGCTTCAAGCAGTTTCTCCAAGGGTGGGTCTACCTCTCTATAAATGAAACTGACCATACGGTATTGGAATTGGTTGTATAAGAAATCAAAAATAAGTGAGAATATGTGTATTCTTAGTCTGGGGGTGGGAATGACTGCTCAAAAAATGGGTAGTGTAACTTTCTTCTGTGTTACAGCCTTACCTTCAGGGGCAAATGCCAGGGTGTCTTAGGGAGGCAGGGATATCCAAGGATATTTTTGGACTTCTGCCTCTTAAGCCGGAGAAGGCAATGGCACCCCACTCCAGCACTCTTGCCTGGAAAATCCCATGGACGGAGGAGCCTGGTGGGCCACAGTCCACGGGGTTGCTAAGAGTCGGACAAGACTCAGCGACTTCACTTTCATGCATTGGAGAAGGAAATGGCAACCCACTCCAGTGTTCTTGCCTGAAGAATCCCAGGGACGGGGAGCCTCGTGGGCTGCTGTCCATGGGGTCGCACAGAGTTGGACATGACTGAAGCGACTTAGCAGCAGCAGCAGCAGCCTCTTAAGCATTAATTTTCTTCACTGGTTGTCCTTCATCTTGCTGGAAATCCCAGTTTTGTCCTGAATGCCTATCAAAATAACAGAAAAACCAAGGAGAATAAATTAATTCTGACAAATATTGGGACAAATAACATAGTTCTGCTGCTTTGGGATTCTTTTAGTGTGGACATGTCCACTTCACAGCTTCCCAGGTGGCACAATGGTAAAGAGTCTGCCTGCCAAAGCAGGTGATGCAGGAGACTGTGGGTTGGATCCCTGGATTGGGTAGATCCCCAGGAGGAGGGCAAGGAAAAAGGCCCCAGTAGTCTAGCCTAGAAAATTCCACGGACAGAGAAGCTTGAGGGCTACAATTCATGGGGTCACAATGAGTTGGACATGATTGAGCATGTACACACACATGTGCATGACCAATTTATAAAGTTGCCATGGGATGTGTCTATTTTCAAAAAGCAAGATATTACTGCATATTTAGAGAAAGAAGTTTTCTTAGGTCTTCTATCATTGGGAAACACTTCAAGCTATTTTTCTTTTACAAAGAGATATGAAATTAATATTTGAAGAAGTTAAAAAGGCTTGTATTAAACAACCATGTTTAATTTTATTTAATTCAGTGTTTTAAAAATCTATTTGACTATAGAACACTATTTTTATGAAACATCTGTTAACATTTAGCAAATTATTAGTGCTCTATGAAACCCATTTGGGAAATGATAGCCTACATAATAATTGTCTTATGAATGAAAATGTATTTATTGGCAAATACCCCTGTGACTCTCAGGTGAACATGTGAAGATAAAACATCTTACAGCATACATTTCTGAGGAGCATAAGGTATAGATACCTAGTCATTTAATTTGTTTGTATTTTTTACTTTTTATTTTATATTGGAGTATAGTTGATTAAAAATATTGTGATAGTTTCAGGTATACAGCAAAGTGATTCAGTTATACAAGCATCTGTTTTTTTTCAAATTAGCTTCCTATTTATATTGTTACCTAATATTGAGCAGAGTTCCCTGTTCCATACATTAGATCCTGTTGGTTGGTTATCCATCTTAAATATAGCAGTATATACATGTCAACCCCACATTCCCTAAATATCCCTTCCCTGGACCCTTCCCCCTTGGTAGTCATAAGTTTCTAAGTCTGTTTCTGTTTTATAAATAAGTTCATTTGTATCATTTATTTTTAAATTCTGTATATGATTAGTACCTTCTGATATTTCTCTTTCTCTGTGTGGCCTACTTCACTCAGTATGATAATCCCTAGGTCCATCCTTCTTGCTGCAAATGGCATTGTGTCCTTCCTTTTAACTGCCGAGTAATATTCCATTGTATATGTGTACCATATCTTCTTTATCCATTCCTCTGTTGATGGACATTTAGGTTCCTTCCATGTCTTGGCTGTCATAATACCAGTCATTTTAAACAATACATGTAGAGCAACTGGTTGAAGCTTGATTCTTAGTAGTACTTAGTAAATGTTAATCACTATTAAATCAGAAAATTCATATTGATAAATGGATATCTAATTATACTAGTATAGATGAACCAGTTCTCTTTTGCAATGAAATATAAAGTCTGCTAGAGTGTAATAACTGGTGTCAAAGTCTTGAGAGGGCAGTGATCCTGAATCTGTATCTATCAATTCTCTTTAATATATTACTAAACTTATCCATAGTAATGGTAGTATCTTTATAAAATATTACTGGAATCACCTTCTAATACATTCTAATATTAATGTTTCTTGCATGTACAACATACTGTATACAGTAATAGCCATTTAGAATTATAGCATTATCTTCAGTCCTTCAAAATAGGTAATACTTTTGGTGATTTTGAATGCAATAATGGGCATGATCGTTATCCTATCTAAGTGACAGTCCAGCAGCAGAGACCTTGTGGACTCTCTATTTCTGCCCAGTCTCTTGGATGTTGGCTGCCTCCCTAGAAGAAGGGGTCAGCTCTCTGTGGCAGAAGACCAAGAGGATCCACTGACATCGTAAATGCAGGATAACTTGGAACTGCATCCAGATACTGTTTCTTTCCCCAACACCTCAGCCTGAAAACAAAACAAAACAAAAAGCAGTCAAGAATAGAAAGTGTATTCTTAGCCGAGCCAGCATGCTATGAATGCAGTATTACCAGCTGCTCATGAAGCCGCAGCTGAGCGGATCTGCAGACTTCAAGTTGACCCACATCCTCCTCTTAATACTGATGGGAGAAAATCCCCACATACTTTCTAAGCAGGAAGTCTGACTTCCCCAAGATGTGTCCAAGACAAGGATGCTCTCCTTTCTAATCTCCAAAGAGTGGAAGCTCCTAGGACACAGATGGTAGGAGTATCCTTAGGCACATCAGAATAGTAATGTATTCTTCTGTTTGCAGCGACCACTTCCCTGTGCATTGTATCATCTGGGGCTGAGACTACTGGATGAAGATGATTTTGCAGATACAAAAGTCAGGCTCAGGGAAACCGAGTGACTTGACCAAAGTCTTGACCATGCATCGTCAAACTCAAAGTCTCAGATAAACAAATGAAAGGCAATGAAAATCTTTCAAACTATATCCTTTACAAAACATTTGGGCAGTCTATTCAACAGATTTCTAGGCCTATATTCCCTCACCCCCATCCTTACTAAAAATGGAGATTCTGCAGTTTTGGGCATAGGGTGTTATCAAATATGGAAACTTATAAAGTATCTTATGTCAATGCTTTTTAAATTTTAATATGTTTACAAATAACTGAAGGATCTGGAGAGGGGCCTCAGTTCAGTTCAGTTCAGTTGCTCAGTTGTGTCCGACTCTTTGTGACCCCATGGACTGTAGCATGCCAGACTTCCTTATCCTTCACTGTCTCCCAGAGCTTGCTCAAACTCATGTTTATTGAGTCAGTGATGCCATCCAACCATCTCATCCTCTGTTGTCCCTTTCTCCTATTGCCTACAATTTTTCCCAACATCAGGGTCTTTTAAAGTGAGTCAATTCTTCTCATCAGGTGTCCAAAATATTGGAGCTTCAGCATCAGTCCTTCCAATGAATATTCAGGACTGATATCCTTTAGGATTGGCCTGAGAGTATGCATATCTAGGAAGATCCCAGGAGATGGTGGCCAATCCTGCAGAGCTATGGACTATTTATTATTCCAGTAACTTGGCACCAGCTGTTTCTGGTGGGAATGGACCTGGATCCACACGTGCAGAAAAATTATGTCAAAGATTTCTCTACCTCCCAATTACTTAGTAAGTTCAGTCATTGAACCAACACTTGAATCTGGCAAGCTTTTGAGGCCAGGAAGGATATTAGAAATGTAGAATTATCAGTAATTAGAGGCAACATTCAGAAAAGAAAATAATAGCTACTTAGAAGGAAACCTGATTTAGAACATACATTAGTTTTCTTCTCTCAGGATCGCTGGGTTTGGTTTAAACTGTCATAAAGATTACATAGAAATCATGAGTGGCAGGCATGACTAGAATTATCGAGGGAAAGAGAAATGAAATGCTAGATGCAGTGGAATTGATGTGGTTGTTCTTTTTAAAACAAGCAAAAAATGCATACTGTGGATGAGCAGGAAAAACAAGACTATAGGTTTCACAATAAGAATTTCATGAACTTTCAAGTTCTAGTGTCTTCTGGAAGTTTACATTATTTTCCCCTTCTGAGATGTTGGGCTGTCGGCTGGGGACATAGGAATGTTTTATGGGGGCATTGAGAGGACATCATGTAATGTCCTGTGAAATCCCTCTTCATCCTTACACACTGCCCATCCTCTCTATGCATCTCTTAGAGCAATTGAAGTATATACATGTTATTCCGCCGTTGTTACTGATTTACAATCTCAAGGAGTTTCAGGTAGAGGTAGACAACTTTCCATGGGTTAGAACATAGTCTGGGTAATGCTTATAAAGATAGTCTGACTTGATCATAATGTTTCCCTCTCTTGTGCCATTGAAATAAAATAAGGCCAGGCTTGGTTTTTATGTCATTACAGTGGGTTTAGATTTTGATGAAGTGAAAGGGTTGAGTTTTAGAACTCTTCCAGAGAGCATGGATCATGAGGATGGTACTATAGGGAAGCTTCATGTGTGTGTGAGCATGTTAAATTGCCTTTAATTCATTTTCACACTACCTCTTTACATAATTTTTATTTACTTTTTCTCTAATTCTCCTACTTTCAAAATTATAAAATAAACTCTAAATCACTTGGTTTTCTAAAAGGCTGATACCTACAACATTCTTTCAGTTATTAAAATCAGGTCATTTCTGGTGTTGTTGTAGTCTGATGACAACAGTGTCCCTATGCCTTCAGGAAAACATTAGTTTAATTCTTCTCTCTTATTAGACTTGTCAACTTCTATTCTTGCTCATTCCTAGACGTTGACCAACTGATTCACACTAAAGTGTAAATGACTGATACAGACCATTATACCTCCTCACTCAGGGAAACTTGGATTTTGATATAGAAATAAAACCTTATAATCATGTTTTCACTGCCTAATAAAGCATTTCTGATGTGATAAAATTGGCGAAGTAGGTGGCCCCTTTTTGAATAAAGCAAGAATCCTGAAATCTTACTGTAGATTGTAGTTTAGTTAATTCACTTTGGTTTTTGTTTTGATTTTGGACTTATTATTTACTATCTCCTTTATTTTCATCTCGAAATTTTCCAGATCCCCAAATATAGCAAGTTTTACACATTTATGCATAATGTACCAGCTTAGCCTAAGTTTCCCCACTGGTTACCACCCTTTCTGGCACAGAATCAATGACCCCTTTGGGGAAAAGAGTCCATTTTTTGCATTTTTCTTCCAGGTTTCATACTCCTGGATCCAACCACTAGATGTCTCTGTAATTACAGGCTGGACCAAATCAGAGAGCATGGCCTACCACAGAAGCAAATGTGGGCCTTAGAAAGACTGATCCCCAAATTCTAAATACCTGTTTCCACTAAAGTAAAATGGTCTTAAATACACATAAGGTGGCACCGCTAAAGACTGAGTTACTTGGTTCCCTTTTTCGTGACTTAATAGGAACAGAACTAGGTCCATCAATTCTCAAGAGCAACTAATAGGTAAGTAGTAAAACCCTGTGTTTCAGGTAGGGGTGTGTGTGAGTGTGTGTGTGTGTGTGAGTGTGTGTGTGTGAGTATTCCTGTGCCCCTTCATACATGCACTCTCAGAAACCATGCTTTTTGCAGGTTGGTGGAGAGACAAACAAATTTAGTCTTACAGCCATATGTTTGTATAAGAACATTTGCATTACCAGTCTAACTTTCAAAATGAAGTGGGTGATGACGAGTATGTCCTGAGATCTCTAATAAAGCTGCTCATAAAATTACAAATTTGTTGAGGACCGGTTAGGCTCAGAAAGAAATCCCTTCCTTCCTTCCTCCCTCCCTCCCTCCCTCCCTCTCTCCCTCTCCCCGTCCCTCCTTTCCTTCCTTTGTATTCCTGCCTTTCTTTCTTCCTTCCCTCCATCTCTCCTTCCTTCTTTCTCTCTCCATAATTTTCTTTCAAAATTAAGTTTATCTTAGGAAGTATCCAAGTTTGTGAGTATACTGAGACTTTTTCCATCATACATTATGTTGGAAGTTGTAAGGAACATGAGAGTGTATCCTGGTCATTTTTTAAAATCCTAATGCTTAAATAGTACCTCAAATAGTAAGTAGATCCCCAGTAAATGTTGCTGAATGGTGAATGGATGAAGAAGGTCATCTATTTAGGTGGTAGAAATGAGCAAATTCAGGTTAGCTATATAAATGAGATGAATAAGTAGTTAAATAGACAATAGTGTATAAGTATATATAAATAAATATTTTTAATCTTTTAAAAAAGAAAGTATTTTGTTTTAAGATTATTGATTGGGTTTCCCTGGTGGTCTAGTGGGTAAGACTCCATGCTTCCAATGCAGTGACGCAGGCTCAATCCCCGTTTTGGCAACTAGGATCTTGCATGCCTCATAGCATGGCCAGGAAGTAAACAAACAAAATAAAACAACACCAAAACAAAGTTTATGAAGTCATTTAAACTTATCTGATAATACATGCTTCTATCCACGGAAAGATGGGCCACAAAAATTTAGTAAAGTTGAAAAAATGTTATATATGAATCTACCTATCAGAGTGTGTTCCTCATGTAGATTCTGCGTATCGTTTCTGTAGTATAGGGGGAAAAAAAGTAAGGTGGGAACACGTAGAATGTAAATGCCCTTAATAACCTTCTCTCAAGAGTAAATTGCAGCCAAAGATGGAGAAGCTCTATACAGTCAGCAAAAACAAGATGGGGAGCTGACTGTGGCTCAGATCATGAGCTCTTTATTGCCAAATTCAGACTAAAACTGAAGAAAGTAGAGAAAACCACTAGACCATTCACGTATGACCTAAATCAAATCCCTTATGATTATACAGTAGAAGTAAGAAATAGAATTAAGGGACTAGATCTGATAGATAGAGTGTCTGATGAACTGTGGGCTGAGGTTCGTGACATTGTACAGGAGACAGGAATCAAGATCATCACCATGGAAAAGAAATGCAAAAAAGCAAAATGGCTGTCCGGGGAGGCCTTACAAATAGCTGTGAAAAGAAGAGAAGTGAAAAGCAAAGGAGAAAAGGAAAGATATAAACATCTGAATGAAGAGTACCAAAGAATAGCAAGAAGAGATAAGAAAGCCTTCCTCAGTGATCAATGCAAAGAAGTAGAGGAAAACAACAGAATCGGAATGACTAGAGATCTTTTCAAGAAAATTAGAGATACCAAGGGAACATGTCATGCAAAGATGGGCTCGATAAAGGACAGAAATGATATGGACCTAACAGAAGCAGAAGATATTATTAAGAAGAGGTGGCAAGAATACACAGAAGAACTGTACAAAAAAGATCTTCACGACCCAGATAATCACGATGGTGTGATCACTCACCTAGAGCCAGACATCCTGGAATGTGAAGTCAAATGGGCCTTAGAAAGCATCACTATGAACAAAGCTAGTGGAGGTGATGGAATTCCAGTTGAGCTATTTCAAATCCTGAAAGATGATGCTGTGAAAGTGCTGCACTCAATATGCCAGCACATGTGGAAAACTCAGCAGTGGGCACAGGACTGGAAAAGGTCAGTTTTCATTCCAATCCCAAAGGAAGGCAATGCCAAAGAATGCTCAAACTACTGCACAATTGCACTCATCTCACATGCTAGTAAAGTAATGCTCAAAATTCTCCAAGCCAGGCTTCAGCAATATGTGAACCATAAACTTCCTGATGTTCAAGCTGGTTTTAGACAAGGCAGAGGAACCAGAGATCAAATTGCCAACATCCGCTGGACCATGGAAAAAGCAAGAGAGTTCCAGAAAAACATCTATTTCTGCTTTCTTGACTATGCCAAAGCCTTTGACTATGTGGATCACAATAAACTGTGGAAAATTCTGAAAGAGATGGGAATACCAGATCACCTGATCTGCCTCTTGAGAAGCCTCTATGCCCATCAGGAAGCAACAGTTAGAACTGGACATGGAACAACAGACTGGTTCCAAATAGGAAAGGGAGTACGTCAAGGCTGTATATTGTCACCCTGTTTATTTAACTTCTATGCAGAGTACATCATGAGAAATGCTGGACTGGAAGAAGCACAAGCTGGAATCAAGATTGCTGGGAGAAATATCAACAACGTCAGATATGCAGATGACACCACCCTTATGGCAGAAAGTGAAGAGAAACTAAAAAGCCTCTTGATGAAAGTAAAAGAGGAGAGTGAAAAATTTGGCTTAACGGTCAACATTCAGAAAATGAATATCATGGCATCTGGTCCCATCACTTCATGGCAAATAGATGGGAAAACAGCGGAAACAGTGGCTGACTATTTGTGGGGGCTCTAAAATCACTGCAGATGGTGATTGCAGCCATGAAATTAAGATGCTTACTCCTTGGAAGGAAAGTTATGACCAACCTAGACAGCATATTGAAAAGCAGAGACATTACTTTGCCAACAAAGATCTGTCTAGTCAAGGCTATGGTTTTTCCAGTGGTCATGTATGGATGTGTGAGTTGGACTGTGAAGAAAGCTGAGTGCCGAAGAATTGATGCTTTTGAACTGGGGTGTTGGAGAAGACTCTTGAGAGTACTTTGGACTGCTTTTGAACTGGGGTGTTGGAAAAGACTCTTGAGAGTCCCTTGGACTGCAAGGAGATCCAACCAGTCCATTCTAAAGAGATCAGCCCTGGGTTTTCTTTGGAAGGAATGATGCTAAAGCTGAAACTCCAGTACTTTGGCCACCTCATGCAAAGAGTTGACTCTTTGGAAAAGACTCTGATGCTGGGAGGGATTGGGGGCAGGAGGAGAAGGAGACGACAGAGGATGAGATGGCTGGATGGCATCACCTACTTGATGGACGTGAGTTTGAGTGAACTCCGGGAGTTGGTGATGGACAGGGAGGCCTGGCGTGCTGCGATTCATGGGGTCGCAAAGAGTCAGAGACGACTGAGTGACTGAACTGAACTGAAGAGTAAATTTATGTACAAATGTAGGGGCACTCAAAAGTGTTTGAAAACAATGTCTTTTTGTATTGGGATAACACATCTCCATTATATAATAATCATACCCTTTCTCATTATTTATGAGCAGGTTCTTTTATCTAAAAGAACATAAAAAAGTTGAACCTTGTTCCTGTCTGGCGTAAATGATTACAGATTCCACATGAAGAGAAGGGGATCAAACATCTGTTTGCATGCAGAGCCTTTTATATTGGTGATTCCCCGTGTATTTGGTCAGTAGCTCATATGTCACCATGATCTCCTTTGAATCTCTGAAATACACCATTTCCTGAAGGCAAGTACAATAGTCGTCTAGGACCTGGCACGCAGCAGTCTGAGTTCATTCTTTAGCTATCTGAAAGTGACCAAAATTTGTTAAAAACTCTGTGACTTACTTCCCTTCCTAGTTTAAAGGAAGAAACAAAGGAGTGTGGTGTTTTTACTTCCGGAGGGTATAACAATGACTGTGAGAGCTAACAATTACCAGTCATTTACTATGAGTTGTAAATCACACAGTAATACATTTTTTGAAAAATAGCATTATTGAGTGCCTTTTATGTACCAGCTGTTGCTGGTCTTTGAGGTTTGCAATCATTATGTCATTCATCTTCAAAACCAACCCCACTACTGCTATCGGACTCTGAGGCACATAAAGGTGTAGGGACTTATTAGTACATGTCAAAATTGGACTTCCATTCAGACAGTTTAATTCTGCAGGCTGTTTGGTGTGCCCTATGCAACAATTGCTTCCTGATATCCAGTCTAACTGTTGTACTGTTTATTACTGCAGCGGTTACTTTAACAGGTAGGATTGATCCTCTCCAACTGCCTATTATACACATCACTGTCTGCCCAACTTAGCCAGAATGCCATTGCCTTACTTTGAGGGCATTCCTCTCTTCTCTTCTCACCTCACCAGGGCCTTATTCACTTTAAAGATCAGTTGGATTACAAATACCAGGCAGATGTGGAATAATAGTCTTCTCCATACACCATTGTGATTTCTTTGCCCTTCTGCACAGGGTATCTTTCATTAGTTCAGTTCAGTCACTCAGTTGTGTCTGACTTTTGTGACCCCGTAAATTGCAGCATGCCAGGCCTCCCTTTCCATCACCAACTCCCGGAATTTACTCAAACTCATGTCCATTAAGTCAGTGATGCCATAAGCAGAACCATTCTGGCCATATTCTTGCTGTATCCCTGGGACCAAAAGTGAGGCCCCAAGCTTGGGCACCAAGGTAACAGGTCACATGGTCAGCATTCATTTAGCCGTTGATCCCATAAAGTAAGAGCAGGTCCCAGGGGTTTCTAGATGCAACCACAAGTTGTGGTGATACCAGTTTTCTTCACCAAACCTACTGCATTCCCAACTTCTTCCTCTGTGATGGCACGGGTCTCTCTGACACATTTCTTCTCTTGCTTCTGAAATTTGGTCACAACTATGCAGTCCTATCAACTGTTAGTGATTTAACCTGTCCTACCACAGGACACGTCAGATTTCAGTCCCAGTCATCGAAGGAGATTCCTTATACCTTTTTACAGATGGTTCACCTTCTCTCTAGATGCTTTTATATTAATACCAAGGATAGAAGTGGCCTTTCGCTAAGTAATGTACATCTTGACTTGGAAGCCTTTGGGGGACTATTTAATTATATCTGCCTCCTCAGCTAGCCTACAAGCTACTAATCTCAGTGGCCATCATTATCTGATATAAAATAGGTAACTGAATATTTGTGGAAGGAGAGGAAAAGAAGAGATGAAGGGAAAGGAAAAGAACTCACACTTACATTGCTCCTGAAAGTGAAAGTGTGAGTCACTCACTCGTGTCCGACTCTTTGTGACCTTATGGACTGTAGCCCGCCAGGCTTCCCTGTCCATAGAATTCTCCAAGTGAGAATAGTGGAGCGTGATGCCATTCCCCTTCTCCAGGAGATCTTCCCAAGCCAGGGATCAGACCTGGGTCTCCTGCGTTGCAGGCAGATTCTTAACTGTCAGAGTCACCTGGGAAGCCCTCCATTGCTCCTGAATAAGCTCTATTAAGAATAACTGGGGCTTCAACAGGTGGCTCAGTGGTAAAGAATCTGCCTTCCAATGCAAGAGACACAGGAAAGATGAGTTGGATTCTGCAGTCAGGAAGATCCCTGGGAGGAGAAAATGGCAATCCACTCCAGTATTCTTGCCTGGGAAATCCCATGGACAGAGGAGCCTGGTGGAGTGTAGTCCATGGGGTCGCAAAGAGTTGGACACAACCGAGCGACTAAGCACGCATACGTAGGGTGCATGTTACAGTCTTTTCCAGGAGAGAATGTAATTAGCAAGGGTGACAACTCCCGCGAGTACCTCTCCTAACCCTCTTGCAGTGCTGATGAAGAGAAGGCACGTCTATGGGAGAGTGATCCAAAGTGACGCTTGTTCTAATAATGATAATGTTAATAACAATAACAACAACTTCACTAGGCATTTATTTCTTTATTTTTAGGCAGAACTCAAATGCAGCAAATAGTACCAACATCTACTCAGTTGTTCAAATGAGAGTGTGAGAATTAACCTTAATCTCTCTTTTCCTCACCTCCTGCAGTCCAAACTATTAGCTAGTTCTCAGAGCAGAAATGCAAAGTAGAACATGCTTAAATGTTTTCTGATGGCTTCTGCCAGACTTGCAGTTAAAACCGAACTCCTGACAACTGCCGAGAAAGCCCTCAGTAGTCGGTTTCATGGCCACCCTTCTGTTCTCCTTTTTCACTGAGTTCTTCCATTTTCACTTGCTCCTACCTCACTGGGCTTCCGGCTGTTCCGAAATCATGTCCATGTTGTCATTGCCTTGGATCTTTGTGCTAGCCGTTGTCCTTCCTGTCCCTCAGCTCTCAGCTTAAAAGTCTCCCCTTCAGGGAACCCTGATTCAGCTTTCTGATCAACATGAGCAAACTAGCCACGGTCTATCACATAATTCTAATTCTACCTACAGCATATATCACTGTTGGATATTTCTCCTCATTATGTATTTGTTGACTTGATTATTGTTAATCTGGTGATGATAGAATCTAATTTCCGTAAAAGAAGGAATCCCATATCTTTGATTCCTCGCTGTGTCCCCCTGTTCTAAAAAAGGGTCAGGAAAAGCATAGATATTCAAAAGGCAAGCCACCAACAGCAAAAAGTAAAAGAAAATCTCATCTCTTTGAGCAAATTAATGGACTTCGGAAATTCTGAGAGACCTCCTGCTGCCGAAACTGCAAACAGAAGTCCCAGTTTCAGAAGGAGGTTATAGACATAGGCGATAGTTTTCAAGGAGATCCACCATCAATTCTTTCCCTTCCTGGGACTTCCCTGGTGGTCCAGTGGTTAGAACTCCATGCTCCCAATGCAGATGGCGTGGGTTCCATCCTCTGTCAGGAACTAAGATCCCACATGCCATGCACCACCCCCCTCCAAATCCATCCCTTCCTATAAGCTATACCACTTTCAATCAAAAGATAAAATCTGTTTCCCTTTTTCCTTCAGTTCTTCCTGGCCCTACAGATTCTTTTGACCAGACAAATGCAATAGAGTGATATTTGGGACTTTCAAGCTCAGTCGTAAGACTGGGAGCTTCTGCTTCTCTCTTGGGTTATATGGTCAGTGGCTGCACACCCAGTGGAGGGAGGTCCAGGCAGGTGACAGGCCCTCCTGGAAGTTCCAGCCCCAGGGACACTCCCAGCTGCCTCTAGTGGCGGGAGTAAATGCAGTCAACATTGTCATTGTTGGTTCATCACTAAGTCACGTCCATTTCTCTGAGAACCCTTGGACTGTTGCCTCCCAGCCTCTTATGTCATGGGATTCTCCAGGCAAGGATACTGGAGTGGGTAGCCATTTCCCTCCCCAGGGGATGCTCCTGACCCAGGCCTCAAACCTGCGTCTTCTGCATTGCAGGTGAATTCTTTACCAACGAGGCACTTGTGAAGCCCCAAATCAAGATAAAGTGAAGCAAAGAACATCCAGGATAAGCTCTGCCAGAATTCCTGGCCCAGAAAACCCTGGGGAATTACTGTTGTTTTAAACCACTTCATTTCTGTGTCTTTTGTTATGTAACAATAGATAGTTGAACCTTATAGCCAATATAAAAACATAAAGCAGAAAAGGTTAGGACCACTGCAGCAAGTCTGCTTTTTTGAGAGGAATATAACTCTTGCCTAGTCACGCTGTCTTTGCAAACACAGTGGGTCTGCACAGGCAGCCAAAGGAAACACAATCATGGGCCATCCATCACTGTCAGTTCGTTGCCCAAAATAAGATGACCCTTTGTGCAGTGATGTTTAGGCATAGTGCTGAGCTGACAGAATGAATTCCAGGTGTGGGCAATGTCTGCCCCACAAAACAGCAAACAGGTATTGGCTTCAGTGTTCAGTTTGAGTTCAGGATGCACCCTGAGAAGTCACCAGGACATGAGACATCAGAAGCTGTATTTTATGTCAGGCACCCAAGAACAACAAGCAAAAAAAAGCAGTCACCATAATTAAGAACTGGGGATCAGAGAAGAAGCTAGGAGTGGGGTTCTGACTGCATTCTGCAGCACTTCTGTTTTCATTGAGTAATTCCTGTAACCGTCCTGAAGGAACTGGCTAGAGTTTGGCCCTTGTTATGCAAGGTACTAGGCTTCCCAGGTGGCTCAGTGGTAAAGAATCCACCTGCAATTCAGGAGACCTGTATTCCATCCCTGGGTCGAGAAGATCCCCTGGAGGAGGAAATGGCAACCCACTCCAGTATGCTTGCCTGGAAAAT
Source organism: Bos javanicus (assembly GCF_032452875.1). Lineage (NCBI taxonomy): Eukaryota > Metazoa > Chordata > Mammalia > Artiodactyla > Bovidae > Bos > Bos javanicus. The sequence continues at coordinate 72,022,614 of NC_083882.1, read as the reverse complement.
CCGAGGACGGAGAAGCCTGGAGGGCCACAGCCCATGGACGTGACTTAGTGACTAGACAATAACACAAGGTATACACTTCCTCCAAAGTGGCCCCAGTTTCCCAGATTATGGAACCACAAATATATCAGCTATAAATTCAAACAATCTTCAGTTTCAGAATAATATTTTCAATTGTGAAGCTTTTAAAAAATGTAATTTTCTGCTTTGAAGGCTTGAAAAGCTGGAGAATGGAAGGAAATTGGGCTCTCCCTAAAAGACAGTCTCTCCCTTACCCACCTCTCCATTCAGGGAACAGCTGCTTGAAATCCAGTTACCATTCTTTCCAGACTGACCTCGACATGAACACCTCACCCCTCCTGATAGCTCAGCACGCCCATTTATAAAACTGGAATCAAAAGTCCCTTCATCATAATGCTAGAATGTAAATTAAATAATTGGTGATTTGCTAAACACTTTGAAAATGAAAATGCTAAGTATTGTTATTATTTCAAGGGTAATTTACTTCTTCTGATTCATTTGTAATTATTTCATCAAAACACTGTTCAGTAAGAGCTGTTTGATGTGTAAAATGCCTTATGGGCCTTCCCTGTAAGACTTTTGTTATCAAAGTTAGATGGAGACCTTGTCAATTGGAACTCATGTACACCCAGAAGGTTTGCAATAGTATAGGTCTCAAGTCACCCTCTTGTGGGTCAGAGCCTATTGGAAAATGAACAAATCTCAGAGCAGTGATTCATCTCTGAATTTGTCTATAATGGCTTCTTATCAGATAATCAACTATGGACCAAAGCCAGGTCCAGGTAGCAACTGGGAACCTGATCAGATTTGGTTTTGGCCCTTTTCCCTGACATTTGCACCATTCTGAAAACTGTTGCTTCCTCAGTTTCAGATGCCAACTCAATCTTTCTGAAATTTACACATAGCTACAGGTAATATTGGAAGGTTGGTCTGATGCACTGACTCCCTTAATGCAATTAATTATGATGACCCCTGAATCCATTTTTCAAAATTTTAAAACTAGAGGGACTAAAATAGTTAATCCCTGGTAGTCGTGAGTCAACCTGAAACTGCCAACAGTAAGTGAGAAATATCCTTGAAATCTAGCCTTCTATTAACAACAACAACAAAAAAAAAATCATGGAAAATTTGATTTTTCTCTACATGGTCTTTTTCTTTATTTCAGTATAAAATTAATATCTAAAAGTATTTATTTTTCAGCTTACATAATTTCTTCTCATTATCACCCTCAATTACTGGCTTTAGAATATTTACTGTCTTTATAAACCTCAAGTATATTTCAGCAGTAATAATGTCCCAAATCTAAAACCCAAATTGATATCTTCTCTCAACTCCTCTGTTTGGTTTTACTTCTAAATTGGTACACGATCTTGGTAAGCAACCCTTACTCTAATCAAGCCACAAACTAATTAGGAGTCATCCCAAACCCTGTCTTTACCCTCATGCCAAATTTAGTTACTAAGTACCACTGAGCCACTGATGTATACTTTATTTTAAATCAGTCCTTTTTTTTTTTTAATTCTTATTGTCCTGTATTACTTAAGGTACCCTCAGTTGTAAGAGAAATTCAACCCCAAATACACTAAATATTACTGGAAACTTAGTGGTTCAAATAAATGAGAAACCTCAAAGTGGTAAAGGTTTCAATGGCAGTATATTAAAGTCGCTGTCATTCAGTCACTCAGTCGTGTCCGACTCTTTGCCACCCTGTGGACTGCAGCACGCCAGGCCTCCCTGTCCTTCACCATCTCCCGGAGCTTGCTCAAACTCGTGTCCATTGAGTCAGTGAAGCCATCCAACCATCTCATCCTGTCACCCCCTTCTACTCCTGCCTTCAACCTTTCCCAGCATCAGGGTCTTTTCTATTAAAGTAGCTTAATGATATTGTCAAAGCTAGTCTATACTTTCCCTTCCAAAAAAATTTTCTTCCCTCCAAAAAGACCTTCCAGCCAAGAACCTCTGTAGCCCAACTTGTACCACAGGAGTATTCCTAAACCAGTCACTGTGGTAGGGGGGGGATACCTACCTAAGGGGGATAAGATTTTCTTAAGTGACTCAGATTCTGCCTGGAACTGACATTGGCATCAATCAGATATGACTGGCTAAATATGGAGATGGCAGTCTCACTGTTCCCTACCTTTTTTTTTTAAGAAATAGGATTACTGTAAAGGGTGGGAGTGTCTGTTAGATAGAAAACTGTATGCTGACTCATAATCACTGCCTCAGTTTAAACATTTTTTACCTGCATGGAGTACTTAAGAGTTTTGGAAGTTATTTTGCTAACCAGTATCAGACAGAACTTTCTGCCTCTTGTTCTTGTCCAACCATCTATCTTCCATTCTGTCAACAGAATAATCTTTTCAAGACATCATTCTTTTTACATGATGTCTATGGTTAAAACTACTAGATGACATCCCATCATTCACAAAGAGTGACTTTTAAGATGTGCTCTATGTTTCAACCAGAAAACCCTGCTTTTATCTGTTCTGGTATTTCAGATATGACTTTGAGGGGAAAAGGTTAAGAATAAAGAAAAGTTGAAAAACCAGTGATCCACAGAATACAGTTCAAGTTCTTTAGCTTGAGCATCCATGATCTGGACTTAACTTAGTTCCCTATCACACCCTCTCCATAGTTACACACCAGGACTATCTAATTGGGCTTCCCTGGTGGCTCAGATGCTCAAGAATCTGCTTACTAGGCTGAAGACCTGGGTTCAATCCCTGTAATATTCTTGCCTAGAGAATTTCATGACAGAGGAGCCTGGTGGACTACAGTCCATGGGGACACAAAGAATCAGGCATGACGGAGTGACTAACACACACACATACACACACATACCAGTTCTTTACTTGTGAGTGAGTGAAAGTCGCTCAGTCACGTCTGACTCTTTGCGACCCCATGGACTATGCATGGAATTCTCTAGGCTAGAATACTGGAGTGGGTAGCCTTTTCCTTCTCCAGGGGATCTTCCCAACCCAGGGATTGAACCCAGGTTTCCCACATTGCAGGCAGATTCTTTACCAGCTGAGCCACGAGGTAAGCCTAAGAATACTGGAGTGGGTAGCCTATCCCTTCTCCAGTGGATCTTCCCGACCCAGGAATCAAACCAGGGTCTCCTGTATTGCAGGCAGATTCTTTACTAACTGAGCTACCAGGGACTTGGGAGTCTCCAAATAATCTTTTCTCTCTACCTAGACTTTCCTTTCCTTTCCTTTCCTTTCCTTTCCTCCACCAACCCTAGCTAGTCATGCTCTTTCTTTAAAATCCATCTCGGTCAGTACTACCTGAAGCCCAAACAGTGTTAGCCATTCTTGTTGGTTATCTGTATTGTTAGTAATATTTGCACCCCTAGTATTTAATATTGGGTTGGCCAAAAAGGTTCTTTCAAGTTTATCCATGACATCGAATGGAAAAACCTGAACAAACTTTTTGGCTGACCCAGTGTATCTCCTGGCATCCAAAAACTACTAAATCAAAATAAATATAAATGAATATAATTTCAGTGATGAAACTTCCCCCACAGTGCAGTGTAGCCAACACAGGCTCTTTAATTACTCACAGGCTTTCATTCCAGAGATATAGCTTGGTCAGTGGATCACCGCTGACAAATCATTTATTTTCTTTGAGTCTCAGTTGTTTTTTTCTGTTAATTTGTTTTGGAGTTTATTTTTTATTTGTATCAAAAAGGGGGAATATCTACTTGAGAAAGTTGGCATGAGTATAAATTAAAATAATAGCATGGATTTTTTTTTTTACATTGAATAGAATATTGGTTAAAATGAGTTATCTATGATCAACAGAAAGCAGAATAAAACTGCTTTCAAATAAAAAAAAATATGATATCATAATGAGATAGCCAAGGGTGGAGTGGTTCTAGGGCTGGTAATTCAGTGGAGATACAACATCATCCACGACTCACACCGTTGTATCTAGTTGCCCTACCATTTTCAGCATTTTGACTTAGACCTCGTTTGTAGACTCATAGCTTCAGGCTGACTGCAGTGAACTCAAGCATCCCCTCCCCTATAGCTATTTATTCACACGCATCTCTTTTGGAAACTGAGGAAACCTTTACAAGATGCGTCCCAGGCAGATCTCCCTCTTCACAATTCTCATGGATAGTAAATGTGTCACAAGGCCATTTCTAAAGAAGAATGGATCATCGTAGCTGGTTCAGGTCAATCAGGATTTGCCACAGAGCTCAGAAAAGCCTCCTCTGAGATAATGACCATCTGATTAGTGGGGAAGAAACAGGGAAATTAACAATAGTGTAGATGGCTCTTCATGACGGTTTCCTCTACAGTTTTGTTGTTTCTCTAATCACTCATGTCTAGAGGAGAGAGTATTCCACCTTCCTATGGAGGCAGCTTTTTTCGTTTCACTGACTTTATTTAATCATTAACTTCATTTTCTCCCCTTAAGTGTCCCTATGAGGTCATATAATTTGGAATATTTATTTCCTGAATAACATGAAACTCAACACGCAAAGAGGGACAAGAATCTCCTGCATAGCGGACTGGTTATCAGTCTCACTCTGCTACTGCTCTGTACCCTTGAACTCCTTCCTGCTTAATTAAAACTGTGGGAGGACAGCACCACTGCGATCAGTTCAGCTTCCCGGATCGACCATGATGCTGATTCCACATTCATAATTAATTCTCCTCAGCGTTAAGAATGGAGACTTGGCTGATTAAGGATTCTCGGTGGATTATTGGAGATGTCTGAATTGCTGAAACAACAGGCAGCCATGCAATGTCTTTTTGATCTACATAAATATGGGATGTGGAAGAAGAAAGAAGGCATTTTTCTTTTCCCTCCAGAAATCTTACTTGACATTTTGCAAGGGGCATTTATTAGAATGTCAGTTTGATAAAACTGTTTGCAGGAGTCACCCCGCATTTGCTACTGAGCTGTAACAATTGTTAGGAGCCTTAATTACTCTGGGCAGGTTTAAAGAAAAAAAAAAAAGAAAAGAAAATGTTATCAGACGATTTGGGCAAAATACCTCCAAGAAAGTAGCTCTGCTTCCTCTTGCTTCCTGTTGTGTTACAGTCTCTCTGATACACTCCTACTGAATCTGAACTCTGGGTTAGTACAAAGTTACCAACAGTTGTCATAGCAGATGGGAATGTAGTGGTATGGATCAGAGAGACAAATCTTATGGGCTGCAGAGATGTCTTCAAATATAGAAGATGATATAAAGCTTGGGTGTAGGATTTTAATATATGTGGGTCAGACACGACTGAGCGACTTCACTTTCACTTTTCACTTTCATGCATTGGAGAAGGAAATGGCAACCCACTCCAGTGTTCTTGCCTGGAGAATCCCAGGGATCGGGGAGCCTGGTGGGCTTCCGTCTATGGGGTCCCACAGAGTCGGACACAACTGAAGTGACTTAGCAGCAGCAGCAGCATTGCTTTAGTAGTAGTAATAATAATGATGATAAATAATGGCCAACATCTGATTGAACTCACTGTGAATTACTTAACGTTCTAAGAGCTTTACACATAGTTCATTATCTAATTTTAGTCTCATGGTACAGGGGATTTTTTTTTTCTTTTAAAAATATTGAATAGAGATCTTTGTAGAGCAGCATCCATACTCCAGATCCAATGGCCATGGAGACCCTATAATGCTAGGTAGGATATGGCCGGGCACTCTGGGTTTCCATCCTTCTGTTTGGAGATGGAGGTAACAGGCAGTATTTCATCTTCAGGGCAACAGGAAATTATTATCTCCATTTTACTGATGAGGAAACTGAGGCTCAGAGAGGTAAAGGAACTTGCCCAAAGTCACGTTAGAATCTGAATCTTTAAATATTCCTAATCTTCACTCAGTTCAGTTCAGTCGCTCAGTCGTGTCTGACTCTTTGCGACCCTATGAATCGCAGCACACCAGACCTCCCTGTCTATCACCAACTCCCGGAGTTCACTCAGACTCACGTCCATCGAATTAATGATGCCATCCAGCCATCTCATCCTCTGTCGTCTCCTTCTCCTCCTGCCCTCAATCCCTCCCAGCATCAGAGTCTTTTCCAATGAGTCAACTCTTCGCATGAGGTGGCCAAAGTACTGGAGTTTCAGCTTCAGCATCATTCCTTCCAAAGAAATCCTAGGGCTGATCTCCTTCAGAATGCACTGGTTGGATCTCCTTGCAGTCCAAGGGACTCTCAAGAGTCTTCTCCAACACCACAGTTCAAAAGCATCAGTTCTTCAGCGCTGATATTATATTACCTCCCGATATATCCAATACATTCATGTACTTTATAGTAAGACTGTGAGGACACTTGTACTTGTTTCCTTCTCTGTTTTTTTTTTTTTTTTTTTTTGCCTATTTATTTATTTGGCTGCGCAGGGTCTTTGTTGAGGCACGTGGGATCTTTAGTTGTGGACTGTGGGATCTAGTTTCCTGACCAAGGATAGAACCCATGCCCCCTGCATTGGGAGCGTGGAGTCTTACTCACTGGACTACCAGGAAAAGTCACTGTTTCCTTATCTATTGAATATTGTATCTACTGAATGTTTATTGGGAGCTCACTATGAGCTGGGGACTATTGTTCAGTCTCTAAGTCATGTCCGACTCTTTCGAAAACTACGACTGCAGTCCACTAGGCTCCTCTGCCCATGGGGTTCTTGAGGCAAGAATATGGCAGTGGGCTGCCACTTCCTTCTCCAGGGGATCATTTCAGACTAGGGATCAAATCCAAGTGTTCTGCATTGGCGGGCAGACTCTTTACCACTGAACCACTATTAGGGGTTTGTTAATGTCTTAGTTCTCACAGTGACCCTGTCGGGCAGGTACAATTACTAAGTATTTAAATAATCTCTTACTCTAGAAAAGTTAGGAAGAGAAATGTTAAATAACTTAGTGAGGCCAAGATTAAAAGGCAAAATATGGGGCTATGGAGCCTGATTTGAATGCCTAGGATCTCACTGAATAATTATAAAATAATAGATGGACTTGCCTGGTGGCTCAGATGGTAAAGAATCTGCCTGCAGTGCAGGAGATCTGGCTTTGATACCTGGGTTGAGAACATCCCCTGGAGAAGGGAACGGCTACCCACTTCAGAATTCGAAGGATGGAGGAGACTTGCGGACTGTAGTCCACGGGGCTGCAAAGACTCAGACACAGCTGAGCCACTTTCGCTTTCATGTACATTTCTGATAAGACCTAAGAATCAATCAACTAAATCAAAAAGTGCGTATATTTTTAGTTGTGGAAAGCGGATCTCCCATTGGCAGTATGCTTTGTTCTTCCCTTTGTGAGTTCCTTCGTTTATCGAAAGCCATTCCTTTAAAAGATCTTTTCATGCACAGCATCTTTACTGGATACTGTTTGTGGAAAGGTAGAAATGACATAGTTTTTCTCTCTCAAAGCTTCACAGTGGAGAGGAAAAAACAGTCATGGAATCATACAGCTTACGACACAGTGGCTGCTGAGAGCGGCCGCCTCTCTTATCCCCTGAGAGGTCTTTCAGGAGAACCTCTTTGGGTCATGTTTCCCCTCTGTGTGTGGCATGGTAAGCAGGGGAAGGTTGCATTACCCCCAGATCTCTGTGGACAAATGGAGCAGACATTCATAAAAGGCTTCCTGTGCAGCACCCAGAAGGTTTAAGAAAAGTTGCTTCATTACTATTTCAAGGTTCTATCATCCCAAAAGGCCACCTCAAAGTCTATCAAAGACTGATCTTTAGAAATTCACTCCTGTTCTGTACACAAAGCAGCATGGTCCCTGAGAGGAAAAAAAAAAATAGTTCTGCTGCTGCATCCAAGGTTTATAGTACTGCAGATCTCCCATATCTTTTGTGTGAAGTTGAATCACCATCAGGTACAAAGGTGTTGTGTTAGTTGATTCCTTTCTTGGTGAGCGAAGGAAAGCCTCATTTAGACCACTTTCAGATAGAGGGATTTACAGGGTACAAAAGGGCCGTGGAGGTTCTGAAGCCGTAAGACTCGGGTTTGAATCCTGACTCCAATAGGCAATAGCCTTGAAACTTGTGCAAGTCACTTGACCTCTTCATATCTCAATTTTCACATATATATATATAAAGTTCTAGATGAGATGCTAGCACTAAGTGCTCAAGAAGAGGTAGCCATTATTATGTCATCAGAAATTGAAGCTCTTGGCATTTGCTAATCTCTGGTTCTCTCTCACCCTCATGGCATTTCTGATTTTCCCTGCATATTTCCACTTAGCCATTTGTCTGGTGTCTCATCATTTTCAAATAGACACGGCCCCTCCCAGTCTCAGTTCTACCTCCTAAATCCTTCTACTGCCAGCTCCCATCATCAGTTGTACCAATTCTCACCTTGCTCCTTTGTTGGAATTTCTGAGAAAATCTTCTGGAATAAGGAAAGGCATTTAGCTTTGGGCATAGCAAGCACTGTGGATCTGGTATCTATGCTTGGTCCAATTGTCTGGGTCATGGGTTACTGTCCTAGTCCTTTAGGGCAGTTTTAATAGAATATCACTGACTGTGAGGCTTATTATATAACACGCATTCCTTTTTGACTCTTCTGGAGCCTGGAAGTCTAAGATCAGGGTGCAGCATGGTTGGATTCTAATGAAGGTCCTCTTCTAGTTTGTAGACTATCGGGAGATCTGTGGGGTCTCTTATAGAAACAGTGTTCCCGTTCATGAGAGTTCCAGCCTCACACATTAAGAACCTCCAGAAAGCTCTACCTTCTAACACCATCACCTCGGAGGTGAGGAGTTTCACATGAATTTGAATGGGGGAATAAATGTTCAGAGGGCTTCCCAGGTGGCTCAATGGTAAAAAAAAATCCACCTGCAATGCAGGAAATGCAGGCAGTCATGTGTTCGATCCCTTGGTTGAGAAGATCCCCTGGAGGAGGGCCTGGCAACCGACTCCAGTATTCTTGCCTGGAGAATCCCATGGTTAGAGGAGACTGGTGGGTTAGAGTCTACATGGTCACAGAGAGTCAGATAGGACTGAAGTGACTGAGCAAATGCAGGAGCCCCAGGAGGCAGGGGAGCGACCCCTGGGTCAGGAAGATCCCCTGGAGGAGGAAATGGCAACCCACTTCAATATTCTTACCAGGCTGATTCCATGAGCAGAGGATCCTGGTGGGCTACAGTCCATACTAGCAAAAGAGTCAGACATGATTGAGCAACTGAGCATGAAAAAAATATTCTGACCGTTAGCCGTTGGAGTTATTGAGGCCTGCTTGTTCATCAGGGGTGCTGTGGGTAAGAGTTCCTCAGACAGGGCCTTCGGAAGACTGACCTGCTTAATGCACATAGAAACAAGTGGAAGAATGGAGTAGAGGATCAGGAAGTGTGTGCTTAGTGATGTTATCCATGTATCATGGTTTCATCTGTATGTTCCTTATTTATTCATTCAGTTCAGTTCAGTTCAGTCGCTCAGTCGTATCCCACTCTTTGTGACCCCATGAATTGCAGCACGCCAGGCCTCCCTGTCCATCACCAAATCCCAAACTCATATGCATCGAGTCAGTGATGCCATCCAGACATCTCATCCTCTGTCATCCCCTTCTCCTCCTGCCCCCAATCCCTCCCAGCATTAGGGTCTTTTCCAATGAGTCAACTCTTCACATGAGGTGGCCAAAGTACTAGAGTTTCAGCCTCAGCATCAGTCCTTCCAATGAACACCCAGGACTGATCTCCTTTAGGATAGACTGGTTGGATCTCCTTGCAGTCCAAGGGACTCTCAAGAGTCTTCTCCAACACCACAGTTCAAAAGCATCAATTCTTTGGCACTCAGCTTTCTTCACAGTCCAACTCTCACATCCATACCTGACTACTGGAAAAACCATAGCCTTGACTAGATGGACGTTTGTTGGCAAAGTAATCTCTCTGCTTTTGAATATGCTATCTGGGTTGGTCATAACTTAAGTCATGACTTTCCTTCCAAGGAGTAAGTGTCTTTTAATTTCATGGCTGCAGTCACCATCTGCAGTGATTTTGAAGCCCAGAAAAATAAAGTCAGCTACTGTTTCCCCATCTATTTCCCATGAAGTGATGGGACCAGATGCCGTGATCTTCGTTTTCTGAATGTTGAGCTTTAAGCCAACTTTTTCACTCTCTCCTTTCACTTTCATCAAGAGGCTTTTTAGTTTCTCTTCACTTTCTGCCATAAGGGTAGTGTCATCTGCATATCTGAGGTTACTGATATTTCTCCCAGCAATCTTGATTCCAGCTTGTGCTTCTTCCAGCCCAGCGTTTCTCATGATGTACTCTGCATATAAGTTAAATAAGCAGGGTGACAAAATACAGCCTTGACGTACTCCTTTTCCTATTTGGAACCAGTCTGGGATTTGATTTAGGTCATACCTGAATGGTGTAGTGGTTTTCTCCACTTTCTTCAATTTCAGTCTGAATTTGGCAATAAGGAGTTCATGATCTGAACCACAATCAGCTCCCAGTCTTGTTTTTGCTGACTGTATGAAGCTTCTCCATCTTTGGCTGCAAAGAATATAATCAATCTGATTTTGGTGTTGACCATCTGGTGATGTCCATGTGTAGAGTCTTCTCTTGTGTTGTTGGAAGAGGGTGTTTACTATGACCAGTGCATTTTCTTGGAAAAACTCTATTAGCCTTTGCCCTGCTTCAATCTGTAGTCCAAGGCCAAATTTGCCTGTTACTCCAGGTGTTTCTCGACTTCTACTTTTGCATTCCAGTCCCCTATGTTGAAAAGGACATTTTTTTGGATGTTAGTTCTAAAAGGTTTTGTAGATCTTCATAGAACCGTTCAACTTCAGCTCTAGGCTTGGATCACCGTGATATTGAATGGTTTACCTTGGAAACGAACAGAGATCATTTTTTCATTTTTGATATTGCATCCAAGTACTGAATTTCGGACTCTCTTGTTAACCATGATGCCTACTCCATTTCTTCTAAGGGATTCCTGCCCACAGTAGTAGATATAATTGTCATCTGAGTTAATTCACCTATTCTAGTCCAATTTAAGCTCAACTTGGCCTTCAAGCTAGGATTGGTTCATCCTTGTTCTTCCAGAGCCAAGCATAACACTACACATATTTAGTATTTAAAAACTTCTTGTATGTTTACTAAATGTTTGATAAATAACGAGTATCAGGGACTCTCTCTCTTTATCTGTGAATATAATGTTTAAATTAATGTACTACTTAAAACTTAATTTTTCCATCAGTTTAATTCTAGAATCTATATTATAACCATAATGTATGCTACACAGTTAAATTTTCTCAGTGATCCCATAAAATAAAATTTACTGTCCACATTTCACAATGAGAAAACTGAGCCCTAGAAGGTAATTTAGCTAGACCCATCTAGGTATTAAGCAGTAAAGCGGGCATTTCAATCCACGTTTGTTTTATTTCAGAGCTTTTTTTTCACTGTATATTATTATATTATTGTGATATTTCATCTTGTTGATTTTTGGAGCACTCCTCTGTCAACATCTCTTTGAGTATTTATTTTAATATTCACCTTGTAATCCACCTCTCCACCTTTTTTGTCATGGACAAATTTACAGGGTACACATTCTGTTTAATTTCACAGGGCCAAGTATAGAACTCAGTAATAGAACCCCTGTGTGAAGCCATTCCTAAAGATGATTGCCAAAGTAATTAATCAATCATCTTTGGGTGCAGTGTTCAGATGATTACCAATCCATTTAATGGCTCTTCATTAATTAATTAATTCTTCAGATAATTACCAATCCCTCACAGATCCTCACCTTGACCTGAAGAAAACCATGAGAGATTTTGGTAATGGATTCACACTTATACACAAATCCCATTTGCCTCCAGCTATCTTCCAGGCAGTATTGGTCTCTACAGAGCATCTGTTCCTCATCACCTTGTTCTAAGTGAAGGTTTGATATTTCCTACCAGTGGGTGACTTCATAGGGAGATCAATAATAGGAAAGCTTCTTTTTTCAGAAGAAAGTTCTCATCATTGGACATGTTGCATCCTTTCGCTGACTCTGAAAATGGCATTTATTCATAGAGTAGTGCAGTTCTGCTGGAGAAAGAGCAGAAGGAATGGTCTAATTGGAGATCCACGCCCTATCTTTGAGGGCATACACATCCGGTTTCTCTGCTTTACTGTTTCAAATGCTAACACCACATAGTAATAAGTCAAGACTGAGAGAACAGTGTTCTGACTCTGATTTCTGAGATCCTTCTGATTTACTACAGTGGTGGTGCTCATGAATGCAGGGCTCTAAAAGAGGTGCTGTTACTGGCCAGGTGTTATTTTTGGAAGAAGGTGTTTTCTTCTATTTAAATATCTTTTATCTTTAGAAAGAAGATTATGAATTGGGTTAAGAGGTAGGGACACAATAGCAACAAATTTTATAGATTATAAAGTCCAAATGATCATAGGTTAAATCATAGATGGTTTATCAGTGGGTTGCAACATTTTGAAAGTCATGATACTATCACAAAAATCTTGAGAAATTAATACAGGCAATAAATCTCTCCCCAGAAATTTCTCATACATAAACACACAGAGTAATACATCTCATTTCAAAGTGTTCCAGAGCCAGTGATGCTCCTCTTGGAAAGCAGGTCAAGGACCCTTAGGTCAAATACTGTTTTAAGAAAAGATGTGAAGCTAAATTCCTCTCTGAAGTTAGTGGGATTAAATAAGTTATAGAACTGTGTAATAAAAAATAGATATCATAGAACTCTTAGTTGATCTGATTTTGGTCTCTTGGAATCACTGCCCATGTTCAAAACAGCTGCAAAATTGTGTGTGTGTGTGTGTGTGTGTGTGTGTGTGAGAGAGAGATTCTGTTGCTCAACAGTAGGTCTGAAAGACTGGCATGCTTCCCCACATTTTTGAAGAAGTTAATATGAGTGTCTCGGGGGAGCAGAGGTCAGATTCCAGATTTACGTATGCAAATCTGGTCATACTAGGGAAAGGTGCTCTCTTTAACTTGGTGGCATTAGATTTTCAAAACAAGGGTGAGGCTGAGATTGAGGAGACAGGAATATTTAAACTAGTCAGATAATTTTCTAATAGAGGATAAGTGAGAGCTGTGATAGAGCAAATACATATGGTTCTAGTTGAGAAAATAAACAGTAGACAGAGGTGCCAAAGCAATGGAAAGGGGATGAGGGAATGGCAGGGATTAAGTTATATTAATGTATTCATTGCATATAAAATGGACATTTGGGCACTTTGTTTTGAGAAAATAAAAATGTGTTATTTGGGAGGGTTGGGATGTGGGGGAAATGGGTGAATGTAGGCAAAAGGTAAAAACTTCCAATTATAAATAGGTAAGTTCTGGGTCTGTTATATATAGCACAGTGACTCTAGATAAAAATATTGTATATTTTAAAGTTTCTAAGAAGATATAAATAAATCTTTTAAATTCTCATTTAAGAAAATGTACAACTCTCCAGGAGTTGGTGATGGACAGGGAGGCCTGGCGTGCTGCGGTCCATGGGGTCTCAAAGAGTCGGACACGACTGAGCGACTGAACTGAACTGAACAACTATGTGAAGTTGTTAGCTAAACTTACTGTGGCAGATAATTTCATAATACATATACATATATATATATAATTATTATCCTGTATACCTTAGACTGATACAGTATTATATGGCAGTTATAACTCAATAAAGCTGCAAACATGTGTACTAGATTTAATTTTTTTCTGACTTCTGTAAGTATAGTTAGTTTTTTATAATAAAGCTAGATAATTGGAGAATGAGAAAGCTGGATGTTGGCAAAACTTAAGTCAATTCCATTTGGAAAAAGGTGGAAGCCTTTTAGGACTGAGTTTATTAATTTCAGATACTAGTTCGGAGGACCTGTGCTAATTTACTGACCGGCAGACCTGTAATATTGCCAGTGACAATCGAGAAAGTAAGCTTAGATGTAGGTTGAAATTGTGTAGCATTTTGTTTTTTTTAGTAAGAAACGTGCTATATCAAGACTCTCTGGATATAACCAGAAGCATAGGATACATTATTCTACCCTGCATTCCAGCACTTCTCTGCTTCTGGGTCTAGATCTATAAAGCAGAGGAGCTGTGTGTTTATAGTCAACAGTTGACTTTTGCCCAGGTCAACTAGTTTAAACTCAGGCTCTCAAGACCCTACGGCTGATCATCAGACCATTTTTCCTAGTCGTTACTGGAACTTTTCCTAATATCCTACAAGCATAACTTGCTATTTTCTTTTTTATATCCTGTATATGGGAATTCAGGGTTGTCACTGAGTGTTCCCTATGATTGTTGGCATTGCAAAAGCAGTCAATAGTATCAGCAGCTTTTCCTCACAATATCCTAGATAATTGTGCTATTTTAATTAGGCCTATAAATGAGTTGCTAGACTTCTACTCAGTATGGAACATCTATTTCTATTTTAATCCACTACTGGTATTCTCTAAGGAAATGCCAAAATGTTTTCCATCTGGAATTAAGAATCCTTTATTTTCATTGGGGAAATCTGTGCTCCTGGAAAACTCTTTAGTTTGGCTCTTTACTCAAGTTGCTACGCTGCAAGAGATGGAAAACATTAGAAACTAAAACATTTCAAATGATACCAGGGGCACTTAAAATGTATTATTCACATTCTTCAAAATAAGAAAGTGGTAGGACATAACTGGTGTTCAGTGCTTAAGATGCCAAGCTTCGGCTGCAGGGGGCACAGGTTCAATCCCTGGTCAGGGAACTAAAACCCCGCATGCTGCATGGCCAAAAAAGAAAAAAAAAGACAGGAAAAAAGGAAAGTCATTTAGACATATCATGGTTATGATTGTGAGTCTAGTGAAGTCAGTTGATGTATTAATTTTAAAGCCAGATGTTCTGACTTCAAACTTATACTCTGTCCATTGGACTCACTGTCCTCTAACCCTGAGAATCTGAAGAGAAAATACCAAGAAACATCAGGTTATAGCAAGTACAGGAAGCGACACTTATCTTTGCTTTGAATGGACTGGGAGTTATTGGTCTATGTTATTAATACATAAGTAGGGAAGTGGTTTAGTGACAAGAGAAGTCAGGGAGTTGGAGACAGAAAGCTTGAAATGTCCATTTTTGGCTTTGACACTCAAACTGTGGGATTTTGTCTACTTAACTTTTCAGCCTCAGTTTATTCTTTGTACAGTTAAGATTAATAATATAGTTTGGGGGACCATGAAATATTCTACTAACAGACCAGTTTATTGGAGTTCACTGTCAGGGAGGGTTCCTAGAGGCAGCTTGATTCCAGGCAAAAAGTGAGGAAATTAGTAAAGCAAAAATTATTTGCCCAAACCATTCCATTTACTTTTCTTCTCCAGGGCGCTGGATCACAGAGTAGACATAAATGGGAGAAATGAGAATGGCAGCTTTATATACAGTTTTCAGAAAATATCAACACTGGAGAATAAAATGGAGCCCCCATCCCTCCTCCGGAGAAGGCAATGGCACCCCACTCCAGTATTGTTGCCTGGAAAATCCCATGGGCAGAGGAGCCTGGTAGGCTGCAGTCCATGGGGTCACTAAGAGTCGGACACGACTGAGCAACTTCACTTTCACTTTTCACTTTCATGCATTGGAGAAGGAAATGGCAACCCACTCCAGTGTTCTTGCCTGGAGAATCCCAGGGACAGGGGAGCCTGGTGGGCTGCCATCTATGGGGTCACACAGAGTCGGACACGACTGAAGTGACTTAGCAGCAGCAGCATCCGTCCCCAAACCTTTGAAGCCCAGGTGATGAAAATCAGCCATCCCAGGGGCAGGCAGAGAAGCTAGGGCAAAGAGAGCAGAGACCTGGGTGGGGGGTGCTGGTAATACCGACTTAACTGAGGCTCAGACAAGTCCAAGAAAAAGTAGCCCTCCTCACCCTTGATTTACAGAGCATGTGAGAAAACTCTAAAACACTCTCCTTAGCTTCCACTCCTCCTCTGATCCTAGAAGGTTAAGCTAATGTAATGAACGTTCTCATTGGAACATATTCTATATACTATGGGGTTTAAAAACCTTCATAAAATCACAGATTATCAGAGTTGCAAGAGAATTTAGATATCATCCATTCTAGTGATTTTCTTGCTCACTTAGATGTGGAACTTTTCACATCTCATAAAAATCTAACATCTAAAATGAGTTAAAATGCTGCTACTCTTCCAGAACCAGAGAAGAAACACAGAGCTTTTACCTGTCTCCACTGGGGACCTACAGTACCTTCAGAACATAAGTTGAAAGCCATAGATTTAATCAAACAGCTCATTTCACATTTAGAGACCAAAACCATAAACCGATTAAATGATTTTTCCCAAGTCACATAGTGAATTAGTGGTTAAACTTGAACAAGGACTTAAATCTTCTTTCTCCCGATTCCAAATACTTTCTAATTTGAAACACTATGCTTGTTTGCTCAGTGATAATGAGATTCCTCTTAGTATGAAAAGGAAACCAAGATCTTCTACCCATTCATTCCCTAGACTGCCCATCTTTATTGGCTGATACCATTCATTCATAACTACCTGGTACTCAGGAAGTGTTTCCCCACACAGGGTTTATGGGAGGGAATCTCGGGGAAGAATCAGAGTGTGGGAAATAAACTTCTGGTTTAAATGCCTTAGATGTTTCTAGACCCAGATCCTTTGAAATTAAGTCCCGCTATTTATTTATGGGTACCTTGTTTTCCTGAGATCATCTTTTGCATTGAAAACAAGGCAAGAGAGTCATTTCCAGCAGATGCACTGTATGTGAAAAGAAGATTATGTCTAAATAGGCTACTTTTTCAAGTTTTAATTGGCCTAATTATTTCATGTTTGTAAAGTGCTTTGAAGAGGAAAGGTGTTATATTAGTGTTGCTTGTTATTATTTTAGCTCTCCCAGCGGCATTTGCTGGTTTCTTAAATTGCCTCTCTTGAAGTGACCTAATAATCAAATTGCCAGAGAAGATTTCATCTTTTTAATTCTTTCTTCATCTTTTCTTTTTTAGAGTACCATTATTCAAATGTAAAGAAAGTCGGGAGACTAATGATGTATATTTAGTGCAGTCTCCTCTTTTGAGTGAATCAGCTTCCCTAGTATCTTTCTAGAGTTGAGGATGAATTGGACCTTTACTCTCTTTCTCTCTCCCAGATTCTATCTTTGTACGTGTGAAAGCTAGCTTTCCCAGAGGCCACATGTGACCGTAAAATGCTGTGCTGTGAGCCCCTCTCTCTAAAGACCAGAATTACTGGGAGACGTGAAGAAAGCGCTCAGCACCTCAGTTACAGGGATGAGAAGGAAAATGAGCCACTCTTCCCTTTCAGCCCACCCCACGTCTTCCCTGAGCAGCAGACCTAGGAAAGGAGGATGAGGCTGCAAGGAGGGATCAGAGCTTATTGACACAGTCTGTGAAGACCCGTAGTAAAGGGGGTATTTGCTCTCTTGTGAAGTCAAGCTTTACTTTTTTTCCACCTCTAAAACTGAGTTTGTTTGTTTGTTTTCCTCACCTATGATACGGTAAAGAAATGGCTTGCTTTTTTTGTCCTGCTGAGGTGACAGACATGATGCAAACCAGGAAGGCCCCGGCTCATGGCTGTTCCAACTGTGGCCATCCAGCCAAAGATGCTCTGGCCCAGCCTTGCACATCTTGGGGACCCCTCCCACCAGTCTGTGCCCCAGCTAGCCTGCCAAAGCCACCTGGCACACACAGTCTACATAAGGAATACTCTTACACAAAATTAGCCCTTCAAGAAGGCCAAGAGATGTAACAGTCTCACATAATTCATAGTGGAGAAGGGAATGGCAACCCACTCCAGTATTCATGCCTGGAGAATCCCAGGGACAGAGGAGGCTGGTGGGCTGCTGTCTATGAGGTCGCACAGAGTTGGACACGACTGAAGCGACTTAGCAGCAGCACAATTCATAGAATAAAACACATAATATCAAACACTGTAAACAGACACAGGAATTTGTTTCAAACCAAAGAACAAGATAAAGCCTCAGAAAAAATATTTGATGAAACAGAGATGTCATTTACCTGGTAAAGAGTTCAAAGCAGCAATCATAAAGATGACTACGCATCAGAAAAAAATGGAGGAACCCAGTAAGAATGTTAGGAATTAGAAAATATAAAAAAGAATCACTAAGAGCTGAACATTTAATAACTAAAATGAAAAATATAGTGAATCAATAGTAGATTAGATGATACAGAAAAATGCATAAGCAACCAGGAGGATAGAATAGTGGAAACCATCTAATTAGAACAGTAAAAATAAAAAATAAACAAAATGAGGATAGTTTAAGAGACATCTGAAAGAACATCAAATATACTAACATTTGCACTATAAAGGTCTGAAATGGAGAAGAGAAAGGAGCAGAAAATTTATTTGAAGAAATAATGGCTGAAAACTTCCCTTACCCAGGGGAGGAAACAAATATCCAGGTCCAGGAAGCAGAGTCCCAAAGACATTGCAAAAAAAAAAAAAGTTACAGGCCAATATCCCTGAGTAAAATAGTTGCAAAAATCTTCAACAAGATACAAGCAAACTGAATTCAACCATACAGTAAAAGGATCATATAACATGATCTAGTGGGATCTGTCCTAGAGATTTAAGGATGCTTCAGTATCTGTAAATCAATCAACGTGATACCACACGCAGTGAAGGACATACATCACATGATCATCTCAATAAATGCAGGAAAAGTATTTGAGACAGTCCAACATCCATTTTTGATAAAAATTCTTAAAAAGTGGGTATAGAAGGAACATATTTCAACATACTAAAGATTATAAACAACAAATGTGCTGCTAACATCATACTCAGTGGTGAAAAGCTGGAAACGAGCAAGACAAGGATGCCCACTGTTATCATTGTATTCAAAGCAGTTTGAAAATGCTAGCCACAGCAATCAGATAAGAAAAATAAAAAATATACAAATTAGAAGAGAAGTAAATCTGTCACTATTTGCAGATAATATCATACTATGTAGAGAAAACCCTAAATGCTATACCAAGGAACTATTTAAATAAATAAATGAATTTACTAAAAGTGCAGATACAAAATTAACAAATAGACATCTGTTGTGTTTATACATACTAATGAGCTATCAGAGAAATTAAGACAACAATGTCATTTAAAAATGCATGAAAAATAATAAAATACCTAGGAATAAATTTAACCAAGGAGATTAAAGACCTATATTTTGAAAACTCTCTGACACTCAGCAAAGATATTGAAGAGTGGCACATGGATTGGAGGAATAATAGTTAAAATGTCCGAGGAAACCAGAATTGAAAGAGATACGTGTACCCCAATGTTCATCACAGCACTGTTGATAATAGCCAGGACATGGAAGCAACCTAGATGTCCATCAGCAGATGAATGGATAAGAAAGCTGTGGTACATATACACAATGGAGTATTACTCAGCCATTAAAAAAAATGCATTTGTATCAGTTCTAATGAGGTGGTTGAAACTGGAGCCGATTATACAGAGTGAAGTAAGCCAGAAAGAAAAACACCAATACAGTATACTAATGCATATATATGGAATCTAGGAAGATGGTAACGATAACCCTGTATGCGAGACAGCAAAAGAGACACAATTGTATAGAACAGTCTTTTGGACTCTGTGGGAGAGGGAGAGGGTGGGATGATTTGGGAGAATGGCATTGAAACATGTATAATATCATATAAGAAATGAATCACCAGTCCAGGTTTGATGCAGGATATAGGATGCCTGGGGCTGGTGCACTGGGATGACCCAGAGGGATGGTATGGGGAGGGAAGTGGGAGGGGGGTTCAGGATTGGGAACACGTATACACTCATGGCAGATTCATGTTGATGTATGGCAAAACCAATACAATATTGTAAAGTCATTAGCCTCTAATTAAAATAAATTAAAAAAAAGAAAAGAAAACTCACAAAAAAATAGTTAAAATGTCCATACTACCCAAAGCAATCTACAGATTCAATGCAATCCCTATCAAAATATTAATGACATTTTCCATAGAACTAGAACAAATAGTCCTAAAATTTGTATGGAATTACAAAAAGCTCCAAATAGCCAAAGCAGTCTTGAGAAAGAAGAGGAAAGATCCCTGATTTCAAACTGTATATAAAGCTATAGTAATCAAAATAGTATGTATGCTAAGTCACTTTAGTCATCTGCAACTCTGCAACCCCATGGACTCTAGCCTGCCAGGCTCCTCTTCAGTGGGATTCTCCAGGCAAGAATACTGGAGTAGGTTTCCAGGGCCTCCTCCAGGAGATCTTCTCAACCCAGGGATTAAATCTGAGTCTCTGCACATTCTTTACTGTCTGAGCCAGCAGGAGAGATGTCCCAATAATAGGGTACTGGCACAAAAACACATAGATCAGTGGACCAGCATAGGGAGCCATGAAATAAACTCATGCTTTTATGTTCAATTAATTCTTGACAAAGGAAGCAAGAATACAGAGTGGAGAAAAGACAGTCTTTTCAATAGTTTTGAGAAAACTGAACAGCTACATGTAAAAGAATGAAACTGGATCATTTTCTTACACCATGTGCAAAACTTACCTGAAAATGGATAAAAGACTTATATGTAAGACCCAAAACCATAAAACTCCTGTAAGAAAACATAAGTCATATGTGCCCTGACATTGATTTTGGGTAGATAGACAGATAGGATCTGTCTCCTCAGTTCAGTTCAGTCGCTCAGTTGTGTCCGACTCTTTTCGACCCCCAGGGACTGCAGCACGCCAGGCCTCCCTGTCCATCCCCAACTCCCGGAGTTCACTCAAACTCACGTCCATTGAGTCGGTGATGCCATCCAGCCATCTCATCCTCTGTCGTCCCCTCCTCATCCCACTCTCAATTTGTCTCCTCAGGCAAGGGAAAGAACAGCAAAAATAAACAAATGGAACATGTGAGTCTCTGTTGAATTTTCTGTT
The DNA here is from genome assembly GCF_032452875.1 of Bos javanicus. NCBI lineage: Eukaryota > Metazoa > Chordata > Mammalia > Artiodactyla > Bovidae > Bos > Bos javanicus. Next base: position 72,001,755 of record NC_083882.1, on the reverse strand, counting down.
GTCATGGAAGTTTAAGGCTCTTAGTAGAGTGACCAAGTTTGTAAAACTAAACAGCACAAGCTTTTCCTTTCTCATCCAGGTAGCCTTGTGTTGTTTTTTGATACAGATAAGTGGCTTATGCCTTCAGTTGATAAGTTGCACAGAACATTTAACAGTTTAATGAAAAGAAGGTAAAATGTGATGCTTTTTTATATGCTTTTTCCCAATTAAATGCCATCCATTTTAGGGTGGAAGTTAATTCTAATAAATCACTGTATTTTAATTTATATGTATTATTTCATTGAAAGGTTTCATGCAAATTAGATTTTTTAAATGTAATCTTGCTTTTACACAGGTTTTAAGTCCAATTTTTCTCCCTTTTATCATTTCTAAAATTATGTTCCTTATTTCAAGTTGATCTCCATGTCTTTTTACTCCCACCTTTCTTTTGTCAAATAGGGTAATGATTAAGTGTTTGTGACCTATAAACCAGAACATGGATGTTGTCAGTGGAGAAATAATGCAGTTAAAGATCTCTTGATACACATAGTTGATAAATGGTACATATTCTGTACTTCCTATAGGAGCCACATGTCTTTTCTTTTTGTTTTTTTTGGAGGATGCTAAAATTGATCAATGGGTTCACCTGGCTCTCAGTCAAGACCATCTGTTAAAAAGTTCCCACCAGCCATTCTCTTAATGGATTTTAGGTGATCATTGTCTAGATCCATTGTTTCTTTAGAGAAAGTTGAAGAATGATTATTCTATCAATCTTTAACATTGATTAGCTGGTATTATTCTATAAAGAGAAACCTCCCCAGTAAGAAAAGATATTTGAGAAATGAAAGGGACTGAGAGATTTATACTTCTGCGTGTTTTACCGTTAAGGAAAACTGAGCACTGTGATCGTTTCAGAAGAAATGTTATGACTTGCTCAAAGCCACACAAATATCTGCCCTCAGGCCAGAACAGGGCAGAGTAATTCCATCAATGCAGAGTAAGAGGCTTCTCCTAGATTAGATCAGGCTTCTCCAGCTCCATTGTGTATAGGAGCTCAGCGGGTGCAAAAGGAGTGCATCACTGCTTTATAATACAATGAATGTGATGGACTTGTGGCCAATATATGGCCCTTGTGAAAGCATTTAAGTTCTCAAGCTGTGCTGAGCAAAAATACACACCACTGAGTACATATTCTGAGTAGATGTTTACACTATATTCTCAGAGTACAAATGCATGTGTCTGTCTTATTAGGATGATAGAGAAATACAAATCCAAGGATTGATGGCAAAGCAACACATTAATGCTCTCTTGAGAGTCCCTTGGACAGCAAGGAGATCAAATCAGTTAATCCTAAAGGAAATCAGTCCTGAATACTCATTGAAAGGACTGATGCTGAAGCTGAAGCTTCAATACTTTGGCCTCCTGATGCAAAGAACTGACTTACTGGAAATGACCCTGATGCTGGGAAATATTGAAGGCAGGAGGAGAAGGGGACAACAGGGGATGAGATGGTTGGATGGCATCACCTACTCAATGGACATGAGTTTGATGAGTGAGAGCAAGCTCCAGGATTTGGTGAAGGACAGGCAAGCCTGGTGTGCTGCCGTCCATGGGGTCACAGAGTCAGACGTGACTGAGTGACTGAACTGAACTGTATACATTAAGGCAGCAGTATGGCCCAGTAAAGCAGTCAACTATACAGAAATAGTTCACTTCTTCCTCACTTTCTAAAGCTACTAAAGGACACAATCATATTTAGTTCAGTCAACTTTAATAGAATTGCATGTTATAAATATTATGAGAAAGCTATTATATAATCAATAAGAAAAATGGTACAGCCTTGAATGCTTTCCATATTTATGGCTACTGTTTTGGAGTGTTCTTTTTCTTGGTATAGAATCCCTCTATTTTAGCATGCTATTTATACCCGTATTAGAGCCCAGTACTTAAAAACTTAGACTGAAATTAAACAGACCTGTCACTCCTTAGTTGTTCAACCTTGGGAAATTAATTTAGCAACTCTAAGCCTCCACTTCTTCAGTTGTAAAACGAACTCCCAATAGTAAGTGCCTCGTAGTGTTATTTTAGAGGTTAAATGCATGAGGAGTAAATGAAATAATGCATATAAAGTCCTTAGTGTGTTGCCCATCACGAGGAAGCACACAACATCCATTTACTATTTTGTTTCATTTCTTTATGCATGAACTTTTTCAAGGGTTGAATAGTTTGTTACTTGGTCAGGTTTAATATTTCCAGTTACCTGATAAGTGTAACCAGAGACATTTTGTCAACTTAAACACACACACACACACACACACAACTGTAATGACAGCAGTTGCATTAACTGGAAGGGCAGTATGAACTCTCTGCAGTGCAGAGGTTGCCCCCGTATGTCTCGGGGCAGGAAGCACGTGCAGTGCTCACTGGGGAACTCTGCATCATGAACCAGGTGTTCACCCAGTTGTTGCCAGTATCCCAAGAGAATGCTACCTTGCCTTTTGTTTCACTTAATTCACCAGTGCTCATTAGGCCATTGAGTTAACAGAGAAAGCTTCACAGACATTGAAATTCAGTGAGACCATGGGCACCCATACCCCTTCCCCAAACACACACACATCTAACACTTGCTGGTTGATGTTAGGGAAGTGCTGCTGTCTAAAAACAACTTTACCATTCTGTGGTTGTAGGGTTGTTCTTTTCCCTTCTACAAACAATATTTGTTTCTTACACTTGTTTTTCTCTACATGCCACACAAAATTTACATTTGAAATTACCGATCATTCACAGAATGAAGTGAAGTGTAGGGAAGTTGCTCAGTCCTGTCTGACTCTTTGTGACTCCATGTACTGTAGCCTGCCAGGCTCCTCAATCCATGGGATTTTCCAGGCAAGAATACTGGAGTGGGTTTCCATTTCCTTCTCCAGGGAATCTTCCCGACCCAGAGATTGAACCTGGGTCTCTCACATTGAAGGCAGACTCTTTGCTGTCCAAGCCACCAAGGAATCCCATTTGAAGTTACCAATCATTCACAGAGTATAGATCAATTAAGATGCTTTATCGCTGATTTCTTAATTTTAATATTTATGGGAAAGATAAAGAATGTTGTATTAAATACCTTTAACTCTAGATAGTACCATACTAAATGTCTGAGTCTTTTTCTTTAAGAGAGCATTCGTGTGTGTGAGAGGAGAGAGTGTGTATGTGTGTGTGTGAGTGTGTGTACAATAAAGGTTTGGGAGTGAGAAAGAGAAATACCTTATAGTCTGGTGGGAGACATGCTTGATTATGTTCCAGCAACCCAAGTCATCTGAGTTGGCTGGACTCTACCAGCCTGATAGAGGCATCTCTAGGAGATGGATCCCATGTGGAGGGATGGAAGGACACAAAATCCCTTCAAACTGTAGATTCCTTAACTGCAGGGCCCTGTCTTAGTTCATTCAGGCTGCTATACTAAAATAGCACCAATGAAATGGCTTATAAACAGCAGAAACTTATTTCTCATGGTTCTAGAGGCTGGAAGTCCAAGATCAAGTCATCTGCAAGATTTGGTGTCAGGTGAGATCACACTTTCCTGTAACAGGGATCTTCTCAAGGCTGCAACCTTACATGACAGAAAGGAATGGGAGATGTGTAAAGGCACTAATCTCATTTAGGAGGGCTCCACCCTCACGACCTAAGCCTGTCCCAAAGACCCCCCCCCTCAGTGTGAAATACTATCACACTGAGCATTAGGATTCAACATAGGAATTTTGCAGGGACACAAGCATTCAACCTGTAGTGGGCCTCGATTTTATTTTTCTTTGACACCCATCTTCATACTTAGCACATCAGATCAGATCAGTTGCTCAGTTGTGTCCGACTCTTTGCAACCCCATGAATCACAGCACGCCAGGCCTCCCTGCCCGTCACCAACTCCCAGAGTTCACTGAGACTCATGTCCATCGAGTCAGTGATGCCATCCAGCCATCTCATCCTCTGTCGTCCCCTTCTCCTCTTGCCCCCAATCCCTCCCAGCATCAGAGACTTTTCCAATGAGTCAACTCTTCACATGAGGTGGCCAAAGTACTGGAGTTACAGCTTTAGCATCATTCCTTCCAAAGAAATCCCAGAGCTGATCTCCTTCAGAATGGACTGGTTGGATCTCCTTCCAGTCCAAGGGACTCTCAGGAGTCTTCTCCAACACCACAGTTCAAAAGCATCAATTCTTCGGCGCTCAGCCTTCTTCACAGTCCAACACTCACATCCATATGTGACCACAGGAAAAACCATAGCCTTGACTAGACGAACCTTTATTGGCAAAGTAATGTCTCTGCTTTTGAATATGCTATCTAGGTTGGTCATAACTTTCCTTCCAAGGAGTAAGCATCTTTTAATTTCATGGCTGCAGTCATCATCTGTAGTGATTTTGGAGCCCAGAAAAATAAAGTCTGACACTGTTTCCACTGTTTCCCCATCTATTTCCCATGAAGTGATGTGACCAGATGCCGTGATCTTCGTTTTCTGAATGTGGAGCTTTAAGCCAACTTTTTCACTCTCCACTTTCACTTTCATCAAGAGGTTTTTTAGTTCCTCTTCACTTTCTGCCGTAAGGGTGGTGTCATCTGCATATCTGAGGTGATTGATATTTCTCCCAGCAATCTTGATTCCAGCTTGTGTGTCTTCCAGTCCAGCGTTTCTCATGATGTACTCTGCATATAAGTTAAATAAGCAAGGTGACAATATACAGCCTTGATGTACTCCTTTTCCTATTTGGAACCAGTCTGTTGTTCCATGTCCAGTTCTAACTGTTGTTTCCTAACTTGCATACACATTTCTCAAGAGGCAGATCAGGTGGTCTGGTATTCCCATCTCTTTCAGAATTTTCCACAGTTTATTGTGATCCACACAGTCAAAGGCTTTGGCATAGTCAATAAAGCAGAAATAGATATTTTTCTGGAACTCTCTTGCTTTTTCCATGATCCAGCAGATGTTGGCAATTTGATCTCTGGTTCCTCTGCCTTGTCTAAAACGAGCTTGAACATCAGGAAGTTCACGGTTCACATATTGCTGAAGCCTGGCTTGGAGAATTTTGAGCATTATTTTACTAGCGTGTGAGATGAGCGCAATTGTGTGGTAGTTTGAGAATTCTTTGGCATTCCCTTTCTTTGGGATTGGAATGAAAACTGACCTTTTCCAGTCCTGTGGCCACTGCTGAGTTTTCCTAATGTGCTGGCATATTGAGTGCAGCACTTTCACAGCATCATCTTTCAGGATTTGGAATAGTTCAACTGGAATTCCATCACCTCCACTAGCTTTGTTTGTAGCGATGCTTTCTAAGGCCCACTTGACTTCACATTCCAGGATGTCTGGCTCTAGGTGAGTGATCACACCATCGTGACTATCTGGGTTGTGAAGATCTTTTTGTACAGTTCTTCTGTGTATTCTTGCCATCTCTTCTTAATATCTTCTGCTTCTGTTAGGTCCATACCATTTCTGTCCTTTACTGAGCCCATCTTTGCATGAAATGTTCCTTTGGTATCTCTGATTTTCTTGAAGAGATCCCTAGTCTTTCCCATTCTGTTGTTTTCCTCTATTTCTTTGCATTGATCACTGAAGAAGGGTTTTTTATCTCTTCTTGCTATTCTTTGGTACTCTGCATACAGATGTTTATATCTTTCCTTTTCTCCTTTGCTTTTCACTTCTCTTCTTTTCACAGCTATTTGTAAGGCCTCCCCAGACAGCCATTTTGCTTTTTTGCATTTCTTTTCCATGGGGATGGTCTTGATCCCTGTCTCCTGTACAATGTCACAAACCTCATTCCATAGTTCATCAGGCACTCTATCTATCAGATCTAGGCCCTTAAATCTATTTCTCACTTCCACTGTATAATCATAAGAGATTTGATTTAGGTCATACCTGAATGGTCCAGTGGTTTTCCCTACTTGCTTCAATTTAAGTCTGAATTTAGAAATAAGGAGTTCATGGTTTGAGCCACAGTCAGCTCCTGGTCTTGTTTTTGCTGACTGTATAGAGCTTCTCCCTCTTTGGCTGCAAATAATATAATCAATCTGATTTTGCTATTGACCATCTGGTGATGTCCATGTATAGAGTCTTCTCTTGTGTTGTTGGAAGAGGGTGTTTGTTATGACCAGTGCATTTTCTTGGCAAAACACTATTAGTCTTTGCCCTGCTTCATCCCGTATTCCAAAGCCAAATTTGCCTGTTACTCCAGGTGTTTCTTGACTTCCTACTTTTGCATTCCAGTCCCCTATAATGAAAAGGACACCTTTTTTGGGTATAGTTCCATAAGGACTTGTAGGTCTTCATAGAACCGTTCATCTTCAGCTTCTGCAGCATTACTGGTTGGGGTCTAGACTTGGATTACTGTGATATTGAATGGTTTGCCTTGGAAACGAACAGAGATCATTCTGTCATTTTTGAGATTGCATCCAAGTACTGCATTTCGGACTCTTTTGTTGACCATGATGGCCACTCCATTTCTTCTGAGGGATTCCTGCCCGCAGTAGTAGATATAATGGTCATCTGAGTGAAAGTCACCCATTCCAGTCCATTTCAGTTTGCTGATTCCTAGAATGTCGACATTCACTCTTGCCATCTCTTGTTTGACCACTTCCAATTTGCCTTGATTCATGGACCTGACATTCCAGGTTCCTATGCAATATTGCTCTTTATAGCATCAGACCTTGCTTCTATCACCAGTCCCATCCACAACTGGGTGTGTTTTTGCTTTGGCTCCATCCCTTCATTCTTTCTGGAGTTATTTCTCCACTGATCTCCATTAGCATATTGGGCACCTACTGACCTGGGGAGTTCCTCTTTCAATATCCTATTATTTTGCCTTTTCATACTGTTCATTGGGTTCTCAAGGCAAGAATATTGAAGTGGTTTGCCATTCCCTTCTCCAGTGGACCACATTCTGTCAGACCTCTCCACCATGACCCTCCCATCTTGGGTTGCCCCACAGGCATGGCTTAGTTTCATTGAGTTAGACAAGGCTGTGGTCCTAGTGTGATTAGATTGACTAGTTTTCTGTGAGTATGGTTTCAGTGTGTTTGCCCTCTGATGCCCTCTTGCAACACTTACCTTCTTACTTGGGTCTTTCTTACCTTGGGTGTGGGGTATCTTTTCAAGGCTGCTCCAGTAAAGCGCAGCCATTACTCCTTACCTTGGATGAGGGGTATCTCCTCACCGCGGCCCTTCCTGACCTTCAATGTGGGATAGCTCCTCTAGGCTCTCCTGCGCCCGCGCAGCCAGGGCTCCATGGACATGGGGTTGGTCCTCCCGGCCACCACCCCTGGCCTCGGGCATGGGTTACTCCTCCCAGCCGCCTCCTGACCTCAGACACAGGGTAAGTACTCTCGTCGCCCTCCCGATCTCGGACGCGGGATAGCTCCTCTCGGCTGTTCCTGCTCTGTCGCAGTCTGGTACTCTCGGCCACTGCCCCTGACCTTGGACGTGGGGTAACTCCTCTTGGCCGCCGCCCTTCGGACATGGGGTCCTCCCGGGTTCTACCCCTGACCTTGGACGTGGGGTGGCTCCTCTTGGCCGCGCTTAGCGCGCCGGTCGCAGTACACAACCCTAAACAGGGTTTGAGAAAATGAATAGAAAATAACATTGTGTGTATTTCCTGGAATCAAGCCGAGAGAAAGATCTAAATCAAATGACTCAAGAGACAAATTCTACCCTTTCTAGAGAAGGAATTTTTTTTTTTTCCATGACAGATGCAAATTTTCTCCCTCTGAATTTTACTCAGAATCTTACATTTTTAAAATTCTAATTCCACTTTTCTCTTTGGTATTTATACCATCAAAAATCTTTATAGACTATTTAGTATGCCCTCATTAAGACAAGCAATACTTACGTTGCTTCTTTAATGTTACCAAATAAGTCTGTCTCTCTGTCAGCGTCATCGTTTTTGCTGATCCTCTCTGGACTATGTCCAGCTTCTCTACATCAAGTCTTTATAAAAGATGCCAAAGTGGTGCTTAGGATCCCCAGGCAGGGGCAGCTGTCCTGTTAATGAGATGCAGCATTTCTGTTTGTGAGGCAGCACTTAGAGCATGGTATGCTTAGTTTTCCTTGGATATCCACATTTTATTTCCTTTTGTATTTACATATTTATCTCCCTGAAGGAGCAAGATTCATTTTTACATTCTTAGTCTTGCACCGCTCCAAGCATAATAGATGCTAATTAAATACTAACTAAGGGAATGTGTTGCATGCTCAGTCATGTCTGACTCTTTGTGAGCCCATGGACTGTAGCCCGCCAGGCTCCTCTGTCCATGGGATTCCCCAGGCAAGAATACTGGCGTGTGCTGCCATTTCCTTCTCCAAGAGAATAGAGTGATATAAAGTGTCACTGTCTTCTCTACCCTCTGCCCCATGTTACTTTAATAGAAATGATTTAATTTGATCCTAAATGACATGGTTTCTTCTTTTTCCTTGTTTCTGTCTTTGACTTAAAATAGATAAAAGATTGGGGCATGTAATGACAATGTAAAGTATTCCTCTAGGGTAAGATAACTTCCCTTTTCCACCCTTTAAAATTATTTGCCTTTCCCGTCAAGTGTTTATTTAGACGGCACTTGGTTTGCATATGGTGTCTGTTTACTTTTACTTTACCAACAGCCTGGAAGAGCTTGGAAAAACTGATATTGTAAGTTAGGGAGATTTGACAGTAATGACAGTAATTTTTTTTATATTTTTTTCTGCCTTAGTTAGTATTCTTCGGTTTTTCCTTGCTATAACACATAAAAGAAACCTTCTGTACAATGTTTAAACAAGAAAATTAAATGAAAATATTCAATTATTTGCTATTTGTACATGTTATTATCATTATTTTGTAAATATACTACATATAAGAAACATGCATTCTGAAATTTTAATTCAAGGCTTCCAGAAATTACAGTATAGATTAAATGACACCTTTCTGTATTTGGACCCCTGAAAAAATTAATTATACATTTATTTGGTTATGATTTTATTTTGAGAATATACTTATTTTTTCCACACAGGGCCAATCACATTTTTTCATTTATCATTTAATATTTTAGGTGAGAGTAAAGCAGATATTGCTGGACCATATTACTTCTGGAGATATTGAAATGTTGGAAATTTAAATGATACATGATTAAATAGTGGTGTGTTCTAAGCCCGTTCTCACTAAAGAAGTATAATCTGTTTTCTATATTATCTGAATGGATATTCAGCAGTGACTATATTAGAACATCTTCCTAGTATTCATCAATAGAGAATCTGCCAGTTTTATATTTGTTTTCTTCAACCATGGTCACTTACTTACATGCTACATGGCTTATATGTCTTTTTCTAATTGATGGTCTCAGATATGATAAGGGTCTTCTCTGGTGTATCCCTGGTGAAGAATCTAGACTGCAATGCAGACTACATGGGCTCAATCCCTGGGTTAGGAAAATCCCCTGGAGAAGGAAATGGCAACCCACTCCAATGTTCTTGTCTTGGAAGTTCCATAGACAGAGAAGCCTGGCAGGTACAGTCTGTAGGGTCACAAAATAGTTGGACATGACCTAGTGACTAAACGACTACAAGACATTATAAGAATCCATGTCTAATGTAAGTGTGAGAAGCAGATGTGTTCTTCTCTTTAGTACAGTTCTCTAGCTGTCCAAGTGTCTGGACTAAGAACATAGCTGTCATCACTGCTCTTAAAACCATACCCCCACCACTGTGGTGACACACGTCCTGGTTTCGTTTCAGATGAACTGCAGGAAGAAGGGATATGGATACAGCCATTGTGGCACAGCGTTCCTGTGAGCTACTTACACACATCCCTTATGTTATCAAAGGCACCTCCTATGCTGTCTGGACTAACTCTAGAGGGACTTTAGCCTTGTCTACCAACTTGATAATTAGTCACACCTGAAAAGTACTGGGTCTGGGAGACAGCTTTGTTAGATAGCAACTGTGACCTTTATAGGTCTACACTCCATTTAATATAATTAATAAGAAGCTTGGAGAAATCTAGGGATCTTGTCAGAAAGGGATGGAAGATGATTAGATGCCAGGGAAGGAAGGAGGGTTGACATCAATCAATCAGGAGCCTAAATGAATGACAGGGGTGGGTTCCCTTTAACTTTCTCATTGTCAGATATTGAAATAAATGACTGTGCCACTGTTGGCGTCACCAAAACACATCTTCTGTTACCTCTGGCAATTCACCTCTCCACCGTGTTCCATTTATCATAGTCTGTCTCCATCAGGGATCTCTTGTTCCTGTGGCAGGTTTATTGCCTGTGTGTGTGTGTGTGTGTGTGTGTGTGTGTGAGCGTGTGTGTGTGGATGGTGTGATGTGTCCACACATGCCTTCACATGTGTGTGCATGGTTATTGCTTTTTTTTTTTTTAATGACAAGATCCACAATAGGGACAAAATGTGAATGCTTCCAATTTCTCTCTTGAAAGTCTCAATTTAACGTGAACTGAATAGATGAAGAGGGCAAGAATGCAATCAACAGTGACAGTGATGCTGTTCTCAAGGGAGGGGAACATGGGGAAGACAAAAATCAACCCTAGTGCTGTGTGTTAATTTCCATGTTGTAGAAATACAATAATATGTCCTGGCAACAGCGCCCTCAGGAAGGAGCCAAGTTTCAGTCGGCATCCCAGACTGGCCAATTTGGTCTTAATCAGTTGTTTGTCACTGCCTGGCATGACAGCTTGCATGCTTATTATGCATTTATTTCCTTTTGCCGGGACCTATTGTGATGTCCTTGCTGCCATAGCGGGACACCTCAATCTCATAAAAGGAGATTCCTTGTCCTGTGCTTTAAGCCTGTGAGTATAGGGTTTTCCTGATGGTTCAGTGGGTAAAGAATCTGCTTGCAGTGCAGTAAACACAGGAGATGCCAGTTCTAATCCCCAGGTTGGGAAGATCCCCTGAAGGAGGAAATGGCACCCCATTCCAGTATTCTTGTCTGAAAAATTGCACGGACAGAGAAGTCTGGTGGGCTGCAGCTCAGTGGGTCACAAAGAGTTGGACATGGCTAAGCGACTGGGCACACACACAGTGTGGCTTTAGAACATGATATGCATCTGTGCTAAGTCACTTCACTCGTGTCTGGTTCTTTGTAACCTTAGGGACTGTAGCCTGCTAGGCTCCTCTGTCCACCCTATTCTCCAGGCAAGAATACTGGAGAGGGTTGCATGCCCTTCTTCAAGGGATCTTCCCAACCCAGTTGTGGAACCTGCATCTCTTACATCTCTTGCCTTGGCAGTTGGGTTTTTTACCACTAGTGCCAACTGGGAAGCTCATAGAACATGACATCTCCACTTAAAAATAGACAATATATACAGGTCTACATACCTGTCAGTGTTTGAAATCAGTAGCCAGTTTCTCTTTTTTCCTCTCTTTTATTAGTTTTTTATCATAGGCTCAGACAATGGAGATGTATAACCATAGTGTAGTGTTTTAATGATACTAATATTCTGTCTCTAAATTGTTACACAATGCTGAACTAAATCAAGGATACACTTAAATAACTTGCCATGTATTTCATGTCCTTGAAATGATTTTTTGCAATGTTTAAATCAGATCAGATCAGATCAGTCGCTCAGTTGTGTCCGACTCTGCAACCCCATGAATCGCAGCACACCAGGCCTCCCTGTCCATCACCAACTCCCGGAGTTCACTGAGACTCAAGTCCATCGAGTCAGCGATGCCATCCAGCCATCTCATCCTCTGTCGTCCCCTTCTCCTCCTGCCCCCAATTCCTCCCAGCATCAGAGTCTTTTCCAATGAGTCAACTCTTCACATGAGGTGGCCAAAGTACTGGAGTTTCAGCTTTAGCATCATTCCTTCCAAAGAAATCCCAGGGCTGATCTCCTTCAGAATGGACTGGTTGGATCTCCTTGCAGTCCAAGGGACTCTCAAGAGTCTTCTTTAACACCACACTTCAAAAGCATCAATTCTTCGGCACTCAGCCTTCTTCACAGTCCAACTCTCACATCCATATGTGACCACAGGAAAAACCATAGCCTTGACTAGATGAACCTTTGTTGGCAAAGTAATGTCTCTGCTTTTGAATATGCTATCTAGGTTGATCATAACTTTCCTTCCAAGGAGTAAGCGTCTTTTAATTTCATGGCTGCAGTCACCATCTGTAGTGATTTTGGAGCCCAGAAAAATAAAGTCTGACACTATTTCCACTGTTTCCCCATCTATTTCCCATGAAGTGGTGGGACTGGATGCCATGATCTTTGTTTTCTGAATGTTGATCTTTAAGCCAACTTTTTCACTCTCCACTTTCATCAGGAGGCTTTTGAGTTCCTCTTCACTTTCTGCCATAAGGGTGGTGTCATCTGCATATCTGAGGTGATTGATATTTCTCCCGGCAATCTTGATTCCAGTTTGTGTTTCTTCCAGTCCAGCATTTCTAATGATGTACTCTGCATATAAGTTAAATAAACAGGGTGACAATATACAGCCTTGACGAACTCCTTTTCCTATTTGGAACCAGTCTGCTGTTCCATGTCCAGTTCTAACTGTTGTTTCCTGACCTGCATACAAATTCTCAAGAGGCAGATCAGGTGGTCTGGTATTCCCATCTCTTTCAGAATTTTCCACAGTTTATTGTGATCCACACAGTCAAAGGCTTTGGCATAGTCAATAAGCAGAAATATATGTTTTTCTGGAACTCTTTTGCTTTTTCAATGATCCAGTGGATGTTGGCAATTTGATCTCTGGTTCCTCTGCCTTTTCTAAAATCAGCTTGAACATCTGGAAGTTCACGGTTCACTTATTGCTGAAGCCTGGCTTGGAGAATTTTGAGCATTACTTTACTAGCCTGTGAGATGAGTGCAATTGTGCAGTAGTTTGAGCATTCTTTGGCATTGCCTTTGTTTGGGATTGGAATGAAAACTGACCTTTTCCAGTCCTGTGGCCACTGCTCAGTTTTCCAAATGTGCTGGCATATTGAGTGCAGCACTTTCACAGCATCGTCTTTCAGGATTTGGAATAGCTCAACTGGAATTCCGTCACCTCCACTAGCTTTGTTCGTAGCAATGCTTTCTAAGGCCCATTTGACTTCACATTCCAGGATGTCTGGCTCTAGGTGAGTGATCACACCATCGTGATTATCTGGGTCGTGAAGATCTTTTTTGTACAGTTCTTCTGTGTATTCTTGCCATCTCTTCTTAATATCTTCTGCTTCTGTTAGGTCCATACCATTTCTGTCCTTTATCGACCCCATCTTTGCATGAAATATTCCTTTGGTATCTCTGATTTTCTTGAAGAGATCCCTAGTCTTTCCCATTCTGTTGTTTTCCTCTATTTCTTTCCATTGATCGCTGAAGAAGGCTTTCTTATCTCTTTTTGCTATTCTTTGGAAGTCTACATTCAGATGTTTATATCTTTCCTTTTCTCCTTTGCGTTTCGCTTCTCTTCTTTTCACAGCTATTTGCAAGGCCTCCCCGGACAGCCATTTTGCTTTTTTGCATTTCTTTTCTATGGGAATGGTCTTTATCCCTGTCTCCTGTATAATGTCAGGAACCTCATTCCATAGTTCATTAGGCACTCTATCTATCAGATCCAGGCCCTTAAATGTATTTCTCACTTCCATTGTATAATTATAAGGGATTTGATTTAGGTCATACCTGAATGGTCTAGTGGTTTTCCCTACTTTCTTCAATTTAATCTGAATTTGGAAATAAGGAGTTCATGGTCTGAGCCACAGTCAGCTCCTGGTCTTGTTTTTGCTGACTGTATAGAGCTTGTCCATCTTTGGCTGCAAATAATATAATCAGTCTGATTTCGGTGTTGACCATCTGGTGATGTCCATGTATAGAGTCTTCTCTTGTGTTGTTGGAAGAGGGTGTTTGTTATGACCAGTGCATTTTCTTGGCAAAACTCTATTAGTCTTTGCCCTGCTTCATTCCGTATTCCAAGGCCAAATTTGCCTGTTACTCCAGGTGTTTCTTGACTTCCTACTTTTGCATTCCAGTCCCCTATAATGAAAAGGACACCTTTTTGGGGTGTTAGTTCTTAAAGGTCATGTAGGTCTTCATAGAACCGTTCAACTTCAGCTTCTTCAGCGTTACTGATTGGGGCATAGACTTGGATTACTGTGATATTGAATGGTTTGCCTTGGACATGAACAGAAATCATTCTGTCATTTTTGAGATTGTATCCAAGTACTGCATTTCGGACTCTTTTGTTGACCATGATGGCCACTCCATTTCTTCTGAGGGATTCCTGCCCGCAGTAGTAGATATAATGGTCATCTGAGTGAAAGTCACCCATTCTAGTCCATTTCAGTTCGCTGATTCCTAGAATGTCAACATTCACTCTTGCCATCTCTTGTTTGACCACTTCCAATTTGCCTTGATTCATGGACCTGACATTCCAGGTTCCTATGTAATATTGCTCTTTACAGCATTGGACCTTGCTTCTATCACCAGTCGCATCCACAGCTGGGTATTCTTTTTGCTTTGGCTCCATCCCTTCATTCTTTCTGGAGTTATTTCTCCATTGATCTCCAGTAGCATATTGGGCACCTACTGACCTGGGGAGTTTCTCTTTCAGTGTCCTATCTTTTTCCCTTTTCATACTGTTCATGGTGTTCTCAAGGCAAGAATACTGAAGTAGTTTGCCATTCCCTCCTCCAGTGGACCACATTCTGTCAGATCTCACCACCATGACCCACCCGTCTTGGGTTGCCCCACGGGCATGACTTAGTTTCATTGAGTTAGACAAGGCTGTGATCCTAGTGTGATTAGATTGACTAGTTTTCTGTGTGTATGGTTTCAGTGTGTTTGTCCTCTGATGCCCTCTCCAACACCTACCATCATACTTGGGTTTTTCTTACCTTGGGCGTGGGATATCTCTTCAGAATGGCAGTGGGAATCCCTGCCATTCTGGAGACTCTCTGAGTTGTCTAGGATCCTGAATTTGTTCCTTTTCTGTTTAAATCAGCCAGAAACAGTTTCTGTTGCTGTAGCAGTAAACTTCCCTGATTCACATGCTGTGGGCGTAGGAGGGCCTAGAGGAGCTATCCCACATTGAAGGTCAGAATGTTTAAATAGATTAAACTTTTTTACTCTAGCCTTCAAGACCCTCAAGTATCAAGCTCTAGTAGACTTGCTAATCACATTTTCAGTACTTCTCTTCAGATGACCAATATTCCATCATGTCCCATTACTAATCCACCTGATGTAGGAAGCATACTTTTTCTTACCCTTTGATTTCTTAAAGCACATTGATGACTATCCCTTTAGCCACAGATAGAATTTCTAAAATGTATTCACTTAGATTAGAAGTTCACTGGTGGCAAAGAGCAAGCTTTGCATATTTCTGTGTCCTTTCTGTCCCATAATATAATGCTGGTACTGAGTAGATATTCAATAAATGTTTGCTGAAAGGAATGCTCTCGTCATCAACTATAACAAACATTGACTTATGGATATATGGATGTAGACAGATTCTGATCAGTCATACACATTGATACCCTGCTGCTGCTGCTAAGTCGCTTCAGTTGTGTCCAACTCTGTGCGACCCCATAGATGGCAGCCCACCAGGCTCCCCTGTCCCTGGGATTCTCCAGGCAAGAACACTGGAGTGGGTTGCCATTTACTTCTCCATTGCATGAAAGTGAAAAGTGAAAGTGAAATCACTCAGTCCTGTCCAACTCCTAGTGACCCCATGGACTGCAGCCTACCAGGCTCCTCCATCCATGGGATTTTCCAGGCATGAGTACTGGAGTGGGTTGCCATTACCTTATCTGTTGATACCCTTAATGTGTAATTAACTCTGAATTCTCTTGTTCTCCCCAAAAGTTTCCCATTTGTTGGTAAATGATTGACTGCCATTTGGCAGATAATATTTAAACATGGGTATGTATGCAGCTTCCGTGGTGGCTCAGATGGTAAACAATTTGCCTGCAATGCAGGAGACCTGGGTTCCATGTCTGGGTTGGGAAGATCTCCTGGAGAAGGGAATGGCTATTCTCTCCAGTATTCTTGCTTGGAGAATTCCATGGACAGAGGATCCTGGCGAGTTACAGTCCATGGGGTTACAAAGAGTCAAGGTACAGTCAGTGGGGTCATGAGTGAGTGACTAACATTTTATATCATTTTCAAGGCTTTCATCATTGTTTGAAAACAAATAACCAATTAAATACATCAAATTTTTGGATGAATAATAGGATGAACTATCTTTTTTGAAGTTTGGTTAGTTCTCCTTCCTGTTTTTTACTCCGTAACTCTAATTGTCTACACATTTATTACAGTGCATTGTAATATTTTTGTGTTTCTGTCTGTCCCACTAGTTTTTTCAGAATAAAGGCCATGACATTCCATATGTCTTTAATACAGTGCCTATTACATAGCAAGTTCTCAGTCATCTCTGTTGGATGATTGGATGAATGAATAAATGAAGTAGTTCATCATTATTTATTTCATCATAAATAAATGATGCAGAGAAAGTCTCAGGATATGATCAACATGAAATGAGTTAGAGAAAGCAATGGCATTGCTTTAGAGAAAAATGAGATGGATCAAATGGGTTTTATTTTTCTTCCAGTTTTATTGAGATATAATTGACATAGAGCATTGTATAAGTCTAAGGTGTACAGAATAATGACTTGATTTACATAAATCATTAAACACTTATTGCAGTAAGTTTATTGGGCATCCAATATCTTACATAAATAGAAAATTAAATAGAAAAAATGTTTATTTTGATGAGAATCCTTAGGGTTTACTCTTGTAACAATATTCATATTTAACATACAGCAGGGTTAATTATATTTACCATTTTGGACATATCAAGTGGGTCATATTTTAACCAGAGCTAGAGTGGCTCCAAATGGTTTCAACCCTGCATGACACACTTGAAAAGCTCTCAAGAAATATTTGTTGAAAAATAAAGGAAAGAAGAATGATTAAAAAAAAAAAAAAAAAGAGCCAGTGAACAAATAAACTAAGATCCAGAGAATCTAAGTAACCTGTCCCAAACTGCACAGCTAATGAAAACCTAAATAGTGTTTCAAAACCATCTAGCTTCCCAGCTAATCATTATTTATGACTCTCTGCTCAGTTTCCGTAGTCCTTCTTATATCCAGTGATTAGTTTATTGCATGGCTACTGGTTTCTTATTTTTGTGCATTTCCCCAACTAGACTGGAAACTCCATGAGAGCCAGAACCTTATCATTCCCTGTACACTTAATATAGAGCAGAGTAAGTGATACTGTATAGTCACCTGGATAAACAGTAAACAAGCAAAAACTGCTTCCTTTTATCTTGTCAAAGAGTACCCTTCCATCAGAATCTCCTGCACTGAGGGTTACAACCCATACTAGACACTAGCCATTAGCCACCTGTGGCTATTGAGAACTTGAAATGGGATTAGTGTGAATAAGGAACTGAATTTTGAATGTTGTTTAATTTAAAAATCTAAGTGTGGCTACTGGCTGTCTTATTAAAATCATAATCTTATACAACATTTGCTTTTTCTTTGCTGTCTCAGATTGTCTTCAATGAAACCAAGTTTCCCTTTCTTTTATTACCACATCATCAACACACAGAAGAACTTGCTCGACTTCTTCCAAACCGTTTCCACCTTTACCATATCAAAATATTTGACTTTTTTTTCCTTATTACCAGTTTGGTGCCCAACTGTCTCAAACTCTGAGTGAGTGAGTGAAATTTGCTCAGTCATGTCCAACTCTGTGGCCCCATGGATTATACAGTCCATGGAATTTTCTAGGCCAGAATACTGGAGTGGGTAGCCTTTCCCTTCTCCAGGGCATCTTCCCAACTCAGGGATCAAACCCAGGTCTTCTGCATTGCAGGCACATTCTTTATCAGCTGAGCCACAAGGGAAGCCCCTCAAACTCTGGAGAGCTTATTTATTCTGACATTGATCCCATTAGAAGAAGCATTTTTCATAATTGCTGTTTCTTTTCCTTCCTTTTATGTTTTATTGGAGTCTTGTTTTCCTCCTTGTATCCATAGGAGTCCCAATAATTCTGTGCCTGAAATTGGGAGTAGGAGCATGGGAAATGATCAAAAAGAATTGTCCTTGAATACTGTGTTACGGATTGGACAGAGGATAATGAAAGGGGTGCAAACTGTTAGGAGTTATCAGAGAATGGGGGAAAGAAAGCATCTGAGTACCTGTATCAGACAGTAACAAATTAAATATCAATACAGAGTTCAACTCATTATGGACACTTTTCAATTTAATGCTTATAGCATCCTTTTATGAGATTTATTACTATCAACATTTTATTTTTACTGAAACTAATGCCCAAGTAGCAGCCTTAAATTATTCAGAGTACAAATGGCTGTCCGGTGATTTGAAGCAATGGCCGCCTGCCTTGCTTTTTAACCTGAAGACTTTTTATAATCCTTGCTTGACACTTCCTTCACAATTGACACTGAGTGCGTAGTGAGTACTGGGCTTCTCTCTGCTTCCTCCCGCTCCTCCAGAATTTTATGTTTTGGTTAGTTTGTGAGTCCTAGCGCTCTGTTTTCCTTCCAGACCCTTCTAAGTCAAATCTTTATTTGTCAGTAAAAACTTTTGCCTATTTGCAGCACAGTTCAACTCCATTAAAAAGGAATGTTGCTATTCTGTGCCGTGTGCATTAAATAACGAATCAATGGTTGATGCAAAAAAAAAAAAAAAATAGTCATTAAGAATCAGCCATCTGCTTCTCTAATCACCTTAAAGTGCCGTATCAAATTGGCAGACAACATTGAATTTTTAAGGAAAAAATCCTTAGTGCGAAAAAGTGACATTAAAGGTTTATGTCCCCTTCTTGTGGCCCAATAAACAATATTAATGGCAAAGCATGCAAAGGATTAATAGGTCCTCCCTGCAAAAGCCTCAGTTATAGCAATCCTGAGGAATTCTGCCAGCTAATATATGAGCCCTACGGTACCTCCGCAGGCATAAATTATTTGGTTTTTCTTCTCCTTGAAGGAGAGCCTGTCACTCTAAAGGCAATTTTTCTCTTTGATCCTTTGTACTGTAATTTCATACACTCCTTGCAATGCACCCTCCCACATACTGTGTGTTCTTCTCCCAACCTTTAGTCTTAAAAACCATTTTTCCCCACCAGCCAGTCCCACAAAAAATTGAACATGCTTCCTAAGAGAGCTAGCTCTTTTTTTTTTTCTCTCTCTCTCGTGTGTTCAGGATATGGTCAGGAGCATTTTAGGAGACTAGGGAACAAAATTGAGGCAGTATTTAAATAAAGAAGTTTCTGATATAAGTGGTATCAAACCTTAATCTCTGGGAGGAATATTAGGCCTCACTGATCCAGCTCTACCTTAACATTACCCTTAGAAATGCAATCACTTAAAGCCGGTGAAGTTAACATTTACCTAGTAGAATTAGACCTCTCTGTGGCTGTTATAATTACTGCAAATGTAATTGTTACTTTCGTGGATATTCTTTTGGCCAGTCATTTAATATCTTTCAGTTTCAGTTTCTTATTTTCAAAATGAGCTCAATAATAGCAACCATGGAGAGTTTACACAAAGATTAAACTAGGGAGCTCACTCACATTAAATGTTTAGAACAAGTCTAACACATAAGGATCACCCCTCCCCCCAAAAGTAAGCTTTTAATGTTTCCATTCCTAGACATGAATAGAGTTATCTACTAGAACCATAATGAAATATTGAAATTCATTTCCATCCTTAAATAGAATCAGTTCACTGAATACATTCCAATGAAAATACATCAACTTTATCTGAAGGAAGAGCACAGAGAAGAGATGCAGATTAGAGTGAGAATGTCAGAGGACCTCCACCTGATCATGCACTTGTAGTTGAGGCTATAATCGCAAATTCAAAGGCAGAGCAATGTGTGTAAATAAAAAAAAATGTGCAAAATATCACTTGGTTGGCTTTGGACTTTTGGGCAATGGCTCTTAACCCAGTGCAAGACTACATCTGGGGGAATTTGAAAAAAGTGTGGGCTCAATTATGGTTGTTTTGGCATTTAGTGCTAAAAGCTAGGAATCCCAAAGGTCCTGTGTTAACATGAGACAATCCCACACAGTGAAGAATTATACAGCCTCAGATGTCAAAATTGCATCCCCTTTGGACATAATATGGTGATGATAAATTGAAGGATGGGAAGACAAAGTGGGCTGAGATAGAGATCTCTTTCTAAGATTGTAGATAAATGAAAATGTAGACTAGAGAGAAAATGAGCTATAAAATATATGGAAAAATCTTTAGTAATAATATTTAATCTGTACTGGTTTCGACCTCTACCTCCTGTGAACACATCACCACCTCTCTGTATCCAAATAGAGATGAAAATCTATTTAATTTTAGCAAAAATTTGTCCTAGTCTTTTAAGAATAGAAAATACAAAATTGGAGATATTACAAATAGAGTCCTTAAGAAATTAGAACTTGTAAATAGCACTATTTAGTTAATTTTTGTCCACATTTATATATTTAAAAAGTAGCTTTGCCCAGTGGTTGATTCTGGGCTCCGGAATGAGACAGTCTTGGTTTGTACACAGCATAAGTATCTGTTTCTATGATCCTGATAATTTACTTATTCTTACTGTGATTTAGTTGTTTATTTAAAATATAAGAGAATAAAATATGTTAATACATACAAAGTGCTTGTAACACTTCCTGGCATAAATTTGAGCATTTAGCACATGTTGACCATTGTTGTTATTAGTGAATATTGTAAGCAAGAAAACTATTAGGACAATTTAAGGAACACCTTCCAGATTGTATGGCAAAGATGAGAATACGGAGGCAATAAACCTAAGAGAAAACAAAAAAATATCCAACGTAAACTCAGAGATTTAAACATTATTTAATCATAAAATGAAGATTGAAGCATGTTTTAATTCAGCATTGAAAATTAGGCTATAGTCAAGAATTTATGCTAGTAAGTATTATTATTTATTTTTCCCCAATTTAACATTCCCCAGAAACTGGGATATACCTATTTCCAAGTGTGGCTTAATAAGTTGCTTTTTGGAATATTTTTAGACTCTTGCTATTCTCTGATTTTCACTTCCCTTTTTCCAGCTATTATTACCCTATTCTCTTCACTGTCTGTCTGTGATCTTACCTTAATTATGAGCTAGGATCTAGAACGTTTCTGAAAGTGAAGAAACAAAGGAAATGTAAATATTCTTTATTCCTTGAAGGTCAAAAAACTGTGCCACACTCTAGTGCCTTTGGCTGGAAGATTGGTATTTGCTGTGTGTGTGTCTGTGCTGGAGAATCCAAGGCATGAAAGAGCAGGGGTGGACTTTTGGGGAGAGACACATTGGGTCAGAGTGGAAATTATTTGATTCCATTGGCCCAGAGGCCAATCATATTCTTGTTTCTTTTAGTGTGAAATTAAGTTAGTTGTAATTCCTTGACCTTAATATTTTACTTTCTATCAAATGGATTTTAATAATGACTTTATTTTTTTAGGGTCACTTTCTCCAGAAATTGTACTGATAATTGATATCAGATCAGATCAGATCAGTCGCTCAGTCGTGTCTGACTCTCTGCGACCCCATTAATCGCAGCACGCCAGGCCTCCCTGTCCATCACCAACTCCCGGAGTTCACTGAGACTCACATCCATCAAGTCAGTGATGCCATCCAGCCATCTCATCCTCTGTTGTCCCCTTCTCCTCTTGCCTCCAATCCCTCCCAGCATCAGAGTCTTTTCCAATGAGTCAACTCTTCACATGAGGTGGCCAAAGTACTGGAGTTTCAGCTTTAGCATCATTCCTTCCAAAGAACACCCAGGGCTGATCTCCTTCAGAATGGACTGGTTGCATCTCCTTGCAGTCCAAGGGACTCTCAAGAGTCTTCTCCAACACCACAGTTCAAAAGCATCAATTCTTCAGTGCTCAGCCTTCTTCACAGTCCAACTCTCACATCCATACATGACCACAGGAAAAACCATAGCCTTGACTAGATGAACCTTTGTTGGCAAAGTAATGTCTCTGCTTTTGAATATGCTATCTAGGTTGGTCATAACTTTCCTTCCAAAGAGTAAGCCTCTTTTAATTTCATGGCTGCAGTCACCATCTGTAGTGATTTTGGAGCCCAGAAAAATAAAGTCTGACACTGTTTCTACTGTTTCCCCATCTATTTCCCATGAAGTGATGGGACCAGATGCCATGATCTTCGTTTTCTGAATGTTGAGCTTTAAGCCAACTTTTTCACTCTCCTCTTTCACTTTCATCAAGAGGCTTTTGAGTTCCTCTTCACTTTCTGCCATAAGGGTGGTGTCATCTGCATATCTGGGGTTATTGATATTTCTCCCGGCAATCTTGATTCCAGCTTGTGTTTCTTCCATACCTCTCTATAATTCAAGGCACTGATGGTTTCTTACATATTATTATTCAATTACTCAATAATGAGGCCTGAAGCAACACTAAATGACAGTGGTAGCCCAATCTTAATCCGTGTTGCCACAGCTGATGCCTGCCTGGCATATTAATTCTTATGGATCCCAGATATTTCAGGGTCTCATTACTCTTTGCTGTGTTATGAATGAGGTCACACAGCTTTTCCACCAACATTTTGATGGCTTATCACTGGAATCTACTGGGACTCGGTTTCTGCCAACACACCTGTTTCATCCCAAGGAGTTTTCCTTGGCATCCACAAGAGGTGTTTACAGGAGCTTAAGAAGAAGTTCTCAGCTCTTCTCTGCTCTTCAGCTGGGACTTGGAGACATTCTGCTGTCTGCTTTTTACTCCGAGAATCTGCCAGGGTCACCAGTGTTCTGCTCTTGCTTTGTTGGGAGATGCTGTTCTAGCCAGCATTCCTTGGCCTGGTCTCTGAGAGACGTGAAACTCCCATGCAACCAAATGGTACTGAGTTGCCTTCAGTCCTCCTTGGAACCTTGATACTCTCTGTTCTTGGCAGAAACGGAGGGGAGACCTCCAAAGAGGTCAGTACGAGTATAAAAGGCTTCTCCAACTGGGAACTGTGTGCTGTGATAGCATCTCCATTTTTCTCTCTCTTTTCTCCACCAAACAACTGAACACAAGATTTCCTTTTGGAGGTATCCTTACTCTTGTGCTACCCATTTATGTGAATGAGAAGTCAGTTTTCTTTGGCTGGCGGCAATCCAAGAGCAATGAGAATAAAGTAACAGCAGCCTCAGTAACAATGATAGAGAGAGTGATACCAGTAGGAGAAACACCTGTCACAGTAACAGCCAATAGGCTCTGTTGCCAAGTATGTACTTGGCACCCTCCTAAGCTTTGCATCATTGTCTCATTCAGTTCTCAAAACCCACCTCTGAGGCTAATATTTTTATAAGAACCAGATAATCTTCCTTTCTCCCACTTTCTTTTTTTTTTAAAGTAAATTTCTTCTTTTTTAGTTAAACTTTTAATTTTATATTGGAGTATATTTGATTAACTATGTTGTGATAGTTTGGAGTGGATAGCAAAGGGACTCATCCATACATACACGTGTGGTGCTTGTGGTTAAGAATCCACCTGCCAACGCAGATGTAAGAGACATGGGTTTGATCCCTGGGTCGGAAAGATCCCCTGGAGTAGGAAATGACAAACTGCTCCAGTATTCTTGTCTGCAAAACTACATGTTCAGAGAAACCTGGTGAGCTATGTAGTCCATGGGGCCACAAAGAGTTGGACACAACTGAACACATGCACACAAACACACACACACACACATTTTCCTCCAAACTTTACTTCTGATGAGCTGGTTAGAGAGCATAGCTTGGCTCATCAGCTGGGCTGCACTCTTTAGATCAGGAGTCCCCAACCTCCAAGATCTAATGCCTAGTGATCTGAGGTAGAGCTGATATAATAATAATAGAAATAAAGTGCACAATAATGTAATGTACTTGAATCATCCTAAAACCATCCCCCCTCCCCCATCAGTGGAAAATTTGTCTTCCACAAAACCAGTCTCTGGTACCAAAAAAAGTCGAGATCCACTGCTTTAGATATCCCGTATGAATTAGAAAGACGTGTGCCCAGTGCTTGGCACAGCTGGCTGGCTTCAGATCTTCCCCAAGACATGGTTGGTGGCAGGAGGCACAGACCATCTGCAGCCCTCTTTCCAGGAAGGCAGATCTGAAGAGGGAGAGAGGCAGGGCTTCATGGGACATACTCGTTTCCTTCTCCTAAATTCACCAGTGAGATAAATCCTCTCGCTCCCAAGAGTGGAATGAATGAAGCTGCGCAGAGAAACTGGCAGCGTCTCTATTGTAGATTTCCCTCCTGGAAGGAAACTGCAAAATTCTTCTCTGCTATGGAGGCGTGTGTCAAGTGAAATCACTGTCCACCACCCCACTCCACAGGAGACACTATGAAGACATCCATTTTACAGACAAGAAAACAAAGACTTGAAACTGACCTCTAGGATCACATGAATAAAAAGCAAAAAAATTGAGACTGTGACCCCAGGTCACCCAGACCCCAGCATCTATGCTCTTAACATTTCCTGTAATGCTTCAGGGTGTTACTAGATGAAGGGGGCAGATGAATGCAAGAATTTTGGCTGACTTCCAGATTACAACAAATTACTTCTATGAATTTATAATTGGGTTACAAACCCCATAATTAACACACACATAGGCTAATTGGTGAGGAGTAAATGTATTCAGGGATATTATGGAATTCACTTGCATATGTTAGAAACACTAATACTTTTACTATTGAAAACTTGCCTTGTTGCTGTTACAAATGTGTGATACAGTATTTCCTGAATACAAAATGTGGTAGGATATTCTGTGGGAGCATAAAGTATAAATGTGGCAGTCTCATTTGCATAGAGTTTGGCAAGTCCTCAATATTTCCCTTCAAGTTCATTGCCTCTAACTGCAAAGTATAACAACCCGTAAGGTATATATGTAAACTGTGCTAAAACTCTATTTAGGTGTTTAAATGTTTTTAAATTTAGCTTTGTTACAGGTTGCAAATTGTGATCACCCTGGAAACAGTGGTGGTCTACTCCTGAAAATAGAGATCTGAAAACAGGGGCCAGATTACTGCTCCTCACCTTTCCTCCACACACACACACACACACACACACACACACACACTTTTCCCTCTATCTTCATTGAAACATTTTACATGGATCATTCATTCTTCCAAGTCACCTATTCTCTAAAATGGGAATGGGTAAAGATACTTTTGTAAAGTTCATTCATAGCATTATCAAAAGCTAACTTTTATTTCTAACCTCAAAGTAGAAGGGCATCTCTGTTGTAGCATCCCAGTGTTCATGGAGATACATTTTGGCAACTCTTGTTGCCTCTTCTCACGGATGGCTCCCAGAAATGATTTGAGTGACACTCATTTTAATGTGGAGAAGGAAATGGAAACCCACTCCAGTGTTCTTGCCTGGAGTATCCCAGGGACAGAGGAGCCTGGTGGACTGCCGTCTATTGGGTTGCACAGAGTCGGACATGACTGAAGTGACTCAGCAGCAGCAGCAGGGTTTTAATGTACATGTTTGGCTAATGGAACATTATGTCTGAAAAACAATTGAAGGTTTTTGTGTTTCTTGATCAGATCAGATCAGATCAGATCAGTCGCTCAGTAGTGTCCGAATCTTTGTGACCCCATGAATTGCAGCACACCAGGCCTCCCTGTCCATCACCAACTCCCGGAGTTCATTGAGACCCACGTCCATTGAGTCAGTGATGCCATCCAGCCATCTCATCCTCTGTCGTCCCCTTCTCCTCCTGCCCCCAATCCCTCCCAGCATCAGAGTCTTTTCCAGTGAGTCAACTCTTCACATGAGGTGGCCAAAGGACTGGAGTTTCAGCTTTAGCATCATTCCTTCCAAAGAACACCCAGGGCTGATCTCCTTTAGAATGGACTGGTTGGATCTCCTTGCAGTCCAAGGGACTCTCAAAAGTCTTCTCCAACACCACAGTTCAAAAGCATCAATTCTTCGGCACTCAGCCTTCTTCACAGTCCAACTCTCACATCCATACATGACCACAGGAAGAACCATAGCCTTGACTAGAGAACCTTTGTTGGCAAAGTAATGTCTCTGCTCTTGAATATGCTATCTAAGTTGGTCATAACTTTCCTTCCAAGGAGTAAGCATCTTTTAATTTCATGGCAGCAGTCACCATCTGTAGTGATTTTGGAGCCCAGAAAAATAAAGTCTGACACTGTTTCTACTGTTTCCCCATCTATTTCCCATGAAGTGGTGGAACTGGATGCCATGATCTTTGTTTTCTGAATGTTGAGCTTTAAGCCAACTTTTTCACTCTCCACTTTCACTTTCATCAAGAGACTTTTTAGTTCCTCTTCACTTTCTGCCATAAGGGTGGTGTCATTGTGGAAGAAACACAAGCTGGAATCAAGATTGCCGGGAGAAATATCAATAACCTCAGATATACAGATGACACCACCCTTATGGCAGAAAGTGTTTCTTGATAAACTCATAATTTAGGTGTTAGATTGCTTGTGTCTATTAAGGAATCACTACTTTAAGTGACATTGCAGCCATGTGTTTCTATTATTTAAAATCATAACAGAAGAAGTTTTATTGGAGCAATTAGAAAGCCTGATCATAATATAGGTATATTATCATAATGACCTATGCCAGAGAATTTCTCTGATAAAATCCTATATTATTTTTCTAGGATTACCATTAAATATAACTATAAACTGGGTAGCTTAGAAGACTAGACATTTATTCTTGTACAGTGTTGAAGGCTAGAAATCTAAAATCAAGGTGTCAGCGGGCTCTTTCTGAACACTGCTAGGAAGAATCCTCTTGCCTCTCCCCAGCCCCTGGTAGCTCTAGGCAATCCTTGGCATCCCTGGGCTTGTGGCTGCATCATTCCAATCTCTGTGTCCATCATTTCATGGCCTTGTGCCATGTGTGACTTCACATTACCTTCTTATAAAGACACCAGTCCTTGGATTTAAGGATTTGCCCTAATCCAATATAATTTCTATTTAACTACATCTGCAAAGACTCTATTTCCAGATATGGTCATATTCTGAGGTTCCAGGTGAACATGAATTTTGGGAAGACACTATTCAACTTAGTACATATCCTAAATTCAAAACATATCAAATAAGGCTTGCTTATAACCATTTAGCTGCTCACCAGTGGTGGTGGTGGTGGGTGGTGGTTTAGTCGCTAAGTTGTGTGTGATTCTCATGACCCCATAGACTGTAGTCTGCCAGGCTCCTCAATCCATGGGATTTCCGAGGCAAGAATTCTGGATTGGGTTGACATTTCCTTCTCCAGAGGATATTCCTGACCCAGGGGTCTCTCCTGCATTGCAGGTGGAGTCTTTACTGACTGAGCCACTAGAGAAGCCCACTTGTCAATGGTATTCCTCTGCAAAGGATAGCTGCTAGGGTGTTGAACTTGATAGAGCCCAGTGGAAGATTGCTTCTTTAGAAGGGCTGTGAGAATAAGCTCAGGGTGAACACTTGCAGAAGAATAATGAGGCAGACCCAAAAGGAGAAAGCATCTTGACAGGAAAATTCACTGCATGGCTTATGCTCCATGTGCAAAACAGAGGTGTAAGTAACTAAAGTCCCTTTGTACGCTTTTCTACTAATACATAGGGTCGTAGAAGAAACCGCCTCATCACAGATTCCACAGTGAGTGTATTGTAGTGCCCACACTTGTTTAGTGTTTTACCCCCTTAAATATTTTTCTCCTTTTATGTTTTTGAAGTTCCATTGGGTGCTTAATAACACTTACTGCCTCATATTGAAGCTATTTATAAGGTTTATTTTTCCCTTTTATCCTACTTACTAGTTAGGTGATCTGTAGCAAGTTATTTATAGGTAATAATGATACTTGCTTCATAGGATTCCTATGATAACTTAATGAAATAATCAATAAAATATTATTTTAGTGCTTACTAAAATTATTCCCATGCTTAAAATCACAATGCTTAAATATTAGTAAGCACTAAAAGAATATTACATTCATTTTTAGAAATCTGAATCACTGTGCATAAAAGACCTATTTGAGAACATGTAAAGTGTTTTGCAATGCTTGATGTTTGTCAGATAGCCAATAAATATGTGAATGAGTTTATGTTCTTTCCTGAGATATTACAGGAACCTGAGGGAAAGAGAATGTTTGTCACTTTTAAAACTTTTGTACTGCTTTAGGCTTAAAAAGTCATCGGTAAATACCTACAAATGCACAAATAAATGGAAATTCAAGCATTGAAAGTGATGGGGAGAATCACTGGGCCATTGTTTATTTCAGCGGCTCTCAAACTTGGACATCATCTGTGTCTCTATCATTTCATGCCTGAAACATACGAAATACTCAACAAATATTTTTTAGAAATTAGTCATTTTATTGAAATTTCCTCAGGTGCTTCCTTCTTGCAGACGAATGTGAAACACTGAAGGAGAAGCTGGGGCAAAAGAAAATGTTACACTGAACAAATTTTATATGTTATACTCATTGACCCTGAAGTTCTAGAGACATTAATTTAAGTCACTTTCCAAGGTTATATAGCAAATGATGGTTTCTCATATCATTTAATCTTTCACAAAAAGGATGCTACTATTTAAAGGCCATGGTTCCTTTTTCTGTGTGTATATGTGTGTGTGTGTTTAAGCAAATCTTAACTTTTCACACTGCTATTCTGGAACATGCTAATGTTTTTCCTTAAAGAAGTTATGTTCATTTATTTACTCCTTCAGTTAATAATTGTAAGTAGCTACTATGTGCCAGGTACTTTGCTGGGAACACAGTCATGATAAAGACTAACTTGATCCTTGACCAGATGGTGCTATGGGGTGTGGGTGAGGGATATTCTTCAGACAGATAATTACCCAGATTGCTATATAGTTTTTACAGAAATAAGTGCGCTGATAGAAAGCCAGGCAAGTCTTGGGATATGTAACAGAAGACTTAACCTAATTTGGAGTGGAGATGATCAAGTAAACTTTTCCCAAGGATTTGACAATTATTTTGATACCTGTGAAATGAGTAAGAGTTAGCCATAGGAAGGAAGGAAGGGAGAAATGTGTCCTCAAAAGAGAATTAGCAAATGCAGAGGTCCTGGAGCAGGAAGGGCTTTTAGAATATTCAGGAAACTTAAAGAAGGCCAATGTGATTTAAGCAAAGTTCTCGAGAAAGAGACCTGCAGGAGGTGTGGTTGATGAAAAGTGGGTGAGTCTCAGATTGCACAGGAACTTGTAGACCTTGGGATGAGATAGATTTATGTCTATGCCTCCCATCTTATATGCACTGGGGACTGGAAACATCCCCAGAACATTGTGTCAGACATTTGAAAGCTGAGGTCTAATTATTTCTCCTAAAAGATTCACCTCTCTGGGTGCTCTGTGAACTCACTAACTCTTACATGAATGAGATGAGAGCAGATCAGATTACCTCCAAGCACCAGAACATTTGTTCCGTAGTCAACACATCATCTGCAAACAAAATAATTAACCATAACAATGTCCTCATGCAGTTTGATACATGTATCAATTTTCTTAAATGCAAATTTTGGATAGACATTCTTAGAACAGGATGAAAAATCTCCTTGTTATCTTGGTAAATAATATATTTTGTGCATCCTTAGTACAATTTATTCCTTGAAGAGGTTTCTCTTGTTAACATGACACAGCATATTATAGCTTAAGTATGTTAATTTTTGAGTATGGTCCAAGGGCATAAAATATTCATGCCAGGGTTAGCACAATCAAAGACGTGCACGACATTGTTCAGTGCTAATTGTGGAAGGCTGGCGAGGCAGACTTCTAATTAGGGGAACTCTGGTAATATGTTTGCTGCAGCCTGTCCGTCTTCTCTCCCCAGCCAGCAGCCTGGGCCACGTGTGAACTCTATCACAGGCAATTATAGACAAGGTAGGATCACCTCTTTTTAAAATTCTGCTTTGCGGCTGCTGCTAGTTCTAGACGAAAGGCTGGTTGCAGCTAAACTTGCAGAGTCAGGGCATTGTATCTCTGGGGCGTTTTCTTCCTTCCTAGAGAGCTTTCTCTTGACCCTTGTTTCCCACACTCAGGCGCCCAGTGCACATGTGCTATCCCTCGCCTGCCTTTCCCAACCAGTGTATTGCCCCTGCCCAATATGTCAGTGAAATTTAGCTATTTTGTATTTTATTTCTTCCAGGTTCTTTTAGGTCCTTGTCACTTGTAAGACTTGTGTATTGTTTTAGGCTTTAGAAGTCATGAGATAGCCATGAAGTCTTAGAAGTCTTAGAAGCAGCATCAGAGGCTCTAGGTGCAAATCTAGCACCACCCTGGAACTCTTGGAACCCAAGCTTCTTTTATTTATGAATTAGGGTCCTAAAAATATCCATGGCACAGCATTTTGTGGGAACTACCTGTAAAGTTATTTGTAAGCTGCAAAGATCTGTGTTGAAATTTTAAAATTCCCAGAACCCTGACCCAGCCATTTGAAGGCTGAGGTCTAATTGTCTCCTCTAAATCAGCAGTCCCCAACCTTTTTGTCATGAGGGACTGATTTCGTGGAAAGCATTTTTTCCATGGAGGGGGTGAGAGGATGGTTTGTGCATAACGTGCATTAAGTGCATTACGTAAGTGCCTTACGTTCGCTGTGCGTTTTGTCTCTAATCTAATGCTGTTCCTGATCTGACAGGAGGTATCAGTCTGCAGCTGTAGGGACCCCTACCCTAAATGATTCATCCCTCTTAACTGAGTGTTTGTGAGTATGGATTAAACCAGTCTTTACTGGTAGAATAGTTAACAAAGAGATAATTCCCTCATGTATTATACGCATTTGTCTTTCTGAAATAGTTAACCAAAATACCATTGCTTCAGAATCATGTAGGTGCTGGATGAGATAAGAATTTGGATCTTACTAAATATAAATTTCTAAGGGTTGGGCCTGATGAGCTGAATTTTAACAGATACTTTGTTAAGATACTTTGTATTTAGTGATGTTGCACATTGTCATTGGAGAACTGCTGCCTTTAGGGTTGCTTTTTCAAGCACAGAAGCACTTGTTGACTGACCTTAGAATGGATAGATGTGCTTTAGTATTAGGGGGGTTCTTCAATCGGGACTTGTTGATGTGTATTGCCTGGGTCTGGGTTTGTGCTAATTCAGTGATGCGGCTTTAAAGGGTGACTAAGGCAGATGATACTAAATATTCTTCTGTTGAGAAGGGTGTTCAGCTTCAAAAATGATAGACGGGTAGGTAAATGCTGAAAGTATGCTATTTCTACAGAACCATAGGTCAATTTCATCATGTTTCAACTTCTTAGAGAGAAAACTTGGAGGAAAGTAAGGAATCCAGGGCTAGAGGAACAGTTCCCGGAATACCAGGAACTATATAGTACGCTATATGATTCTTCTGTCTGTCGTTTCACCATTATCAATGTATGATTTCTACCACATGGCTGAAGATAATTGCTTGAGCCACGGCTATCAGTCAGTTTTTTCCCCAGAAAAAAAAAAAAGAAAGGCAATGAAATTTATGTCATAATAACACCTGCTTAAATTGCATTTCACCTCCCTTGATATCACATTACCTAAAACTTATTTATATGAATTTACTTATCTGCAAGGGAGGCTGGGAATTATAAACTTTATTACAGCCACATGCCCTGCTAAAGAAGAAGGGGATGGATACTGATGGATCATCAGCAATGACTGTCACAGCATCCATGATCCCAGGCTGTCCCTGTTATAACAAAGAAAATGTGCCAATTCAAATCACTGGTCTCATTGGATAGTTTATTTTGATAACTTATGTAGAAATAAGTTTGGAAACACAGTCATTGCATCCCAGGTTCAGGCCTAAATTTGGACCCCTGGAGATGGGGATGTGGTCAGAGAATCAGAAGATGGTTCCAAATTGAAGGCAATTTCTAGACATTCCATAATTCTTAGTGGCATAATTTATTGCCCCTGGACCATTATGTTGATTCCTTTTCTTCCCTAAATTTTGTTTTATGTTAAAGTTTGACCACTTACTTTTAGTCTTTGTGACCTTATAACTTAACATTTGTGTTATTTCTCTCTGTGATTCTTTACTATTGTTACTCATAGCACTAATAATGATTGATGAAAGTGAAAAAGGAGAGTAAAATGTTGGCTTAAAGCTCAACATTCAGAAAACTAAGATCATGGCATCTTGTCCCATCACTTCATGGCAAATAGACGGGGAAACAGTGGAAACAGTGGCAGGCTTAATTTTTTTAGGCTCCAAAATCACAGCAGGTGGTGACTGCAGCCATGATATGACCAACCTAAACAGCATATTAAAAAGCAGAGACATTACTTTGCCAACAAAGTTCCATCTAGTCAAGGCTATGGTTTTTCCAGTGGTCATGTACCGGGGTCCAGCCCCTGTGGGTCCAGGGAATTCGAAGCGGGGACGGCGTCGGCGAGGATCAGGAAACAACTGCTTAATTAAATGTTAATTAAGGCTATAAAGAGTGGTTAAATAAGGATAGCTCAGTGAAGAAATTCAGTGGAGAAAAGAGGCTGAAATAAGGATAGCTCAGTGAGGAAATTCAGTGGAGAAAAGAGGCTGAATAATTCAGCCAGAAGGTGAGAGAAAGAATGACATGGGGAGACCAAGTTTCGGTGAACAAGGCCCACACTTTATTTTCCAAAGTAGTTTATATACCTTAAGTTATGCATAGAGGATAACGGGTGAAGGGGTAGAGTCATGCAGTAAGCCAGGCTTTCTTCCTGCAAACTCATCATATGCAAATGTTTAGGTGATTTGCATCATCTTCTGGCCCGGAGACCTGTTAACATTTTAAGACCCTTTCTTCAGAAAACTTATTTTTCTCTAAAGGTAATTAGTCAGGCACCGCTCTCAAAAGCATTAGATAAA
Source organism: Bos javanicus (assembly GCF_032452875.1). Lineage (NCBI taxonomy): Eukaryota > Metazoa > Chordata > Mammalia > Artiodactyla > Bovidae > Bos > Bos javanicus. The sequence continues at coordinate 71,968,985 of NC_083882.1, read as the reverse complement.
GTTGTATTCCTACAGAGCAAAGGTGTGGTGGGCTATAACAAGAAAAAGAATTAACTCAAGGGTCCAAGGTTACAAACATTAAAGCTACTACTTACACCAATCATATTAATCAATACACTGCCAGGGACACAGCAGGTAAGGGATATGGAGACTTAGCAGCAAACATTGGCCCAACAAGTGAAAAACTCTTCACCAATACAATTTCTAATCAATCTTTTAACTGCTCAAAGGAATCTGTATTTAGACAGTTTAGAACATATCATGCCTCTCACAGTTGGGAGGCTCTGAGCAATCACATGTGGCCAGAAAAACCTATTCAGGCAGGCTAGAGGACTTCCAAAGGAGTTTGTAGGTTGAAACACTATCACACCCAGGAACTTTATTAACTGGAGCTGTAAGTTAACTCTTTTTTTCAGAGAGAGGTAGTGGGGGACAGCCCCCCCATAAAGTCAGAGGTGTAGGTGGGAGCACAAAGCAGAAAGTAGGCAGACTCTGGTTTTGGGGGTAGATGCTCGAGAATTCCAGGGGGACTCCTGAGGCTCGATCCCGCCTTTGCGTATGCCAAGCCTCCTTCCTCATGACCTTTGTCATGAGTGGAGCTCCTGCTCCCGGCAGTCATGTATGGATGTGAGTGTTGGACTATAAAGAAAGCTGAGCACCGAAGAATTGATGCTTTTGAACTGTGGTGTTGGAGAAGACTCTTGAGAGTCCCTTGGACTGCAAGGAGATCCAACCAGTCCATCCTAAAGGAAATCAGTCCTAAATATTCATTGGAAGGACTGATGCTGAAGCTAAAACTCCAGTGCTTTGGCCACCTGATGAGAAGAACTAGCTCTTTGGAAAAGACCCTGATGCTGGGAAAGATTGAAGGCGGAAGGAGAAGGGGATGACAGAAGATGAGATGGTTGGATGGCATCACTGACTCAATGAACATAAGTTTGGGCAAGCTCCAGGAGTTGGTGATGGACAGGGAGACCTGGTGTGCTGCAGTCCATGGGATCACAAAGAATCAGACATGACTAAGTGACTGAACTGCACGGCTAATAATAAACTTATGTTATTGCATATCATAGTTATAATATAATGAGAGAGTTCAGTTGTCTCAACTAATTTTTATAAGTGTCCCATTTAGAGAGCTGTTTTTGTTTGTTTGTTTTTACCATTCCATTCTGTCCGTTCCTGAGAAGACTGTAGATTGACTGGGTGAAAGCGTTATGGTCCAAATTACCTGTGAAGAAAGAAGCAGGAGCTTATATTTAAACCTATACTTTGTAAATCTAATTACACATCAAAATTACTTGTTAAGTTAATAGCTAAATATATACTTTAGCCAGATTTGAGAACTGTGATATGGTTATTGATATTTGCAGGACCATTTAAGGCCACTTCCTTCATCAAGAAACTTTTGGTAAGAACCTTCCTTTTGGGTCCTTAGGTGTGGTATGGTTTTTAGTGGCTTAACATCTCCATATGACTGCCTGTACCAGTTTCTTGACTTATCTTTCACTGCTGATCACCTGAAATGTTTTGCAATTCCTTGATGTCTTTTTTAGTTCACCTACCATCTTTCTATTTGCCTAATTCAACTCATTCATCAAAACTCTGTTCAAGCATAACCATTTCTTAGAACTCTTGCTTAAAGACATGGATTCAGTGACCTCTTTTGCTTTCCTGGCGTATTCTATGTCATAGTTTTAGCATAGTACTTGCTATATTCTACTGTAATTATTTGCTGCATACACATCTCCTCCCTTTCAATGGCAGGTCATTTAAGTGGTCTTTAAATAGGAACACATTACTATGTATATGTTTATGCACAGAGCCAAATTATCTCACCCTACTAGACATATTATCCTAGATGTCAGACCAATAACACAAATTTTCAATATGTCTTGTCTGGGACTCATTACCCAGCACTATTGCCACCACCACCACCACAAATAACCAGAGCTCTTAATCTACCTCCCATTTCTCTATTATTCATTTCTTCCCTCTAAGTGTCCGGTTTAAAAAAAAAAAACAAAACTGGAGTGTTAGGAAGAACTGAATAAATATTTGCCGAATGGATGTGTAAGCATGTATTTTTTCAAATGCCTAACGAAATCTTAAAGCAGTGTTTAAAGTACATGTTATGCTACTGCTAGGTCACTTCAGTCGTGTCCGACTCTGTGTGACCCCACAGACAGCTCCCCCGTCCCTGGGATTCTCCAGGCAAGAACACTGGAGTGGGTTGCCATTTCCTTCTCCAATGCATGAAAGTGAAAAATGAAAGTGAATTCGCTCAGTCGTGTCCGACTCTTCACGACCCCGTGGACTGCAGCCCACCAGGCTCCTCCGCCCATGGGATTTTCCAGGCAAGAATACTGGAGTAGGGTGCCATTGCAAGTCTGTAAAAATAAACCTATTTTAATTCACTCTCTACCCCCTTAAACTGATATTTTTTATGCCTTTCAGAGAAAATCCAATGCATTTCTATGTTTGATAATAGAATAAGACACTTTTTTAAAAAGATGTAAAGGAGAAAGGGATTGTGAGAATGGAACAAATATGTCAGATCATGTGCTGCGATTGGGATAGTGATGTATGAAGATCAACCTGGCATGCCTCATCCCAGAAAAAAATGGTTGATGACTCTACTGAAATATACCTTTCTTGGCCAAGAAGGAGGTTTAGACCTTCAGCCATTGTAATTGCCAACTATAAGTGTGTGTGTGTGTTTGTGTGTGTGTGTGTGTGTGGTGGGGGGAGGTGTGTGTCTAGAAAACTGTCTAGTAAGTTTTAAAAAGTTTTTAACCAGAGAATCACCTGCCACATTTTGTCCAGAGCAATTAGGGTTATACATGACTAAGTCAACAGTTTCTTGGATATTTCCATTCCGATTTCAGACTGGCATCTACATTCATTAAGTACAAAGTAGAAATTAATTTCTGGGCCACCAGGGAAGTCCCTCCGGCAGCCTTCTAAACAGACACTTAAGTCTACTGATTCTTCTTTGAAAATCTCTATTTCAAACACTCGCCTCTAAACCCACTGCCACTGATCTAGTTCTGATGCTCCTCATTTCACCAGCCTCCTACCTGATGCTCTATCTGAAATCTCCTCGGTTCTAGTCTTTCTGCCTTCACCTGCCTTTGAAACGCCTTCCTAAAGTATTGTGCATGCTCCCTTTCAGTCGCTCAGTTGTGTCCGACTCCTTGTGTTCCCATGGACTGCAGCCCACCAGGCTCCTCTGTCCGTGGAATTTTCCAGGCAAGAATACTGGAGTGGGTTGCCATTTCCCTCTCCAAAAGTATTGCGATGATTATATTATCCACCTGTCTTAAAACACATTCTTATACAAGATATTGTCTAGTTTTCTACAGGGGGAAAATCCTCTCATCTGTCAATAAAAACATTTAGCCCCAGGAGCCTGTTTTGCATATCGTCATAAAATCTTTATATACTTGAGGAAAAACAACAGATTAGCCTAATGCTACTGTAAAATAGTACAACGTGGACATATACACCAACTGAGAATTTACAGGAAATGAAACAATTCTCTATAGAACCAAATGCTCTAATGTTGGATTGTTAATTTTAAAGCAAATATTCGTTTATGAAACTGTTGGACTGGTTATTTTCTTTCTCCACAAAATAAAACAAAGAAATAAAGAACCACAGCATTTTGATATACTAGAGTGATTTCTATTGCTTCCATAGAAACTTTGTCAGAAGCTTGGACAATTCATTTCAGCAGTCTGTACAATAATGTTCAGACCTCAATTTAAAAAAAAAAAAAAAGAAAGAAAATATAGAGGTTAGTCTGTCTCTGAGGAATAGCATCCTCTGGATGGAAAAGACAGTGAACAATAAATTGAAATCATGAAATATTAAGCTATAGAAATGGTGAAAACTTAAGACTAGAGAGAGAGACCTCCAGTGTACATGGTGAACACAGTAATTATGTACTTGGCAGAAGGTGTGAAACTGATGATCAAGTTAAAACAGGCTCTCAGTGAACATTTTAACAAATATGTTTATTTATTTAGATAATTTTAAACAGTCATGAACAGAGAAAGGCACAAAGTCTGGAATCCAGACAGTAGGATTGTTCCAATATTGGTGTCTTCAGTTTCAGTTCAGTTGCTCAGTCGTGTCCGCCTCTTTGTGACCACATTAATTGCAGCACGCCAGGCCTCCCTGTCCATCACCAACTCCCGGACATCACTCAAACTCACGTCCATCGAGTCAGTGATGCCATGCAGCCATCTCATCCTCTGTCGTCCCCTTCTCCTCCTGCCCCCAATCCCTTCCAGCATCAGAGTCTTTTCCAGTAAGTCAACTCTTTGCATGAGGTGGCCAGAGTACTGGAGTTTCAGCTTTAGCATCATTCCTTCCAAAGAACACCAAGGACTGATCTCCTTTAGAATGGACTGGTTGGATCTCCTTGCAGTCCAAGGGACTCTCAAGAGTCTTCTCCAACACCACAGTTCAAAAGCACCAATTCTTTGGCACTCAGCTTTCTTCACAGTCCAACTCTCACATCCATACATGACCACCCGAAAAACCATAGCCTTGACTAGATGGACTTTTATTGGCAAAGTAATGTCTCTGCTTTTGAATATGCTATCTAGGTTGGTCATAACTTTACTTCCAAGGAGTAAGTGTCTTTTAATTTCATGGCTGCAATCACCATCTGCAGTGATTTTGGAGCCCCCCAAAAATAAAGACTGACACTGTTTCTACTGTTTCTCCATCTATTTCCCATGAAGTGATGGGACCAGATGCCATGATCTTAGTTTTCTGAATGTTGAGCTTTAAGCAAACTTTTTCACTCTCCTAGTTTTGATAAATATATCGTGGTTATATACATTTATAACATAAAGGGAAACTGTGAAGGATGATGGGAACAGTCTATACCATTTTCGCAGTTCATCTGTAAGCCTAAACTTATTTCAAAACAAGAAGTTAGAAAGTAAATAAATCTCAAAAAAGCACCTATAGCATTGTCTTAATTTCTGAGCATCACCTTGAGGCTAACGGTGCATTCTGGCCCTTAGTGCTCCCTATATTTATTCGCATTTCCTTATTTTGTTCTGTGAAACATTTAATTAATTACAAAATACTTGGTTACAAAGTTGAGAGAGGAGGAATTTTTTGCTGAATGTGTTTTATTTTTTTTAGAGTTAAAAAAAGATTAAGGTGGGGGTGCAATAATATCAGTTTCTTACAAGTTCCATGTAATGTTATGCACATTTCTTTTCTAAAGAAAATTGTGTAGGCTTCCAAGCTAAGACAGAACATAGCACATTGGAACACAGAATTTCCAGTCAGGTGACCTAGAATGTGTGAATAGGGACATGTCTCATCATTATAACTTAAAAGGGTTGGAAAACCATATGAAACTATTTTTTCTGGTGGTTTCTAAAGGCTGGTCTAAGTACAATGAATCTGACAGATTCATTGGCCAGCAGAGACATTATCTTCCTGATCAGATGTTTACTTTTTATTTGATCAGTTTTCCTTCTAAGTATCCTTCAACTTTCTTTCCTATTATTCTATTGTTTACTTAATAACTTCTTAATTTTTAGAATGAAAAAAGTTTTCTTTCCTGATGCATGCTAGACTATAAATGTCCTTCTTAATAGTGTTTATGGCATCCCACAGATTTCGATGTATGTTTTATTAATCATTAGGCCCTAAACGTTCTCATTATTATTCTCTTTTTATCCTTTCCTTGACCAGAGAATGGTTTATCCAAGTATTTCTGAAATTCCAAACATTTTTCTAGTTAGTTATTTCTATTTATTAGTGTAATTGTACTGTGCAGAGAAATCTTTGTAGTCTGTATTATACCAAGCTTTCAAAATGTATTGAGACTTATTTTGTGGCTCAGTAGGTTGGCAGATATGGTATACATATATATGTTTTTGAAAAGAATGTGTACTCTACAGTTACTAGACGCAGAATTTATAGAATCCATTGTAGCAGGTGTGTTTATCATGTTCTTTAAATTTGATTGCATTTTTTTAAACCAGTTTTATCTTTCAGTTAATGAGAGGGATAAGAGAATGTCCAAACTGACAGCAAATTTGATTATTTCCCCTTTTAGTTCTCTGAGAGTTTTTGTGTATAATTCATATATATTATTGTATGTATATGAATATGTGTATGTGTATATATATACTTGTGTATGTATATGTATGTGATTAGATTCTATAAGTTTTTAATTTTATATCTTCTTGAATATTTATATATCAACTTTTTCTTGGTTCTGCTGATGCTTTTTACCTTAAAATCTGTTTTGATTGGTTATAACAACTATAGAAGTTTGTTTTTGATATTAAAATACATATTAGTCAGTTTAATTATAATACTAATAGATACAAACTAGAATTTCATATAATATGGCTACAGGTTTTTCAGTCAACCAACAATGAAATCATTCAAGAGACATCAAGTGTCACCTGAACACTTAGTATGTGTGTAGAATATACACATTTATCACATCATTATTAAATGAAGATACCATGGAAGATTAGCATACACCAGATTTTCTTGGTAAAATGTCTTCCCACTCGGGATGAGAAATAATAAACTTGTTATGTTTCAGCTATAAGAATTCTAACAAGATTTACTTTTTTTTCTTGTCAATTGTCACTATATTTTTCTTGTCAGTTGTCTATTTTATAATTTGTTCTATTATTAAGCTTATGTGTATGTATTTTACTATTGTGCAAGGTATTAAGTAAGTTAGATGAGAAAAGTTTTGATATCCTTGTTGGCTTAGTGGTCAAGAATCCAGCAGCAAATGCAGAAGATGCCGGTTCAATCCCTGGGTCAGGAAGATCCTTGGAGAAGGAAATGGCAACCCACTCCAGCTCTTGCCTGGAAAATTCTGTGGACAGAGGAGTCTGGTGGGCTATAGTCCACGGGGTCACAAAAGAGTTGGACACTACTTAGCGACTAAACAACAATACATGAATGAATGAAGCAGATAAAAGTACATTGAAATCAAAGAGACTAGCCAACCTTAGTGGGCTTCCCTGGCGGTTGAGATAGTAAAGAAACTGCCTGCATGCGGGAGACCTGAGTTCAATTCCTGGGTTGGGGAGATCCCCGGAGAAAGGAATGGCCAAATTTCTAATATGCTTAAGTGGGTATTATTCTGAAAAATATTTACTACCTCCTAATGAAACACTCATAGACAAGTTAGTATACTTTAGTACTATTTTAAATGTTTGAAAGCATGTATCACAGTGTCTTCATGGTTATGTCACAAAATACATGTTTGTCTTACGGCCAAACAAAACTTAACTTTAGAGATAAACCTTTATAGGTCTTCCAGTTCCAATAATGCATGTAAATGTTGCCAACACAAAGGACTAAAGGCTATAATGAGTAAATAAAGCCTAAATCCTAGAGCAAGGTCAAAAAGTGCAAAACCTGACCTACTTTCTACTTACCTCCAATCATATCACAATTTTTTTTTCAATATTTACCTGGCATCTTCTTTTCATCTTTTCCCTTTAACATGTCTGTTTTCTTATATTTTAAGTGTGTTTCTTGTAAACAGCAGAATTGGGTTTTTCCTTCCTAGTCTAGCTGCCTTTTATCTGGATACTGAGTCAATTTACATTTGTTGCAATTTCTTAAACATCTGGATTTATTTCTGCCATCAGATTCCGTACCCTCCATTTGTCGTGTTTTGTGAATGTAATTTTCTGTTTCTTTCCCTCCTTTGTATTTTTCAGCTGTTTTATTTTGTTCCGCGTTGATTTTCTGTTGTTATCATTCCATGTTTTCATATCTGTGGGGTTTGATTGTGTTATTCATTTTTTAAATGATCACCTTATGAATTTTAAATTGTGTGCATATCAACTGTGAAGCATTGTAATATCTTTACTATCCACCTAAACATTAAAAGACCTTATAGTATTTTAACTCAGACAAACCCATTATGATAGCTATAGCCATGTATTTTAATTTTATCATTTTTTATGAGTCCACAATTCACATGTTTGTTTTATATGGTTACAGTTTATTAGTTTTACTTACATATAAACAAAGTCATTTGCTTTTTTATTTCTTCATTGAAATCTCAGATTTTTCATATAACCTCACTTCCTTTCCACCTGAAGTTCATGGTTGATGAATTGATTGATTCAAAAATATTATTGAATGCTTATTACATCTCCCCAAATATAGCTATTATAGTTGTAGTATCTGAAAAATACAGATAAAAATCTCTGTCCATTCTTTAGAAATTTTTTTAATGATGATTAATCCCTTTGTGGCGTGACACATACAGTAAGTCCCCTATATAGGACCTTCAAGTTGTGAACTTTCAAAGACGTGAGTGTGCACGACGTCAGTGTCAGGCCTGAGTGAAATCGCAGCTTGCCCTCCATCTACTGTTGCTGATGATTCTGCAGCTCTGCCATCTCCCACCTCCTCTTCCACATCCAGTCAGTAACTCTTCTTGCTTGTTCACTTGATGCCTGCCCCTAAATGCCCGGAGAAGGAGATGGCATCCCACTCCAGTACTCTTGCCTGGAAAATCCCATGGACAGAGGAGCCTGGTGGGCTGCAGTCCATGGGATTGCTAAGAGTCAGACACAACTTAAGCGACTTCACTTTCACTTTTCATTTCATGCATTGGAGAGGGAAATGGCAACCCACTCCAGTGTTCTTGCCTGGAGAATCCCAGGGATGGGGGAGCATGGCGGGCTGCCGTCTATGGGGTCACACAGAGTCGGACACGACTGAAGTGACTTAGCAGCAGCAGCAGCAGCAGCCCCTGTATGCCAGCTGTTGTACTGTACTACTGCACTTTTCAAGGTACTGCACTGTATGATTAGAAATGTTTCCTTTATTTTTTGTGCTTGTATTTTTTAGATCTATTATTAGTATGAAAAGTATTGTCGCCCTATTACGGTACAATATTATATAGCTGATTGTGTTAGTTGGGTACCTTGGCTAACTTTGATGGACTTGTGAACAAATTGAACCTATGAACACATGCTTGGAATGGAACTCAGTCGTATGTAAGGGACTTCTGCCTTATTGTCTAAAAACTTTTTGTCACTCTTATTTTTAAAATATATCTTTGTGGGGTTTGCAGTGCTAGCTTCTCTTCGGTTTCCTTTCAGCCTATTATTGAAAGTATCACTGCATGTTTCTTTGGTTTTGATAGTTTTTAAGAAGTTAGCTGTTCATATCATTATTATTTTTTAAGGTACTCTCTGTCCTTAATAATTTGCAGTTTTTCTATAATGTGTTTATCTTTTCTCATTGAAAATTTTTAGATGTTCTGTGGATGATTGCTTTTTATTAAAAATTTTAGTTATTTAAAAATTCCCAGTGATTGCCTATTTAATATCATATTTACCCCATATTAGATCTTTCATATTTAACAACTTTTCTATTCTGTACTTATTATGGAATATACCTTTACACTTTTTGTTTTTGCTACTTCTTTCATTTAGTATGTAAATTCAGCAGTACTGTTTGTGTGTGTGTGTGTGTGTGTGTGTATAGAGAGAGATTATTTTAGAAGATTCTTTACCACTGCACCCCCTGGGAAGCCTCTTTTAAGCATGCATCGGGGTAAACAGCCTGTCTGTCAATGCAGGAGACATAAGACACACAGGTTTGATCCCTGGGTCAGGAAGATTCCCTGGAGGAGGAAGTGGGAACCCATTCCAGTATTCTTACCTGGAGAATCCCAGGTACAGAGAAGCCTGATGGGACTTCTCTTCCATAGGGTTGCACAGAGTCAAGACATGACTGAAGTGATTTAGCATGCATATATATGTGGTGAGGTAATAGGAAGTGGGTCCTTTGGAACGTGACTAGGTCATGAGTGTGCAGCCCTCATGAATGGGATTAGAGCCTTTATGATAGAGACTCAAGCAAGCTCACAATCCCCTCTACCATGTGAGGACATGGTGACAAATCGTGGGCTATAAATCAGCAAGAGAGCCTTCACCGGAATGCAGTTGTGTTGGTGTCTTGATTTCAGACTTTCCAGCCTCCCTATGAGAAATAAATTTGTTTTCTATAAGCTTCCCAGTCTGTAGTATTTTATTACAGCAGCCAAAATGGCCCAAGACACTCCTCTTGAGGCTGTGAATCTGAGGCTTAAATTAAATGGAGTTGGCACATTTCCTCCAAATGTAACCCAATATAAGTGTTTTATTTTTTATGTATTGGTTCTTACATTTAGCCTTTGTCCTGTTTACCTTTCTGCCAGTTTATGGATGCATTTTAATAGTTATCTTGTATAACTTACCAAGTTCTTATAGGTGTTAATGTCCCCATGTATATTTAAGATACTTATCCAAGTAAAGGATTAAAGATGTGGAAGAATTTTCCCAGCTTTCCTGTAAGTTTCAGCATCCTTCACTCTCTCAAGCCACTGAATCTGTTTTATGTGCAGCTATATCTCCGACTGAAGAAAAGTTTCTATTAATACATGTCATTTTTTTCTGCCAGTATGAGAGAGAATATCAAATGAGACATAGATGAGGGTGAGTTTTCCTTGTAAGTAATCAATAAACAAAACAAACAAATTTGCACTCCAATGAAATTGATTCATCCTTCTCAGGTAGCCGAACTGTGCAATTTTCCTCTCTTTTAATTACTAAAAGATGTAAACTTATGATACAAAGAATCTAGTATGTTTTAGGAAATGTGACACTGTTAAAAAGGCTTTCTCTGTTCACAAGCATCCAATATAAATACAGGTTTAATTTTTCAGTTGTTTACCTCAACACTGTGCTTCCTCAACCCTGAATTACCCCTTGTCAACCCTGCCCTTCAGTTAACATCTGTCATTAAAAGTTCTCAAAGCACAACAGTCTTTTCTTACCTTTTGTGTAAGTATCATTCAAGAGCAATAGTTGTGTGTGTGTGTGTGTGTATGTGTGTATATCTCTGGATGAACCTTAGCGTTGTGGGATCACTGGGTTTTATCTTGCATTTCTCTGTTGGAAGGAAGGAAACCCAGCTGGTTTTAGGCAGGAAGACTAAAGAGAAAACTAAATTTCATATTGAGAACAATTAGGAGGACATAGATATTATTTAACTATTTCGGTGAGTATTTAAATTCCTGTTCCACATTTATTTTGCCTTTTGAATTCTTCATTTATTAAACTTATTTTTTTATCTCTGCTTGTATGTACCCAGGTCAGGGACTCTGAGGCAGGAACATGAGGAAACAATTCCAGAAGAAAGTGACTATGTACCTTAAAGATTTTTGAGATAGGCTTGAACATCAAAAGCTGTGAACAATGACTTCAAGTGGACTTAAGTCCAATGAAAGGATCTTTAACCACTCTTGAATAATGTAGCTATTTTATTTAACTTTATTCTATATGATTTATGCAAAATGCTTATCTTATGCCCAGTGTTGGGCTTCCCAGGCGGCACAGTGGTGAGAATCTGTCTGCCAATGCAGGAGACTTGGGTTGGATCCCTGGGTCAGGAAGGTCACCTGGAGAAGGAAATGACAACCTACTTCAGTATCCTCGCCTGGGAAATCCCATAGACAGAAGAACCTGGCGGGCTACAGTTCATGCAAAAGAGTAGGACATGACTTAGAGACTAAACATGTTCAATGTTAATTTCTGAGGAAATCGAAGGCAATCAATCCTCTTCAACTGCTGACTTTCTGCTAACCACCAGTACCACCGGCCATTATCATGTTGGCTTAAGAAATGTGTGTCTCTGAATTTTATTTCTACATGTCTGTGATTGTACTAACAGTACATGGGAATTCAGAACTCTACAGGAAGGATTGGTAACCATGGAGATGGGAGGGTACTTTCTGCAGTAACTCCACTGTACAAAATAATTTATGCAGGAATGTAAAATCACAGATGTTTTGAACCATATGCAGGCTATATTTAACTACAGTGCAAGTGACAAGTTACTTGGGAGTTACTAATCCAAAAGAGGTGAGCCCAGTCAGATAATAATTCTTTCTTCTCTTCACCGTTGTAGAAAGTCCTAGGAACAAGGTCCCACTGCGATGGGGGATAAAGTTTGAGTGTATGAGTTAATGTGTGTGTATGTGTGTACAAGACGTTGGGGTATACAGAAGGAAATGTGCAGAGAGGGATGCGCTGGAAAAATCATAAAAGTAATATGAGGAAAAAATAAACTTCCTCTTAACCTTCTTTCTTATTTTGTCTCTATTTTTAACAGTCTTGATGTACAGAAATATTGACTTTTAGGCATATCACTGATTTTTTTTTTTAACTTAGGAAAATAAAGATTTATAATTTAATTTTTAAGCTAGAAATTAGTGTCTTGGTTACTGGGAATAGCTCTTTAGGCTAGTTGTGTTTATGACTCAATGAACTCATTTATCTTCATAAAAATCATTGAAAAGGTTAAATTGTATTTGGCGTAATTTGAAATCCAAGGAAATGTTTAACCCATGTTTGAAATATTTGTATCTAAAATGTCTGTTCTTTTTGGTCTGAGGTATTAAAGGGATAAACCCTTCATTACCCTGAAACTTGCACTTCTTATCCGACATGCACTTTTACCAGAGTTGGCTCCACAAGGTAGGTAGTCTTAAGAAATGAACAGCTCTGTCATTCTGCTCTTCACCTGTAAAAAATGAATGCTGCTTTTAGGATAGGTTTTCTAAAAGAGAGGCCCTTAGAAATCACAAAATCAATGCAGCACTTTGTGGAATGGAACTATTTTCAGTACCACTAGCCTTTTAGTCTTCAGAGGCCAAAGAAAGGAATGTGAAATGGAAAGAAAACAATTTACATTGTAAAACTTCTCATTCCTTGGGGCACTCTGGGTCCAGGCGTTCCTCTTTCTTCATTTCCCCGGTTCTTAGTAGAATGTGGCATCTGCCTCTTTTAGATTAAAGTCTTCCTGGACTTTTGTCCCTACCCCACCTCTTTGCTTACTGCTTTTTGTATTGAAGCCCAGCTCTCATTTGAATATAAATTGCCTCACTCATAATTAAATATATTTCTGCAGATCCAAGGGAGACTCACCTTAGGCAATTGTTTCTCCCTTCTAGATGCCTTTCTTCTTTTTATGTGTAATTAAACAGGAATAAGCAGCGGAACCTCCATATTAACGCACCTAACATTCAATAGAAGGGGGATTACACCACAGTTCAAGAGGCCACTTGCCTCTTGGCACATCCAGTTTTGCCTTGGCTATTGATAAGGGTGCTCTCAAATGGGAAAAAGCTGAACAGGTGCTATTATGGTAAAGCCCCTGAGTGGCAGCACAGATAACAGACCTGGAGTTTAATAGATGGTGGGTTCCCAGCCGGCCACACTGAGGCATATGACACCTCAGTGGTCAGACATGTCAAGAGTTTTCCAGATGGCTCTGACAACTGCCAATCTCAATACTGTGTATTTGGAAGAAAATCACCTAACTCTTGCACTCTGAGTTGAAATTCTGCTTTCTGACACTTATTCCTGGGATTCATTTCAATCTGTCCTCTTGAATGATTCTGTACCATGTGTGTGTGGGTGGCTTTGTATCTTTTATTATCAGTTTGATTGTGGACCTTAGCCTAGTGCTTGGCAGACAGTAATCATTAATGAATATTTGTTGGAAGAATGAAGGGAAGAAGAGGAGGGGAATTTAATGGGTGGTTAATTGAAGAGTAACATCATTTTGCTTATCGTTTTCCTGAAACCTTCATGGCCTATAAATCATGGAGGTAAAGCAAAAACTTCATTTCCTGGGTGGCTACAGATCTTGTATGGGCATATTCTGGACTGTGGCCCTGCCCCGGGCAAATAGGCTATTGAGAGAACAGTTCAGAATTCAGAAAACTGGAGTATTAGATTTAACCCATATACTATTACTAACTAGGAATCCCCCCTTCCATAATATTTTTTCGTTGAAAATTAATTGCTTCTATTCTTTTATCTCTGTTATCCATTAAGACCAGTGATTTTGTCTGTCTGTCTGTCTATCTCTCTGGGCTTCCCAGAGGGTGCTAGTGGTAAAGAACCTGCCTGACAATGCAGGAGATGTAAAGAGAAGCAGGTTCGATCCTTGGGTTGGGAAGATTCCCTGGAAGAGGGCATGGCAGCACACTCTAGTATTCATGCCTGGAGGATCTCGTGGCCAGAGGAACCTGGTCAGCTACAGTCCATAGAGTTGGAGAAAGTCAGACATGACTGAAGTGGCTTAGCATGCACATCCCTCTAAATAGCTATCTATATTTATCTATTAGAAAAACATAAAATATGAAAACAGTATAAGAAGAGTATTTAAATCACTCAATCTCATTACTTAAACAAAACTATTTGTATTAATTTATGTGTATTTTTTCTATGTATATGTATGTTTATATTATATACACATATTTAGAAAATTTAAAATGTACAATTTGCATTCTTTGCATCGCTAATAATTATTTACAAATATACATTAGGGTGTAGGGGATATGCTCTTTTATGGATATAATTTATTTTACTATTATTGTGAGTTATTAAAATATACCCAGTTTCAAACCATTTTCAAATTATATGATCATTATTCCTGTTGGAGATAAGATAATTATCTCCTGGGAGCCAACGTTTATAGTCCGGTCATTAGTTAGAATCTATTTTTGCAAAACTGAGGCTGTGTGTCACCTCTTTGGATTACCTCTCAGCCCTTTGTGTAGACATGTGGGCAGTCTGTAGGGCTGCAAGGCACCGCAGACCTGTTATTTCTTTCTTCTACGAGAAAGCCTCAATTTGTGAAGAGAAGCAAGGATGGCAAAGTGACATTTTCTTTGCAAATTCACTCCCCTGTGGCCAGGCAAAGAGGAGGAACTGAAAGAAAAGTGCAATGAGTGTTTATATTACAATTCTCCGGGGAACTCAGTCCATTTTTAGAGTTTAAAATTTTTATTTGCTTTCTCTACAGAATGAATTTCTTCAGGAGGAGAACACTTCATACAAATAAAATTAATGCTAATCTTCTTAGTGTGAGATTCCTGTCAGCTGACATAATCTGGAATTTTTTAAATTAATTTTTATTGGAGCTAGTTGCCTCACAATGTTGTGTTAGTCTCTGCTGTTCAGCAAAGTGAATCAGTCACACATACACATATATCCCCTATTTCTTGAATTCCCTTCCCATTTAGGTCACCACAGAGCACTGAGTAGACTTGTCTGTGCTACAAAGTAGATTCTCATTAATGTTTGTAATATTGTATTAAAATAAAATGTCAAATTATAGATGAATTCCTCAATCTGACATACAAAAGAATTTATAGTCTGATCCAAACTTTCCTATTCAATATCATATGTTAAGTGGTCTAGCCAAAGTTCATACTCAGTTTCTGAGTAGTCTTGAAATCACGTAGGTCATCTGGAGATATTTTTATTTATTATTCTCTCTGCCTAGGTTGTTTCTTCCCTCTGCAATAATAAATGCGTAAGATACCACAGACGTAGAGGCAAAACTAATTACTCCCTCTCCTCTGCATCATAGTTATTCAATTCACACTTGTGTAGAATTGTGGTGTATCAGTTTGACTGTCTTCCTGCCGTCCTGATCTGGTGAGGGAGTTAACTGTGTCATTCTCATATTTATATCATGAGAGATATACACAAAGCATGTCTCTCAGATGTTTGTTGGATGAATGAATGGATGGATGAAACTGAATATTGGTCATACTGATTCAGCATAAGTGATTCTCCGGACGCTTTGTATTCCTGAGCCTTGTATCTTAGCCTTGAACTGCACTTCTGTGTATTCTCCAGTACAGCATTCTACTTCTAGTCACAATAAGTCAGTCTGAAGGTGATGCTTCTAGCAAATATATATTTCCTCCATTCCTGAACAGAACCACCACTGGGAATAGGAACTTATGTATATCACCATTGCTGCTTTCCTGTTAGTAACTGGCATTAGGATTTTTCTTATTTTCTTCTATTTAATTACGGTAGTTTCCAATATATAGAATAATAGTAGATATAAATACTTGACTCCATCACCTACTAGCACTTTTTGATATTTCGTCATATTTTCTTCACTAATTGCTTTCCTGGACTATTTTGTAATAAACTACATATATCAAGCTTTTTTATTCCTAAATATTTCCATTGAATCTCTCTAAAATGTTCCTATGTATTTATAGTAATATTATCCTAAAATAAAAATTAACAATAATTTCTCAGAATAGTCTAATATCCTGCCCATATTCAGTTCCCTCTAAGTCTCTCTACAGTGTTTGTGGTTTGTTTGAACTAGAACTCAATAAATGTCCACACATTTCACTTAGTTATGTTCTATCTTTATTTATCTGAGTCTTCATTTTTAAGAACAGTTTTTTTTTTTTACTTTTCTCCTATTATATCTGTTGCCTTCCATCTTCTAAGTTTATATAGTTATTTCTTCTTGATGTCATTTAACTTATTCCTCTCTCCTTCCATATCTTTTAATGGCCTATTGGACTTCCCCAATGACTCAGGATAAAGAATCTCCCTGCAATGCAAGAGATACGGGAGATGCGGGTTTGATTCAATTAGATGTGGATTAGATTTTTTCCATCCCTATTAAATAAATAAATAGAAATTTGAATGGCATCACCGATTCTATGGACATGAGTTTGAGCAAACTCCAGGAGATGGCATAGGACAGGGAAACCTGGCGTGCTGCAGTTCATGGGGACACAGAGTCAGACACAACTTAGCAACTGAGTGACAACAATTAAATAAATATTTTTTTTCTTCTCCTGAAAAATATGCATAAAATCAGTAGATCCCTTACATCTGATATAAGATTATACAACATGGGCTCCTAATATCTCATAGTGTGATTATTCTGGTACATCTAGAGATCCTGGAGATTGCTCAAGTAAAGAGTAACAAAATAGAAGAGAACATGAGATTAAAAATAGCAGCCCCAAACTTAGGTATATAAGCTGCTTAGGAATCCTGTTAATTAAGAAGAGCCATACAGATGGTTCAGAACATTTCAACTCCAAAGTCTAGAGGCTCAAGGAAGTCAGCAAGATCATGTATATAAACAAGGGATCCAGATGATGCTATTAACATTTTGCCTTAACTACTTCAGATGTAAAATGCTGGAGTTTAAGATTGAACTACAGGCAAAAATAAAAATAAAATCAGGAGGCTTCCCTTGTGGCTTAGCAGGTAAAGAATGCGCCTGCAGTGCAGGAGACATGGGTTTGATCCCTGGTTGGGAAGATCCCCTGGAGAAGAGAACAGCTACCCACTCCAGTATTCTGGCCTGGAGAATTCCATGGACTGTATAGTCCATGGGGTCACAAAGAGTTGGACATGACTGAGCAACTTTCACTTTCACAGGCAAAAAGAGGTTAATGCCATGTTATTGAATATGGCTTCTAACTGACATAGTGAGCAAAATATTGATGTAAGTATTAATACATACATGTGTTCATTTTAAAATTACTTTTAAACTAATAGATATATAGTTAGTTTAGTATTATGCAACACTCAAAGACAGTGTTTTACTGAATATTGGACAATAGTATAATAAAGGAACATCAAGTAGAAATATGTTTACACATTTAATGAAGTACTGACCTTTTATTTGTTTGAACTCAGCTCCTAATCCACAATCCTAATAAACGCCTGCTACTGCTTGTAGATTTTTCAATGATCTTATAAGTGTGTGTCCTGAGTTTTGTAAAAGAAGTTTTTGCTGTTCAGTTGCTAAGGCATGTCTGACTCTTTGAGATCCCATGGACTGCAGCATGCCAGGCCTCCCTGTCACTCACCATCGCCCGGAGTTTGCCCAAGTTCATATCCATTGCACTGGTGATGCCATCCAGCCATCTCATCCTCTGTTGCTCCCTAGACTCAATATTTTTATATTTCTACATTTTGGAATCTCACCCAGTGAAAAGATTATGGGCATGTAGATCCCTGGATTCAAGTCATAGAATGCAACTTGACAAGAAATATTCTGATAATATTATTTTAATATAGCTATGTAGATACAACCCTATAAAAATGCAAAATATGTTTTATAACTAATGATGTGAAGCACAGAAAACACTGACCCTTTCTATATCCTTAATGTTCATCAAAATTATGAAGGATATCAATTTTCTAAATTAAAGATTTCTTAATAATTTATTTAATATTTCATTAAAATGCACATTTTGATGTATATATAAATATATTTTAAGAAATACATAGGTATGTGTACATACAATAAAATTATATATTTTTAAAAATTATGAATCCAAAGAAATTTTAATAAAGATATCTGTGCTACTAAAATTGCTGAAAAATTGGTGAAATATTTAATTGGGGATTCACTGCTCAATGTGGATCACAGCCCAAGAGATTATATTATGGTCCAAATAGACTTCAATCACTCCAAATGTCTTATATCTATCGCCCACACAATTTGGTTGGTGAAAAGAACTTAATAAGCTTTCAAAATATTTGTTAAATGGATAATGAGTTAGCATAATCATAACTCTGTAAAAGGTATTTTTCCTCTAGATTTTTTAAAATTTAAAAAACAGAATAAGCTGTATTAATAAGTAGCTCAATCTGTTTAATGATTAAACTAATTTGAGATACATGCCATTAAGTTACAGTTAGTTTTTTAGAGAGTGAAAAATTTACTTAGGGTGATTTGTGATTCTCTCTGGAATATATTAGATATAAATATATTTGATTTGTAAATGTGCAAGTCTAGGACTTCTTCTTAGGTGCCCTCTTGCCAATAAACATCACTTACTTTTCACTCCTCATATTCTCCAACCCTATACCAGCCTAAATTTACCCTAGCAAAGGATGTGCCTATTGGAATGGGAGCCAGAGATGGGGTTACACTCAGAAATGAGTAAGAATAATGTTTTTCTAACTTCATAGTGATTTTCTTATGAACTTAAAAGTTTAATAGTATATAGTTCGGCTAATGTTAAAAGACCTAGTTGTAAAAATTAGCCTTGTCAAACAGGATACACTAAACAATCCTGTTTCTGAAATAGCCTGTTGAATTAATATGCCTGATCAAAAATGCACATATTAACAGTATATGCCATGGAATATGTTATGAATCTCACTAACTTTTAGTTTTTTCATAGTTCACTGGGTAAAATTACACTCAAATAACAGTTGTCTCAGATGTTTGTGGTGGGGACTAAATAACACAATCTTTATAGCAAGAGCTCAATACCTTATTCTTCTCTTCATTACTTGCTACCTTTCCTTTTGCGCAAACCAAATATAGCACCTCCAACCTGTCCTAATCACGTGTGCAAACTCTTGTCAGTTTCTGTTTTCTTGGAAATCAGTGTGGCAGGAGCTAACTACATCTGTCTTGTTAACTACATCTACAAAGACCAGGAAGGTCTTTGAAAGGGCTTGAGTGTACAGGAGCTCAGCAAAGTTCTGGTATATTCTTGGTGTATTTTTTCTCTTAAGTGTTTAGCTGTTTATGCTTCATCAGTTAAGAAAAATCTCTTTGAAGAGGATTCAGTTTCAGTACTGTATAATGACAAGAATTATCCTCATTTGACAATCTGATGATTTGGAAGGCAGAGGGTAGTATGTGTTTTTTTTTTTCCTTTTGGTTTGGTTGTCTTCTCAATTAACCTCAAGATTAGTATCACACAGATGAGATGTAAGGTAGATTTCCACATATCAGAAGCCTGGATTTTGAGCCCAACATACAAAACCTGCCTTTTACTCACTCTATTTTTCAACAGAATCAATAACCTGGTTTCTCTATATCTTTAGACATTGGAATCTGGCTTCACAATATAAGGAAAATCAGAATCCTGGTACTTGAAGGTTTTGGAAAGTTTTATTTTGTGCACACATTTATCTTCCTGTAGGTCTAAGAAGGAGTTTCCAAAATAGCATAGCGGCTAAATCAAATGTAATAAATTGTTTTGGACGTTTTATCAGCAACCATTCCCAAGAGTGATTGTTAATATGACATGATCCCTGCCCAGATTTCAGGGCTTGAAATAAGATGATGGTGGCAGGTAAGATAAATTTGATGTATCAAAGACGCTGAGAACCTTTTGAGAAACTATATATAGTGGAAATAGATTTTATTTTTAATTTTATTTATTTATTTTTTAGCCAGCAGGGAAATACTCATCTTTCTTAGCAAGGCAAGTTCCATCAGGGTCAGGAACAAGCACAAATATTTTAGTAAATGAGCAGTAAAACTGACATTCTCTTCTCTATTTAATAGAAGCTAATAGAGGGATAGGAGCAGGCAAAATGCCTAAAGAAAATTTGTTCTTATCTGTTATAATTTAAATAATGTGGAGTTTCCACATGTAGAGTTATCTACAGTCTTACTAAAAATTATACCCAATGAAGTTTTTTTTTTTTTTTAAGTAGAAGTTATTCTTTTTTTAAAAAAATAAAAATTTATTTTCGGCTGCGCTGGGTCTTCACCTCTGCACTCAGGCTTTCTCTCGCTGTAGCAAGCAGGGCTGCTCTCTAGTTGCACGGGCTTCTCATTGCAGTGGTTTCTCTTGTTGTGGAGCACTGGCTCAAGGGCCCAAGGGCTTCAGGAGTTGCGGTTCATGGACTATAGAGCACAGGCTCTGTAGTTGAAGCGCATGGACTTAGTTGCTCTGAGGCACGTGGGAGCTTCTCAGATCAGGGATGAACCTGAGTCCCCTACCTTGGCAAGTAGATTCTTAACCACTGGACAACCAGAGAAGTCTCCAGATGAACTTTTTATATGCTCATTCAAAGAAATGTTTCTTTTTTTTTAAATGTGTGTAGTAAATCTATAGAAATGATTTTCCTTATTAAAGACTTGTATTGAAAACTGACTGACTTTGGGGAAAAAAAATCTATTTGCTGAATAATTCAACAATGTGTTTTCTATATGTTTGCATCTCTACTGAGAGATGAAATCACATCCACTCTCACCTAATATATTGCAAGAGCCTCCTAATTAGTACTCTTTGCACCTCGCTTTTCTGTTTATAAATCCATTCTTTATAATATTTGAGGCATAGACTGTCAAAAATGCAAATGGAATTATGTCACTTTCCTGCTTTGAACTTTTCTCTGAGGATTCATCATTTCTAGAAATGCATCTAAGGGCTTCCCTTGTGGCTCAGCTGGTAAAGAATCCACCTGCAGTGTGGGAGACCTGGGTTCGATCCCTGGGTTGGGAAGATCCCCTGGAGGAGGGAAAGGCTATCCACTCCAGTATTCTGGCCTGGAGAATTCCAAGGGGGTAGCAAAGAGTCGGACACCACTGAATGACTTCCACTTTCACTTCCTCATACCAGCATCTCAGCACTCCATGACTCAGATGTAGTCTTTCTCTTCAACCTCATTGAAAGGTTGTTGTTGAATCACGCGAATACACCGGGATTCTTGGCCCCCGGAGGAGAAGAATTCAATCCGGGGCCAGAGACGAGGCTTGATCGCTCAGAGCTTTTGTGTAATAAAGTTTTATTAAAGTATAAAGGAGATAGAGAAAGCTTCTGACATAGGCATCAGAAGGGGGGCAGAAAGAGTACCCCCCTGCTAGTGTTTAGCTGGATGTTATATAGTCACTAGCAGTCTGTTAATAAAAGAAAGGAATGTCTTAAAATTCAGAATGGCACCAGGCCCCTCACCCATAAGATGCATTTTGGGATAAATGGTTTATCCTGGGCCATAAAATGATTAACTTGAATCTTGAAGAAGGGCAGACCACCATACAAATAGTTTCATTTACATAGATTAGGGGAACAATATCCATACTGGTTTGTCAAGTAGGTTCTGGGCCAAGAGGCGGAACCGACTTGGAGACAGAGTTTTGGGGTAAAGGCATAGTACATTAGCATAGCTTAAGACAAACATTTCCATAAGAAAAAGGCATTGGTTATCTCTAGACTCGAGAATAGCTAACTTCAGGCGAAACCGGGTGTCATTATGGCAACACAATATTTTAAGAGAAACCTCCCTTTAAATTTGTATAGAGAAGGAAAAAATATTGCTAGTTTGTTTCCTCCTGCCGCTTAAGAGAGATAAAAATGTCTGACACTTGCAGGCTATTTCCTCTATTTGGAGACCCCTGGCCTTCCTGCCTGTTACCCTCTCATTCCCCCTTTTCTTTTAGGAGAATTATGTTGCCTAGGGAAAAGGGGCGTCGTTCTCATTCCATAACTACTTCCGAGCTGACAAGGGGCGTTGTCCCTAAATTGGTGAGGCAACATATTCTCCTAATCCTCATATTGAGGATATCTGATCCAGGGGCCCCAAATAGTAGCTGGAGGTAGCTACAGTAGTAGCAGGAGTTTGAGCAACCATTTGTAACTTAAAAGCTTTCATGCGGCTAGAAACAAATCCAGTTATACAATTACAGATGCAGGGAGCAAACAGCAAGAACAAAACAACCAGAATTATCGTAATTAAGATAGTTGTCCACCATGGGGAATTAGTTAACGTTTTCCAAAGTGAAGCAATTGAGGCTTCAGGAGTGTCCATGGCCCTAATCATCTTGTTCATGTGGTTAGTAAAATGAGTAACATTCGTGCTCATATCAGGTATATATGTACAGCATTGGGTATGAATAATGGCACAAGTTCCTCCTTGTGCAGCTGTCAGAATGTCTAGAGCCAATCTGTTTTGTAAAACCACCTTTCTAATTTGTGCTTGTTCAGCATTAAGAGCTGAAATAGCCTTTTGAGAATCTTGTAATGCCTGTTGAGTAAAATTAGTCAAAGCATCCACTCGTAACATAACATCTGTAGTTCCCAAAGAGGGAACAAACGCTGCAGCCAAATAATCATACCAATAAAATACAGACCTTGCCCACCGAGTTCTAAGGTGGGGTAAATTAGCAGGCTTTTCTGGAAGCTCTGAAAATATAAAGCCATGAGTAAAGGCTAGACCCAGGGTGCATCTCCCTATCCAACCAGGGGGAAGCCATGCCCATAGGTAAGAGCCACATATCCAATAAGTTCCGTTTGGAGCAAGCCAGCGCGACTGAGATATCCAGTCCCAATTCGTGCCTGGCCAGACAAAGGGAGAACCTGAACTGGGATTGGAAAACACAGGAATGATTACATTGCATGTTTCCCGAGACAAATATCCCATTTGTTTCCAATCATTGTAATTAAGTTGTTGGCTAACTTTTGGGGACGGCTCTGTTTGTTCCCAGCATATAGAGGCAGTAGATATTAAACGTCCTTTTTCAGGAGTTAGCCATGTAACCTCATCCCATATTTGATAAACGTCAGGTAAAAAGCCATTAGATCTAGACCTATTTACCTTATATGTAGCAAAATAGTCATTGAACCGAGACAATGTATAATCAAAATTAAAAGTCACATTATGTCCATAGTTAGAGTACAAAGTGTTGCACCAGTCCATTTTAGGGTTGGTAGATGTCATCAGATGACGAAGAGGCATCGCATGTGATTGTTGTCGAAGGTATTCACAGACTTGGAGAAAGTCTTTTCCTTGAAGTGGGGATGTCCACCACGGGAAGCCTTCCACTGACGAAGAGGGAGCGCTCCGCAGACCCAGCAGTTAGACCGATTGTGGAATGCAGCATAGGAGTGAGCCCAGGACAGGAAGACATTGTCTTGAGGATCCAACGGCAGACTCAGGATATTTGGAGTCAGCAGAAGTAAGCTCACATAGGTTATCAGGCCCATCTAAAAGGTACAAAGTCAGAGCATAGAAAGTAAAGACATAAAATGAAGTCACTTAATTTTGGTCAGGGTGCCACCTCTTAACTCGAGTATGATGTACCCACGAATCAATTCCTGGCACTTTGACAGCTGTGGGAGAGGAAAGAATAACCTGGTAAGGACCTTCCCAGAGAGGCTCGAGGGATGGCCCCCCAGATCCCACTGTTTTTATGAGGACCTCGGTTCCTGGCTCAAATAGAGGCCTGCTTGACTCGGAGGCTGAGTCAGGAGTCTTCTCCCGGAGTTCTGTTAATGTCTGTTGAAAAGCTGAGAGCTGAGTTACATAATTAGTTAATTCCAAGGCTTCAGGGTCTATAACAATGTCTGTGCGTAAGAAAGGCCTTCCATAAATACATTCAAAGGGGGACAGTCCCTCTTTTTTGGGAGTAGTTCGAGCCCTCATTAAAGCTATGGGTAGGACTTTAATCCATTTGTCCTGCGTCCCTTGAGTTAATTTGCGCAGATGCCTTTTGATAATGTCATTAGCTTTTTCAACTTTTCCGGAGGATTGTGGTCTCCAGGAACAGTGTAAGTGATATTCTATTCCTAGAGCTTTAGATACCCCCTGAGTTACAGCAGCTTTAAAGGCGGAGCCATTGTCACTCTGAAGGCTCCGTGGCAGCCCAAACCTGGGGATAATTTCATGAATTAAAATCTTTATAACCTCCTTAGCCTGTTCACTACGACAGGGAAAAGCCTCAATCCATCCAGTAAAGGTATCTACCCAAACTTGTAAGCAAGAATATCCATTAGCTTTTGGCATATGAGTAAAATCAATTTCCCAATCCTCTCCAGGATACTTCCCACTTCGTTGTAATCCAGATTTTGCTAACTTTTCAGTCTTTGGGTTATTTTTTTGACAAATCTCACACCTTTTGATAATATTCTTTAAAGTTTTCATTACATTTTTACCTTCAAACAAACGAGAAACCATTTGGTAAGTACTCTCAGCACCCAAATGAAAACTCTGATGTAAACCCTTAAGAATTTTCCACTGAGCATTTTCAGGAATTATTAATCGTCCATCCTCGGACTGTAACCATCCTTTATCAGTAATCTTTGCTCCTCGTTTCTCATATCTTTCTAATTCTTCTTCAGTATATTGTGGTCTTTCCTGTTCCACAGGACCTGTCCAGATCAAAGGCGTCTGTAGTGAAGGGGTTTCGTAAAGTGCCGCTTTTCTGGCTTGACAGTCAGCCAGATGATTACCTTCGGCTATTTTACTCCCATCCTTGCTGTGCCCTTTGCAGTGCATAACAGCTACTTCTTTAGGACAATATATAGCAGTTAAAAGTCTCTCGATCTCTCTGAAATGCTTAATAGGTTCTCCTGTTGCTGTTTTAAAGTGTCTCTCTTTCCATATTGCAGCATGAGCATGTAAAGTCAAATAAGCATACTTAGAATCTGTATAGATATTTACCCGCTGCCCTTTGCTTAACTCTAGAGCTCGGGTCAGGGCCACAAGCTCCGCTAACTGAGCACTAGTTTCCTGGGGGAGAGATTTTGCTTCTAAAACCTGTTCAGCAGTCACCACGGCGTAACCTGCTTTACGCTTTCCATCCTGAACAAAAGAACTGCCATCTGTAAATATTTCCATGTCAGGATTGTCTAATGGGGTATCCTTTAGATCCTCCCGAGCTGCATAGTTTAAAGTTAGGAATTGAGAACAATCGTGATCAGGTGTTTCATTTTCCTTCTCAGGAAGGAAAGTGGCAGGATTTAAATTTCCACAAACTTTAAGCTTAGTTACTGGTCCTTCTAACAACAATGACTGATACTTAAGAAGCCTACTGTCTGTCATCCAAATATTAACCTTAGAATTTAAGATTCCACTCACATCATGAGAAGTCAGTACAGTAAGGTTTCGTCCATTAATTATTTTTAAAGCTTCAGGTGCTAATAAAGCCGCTGCCCCAATTACTCTTAGGCAGTGGGGCCACCCACGTGCAACTACATCTAATTCTCTGCTTAGATAAGCAATAGGTTGTTGGTGAGGCCCTCGGGGTTGTGTCAAAACTCCCAATGCCACACCTTTTCTTTCAGTGACAAACAAATTAAATTCTGACCCTGTGGGCAAGCTCAGAGCTGGAGCTTGCAGGAGAGCAGTCTGAAGAACCTTAAAAGCCTTTTGAGTTTCTGGAGACCAAACCAGTTTGTCAGTTTGGGCCTGCTGAGTTTCAGCTATAAGTTTATATAAAGGCCGGGCAAGTTCTCCATAACCCGGAATCCAAATGCGACAGTAACCTGTGATTCCCAAAAATCCTCTCAATTGTCTTAAAGTCATAGGTAGGGGGTGATTTAGTATAGGTTTAATTCTCTCAGGGCCTATGGCCCTAGTCCCTTCTGATATGATTAGGCCCAGATATCTAACCGATTGTTGACAAAGCTGAGCCTTTTCTCTTGATGCCTTGTAACCACAGCCTGCCAGAAAGTTTAAGAAATCTTCTGAGGCTCGCGAACAAGCTTCTTCTGTCTCAGCACAGAGCAAAATATCATCTACATATTGTAACACCACTGCTTCAGAGCTATTAAAGTTTTGTAAATCCCGTGACAAACTTTGTCCGAATAAGTGAGGACTGTCACGAAATCCCTGGGGCAAAACTGTCCAGGTTAACTGAGAAGCTGGCTGCGTAGGGTCTTCAAAGGCAAATAGGAATTGACTTTCTTCCGCCAAAGGCACTGAATAGAAGGCATCCTTTAAATCAATTACTGAGAAATATTTGGCCCGTTCAGGAATTTCAGACAATAGAGTATAAGGATTAGGCACCACGGGGTGTAAAGGAACTACAGCCTCATTTATTATTCGTAAATCTTGAACTAGTCTCCATTTACCATTCGATTTCTTTATACCCAAAATAGGAGTGTTGCAAGGACTGTTACAGGGAATTAATAGTCCCTGTTCCTTTAAATTTTCGATGATGGGTTTTAACCCTTCTTTAACTTCAGGTTTCAGTGGATACTGCTTCTTATGTGGAAATACGTGTGGGTCTTTGAGCTTAACAACTACAGGAATAGCATTTTGTGCTCGACCCACAGATTTTCCATCAGCCCATACTCTAGGATTTACATTTTGTTCAACTAAAGGGAGAGAAAGGGAGGGCTCCATATTCATGAAAACAGAGGCATGGACCTTGCTCAGTATATCCCTTCCCAAAAGGGGTGAGGGAGATTCTGGCACAATCAGAAACTCGTGTGAAAACAGCACAGAATCCCAGTTGCAAGATAAAGAATAACTGAAATAATACCTTTTGGCTCGTCCAGACAGTCCCATTACGGAAGCGGATCGGGAAGAAAGTGGGCCAGGGGCTTCAGTAAGCACAGAATAAGTTGCCCCAGTATCTAAAAGGAAATCGACGGATTGGCCCCCCACAACTATTAATACCCGGGGTTCCTCAGGTGTAATTAGGACGGGAGCTTGTGTGGGGACCCCCGGGCACCTTCAGTCCTGATTGTCTTGAGAGTCCGACCCCGGAGACCTACGCCTCTGGGGACAGTCTCTCTTCCAGTGTGGTCCTTTGCAGACCGGACATGGAGCCGGGGGCGGCTTAGATGCCTGAGGGCAATCCCGCTTGAGGTGCCCCTCCTTCCCACAGCAGTAGCAAGCCCATCCCTTTTCACCTGGGCCCCTCTGGGCATTTTTCTCAGGCTGTTTAAGAACGTTTTTCATAGCCATGGCGAAGGCTTCCGCCTTTTCCTTTGTCTTTTTTTGCCTTTCTTTCTTTTCCTCATATTCCCTACCATAATAGACTGTCTGAGCCAGTTGTAACAGAGTATCTAAAGACTGATTTGGTCCATACGCCTGTTTTAATAGCTTACGGCGGATATCTGGAGCCGACTGAGTGAGAAATCTATCCTTTAAGATCACTTTTCCCTCTTCACTTTCGGGATCAATCTCAGTGAATCTGCGAAGGCCTTCTCTCAGTCTATCTAGGAATTTACCAGGAGCTTCTTTCTCTTCCTGTTCTATATCTGCCAATTTGCCATAGTTTAAAGGCTTAGAACGCGCCTGCCTAAGTCCTTCAAGAATACATCTAACAAAATGACTCTGATCCCATCTTCCTTTAGCTGTGTTGTAGTCCCAGTCTGGTTCTATAGTTGGGACCGCCTGATTCCCAGTGGGGAGGGCCGCTATCTCGTTCTCCCTCTTCCCTACTGATTCATTACCAAGCCACTCATCTCCATAAGCAACCGCTTTTCCCAAAACTCGAGTCTTTGACTCAGGAGTCAGCGTTTGTCCCAAGATATACATCACATCCTTCCAAGTGAGATCATAAAGCAAAGTAACACCTTTAAAAGCTCTGATATATTTTTCTGGGTCCTCTAAATAGTCTCCCAGATCCTCCTTGATTCTTTGTATTTCTTGATAAGAAAAAGGCTTATTAACTCTCATGGACTGATTATTTCTCCCGGTGGGTGTTTCATAAAGAGGCAACAGCTTGTGTGGCTGTTCCTCAGTCTCTCTGGCTGCTCTGCGCATATGATCCCAGGGATAGATTGGAGAAACCTGTTTTTCCTCTTCTCTTTGTCTCCTGTCCTCCATCTCATCGCTTACTTCGATGGTCTGAGTTTCTACTGAAACCAGAGTAGTCTGAGGTCGTACTGAGACAGGAGTTGTTTGGACCTCCATGTGGGCAATTTGAATCCCAGTTTGGAGTCCCAGGTACGGGGGCAAAGGAAGAGGATAGGGAGGAGCTGAAGGTTTCACACCCAAATCTATACCCTTAGGACATAAGTCTGGCATATTTCGCAGAGAGAAAAAGGGCAACACATATGCTACTTCTACCCATTTCCCTTGTTCCTTACAGAACCGGTCTAATTGTAGAACAGTATTATACTTAAGAGACCCTCCAACTGGCCACCGTTCGCCGTCCTCCAATGGATACCGTGGCCATGCAGTATCACATAGGAAGACCAGGTGTGTCTTCTTTAAGCCCTGGGGATCAAATCTATCCCAGTTTTTCAGGATACAGTTCAAAGGAGTGAGGCTGGAATTGTTAGCTCCCATCTGTAAGAGAGAAAAAAAGCGACCAGCGCCATTTTTTCTACCGGAGGCGTCCCTCCCTGCTCTAGATGGGGGTGTAGACAGACGTTACACCAAAAGCTTTTCTTTCCTGGTCGGACTTAGTCTGTCCCTTACCGACGCAGGCGCCGTACTCGTCCCTCCCGGTTCTACCACCGAGATGGGGTGGGGATGTACCAGGGGTAGACTTGATAGCATCCCTACTTGACGTCCAGCTCTTCACCCTTAACCTTGCTTGCCTCTGATGTCACCCGGGGTGAATCAGAGTAACCTCCCGGAATGCCTCCCAAGCTAAGACCGCTGTAGGAAACATTCGTCACCTGAGTGCCTGTGCACGACCCTGAGTATTTCCTGACCACAATAAGACCGACGCGAACATTAAACTGAGATGTTCTTTCCAAGCATCACCACACCAGTATAACAGCCTCCTCTGATCCACTAAGAGCCGGCATTACCAAAGAAAAAAAACCCATCGCAGTCCCAATCTGAGTAACCTTTAACCTCAGAGATGTTCTGGGAGCTAGAGCTCCATCTAGCTTCCGAACTTTCGATTCCTAGCGAGGCTAGACACTTTCTTGATTACCAATCCAAGTTTGGGACCTAAGCCACAGTACACAGTAACAGTATAGATCACAAGTCCCTTGAAAGTCTATGATCCGATAGATTAGGTTAGTACTTCTAATTCCCAAGGAGTTATGAAATGGTCAAAGAGACCGAAAAGTTTGACCGAGAAAGGACAGTTCGGTCCACACGCTTTGCCCATTTCTGGTCGGTTCCCGAAGAAGACATTGGGTGCCTCTTGGCATTGGCAGGTCGGTATAACGCCCCGACAGGTTTCTGCCATGAGCCGTATGAGATCACCGTGGAACCGCAGAGCAGGGCTCCTTACTTGTTTCACGCAGGGCATGCCATTCATTCACACAAGCACACGGTAGAGTTAGTAAAGCATAGCAGAAAACGTGTTCGCTAAGAGAACAAAGAACTAAAGCTCCAAGCATCCTTACCTTGTCCTGAAGGATCCCGGACGAGCCCCCAAGATGAAAGGTTGTTGTTGAATCACGCGAATACACCGGGATTCTTGGCCCCCGGAGGAGAAGAATTCAATCCGGGGCCAGAGACGAGGCTTGATCGCTCAGAGCTTTTGTGTAATAAAGTTTTATTAAAGTATAAAGGAGATAGAGAAAGCTTCTGACATAGGCATCAGAAGGGGGCAGAAAGAGTACCCCCCTGCTAGTGTTTAGCTGGATGTTATATAGTCACTAGCAGTCTGTTAATAAAAGAAAGGAATGTCTTAAAATTCAGAATGGCACCAGGCCCCTCACCCATAAGATGCATTTTGGGATAAATGGTTTATCCTGGGCCATAAAATGATTAACTTGAATCTTGAAGAAGGGCAGACCACCATACAAATAGTTTCATTTACATAGATTAGGGGAACAATATCCATACTGGTTTGTCAAGTAGGTTCTGGGCCAAGAGGCGGAACCGACTTGGAGACAGAGTTTTGGGGTAAAGGCATAGTACATTAGCATAGCTTAAGACAAACATTTCCATAAGAAAAAGGCATTGGTTATCTCTAGACTCGAGAATAGCTAACTTCAGGCGAAACCGGGTGTCATTATGGCAACACAATATTTTAAGAGAAACCTCCCTTTAAATTTGTATAGAGAAGGAAAAAATATTGCTAGTTTGTTTCCTCCTGCCGCTTAAGAGAGATAAAAATGTCTGACACTTGCAGGCTATTTCCTCTATTTGGAGACCCCTGGCCTTCCTGCCTGTTACCCTCTCATCATCATCCACCAGTCTTACTGTATCAGCAGTGTGTCAACAATTCCTAAGACTGATACATTTAAAGACCCGCCTTGAATCCTGTCCCCAACCTGTCACCCCCAACTCCTGTTCCTCATTCCCTATCCATACCCTATTTTAAAGATCTTGATAAATTAACTTTTATCTTGGCTGTTACTTCTAACATCGTTGTATACCCACCCACTCCCACACCAGGTTGGGCTTAATGTTCTTCTGCTATACTTCTGTAATACTCTGTGTAAAATGCTAAACTACTGCACTGTACTCAAATTATCTTTTTTTTTTTCCCCTGTGAATTTTCCTCTCACCAGACTGCACATTCTGTAAGGAAAAGAGCTTATTTTATCATTTGTATTCAGGACTTAGATTTTTGCTTAGCATATAATTGGTGCGCAACCATTATTTCTTAAACAAAAAAGACCTGAAGTTCTGGAGGAAGGGGATGTTTTATATTCAAATGACTTCTTTGGAGAAAAATGTGTGTGGGAATGGAGAAGAGGAAGACATGCTTTTAAAGAGTAGTCAAATTTCTTAGCAATTTGACTAAGAAAACTCAGGTGTAACAGGTCTTCGAACATCTGATTTCTTACAATAGATATTTAGAATGCAGGAAAAAAATGCCTCCAGAAACAGATAATAGAAAGAAGATGGCTTATAAAGCCTAAAAGTGCATGGAGCTTTATCACCCCGCAGTCAAATACGAAATAGTCTCTAAGAGTCCCTTCCTCTTTCCCCTTCTTTGATCCCCACGAGGAATTTTGAATGAACCATCTCCACCCTTAGGTAGAGAGGATTTTCCCTATGTTTCATTGGCATGGCCATTCCTAACTATTGGCAGACCAACACTGAATAATGGTTTATCACAACAATAATGGTTTATCTTAACATTCTTTAAAAAATACAGCTTATCCTTTTTTTTTTTTAGATTTTTTTTTGATATGGGTCATTTTTAAAGTCTGTATTGAATTTGTTACAATATGACTTTTGTTTTATGTTTTGTTTTTTGACCAAGAGGTATGTGGGGTCAAAACTCCCTGACCAGGGATTAAACCCACACCCCTTGTATTGGAAGGCAAAGTCTTAACCACTGGACCAGCAGGGTTAAGGATTCATTTTGATATTTGGCAAAACTAATACACTTATATAAAGTTTAAAAATAAAATTAAATTAAAAAAAATAAATAAATAAAAAATAAAAACCAAATTTTGGTCTAAAAAAAAAAAAGAAAAAGAAAGTGTTCAGAGTCTCAGCTGAGAATCTCATTTCCGAGGTGCTATTTAGAATCTTGGGCTCATTCAGCTTAGAGGAAACACTACCACCTCTAACACCTCACTTAGTTTGGTGGTGAACGAATCAGTTTTTCTGCTCTTTGATCTCTTGTCCCATGGTTAGGATTTGTTTAAAAGAGATGCAGAATGGCTGGGCATTTTATGAGATTTTTCTCCAATCTGGTGTTCTATTAAACTCTCAGAGGAATGAGAGGGATGGCAGAAAGGGGACTGGGAGGAAGGAAAGTTCTAGAAAAAAGCTGAAACCCAAGCAGATTGGACTTTGATTTTTCCTGATACAGTGACAGAAAGAATAATGGGTGAATCTCATTCTGTTTGGTTGGCAGTTTATTGGAGTGTAGAATTGTCAAGATGATTCTGGCTTTCAAGTCTCTGAAACAAAGCAGAAACTTGCCACGATTGGTGCTTAGATATCTGCTGTGATTCAAAGCCTGGGATCTGAGAACCCTGAGAAATTTCTACCAGAAATAGATGAAATGCTAACTCAATACGAGGATTTGGCTCCTCACATTGGAAGTAATTTCCCAAGCACTTTGTAAAATGACTTGGCACATTCTGGCTGTAAACTAAGGGAAGAGAATTGCTATTGGTCCAGAAATCTGGCTTGTGTAAGAATCTGAATGTCCTACTGGGATAATTTTCTTCCGGGGCTGATAACCTCTTGAAAGAGGGATCATGGATCATTAAGGCAAATGTGAAACTGATAGCCTGGATAACTGGGAACCCATATGGTGGGGAGGCCTTGACATGCTCTCTGTGGCCGGTGTTACCAATGCTCAGAGATCGAATATGAGGCAGCTGCTGAGAGCAGAGCTTCAGTTCAGAGTTCCAGGGCCTGTAGTGCTCAGCTGCTTAGTCGTGTCTGACTCTTTGCAACCCCCTGGACTATAACCTGCCAAATTCCTCTGTCCATGGGATTTCTCAGCAAGAATACAGGAGTGGGTAGCCATTTTCTGTTCTAGGGGATCTTCCCGGACTAGGGACTAAACCATAGTTTCCTGAATTGCAGGAGGATTCTACTACTGCACCAACTGGGAAGCCCTCCAGAGCCTATATTCAGTGTTTAAAAAAATAAAAACATAACAAATGACAATATGTATACAGTAGGTAAACATCCACATGCATACACCATTGTCTACAGTGATTTTTATCCTTCATTTCACATGTGAAGAATTTAAAACTCAGAATTATTAAATTATAATGAAGAGTTAAGATTAAAGTTTATACGTATCTGATTCAAAACTCATAGTCTTTCCACTATGTGTAGCTAGGCTTCCCAAATATTGCTTGGCTGCCTGTGTCAAAATTGTCTGGGAATATTCTTTAAAAAAATACAGCTTATCATTTTTTTAAGATTTTCTTTTATATGGGTCATTTTTAAAGTCTTTATTCAATTTGTTACAATATGGCTTCTGTTTTATGTTTTGTTTCTTTGACCAAGAGGTATGTGGGATCAAAACTTCCTGACCGGGGATCAAACCCACACCCCTTGCATTGGAAGGCAAAGTCTTAACCGCTGGACCACCAGGAAAGTCCCAATACCGCTTATTTGACTCATTCCTCTGCCTTGTCCAAGATTATAATTTAGCAGGTCTTAGATGAAAGCTCTGAGATTGATATTTTTTAATCACATGCCAGGAAATATGGATTTACATCCAGGTCGGATGCCCCTCGTCACATCACAGAGTAAAGATAAGGGAATGGGGTAGGAGTGGAGACATGCAAAATCATGATTCTGTCACCACATATGTGACATGTGACTATGTGCTGAGCTAAATAGAGACTTGCTTTCTAGTCAACAAAAGCTTCACCATCCAGTGCATTATTCTTCTAAAGCAGTGGTCCCCAGCCTTTCTGTCATCAGGGACTGGTTTCACGGAAAACAATTTTTCTGCAGACCAGGGGAGTGGGGAGGGCATGGTTTCAGGATGATTCAAGTGCATTGCCTTTATTGTTCACTTTATTTCTCTTTTGTGGCAATCTCAGGATATTCCACCTTGACTTTAGGGTTAGGGTTGATGCTCCTATGAGACTCTAATGCCGCTGCTGGCCTAACAGGAGGCAGAGCACAGGAGGTAATACAAGTAGATGGGGAGTAGCTGTAAATACAGATGAAGCTTCACTAGCTCACCTGCTGCTCATCAGCTGGTTTCTAACAGGGGGCTGGTGACCCCTGCTCTAAAGGCACCATCTCTGTGTTTTTGGATTACTCAAGAAGCACCATGTCAAGGTGGAAAGAACTTAGACCTCTCAGGAACACAGATTCAAATTCTGATTCTGGCTGTTAACAGTTAGTTATTCTCTTCAGTGTTAAGGCAAGAAGCTCATATGACTTGCTCAGTGTCTATTAGCTTCATCCATAAAACAGGCATAATCAGTTGTATGGGTTTTCTATCAAAGCCATGAAAAAGAACCACAGTCTGGGTGGCTTCCCAGGTGGCACTATTGATAAAGAACCTGCATGCCAACGTAGGAGACTTAAAAGACATGGATTCGACCCCTGGGTTGGGAAGATCCCTTGGAGGAGGGCATGGCAACCTGCTCCAGTATTCTTGCCTGGAGAATCCATGGACAGAGGAGCCTGGCAGGCTCCGGTCCATAGGGTTGCAGAGGGTTGGAAACAACTGAAGCAACTTAAGCATGCACGTTCTGGAGGCTGGAAGTCCAAAATCAAAGTGTCAGCAGGGCTGGTTTATTTGGAAGGCTCTCTCCTGGACCGACAGATGGCTGGCGGTCTTCCTCTATATCCACACATCGTCTTCCCTCTGTCTGTGTCCGCGTCCTAATCTGGTCTTCTTGTCAGGACAGCAGTTGTTTTGGCTTAGGGCCCACTGTAATGAACTTATTTTAATTTAATTACTTCTTTAAAGATCCATCTCCAAACCCAGTCACATTCTGAGGTCCTGGTTGCTTAGGACTTAGATATATAAATATTGGAGGGACACGATTCAGACCATAATATCCATAGTCAACTTAATTTCAGTGGTTAAAGACTGAACTAAATAACATACATTAACATAGCTTATAAACTACAGTTGTTAATTTTTTTATTTAAAATATTAAGATTCTCTGTTAGATTATTACATAAGGGTAGTTCAGATTATGCTAATAAAACACAAACATCAAAATGATATGGTCTTTGCTGCTGCTGCTGTTGCTAAGTCGCTTCAGTTGTGTCCGACTCTGTGTGACCCCGTAGACGGCAGCCCACCAGGCTCCCCCATCCCTGGGATTCTCCAGGCAAGAACACTGCAGTGGGTTGCCATTTGGTTTAAGTTAAATATTTATCCCCTTTTATCAAAACTGATTGTCTTCTATACTTTTCCTTGTCTGCAATTAAGGTTAGTTTCCAACCAAACATTGCTGCGTAAAATAGGCTATAAGAATAAGTAATTTGAAGTGGTAGCCTAATTTTGTATGTGCACATGTGTGCACGCTCTCACATATACATGCCCACACATACACACATCTCCTAATACTATACACACACATCTTCATATAATTTACTAAGGAGATAAAGAGCCGAACATTTCTAGCAGAAATTATGAAAGCATCAATACTAAACAGGCAGGATAAAAAGTAAAAATAGCTTTATTCAGTTCTCATTTTAGGCCAGGCATTACTATCATAATCATTTAATGTACAGGATTATCTAATTGAATCCTACCTCAAACTTTTGATCCCCTGGAGAAGGAAATAGCAACCCACTCCAGTATTCTTTTCCTGGAGAATTCCATGGTAAGAGGAATCTGGTGGGCTACAGTCCATGGGTTTGCAAAGAGCTGAAAAGACTGAGTGACTAACACTTTCACCTCAAACTGTATTGGTATTATCTTTGTACTCATTTTAAATTAGAAAAAAAAATTAAGGTCAGAGCAATTAAATATTTCCCTAGGTCACATGAGTGTCAGAAGGGCTGGGATTCAGATTTAGTTTGGCCTGAGTCCTGAGCCTGAGTGTTATCAGCCAAAGGCTCCTTCACCAGATGTCCCATCATGCAGCTGGATTGGGTATTAAATCATTCATTTTTCTACTTGAAATTAGGCCCACTGAGAATGAGGCTGCCTGGTGTCTAAGGTAACACAATTGTGTGATAGCAGATTTTCTCCAGTAATACACCAGAAATCGAATGTGCAGGACCAGAACATGTGATGAAAACTCAGAGTTCAGATCAGATCAGATCAGATCAGTTGCTCGGTCGTGTCCGACTCTTTGCAACCCCATGAATCGCAGCACGCCAGGCCTCCCTGTCCATCACCAACTCCTGGAGTTCACCCAGACTCACGTCCATCGAGTCAGTGATGCCATCCAGCCATCTTGTCCTCTGTCGTCCCCTTCTCCTCTTGCCCCCAATCCCTCCCAGCATCAGAGTCTTTTCCAATGAGTCAGTTCTTCGCATGAGGTGGCCAAAGTCCTGGAGTTTCAGCATTAGCATCATTCCTTCTAAAGAAATCCCAGGGCTGATCTCCTTCAGAATGGACTGGTTGGATCTCCTTGCAGTCCAAGGGACTCTCAAGAGTCTTCTCCAACACCACAGTTCAGACACTGATATTTTAAACACGGTTATATAAGGGGCTTATAAAATGTGATTTCACATTTATCTGCTTTTCAGAACAAAAAAATAATACTCTAGTGAACATATCTCACACACATACACACACAAACACACACACCCACACCCACCATTTAAGTTTCAGAAATAATGTTACAAATTTTCAAGGGGACCCAGTTAGTTATATATCTGTTTTAGATACCAGCTGTGTCCACGAGTTTGGATTTTAACTCAGTGAATTTTTATTTGGGGATTTTATTTTACCAGGTAATTTCCTCTGATGTCTAAATGAGAGAAACTCAGGAGAGAAAAACAAGTTTCATTTTGACTCAGACATATTATTCAGAGTATTTCTTAAAAACAGAGCTTAATTTATTGTTTTGAACAATCTGAAGTGAAAACAAGCAATAAATTTTGTTCTGGGCTCTTCTCCCTTTGGTAACTGGCTTATATCATAAAGTTTTATTTCACCTGAATTTTCTTATTGCATTTGACGATCAATCATAGTCTCTAGTGTATTCTTTCCTCTTTTATGTACACGCTTTTTTTCCCCCCGCTGTTCTGTTTTTAGTATGTGATTGTAATTCAACCTTTTTCTTCTTCTTCTTTTTTTTAATTTGGTTTTGCCATAAGATTCTTAAACTAAATTTAATTCTAGGAAATAATAACTATGTTGTTGAGTGCTTGCTATGTGTCAGGAAAGGAGCAGAATTGTGGCTATCTACAAGTGGGCTTATCTGCAGAGTAATGAGCTTCTTATGAAACCCAGCTGAATTCTAGGGGGTCATGCTTTCTGCAAGTGCAGACTCTATCCCTTGAACTGCTTGATCCTTTTCTTAGGAGGTATCTACTGGAATAGAACTCCTATTTTCAAGGTGGATGCGCCTGCATGTGATTTTCATAACTCCTTATGGAACTTGGCATGAGATCTTTTTTTAAATCCTTGGTTTATGTATTTTCTCTGGCATCTAAGGCTATTGTAGAAGTAATTACAACTTGTTAGCTAAAGCTTGTGTCAATCAGAAGCCAGGCAGCCCATTTAGTGATAGATAACACTTATGCAGCCAAAGTGAAATAGTCCTTTTGTTGGAGAATAGAGGGTGAAGAAAAGGTAATAAATTAAGTTGTAACATTGAAAAATTACTCTTGAAGAAACACCAATCAAGAAATAACCAATAAAAGAAATAAAGGAGAAAAAGAGAAATTATTCACTTCCCTCTTTCTCTTTATTCATGATATCTATGAACCAAGAATGTTTTTGGAGATGTTAAATTCATTAAATAAGGAGGACCTTAGACTGAAGTGACTCTAATGCCTTGGTAGCCTATGTAAGTCAACTGAAGCCTTACCCAATTAGTTCCTATAAATGCACTTCTATCTGAGAAAAAGAAATTTAAACAACCGATCACAAACAGCCAACTAGACTCTCTGAAAGTAAGGTGATCACTTAAACTATAGTCAGTCAAACAATTTCCTTCAGTGACTATACTGTGGAAGCCTTTCCTCTGCCTGCTGTGGGCAGAGCTCTGTAGCCTCTCTTGGTTTGGTGCTTTCCAAATTAGCTCAAATTTCAAATCCATATTTGCTCAACTAGACACTTGAAAATGCTAATGTACCTCTTAGTCCATCTTTTAAGAGACAGAAGCATGATTGGATAGGAAATTAGAAATAAATCTTTTAAAATAATAGTAAATGGTCTACTTGGTTTAATTCATGCCAGGGACTACGGTCTTGATTCCTAGGAGGGCAAATTAATTCAGTTGGAGTACTCAGAGTAAGACCATTTAGGGTGGAATTGAGGATTAGAATGTACAGATTCAGATGATATTTGATGCCTTATTCCTTTAAGATGTATTAAATGGGGTTGTACATGTGATATTCTTGGAAATGTCTATTTTGCTTTTAAGAACTTGATGATAAATATTTTGAAGACAAACCTAACTTAAGGTAAAGATATGAACACCTACCTGATCCTTTAAGCCTCCACTATACCCTCTGATTCCATGAGCAAATGTCACTGCTCTACCTGAAGATGCCCCAGGATTGAGATTATGACCAAATGAACAGAAGAAAATGTCTTTACCTCTTATTGACCCCTGAAGACTCAGGTGGGAAGGAGGTCCATTTAAACCTAGCTGCTCTGAGGAAGTAAGAGAGAGAATGACATGTGGACAGCTAGAGAGGCAAAAGGGGTCCTTTTTGTTTAAACCCAAAGAGTTAATCACTCAGTTGTGTCTGACTCTCTTTGACCCCATGGACTGTAGCCACTCTTCTCTTTCCATGGAATTCTCCAGGCAAGAATACTGGAGTGGGTAGCCATGCCCTTCTCCAGGGGATCTTCCTGACCCAGGGAAAGAACCCAGGTCTGCTGCATTGCAGGCAGATTCTTTACTTTCTGAGCCACCGGGGAAACCTTTACTTTTATTACCAGGGGGCTACCAAGCAGAGATGTTAAATCATGGTGGATGGGACTCAGAGAGACCCAAGGAGGGTATCCACTTTCCTGCCTGTGATAGGATGAGTCATGGCCCCCAAACTTATCCAGGTTCTCACCCCCTAAAACCTGTAAATGTTGCCTTATGTGGCAAAAGCGATTTTGAGGATGTGATCTTGAGATGGGAAGATTATACTGTAGAAGACAAAGTCTTGAGATGGAAGCGGAGGGAAGTAGGTTCAGAGAGAAAAGATACTATGCTGCTGGCTGTGAAGATGGAGGAAGGAGCTGTGAGCCAAGTAATCTTAGGCATGTGACTAGAAGCTGGAGAAAGCAAGGAAATGAATTCTCCCCTAGAGCCTTCCAAGGGGGCCTGCTGACACTCTGATGTCCCTTCAGAGAAACTGATTTGTGCTAAGTTACTAACTTTGTAGTAACTTGTTATAGCAGCAACCTAAAATTGGTATGTCCTTGTAAAGAAAATTAAATAGGGGGATTTCCCTGGTGGTCCAGTGGTTAGGACTTTCCCTTCCAGGGCAGAGGTTGCGGATTCTATCCATGGTGGAGGAACTAAGATCCCACGTGACTTCCAAAATATAAAACAGAAGCCATATTGTAACAAATTCAATAAAGACTTTGAAAGTCATCCACATTAAAAAAAAAAGAAATCTTAAATCAAAGAAGGTTAAGTAGGAAGCTGCAGCCTAAATGACTGAGTGATTCTGCAATGCAGACTTATCCTGACCATCGGTAGGCTGTGATCCACAGAGATATAAGTACCTTCAGAGAGAGAGAGAGAGATTTTCAGTGACTTTTAGAATTCTCCACCTAAATATATTTATGCTGGAACTATTTATATGCTTGGCGTTGAGTCTATTGCCTTTATCTTACTTTTCTTTTGCTAAAAAAATGGAAAATAAGAACCTTTTCTCTCTATTTTAGCCTTTATAAGTCAAGAAAGTGTTTCTTTATATATGAAGCACAGAGCTTGAGAAAATGCTGTTGTTTCTTAGAAAAGAGATGATTTGTGAGCAATCAAATTTAAAATGTGTGAGGGATCTGTAGTAAAGGAGTTAGTTGTGTGATGTTGAACTCACAAAGAATGGGCTACCACTTGGACCTTCCCCAGTGATATTAGCATTTTGATGAGTGAAGGATCTTTTCGTCCATTTACTAAACATTTTAAATGAAAGTTAAGCTTTATTTTAGATTCAACTACATTTCCTTACTCTTTATAGAAACTAGTAATGTGAGAAATATAAACTTTATATATGTATATGTATGGATGAATCTTAATCATTATTATTTGTTTGTCTGAGTGAGTTTTCAATGAAAGATATTTTCCCTGAATATTTTTTAAGAATCACAGAGCTATTTTTCCTAATGGCAGTAAAAATATATTTAGTCAGTAACTTTAGTTATAGATTTAAGAATTCAAAGCAGAATTCAGAGACAGAATTTGAATGGTATTAACCATATAATGTACCTAGACATTGTAATTAATGTACAATTTTTACTTAACACAAATCACCAGTAGAACTTGAAATCAATCTTTTAATATTCCACACATAAACATAATTTTGGATCATTGCCAAATTACTTTTTGCTGTTACAAGGAATTAAGTGACTGGAATTACCTGGGTTGTGTATTTAGAAGAAACTATTCTGCAAGATGCTCAAACTTAAGACATTAATGTTCATGGGAAAATGATGTGAAGATCTATGGGTTTTATTGTTATGGTAATGTACTTCGAGTCAAAACTGATTATATAAGCTTATGTATTTGCAAAAAAAAAGAGGGTACAGAAAGTTGTTACGTATTTTCTCTGACTTCTACCAAAAGATGAAGTTGATGGAATGGGTTATGTTCTGGATTTGACGTATGTTTCTATTTCACACGAATGACAGTGTAAACAGTGAGCAGGGTGAAGCCACCATGTCTCTTTCGCAAGCACGACTGAGTGGCCTGGAGAAACCCTCTGCTGTGCTGGCATCACCATGCTCACGACGTGACTATCTGCTTACGCCTGGTGGCTGTGGGAATGGTCAGGCATCTTCCTGTTTTAAAACCAGGCCTGTGTTTCCTGGAAAACTGCCTGGTAATGACACCATTCAAAATTTTAATTACAGACCCTGTATTTTAATACAGACCCTTCTGGTTTAGGCTCAAACCATTTATATCCTGTTGTAGTGTCATAATTTACTATTTTTTTTCATAATTTACTTTTAATATCAACTCATTTAATGCTACTGGGGCCTAGTATTGTGGTAGTTTCCATGGAGGAGATGAATAAATTGGTATTTAAATTTATGCTTTTAGAACTTTTGCCATTAGGAATCCATAAGATTTATGTGTGCAGAATAGAAAATAATGATGTAAACCAAAAAAAGCCTCCACATAAGTTACCCGTACTTCCTCCTAGGTTGCCCCTGAACCATCCTCTAACTCTCTCGCTGTACTTCAGCAATACGGGCTTTATTTCTTTTGCTTGAATTCTCTTTGTAACGCTTATAGATTCTTTGTATAAGCTTTTCTTCTGGTGGGTACTCTTTCAGTTCAGTTCAGTCGCTCAGTCGTGTCTGAATCTTTGTGACCCCATGAATCGCAGCACGCCAGGCCTCCCTGTCCATCACCAACTCCTGGAGTTCACTCAGACTCACATCCATCAAGTCAGTGATGCCATCCAGCCATCGCATCCTCTGTTTTCCCCTTCTCCTCCTGCCCCCAATCCCTCCCAGCATCAGAGTCTTTTCCAGTGAGTCAGCTCTTCGCATGAGGTGGCCAAAGTACTGGAGTTTCAGCTTTAGCATCATTTCTTCCAAAGAAATCCCAGGGCTGATCTCCTTCAGAATGGACTGGTTGGATCTCCTTGCCATCCAAGGGACTCTCAAGAGTTTTCTCCAACACCACAGTTCAAAAACATCAATTCTTCGGCACTCAGCTTTCTTCACAGTCCAACTCTCACATCTGTACATGACCACTGGAAAAACCATAGCCTTGACTAGACAGACCTTTGCTGGCAAAGTAATGTCTCTGCTTTTGAATATGCTATCTAGGTTGGACATAACTTTCCTTCCAAGGAGTAAGCGTCTTTTAATTTCATGGCTGCAGTCACCATCTGCTGTGATTTTGGAGCCCAAAAAATAAAGTCTGACACTGTTTCCCCATCTATTTCCCATGAAGTGATGGGACCAGATGCCATGATCTTCATTTTCTGAATGTTGAGCTTTAAACCAAGCTTTTCACTATCTGTATGATAGACACTCTCCACTTTCACTTTCATCAAGAGGCTTTTGAGTTCCTCTTCACTTTCTGCCATAAGGGTGGTATCATTTGCATATCTGAGGTTATTGATATTTCTCCCGGCAATCTTGATTCCAGTTTGTGTTTTTCCAGTCCAGCATTTCTCATGATGTACTGTGCATAGAAGTTAAATAAGCAGGGTGACAATATACAGCCTTGACATACTCCTTTTCCTATTTGGAACTAGTCTGTTGTTCCATGTCCAGTTCTAAATGTTGCTTCCTGACCTGCATACAAATTCTCAAGAGGCAGATCAGGTGGTCTGGTATTCCCATCTCTTTCAGAATTTTCCACAGTTTATTGTGATCCACACAGTCAAAGGCTTTGACATAGTCAATAAAGCAGAAATAGATGTTTTTCTGGAACTCTCTTGCTTTTATACAGTGGAAGTGAGAAATAGATTTAAGGGCCTAGATCTGATAGATAGAGTGCCTGATAAACTATGTACGGAGGTGGTTCGTTACATTGTACAGGAGACAGGGATCAAGACCATCCCCATGGAAAAGAAATGCAAAAAAGTAAAATGGCTGTCTGAGGAGGCCTTACAAATAGCTGTGAAAAGAAGAGAAGAGAAAAGCAAAGGAGAAAAGGAAAGATATAAGCATCTGAATACAGAGTTCCAAAGAATAGCAAGAAGAGATAAGAAAGTCTTCCTCATAGATCAATGCAAATAAATAGAGGAAAACAACTGAATGGGAAAGACTAGAGATCTCTTCAAGAAAATTAGAGATACCAAGGGGTACTCTTTACCTCGTGCCAATTCATTTAATTAACTCTTTCTCTTTGTTCAATGTCAGATTAAACATCACTTCTTTGGTGACTTTTTTCGTGATCTTTCTTCCTTCCCATCTCCTGTCTCTTAAAAAGATGTAACTATACTGTAATTCATATTTTAGCTTTTTATTAGATGTTTAGAAAAGAAAAAAAAAACTTAATATTTGTTTTCTTCAAAAGATTATAAAATCCATGAATGTAGACACTGAATGTATGTATTTTTTCCCCATTTGACTTCAATCCCCTTGCAAATTCCTTGGCTAACCGTAGATAAATCTGTTAGTAAAACAGTAGATAAAACAGTAGATAAATAGATATGGGTGAAAAGATTGAAGCTTAGCATTGTTTTGGGGAATCAGAAAGTGGAAGCTCAGTGCTAGTGGGCTTTAAGATAGTTCAGGAGGATGAGGAAGAGATGCTTGGATAAAGCATGGTTTTGTTTTTTATGGCTTTAGAAAAAGCATAGGTGAGAAGATTCTCAAAGTGGTGAAGTATTTAAATATACAGGCTTTGGAACCAGAAAGCCTGAGTTTGAATTTCAGATGAGCAAATTACTGGCAAGCCTTGGGCACTTTATCTTCCTTCTGTAAGATTTATTTATTTTTAATCTCTTTCAATTGATACAATAGTGACCTGCTTCATGACTTGTAAAATAATATTTTCTGAGTTTCAGTCAGTTGCATTCTATCTTTACAATTTTTGAATATTTGTGATTTTTCCTTTAATTTTGCTTTCCCTCTCCTCTTTTTTTCTTTAATCTCCTTTGAACTAGAATATTGATAAAATCATGGTTTTGTTCTGCTAGCTATAGATTTTCCGGTATATGTTAAATATAGACTTCACTATTTGAAATGTTCATAATACATCTGCAAATCACCCATAATTATCCTGTGTGCCAATTAGAACATAGTATAGCAGTAGAACAGCAGTATAGAAGAGACACCAAAACAAGGAGATTTGGTAAGTAGGGAACACACAGAGGAACTCAAATCCAATCGCTTTATCCTCCCAGAGCTAAGTCCTTTTTGAGATTTTGCCCTTCTCTGAATATAGGTCAAAGGTGAAACTCTCAGACAAGAAAACAGAAATGCTGATTGCTTTACTTAAATAGGATTTTCAAAGAAAATATCATATATGATTTATAATTATTAAAATCCTGTTTATTATGTTCTAGTTCAAATTTAGTCATAATCTTATGCTTCTGCTTGGTCATTAACTAATACATTATCACTACTGCTAGCTAAACTGTATCTCAGAATTAATCATTTTGTCTACATCATAAGCATCAGATGGGTATTAGTTTTGCCACTGATTTAAAAGGAGAGAGTTAAGTTCAGAGAGGTTTATGTAACTTGCATTGATGTATTACACTTGGAATGACTGACAACTAACTCAATCCTATCTTGGCTTATTTTTCTGATTGACCTAAAATTAAAATTCTTAAAATATGGGGGAAGGGCAATGACTGCTGCTGTCAAATGCTGTTTGGAAAATTTGGGTTAAACACCACAGTAAAGGCATGACTTTAAGACCTCTCAGAGATATGAATATGCAAGCTTGTACTCACCTTCCAGTAGAAGCACTCCAGCAGAGCTGTTTTCAGTCTAGTGATTTACAAAATATATTTGGAGGAAATGCTGACCTGATGGCTTCTGTTTTGCATTATCTAATCATCAAGTATATTATTCTAATAACATAAATCTTCCAAAAGACTATATGGAAAATTGGCATGCTCTGGGTTTGCTTGGCTAAATTGTTGAAAACTCAACAGTAGCAGAATGGCTATTGTGAATGCAATATTTAGACAAGACCAAGATAGTTTTCAACAATTATATCACATCACATAGTTTAGAAATGTGAACTATCTTAATTCAACATGTCCAAAATCTCCCTTCCTGATCCTATCTCTAGGGAATCGAGATTGGAGGATGGAGTATGAAAATCATGCCAGAGACAAAACTAAAATTTAGTGATCCAAAGTGTGGAAGATTTTATATAAGCCTGAGATTTAAGATCAACTACTTAGAGCCACCTAACAGTGCAACAGCTGTACAGTTTGGGCACTTTTCTAAAATGATAAATTGGGGTCCCCCAATCATGGGTCCTAGCCCTAGACCACTGT
Organism: Bos javanicus; assembly: GCF_032452875.1. Classification (NCBI taxonomy): domain Eukaryota; kingdom Metazoa; phylum Chordata; class Mammalia; order Artiodactyla; family Bovidae; genus Bos; species Bos javanicus. The sequence continues at coordinate 71,924,037 of NC_083882.1, read as the reverse complement.
CTGTCTGGAGTCTGGAGGAAGGCATGCCTTTTTTGTAGTTCACCTGTTCTCAAAGGGACTCCTTTTTATAATTTTTGCAAATTCACAGTATAAGCCACTAGGAGATATGGAATCTGTGGAATTCCGTATGTGAATATGGAATAGTGTGGAACCAAGAGGATAAACAGTTTGAGATCACACATTGTGGCCAGAACATCATTCCTAGTGTTCAACGTGCTTCTGTGTGCTTTTGGATATGTACTTTTGGATGTGTGAGCTTAGCTTAACTGACTAGAAGAGAAATGGCGTGCAGTAGCATTTAATAGCAATTGAATAAACCACATAGTGTTGGGAGCTATTAACCGTCCAGATTCACTTCCAGAAACAAAGGTTTATTTTGCAAAGTCACAGGGTGAATGGAACAAATGTCTCTTTGTATCATCTTGTTATATGGGAGTCATCTTGGATTTGATATTATTTCTAGCCTCTTAAATACTTGAATGTAGATAGGATTGGTCCTCCAACTTGATTTACATTAATTAGGATACGTGTTCAGTTCTGCAGTAGTGCTTCTCTAAAAGTTTGTTAGTTGAAGAGGTTTGGAAATACATTTTAAAATCTTCTTTTTTTAAACATGTCTCACCTCTTTCATAGGTTGGACCATATGAAATTGACAATATTTAGCCATATTTAACCTAAAAAGGCTCCCCAGGTGGCTCGGTGGTCAAGAACCACCTGCCAGCACAGGAGATGCTGGAGATGTGGTTTTGATCCCTGAGTCAGGAAGATCTGTTGGAGTAGCACATGACAACCCACTCCAGTATTCTTGCTGAGAAAATCTCAGAGACAGATGGGCCTGGTGGACTCCATTCCATGGGGTCACAAAGAGTCAGATACGACTGAGTGACTGAACACACGCACACACACACACACACACACACACACACACACACAACCTGAAAAAAAGACTATTTCAGGCGGTTCAATCTAATGGAAAGCATTTGGAAGGACCGTATGTGATAGTTCTGTCTTCAGTTACCACTATTTGCCTGAAAAAGAAAAAAAAAAAAAAAAACACCAACAATAATCACATTAATTTGGAAGGACAAAAATACATCATTAGTGTCAATGACTCTTGCAATGTCTATCTCTGAGAATGCTCTCTTGATATATACATAACTTTGGAAGAATTAACAACATGAGCAGTGTCTTGATTCACTATGTATGTAGGTTATGATCACTTTGGGGATAATTTATATTTAAACTGTGCAGATGGGAAATTCTGAAGTTTGTATCTTACAAAGCAAATAGCACAACTATCTCTATATTCACATTTTTCAGCTTTGTTTCACAGAGTACATTTTCGAGGATATAATTTAGACTCACAGTTTTGTTCATAATGGCTCTGTGAAGGATAAGGTGCTATTTATTTTCTGCCTCTTTCTTCTTATTCCCAAATTATTAGTCAGAAAGACAGATAATTATAAGGTGAAGATGAACAACCTAATTCTTGTCCCTGAATCCCACCCCCATCTTCTCTTTCTCTCTCTCTCTTTCTCTTCCGCTCTTGATCTGTCTCTCTCTCTTTGCAGTATTCGTGTTTCTTGGGTGAGTTCAGTTATCACAGAACAAAGAGTAATGCTATTTTGCTTGCTGCATTTGCCACCATATTTTTTTGCACAGGAGTTTCTCTTAAGGGAGCAACTTTCCTTAGCCCCATATGAAGGAATATTTGAGCCTCTAAAAGTAACAACCTTTACATTTTGTATGCCCTCTCTACATTCATGTCTAACCTGAGAAGAGTAAAATAAATGAGTGTCAACAAGAAAAAGAAGGTCAAACTTGCAGAACTCTAAGGACTCAGAAGAGAGAAACTTAACGATTGTTCTTTTGAAAACAACACTCTATCTTTTCCTTTCCTATTCAGTTCATGTCATCTTAATCTTCAGAGTTCTGCATTTTTCTGAGATGCAGTAAGTTAAAAGACAAAAGCATATTAAGTCTCTGGTAGACAGTAGTTCCGATTTTTTTTTTTAATGCAGAACACCCCACCTGTCTCTTCATTCCAGCAAGAGGGAACCACTTTCTAGTTTGGGGTCCTGAGATCTTTGATCATATTGAGTTTTGAGTATTTTTATGAAATTGAGATATTTTAAGAGTGCATTGTGCTGGGAGAATAAAGAATCAACCCAGAAGCAGTAGAAGCAAATGGTACAACTTCTCCAAACCTTGATGGATTTTCTGTGTCACTGCTGAGAAATCTCTCAATAATGTAGGTAAGAAGTAGTAGGGGACAACTCATAATCTTGGGATTCAGCAGAGATGTTAGTTATACCCTTGGTTCTGCCATAAGTGAAGATACTCAAAAGATCTATGTGAGACAACAAAGATATAATACTGACATGTGGTGATCAGCTGGGTGGCAGATGCCATGGCTAAGTTACCCTATAATTCAGTTAAAGTGAAAGTGAAAGTGAAATCGTTCAGTCGTGTCTGACTCTTTGTGACCCCGTGGACTGTAGCCCACCAGGTTCCTCCATCCATGGGATTCTCCAGGCAAGAATACTGGAGTGAGTTGCCATTTCCTTCTCCAGGGGATCTTCCGGACCCAGGGATTGAACCCAGGTCTCCCACATTGTGGGCAGACGTTTTAAGCTCTGAGCCACCAGGGCAGACCCCTATAATTCAGTGAGCTATTCTTATCTCTTGTGCAAAGATCTTCATTTCACTTGGCTTTTCCCCTCATCTGTTAAACAATTGGAACCACTATCAGTGCAACAGAAACTTTCTTTGAATTTCACAAAAAGTCCCTAATATGAAAAAGATTAAAAAGCTGAAGGGCCCCTCTCTCAAATGAGGATAGAGACTTGAACTCTCACTGCTCATACCCCTACTCCCTCTTCTAAGATACTGCCTGAGGCTACTCTATGCAGTACAAGTTAAAGACTACACTTGTCTGCTTCTGGTTCAAGATGGCAGAATAGAAGGATGTGTGGTTATCTCCTCCTGTGAGAGCACCAAAACTGCAACCAGCTGCTGAACAACCAACAACAGGAGGACACTGGAACCCACCAGAAAAAGATATCCCACGTCCAAAGACAAAGAAGAAGTGGCTGCAAGATGGTAGCTGGGGTGCAATCACCATAAAATCAAATCTCATACCTTCCAGGTGGGTGACCCATAGGCTGGAGAACAATAATACCAAAGAAGTTCTCGCACTGTTGTGAAAGTTCTGAACACCATTTCAGGCTTCCTAGCCTGGAGATCCGACAAAGAGACTGGGAATTCCTGGGGAATCTGGTGCTGAGAGCCAGGGGGATTTGATTATAGGGCTTCCAGAGGACTGGGGGAAACAGAGACTCCAGTCTTAGAGAGCACAAACAGAAGAGAGGAGCAGTGACCCCATTGGAATGGATTGGTTTCACCCATGGAGAAATAGCTTTGAAATTGTCTGAGTGCTTGGAAATTTTGTATTTTACAAAAAGCATTGTATGTTTTGTATGTATGTTAGTTGCTCAGTCGTGTCCGACTCTTTGCGACCCCATGGACTGTAGCCTACCAGGCTTCTCGATCCATGGGATTCTCCAGGCAAGAATATTGGGTTACCATTTCCTTCTCCAGGGGATCTTCCCGACCCAGGGATCGAACTTGGGTCTCCCGCATTGGAGTCAGACACTTTAACCTCTGAATTACACCTTTGAAACTTGTAAATTTAATATTTGTAGGGTTCCCTACATTTGAGGGACATGGAACAGACTGGTTCCAAATAGGAAAAGGAGTTCCTCAAGGCTGTATATTGTCACCCTGTTTATTTAACTTATATGCAGAGTACATCATGAGAAACGTTGGACTGGAAGAAACACAAGCTGGAATCAAGATTGCCGGGAGAAATATCAATCACCTCAGATATGCAGATGACACCACCCTTATGGCAGAAAGTGAAGAGGAACTCAAAAGCCTCTTGATGAAAGTGAAAGTGGAGAGCGAAAAAGTTGGCTTAAAGCTCAACATTCAGAAAACGAAGATCATGGCATCTGGTCCCATCACTTCATGGGAAATACATGGGGAAACAGTGGAAACAGTGTCAGACTTTATTTTTCTGGGCTCCAAAATCACAGCAGATGGTGACTGCAGCCATGAAATTAAAAGACGCTTACTCCTTGGAAGGAAAGTTATGACCAACCTAGATAGCATATTCAAGAGCAGAGACATTACTTTGCCAACAAAGGTCCGTCTAGTCGAAGCTATGGTTTTTCCTGTGGTCATGTATGGATGTGAGAGTTGGACTGTGAAGAATGCTAAGCACCAAAGAATTGATGCTTTTGAACTGTGGTGTTGGAGAAGACTCTTGAGAGTCCCTTGGACTGCAAGGAGATCCAACCAGTCCATTCTAAAAGAGATCAGCCCTGGGATTTCTTTGGAAGGAATGATGCTAAAGCTGAAACTCCAGTACTTTGGCCAGCTCATGCGAAGAGTTGACTCATTGGAAAAGCCTCTGATGCTGGGAGGGATTGGGGGCAAGAGGAGAAGGGGACGACAGAGGATGAGATGGCTGGATGGCATCACTGACTTGACGGATGTGAGTCTGGGTGAACTCCGGGAGTTGGTGATGGACAAGGAGGCCTGGCGTGCTGTGATTCATGGGGTTGCCAAGAGTTGGACATGACTGAGCAACTGATCTGATCTGATCTACATTTGAGGCACATGCTCACATGATATTTGTACTATGGAGACTTGGGGAGGTGCCATAGATGTGTTGTGGGTGCACAGAGGGTAGCATCCAGTCACTCCTCTACTATAGCTCTTTAAAAGTCATCTTAAATGCCCACATTTATTAAGCAAGTCAGCATTGTTCAGTAAGTAAGTTGGAAATAGTTTCTTAAGGTTGGAAGAATGGAATTTATATAATGTATTCATTATGAACAACTGCATATCGATGTTTCATATCAGTGTTCCTCGAGCCTTTCAATCTGAGTTTCCTCAGATGGGCTCTGCAATTCCATATAGACGACCATAATATGTAGTAGGTAGGTTGTAAATGATCCTTCCTGTAGGTACAGGTGGCATTCTTTCCACCTGTAAAGAGTGGACATGACTGAGCGACTGAATTGAAGAGAACTGAATCTTTGTATCTTCTGAGGGAAAATCTCTCTGTTCAGGGTTTCTGATTGTAAGTGCAGAATGACTAGAATAGATTTAATTTTTCACTTGAAGGGTGAGCAGTCTATGTTTTAAGGAACACCAGTTTTCTACATGATGTTAAATATTAATGACCAACTGTAGTTCCTCTCTTTTAACGTGCTTTGTTTTGGTGCTTGGCCAAGTCAGAAAGAGGAAGACCCCTTTGGGATGGGGTATAGAATGTAATTGGATCTGCAATTTTGGTGGTAAACATGATAATAAATTAGAAGGTATAATGAATATGTATGGAAGTACCCAGGATCCTCAGGACAATTTGTCCCCCCATTACATTCTCTAAGAAAAATGTGTATGGGCTATGACCATCAGAGTGACTTTAAACTCTCTCACATTTCTTCATTAAATGTTTCCATTTAAATGTTTATTTTAACTAGTCTGTTTCTGTTTCACAAATGCCTTTTGCAAATACATAGCTATTCCAGAGTCTTTCAGGTAGCTCTTTTTATTTTTTAATCTGGAGTACAGAATCCTGTGGGACTCTGCTTCAGTAGATTCTACTGCAGAGACTCTGAATGAGGTCAAAAAACTCTACAGGGGACAGATCATGTAGGAACTTCTAAGCTCTGTTAAAGACTTTAGAATTAAAAACAATTGCAGTAGCAAGGCCACTACTTGGTTGAAGGAGGGAAGTGGTTCTGTTGGGCTTGATTTTTAAAGTAGCATTCTATTTTCTATATTGAAAATAGGCTCTGAGGGAGTAAAAGATGAAACCAGGAAATGAAGTAAGAGGCAGTTGCAGAAACTGTCAAGTCCTAGGTGTTACTGATGTTGTATTTCCCCTCCTAACTTTGATCACTATATTGCCATAAAAGCAAGGTTTCTATTTTATTAATTTCTGCATATCCAGCAACTAGCATGTCATAGAGACTAGAACAGAACCAGTTACTTTCAAATTTCATTTTAAAAAATACAGTAAAAGATGCACAGAGACAAAGATCGTTATTTCTCACCTCTCCTATCTTCCTCCACTTTTACCTTCCTGATTCAGAGATTAGTTAGTGTTATGCACTGTTTTAAGTCTAAGAGTATGGTTATTCATGAAATAGCAAATTTACTTCTTGGATTCCCAATCTTTAATGATAAAAAAAGAGAAGAGCTAGAACCCAGTACAACTCTCAATTCAGCCCTATTTGCACAGAAACTGAGCTCTTTCTTTAGAATCTTTACCATAAATATTACCCAATAGTCTCTATTTTGTTGAAGAAATTCAATTTCTGGGTCAAGAGAAAGGTGGGGGTGGAGAGTAGTGATTCTTCATTTAAGTTTCTGTAGAACTTTCAATGCAACAGTTACCAGAGGCAGCAGTTGATTGTATTTAAATTATTCTCCCCACCCACTTCACTTGCTCTTGATTTACAAATAGCTATTTTAATTTGCAATTGGGCATGTTCAAATAACCACCTGTTTATTTTGGATTAAATATCCAATATTGATTGAGTGATTTTTATTCATTGTAGTTTAATGTGAAAACATGGACATTTCAGACATGCTTCTGGCCTTTAAGTGAGGAGCTAAAACTAAATTGTGTTCATGTTTTTACTGCAGACTTCTTTGAATAGTCAATAAACGTGTTTGTTTTCTTTGTGTTGGTTAAAAATTATCAGTGGGAGTTGGTGGAATTTGAGAAGAAAGGAAACTCATTGGTGAGAGGAGGAATCTAAATAGAAAAGCTTCACGGAAAGGTTTCTCAACGTGAATTGTTTCTGGAAGAATCATTGGGACCTGGAAGGGTCAGAAACACGTGGACACATTCTCTAGACAGAAGAGAACTTTGTGAGCTAAGGATTGGTGGGGAAATGAGAATGAGTTTCTCAAAACTGGCCCCAAAGGCATTTGTGCATATTTGATGAACATAGTTTTTTCCCTCATTTAATGGAAAACTCTAGAAACAGAGAATATCAATTAAACCTGATAAAATTTCAGAAGTCCCCTATATACTCTGAGTAGTAGAAATGGCTACATCTTGTTTCACTACCGAGTAAAGTATAGGCACTTCAGAATTTATTTTCTAATTGGTTTTGGATAATAGTTGACTCATTTGCCCTAGGTACAACTTCTTTCCTGGGACATCTGTTTATGTCATAAAAACACCATAATCCATCACAATACATGAAAAATAATATGCATTTTTATTAACATTCCCTATGTAAGTAAACTTAAGACAGTATTCAGACTTCATTGTAAATATTCCCTTTGGAAAGGTCTGTTTCTTTTCTGGGCTAGGCCAGCAAAACTTTCCTGAAACATAAGACTCAGCATGTTTGTTGAAGACTCATCACTTCCTGATTAACCTGTCTTTAGGAAGAAAAGGTGTTGTTCATTGCTCTAAGTATATTTGAATTATATCTAAAATTATCTTGTTTTCCTTGAAGTTTTATTGTTTCCACATGTATGTAGGGCCAAAAAATGTTGAAACAGTAATTTTGCTAAAGGAGGACATTTTCCAAGCACTGTATGTTTTCCTCTTTAGTTATCCCTGTTTGTTCCATCTCAGTAAGAATCAGGTGAATTACAACTCATCTCTGAGTTTTCAGGTGACTTGATACAGAGATGTTGGTAGTCATTAAGCATAAGTTCACATATATTTGAGTTTTTCAGTGGTATCATAAGTTGAACTGTGGGCCCCAAGAGATATGTCTGAATTCCAATGCAGGGTATCTGTCAGTGTGACCTTATTAAGAAAAATGGTCATTAGAGATGTAAATAAGTAAAGGATCTTGCAATGGGAATGTCTTAGATTAATGACACCACCCTTATGGCAGAAAGTGCTGCTGCTGCTGCTAAGTCACTTCAGCCGTGTCTGACTCTGTGTGACCCCATAGACAGCAGCCCACTAGGCTTCCCCGTCCCTGTGATTCTCCAGGCAAGAACACTAGAGTGGGTTGCCATTTCCTTGGCAGAAAGTGAAGAGGAACTAAAAAGCCTCTTGATGAAAGTGAAAGCGATGAGTGAAAAAGTTGGCTTAAAGCTCAACATTCAGAAAACGAAGATCATGGCATCCGGTCCCATCACTTCATGGGAAATAGATGGGGAAACAGTGGAAACAGTGTCAGACTTTATTTTTGGGGCTCCAAAATCACTGCAGATGGTGACTGCAGCCATGAAATTAAAAGACGCTTACTCCTTGGAAGGAAAGTTATGTCCAACCTAGATAGCATATTCAAAAGCAGAGACATTACTTTGCCAACAAAGGTCTGTCTAGTCAAGGCTATGGTTTTTCCTGTGGTCATGTATGGATGTGAGAGTTGGACTGTGAAGAAGGCTGAGCGCCAAAGAATTGATGCTTTTGAACTGTGGTGTTGGAGAAGACTCTTGAGAGTCCCTTGGACTGCAAGGAGATCCAACCAGTCCATTCTGAAGAAGATCAGCCCTGGGATTTTTTTGGAAGGAATGATGCTAAAGCTGAAACTCCAGTACTTTGGCCAGCTCATGCGAAGAGTTGACTCATTGGAAAAGACTCTGATGCTGGGAGGGATTGGGGGCAGAAGGAGAAGGGGACGACAGAGGATGAAACGGCTGGATGGCATCACAGACTCGATGGATGTGAGTCTAAGTGAACTCTGGGAGTTGGTGATGGACAGGGAGGCCTGGCGTGCTGCAATTCATGGGGTTGCAAAGAGTCGGACACGACTGAGTGACTGAACTGAACTGAACTGAAAGCCAATGACAAGTATTATGAGAAGAGACACACATGCACAGGGAAAAAACCATTTAAAGATGGACACAGAGATGAGATTTATGCTGCATGCAGGTCAAGGAATGCCTGGAGACACTGGAAGCTGGAAGAGGCAAGGAAGTATTCTTTCCTACTGCTTTCAAAGGATATTCAACCCTGAAGATACTTTGATTTGGACTTCTGGTCTCCAGAACCAAGAGAGAATAAATGTCTGTTATTTTAAGCCACCAAATCTGTGATGATTAGTTATGGTAGGCTAGGAAACAAATACAATGAGAGAGACTACTTATTTATAATCAAATAAACTGTGAAAAAAGCTTTTGAGCCAAACTTTTAACTGGAGATCATCTGTAATTGGTCCTAGGAAGAGGTTGGAAACACTGTAGGGAGCAGAGGGTCAAAACATAGTGATTACTGGAGGGAACACCTTTGAATATCTAAATTTGGTTTATTTAGTGCCTCCACATGGCTAATAGCATTATAGACCTAGGAATACTGGAGTGGGTTGCCATTCCCTTCTCCAGGAGATCTTCCCAACCCAGGGATTGAACCCAGGTCTCCTGAGTAGCAGGCAGATTCTTTACCCTCTGAGCCACCAGGGAAGCCCCTTTAACTTAACATAGCTAATGAAGGATAGCATTATAGACCTAATAGAAGAATAGACTTTGTCTGAAGTAAAATATTCTATGATGGTAATAACAAAGTGTGTAGATATATAATAAAAAAAACTAATATTTAAAGTAGTGTTTTTTTTAATTTTATTTTATTTTTAAACTTTACATAATTGTATTAGTTTTGCCAAATATCAAAATGAATCCGCCACAGGTATACATGTGTTCCCCATCCTGAACCCTACCCCCTCCTCCCTCCCCATACCATCCCTCTGGGTCGTCCCAGTGCACTAGCCCCAAGCATCCAGTATCATGCATCGAACCTGGACTGGCAACTCATTTCTTACATGATATTTTACATGTTTCAATGTCATTCTCCCAAATCTTCCCACCCTCTCCCTCTCCCACAGAGTCCATAAGACTGTTCTATACATCAGTGTCTCTTTTGCTGTCTCGTACACTGGGTTATTGTTACCATCTTTCTAAATTCCATATATATGCGTTAGTATACTGTATTTATGTTTTTCCTTCTGGCTTACTTCACTCTGTATAATAGGCTCCAGTTTCATCCACCTCATTAGAACTGATTCAAATGTATTCTTTTTAATGGCTGAGTAATACTCCATTGTGTATATGTACCACAGCTTTCTTATCCATTCATCTGCTGATGTGCATCTAGGTTGCTTCCATGTCCTGGCTATTATAAACAGTGCTGCGATGAACATTGTGTTGTCATTCATATAGCCTGGAGTCAGTAGTAATGGAGGATTAATACTATCATTGGAATGAATGGTGGTGGTTATGCAGAATGGTTGTAAAGACACAATAGGTAACATTTATTGAGATTCAAGAATAATCATTTGATTTACTGGTCTCAGTGTTTTCCTCTGAAAAATAAAAGGAGGATACAAAGCTTCAGTGAACCTTCTGTTTCGTTGGGGATGTGCCTCTTTCAGGAAAACCAGGCATTGGTGAGCATGAAAAAATTAGATCAAGATGATTGTCCAAATCTTAGATAATAAAAATATAACACCATATCACTTCTGACCTCTCACCAAGCAGATTATCAACATTCCTTTTATTCTGGAATGTTTTAAATTAAAACTTGAATTACTCGATCAAAGCAAAAGATGAGACAGCTGTATTTCTCTGCAAAATATCTATGCTAAGAAAATATATTTAGATTATGGCCCCAATCTTCATGTATGGTGTGTTTTATCTGGAAACTAGGCAGAAGAGCTTTCTACAAAATAAATTTTATTTTTCCACTGGAATAATGTTATAATTGGGACTTGCATTCTAAAAGTGCTTGTTCTTGCTGTTTTTCTTTGAAACACAGCATGATAAATCACTTTATCTTTAAACTCTGGATTAGCTTTCATGGAAATGGTTTGCCACTATTTTCTCTAGTAAAGACAGTGGTAACAATAATGGTGGTAATGAAAGTAGTAAAGTCATAATAAAATTGAGATTAGTATTTTACAGTTCTGGGTTAAGCAGTTGACTAGAACCGTGTTGCCAAATATTTTCCACTATTTTGTGACTTAGATGTGCTGCTATACTACTATTCCTATTTTACAGATGAGGCCAGTCTTTCAAGGTCATACAGCTAACCAATGCTGGATCAAAGGATTGAAATATCATTTTTTTATTAAGTTCATATTCTCAAGAGTTCAGAAATAGACTCATACAGTAGAACAATTTGATTTTCAAGAAAAGCAACAAATTAATGCAATGAGGAAAGAATTTTTTTCATCAAATTATGCTGGACACCTCAATATTTGTAAGGAGAAAAATAATCAACATCAACCCATTCTTCACTTCATATATGGATAGAAATTTTAAATGAATCATATACTTAACATAAAATTTAAAACCATAAAGATTCTAGAAGACAGAATAAAAGATAATATTTATAGCCTTCAGACAGGCAAAGCTTTTATAATTAGGATATAAAAAGCACAGGCATAAGAGGAAAAAATAATAAACTATCAAAATGAAAATGTTCTGTTTATCAAAAGCAGCATTAAGAAAATGAACAACCAAATCAGACTGGAAGAAAATATTTTCAATACATGCTTCTATAAAAGATTATATCCAGGGAGTTCCCTGGTTGCCTAGTGGTTAGAATTAGGCACTTTCTCTGCCATGTGCTAAGTTGCTAAGTCATGTCTGACTCTTTGAGACCCCATGAACTGTAGCCTGCCAGGCTCCTCTATCTCTGGGATTTTCCAGGCAAGAATGCTGGAGCGGGTTGCCGTTTCCTTCTCCAGAGGATCTTCCTGGGTCAGGGATTGAACCTGCATCTCTTATGTCTCCTGCATTGGGAAGTGAATTCTTTACCACTGGTGGGAAGTCCCTCCCTGTTGTGACCTGGGTTCAATTCCTGATCTGAGAACTGAGATCCTACAAGCCTCCCAAAGTGGTGGGAAAAAAAAAAAAAAGACTATATCCAGAATACATTTTTAAAATCTCATGCAAGTTAACAATAAAAAATAAAACCCAATTTAAAAAAATATATGTAAAAACTCGAATAAACATTTATTAAAGGAAAGATTGAAATAGCCATTAAACTCAATAAAATGCACTCTGCATCATTAGTCATTAGAACAATACTAATACACAAAGAAATACCATTTCACATTCACTAGAAGATATAAAAAACACTGATAACACCAAATTCTGGCAAAAATATGGAACACTGTAACACAAATTACAAGTGGAAATGAAAAATATACACCAACTTTGTTAATCCTTTGCTGATGTCTATAAAGATATTTATATATCTACCACAGCACCACAGCACTTCTCAAAGTGTGATCTGATTACCCTGAATACACATTGTTTAATTTTGTTACATGATGTTCAGTGTCACGCAGATCTAATCTATGATGCTAGGAGTCAGAGAGTGGTCACCTCTATATTTTGGAAGATTTGTTTTCAAAGAGGGAAGAGGAGATTTTCTGGCATTTAAGATAAAATAAAAAGGAATATTACTATAGGCATTTACTGTAGGCTTTTATTAATTCTGTATGTGGTGCCTCTTCATAAGTTTGATAACTGAGAATTTGATGTGATTTTTAACATGGAATACTTAAGAAAAGTGCTTAAGAAATGAAAATGCCCTTAATTCATGCTAATAAAGATGAAAGGAGGCATGATCCTGGACCTCATGGAACTTACATTATTCTGAGAAAAAATAGTATTCATTAAAAGACTGTAATTTGGGGAAGATTATGAAAGAAACATCAAGTTCTGGGAAAGTACAGAGCCTCACCCAGAAAATGGACTTAAAGAGAGGTGTCCTTTTATGCTTCTTAGCTCAAATGAGTTTCTGATGACCGGATATGATCCACAGAGTGCTGGATAACCTGCATCTCATTTTTGAGCTATTTTTCACATTCCAAAGTATTTACTGAGTATTTTAAATTCTCTTCCAAAGAGCCAGGTCATTCTCAGTTCACCAAAGAGAGCTGTCATTTTCTCTGGTATTTGTGCTAATTCTTTAGTAGCACCTTCACCTAACATATTATTATAATCACACTTTCACACCTGGCCTGCCTTCAATCCTTGTTGCAAGATAACACCAGCACCTTCACATACAGGTAAAGCTTCTGCTTTTACCTCTTTTGCAGATCTTTTTATGTCTATCTTGCCATTTATTTCTTCCTGCAAAAGTGTTTCTAAGATATCTGCTGAAACTGGAGTGGTTAATGATGAGGGTGAGGGGGGTGAATTTGCTCAGTCGTGTCCGGCTATTTGTGATCCCATGGACTGTAGTCTACCAGGCTTCTCTGTCCACGGGATTTTCCAGGCAAGAGTACTGGAGTGGGTTAATGGTGAGGTAGACCCAAGCATAGCTTCAGAGTTACTGGCTTACTTTTATTTCTTCTGGAAGCCTTGACCATAATGAGTAAGAGCATTGAGTATAGACTCAAAAAAGTCTCAGAATCGAAGTAGCATGCAGGTTCCATTCAAAAGTGGGCTTCGCTTGTAGCTCAGTCAGTAAAGAATCTGCCTGTAGTGCAGGAGACCCAGGTTTGATTCCTGGGTTGGGAAGATCCCCTGGAGAAGAAAATGGCAACCCACTTCAGTATTCTTGCCTGGAGAAACCCACGGACAGAGGAGCCTGGCAAGCTACAGTCCACGGGGTCACAAGAGTCAGACACAAATTAGTGACTAAACCACCATCCATTCAAAAGTATTAGCTAACATTTACTGAGTGTGTGGTGTCTATGAGGGACTCTCCTTAAAAATGTCTAGAAATTTTCTCATTTGATTTCCACAACAATACTATGAGCTCATCTTTGCTGTCATTTTATTGTCCAAAGGAGGAACGGAATCTTACAGGTAGTAACTTTTATTACTAATAACTAGTTGAGGAATATTTGGTCCTGGGTCTCTGACTTTAGATTAATGCTCTTAAGACAAAACTGCTGTAGCCCAATCCTTCCTTATCTAAGTTAAGCCTCTCTTTTAAAAATTTACAAAATTTTTACCAAATTTTGCAAATTCAAGCAAGAGGCCTAAACAGAAAGTCCCCTAACCAAAATTAACACTAGAAGCCAAATCTGACTTTTGTTTGAGATCATCTTATTTGTGACCAAGCATTTGGAAATTCAGAGTAGGTCTTATGCTCTGTATATTTTTGTGTTAATCATTTACCCAGTTTGTACAAAAATGCCACAAAAAGAAAAAAAAAGAATGTTAAAATATAGTTTTTAATTTGTTAATTTATCTAGTCTTATGATTTAATCAAGAATAGGGTCATTTCTTTATGTAAATCTATATAAAAGTGAAAATTTATAAAAATCAGAATCCTTGTTTTGCCTCTAATAGTTTATCTGTGTAGGATTGGAAACTTAGTGTTTTTGTCCTCAATTTTCCCTTTCTATGAAAAAAAAAAGAACAAATTCCATGGAATTATTATGATAATTAAATAGAATAATGTAACCCTTAAAATGTATTAGTTATATTTAAATTACCTTTCCCTTGTAAACGTCTCCTTTCTATTTAACAAGTATTTAGGGAATATTTCCTGAAGTTATGGTGCCGTTATGTTATATATTTAGTCTTCCACCAGAATTTTTTTTTATCCTAAGCTTCAGGGTTTTTTGTTTTTGTTTTTTTTTTCTCTCAGTTAAATGCATTTGTTTGAAGTTCATTGAGATTGGAGTCCAGCAGGTTACTTTTTTGGAACTCAATAGGAAATGCCCTGCGTCTTTAGATACACTCCGATGCTGTGTGTGGAATTCTGAGTTATATATTTTGTACCCAAAGTTTCTGTAGGGAAGAGAGTCAAGCCTGCTCTCATAAAAATGGCCATCACTCCAGGTGCAAAGTGCATTTGTATGGCTCAAACTGTGATGAACATTTGTGGTTTAAAACATAACTTGCATGCAATTTTTTATTTGCTGTGGTGGAAGGATGGAGAGAGAGGGTTTTAATAAGAGTTTGGGTCATGGCAGTATTTTACTATCTCAACTCCTAATCTCTTTGATATTGAACTAGGCCAAAGGAGCTGAAAAAAAGAATTCTTGTTAGATGGAGGAAACTGCTTTTTGCTATTTGCTTTCTAGCTTCTAAAAGATTCTGGTGCATTGATGCAAAAAATTGCAAAACAATCTTTGCATTTCATTTGGCCTCTTTCCTGGTATACACAGTCATGGGCAATTTTTATTAAAAGTTATATGAGATGGATGTCTTCACGGATATAGCTGATATATATGGTACTTGTCCCAAAGGGAAAGAATTTATTGAATAATGAACTGTGCTTTCTTGTGAATTCTTCTAATCTCATGATTTATTCACGAACATGGCTATGTCTTTATGTAGAATCTTGGTAAGAGTAAAGACTTATAAAAGCCCAAGTAAGAATCTGTTTTCTGCATCTAGTATTTTGCCTGTGTAAGGTCAAGCAAAATCAATGAAAGAGAGATTAATGAAGTGATTGCTATCTATTTCCTATGCTTGATAACTTTGTGAATCAAATATTTACATAAGGTATACAGATATCTTTGCCATTTTAAAACATTCTTTCTCATTTTAAACATATTAATCTATCAAAATTTTGATAGATTACCACAGACACCTTTAATTGGATGTCATTTGCTTTTATTCTAGTAACAAACTTTGGTAGGGGTCTTGCAGGGTATCTCAGTTTTACAGATGAAGAATCTGACTCTAGGAAATGTGATGTTAAGCAGTGTGCCTGAGGTCAAAAGTTAGTTTTTAAAGGAGCTGGAATTCAAGTCCAGATCCATCTTTTTTATGCAAGCTTTGTTTTTCCTATTTGGTATTCTCAGTGCTTTGTATAATGTCAAGAACTTAGGTGGTACTCAGTTCAGTTTTATTTGCCCTTTTAAGATGTAATTTTAATTCTGTCTGAGACTCACTTTGGATCATCTGTATTCTCCTTTTGATGCGATGTGTATTCTTATTCTTTCTGTTTGTTGTGTCTCAGGTTCTTTTCTCCAGTCTATACTCTGTGCCTCTCTGTTTAATGTGATTATTGCATCGAATTATTTTAAAGATTCAAGAAAATGATGTTTGTTAAAGGCCTACAGTAAGTGCTATGATCAGTAAATGCTAGAAATCTTCTTTCTGTCTCTGACTTGGTGTCAAGATCTTCTTGGGCAGCCCTATGGTTCTGAACGCCTGGATAAGTCATGACAAGGCCACAGGACAGGAGACCTGAGGTGGAATGAGTAGAATAATTCCCACTGTCTTAAACTGATAGGTCCTTCACATTTCTTTCACTATTAATTATCCTCTTGTTCAGTCCTTGGCTATCTGCATGTTCTTAAGAGTGAATGGAAACTAATGATAGAGAACCAGTATAGAAATTCCCAACAATTCCAAGCACTCACACTTGCTTGTTAATCCACTGGCCAAGATAACTTTTTTTTTCTATTATATTTTGTTTTTTTGATCACAGCTCCTGGAGACTGATATATATATATTTATATATATATTCCCCCCCCCCCCCCACTGAATGTTCTTGAGGACAGTGATTTTGAAGGAAGAGATTTTTCAGACATACTTAAAGATAATTTGTGTTCTTAAAACCTCTGCAAAAAATTAATATTTTATTTTGATAAATTGATATGTATTTTGATCATATTAGATTATCTTCTGTAAAAGAACAAAAGCTACAATTCACTATGAAGCATCTGCTAGAGTAAAGCTTTTTAAACTGATTAATTTCCCTCCTTTCTATGAATTCTGAGTTTTGTGCTTTGGGTTTGCTTCAGAAAAGGCCACCCGTGTACTACTCGGCACAGTCATGGTTACATGAGGTACAAGGGCTCAGTGGCAAAGCCTGTGGGATTCCAGATAGGAAAATAGAGTCTATGGGGATAAAAACTAACTAAATTAATTCCATAAAGAAATAGATCTAAAATTTCATCTTGGTATGCCCGGTCATTCATTTCTACTGTTAGAGTATTTGCAATAAGTTAGAGACTATGTGAGATTGTAGCTATAAATGCCATGCTCCCTCTCCTCCAGGGATCATGGCTTAGTGATTGAGACATATTCATGTAGCATTAAAAAAAAGAAAAAAGGGCTTTCCTGGTGGCTCAGCTGGTAAAGAATCTACCTGCAATGTGGGAGACCTGGGTTCAATCCCTAGATTAGGAAGATCCCCTGGAGAAGGGAACAGCTACCCACTCCGGTATTCTGGCCTGGAGAATTCCATGGACTATATAGTCCATGGAGTCGCAAAGAGCTGGACATGACTGAGCTACTTTCACAAACACACACACTCAACATAAAATATCAAAAAGCAGTTTGGGGAAGGGAAACAAAGTTCAGGTGGAGAACAGAAGAGAGAGGTTGTGATGCATCTGAAGGAAGTTTTGTTCCCTTATTTCATCCATTAAACAATCAAGCACTTACTGAAGCCTTACCATGAATCAAACACTGTTGTAAGCACAGGGTATGTGGATAGAGGGAGTAATACACGATAGGTACCAAATTTGTAATTGTCAAGTGCACGAGTGATTAAATTAACAAGTAAATACAAAATCTCTGCCCTAACGAATCTTGCATCTATGGAAGAATCACAATAAATAAGAATAAAATATAAAAAACACAATTTAAGGCAGAGATCAATGTTATAAAGAAACATAAAGTTTACTAAGAAATTAGGAACCAAAGATGAATGTAGTAACTTGACATCGTTTTATTTACTTACTTGCATATTTGGCCGAGTCAGGTCCTGGTTGCATCATGCATGGCCTTTTGTTGCGGCACACAGACTCTGGTTGTGGGGTGCAGGCTCAGCAGTTGAGCGTGGATTCAGTAATTAACTGAGACGCACAGGCTTAGTTGCTTTTCAGCATGTTGGATCTTAGTTCCCCAATCAGGGATCAAATACATCCCCTGTATCGCAAGGTGGATGCCTAACCCACTGAACCACCAGAGAAGTCCCAGACGTCTTAACAGAGTTTTATAGATGGATAAATTTTCAACCTGTACTTGAAAGTTAGGTAACATTTTGGCAGGTAGAAAGGAAGTTTGGATTTCTCTTAAGTGCTACTTATATATTCTCTTGATCTGATCTGATCTGATATACTCTCTGCACTTTCACTGCTCTGGGGCCTTTTGTTTACTGGCATGTCTTTATCAAGGAAAAGGAGTCCATTAGGGTAGAGACCATATCTGATGTATCTTTATATCCCAATCACTTTGCTTAACATGATTTAAGTTCTAATAAATGTTTGTGGAGTTAAATACTCCACATGTAAGTAATGGAGTAAAACACCGAGATGCTTAAGGGTGCATTTAGAGATTTTAAATAGATTGATGTGATTGGTTTGTGTTTAGAGGTGATACTGGATAGTTGATATTGTATTGAAGGGAGTTAGATTGGATCCAGGGACAAGACAGACAGCCTGAAACTTAGGCTGAAGAATTTGAGTGGAGAATCAGTAAGATCTTTGAAGGAAGAAGCTTCTAGTTTTATCACTGGACTCCGTGAGTCCCAGAGCATCTAACACATGTTAGGTACTGATACATCATGTGCTGAATGAGCCAGTTAGTCATCAACTTTATAAGATTTGACAATTGTTTGAAAGTGGGGAGTGAAGGAGAAACAAACATCTAAAATAGGGCAAAGCTTTCAACTGGGAAGAAATGCGAGAATGATAAAGCACGAAGTACATTCCAGCTGTTGTCAGGGAGGATGTTAAAATCTCTCTGACTTTGGAAGTTCAAAGTTTTAAACCTCTAGGCAAAACCAGCGCAGTGTGACTTTTGTAACACAGAGGCGTTTGCACTATGCAAATGGGTGAGTAAAGGAGTAGGAGTTTGAAGAACTGGTCAAGGTTCTAGAGGCTTCATTTCCATTCTTGTCCCTTACCCCATAAGGTAACTCCCCAGATGCACCGCCAGGCTCTGTTTATTTAGACCTTAAATGATCTGAAAGGGGGAAATTCCAGATGAGGGGAAGAAACAGGGCATCAAATGTGAAGTGTTCTAAAAAACAGCCCTCTGAGAGGATTATAGTTGAAATATCAAAGTGAGAGTGTCCAACTAATAATAATGCACTTTTCCCCAGAAATATTGTTCCCTCTTATTTTCCTAGATTGACAAATGAAACCACCATGTCTAATTGGCATTTGCAACCAACTGTATGATGCCAACCAAAGAAAAGCAGATTAATGTTGATCTGTAAAAACAAATTAGGCTGCAGAGTACAACACATAAATAGCTGCCTTTTATTTCTCATTCTGTGAGGAGTGGTTTTAATTTGCCACAAAAGCATTGTGGACTAAAAGGCCATTTTCAGCTCACTTGCTTGAATGCCACTAATAGACAGGGTAAAGCTGCTACAAACAGCAGCTAGTATACAGGCATTTTAAGAGAAGGGCCCTTTTGAACATTTCCACCATCCTGAGTTTTGGTTGTTGTTGCTCAGTCGTGTCTGAATCTTTGCAACCCCACAAACTACAGCTCACTAGGCTTCCCTGTCCTTCACCATCTCCCGGAGCTTGCTCAAACTCATTCCACTGAGTCGGTGATGCCATCCAATCATCTCATCCTCTGTTGTCCCCTTCTCCTGCCTTCAGTCTTTCCCAGCATCAGGGTCTTTTCTAATGAGTTATGGTTAGAGTATGGCTATTATTGCTGGTCCAGTATTGAAACTTGATCCAGATGAAATGTACCTTAATAATAATTCTTAGGACATGGAAACATATAGAGGAGAATGCCCCCTCATTATTAAAGCTTTATTATTGATCTTTTAATGATTTTACTGATATTCTAATTCATTCTAGATTAAAAGTATTATAAGGCTCTATGTTTAAGGGAGAAAAAGTTTTAGACCTCTTAAGTATTCTACTCAAAAATTGATTTTGATCAGTACTTTAAGAAGCAGTAGAAGTAATACTAAAAATCATCACTTATACAGTATTTAGAAAAATGTCTTTTTCTTTCAATATAAAGAAGCATTCACATTTGCTTAGCTTGGCCTTTTCCTGTCAAAAGGGTGTATTCTAATCTGCAATTCTTTGAAATAGTTTGTCTTTTCAAAGATGATTTCTCCTTCTCAAAGAGATTAAGACTTCAACATGGTTTCATTCCCTGGAGTAGGAAATGGCAACCCACTCTAGTGTTCTTGCCTGGAAAATCCCATGGACAGAGGAGCCTGGTGGGCCACAGTCCATGGGGCCGCAAAATGTTAGACCTGACTGAGCGAGCTACTGAACACACATGGTTTCATTAAGGAAACCTGGGTTTGCCTTCATTCTTCTTTCTCCTGAATTTAGGGACTTTTATAAGAAACTCTTGCTTGGTTGAAATCAAATAGAGTTTCATCAGTTCTGTGGAAATAGAACTGCAATTCTCAGGGCTCATACTGAACTTCAACTTTCCTTTCTTTCCTTTCCCTGTCCTGTTGCTGCTCCATCAAAATAACATCCTGCCCCACCCAATAAAAAACACAGAAATCTAGTTACTTTACGATTAAGAAATAAGAAAACTCATTTTTTGTTTTCCATTTTACTTCTGCTTCCTATTTAAACCAAAGAAAAGAGAATCTTAGAATTCCATCATCTGGAATTTAACCAGAAAATGGAACAGACTTTAAGAAGGCACCTTATGGCTTATAGTGGTGAACTAATGTTCTAATTTATTTCTAGAGTAAGGCAATCACAGACTCTGAGACTGAGTATACTGTAGAGTTAAGGACTCATATATATGATTGTACCAATGAACCAACACTCGGCCACACCTGACCCCTTGGAGTGAGTTGGCTGATTGATCTAACAGTGAAGGGCCTGAGACTGGACTCCCACATTTTTCACAGACATCATGATTTACTTCCTGCAGTTTATAGGCAATGCTATGAGGCTCACAGGAAGAACGTTGAGTCATTCAACTGCTAAGAAACAGATTTGGGATTTTTTATTCATGTTGCCTTATATATTAGAAGAATCTCTAGTTGGGCTTGATTATATTTTGAGGGTCAAATACAACAATAGGCAAAACCCAAGTAGCTAATAGAACTCTGGACTAATGACAGAACCATCCAACATTGGAAGGTTGACAAGAGTTAGAAGAGTTATTTTCAAAAGGAAGGCTAATGTTTATCATTGTGGGGAAAAAAAAAAACAATTAATGAAGTGAATTCTAATAGAATTTTACTAGGAGTGTCATACATTTTTATAAAGGGAAATGTCATAAGCAAAAAAAAAAAAAAGAAAATAAAAATCAGTATATTGTAGCCTGAAACATAGAAACACCCCAAGCTGTATTTAGAGATGAAGCTCTTGGGAGTTTCTATGCCCATGGCAGTTCTTTCCTGAAGAGTGTATTGGTTTGACCAGTTGATATCATATAACTTAGAGAGTTAGGTAAGCACCCTAGAGCTGTAACACATTACACATTACAGATTTGGTTTCCTGGTGGTGGTAGCTGGGCATTTTTATGGAGAAAGTCACTTCCAAAAAGAACTCTATGATGCTAAAGTACACATACACAAAGTATTATGTACATGTACATATATATGTATAGTATTAAAGTTTGCAGTATTTATAAATTATCTATGCAGTCCTCTGTCCATTTTTTAATCAGTTTTTTTTTTCTGGATGTTAAGTTGTATGAATTCTTTGTATATTTTGGATTTTAACCCCTTCTCAGATAAATCATTGCTTCTCCCATGCAGTAGGTCACCTTTTCATTTTATTGATGGTTTTCTTTGCTGTGTAAAAGCTTTTTAGTTTTATGTAGTCCCATTGGTTTATTTCAGGAAAGGCAATGGCACCCCACTCCAGTACTCTTGTTTGGAAAATCCCATGGACGGAGGGGCCTGTTAGGCTGCAGTCCATGGGGTCGCTAAGAGTCGGACACGACTGAGCGACTTCACTTTCACTTTTCCCTTTCATGCATTGGAGAAGGAAATGGCAGCCCACTCCACTGTTCTTGCCTGGAGAATCCCAGGGACAGGGGAGCCTGGTGGGCTGCCATCTATGGGGTTGCACAGAGTCGGAAACGACTGAAGTGACTCAGCAAAGCATTGGTTTATTTTTGCTTTTGTTTCTCTTGTCTAAGGAGACACATCTGAAAACATACCGCAAAGACCAATGTCAAAGAGTTTATTGCCTATGTTTTCCTCAAGTGAGTTTTATGGTTTTGGGTCTTCTATTTAAGTCTTTAATCCATTTTAAGTTTATTTTTGTATATAGTGTGATAAAGTCATTAAAGTACTGCATTATTTAAGTTTGGAGTACTTACAAAATGACACTAGTTCTAGTTGGTATATATTATAATATTCTATACATTTATTAATTACTGCTGAAATTGCTATTCATCAAGATTAAAGAGGCTTACTGAATAACCAGTAACTTGAGGTTTAAATCCAAGTGCCTTATCTCAGATCACTTATTCTATTAAGTATTTATTAAGCTCCAACTGTGTGAAAGACACTGTTCTAAATCCTGGGGTTATGGCAGTGAATATGACAGACAAGATCTCTCTTTGCGTGGATTTACAGTTCAGTGGGAGGTAGCAGACAACAAACTATTACATGGAAGTGCAAGAGGTGATATATACTTTGGAAAAATGAAGCAGAGATTGTTGTGGGGATGGGGACAATTTTGGATAGAGTGGTGGTCAGAGAAGGTCTCTTGTAGGCATTATTTTTAGTAGATAATGAAAAAGAATGAATAGCTCTGCTAGTTCATATGATGCCTGTGAGTAAATTACCAAAGATACCCCTTCCTCTGTGGGACCCACCCCTGCCCTGGGATTGGTTTCTGAGTGCCCCCTGTTTGGGCAGGATGTTATAGTACATCACTTCTCAGCCCACGGCCTTCATGCAGCTGTCCCATTTCACAGCTGTACATGGCAACCCCGGAAGCTAAGAAGAGAACCATGAGAAAATGCCAGGTAAAGCTTTTCAGGCAGAGAATAAAAATTTTGTGAGTTGGTAATACAATTGGTATATTTAAAAAATAATAAGAGAGCTAGGATGTTTGGAACAGAATAATTGAAGAGAAGAGAGGGATTATTTAATCTCAGTAAATTTAAGGAGAATCAGAGTTAAAATAGGAATGCTTTGACTGATTTTCTTTCATCTTTCCATGCATTAATTTAAGAATATTCATTACATTTAGATAGATAGATTATGCTTCTTTGTTGCAAGTGGTAGAAACCAAGTTTGGCCTCATTAATCAATAGCTTTGAGTAAACTGTCAAAACTTTAGAAAGAATGTTCTTTGCTCATAGAATTAAGAGGTTGAAGAATCAGCTGTAAAACAAGTAAAAACCAAGCTAGTGCTGGAGAAGTAGGGAGAAAGAACTAAAGGAGGAAATGGTCTCATAACAAAAATACTTTGTTCAGGGCTCAGGGCCTGAATCTAAAATGGATGAAATCTAGGAATTCCCTGGTGGCCCAGTGGCTGGGACTCTGTGTTCTCACAGCCAAGGGCCCGGCTTTGATCCTTGGTCTGGGAACTAGGATCCCATAAGCCATGGGATATGGCAAAAAAAAAAAAAAACAAGAACACACACACACACACACACAATAGATGAAACTCAATTAATTTCAGATTTTTGTTTATTCTTTTCTTTTCCTTCTGTTGAGGATTTCATGACAGTAATACTCAGTAGATCCAGGTTGGTTCCCGAGCTTATTCCTTTATCAAGTGTGGTGTTAAGCTCCTGACTACATCCCAAAAGACTTTATCTAAGGAGGAATCACGCTGTCAAGCAGAAGGAGAATGGATGTTGACTAGTTAAGTACCAGAAATACATAGTATAATGTGCCAGATAGAACACTAGGCATATAAGACACACCTATGAATATTTCACTTTTTCTGCCAAGAGAAGGCTGTTGATAAGTTCAGGGGCATTAACTAAGTATGCTTTGTTACTAACTTGGAAGAGATTGCAAGGAATAAGAAGTCATGAAGACTGACACCAGCGCAGTAAAATGAATATAAAGAAAAGGAGACCTGTTTGAAAACAATCAAAATGATAGGACTGATTTGAGGTGAACAGTAAGGAAACAAAGAGGCAGAGAAGTTTTGGTCATGGTTCTATTCTGCAGTTGGATGACTGGATGACATTAACCAAAACCGGTACTAATGGAAGCTCTAATAAGCATAGTCCTCCTCGACATATAAATTTGATGTCCATCTAGGTTTCCTTGTGGATATGCCAATTAGGTAGCTGGAATTGTGTTCTGGAGCTCAGGAGGGCAATCTTAGCTTAGGAAATAGATTTGGGACTCTTCAGAGTACGAATAAAATGGAAGGAAATACAGCTGTTAAGGGAAAGGGCAGAAACACAGAGCCAGTTAGAGTAGCAGTCTTGAAGAAAGTATTTCCCCCAAACACCTGGAAGTTAAACAGGCCAATGGCATTTAAACAATAAACAGAGTACTGTTTGTTTGTCTTTGCATTGCATGAAACATGTATCTTCAGTCATATACAATGGGACATTGTGTTCAAGGCCCAATCAAGACTGGACACAAACCTCAGCTGACAATTCTTTTCACTTCTTGGCCACACCCCACTGCATGTGGTTTTTAGTGCCCTGACCAGGGATTGAACTCACTCCCACTGCGTTGAAAGCCTGGAGTCTTAACCACTGGACCTCCAGGGTAGTCCCCTTTAGAGGTACCCATTTTTATTTGGATATTTCAAGTTTCACCTGAAACTTATGGGACTTAGGTTTTCAAACCACCTTAAACTGAACATAGAAAATCCAAGTCACAAAGCAGTTCAGAAGATTATAGGAGAAATTCATATTCGTGAAATGAAGTCCTAGCTTGAGTGTGAGAAGTACTCAGAAACATCTGACAACCCGGGAAAGGGGACTGTGGCAGGCAGCTGTTTATGTCCTGGATGAGAGATTCTTTGTGAAAAAAACTCCAGTGGGAGATTAGGAACTGCCTATGCTCTGCAAGAATCCCGAGAGCCATGCCGCAGGTGGCAACCTGTTGGAGAGACGAGGCGCCGTGTATAAGGGAGGACTGACTCTTGCCACCTGACGGAGGACGGATAAGATGAGCAGAGTCAGTAAAGAGCTGCTGTTGACAGAGGGAACTGCTGCTCTGGGGGTAGTGGGGGTGGCTTTGCCTTCGTTATATCCTTAATCCACTATTGTCGCGTGTGCGCACACACGCATGCGCGCACACACACAGCCTAAGGAGAGACAGGACTGAAAGTGGAATTTATAGGAGCTCTTCTATTAAAGTTTTAGACAGTGAAGCCTGGACACATCTCAAAGAAAGCAGTAGGAAGGGAAGAACTCCCCCGCTAGGCAGGAGCCGGATTGACTCCCGCTATTTCTGCAAGGAAAAAGGCTACCTCCACGGCAGACTGCAGGGTTGTAGCCCCCAGAAGGATAGGAAAGAAGGGATCTGAAGGAACTGGTGGGCTGTGGGAGGAGTCATGGCCCCATGAACGGCCGCAGCGGTGATGCCAGCAGGTACCACTGTTCACATAGGAGACATCCCTGGGCCCACCAGCAACACAGGCAACAGAGCCACACAACAAATACCAGGACATGAGCCCCATAAAGGATGAAATGTGACAAGGAAGACATTATTACTTTGCTGACAAAGGTCTTTAGAGTCAAAGCTTTCGTTTTTCCAGTAGTCATGTACACACGTGAGAGCTGGACAATAAAAAAGGCTGAACACCGAAGAACTGACGTCTTTGAATTGTGGTGCTAGAGAAGACTCTTGAGAGTGCCTTGGACAGCATGGAGATCACACTAGTCAATCCTAAAGGAAGTCAGTCCTGAATATTTATTGGAAGGACTGATGCCAAAGCTGAAGCTCCGATACTTCGGCCACCTGATGCGAAGAGCTGACTCATTGGAAAAGACCCTGATGTTAGGAAAGATTGAAAGCAGGAGGAGAAGGAACCGACAGAAGATGAGAGGGCTGGATGACATCACTGACTTAATGGACGCGAGTTTGAGTAAACCCTGGGAGATGGTGAAAGACAGGGAAGCCTGGTATGCTGCAGTTCATGAGGTTGCAAAAGTCGGACACGACAGAGCAACTGAACAACAAAAAGACATTATGAATTCTAATATTCCTACTGAATGAATTTTTATAAACATAAGGCATTTAGCTCAGGCCCTGAGATACAGTAAGTAGTTTGAGGTAGAAGCCGATTTACTGTGATAAACCCACTTTCGCTATATTGGGAAGGTTCATTTGCACTTTTTGATTTCTCCCAATCTTAATTCATTGATGAAAAGAACCACAAATGGTAAAGAAGGAAACAAACAAACAAACAAAATATCACACATTGAGGCACTAATACATTAGAGGGAGGTATTAATAGAAAGTGTTTTGTCATTGGCTTGCAGGGCTCTGGGAGTCCCATCAGAAAGCTTCTAGCTACTCCTCCAAGGCTCAGGCTATATATACTCAGAAACAGTGGCACACTATGCTGTAATTGAATAATCAAGGAAGATTAGCCTTAACTTTTCTTAATTAAAGTAATCATTATGATACCCAGACCATGAAGAAGGCAGGTCGCCTTCTCCCCAGAATATGCTAGCATTAAAGAAAGAGAATGGGATTTAATGAGGTCTACTGCACTTGATCCAATTAAGTCCTCAGTCTCCTGTCTCTCAGCCTCGGCTTGGCCTGTGCTGCTCATAAATAGTTGCCGGGATTTGCTCAGTGA
Source organism: Bos javanicus (assembly GCF_032452875.1). NCBI lineage: Eukaryota > Metazoa > Chordata > Mammalia > Artiodactyla > Bovidae > Bos > Bos javanicus. Next base: position 71,897,416 of record NC_083882.1, on the reverse strand, counting down.
CAAGGCCACTGTAGGAAATGGGTTTCTTGCCCTCACTGCATATTATGATTGACAGCATAATCTGCAAGAATCTTGTGGTGTCAGGAATGCCATGATGTATGTGAGATTTCTATATTGCCTCCCAGTCTTGCCTTAATTGTGATAAAGTAGCGGGAGTTACAGTTATTGAGGTGAAAAACTCTGCAGGATGGGATTGACTCTTACTTAATATTTAGAAATTTCAGAGCGCATTGCAGTTTGAAAGGGTTAGAATTGTTTTGTAAACTTTTGTTTCAGGTGTGTTTGTCTGTGTTGTGTATGTGCACATGTGCACATACATGTTAGGGAATCATGTAAAATCTATATTTCACTGTGTATCAAAGTTGAAAAATAGTTACGAAACACTGTCCCATCTGATCTGCATCACTCATTCTTAACATTTGTGTATAAAGATTGTCAAAAATCTAAGGAAAATCATGAAGCTATTTTTGAGAAAATACGCATACTAAAAACATTGCAAAAAGTTTCATGTAGTGTTTGGACTCCTTAGTAAATATCCATAACATATGCCAAATCTTTTTTTTTTTTTTTTGTAATTAATGGATATCTAGTGAGTTATTGCCTTTGCATGAAAAAGGTTGAGAAGGTAATGAAATCTCTCTTTAATACACACACAGACTCACATATACACACATACATACATCCTAGAACAGAGGACAAGAATCCCATAAATGAAGTGCAATGTGGGGGAATAAATGTTATTATCCCTATTTTATAGGAGAATAAGTTAATGACTATACAATGCCTGCAACACAGTAATTGTTCCTTAGTAAATACTATAAATTAGATGAAATATTCAACCTACTTATTTTAGATATATAAGTCAATACTTAGCAACTTGTATTAAAATTAGTCATAATTATGACAAAATTTTAATGTACAGGTGAGTTTTCAGTGAGTAAATTATATTTTCTGTAGAGAATCTATTCACAAAAAGTAAATATTTGATTTGCATGAAGCACAGTGTTTTGTGTTCCTTCCCTCACTTTACTTATTATTTTAAAGGAGAATGTAAAACATTCTTCTTAAGCAAAAGTGATTTCTTCTGAGGAATGTTTGGACATGGTATATATGTTGTTTTTCAAATCTATAACCAAGCTTGACACAATCTTGGCTTTACTTATATAACACATTGTATTGTGGTTTTTATATGGTTTTCACTCAAAATTAACTTAAGACATCACCATGAACAGAATTTCACCTGAGCCAAAACGATCTTGGCAAAGCCTTTCAAATTATGCAGTATGCACGTGTTTTCAAATAGAGAAATTGAACTTCTGAATGAAATTCATAGTGCAAGTATAACATTTTAAGGTACTACTAAGATACCTAAGGAAAAAAATGCATGGCAAGATGAATGGAAGAGTCAAAAACAGGTGGATTGATAGACATAAAAAGCTTTCTCCTTTCTGAATGTGTTCTTCAGAACTCATTTTTATTTTTCCCACATCCCCGACTGCACCGATGAATTATCTGTTCACTGAATCTCTTCATCCCTTTGACATTTGGCTTTATGACAACTTTGGGTCTTGCAACAGAACACCGGTCCTTATTGTCTGGAAGACATTTCAGAAGGCACTAACATTTATTGAGTCTATGCAGTGCTGTTGTAAGAGCTTTACAGATAGCATGTCATTTAATCCTTATAGAAATTCTCTGAAGTATTATCATCTTTCTGATGCTGATGTCTCTAAAACTTGTTTTACTGTGATTCCAACTCACCTTCTTCCTAAAATAGTGTTTCTGACATTAGAATGAAGACATCTTCCCTGGGCATGTTGAAATTTGAAAGTGGAGCCCTGAGGTTGGTGTAAACAAACTCCCCAGGTAATTCTGCTAAAAGTGGTCCAGGGACCACAGTTTAAGAAACTCTATTTTGATGTTTATAGATATCGCTTAAGAATCTTTGCTATTTGTCAAAATGATGCCTGTGTTTGCCCTGCCAGTTTTTTTTTTTTTTTTTTATGTTGTGGGTGGTTCAGAGCTTAATTTAAAATGATTAAAATGAAGCAATCCCCTTACCTAAAATAAAATTTTAAAATAGAATATCTGCCTTGAAATTTGCCTTTAAATATAAACGAGGCTGCAAATGTTTATTTTTATCAACTCTTCAGAAAGCCAAACTTCCTTTATATCTTTCCTTTTCCTTTGAGTCATTCACCAGATTCTAGTGCTAGTAACCTCTCCAGATGTAGTGTGCTTCACTGATGCCAATATAAGCAGGGCTAAAAGGAAATCTCCTTAATTTCTGACAATTTTCATTAGGTGTATTACTGGCAGGCTACATAGGAACTGGATGAGTAACATTCAGCAAATCCATTTGCCTTGCAGTGCATAGTATAACATATTTCTGATTTGGAAGAGATGAACTGGCATTTCCAGAAAAAGCATGCTTTTCCCCTCACTTAGTGTTGATCACAATGCACAACGGCATGTGCAGTGTGGCGCTGTACGATGCCTTCATCTCACATCCCTTTTTTTCCCTCATAATGTCATACTATATTCTATCCCAGGTTATAGAATATATATTATATACTATAGTACTATATTCTATAATATAGCACTATATTCTATACCAGGTATAGAATTATACCTGGTATAGATATTTTCTAGAATATAGAATTATTTTATGCCATGGTATAGACTTATTTTATGCCATGATGTCATCATGGGAATGGTTGGAGAACTGCAGTCTGCAGGGCATTAAAGTTTGTAGATTTCTTACCTTGGTGACTATGAGGGTTACAGTGACATGACTTTCATCAACACTGACACCTTTTGGGCTGTGTGGATAGAAGGATGGTGCTCAGATCACAGGAAGAAATGGCTCAAATAAAATAGGAGACACTATAGCTATGTTTGAATACAAAAATTTGGACACCATGGAAGTCATTAAAGTGGTATTTTTATTGCAGCATAACCTGACACATACTAAGGCTCATGCTTTCTTTATTTCACTATTCTATATCTCTTCTTCCTTTCAGATATTAGGATAGGATGATACTTGTGGTCAAATCCTCTTTGAAGTTAGGCAGGGCCATGTGAGTTGCTTTAGCATATTAGCAAAAAATGTGTGTGTGTGTGTGTTGGGCGTATTTTTACCTGTCATTACCAGAGAGGAAGATTTTCAATTTGTTAAACTATACTTGATTTACTACGTTGTGTTAAATTCAGGTGTACAGCTCCAGATTCTTCTCCATTATAGGTTATTATATTGAATATAATTTTGTGTGCTTTACTATAAATCCTTTTTGTTTATTTTATATATAGTGATGTGTATCTTTTAATCTGTATCCTTCTCACTTTTCTCTTTGGTACCCACAAGTTTGTTTTCTATGTCTGTGAATCTGTTTCTGTTTAGTAAATAAGTTGATTTGTATTATTTTTTTGATGCTGCATATAAATCATATCATATATTTGTCTTTCTCTGCTTGACTTACTTCCTGTAGTATGATAATACCTGGATCCATGTATGTTTCTGAAAATGGTGACGTTTCATTCTTTTTTTATGGCTAAAAAAAGACTCCATGGACAAGAGTTTGAGCAAACTCCAGGAGATAGTGAAAGACAGGGAAGTATGGCATGCTATAGTCCCTGGGGTTGCATAGAATTGGATACAACTTTGCAAATGAACATACCACTTCTTTATCTATTCTTCTGTCAATGGACATTTAGATTGTTTCCTTGTCTTCAGTCAGTCAGTCAGTTCAGTCACTCAGTCATGTCTAACTCTTTGCAACTCCGCAGACAGCAACACGCCAGGCCTCCCTGTCCATCACCAACTCCTGGAGTTGACTCAAATTCATGTCCATTGAGTCTGTGATACCATCCAACCATCTCTTCCTCTGTCATCCCCTTCTCCTCCCACCTTCAATCTTTCCCAGCATCAGGATCTTTACCAATGAGTCAACCCTTCGCATGAGGTGGCCAGAGTATTAGAGTTTCAGCTTTAGCATCAGTCCTTCCAATAAATATTCAGGACTGATCTCCTTTAGGATGGACTGGTTGGATCTCCTTGCAGTCCAAGGGACTCTCAAGAGTCTTCTCCAACACAACAGTTCAAAAGCATCAATTCTTTGGTGCTCAGTTTTCATTATAGTCCAACTCTCACATCCATACATGACCACTGGAAAAACCATAGCTTTCACTAGATGGACCTGCGATCGTAAAGTAATGTCTCTGCTTTTTAATATGCTGTCTAGGTTGGTCATAGCTTTTCTTCCAAGGAGCAGTTCAGTTCAGTCAGTTCAGTCGCTCAGTCATGTCCGACTCTTTGCGACCCCATGAATCACAGCACGCCAGGCCTCCCTGTCCATCACCAGCTCCCGGAGTTCACTCAGACTCATCTCCATCCAGCCATCTCACCCTCTCTCATCCCCTTTTCCTTCTACCACCAATCCCTCCCAGCATCAGGGTCTTTTCCAATAAGTCAACTCTTTGCATGAGGTGGCCAAAGTATTGGAGTTTTAGCTTCAGCTTCAGTCCTTCCAGTGAACACCCAGGAATGATCTCCTTTAGGATGGACTGATTGGATCTCCTTGCAGTCCAAAGGACTCTCAAGAGTCTTCTCCAACATCACAGTTCAAAAGCATCAATTCTTCGGTGCTCAGCTTTCTTCACAGTCCAATTCTCACATCCATACATGACCACTGGAAAAACCATAGCCTTGACTAGACGGACCTTTGTTGGCAAAGTAATATCTCTGCTTTTCAATATGCTCTCTAGGTTGGCCATAGCTTTCCTTCCAAGGAGTTAGCGTCTCTTAATTCCATGGCTGCAATCACTATCTGCAGTGATTTTGGTGCCCCCCAAAATAAAGTCTGTCACTGTTTTCAATATTTCCCCATCTATATGCCATGAAGTGATGGGACTGGATGCCATCTTAGTTTTCTGAATGTTGAGTTTTAAGCCAACTTTTTCACTCTCCTCTTTCACTTTCATCAAGAGGCTCTTTAGTTCTTCTTTGCTTTCTATTATAAGTGTGGTATCATCTGCATATCTGAGGTTATTGATTTTTCTACCAGCAATCTTAGTTTCAGCTTTTGCTTCATCCAGTCCAGGATTTCTCATGATGTACTCTGCATATAAGAAATAAGCAGGATGACTATATACAGCCTTGATGTACTCCTTTCCCGATTTGAAACCAGTTTGTTGTTCCATGTTCAGTCCTAACAGTTGCTTCTTGACCTGCATACAGATTTCTCAGGAGGCAAGTCAGGTGGTCTGGTGTTCCCATCTGTTTCAGAATTTTCCACAGTTTGTTGTGATCCACACAGTCAAAGGCTTTGGCATAGTCAATAAAGTAGAAGTAGATGTTTTTCTGGAACACTCTTGCTTTTTCGATGATCCAGTGGATGTTGGCAATTTGATCTCTGGTTTCTCTGCCTTTTCTAAATCCAGCTTGAACATTTGGAATTTCATGGTTCATGTACTTCTGAAGCCTGGCTTGGAGAATTTTGAGCATTACTTTGCTAGCATGTGAGATGAGTGCAGTTGTGAAGTAGTTTGAGCATTCTTTGGCATTGCATTTCTTTGGGATTGGAATGAAAACTGACCTTTTCTAGTCCTGTGGCCATTGCTGAGTTTTCCAAATTTGCTGGCATATTGAGTGCAGGACTTTAACAGCAACATCTTCCAGGATTTGCAATAGCTCAACTGGAATTCCATCACCTCCACTAGCTGTGTTGTAGTGATGCTTCTAAAGTCCCACTTGACTTCACATTCCAGAATGTCTGACTCTAGGTGAATGAGCACACCATTGTGGTTATCTGGGTTATGAAGATCTTTTTTTGTATAGAAGTGTGTATTCTTGCCACCTCTTCTTAGTATCTTCTGCTTCTGTCCTTTATTGAGCCCATATTTGCATGAAATATTCCCTTGGTATCTCTAATTCTCTTGAAGAGATCTCTAGTCTTTCCCATTCTCTTTGTTTTCCTCTATTTCTTTGCATTGATCGCTGAGGAAGGCTTTCTTATCTCTCCTTGCTATTCTTTGGAGCTCTGCATTCAGATGGGTATATCTTTTTCTTGACTTTCTACATTTTCATTCCAGTCTCTTATAATGAAAAAGACATCTTTTTGGGGGTGTTAGTTCTAGAAGGTCTTGTATGTCTTCATAGAACTGTTCAACTTCAGTTTCTTCAGCATTACTGGTCAGGGGATAAACTTGGATTTCTATGGTATTGAATGGTTTGCCTTGGAAACAAACAGAGATCATTCTGTAATTTTTGAGATTGCATCTCAGTACTGTATTTTGGACTCTTTTGGTGACTATGATGGCTACTCCATTTCTTCTAAGGGATACTTGCCCACAGTAGTAGATATAATAGGTCATCTGAGTTAAATGCACCCATTCCAGTCCATTTTAATTCCTAAAATGCCGATATTCACTCTTGCCATCTCCTGTTTGACCACTTCTAATATATCTTGATTCATGGACCTAACATTCCAGGTTCCTATGCAGTATTGCTGTTTAGAGCTTTGGACTTGACTTCCATTACCAATCACATCTACAACTGGGTGTTGTTTTTGGTTTGGCTTCGTCTCTTCATTCTTTCCGGAGTTATGTCTCCACTGATCTCCAGTAGCATATTGGGCACCTACTGGCATGGGGAATTCATTTCAGTGTCCTATCTTTTTCCATTTTCATACTGTTCATGGGGTTCTCAACACAAGAATATTGAAGTGGTTTGCCATTCCCTTCTCCAGTGAATCACATTTTGTCAGAACTCTCTACCATGACCCATCCATCTTGGGTGGCTCTACACGGCATGGCTCATAGTTTCATTGAGTTAGACAAGGCTGTGGTCCATGTGATCAGATGGGTTAGTTTTCTGTGATTGTGGTTTGGCTTGGCTAAACCATGTCTTGGCTACTGTAAATAGTGCTGCAGTGAATATTGGGGTGCACATATCTTTTTGAATTAGAGTTTTCATCTTTTCAGCATATATGCCCAGGAGTAGGATTGCTGGATCATACGGCAGCTCTATTTTCAGTTTTTTAAGGAACATCCATACTGTTTTCCATAGTGTCTGTACCCATTTACTGTCCCATCAACAGTGCAGAAGAGTTCTAAGGAGGAAGTTTTAAATACCAATGCAAAGCTCAGCTTTACCGCTTTCTACCTGCCCATTGACTGTGGAAGTAAGTGTTCAACTAGAATATTCTGAATCTCTTCACTGAATAGTTATGATGATCAAATCCACTTTCAACTCACACTGGACATAGAATCCAGTTTTAAAAAATACATGTCAATGTGTTGAGCAACTGAGATTTGGTAGGTGGAAATTATACTGCAGCATAATCTGACATATGATTTACACCCATATATTATATATCTTTCATAATCATGATAATTTTCATGTGGGGTTCTGCTGGGCAGATGTATCCAGTTATTTGGATACATCTAAGGATTTGATGTCTGGTATTTAGATTAGTGAAAGTTTGGAGTCTATACCACAGGAGGAACTATTGAAGCATTGAGGGATATTTAGCTTGGAGAAAAGGCTTATGGGAAACTTGATAAGGGATTTAAACTCATAATGTCCCACCAAATAAAGAAAAAAAGTAGCACATTAAAATGTATTTTTTGTTTGCTTAGGGCAGACCTAGACAAATTAGTAGTGTTTATAAATATATAAGGGAGAAGGCAATGGCACCCCACTCCAGTACTCTTGCCTGGAAAATCCCATGGATGGAGGAGCCTGGTAGGCTGCAGTCCATGGGGTCGCTAAGAGTCGGACACGACTGAGTGACTTCACTTTCACTTTTCACTTTCATGCATTGGAGGAGGAAATGGCAACCCACTCCAGTGTTCTTGCCTGGAGAATCCCAGGGACGGCGGGGCCTGGTGGGCTGCCGTCTATGGTGCCGCACAGAGTCAGACATGACTAAAGCGACTTAGCAGCAGCAGCATAAATATATAAACTCAAAATAATTTTCCTAATAATTACAGATGTCAAAAATCACAGTAGAGTATCTTATAGTATCTTGAGCTTCTCATCAGAGGTGTAATTAGGGAAGTATTGTACAACCATGACTCATAGAAATGGTTTAAAATAAAGGTTAGGTGTGTGGGCTCTGAAATGGCTGGGTACAATAGCAGGCTAAACCATTTACTAGATGAATGATCTTGGACTAATTATGGGAGTTATATGAAGGAAATCAAGTGAAATATTGAGAACAATGGCACCAGGTAAATCTTTGAGCAGTTAGTGATTGTTATTGCAGTGTTTCAAAGGGAATCCATAGATTTTAGATTGGTTAAGAGATAGATAAATTCTATATTTTCTTTGCATCCAAGAAACAACTTTTTGTCTCTTAAATAAATATGTCATAGAGTAGTTGTAGAAACTAAAGTTTCTCATTGATCTCTTATGTTGGGCAATCAGTCTAAAAAATGTTGCCATGAGCTTTAGAATCATGTCAAATTGGAAGGATTATTTACAGTAAAACAGGGTGTGCCTGGACTTCTGTTTCTGTGTTGGAAGATTTCTAAAATGACTCTGCACGATTTCCAACCTTAATCCTAGAGACTCTGAACATGTCCTCTTTTCTCATCGTTACCTTGTGATTTTTTTTTAAATTCATAGCAAAAGGTACTTTGCTGGTGTAGTTAAAATTACTAATCAGTTGACCTTAAGACAGGGAGGTGATCAGGGTAGATCTAGCAAAATTGTAGGAGCCCTTTTAAAGCAGAGAGTTTTCTTTGGCTAATTGTAGACGGGAAAGGCAGAATTTCAAAGTGTGAGGAAGATTCTACATGAGGGCTCTTGCTGTTTGTTTTGAAATGTTGAAGGGCCTGAGAGAAGTCCCAAACAAGAAACAGTGTTTATAGCCTCTAGAATATGAGTTGCTTAAGAGAGGCGAAAGGGAGACTCATTCCTACTAACACACAAAACTGAATTCTCTCAATGACCTAATGTGTTTGGAAATAAATATTCCCTAGAACTTTAGATTTGAACATAGTCAGCTGATACTTTGAGTGTGATACTCTGAGCAGAAAACCAGATTTAGTTATGCTAGACTTCTGACATAAGGAGAATGTGAGATAGTAAATGAATTTTGTTTAAGCTTCTAAGTTTGCCCTGATTTGTTATGAAACAATAATAGAAAACCAATACAGTTTATGAAAAGGTATAAGGGTGTTGAACTGATTTGACCAAAAATTCATTTTTCATACAACAAAAGTTAACTGCACCCCTTGGTTTGGCAAATGTGTGTACAGCTGATGAAAAGACTTAGTGTAATGAACTATAGATGTCTAATTAGACAGAAATGGAAATCCCCATTCTATTAGAAGGATTTTTTACAGAATTGGAAGTGATTCACCATCTGAAAAGACCTTGACCCTTTGACTGTGAGCTGCTGAACTACTTTTCACAAGATTTGTTCTATCACTGAAGCTTTCCTTTCTTTTATGTCTTTCACATGTAGACCATGATCCCCCAAATTGTACTTAAGGTTTGTTGTAAATCTAAAATATGAGGAACCTTTCATAGGAAACATCTATTATTTAAAACAAAACCACTATTTAAGGCTATAAAGATGCATTTTTTTTAAAGAATGTTAGTCAGAAGTAGCTATGTGAAGTGAAATTGGTGTTCTCTATTGATACCTGTAGTAAACCTGATAAATAAAAAGATGGACTACTACCATCAAAATTATATACTTTTTTACATACTTTTAAATCTTGAAAAATGAAAGTTTCTAATTAAAATTTCATCAGCACTGACAGTGTGTAGGCTGTATTTAAATTCATTTGGTTTGTCAATTAAAAGGATGCATGATGTGAGAGCTGTGTGTTGGATTTTGTTGGGGACAAAATGAGGACTGCAGCTTGGGAGACAGAAGCTCAGATAGTTGAGAGACTGCTCCAAAGAGATAACGGGGAGAGGTCAATATGTATGAATTTGGTGAAGGGGGAGTTTGATGCAAATACTTAACTTCACAAGAGGTTTTCTGCTAGTCATGAGGGGCTGATGTCATCATGAAGAGATTCAGTGCTTTTCTAGATTTGAGGGGGCTTCTCTCATAGCTCAGTTGGTAAAGAATCCACCTGCAACCCAGGAGACCCCAGTTTGATTCCTGGGTCAGGAAGATCCACTGGAGAAGGGATAGGCTATCACTCCGGTATTCTTGGGCTTTCCTTGTGGCTCAGCTGGTAAAGAATCTGCCTGCAATGTGGGAGACCTGGGTTGAGAAGATCCCCTGGAGAAGGGAAAGACTATACCCACTCCTGCATTCTGGCCTGGAGAATTCCATGGACTGTATAGTCAATGGGGAAGCAAAGAGTCAGACATGATTGAGTGACTTTCACTTTCACTTTAGATATGAGGAGATGCAAAGATTGGGATCCTGGAAATCAGTTCTTGGAAAATATCTGACTGTCTAAAGATTTATTCCACCAGTTTCCCTGGAGCACAGAGTACCTCACTCTTCCCTGAATTTCCTTCAAGGGGTGTCAGCAGCTGCAGTAGCACAGGCGGATGGTAAATGCCCTTGTTATTGTTGTTGTTCCATCTCTATGCTATGCTAAGTCACTTCAGTCGTGTCCGACTCTGTGTAACCCCATAGACGGCAGCCTACCAGGCTTCCCCATCCATGGGATTCTCCAGACAAGAACACTGGAGTGGGTTGCCATTTCCTTCTCCAATGCATGAAAGTGAAAAGTGAAAGTGAAGTCGCTCAGTCGTGTCCAACCCTCAGGGACCCCATGGACTGCAGCCCACCAGGCTCCTCCATCCATGGGATTTTCCAGGCAAGAGTACTGGAGTGGGGTGCCACTGCCTTCTCTGGTTCCATCTCTGGCAAGTACCAATTTGTAGTTGACAGGCTTGTGTTGAAATATGGACTGTGCCAGTAAAGCATTCTGGGAAAACCACTTTCTTTCAACCAAGAAGACCCCTTAAAATCTAACTACATGAATGCCTAATTTGATAGATATGAAAAGTAACACAAGTATGAATTAATTTGTCAAAAGTGACTTCATAGCAGATTTAAACTTAGAATTTTCATTTCTTTTAGAGTTATTTCTCTTACAAAGCATTGTGTGTATGTGTGTGTGTGTGTGTTTAACTCAGATGTTCTGGTGACACTACTTAGTTGAAAACCTTTTCTCTTCTCATTCGGAGACAGTGATTTGCCTGGTTTATAGATAAAGCCATTTGGCATTATGTGGCATTAGGCTCTCACAGAAGTCCTTTATGTGTTGCTAGTCATTTATTTGGGATAAATTCATAGGAGCTGACTTGCTCATCTGGCAAAGAATCTGCCTGCAATTCAGGAGAACTGGGTTTGATTCCTGGGTTGGGAAGATCCCCTGGAGAAAGGAAAGGTTACCCACTCCAGTACAGGAGTGAGTGACTTTCAAAATACTAGCATTTTGTTTAAGGCTTTTGATGGGTGAGGGCCTAATTTGTCTTCCAGCAAGATTGTATCAGCTTACAGTTTGTGAGATTCCTAATCACTTAAAATTCAGCAAAGCAATTTTATGTTCTTCATGTTTTCCTATGTCATCAAAAACCTTCACTGCTTATTGTGTTGCTTAGTCTTATTTCTGCTATATCCTTTGTGTTTGACAACTGATGGGTCCTTAATAATATTTGCAGAATGGTGATAATACCAATACAAATAAAATGAAAATAAGCACATTGTTATAAAAGGAAAAAATTATGGAAGAATATGGGCAGAGCCACTGATGAAGATTAACTTGAGTGTGGAATATAGCTGTGAGTAGAGGAGCTGGGGACTTAAGTAGTGTGATGTTTTAAATTTCTTCTCAAACCATCTCTGTATTAGTTGCGTTTTTTTCAGTGAGTTAATTTGAAAAGTTATCCTTTGGGAAATATTGTGACAATGAAGTAGAAGGGAAAGAAAATTCCATATACTATATTCAAGACTTGTTAAACTGCGTGTGAGTGTGTGCTAAATCGTTTCAGTTGTCTATGACTCTTTGCAACTCTCTGGACTGTAGCCCGCCAGGCTTCTCTGTCCATGGGATTCCCCAGACAAGAATACTGGAGGTGGTTTGCCATGCCCTTCTCTAGGGATCTTCCTGACCCAGGGATCGAACCTGCGTCTCTTACATTTCCTGCATTGACAGGCAAGTTTTTTTTTTTACCGTGAAGCCACCTATGATTAACATGCTTAATTTCATTTTAATTTCCACTAAGCATTTGAAATAGATAATATTCTTCTCCATTTTGAAGATGAGACAGCAGTGGCTGAGCAAGGTTAAATGACTTCTTCCAAGTCAAAGAGTTATGCAGCAAGGCCACTGCAGGTGAACTCAGGTTTGCCAGATCTAGACTAATTTGCAGCGAATCTGGGAGTTTGATACAGAAACCTGTGTTCTTTCTCCAGTGCTAAGCTGTCTATCAGGAGGGCGGTGAGCTGACTTCTGAGATCAAGATGTCTGCCTACAGAAAAGGGAACTGTTGGCTTCTTTGCAGAATCCCAGTTCTGAAGTTAATGAGTTCGAGTGTCTGGGAGAACGGGCTTCCCACAAGGTCACACAACGGGAGTCAGTGATTTCTGACTCTGCATATCCACTTTAGTTCCTTGCCAATTCTCTGGAAGCAGCCTTGTGGTTTCATTTACTGACAAGGACAAATTCCAGAATCTGATTTCAAGTGAATGAATGAGGATGAAAAAAAAAAAAAAAGGAGTGGTGATGAAGTCTTGTATACAGTGGCTGCTGCCTTTCAAGTATGAAAGTAACTACTTGCTTTCTTTTCTGAAAAGCAGTAGCTTTTCTTCTTACAGTAGAAAGTTGTGGCGATACAGTGATGGATATTTAGCCAAGTATATTTCTGATGGGAAATTAAGGGAATAGAAGACAATAGCTCTAAATATAAGGAGTGCTTCAAGATGAACCAGCATGTAAAATCCATAATTCACAATCCAATGGAACTGAAATTTCAAGAAACGAGACTTGAAATTCTTAACATAAACTGTTTGATTCCTGGAGATAATATATCAAAATAGAGGTAATAAAAAGAAATCACACAAATTATCCTAACATTTGCATTTTAAAATACTGAAATATTTGTGTCAGTTACTCTTGCATTGGACAATAAAAAGAATGTGTCAACTCTCATAATGAGAAAGTCCAAAAATAGGGTGGGCTTCATGTCTAATCGATTTAATCAACCATACCCTAGCATTTCTTTCTGCCTATGTTCTCTGTCATTCAGAGATCCTTCATCATTCTGGGACTATCTGCCCTCGTAGGTGAAGAATTTCCATTAGCTACAGAAAGTGATATAGATTTTGAGATTGTCTTATGTCACATATATACTCCTGAGCTGATTACTCTTGCCAGGGACATTCCCCTGCAGCTGAATATGAGGTCCATTGACTCTGAAAATCCTAGGTTCTGAAACGTACAAGATATTATTTAAGGGAAAAAAGGAAATCATTTCTGGGTAGGGATTCAAAAAATGATAGCTCAAAATAAATATATTAAAACAAATGTATCTTAATAGTATAGTTTACAAAGAACATCCAACTCCAATGAAAGACTTGTTTATCGAGCTCTTACACAGTGTAACAGTGTAAAAACACAGTATATAAACACATGTAGAGGAATTTTCTTTATATATTATGATTGCTTGCTAAGGATGTTTACTTCCTTATTTCAGCCATCTCTTTCTGTTTAACAAATTAACTCAACCCCAAATGGTTTAAACCAACAATAGACATTCATTATCTTCCATGTTTGTGTGTAAGCAATTAGGGCAGCTTAGATGTGCAGTTGTGGCTGGGGAGATTCTCAGGAAGTTGCCCTCAGCAATTTGGTTAGGGTTGCATTCATCTGAAGTCTTGACTTGGGTTGGAATATCTACATGTGTAATGGCTCACTCACATGGTTGGCTTGACTAGAGTTGAAGAATCCACTTCTGTGGTGGCTTACTGATATGGCCGATGAATTGCTGTTGGTGATTGACAGGTAGCTAAGTTACTCTCCCAGAGCGTTATTTCCTGGATCTACTTACTGCCTCGGAACAAGGCTGCTAACTTTCCTCAAAGCATGCAATTCAAATAAGCAAAGGGAAGTGGCAATGTCTTTTATGATCAAATCTCCTAAATGGCCCACCATCACTTTTGTAATGTCCTATTGGTTATACTGCTGCTGCTGCTGCTAAGTCGCTTCAGTCATGTCCAACTCTGTGAGATCCCATAGACGGCAGCCCATCAGGCTCCCCCGTCCCTGGGATTCTCCAGGCAAGAACACTGGAGTGGGTTGCCATTTCCTTCTCTAATGCATAAAAGTGAAAAGTGAAGGTGAAGTGGCTCAGTCATGTCCGACTCTTAGCGACCCCATGGACTGCAGCCTACCAGGCTCCTCCGTCCATGGGATTTTCCAGACAAGAGTACTGGAGTGGGTTGTCATTGCCTTCTCCGTTGGTTATACTAGTCTATCCTATTTGTTACCGAAGGTATCCATTCAAGGCCTTGAGCCAGGACTTGAGCATCTTTGAAGGCCCTTTTAGAGACTAACAACCAAATGTATCAATAAACACTGCTCTCCCCAAAGTAGAAGGTATCCATTCAAGGCCTTGAGCCAGGACTTGAGGATCTTTGGAGGCTGTTTTAGAGACTAACAACCAAATGTATCAATAAACACTGCTCTCCCCAAGTAGAAGGTATCCATTCAAGGCCTTGAGCCAGGACTTGAGGATCTTTGGAGGCTGTTTTAGAGACTAACAACCAAATGTATCAATAAACACTGCTTTCCCCAAATTAGAGGTGAAAAAAAAAAAAAGACTCAGGTGCTAAAGAGAAATGATAATCTCAGTGCACAATGTTTTCACCACTGAACTCATGGAGCCAGCAGCATTTGCTTCAAAGACTAGTATTCTCCTGTTAGAAATTCTCCTTTCACCTTCCACAAAACTGACAAGATATGTGGAACAACTATAAGTGGTCTTAGTTTATACATGATGAAATCCTATTGGTTAAATGAGTTGCCTAAGATCATTCTTATTTTGGCAAATTGGACAAAGGTGAACATCAGGACATGCATGAAGTAGTTTAAAAATGTTTTTGCAGTGAATGTTCCAAGAAAGTTAAAATCCAACTAGATATATCCTACCACTTTTTTTTGGGGGGGGTCTTTTATCATAGTTTTTATAAAAATAGCTTAAAGGTGTCTCTCAAGGTTAATTGCAGTATTGAGTCTCCTTATGATTGTACAAAAGAATCGTGTATTATACAGTTTATTATTTTAAAAATTGACATTATAATCTCAACATAGAGGAGTCATTATAAACTTCAGTGTTTTTGTTTATATATATATGTGTATATATATATATATAATTATGTATTTATATAACTATATATAGAGTAACATAACTCTTTCCTTAGAAATATATATGTATATCAGTTCAGTTCAGTCTCTCAGTCGTGTCCGACTTTCTGCGACCCCATGAATCGCAGCACGCCAGGCCTCCCTGTCCATCACCGACTCCCGGAGTTTACCCAAACTCATGTCCATCGAGGTGCTGATGCCATCCAGCCATCTCATCCTCTGGCGTCCCCTTCTCCTCCTGCCCCTAATCCCTCTCAGCATCAGAGTCTTTTCCGATGAGTCAACTCTTCGAATGAGGTGGCCAAAGTATTGGAGTTTCAGCTTTAGCATCAGTCCTTCCAGTGAACACCCAGGACTGATCTCCTTTAGGATGGACTGGTTGGATCTCCTTGCAGATTCTCAAGAGTCTTCTCCAACACCACAGTTCAAAAGCTCAGCTTTCTTCACAGTCCAACTCTTACATCCATACATGACCACTGCAAATATATATGTGCACACAAAACAAGTACTGTTCCTAGAATGTTAAGTATTCAATAAATATATTATTATAATCATTATTTTACTGTTACCTTATAGTCTAAATTTAACTATATATTTACTATATTTAGTTATATATTTAACTATATATTTAATATATATATATATAAACTAGTTTATATATAAACTAAATTTTAGCATTCAAACAAGGGAGAGTTTAGAAATCTGTCTCTAGAGTTAACAGGATAAATTTAGCATTAACTCCATCTCTTTATTTCATTTATTGTATATTTTAAACATTTACTTCTCCTTTCACTGCTCCTACACACAACCAATTCCCATGGATTTGGAGCTTCAAAGAAGGAAGCAGTATTTAATAAGACTGTAATGTCTCCATAGACCAATCTCCCTACAAATTTTTGTATAGTTGAAAGACAGTTGAGGAACAAAGTGTTTTTATGTGAAGAAATTAGATGATGGGATAGTTTCTAGCTAATGATGGCATTGACAGAAAAAGATTTCTAGCACCTATTTAGAGGTGGGAGAATCACCCTCAAACTTAACAGACTACTGATCAATTTTTAAGGACATGGTAAGAACTGTTTAGATTATAGAATGAATCTCAAATAAATCATTTTAAATTAGTTGATTTGTGTTCTTTAACGTGTAAGTTGAAAAGATCATGAGTCAAAAATGCAGTTTTACACCTAACTTGCCAGATGTCAAGGCTTAGCCTAGCCTGCCTTAAACATGCTCAGAACACTTACATTAGCCTACACTTAGGCAAAATCATCTAACACCAATGTATTTAATAATGGTGTAATGTTATTGTAATTTAATTGCATACTGAAAGTGAAAACCAGGATGATTGTCTGGACGTGGGGTATCAATCGGTTGTTTACCTTTATGATCACATGGCTGACTGGAAGCTGTGGCTTGCTGCCACTGCCCAGCATCAGGAGAGATCATTGTTGGAGAAACCACATAATGCTTGCAGAAAAGAGCAAAATCCAGAATTCAAAGTGTGGAAATATGGTTTCTGTTGAATAATAAGTATTACTTTTGCAGCATGATTAAATATGAAACACAGTAAGTGGCATATTAAAAAGCAGAGACATTACTTTGCAGACAAAGGTCCAAATAGTTAAAGCTATACTCTTTCCAGTAGTCATGTATGAAAGTGAGAGTTAGACTATAAATAAAGCTGAGCACTGAAGAATTGATGCTTTTGAACTGTGGTGTTGGAGAAGACTCTTGAGAGTCTCTTGGACTGCAAGGAGATCAAATCAGTCAATCCTAAAGGAAATCAACCCTGAATATTCATTGAAAGGACTGATGCTGATGCTCCAATACTTTGGCCACCTGAGGTGAAGAGCCGACTTATTGGAAAAGACCCTGATGCTGGGAAAGACTGAAGGCAAAAAGAGAATAGCGGCAGAGGATGAGATGGTTAGATAACATCACTGACTCAGTGAACGTGAATCTGAGCCAACTTCAGGAGATCATGGAGGGCAGGAAGCCTGGCATGCTGCAGTCCATGGGGTCTCAAAGAGTTGTACATGATTTAGCAAATGAAGAACAACAGAAGTGGAACTGTGAAAAGTTGGGAACTGTTTGTATTAGAGTATTAAAGTCCATCTATTAATAATAGTAATGACATTAATAGTAACATTAATAGGACCAAGTAAGCCTCTTTAGCTATGCTTTATACTTGAGTTTGTCTTAAGCACTATCACTGAATTGCTATGGCCGTGTTCATGAGCTCTCTTGGAAATGGCAGACAAAGCGTATCTAGCAATATTCAACATACAATTTGTGTTCCTTGCTGTCAGAGTGCTGATTTGGCTCATGTGTCCATCCTCCAGCATGCTCAGAGTGGTAACCACAGTGTTAAACCAAATATCATGGCTTATTTTCCTTGCTGGTGTTATGACATCTAGTGGGAACGTTTTTTATTTGCTGCACATCGTTGTTTGCTGGATATGCCCATTGCAGCCTTAAGGAAACAGCATTGACATGTGAAAGAGGGCTGAGTGCAAAGATAGAAAACTCCCTTTTCCCTGAGTGCGCTTCAGAAATTCTGAATATAATCAATCCTGGAAGTGGCATGCTGTCAGTTGAATGAACTGAAGGATAGAGGTTTGTGTATCTGTGATTCCTGAAACATACTTATCTAGAGCCCCCAGCGTATTCCCTGGTTTTATTGCTAAAGCTCTATAAGGTCAGAAAGGGAGGTCAAGTTAATTACTGCCTTTATCCATCGGATGGCATCACTGACTCAATGGACATGAGTCTGAACAAACTTTGAGGGATCATGAAGGACAGAGAAGCCTGGTGTGCTGCAGTTCATGGGATCACAAAGTCAGACACAACTTAGCGACTAAACAACAATCCTGATGTATAAGCTCAGAACCTTTGCAAACTGCCCTCGAAATGGGCTTGGCATGAGGAAGGCCAGGCAACTTGAGATGTTTGATATGGACTCAGATCAAAGAACGTGTCCCAGAGGTACTTAAAAGAAGAAAAGAAAACCCCAATTCAGGTTCTTTTTTGAGAAATATAAATGTGGGGCCCAAAGCTGCTATATCTAAGGAAACCCAGTAGGTCTCTTTCTTGCTACTTAAGAACACTGCTCCCCATCCCAAATTTGGGAGAACTGGGGTCCAAAGAGACTGTGGAAGTCATGAGTCAGTGTCCTATTTCATGTTTCGGTTTGTGCAGATGTACATATTTCTATCATGTTCTTGACTTTATGAGGGACAGAAACTTGTACAATGAACACATCTGGATGCAATAATAATGTATAACATTTATTGAACCAAGGTTAACAAATTATTCCAGGCACAGGCCTCATCAATTCATATGTATTTAACTCAAAATATGTACAGAGAGATGATAAGGACACTGTGGTTAGGCAGATTTCTCAAGATCACTACTATCGGCTTCATATTTATGAGTCCCCTCACCCCCTCAAGCTCATATATTGAAACCTAATCTTCATTGTGACAGTATTTGGAGTTAGGGAATTAGGAAATGATTTGGTCCTGAAAGTGGGGCCCCTATGAATGGGATTAGTGCCCTTTGAAAAGAGACCCTCGAGACCTCCTTTGCTCCTTCTATCATGTGAAAACACAGTGAGGTGAGAAGATTGCCATCTAGGAACTAGGAGGTGGGCTCTTACCAGACACCAAATCTGTTGTCTCCTTGACCTTGGACTTTCCAGTATCCAGAGCTATGGGAAATAAAGTTGTGTTGTTTATAAGCTACCCAATATATGGTTTTCTGTCACAGCAGTTCACATGGACTAAGACAGTCACAGAGAGTAAGTAGCACATTGAGGATTCTACAGCAGTTTTCTCCATAATCTGAATCCCCAAACATTACTCTAGACTGGTAAATACCATATGGCAATGGCACCCCACTCCAGTACTCTTGCCTGGAAAATCCCATGGATGGAGGAGCCTGGTAGGCTGCAGTCCATGAGGTCGAGAAGAGTCGGATACGACTGAGTGACTTCACTTTTCACTTTCACGCATTGGAGAAGGAAATGGCAACCCACTCCAGTGTTCTTGCCTGGAGAGTCCCAGGGACGGGGGAGCCTGGTGGGCTGCCACCTCTGGGGTAGCACAGAGTCGGACACAACTGAAGTGACTTAGCAGTAGCACTGCACTATCATAAAACTGTTCCTTTGGAAGAGCTCATAGATCTGGAAAAGTTTAACCCTTTTTATTCTTAGGAATACTTTTTGAAAGTCTCAGGAGTCTTGGAAGCTGGCTTTCAGACAGGGTGATTGGTGGAGTTTTAAAGGGTTTACGGATACATTGAACCATGTAAGAGATTTTCAGTCTTAGGCAAAGGATATGACAAATATAGAAAACCCAAGAAAGAAACATAAGCAGACTTTGGATAGTTCCTAGACATTCACTTAGCCAAGAAAAGGGAAATGAAACAGGTCTTCTATATCAATAGGCATTCATCAACAAATTTTAAAGCTTTAGTTAGGAAGTGTGTCAGTCTTGAGTAGTGCCTGCCTCAGTAGATAACCACCTTCTAATCCCAATATCTTCTTGAAACAGCCAAGATAATGTGGGATAATATCCCGAGGTGTACACTTCAATTAAGAAATGAAAAGCCATACTTCCAGCCCATCAAGAAAGAGGGAAATGTGGAGGTCGGCAACATGTGAGATCTACAACATATGACAGGAAGAATAAAAAGCTTAAAAGCCTGCTTAGGATAACTCTTATAGCCTTATCTTATATGCTCTGTATTTGCTAATACAATTTAGCATCATTTAGTAAGTGATTTATTCTAGTTGGTAAAATAATGAGAAAGAATTGGATCACTGCCTCTACAAAGAATTTCTCTGAGTTTAGACAGGCGATTGAACTCGTAATTGCCAAAATATATTCCCTGGTTAAGTCACCACAGAACGGCTAACTTTACGCTTGAGTTATTAATAATGTTTAAAAAGAACACAGAGCGTATATTTTATGCTCTAATTGAAAAATACAGAAAAGAAGGTAGACTTATCTTTATAGAAAGTTTATGTGATCGAGCTAAAACACATTAAGTAGCAAAGATCCTAAAACAATGTTTTGCCTTTTTTTTTCTTCCTTTTTAACTTGTTCCCATTTGTTTCAATGAAATGATGGGGAAGCCTCAATGGCACTTTTGGTTTCTGCAAGAAGTGTGACATATCAAAACCAAAATGTTTACAATGTGAAATGAGTATGCAGCTCTCAGCCCCATTAGTTCTGAGGACTGATTCCTCAATTGATCATGCTTTCATTAGTCTTCAGAATCCCTCATCCAAACCAAAAAAAAAAAAAAAAGGTTCCAAGCCATGGAATATCTTTTCTACCTGATGTTATAAGCAGATCCACAAACTGAACTAGAGAGAGCTGCTAGTCTCACATTATTTTCTGAGGACCGAGTTCCTTTGATTTCTTACTAGGACTGAATGGAAGCTAATGCTCAGTGCCCTGGTTACTCTTAGAAAGAGCACTCCTGAATTGTGCTTGTTCTGTGTTACATTGTCTCTTAAATTTATCTACAGCTGATCTCCAAAGTAAAAATATATATGTATCAAAACCTATGTATTAAAGGTTTTAGAGGGCAGATACAAAATTGTTTAGATAGTATATATTTTAAATTTTATCTTTGAATGGAAAATATCTTAGGTTTATGTCAGATGTAGAAAGGTGTAAACAGGATGTTGGTTGTTTCTGTTTCTTTTCAGTGTTTTGTTTTTTTTCCCCCCTACTTCTTAGCTTGTTTTTTTCTAGTCTGGTTGCTGTGAATGCTTTAGTAGCAAGTTCTAATTTTAACATAAGGCCCGATACATTTGTCTTACTAATAGCAACTAACATTTATCAATAACTGGTTAAGGGTCAACCTCTTCTAATCATTTAAATGATTTGAATTCATTTCATCTTCACAGTAAGCTTAGGAAATATGCTACCCTTTGCTTGGTTGATGGTTGAGTAAATTGAGCCGAAGAACTTTCTTAGAACTTAAGAATGTTGATCCAGATCCTATGACAAATTAACGGTGGAGATGGGATTTGAACCCAGGCAATCCAGGTCCTATATCCATCCTCTGGCCTCACTCACGCAACTTTTGTGCAGAAAGAGAAGACAGTCTGAGAAATTTATTAAGTATGTCTTATGTGTCACCCTCAACCAGACACAGGTGATGTAATAGTTACAATTCTTCTGAAAACATTTGCTATCTGGTTGTGGTCTCTTCAATAGGTGATGTGATCTGAAAACAATATTTACGATGAGATGTATAGTCTGACCAATGAAATTAGAACCAAATGATCTTCTCTCTTATTCTAGACAACATTGGAGGGAATGAGAGAGGAAACTTATTGAGATGAAGGATGAAATAAGCTGTAGAGACCATACAGGAAGATTTTAAAGGACAGGTAGGAAATCAAAACATGGTTGGAACAAAGAGGAACCATTTGAGGTGGCCAACAGTATAGTGTGATGGTCAAAAAGAGACAGTAGCTGAGCTTGTTAGGGCTACATTTTCCTGGGTGCATTCACTGTTGAAAGTGAGGGAGCTCAGAGTGCAGTTGGGTTTTGAAGTGTGTGATTTTTCTTTAAACAGCTGTGGAAAATTATAATGGTGATTTAACATATTGATCTGTATCATTTCTGTATGTTTCAATAAGGTACCTGTCTTCTGGTACTGTATCTCAGTTCAGATTTGGCAGCCAGAATGGGGGAAGAAGAGATGGCGTGCACACAAGTTTTAATTAATCTTGATTGGTTGATCAGTGCAGGGTAGAAATAGTCTGTGTTTCTCTGATCTTCGTGTTTCTCTGATCCTCATCCCTGCTGAGTATTTCTGAAAATACCCAGGGAGTGTCTCCTGTGTATTTTCAAATAAGAAATCATTCAGAGATCACAGAGCATCTGTTGTTCCCTTTGCCTCTTCCAGCCTTCTTTGAATGGCCACGGCTGCCCCCTTTGGCAAATGAACCCTTCTTCTCTGTGGACATCCATCTCTATTACAGTCCAGTGGACGGTGCAGCTCATGTGCCTTCAGGGAACACCAATCCCGCTTAGTGCCATTGTCCCTGCAGGCTGCCTCTCTCTCCCACTGCACGTCCATCACAGCCACTTCCATGAGGGTACCTTATCCCCCAGGTCCCCCTGCCACCCATCAGCCCGGTTGAGTCCTGCAGTGCTTAGGAGCCCATGTTTGTGTTGTGGAGACATTGTACCTTTAAGTTTTATGTGTGTTTCCTACTGCCCCAATATCCTCCATCAAACAACTTTTTCAGGTTTTGTTATAACAGCGCTTTGTACTCCAGAAAACTGAAGGCTGAACACAAGAGGTGTTTGGACTCGGGGATAAATCCTAGTAGCCTTCATATACACAGAATATCTCTTCCTCTCTGAATGCCAATCATTTTAATATTGCTCCAAGCTTATAGTTCCTGGTGGTTTCTCTGAGAGTCCATTTTGTTTAGTTTTGTTTTCAAGGACTTTTCAGTTTTTGTTTTGTTTTTTTTTTAATTTATTTTTGGGACTGTGCTATGTGGCTTTGTGGGATCCTAGTTCCCTAACCAGGGCTGAACCCAGGCCCTCAGCAGTGCAAACGAAAGGTCCTAACCATTGGACTGGTGGGAAATTTCCCACTTTTCAGTCTTTTATGCGAATAGACTTCTTATGGACTCATCCACCAGTTAGACCTAACTACCTCGGCAGTAGACTTGACCTGGACTCAGCATGTAACTCCCTCTCCAGGATGTCATGGTATAATATTGTTTTCCCTTGTGCTGCTTAGGAAAAAAATATGCCAGAAAGTAAGGTCAATCCCTTGTTCTGTTAGAACTATTGCCAACATTTGGCCTCAGTACACTGGTGCTGGATTAAGTCTCAGAGACAGAGTTTTGGGTGAAATAGAGAGAAATGGCTTTATTGCTTTGCCAGGCAAAGGGTGCCACAGTGGGCTAATGCCCTAAAGACTGTGTCTTGCCCTGGAGAGGGAGAGGGTCATGAGGAATCTTACAGAGTTTGAGGAGCAGGATGTGACCAGCTTCTTGATATCCTTCTGATTCGTTGGTGGGGAGGTCATCAGAAGTCAGCATCATCAACCTTCTGGTTCCAACTAGTGTGGGATCTATGTGCTTCTGGGCAGGATACAGTTAACTTCTCCCATCAAGTGTAAGTTTCAGTGTCTATAAAACAGCTCAAAGGACATGGCTCAGAGAGTTATCTATAGTCCTTGAGGAAGAGTTAAATCTCCCTGCTTTTGTTTAGTGGCTAAAGTATTATTATTTTGTCTTGCTGAACAGTTTTCCTTTCTTTCTGAATTTTCTCACTTCTCTGATTAACTTTATTCTTTAACTAAACTTTTTCTACAGACAAAGGACAGGTGGAGGACATGGGTGGGGGTCTAGTCTGGGAAGACCTCTTGGGGTCCTGCTTGGTTACAGTACCCACGTTGGTGCAAAGAACAGGTGTTTATAATCTATCCCCAGGTACTTATAAAGCCTGAAAACATATCTGGGCATTCCCCTGAGATTTTGCCTTTGGCTGTTTCTTCTGTAATTTAACAATTATTTGAGGGTCACAAGCTGCCTTTGGTGAAGGGGGATAAACAGCAACTTGAGCTCTCTCTCCCATGCCTGTCTATATCAATGCTGTTCATTCAAGATCACTGTCGTGGGAAGTTCCTATTGCCCACTCGCCTATCACTGAACACTCACGTCAGTCTCTTATAGGCCATAAGGATCACATGATTCTTACAGAAAGCTGTTGGGCTGCATGTGGATGGGGGGACATGGCCTCCATCTCTCTTCCACCTGTTCATGAGCACCGAGACCCCTCAGGGTGCGTAACACTTTCCTTGCAATGCCCTCCCATTTAGGAAGTATACTTACTTTCATTTCACCTTTTGGAGTCCCATGAGAAAGGTGCAGGGTCTGAACTTCTAAGTCAGAATGGTGTTTTCGATGAAGGGGAGAAAAGGGGGGTGGCAAGAAGCATTTCAGATGGTGCCTCCTATTGTTGCTGGTCTTGAAGACGCACGTGGGAAAAGCGGAGGGTTTGTGGGAGGGTGGCCGCTCTCCCAGACACAGAGGCCACGCAGAGTCAGTTGGTAATGAGATTCCCCACAGCAGCAAACTGCACTGTCCATTCATGCGCCTTTTCCACCTGTCCCCACAATGGTGTCTGTTTGCTCAGCCCACATGCAACAAGGCTGTGTTTGTAAGTAAGGGCCCATTCATGGGCTGTCTATTTAGAAGTCTTGACAGAAAATCCCGTGAAAAGCTCCTCAATTCAAATTCCTCTTTAATGATTTGGTTCATTCACCAGGGATGGCTGGGGGAGGGTGCTGAGGCTTAACTTCTTCCACTATGGGCGACAAGAAAGAATTTTTTATAAAGCTCCTGACGTGCCTTGATTCTTAAACCACAATCGGTCATGCTAAATGATTGAATCTGAGGGCTACATCTCTCCTTTTTAAAATAAAATTTTTATCTAGTTCACAAAATATGTATTCTCCAGTGACCAGCGGCATTCCCAGTGTAAAAGTTTAGTTGTCCTCTGTGGCTTTCTTTTGACCTTGCCATCCGCCATCCAGAGAATTGGTCAGTTGATTGATTGGCTTTCTGTGGATAGGTTTAAATATTGTATTGGGAAAGAAAGACATGTGCAGTAACTCTCGTCCACACAACCAAAGAACAATTATAATTATCCATATTCTGTGGTTTGGGTTGTGGTTTTGTTAGTTGGTTTGTTAGTTCCCATGGAACAGGGGAAAATAATCCCCTTCTGTATTTGGTTCTTCTTCTTTGTAGAAGAAATACATCCGGTACTGTTGGGGAAGATGAAAGTTCTCTCTGCTCTTCTAGGCTCTTCTGGCTGGTCTAAGAAATTAACAAGAGACAGATTAAGAGAAAATCAAACAAATTTGAATAACACATATACAAGGGAGAGACCCAGGAAGACTGAGTAACTCACCAAAATGGCCCAAACCCTCACCTGAATACCATTTCAGCTAAAGACAAAAGCAGATGTTAGAGGTAGTGGTTTGGGACTTCAAAGAGGAGGAAGGCTGTTCACACAGAGGTAGAAAACAAATGTTGGGTAGATAAATGATTGGTAAATAAATGCAGATATCTCTAGTGGAACTCAATGCTAGGAACAGATCCTCTAAATACTTTTAGGCAGATAGGAAAGAAGGTCAAAGTTTCTTCTTGAGTTTTTTGGGCTTCCCTGGTGGCTCAGCTGATAAAGAATCCACCTGCAATGTGGGAGACCTGGGTTCGATCCCTGGGTTGGGAAGATCCCCTGGAGGAGGGAACGGCTTCCCACTCCAGTATTCTGGCCTGGAGAATTCCACGGACTGTATAGTCCAGGGGTCACAAAGAGTCGGACACGACTGAGTGACTTTCACTCACTCACTTTTGGGCCCTGGTTTTGTTCAGCTTGCCATAGTATGCCAAAGAGCCTTTTTTTTTTTTTTTTTTTTTGCTTTTTTGTTTCTTCATTGCAGTGTACAGACCTTCTCTAGTTGTGGCATCTGGCTTAGTTGCCCTGCAACATGTGGAATCTTATTTCCCTGACCAGGGACCTAACCTGCATCCCCTGCATTGGTGGGTTCTTAACCACTGGACTACCAGGGAAGTCCCAGAGAGACATTTTGGTTTGGTGGTTTTGCTCCCCTGCAGTACTAGGTAATCAGCTACCCAGACATTCCCTAATAAGAGCATGATATGAGAGGCTGTCAGAGTAGACAGGGCAAAACATGAGGTTTTCTGAGCCTGGTTCCTGGTAATACTTTCCTCGAGTTACTTTGTTCAGACTCACCCACTCAGAGGTTAAAGAATTTTTCTGTAGACCTCCTTAACATCTTGTTTATCCTCTTTTATGGCGCTCATCACCATCAGGGATAACACTTCACTCTTGAATGTTTCCCTGTTAAAACGCTTCATCCGTGAGTTTAGGGATCGTGTCTCACACGTTCTCTGCTGGATCCTCTCTACCCCAAAGAGCACATGGCATGTAATCCATGCCCAGTGAGTATTTCTCCAGTGAATGAATGACTCAGAGTCTGCCACTCTTTATATTTTTAAAGAGTCCCTTCTAAAGATTTCCCTAAGAGAAGTAGAGAATAAAGAACTATAGAGAATTCTCATTTTGCCATTAAAATGGTTTGCTTTTCTGTTTTCCAACATTAAATCCGCATGAGAGAGATGCAAGATGATGAAGATGAAACAAAGATACCATCAGCTTTCTGCCCCCAGTGACCTTAGAGACTAATAGTGGTGATAGAAGTAGAAATGTTGAGGTTATTAAGGAAAGAGAAACAAAGTGCTCTGGAATTTTAGACCAAAGAAAGTCTATGTTTAGCTGTGGGAATCAGAAAGTCTTCATGAAGAAGCTTCTAGGATGAAGTAAGTGAGTTTAATGCCCCAAGCACAAAATTTAAGAGGATGCCAAAAATCTCAGCAATTGAGATAAATAATATTTCAATGTAATATTAAAAAAAAAATAATATTAGTACTTAGTACCAAAAATACCATGAGGAAAATCATATTAAAATTTAAATATTATTGCTTTTTTATTTTGCCTCAGTCTCCATTATGACTTGAAATATATTGCTTATATATAGCATATTTTTCTTGTCAATTGAAATATTGACAAGATGAACATTTTGCAAACAGATTCTTATGACGAGTGACCACCAGCATGGAAAAGGGAAAGAAAAGATATTTTGGGAACCAGAAGTGGCCTGATTTGACCAAACAAAGAAACGTGTAGTGGGTGACAGTGATATGCTATGCTATGCTATGCTAAGTCACTTCAGTCGTGTCCAACTCTGTGTGACCCCTAGACGGCAGCCCACCAGGCTCCCCCATCCCTGGGATTCTCCAGCAAGAACACTGGAGTGGGTTGCCATTTCCTTCTCCAATGCATGAAAGTGAAAAGTGAAAAGTGAAAGTGAAGTCGCTCAGTCATGTCCGACTCTTACCGACCCCATGGACTGCAGCCCACCAGGCTCCTCCATCCATGGGATTTTCCAGGCAAGAGTACTAGAGTGGGGTGCCATAGCCTTCTCCGGATAGTGATATACTAGGTTATAAATTGAAGATTTAGATCTCAAATGTAGAATAAGACTAAATTATGAACAGTCTAGTATATCTGGCTCAAAATTTGGCATTTTCATTTAAACAGAGGGAAGCTGTTAAAGATTTTTGAGTAGAGAAAGTGATATCATATTTTGAAAAACTAGTAAATACACTGTCAGAATTTATTGTTATTGTTGTTTAGTCACTAAGTCATGTCTGACTCTCTTGCAGCCCCATGGACTATAGCCCGCCAGGCTCCTCTGTCCATGGGATTCTCCAGACAAGAATACTAGAGTAAGGGTTGCCATTTCCTTCTCCAGGGGATCTTCCCAATCCAGGGATTGAACCTGTGTCTCCTGCATTGGCAGGCAGATTCTTTACTACCAAGCCACCAGGGAAGCCCATCAAAAGTCCTATAGGAAGTTTAATCTGACAACAGGATGGACATCTCTTCTGTTGTTTTTGTTCCTCTGTTTAACAGAAGGTTGCATCGATCTGTGCCCTTGGATGAACTCCATATTCAAAACCAGAATTTGTCATTTGATCTGAATATTCACTGACTTAGTTTAATTTGTCCTACTTTACAATAAGAATGAAAATGCCAGGAAATCCATATCTTCATCATGATAGCACTAATTAGACCTAATTAGACCATGCTTAAGCAGCACTGCTGGAAGGTTCTTATGTCTCTCTGACTTTTGCTCTTGTATGACTGAGTAGCTTTCCCTCCCTCATTTCTGAGTGATACATTTATTGTCCAGGACATATCAATGGTTTCAATAAAATTGCAATCCACTTTTTCTTTCTTCTTAAACATTTGTCTGTTATAGATGCTGTACTTTTTCTGTTATAATCTATTATATGTTTATTTCAAAGTTTACCTCTGAGAAAGCTAAGTTTTTTCCCTAATTTCCAAGATTTGAGTCACTCCACTGTCAAACCCTTTTAAAATAGATTTTGGTTGAATTTAACAGTGTTTTCCTAAGTGCGGTTGTAAAGTACATTATAGCATGGGATCCTGGTGAATTTTATAAATATGGGAAGAGTGAAAGGGCATGATGCCTGCCGCTTAGTCCCAGATTTTGTTGTTGTTGTTCCATCACTGTCTGACTCTGTGCTACCCCGTGAACTGCAGAACTCCAGAATCCCCTATCCTCCACTGTCTCCTGGAGTTGACTCAGATTCATGTCTGTTGAGTCAGTGATGCTATCCAACCATCTCATCTTCTGCCATCACCTTTTCCTTTTGCCTTAAATCTTTCCCCGCATCAAGGTCTTTTCCAATGAATCAGCTGGTCCCATCAGGTGACCTAAGTACTGGAGCTTCAGCTTCAGCATCAGTCCTTCCAATGAATATTGAGAGTCAGTATCATTTAGGATTGACTGGTTTGATCTCCTTGCTTTCCAAGGGACTCAAGGGTCTTCTCTAGTACTACAGTTGGAAAATATCAGCTCTTCAGTACTCAGCCATCTTTATGGTCCAACTCTCACATTCGTACATGACTACTGGAAGAGCCATACCTTTGGCTGTGAAGACCTTTATCAGTAAAGTGATATTTCTGCTTTTAAGTATGCTGTCTAGGTTTGTCATAGCTTTTGTCATAGCTTCCAAGGAGCAAGCGTCTTTTAATTTCATGGCTGCAGCCACTGTCCAAAATTTTCAAAGCACTTTGAATTAAAATCTCATTTCCTTAATTACTCTTCACTTTTTGAGATTTTCCCACTCAGGTCAACTTGACAACATTTTTACAGACTTGGCAAGATCCAGTCTTAACAACACACTTGATTTGGTTTTCATAGAAATGAGAGTTCTTTTTTTTTCTTCACACACACATTTCAGCAGTTTATATTTAATATATAACATATATTCAATTTATATTTAAATATAATATTTTAAACATTATCATTCATTTTTAATAGTAATTAAATCCCATAATTACAATAACAAGTACATAAGTTAAGAAAACAACACACCTGACAAGTGTTCATCTCAGTTCCTGGAGCAGAAGTCACAACAGCACATGTATAATGTGTAGGAATGGGCAATATGTCATAGAAATGAGACCCCCAACTAACCCAGAAGTTCCGTGAGGGCACTTACTACAAAGCTATAGTCATCAAAACAGTCTGATACTGGCCCAGAAATAGGAATACAGATCAATAGAACAGGATAGAAAGCCTAGAAATAAACCCACACACTTATGGTCAGTTAATCTATGGCAAAGTAGCCAAGACTGTACAATGGAAGAAAGACAGTCTTTTCAATAAATGATACTGAGAAAACTGGAAAGCTACATGTATTCATGAAAATAGGAAATTAGAACACTCCTTAGCACCATACATAAAAATAAATTCAAATGGGCTAAAGATCTAAATGTAAGACCAGACACTATAAAGCTTTTAGAGGAAAACATAGGCAAAACACTCTCTGACATAAATTGCAGCAGTACTTTTTTTCAATTCATCTTCCAGAGTAATGGAAATAAAAACAAAAATAAAAGGGACCTAATTAAACTCAAAATCTTTTGTACAGCAAAGGAAACAATAGACAAAATGAAGATACAACCCACAGAATGGGAGAAAATATTTGCAAATAATACAACCAAGAGGATTAATCTTCAAAATTTACAAACAGCTCATGCAGCTTAATATCATAAAAATAAACAACCCAACGAAAAAATGGGCAGAAGACCTAAACAGACATTTCTCAGAAGAAGACATGCAGATGGCCAAAAGGCACATGAACAGATGTTCAACATAGCTAATTATTAGAGAAACGAGAATCAAAACTACAATGAGATATCACCTCACACCAGCCAGAATGGCTATCGTCAAAAAATCCACAAGCAATAAATTCTGGAGAGGATATGGAGAGAAGGGAATCCTCCTATTCAGTTGGTGGGAATGTAAATTGGTACAGCCACTGTGAAGGACAGTATGGAGATCCCTTAAAAAACTAAAAATAGCTACCATATGATCCAGCAGTCCAACTCCTGGGCATATGTCTGGAGAAAACCATGCTCCAGAAAGAAAAATGCACCCTGGTGTTTATTGCAGTACAGTTTACATAGGCAGGAAATGGAAGCAATTTAAATGTCCATCGGCAGATGTATAGATAAAGAAGATGCAGTGTGTATATACGATGGAATATTACTCAGGCATTAAAAAGAATTGACTAATGCCATTTTTAGCATAGATGGACCTAGAGATTGTCATACTGAGTGAAGTAAGACAGAGAAATAAAAATATCATATGGTATCACTTATATGTAGAATCTAAAAAAAAAAATGAACTTACTTACAAAATAGAAACAGACTCATATAGTTAAGACAATGAGATTATGATTATCAAAGGGTTAGAGTAGGAGGAAGAACTAGTTTGGAAGTTTAGGGTCAACATGTATGCTCTGCTGTATTTAAAATGAATAACCAACAATGATCTTCTGTATAACACAGGGACCTCTGCTCAATGTTATGTAACAACCAAAATCGAAAATGAATTTTAGAAAGAATAGATACTTGTGTAACTGAATCACTTTGCTGTGTACCTGAAGCTAACAGGACATTGTTAGTTGACTGTACTCCAATATGAAATAAAGTTAAAAAAAAAAAGGAGGGTTTCTACTACCTTCTAATTTTATCCTACATTTTTAAATCAATTTTATATCCAAAATCTTTTAAATTAATATATAACTTAAATTGTGATTTAATTATGATCTATACCAAAATTTACTAATTAGGTGCATACTAATTGAACCTTTTGTATCAGGTGAGACAGCCGAGAAATCCTAGTCAGCTTTGGGTGACTGGTGATGCTGAGTGTGGTTTTGGGACAAGTGATAGAGGAATTCATAAAGAAAGAGGAATTCCTAAGCCCCCAAGTTACTCTCCTCCTTGGAGATCTGTGGACTCAGAAAAGGAAAGGCAAGAGAAATGGAAAGAACCCAAGTACTGTTCATCAGATTTGATGCGGCACTACATTGCTATATTTCAGTGAACAGTTATAAAATCTGTGATTCAGGGATTGTAAGAAAAAGTTTGATTTCTCACTTTTGAGAAAGACCTAGGATTCATAGAGGATAAAAAAGTGACATCTGTTCTCCAAGGGAAAAAAAAATGAACTGAGCTTATGGAAGAAGTCAAACAAGTTAATACAAACATCAAGTGAAATAAATAAACATTTTAGAAAAGGTTCCAGGGTGTTAAGATGTAATATTAACTTTCATACTGGGTGTTTCTAATAAAGTTCTCCAGTGAATGAAAGTACCTGCACAAATTTTAACCTTAAGTTAAAACTGAGAAGAAACTGTTGGAAATGGTTTCTCTGTGACTTCAAATTTGTAACATTGAATTCCAGTTCATCATGTACTCTCTACTCCCACAGCTTCATGTATCTGTGTTACTCAGTTATGTTCTTGGTCCCACCATTTTAGGCAAAATTATTAATTTTTATCCCACCTAATAAAAACAGTGTTCTCATGACAGTAACTGTGTCCTTAGGAAACTTGTTCCATGTTCAAATAAATGTAATGAAAACACTATTCCTGCCTGAGTGAATCAGAAACTGCTTTCCTGTACTTATTACCCCTCAGTCCTGCTGCTCTTGGTGCAAGAAAAGTTAGTGGCTATTTCACTTTTATGTCATAATTTCTCAAACATGTGAATAGTTATCAAGTTCCCATAAATAAATTGTTGTCTTCAAAAGAAAAAGTTTATTTTTTTCTGGAAAATTTAAGTCTTTTAACAAATATCATTAGGTTATTTGAGGAATTCAATATTTATTGTATAAAATAAAGATTTATTTTCTATTCCACCTGTCTTTGCATTTTTAAAATTCGCAAAGACATTTGCATTTAACAGCATTTTTAAATGCTTTTATATTTATAAATTTATTATGGACCAATAACTGATACTATTTTTCATAGTACTTTCTCTCCTTATTTGGTGGTTCAGTTTCTCCTTTTACTTGTAGGTAACAAATCAAAGAACTGATGATTTTTTTCATGGTAAGCTATGAGATATTTGGATACAGCAGCTACTAGAAAGTCTCTAAGATGCTATGACATTTTGAAGCAGTTCAGCTGGGTAAGGAAATTAAGAATAATGAGGTGGATTTCAAGGGCAGTTGTTGCAAAATGGGTGAAGCAAAGTTATGCAAGTTTTGTTGCAGGGTCATCTTAGTGGGAATAACTGTACTTACACAGCATTATAAGACAGTTTGATGTTCTTGTTTTTAACTTACTATTATTGCCTGTTCTCAACTTATTTCACTGTTTTTGTTTCTACAAAGTATTTTAAACATCAATTGAGAAAAAGTATTATCTGGGTTTCATTTTGGTTTTGTTATTAGAAACCTCTGTATTGGAAAAGAGAATCATTTGGATTGATGGAAAGTGGGACAGATACTTCCTGTGTATTACAGTATTGTCTACATAATTTCTATTCCTGCTTCTTCATCAACAATGTAATAACAATTTTGTTTACATCACAGGTGGTGGTGGTCTAGCTTTAAAAAAAAAAACTCATTTCCTAGTCTTTCATGCATTTAAGTATGATCATGGGACATACTGGTCAATGCAATAGAGAGAGAAATCTTTGGACAGCATGCCTTTTGGGATTAAAAGAAAAAGGGAAAAAGTGTCTCTAGATAAAGACTTTTTTGCTTCCTTTATCTCTTCCTCCTGTCTATAATTAGTAGCCTCAGAGATCATCTTGGTGACAAGGTGAAGAGTTGACAAGAATAAAGACAAAGAATGGCATACTAAAATTTATGCGTAGAAAGATGGGAAGTCCCTGGGGTCTTGATGACATTGCTGAATATGGAATATCTATTCTCAGACTCTTTGCTACAGAAGACAAATGCATTTCTTACTTGTTAGTATACCAGTTAGCTGGATTTTTTCTTAATTATGGTGAAATGTGTTCTTCATACAAAGGTATGGCTTTCTAATTGAAAAAGTATATCTGGGTCACTGGAGACATAGGTAATTAAACATAATGTTAAAAGATAAGGCTGGAATACAAAGGCTTTAGGATCTGTTATCTTTGAATACTGAAGTCTAAGGAGAAATGTGTTTACTGCTCTATATACATCTACAATTCTGTCATTATAAGAATGTTATGTAATTTAAATATTTCCTATTTGTGAAATTTTATCACTTTTTAAATATAAAAATAGCAACTTTTATTTTTATTAATGTAAAATAGTAAACATGCAGAGAATATTTTTCACTTATTTCTGAATTTGGGGAATTATCAGTCAGTATAAATTTGAATCATACATTTCAGCAAGTATAAGGATGTAATTTCATACTTTTCCATAAATGTTTTATTTGCTATTTAAAAAATCTATGTTCTTATTCAGTAGCAAGCTGAATCCCTTTTGTTTTTTATTCTTGGCAGATGAACCAAGAGTTTTATTAGAGTATTGCTGTCATATTCAACATACACTCTTGGTTATCTATCACTGAAAGAGTAAGAAGAAAATACAGAAATACTATAAGTCTTGATGTTTTGAGTAGTTTTTCTAGAGATAGATTTAGAATTTGAGAAAGTAGTTGTATTTTTGTGAGGGTTGAAGAAATAAAACAAAAAAAATAGAACATACTAAAGAATTACTTTTCTTGTTTCTTGGCTGAGGTCCCGCACTGAAATAAGTTGTTTTGGATTTGACCTTAGTTCTTATCCATACATATGTGTGTGTGTTCAACTCTTTGCAGCTTCATATACTGTAGCCCTCCAGGCTCCACTGTCCATGGCATTTTCCAGGCAAGAATGCTGGAGTGAGTTGCCATTTCCTTCTCCAGGAGATCTTCATGACCCAGGGATTGAACCGGGGTCTCTTGTGTCTCCTGCACTGGCAGGCAGGTTCTTTACCCTACACCATCCATAGGCCTCAAGAAAAGCACAGCATAATCTGTCACCAGGCAGATGGGGACACAGAACAACAACCAGGACATCTTTTAAAAGCAGAGAAGATCTTAGCCAAGGTATAGCTGCTTTTGTACTGCAGCCTTTGTCCCTTTGAGTCTGAGCACTAGTTTTTGTCCCTCAAAAACTATAAAAAATAGTTGCCAGTTTATATGAGTATGTAGGGAACATTAATGATCACTTAGTTTTCACAGTTTCTTAGCTTCTGAGCCATGCTAGGCTCGAAACCGAGTGATGCACAATCTTTTAGGAATGTGGAATTCTGGATTGTTTATTGATTGTGCTTAGGCAGGTGTCTATCAAACACTTAGAATAAGGGCTGAGAGGTACAGCTAAACCTGGCTTAGGTGTCTCTTGTCATGTGTCACCTCTCTAGAAACTCACTTGAAGTGAGCTTAGAGAAAATAGAATTCTAACTTGACATTAGATATCGTGTTGAAATCACTCAACCCAGTCAATTACAAGCTCTTCCCTCCTGGAATCTCTTGACTTTGGAGGTTAAATTGGTTAAATGCTAGGTCAGATCAGATCAGATCATTCGCTCAGTCGTGTCCGACTCTTTGCAACCCCATGAATCACAGCACGCCAGGCCTCCCTGTCCATCACCAACTCCTGGAGTTCACTGAGACTCACGTCCATCGAGTCAGTGATGGCATCCAGCCATCTCATCTCCTGTCGTCGCCTTCTCTTCCTGCCCCCATTCCCTCCCATCATCAGAGTCTTTTCCAGTGAGTCAACACTTCGCATGAGATGGCCAAAGTACTGGAGTTTCAGCTTTAGCATCATTCCTTCCAAAGAAATCCCAGGGCTGATCTCCTTCAGAATGGACTGGTTGGATCTCCTTGCAGTCCAAGGGACTCTCAAGAGTCTTCTCCAACACCACAGTTCAAAAGCATCAATTCTTTGGTGCTCAGCTTTCTTCACAGTCCAACTCTCACATCCATACATGACCACAGGAAAAACCATAGCCTCGACTAGATGGACCTTTGTTGGCAAACGAATGTCTCTGCTTTTGAATATGCTATCTAGGTTGGTTATAACTTTCCTTCTAAGGAGTAAGCGTCTTTTAATTTCATGGCTGCAGTCACAATCTGTAGTGATTTTGGAGCTCAGAAAAAAAAGTCTGACACTGTTTCCACTGTTTCCCCATCTATTTCCCATGAAGTGGTGGGACTGGATGCCATGATCTTCGTTTTCTGAATGTTGAGCTTTAAGCCAACTTTTTCACTCTCCACTTTCACTTTCATGAAGAGGCTTTTGAGTTCCTCTTCACTTTCTGCCATAAGGGTGGTGTCATCTGCATATCTGAGGTGATTGATATTAAAACTGGTAACTGTTGACGTAACGTGATCTGTGGTATAAGGTCATATCCTACAGAAAGTACTGGCTTGGACGTCATGAAGAATAAAGTCCAGGGTCAAGGTTGTGAACTACATCCTCAGAATCGTTTTGCCTCTTGGTTTTCGTATGTCTCTTGTCCTGAACA
Source organism: Bos javanicus (assembly GCF_032452875.1). Lineage (NCBI taxonomy): Eukaryota > Metazoa > Chordata > Mammalia > Artiodactyla > Bovidae > Bos > Bos javanicus. Next base: position 71,861,575 of record NC_083882.1, on the reverse strand, counting down.
CATAAACTGGAAAATAGTTCTGTATTTTTGCTTTCTGTCCAGCCTTTTATAATTATACAATTATAAATAAAATACTAAGGAGTTTTATGGAAGAAAACTAAAGCATATAAAACACCACCAACTAGCACAACCGTGTTTCAGGTTAAGTTTGTTACATTTCTCATCTTTGCGTGCATATATATATAGGTGTTCTGTATCACTGAATCACAACAAGTCATTTTATTTTATGCTCCAACTTGTCTCATCTCATATTGTTTGACCTACTGGGTCACTTGGAAAACTGTGTTGGACTCTCAAATATAGGGATAGATCATATATATTCAATGTCATTAATATTTATAATTATGTTGAATGGTCACAAAGTATGCAAAGTGTGATAGTTGCAACATGTTTTTTAACAGTGCCTTATTTTGGGGATATTTATCTTGACTGTAATTATTCCTTTTTTAGATGATACTGTAGTGTTTTTTCCCCTCTTTGAATGAGTTCTTCACGATAAATTGTTGGGTCAAAGAGTGTAGACTTTTTATGGCATTGAATATATTTGATTCATGCCAATTTGCAATGTGGACATCCATGTGTAAGTATATTATCAGAAACATGCTATATGGTTAATGCACTTGTTTTTATAATCACTGATATTATGGGGAAAATTCAGTGTCTTAAGAGGGATTGTTATACTCCAACCTTAGCCTACACAGAACCTTTAGAATTATATTCCTTTAAGTCATTGCTATATTAATGATTAAAAACATTTTTCACTTCATAGACTGTGCATTATGACTCAATTACCCTTATCCTTGTTAATTCTCTTTCCTGCTATAATAGTTTTATTGGGATACATTATGAAACTTGTAGAACCATAAATAACCATGGGTCACATTGGCTTCTGAAAAGTATGTGAGTTCCACTGGAATAGAAATCCAAATGAAAAAAGAAACATCGTGAATATTTTAACATTAAGGAAAGGGGACAATACTATATGATAATTTTTCCTTCTGAAATTTTTCCATTATACATTCATACAAATATATTATGCTATAATAATCAAGTGGAAATACATCTTTTTTAGATGTATCATTTGTTTTTTCAGTTCCTCATATACCTAAAATAATCTTTGATCTCCTAAGGATGAAGAGGGAATGTTTATCTGGTATAGAGATGAATGAAACTGGGGGTCAGAATTGATCAGTCCCAAACCATGGGCAGAATGTGCAAGGAAGAATGCACAGGTGCAAGTTTCACCTGATTCTTTGTTTTCTGTCATAGTCTGTGACTCTGAGACATGTTCTTGAGACAGAGTTCTTTTGTGTGTGTGTGATTTTTGTTGTTGTTGAGGCTTAAACTTTGGAGTGGAGCCTGGGGAACGTGGGGGTAAGTAGTACATTTTGATTTTGGAAATAAATGGGTCGATACGTGAAAATAATTCCAGAACCCAGAACAACTTCAAACTGCTGATAGAAGTTTGAGTAACTATGCCTTCTATTCAATGAGGGCATCAGGATATAACTGTGGGAATCGATTCATTTTACGAGGCTCAGAATGAGGTAGGTGTGTGTGTTTTCCTGTGTGGATGACGTTTTTAAAATTACAAATGAATACATGGGCATTATAAAAAATATATAATATTAAATTGTACAGGGTATAAAATAAAGGTTGTTTTCTCATTTGCTTCATGCCAACATTTAAAAAGTTCACTATCAATATTAATAGTTTCGAATATCTTTCTAAGGATTTAGTATGTGTGCATATAAATATAATTTTATGATTGTACAGCACTCATGCTTTTTTTAATTCTATACTATGCAAAGAACAATTAATGTTACCTCATTGTAACAATACAAAGTCATAACAGATGATATTGAAAATATAGATAAATATAAAGAATGGAGAAAAAGTACCTATATTTATATTACCAGGCTTTTATTCATTTATCCCATAGTATTAAATGTTTCTCTATCATACGATATATTCTGGCTACTTATTTTTTAAAAATACCAGGATTTATTTATCTCATCTTCTGTTGCTTTTTACTATTTTTCAATATTATAGTAATGCTTGTCCATAAAGCTTTATGTATGTTTTTACTGACTGTACTCTTTCTTAAAACTGAAATTGCTGATTCAAAGTATTTGAAATTTGTTGAAATATTACTAAATTCCGCTCCAAAAAAGAAGAAATTCATTCCCACAACAAGCAGTTCATGAGAGCATCTGTTTGTGAATAAGTTATTTTTGGATTCTGTTACCATCCAAAGGATCAGTGAAGATGGCACACAAACCATGGAATGAGGTGTAGTGTTACTGAATTGCCAGTTTAAGATTAAATAGTTACAAAAAATCGACCAGCATAATTCTAGTTAACTACCAATTACATGTCAAAATGATTTGGTAAGAATCTAAGAATATTAAGTATCTTTAAACATGATATTGGATATAAAATATACTGAATATAAAATAACATGTTTATATGTTTCTACCAACTTCCCTGTCCTCTTATGTATCATCAGGAGAGACCAGTGTATGTTATAATAACAAACTACTTGCAAATCTCAATGATTTCAAAAAACAGAATATTATTTTTTGTTCAGGATACTGTTTCCTGTGCTTGTCTATGACTCTGCTATGCAATCTGACACCTGGGCTGCAGAAACAGTTCATACCTAGGAGCTAACTGGTCTTGTGGCAGAGAAGAAAGAGGAGTGGTGGAACCATACAGAGGCTTCAACTTGTGCTCAGGAGAGACACACAGGCTTTCTTTCCAATTCATTGGCCAAAGTGAGTCGACTGGCCATTGCCCACTCAGTGGCATGAGACATGCAATTTCCCACCTTGAAAGACAATGTAAGCGGCATGGTCAAGTCAGCTACCAACATGGCAGGAAAATTCACTTGTCTTCCATGGTGAAGCAGTAAATATTTTAGACCAGAATAGAATCTACCACATCCTGGCTTTATAAGGGGTTTAAAATTTGGAAAAAGTCTTTGACACAATCCAGTGCAATATTGCAGGGCTTCCCTGGTGACACAGTGGGTAAAGAATCCTCCTGCAATGCAGGAAACACGGGATTGATTCCTGGGTCGAGAAGATCCCCTGGAGAAGGAAAAAGCAACACACTCCAGTATTCTTGCCTCAGAAATCTCACAGACAGAGGAGCCTGGTGTGCTACAGTCTGTGGGGTCACAAGCATCACACATCACAAAACGCCTCAATTTGCTCCAAAACCTTCCAAGTCCTTGCTCTTGAGTTAATGTACAAATGAATGATTTCATATGAAGAAATATCTGCAGTATTCAGAAATTAAGTATGTAAAATTTTGTCTTGCCTACACAGATTTTATAAATCATACCCCCCTTCTTTTTACTGAGTGCTATTATATGAATCTTTCATTGCAGAAGGGGTTTCAGGGTAACCTGCTCAAATATAAGGCCGGTACAAAGTCCCCTCTATGTGTGATTGTGTCTAGAAATATTCATGGTAGTTTGGACAAGAGAAGGGGGGCATTTTTTATAACCCTCTGCAATTTTCTTTTAGTACTTGTCTTGATTACAAAATAATTTCTTTCTACAAAATTTATTTTCTCTGTAAATGTTTCTTCTTATCAGCCCCAAATAAAACTGTTCCTCCTGACAAGTGTTACAGTGTTAAATTTTGCAGTTCAAATGTCTCATATACAGATTCAATATAATCCAAAGTTAAGTGGACAGAGCACAGATTCTTAGCATATCTTAGGAAGTAAAATGGCTTGGTGATATGAGGACAAAAGTAGAATATCTAAGGTCATATGTATATATGGTGTTACTACTCATTTCAGTTTTTATTTATCACTCTTCTGTGTCTCAAATAAATCAGCAACCTATCCAATTCCAGTGTCTGAAGTCAGTTCTGCCTCATATTACAATTCTCTCTCCTTACTCGATAGTGAATCTACTCTGTTGACATTTATTACAAAGCTCGACTACTAGAAAATCTAAAAGACTTTAAATCATGTTTTAATATGCTCCCAGCTTGCCACTGATATCCATAAAATTTGCCTTTTCTGTTGCATATGGATATGTTTTGGTAGAGGTAAATTATTTTAATTTTAGCTTTGATTCACACTGAGATAACAGAGGATAACTTTGGAACTTACTCTCTTTTTCTGTTTGCTTGAATGTTTATAAACTTGTTCAAGAGTTTTCTGTAGCCCGTGTCACTTAAGAGAGCAGAGATGCTTTGTTTCTTGGAAGTGCTGGAGCATATTCTTCCCAGGGTCCAGGGAAAACTAAATTCAGGCACTTCAGGAGCAATGTCCTTCCATCATCCAGGTCTGAAGTTAATGATTGAATTATATTAAGGCCTTTGTACATTTTAAGGTCTCTCCAGAAACCTGGGTCTATATTCACAGACTATATGAATAGAAGGTTGAATATTTCTACAGCAATATAATTTCCTCCTGGGAAAGAACCTAATTGGGTAGAATGAGGCAGGGGGCGGGGGAAGTCTCATTAAGCTTATACTCCTGCAGGCTAATGTAGACAGTCATATCACACTTCATTTCTGGTGTTTGAATGTACCCCAGGGGTTTCCAAGTTCTCTGGCCTAGAAATATGAATGAACTTGGGACTTTTGCTTATGTGTTTATGTACATGTGAATAGTATACATTTAGGATCAAGCACAGGGATTGTCATTATATCCATCGAGTATAGAAAATTCTGTACTTGAAGAATGGAGATCACCTACCGTATGTGTAGCCCATCCACTGCTCAATCTCAGGAACTTGCTTAATCTAGTGCTTATCCCTCTGGCTCCTCAAATTGCTCAAATTGCTGACCAGTCCACAAATATGTATGGCTAGGCGTGGCGATACTTTTCTCCATTTCTGTTTTGAACCATTTTTCTTCCATAGTTACATTAAAAATAAAAGTCTTTTGAAGCACATGAAAGTGAAAGTGAGTGAAAGTGAAATGAAAGCTCAAAGAGTCCATCAGTTGTGTCTGACTCTTTGCAATCCCATGGACTCTGTAGTCCACGGGATTCTCCAGGCCAGAATACTGGAGTGGGTACCCTTTCCCTTCTCCAGGGGATCTTCCCAACCTAGCGATTGAACCCAGGTCTCCCGCATTGCATGCAGATTCCTTTTACTGGATGAGCCATACTGCACTGTTAAATGAATCCCTTTCTCCTTATTCAGAGAATCTTATTTATTTGCTTATTTACTGAAGTTTTAGCTATGGGGTCCATGTTTCCCCTTCTAACCTAGACCCCGCTCACATTTGTCTCTCCACCCCGACCCACCCCTGCATTGTCTTCTGTTTTGGTTTGAATTCAAGATTCCATTCTTTCTTAAAAAACTAAAATTGGATATACCAATTTGATTTTCTTTGTTGTCTATGTAGTAACCAGATCATCACCAATTTCTTTAATAAAAATTAACGAGATGCAATGCCAAAGAATGCTCAAACTACCGCACAATTGCACTCATCTCACAGGCTAGTAAAGTAATGCTCAAAATTCTCCAAGCCAGGCTTCAACAGTACACAAACTGTGAACTTCCAGATGTTCAATCTGGTTTTAGAAAACGCAGAGGAACCAGAGATCAAATTGTCAACATCTGCTGGATCATGGAAAAAGCAAGAGAGTTCCAGAAAAACATCTATTTCTGCTTTATTGACTATGCCAAAGCCTTTGACTGTGTGGATCACAACAAACTGTGGAAAATTCTAAAAGAGATGGGAATACCAGACCACCTGATCTGCCTCTTGAGAAATTTGTATGCAGGTCAGGAAGCAACAGTTAGAAACGGACATGGAACAACAGACTGGTTCCAAATAGGAAAAGGAGTATGTCAAGGCTGTATATTGTCACCCTGCTTATTTAACTTATATGGAGAGTACATTATGAGAAATGCTGGACTGGATGAAGCACAAGCTGGAATCTAGATTGCCAGGAGAAATATCAATAACCTCAGATATGCAGATGACACCACCCTTATAGTAGAGAGTGAAAAAGAACTAAAGAGCCTCTTGATGAAAGTGAAAGAGGAGAGTGAAAAAGTTGGCTTAAAGCTCAACATTCAGAAAACTAAGATCATGGCATCTGGTCCCATTACTTCATGTCATATAGATGGGGAAACAGTGGAAACAGTGACAGACTTTATATTTTGGGGGCTCCAAAATCACTGCAGATTGTGACTGCAGCCATGAAATTAAAAGACGTTTACTCCTTGGAAGAAATATGACCAACCTAGATAGCATATTCAAAAGCAGAGACATTACTTTGCCAACAAAGGTCCATCTAGTCAAGGCTATGGTTTTCCAGTAGTCATGTTTGGATGTAAGAGTTGGCCTATAAAGAAAGCTGAGCCCTGAAGAATTGATGCTTTTGAACTGTGGTGCTGGAAAAGACTCTTGAGAGTCACTTGGACTGCAAGGAGATCAAACCAGTCCATCCTAAAGGAAATCAGTCCTGAATATTCATTGGAAGGACTGATGTTGAAGCTGAAGCTCCAATACTTTGGCCACCTGATGCAAAGAACTGACTCATCTGAAAAGACCTGATGCTGGGATTGATTGAAGGCAGGAGGAGAAGGAGACGACAGAGGATGAGATGATTGGATGGCATCACCAACTCAGTGGACATGAGTTTGAGTAAACTCTGGGACTTGGTGATGGACAGGGAAGCCTGGTGTGCTGCAGTCCATGGGTTGGTAAAGAGTTGGATCCAACTGAGCCACTGAACTGAACTGAACAAGATGCATGGTCTTTGATTATACTTATAGACCTGGTGCCAATGATGCCCTATATTAATGAAAATTGTTATTCCTTGTTGTTAATTTAATTCTCATTTTGTTGTTCCTGTTGTTAATGAAACAAAGGAGAATTCATCAAAATATGAATTAGAAATATTTTCTGGTCTACTAGTCATATTCTTGTATCTGGTGAATAAACTGCTTCAGTTTCATTTTACTTTGTATTAATTCCTTTTACACTCAGAGCTTGGGTATGGAGTTCCTAACTGGTGTTCTAGTTCTACTGTTTCTTTCTTAAGAAACAGAATCCTTTGTAAATTTCTACGGCCATAGTTTATTCCAGCTCTTTTTTAGGATATACCATTAACTTGTTAATATGGAGAAAAATAAGTGACAATTCCAAAAGCTAAGTAGTATTAATTCAGAGGGTCAAGATGGCAGCATCTTGTTTAAAATTATAATAACTACTTCTTGTTAGCACCAATCCTATTAGAACTTTCCTTTGAAGATGAAAGATACAACCTGAGGATTTCCCTGAGGAAAAATACAAGAAGGCTCATTCTTGTAAGCCGTGTACTCCTTTTAACTGGATCTCTGTACTGGGTCAGTGTCTAGTGTTTACTTGTCTTTAAATATTAAAAAAAATAAATATAGTTCTATGTTCATTGAAAAGTAGTATTGTTTGTTATCTCCTGGTGATTTCACTCAATTTCAATTATTTTTAAAGTATTTTCTTGGCCACACTGTGCAGCATGTGGGATCTTAGTTCCCCGACCAGGAGTAAAACTTGTGCCCCTTACAGTGGACGCATGCAGTTTTAACCTCTGGACCACCAAGGAATTCCCTCAATTTCAAGTTTAGCAATTGAATTGGAAGTACATAATGCTAAGAGAAATTCTGAATTGTTTATCTGAAGAATAGACTTTCCTTAGAAGAAGTGCCTTAAATTAAGAAAAAGGGTGAGAGAGAAAGCTTTGGGTGGAAAAGAGTGAAGCCAAGTATGAATTTGGTCACATTAGGGGAATCCTACTTTGTCTTACAGCTGTGCCTACGACTCTTCAAAAGAGATTGGCCATTCGATGACTTTGCTATTTATTGCAGAATCAGTTGAATGATTTAATCCCTCTCTGACAACAAGCAAACAATAAATATACATGAAAACTTATCAGAAATGCCAGGGGTTAATAACATGGGAAATTCTGCAGGAGACTCAGCATTTCCCACCTGGGCACTATCCCTCTTTTACTGGGCATCACCCTCTGACTACCTCTCCATAGAGTATATTACTTCATTCTCTGGGTCTTAGGCGTGCTGTTATTTTTGCTCTTAACTCATTGTGTTCAATGTATGCGTCTCCCTGTCTGTGTTCCCCACTGGACTGTTAGCTCATCGAAGACTAGAATAGAGTCTTATTAATTTTTATTATCTTGCTAAGAACCAGCCTCAACAGTAGCAACAGTATCTTGCTAAGTGGCAGCCTCAACAGTAGATATTTAAAAGTAAGCTGTGCTTGCTAAAAGGTGACACTGACCTATTTCCTACAGGCTGTACATTTAAGTTTTTGTTTTGTTCTGTTTCTTACACGAAAGTATGCATGTGTGGATAGATAGATGGATGGATGGATAAATGGAGGGATGGATGGAAAGATAAAGTGAATTGTTGGGTTCCTTGTGTGATCTGTATATGCTAGATACTGTGCAAAGTACTTGAGTTACACTTGAGTTACACTTGAGTTACAATAACCCAATTGTTTTCCTGAGGCCTCTTGAATTTATTCAGTATAACCCCTGTAAATATAGCCTGCCATTTGGAAAAGAATACTTCCCAATTAGGTGGAACTAAACACTTTATTAGAATCCACATCCCCTGCCTTGGCCACAAAATTATACTATCATAATTTACTTGCTCAGACATTCATGAGTTTGTATTTTAGTGCTATTTTCAGGTGTAATAGCAAATAAAGAATGAAATATGTGAGTTGCTATTTCAAATAACATAGTCTGTGGGGGCGGATATCAATGGTTTTAATAAATTGTGACTAAGGATAGGTGTTCGGCTTACACATATCCAAATTCCTTTCCATAGGAATCCAGTCAGATGCCCTGAACTGACCTGAACACGCTTTTTTTTTCTTTTTTTAAAAAATTGATGGATAGATTTTAAGAACGAGGAGAATGTAATACAGAATAAAAATGCAGCTGTCTGTGGGGAGGGCTGCTGGAGACAAGTGCCTGGAGCAGAGAGGCTGGGGAATGAATTTTTCAATGTGGTTAATGAAGTGTGGTGTCAGCAGAAATCAGGGGTAATTAGCAATGTGTATAAAGGGATGAGCTTGGGTAAACTTGTCATCTCATGCTACCAAGTGACCAGCAGCACGGGTGAAAGGTGAAGTGCGTAAATGTCATTCTTGACCCTTCGATGGGAAAAAATAGGATTGTAAAAGATTTGATGAGAGTTTCTGAAGGAGCGGAAGGAACAGAATATTTGTAACGTACATTTGTGTACTTACTCCCTAAAATGCACTTTCATAGAACTATTTCCATAGTTATGGCACTCTCTGTCCTTTTAATACTTTGATTGTCTTACCATTATAGTGGTAATTTGAGTACATATAGTAAACTTGGGAAGAAGAGAAAAAATAAAAATTGCTCTGCTTAAAGGTAATCACCGTTAATATTTTGGCATATTTTCTACCAGACAGTTTTTATGTGTCGGTTTTATCATTAACAGTTGTAACCGTATTATATGTACAATTTTACCTGATTTTCCATCGAACATTTGAGCAACATTCATGTTAGTAGGCACGTAATTACTCAAGATAACCTTCACTGTGCTTACTCTGCTCTAAGCATTGTTATGATGCTATTATTACAGCAACCTTCAGGGGCAGGTATTGTTTTTGTCTTCATTTTACAAGTGAAGAAATTAGATACAGAGAAGGTTAAGTGTCTTTCCTAATGTCACATGGATAATAAATGCCAGAGTTGGCATTCAAAACCAAGCAGTCTAGTTCCAGAAGCTACTCTCTTATCTTGGTATTAGACCAGGAGTTAGCAAACTTTTCCATAAATATGTGAGGCCTGTGGATCTTCAAGTCTATTTTGCAAGTCCTCTACTCTGCTGTGGGAGCACAAGAAGTAAATGAATAAACAGTAGGTATATGAGTGAGCATTCTGTGTTCTAATCACACGTTATGGGCACTGACATTTGAATTCATTACAAGTTTCATGGGTCACAAAATAGTATTTTTTGAATGTTTTTTTTTTTCCCCCAACCATTAGAAATGTAACAGGCTGCTGGCAGTAGTTTGTGAATACTTTTAGTAGATTAACTGAAACATTATTTAGTATCTGATGCTTAGGTGTTTCAGTTCAGTCCAGTTCACTCGCTCAGTCGTGTCCGACTCTTCGCGATGCTCATTCCTGATGCTTAGGTGTTTAAGTTGTTTCAAATATAAAATGTTGGTTTCAAGCAAAACCTGACCAAGGAAAAATGCTATAATGAATATCTTTGTTCATAAAACTGCTTTTTATAGTATTTTCTTAGGATATATTCCACACTTGATCTGCTCAAAGGTTATGAATATCTCTACTCCTCTTAAATTTTATTGCAAAATTAGTTATCAAGGATAACCAACATAGACTCCTACCACTGGTATAAAAGGATAGCATATATTTTCTTTTGCTGTCATTGGGTATGTATTGAACTAATGCATTTGAAATCATGTAAAATATAATGGTATTTCAATATAAATTAAGCACATTTAAAGATACATAAAGTAGACTAGTATTTTCCTTTATAATACTTAAACAAATCCATTTGAGAAGTTTCCTAAAATTTCTATGGGTTGTCTTCCATTGCCATATCAATATTGCATATGAGGATGATAAACAACTGGAGAGCAGGAGAACAACTTTTAAATACAGTAAATTTGATAGTGTTCTGTAATTTTATCCATGCCAAACAATTTTTCTCCTGTTAATTTTGGCATCAGTTCAGTTCAACCGCTCAGTCGTGTCCAAGTCTTTGCGACCCCGTGAACCAAAGCACGTGAGGCTTCCCTGTCCATCACCAACTCCCTGGGCTTGCTCAGATTCACGTTCATTGAGTCGGTGATGCCATCTAACCAATTTTGGCATAATATTTCTTAAAAATTGGTTTGATGGAAGAATAAAAGTTGTCTTGGGTACAGTGTTTTTAAAGCATTCAATCATGCTATTTTATTACTTTCATTATAATAACATAAGCTTGAATTCAGAGGATACCAAAGTTCTTTTTAGAGTCCTGAAAGCAGCATGTTTTCCATTGGCAATTGAGGTATGTGCCACTAGATGGTGATGTTCTTCTTCACTTTTGTTGGGATATAATTGACATATAGTATTAGACAGTGTTGCTATTCAAACCTGGTGAAAATCAAAGGACAGATATAGTGCAGCACAGTGTTTGTCAGTGTTTAAAAGGGCTGAGCAGTGTCTGTTGTTTGAATCCTGTGAAGGCCTGAAATAAAGAGGCATACATCTGTAGCTCCCAACTTTATTTGAGTCCACGTGTACCTGATCATAATCAGCTTCCTCGGGCCCCAGGTGACTCCTGGTCAGTGTATGGAGGAGTCAAGAGCCAAGTAGGGAAAGACCTAGGCAAATGGATCCACACCACTGGACAAACATTATAATGCTTCCATAATCCTGGTAGAGGTATTAGCATCACATAAAGATTTAGAGTATTTAAAAATTGTATTTATTTATGGCTGCACTGGGTCTTCATTGTTATGTGCGTATGGCTACAGTGGGTCTTCACTGCTATGCGTGGGCTTTCTCTAGTGGCGGCGCATGGGAGCTGTTCTCTATTTGTGGGGGGTGGGCTTCTCACTGCAGGGGCTTCTCTTGCTGTGGAGCACAGGCTCTAGGCACACGGACTCAGTAGTTGTGGTGAACAGGCTTAGTTGCTCTGTGGCATGAGGAATCTTCCCAGACCGGGGATCGCACACCTGCCCCCTGCATCACCAGGTGAATTCTCAACCTCTGGGCCACCGGGGAACGTTTTCGAAGTAGTCAGGCTACGTCAGTTGCTCGGGATTCAGAAGCTAGACCTCTCATTGGAATTGATGGGTGCAGGCACTGCAGTGAACTGAGAGATTTTAAAGCACAAGTGCGGTTCTCATATTTGAAAGGAGTATTTTTAAGCTCAGCATGCACTTCCTTCTACCTCCTCCATACCCCCGTGGTGAACTTAATGAATATTAATACATATCCCCTGAGCTGACTGCCTTCACTCTTTACAACCATATGATTACAGATGGAAAATTAATCTCCCATGTACCTCAGAATTAGCTCTAATTTTCCACTTTTCATAGCACACTTAAAATCCTGGTCCAGTGGCTAGATAGCAGCATTTTGCAAAGTTGCCAAGGGAAGCAGGGGGGCAGTCCCCCGTGCTTCAGCCGTGGTGATCCACTTATGCTTCACAAATGGGCAGCCTCTTCAGGTCCACGAGTCTTTTAACTATGATACACCCTTGGCTGGAAATTTCCTTTTGCATAAACATTCTGTCTTTTCTCCATGTACTGGTTAAACAAGTATTCCTCAAGGCCTCTTAGAAGATTTTCTAGAATTGTTGTTCAGTTGCTCAGTCGTGTCCGACTCCTTGCAACCCCATGGACTGCAGCACACCAGGCTTCCCTGTCCATCACCGTTGCCCTGAGTTTGCTCAAACTCATGTCCATTGAGAAAGTGGTGCCATCCAACCATCTCATCCTCTTTCATCCCCTTTTTCTTCCTCCTTCAATCTTTCCCAGCATCAGGGTCTTTCCCAAGAGTTGGCTCTTCATATCAGGTGGCCAAAGTACTGGAGCTTCAGCTTCAGCATCAGTCCTTCCAGTGAATATTCAGGACTGATTTACTTTAGGATTGATTGGTTTGATCTCCTTGCAGTCCAAGGAAGTCCCAAAAGGCTTTTCCGACACCACAGTTCAAAAGCATCAATTCTTCGGTGCTCAGCCTTCTTTACGGTCCAACTCTCACATCCACACATGACTACTGGAAAAACCAAAGCTTTGACTCAGCTTTGGAGAATTCTACCCCATAATTATGAAATAGAATGACCTAGTCACCCACTCCCATTTTTGTTCTCCACTATACCTGGTAACATTTCTATGACAACATAAATACTATATCAAAGGCACTTCCTTGGTGAGGCAGTGTGCCAGTGGTTGAGAATCCACCTTGCAATGCAGAGGTCATGGGTTCTATCCCTGGTTGGGGAACTGATATTCCACATGCCACAGGGAAACTAAGCCTGCCCTTGCATGCACTGAAGACCCAGTGCAATCAAGAAAAGAAAAAAAAAAAAAAAAAGACATATATACTATATTGATTGTAGGGTTTTGTTGTTGTTGTTTGAATTTTCTCCCTGAATGTGACACCCAGAGACTAAAGACTTAATCCTCCTTGCCATTGACTGAACCAGTTCTTGATCCAGGTGAAATAGGAGAACCTCTTAAAAATTGAAAAAAAAAAGTCAATGCCCAGATTTTATCCAAGATGTACTAATTCAAAATCTTTGGGCTCAGGACTTAAGCATGAGTCATTTAAAATCGTCCCCAGGTGATCCAGATGTGTAGCAGATTGGAGGACTGCCATCCTAAGCCATCGTCAGGGGGCCTGCTCACAGATCCAGCTGTGAAATTCTCTCCAGCACAATCAAGCCACTCTTTTTTCCTCATCCAGTGACAAGCCAACTGTATCATTTTTGAGACACATCCCCAGCTCTCTTTGACGTTCTGCCCATTTCTAACGGAAGACTGAGCGCTGTGCGGTCTATTTCCAGAGCTGCCATGAATATTTATACATCGCCTGCCTCTTTACAAATTAGAGAGCATCAAGATGAATGAGAGTAGTGAATCAGAGAAGACACACAGTGTGATGCGGGCAGAAATTTACTATCTCATTTCTATTTAAAACCTGATGACTCAGAGGAGGCAGTTCACATCCATTTCAGTAAATTCCTTAATGCTCTCCAGCATGGCACTTTGAATTTTAGTACTACTGGGGGTGACTTGATTTATTCCCAGGAAGAGTGTGCCTGTGTGGTATTATGTATATGTATGTAAGTATGTGTTTAAGTTAGATTATTTGAAAGTACAATAGAAAGAAAAAATAAATTACTAGACTAATTGTTAATTACTTTTGTTAAGCTTCATTTTCTTATGTTTTCTTGGTGATAAGATGTACCTTCAGCCCCTAATGAATAATTCTTAAGTCTGACAAAATGCTATTTGTTTCTAAATTGATTTTTAATGTCTTTGGTTTGCATTTTCTTCACTTAGTTAGCTTTCCAAAAATTATTCATTAGATTTCCTAGCTTTTCTATCTTTCTCATGCTCTAGTTCAAAACAGATTTTTACAGGAGACATGTGTCAAGATTTATTGTTGTAATGTTATGATTTGACACTTCTGTACTAGAAAGGGCATGGAGAGAACTATAATATGCATCCTTTTATCATAGTCTTTGATTGTCCGGCAAATGTGAAACCATTGTAAAAATGCACATTATAGCATAAAGTAAGGAAAATTTGTCCCTAATGATATCCATCTGCCTATGTAATAAACACAATGCTAAATGTATTATAATTTCATCGGGCACAAGTCAAAGTAGGTTGAGCATGGCCCACAGTATGAAGTCACAGTTTGATATTATTAATTTCAGGCTTTTACTTAGAAACCTAAATGTAAATTATGAACACAATGTGCCAAGTTAGTATTCTTAGAAGTAAATAAATACTTAATTCCAAAACTTCCTATTTCTCCTCTCACTTTGGACTCCTTGTTCAGTGAATAAAGTCTTCTTCTATGTAGTCTGAGGGTTGAGTGTTGTTGTTCAGTCACTAAGTTGTGTCCAACTCTGTGACCCCATGGACTGCAGCACGCCAAGCTTCCCTGTCCTTCACCATCTCCTGGACTTTGCTCAAACTCATGTCCATTGAGTCGGTGATGCCATCCAGCCATCTCATCCTCTGTCGTCCCCTTCTCCTCCCGCCTTCAGTCTTTCCCAGAATCAGGTCTTTTCCAATGTGTTCCCTCTTCACATCACTTGGCCAAAGTATTGGAACTTCAGCTTCAGTGTCAGTCCTTCCAATGAATATTGAAGGTTAATTTTCTTTTGGATTGACTGATTTGATCTCCTAGCTGTCCAAGGGATTCTCAAGAGTCTTCTCCAGCACCACAGTTTGAAAGCATAAATTCTTTGTCACTCAGCCTTCTTTATGGTCCAACTCTCATATCAGTCCATGACTACTGCAAGAGGGTACACTTACCTTTTCCCATGTTGAACATCTTTGCCGCTCACTAGATGATGAAGTCTGACCTTCCTGGTGAGAACATGGAAATCTCCAACTCTTTCAAAACTATCCATTCCATTAGGCATTTATTCGTTCAACAAAGGAGTATGGTGTCCATACTATATTAGGCATTCCAATTATTTCTTACTTTTCTGGAGCTCACAGTCTAACAGAGAGAAAGATATTAAATTAAAGCATATTATCAACTATTTACTGAAAACCATGATGTGTGCTGTGCTGTTGATGGATCAGGAATTCTGACAATGTAAAACAGTGAAGTCAGCCTTAAAAGGAGAGGTCAGACAAAACCGAGTCTTCTACAGGAAATAACATTTTGAGTTAGATCTGAAAGAATCTAATAAATGTGTTTTGTTTGGAGTGGACGAGGGGGTTGAAAAATTATGGGCAGTTACATTTTATGTATCAAGGGCTCCTGTGTGCTACAAGGGACATTGCACTCATTTTATGTTGGTAATTAAAGATATTTATTCTAATTCTGGTGTCCAGGGAGCCAGCTGGTCATCAATGTATTCAGCTAGGCTGCCATATGACCAAAAGGAAAATGACATAGGTCTGGGTTTCTGGAAGCAGAGGCTGAAATGAGAATTCTTGTGCAAGTGACTTACTGAGGACATGCTCTCAGGGGCAGGAGACTGAGAGAAGCAGAATGCGGCAAGGAAAAATGAGCTAAGCAGTGGAGTGTGGCCACACTGTGGCAACCAGAGTGTGGCTTTCGTCTGCCCTGTGTGCTTGAATTGTGGCACAAAGAATACAACTGAAAGCAAAGCGGTTGGCCTTTTGCAGCCATATCAACCAGTCATTGCCATGGTGTGTATGTGTGTGTGTGTGTGTGTGTGTGAGAGAGAGAGAGAGAGAGAGAGAGAGAGAGAGAGAGAGATGGGATGCAGTAAGACAAGTGATATTCCTGAAGCCCCCAGAAAAGTGATTTCTTTTGGCTGGGAAATCCTTTCAGATAACAAACAAACAAAAACAGAAAACAGAGCTGCTGATAATTGCTCTCAATCCCCACTCAGGTCACCTGGTAAAGGAGATCTGGGCGGGACAGCAAGAGCCTCCACTTCAGCAGTGAATTCCTTGGACCAGTCGCAGCATCACTTGTGAGTCTTGAATTGCAAATTCCCAGATCCTAGCAGAAACCTACCGAATCAGGAGCGCAGGGGGAGGGGCCTGGCAATTGGGAACATGAATCTTTCAGAAGATTCTAATCTACGCTCAAGTTGGAGACCCACTGCCACTGCCGAAAACATTTAAAATGGGTGCTAGAAAGTTCAAACTCCTCATTAAATCTGAACAGAAGCAACAAAGCGTGATAACAGGAGCCAAATTTCTGGGTCTCTGAGGAAATTTCATGCAATTGCAGGCCGCATCTTAAACATCACAAATGAACTGGCAGGTGCTGCTTGTCACTGTGCTCTTTGTTGATGTTCTACTTTCCCTGGAAGTCTAACTCAGTCCCCAGCTTCTGGGCTTGTCCCTGGACTTCATTACTGTGTTGCTGGTGAACTGAGCTGGTAAGTAGGTCAAAGCAATAACAGTAACTGACAGAGGATGGCAATAGCAAAGTAAGGAGGTAATTAATCTCATATATTTACTTTTGACAGCTAGTGTGGAAATATATTTTCCAATGTAACATTTTCCCTAAAGTTCTAGAAAATCTTATAAAACAAATAATCCACCCAGATGCTTATTCTTAAAGTTGTGTGTGAATTTTGGGGTGTTCTTAATAATTGAATGTAACTACCAGTGATATTCAATTTATGTAAATTAGTGATGTATGAGAAGTTCATATAAGTGATAGGTCATGTTTTTTAAAATGCTTCATTATTTGCCATTTTAACATTTCTCTCTCATTTTAATTGGGAAAATTGGTTGGGTAATAAATGCTGCTTGATTTGCTCCACTATTCAGCATTCAACAAATATTTATAAATTACCTTCAGTGTGCAAAGCCCCCTGTTAAATGCTGTGGATCTAGTAGTGAACAAAAGTAGTGAACCAGATGGATAAAGTTCTTGCCCTCAAGATTCTTTTACATCTGTGTTAGTTTTCTGTTGTTGCTTTAACAAATGGCCATAGACAAAGGATACAATTTTATTATTTTTACATTTTTTACTGTGGTAAGTCACATAATATAAAACATACGATTGTAACCATATTTAACTATAGAGTTCAGTAGACTAAGAACAGTCATATTGTGTAACTTTCACCATCATCCATCTCCTGAAATGTTCACCTTCCTGAACTGAAACTGTGTCCCCCTTAAACACTAACTCCCTGTTCCCTCTCCTCACCCCCGACTCCCCAGCCCCGGTATCTACCAGTGTACTTTCTGACTCTATGATGTGACTCTCCTAGGTGCCTCATATAAGTGAAATCATACAGTATTTGTCTATAGTCCATGGCGTCGCAAGAGTTGGACATGACTTAGTGACTAAACCACCACCGCCAGTGTGTACTGGAATGCATTTTTAAGGTTAACTTAACTTATGTCCTACAAACAGATTGTACCTTCCTTTTCCAGCTGTGCCATACAGCAGGTTCTCATTAGTTATCTATTTTGTAGGTAATAGTGTGTATATGTCAATCCCAATCTGCCAGTCTGTCCCACCTCCCCTTCCCCGCTGGGTGTCTATAAGTTGGTTCCCTCTGTCTGTGTCTCTCTGCTTTGCGAATAGTTTCATCTGCAGTATTGAGCTTCCCTCTGGCTGTCCAGTGGTTAAGACTCTGAACTTCCTATGCAGGGATCATGGGTTTGATCTAAGATCCCACATGCCTTGACGTGTGGCCAAAATTAGAAAAAAAAAAAAAAAAAAACACCTTAACACAGAATTTTATCTTACATTTCTGGAGGTTGGAAGTCTGACGTTGGCTGAAAGCAAGACGTCAGCAGCATTGTGTTCTTCTGGAGTTATCTAAAGGAGAACCAACATCCTTGCTTTTTCCAGCTTTTGGAGACTGCCCGCATGCACTGTGTGTGGTTCCACAGCATTCCGGTATCTAATTCTGTTATCTCATCTCTTCTCTTTCCCTTTGCCTGCTTCCTCCCTCTTTTATTCCTGAGGAATATTGTGGCTACACTGGATCCACTCAGATGATCCAGCCTCATCTCCCAGCTCTATTCTTGATTTAATCACACCTGCAAGATCCTTTTTGCCATCCAGTAGTATGTTCCCAGGTTCTACTGAAGCGACTTAGCAGCAGCAGCATAGTTTGTGGGGAGGGGCATTATTTTTGTCTACCGTACCATCTAATGGAGAAGATAGTGGTTTCATAAATTTGTAATTACACATTTTGTGTATGTTAAGAAGGAGTTATAAGTTAATTATTTATTATTGGGGAAACAAGTAATTCTTCAGGTAGCACTGATATAGTATAAGGAGGGCTGTTGAGATAGGCATGTGTGCCAACCACCTGAGAGGGAAATGAGATTGATGTGTGCAAGGAACGAGCACAGCCTAGCTCACCTGTGTGGTAGTAGCTGGGAAGAGACCCCTGAGAATCCCTAGAGCCAGGGGCCCACAGGTCATGAAGGACCTGGATGTGTCCAGGCTCACACTGCTCGCACTAATGATATTCATTTTTATTTCTGGATATGGTGAATTTTGTAGCTACTAAGGTCTGTCTTGGGTGCTATCTTTTTTAGAGTTCTGTTTGAGTGCCCCCTTTAGCAGGTGAGTAGACTTCTATAGTTCATATTCTCAGGCTTACTCACAGTTTCCCTTTGCACATACTTGTTTATTTTTCCTCTTATTTCACTCCCTCACTTTAGAAATAACTTTTTGTCATGGGTCTGATAACGTTTTTTATTATAAGTCAGTCCATAAATTTTAATTAAACTTATCCCATCCTTTCTCAAGCCAAGGATAATCGCCTTTAATGATTTGGTGTCTAGACTTAACAGATTTTTCTCCTGTGTATATGTTTATTTATTTATAGAGAGAATTGATGCTTTGCATGCTCTTTTGTAACCTGAATTTTCTTCTATACAATATATGGTGACACCTTCCTATATCCATTGCATGTAATATTAGTATTTCTGATCTTATAGTAGTTATAGTAGTGATTTTAATAATGCACAATGACTAATTTGGCTATGTCATTCCAAATATTTTTCTCTAACAACCAGTGTAGCACTGAGCACCCTTCCTTGTATTATCTTCACATAATCCATTGTGTCTCTGCTTGGGAGAAATTCTTAATGGTGAAACTGTAGGGCCAGAGGCCAGTTTTACTCTATTTCTAATTTATACTCCCCTGATATGTTTTATACTCCCAGGGTGCTGCCTTTAAATCATTCTGAGCAAAGCAGGGTGATTGACTTAATACTCCCCTCACCCCTTTCAGGAAGGAAGGAAGTAAAGAAAGAAGGAAGGAAGAAAGGAATGGGCCCCTGTCCTGTTTCTGTATGTGAAAGGATGGTAATGGAGAGGAAGCAGTCATTCATTAAATATTGCTTATTTTTTGCTTTTCATTTTACTAGAGTGGCAAATTCCTCCCCTGAGATAAATGGTATTACCTTTCATTCAGGTTAGAAGTCTGGAGAGCATGCCTCCCTTT
Source organism: Bos javanicus (assembly GCF_032452875.1). Classification (NCBI taxonomy): domain Eukaryota; kingdom Metazoa; phylum Chordata; class Mammalia; order Artiodactyla; family Bovidae; genus Bos; species Bos javanicus. The sequence goes on along the minus strand of NC_083882.1, from coordinate 71,841,933 downwards.
CCCTCATTGTCCGCGTCATCCCAGCAGCAAGCACGGTCCAGTCTGACTGCCTCCACTACCATGTTGGATGCCCCCCTCACCCGATCCAAGTCACAGCCACTGGACCAGAGCAATGACATCTCCGGGCTTTTATCTTTGGCTTGTGATCCTTTTCAGTTGATTCCCTGCAGAGAAGTTACAGCTGTACTTGCAAAAATGTTAGATCATGTTCCTCAGCTATTAAAAACCACCCACTGGATTTCCTCCAGAGGTAGAAGGAAAGACCAGACCCTCGTCCTACCCAGCCAGGCCTTACATGTTCTAGATGTTACATATTAAGATCTAGGTGGATCTGACATGATCCACCTCTCCAGTCTCTCTTCTCAATGCTCATCCCATTTACTTTCAATTCTCCAGCCACTTCAACCCCCTGCTGTTTCCTGACATGCAAACCAAGTCATTTATATTTCCTGTCCCCGTTTCTAAAGCCCTTCCCTCAATTATGTGGATCTCTGCTGCGCCTCACTTTCCCGGATCTCTGTTCAAATGTCCATCAGTGCCTTGCCATCACTGTACGCCTGCATTACTGCTTTACTTTTTCTCGATAGCACTAGCAACTGCCTGAAATTGTGTTTTCTACCTATTATATATATATATATATATATATATATATATATATATGTATGTATATTCTGCTTCCATTCCTGGAATATGAGCTCTAGGAAGGCAGAAGCTTTGTTTCTACTGTCTGATCGGTAACTAGTTCATAGAAAGTCTTAATAAGCAATTGTTGAATATGTACATACTCGTGTGAACCAAGTATTATGCTCACATTTAGAGCTGTCTAGTTTCTGGCCGCTTCCCAGGTAGCCCAGTGGTAAAGAGTCTCTCTGCCAATGCAGGAGGCAGGGGTTCAATCCCTGGGGCAGGAAAATACCCTGGACAAGGAAATGACAACCCATTCTAGTATTCTTGCCTGCAAAATTCCAGGGACAGAGGAATGTAACTCCCAGGTGTCAGTTCATGGGGTTGCAAAGAGTTGGACACAATTTAGCAACTGAGCACAAGGTCCCAGTTCTTAGTCCCTTTATTCAGCTGGATCTGCTTGGGAACAGAATAATCTAAGTCATATTTTTGATTCGTAAATAATGATTTAGAAAATAAATGCCCTGCGATTTATTGACGTTTCTGATTATGTGTGCTATAAACGTTCAAAAATCAGGTAGGGTAAGAGGCAAGTGGTAATAAGCATATCTTCTTTCTTCAAAGCCAAGGAGTAGAGAAAGCATCTGTTTTACTTAAGGGAGTAGTTTCACTTTAATTCTTTAAAATATTGTTTCAGCACTTAATATTTTCCCTTTTATAAGTGCTATGGAGTGTGTGTGTGTGTTTCATTAACAAACCACAGCAGCTAACGTGGTTTGAAAAGGCTTTTCAAATATATTGTAATTGTATGTACCAAGAGATGATAATTTTCTAAGTGCAGATTATAGAGTTGAAGAAATACTTTATTAAATTTATTTTAAATTTAATTTTCTCTGTACTGGTTCAAAATTCTCCTGATGGAGGCACCTGCAAGTTTGATGGAGATCGAGGCATGTTTTGAGAAATGCTAAATGTGGCCCTGGATAATTTTGTACCACAGCCAGAGGAGGTCTGTATCAGTTCTGAGCCACCCACAAAGCTAATTAAATTTACCCATGTGAAAAGCAAACACCCACCCCAGTTATTTTGAGCTAACTTGCTGAAACACTGGTTAGCTCTTTCTGTATCCCAGTGTTTCCTCCACCCCAAATCCACAGGAATTCATAGCATCGCCAAGAGGCCAGTGTAGACCACTGTTCTTTTTGTGAATGCCTGAGAAGAATTCACTTAGAAAGTCACAGCATCCATACCAGGAACCCACTTTCTATAGTATGTTTCCATGCTGACTTAAAACTCCACATTCCTTATTCACTTTCTCTGTGGAATAGAGTTGGTTTAAAGATCTTGTTCCCTGGAGCCAAGGAGATCTGGGTTGAGTGAAAGCTTTATTTTCCTATTTATGTGACTTTGGGAAAGTCATGTCTGCATCGCATGTAAGAGAAAGAATAAAACCTATATCATAGAATTGATGTGAAAATGAAAAGAATGAATATATGTAAACAAGATAATTAAAGATATGGTACTGACTTAACAATGCTCATTACTTCTTTTCTCTCTGTCCCTCTTTCCTTTGAAACAAGATGTCATTCTTTCATACATTTTTTTTAAAAAAATCAGTTTTATTGGAGTTTAGTGGCTTTACAAAGTTGTGTTAGTTTCTACTGCACAGCAAAATGAATCAGCCATATATCTATCTATCTATATACATATAAACAAGGCTGAGTGCCAAAGAACTGATCCTTTTGAACTGTGGTGTTGGAGAAGACTCCTGAGAGTCCCTTGGACTGCAAGGAGATCAAACCAGTCCATTCTGAAGGAGATCAATCCTGAACATTCACTGGAAGGGCTGATATTGAACCTAAGCCCCAATACTTTGGCCACCTGATATGACGAACTGACTCATTAGAAAAGATCCTGATGATGGGAAAGATTGAAGGCAGGAGGAGAAGGGGATGACAGAGGATGAGATGGCTGGACGGCATCACTGACTCAATGGACATGAAGTTGAGCAAGCTCCAGGAGACGGTGAAGGACAGGGAAGCCTGGCACGCTGCAGTCCATGGGGTCGCAAAGAGTCAGACACGACTGAGTGACTGAATAACAACAATAAACGTCTCCTCTTCCTTTTGGACTTCCTTCCCATTCAGATCACCACAGTGCGTTAAGCAGAGTTTCCTGTGCTATAATGTAGGTTTTCCTTAGTATCTCTTTTATGGTGTCCACTCTGTAGGTGTATCAATCTCACCCTCCCAATTCCTCCCACACCTCCCTATGTTTCTTCCTGGTGTCCATCCATTTGTTCTCTACATCTGTGTCTCTGTTTCTGCTTTGCAAATAGGATTATTTACACTATTTTTCTAGATTCCTCATACATGTGCTAATATATGGCATTTGCTTTTCCTCTTTCTGACTTACTTCACCATTCTTTCATTTATTCAACAACAAAAAGTAATTAAGCACCAACTGAGCTTCAAATACTGATGGCAAAACAGTGATTGCAAAACAGTCCCTGCTGTCATGACGCTTACATTCTAGTGGAATGACACTGAACGAGCAAACTAATGTACTTGAATGTGATTTTAGCTTGTGATGCATCCTTGAAGGGTGGAAAGCAGGTTCTAGGACAAAGTGACCGTGAGGAGTAGGAGCCAGTTCGGGTAGCTTGGTGAAGGACAGTTCCTTTATGAAAGTGACATCTGAACTGAAATGTTTAGGGTGCAAGACAACCTTATAATAATAACAGGAACCAGCTGTTGTCAATATAGGAGAAGTCTGTGAACAGAAAAAACAATAATAAAAAAAAGTTTTGATACCTTTGTGGAATACAGAGAATCAGAGAGGAGGAAGGGACAGTTGAGGAAGAAGTGGGGAGAAAAATGCTGAGGTTTTGTTCTGTGGACTCTATCCTACAGACCAGGGCTGTTGGTTTTAATCTGATCTGCAGTGGAAATCCTCTGGGCTGATTTGAGTTGGAAAGGTGATGGGATCAGATCTAGACTTGTAAAGATCGTTAGGTTACTTATGGAGAATGGATTGTGGAAAGACAAGAATTAAGATCTGTGGGACCTTTGCTAGTACATGAGGCAGCTGTAATGGATTAAATAGTGTCTGCCAGAAGGACATGCCCTGATCCTAATCTTGGGTATCTGTGCATGTGACCTTATTTGACAATAATCTTCACAGATGCAATTAAGAATTTTGGGAAAATTCTCTTGGCTTTAGATGGACCTAATTCTAATGACTGGATTTTTAGAGAAAGGAGAGGGAGGTCTATTGCACAGAGACAGAGAGAAGGGGAAGCCATTTACTGACGGGGGCAGAGATGAACTGACCTGTCTACAAGCCAAGGAATCCCAGAGATTTCCAGCAGCCACCAGCATTTAGGAGAGAGACATAGAAAACACCCTCAGAAGGAACCTGCCAACACCTTAATTTCAGACTCCTGGTGCTTCTAGAATTGTGAGAGAATATATTTCTGATCTTCTTAAGCCACCAAAGCTGTGGTAATTGATTTGGGTACCCTGAGAAAACTGATACAGCAAACATGAGATCAATTATAGGGAGAAGAGGCCTATATACCAATTTGATGGTCACAGAGTGGTGGTCTCAAGGACTAAAGAGAAAAAATAATGTTTTCTTTAATCCACAGTGGCGAGGTGTGTTTATATTTGGCAAGAATGTCAATTTCTCATACTTTGATTGAAAGTCTCCTCTGTGGGGTGAAAGGGCATCTGAGAAGCAGGTCCCAAGAATGAACTCTGCTTCCTAAAGTGGCCTCATCATCTTCCCAAAGGAAGTGCCCACAGGCCCTGGGAGGACTGATTAGCAGCTGAAGCCAGTTCTCTCACTAATGTGATATCACTTTTTCTAATACCAGTTTTTCATTTGTATATAGTGTAAAACTAGTATCTGTGGTAACGACTTCTTTAATACAAAGAAGTCACCCTAGTTACCCGTAAAACTGCTGCAGGTAAGTAGATACTTACCAATGGGGTGTGTACAGAGTGATATTTTGTACCTAATAAAATACCAGAAATTTCAGGACATAGCAATGATTTGCCCTGAACATTTCCCAGGTAATAATGGAAAGTTAGCATTGGTTGAGTTTCTAGTATGTCTTAGGTCCTCTCTGCTGTTGCTTTTACATCTGTCAAGTCTAATTCTTACAATATTCCCCAAAGACAGATGTTAATATTTCCATTGTAAAGATAGCTGAAATAGCTGAAGCTTAGAGAAATCCAGCCAACCACATACCAAATGGTTATTTCATAAAAACAGGTTTATGTATTTAACTATCCAGTTAATAACTTCTAAAGTCAGGTTGTGAACTCAGTTTTGTCCAAATCAATGCTTTTTTTTTTTTTTTTTTTAATACCTGTGAGTCTGAGTGAACTCTGGGAGTTGGTGATAGACAGGGAGGCCTGGCTTGCTGCGATTCATGGGGTCACAAGGAGTCAGACACGACTGAGCGACTGAACTGAACTGAGTTATCACAATTCTGCCAAAATGATGCAGCCACAGTTCTTCTGGATGGACGTAGAGATACTGCTTTAAATTGGTGTCGATAAAGTTATATTGGTCATAGAAATTAATACTAAAGATACTCAGGAGACTGGGAATTTCAGCCACTGTTGTCATGGAGCAGGGTTGCAGAGGAGTGGAGGCAAAGTCACTGTTTTCTTTCCTCCATGATTTCCTTAAGAAAATCAGCATGGGTTGGCGCTTCCTCACTTGGCGCAAGAGAGACAGTCCAAGACAATGCACCCTGTCATCTCCCCTCATCAGGTGCTGTCTCTCCAACCAGACAGCCTCCTCCCTGGCGGTCCAGAGCTGACATTATGACTTGAGCCCAGTCATTAAACACGAATTAGATTGACATTTTTGCTCTCCTTCTAGTTCAAGTTTTAATAAACTGCTCCCTTCTCCCTTCCGGTCTTTTGCTTGAAATCATAGACAGGGTCACCACCTTCTTCTCCCTGTGGCTTGAACTCTCAGTCTGGGTGTGTTCTGGCTCTAGGCAAGGCAATTTAGATGAAAGATGAACAGAACCAAAGCACGTGGAGGAATGAACACATCTTTAAGAGGGGGGAAAAATTAAAAACTGAAGAGCCAGATCCACTTCCTCAGCACTGCCCACTTGTATTTTTCTCAGACATTTTGGATCTTACTCATGGTAATTTGGCCATTAAAAAATCAGCCCTGTGGTCTCTAGGCTTAATTAATTTGAAAGTACTTCTGGAGGAATCACTTAGATATTGTTTTATGATTTGCCCCGAAGATATCATCAGGCTTCAACCTCTACCAGCTGCCCAGAACTATTAGCCTAACTATTAATTTGGCCCCAAAGTATGTTCCCTTTGGATTAAAAAAGAGAAAATTTACTGTCTACACTTCAGCCATGATTAACGTGCCCCAGACCATAGTTAGTAGATAGAAGATGTTTTCCTTTATAAGACCAGAAGTTTCCTGCATACACATAGCTATGTGTACTTCACTTTCTTTTTTTCCTTTCCGTGGTTTTACTTCTGTATCTGTAATTATACAAAAAACAAATGTCATGTGAGCATTATAGTAGTCTTTCATAGTATGCTGTGTGCTGTGCTTAGCCCCCAGTCATGTCTGATTCTTTGTGACTCCATGGACGTAGCCTGCCAGGCTCCTCTGTCCGTGGAGATTCTCTAGGCAAGAATACCAGAGTGGGCTGCCATGCTCTCTGATAGGCTCTCAAAGTATAGATGGAGCTTATTATCAGTTTCACGCACTGAGGAATGAAGGATACCCAAGATCACTTACACATCATTAGTTGCATCAATTAACCAAGGAAAACCACTAGATCATTCAGGTATAACCTAAATCATATCCCTTACATTATACAGTGAAAGTGACAAATAGATTCAAGGGATTCAATTTGATAGACAGAGTACCTGAAGAACTATGGTTGGAGGTTTGTGACATTGGACAGGAGGCAGTGATCAAGACCATCCCCAAGAAAAAGAAATGCAAAAAGGAAAAATGGTGTCTGAGGAGGCCTTACAAATTGCTGAGAAAAGAAAAGACATGAAAGGCAAAGGAGAAAAGGAAAGATATATGCCCTTGAATGCAGAGCTCCAAAGAATTGCAAAGAGACAAGAAAGCCTTCCTCAGTGATGAAAACAAAGAACTGGAGGAAAACAATAGAATGGGAAAGACTAGAGATCTCTCCAAGAAAATAAGAGATTCCAAGGGAACATTTCATGTAAAAATGGGCACAATAAAGGACAGAAATGGTGTGGACCTAACAGAAGCAGAAGATATTAGGAAGAGGTGGCAAGAATACACAGAAGAACTATACAAAAAAGATCTTCATGACCCCGATAACCACGATGGTGTTATCACCCACCTAGAGCCAGACATCCTGTAGTGCAAAGTCCAGTGGGCCTTAGGAAGCATCACTATGAACAAAGCTAGTGGAGGTGAAGGAATTCCAGCTGAGCTATTTCAAATTCTAAAAGATGATGCTATAAAAGTGCTGTACTCAATATGCCAGCAAATATGGAAAACTCAGCAGTGGCCACAGGACTGGAAAAGGTCAGTTTTCACTCCAGTCCCAAAGAAACACAATGCCAAAGAATGATCAAATTACCCCACAATTGCACTAATCTCACATGCTAGCAAAGTAATGCTCAAAATTCTCCAAGCCAGGCTTCAGCAATACGTGAACCGTGAACTTCCATATGTTCAAGCTGGATTTAGAAAAGGCAGAGGAACCAGAGATCAAATTGCCAACATCCGTTGGATCATCAGAAAAGCAAGACAGTTCCAGAAAAACATCTATTTCTGCTTTATTGACTATGACACAGCCTTTGACTGTGTGGATCACAACAAAATGTGGAAAATTCTTGAAGAGATGGGAATACTAGACCACCCAACGTGACTCTTAAGAAATCTGTATTCAGGTCAAGAAGCAACAGTTAGAACTGTACATGAAACAACAGACTGGTTCCAAATTGGGAAAGGAGTAGTCAAGGCTGTATATTGTCACCCTGATTATTTAACTTATATGCAGTGTACATCATCAGAAATGCTGGGCTGGAAGAAGCACAAGCTGGAATCAAGACTGCCAGGAGAAATATCAATAACCTCAGATATGCAGATGACACCACCCTTATGGCAGAAAGTGAAGCAGAACTAAAGATCCTCTTAATGAAAATGAAAGAAGAAAGTGAAAATGTTGGCTTAAAACTCAACATTAAAAAAATAAGATCATGGCATCCAGTCCCATCATTTCATTGCAAATCGATGGGTAAACGGGGGAAACAGTGGCTAACTTTAATTTGGGGGGCTCCAAAATTACTGCAGATGAGGTGATTGCAGCCATGAAATTAAAAGAGCTTGCTCCTTTGAAGAAAAGCTATGACTGATCTAGACAGCATATTAAAAAGCAGAGACATTACTTTGCCAACAAAGGTCCATCTAGTCAAAGCTATGGTTTTTCCAGTAGTCATGTTTGGATGTGAGAGTTGGACTATAAAGAAAACTGAATGCCAAAGAATTGAAGCTTTTGAACTTTGGTTCAAAGTTGGAGAAGACTCTTGAGAGTCCCTTGGACTGCAAGGAGATCCAACCAGTCCATCTTAAAGGAAGTCAGTCCTGAATATTTATTGGAAGTACTGATGCTGAAGCTAAAACTCCAATACTTTTGCCATCTGATGCAAAGAACTGACTCACTTGAAAAGACCCTACTGCTGGGAAAGATTGAAGGCGGGAGGAGAAGGGGATGACAGAGAATGAGATGGTTGGATGGCATCACTGACTTGATGGATATGAATTTGAATAAACTCTGGGAGTTGGTGATGCACAGGGAAGCCTGGTTTGCTGCAAGCCGTGGGGCAGCAAATAGACATGACTGAGCGACTGAACTGAACTGAAGTGAAACTAGCTACTGAGGGTTCAGTGTTAGTTGCTCAGTCATACCCATTTCTTTGCCACTCTATGGACTTCTGTCAGGCTCCTCTGTCCATGGAATTTTCTAGGCAAGAATATTGGAGTGGTAGCCATTCCCTTCTTCATGGGATCTTCCTGATCCAGTGATCAAACCCAGGTCTCCTGCATTGCAGGCATATTCTTTACCATCTCTGCTACCAGGGAAGCCCATGGTTATTAACCAGGTATGATTTATCGGTGTTTGTAGAACAAAATTGTTTATTACTAGGAGGGATGTGGAAGGGACTATGAGAGTCACGGGCCAATTTTTAATCTAGGAGAAAAAAAAAAAGTCATAGTGTGCATTAAGTATTGGATTGGCCAAAAAGTTTGTTTGGGTTTTTCCATAAGATTTTTTCCGAAAAACCTGAATCAACCCTTTGACCAACCCAGTACTATGCGAAGTGATGTGATAAACTTAAATTCTTTCCTGTAAGTAGAGTCTGGTTGCTCTACGTAAGGATACAAATATTATCTCAAGTATAGTGTAATTTGTGGCACTTTGTCAGTTATCTACTGCTTCACAACAATATTACTACAGATATAGTGGCTTAAGATGCAACACATTTTATTATCTATAGATTGAAAATCCAGAGAGCTTAGCTAGGTTGACTGCTGAGGTTTGAGAGGGTATCACTTGCTTAAGGCCACAAAGTAACATTCGAAACTGTGTTTATCTGGTTTAAAGGTTGCCTGCATTCACACAAGGCTGTAGTCAAGGTGTCTGCTGGGCTGAGGTCTTATCTAATGTTCAACTGGGAAATGTTCCACTTCCAAGTGGTGACTGTGGACAATGCACATTGTGAGGAAGGTTGAAATTAAGGGGGCAACCCATGGCAGGCCTGCAGCAAGCTTGGGGCTCTTTAAGAGAATTACATTAACCCCACCTTATATGAAACCACCATGAAGTCCTAATAAATTTGACATCATGTATTGCAGCCAGGTGAACTTCCCTGGTGGCTCAGATGGTAAAGAATCTGCCTGCAATGCAGGAGACCCAGGTTTGATCTCTGGATCAGGAAGACCCATTGGAGAAGGAAATGACAATTCACTCAGTAATCTTGCTGGAGAATCCCAGAGACAGAGGAGCCTGGTGGGCTACAGTCCACGAGGTCACGAAAGAGTCGAACATGACTGGGCGTCTGTGCAGCCAAGCCTTCGGCATTAGCAGAGAACAAGTTGAAAAAGTAAACATTTGTCTGCAGTCACAGTGAGAGGAGCCTGAAGCAGTCTGAGAATGATGTAGTGGCTGCAAGCAGGATGGGCAAAATGCTTTAACAATCCAATTTAAGGAAGGGAATATTTGAATATATTTTTATATAACTATTCATTATACTAATGAAAACAGCTAAAATGGTTAAGTCCTTCCAATATTCCAGGCCTTTAATCATTATTTTATTCAGACAGTAGTATCTAGTTATGAAGGTACTATTATTACCCTTCTTTTCTGTTGGGCTTCCCAGAAAGTTCCCTTGGGTTTTTCTGTAAGATGTTATGGAAAAACATGAGTGAACCTTTTGGCCAAACTAATAAAGAAACTGGACTTAGGTGGTTATGCAACTTACCTAAGATCACACAGTGAGCAAAGTAGTTCTGAAGTTCTGAGTCCTGTATTTAAAACAAATTACATTATATTAGAAATCTGCACCCATTTCATGACCACAGAAAATTGACACAGTTATAAAAATCGTTCAAGAAGACTTTTTGGCAAACTTCAAAAGTAGAGCTGTTTTGGTAGCAGTCGGTCTTAGAAAACAGCTGGACAGTTGTTATCATTTACTGCTGGGGCCTTTACCTCTATTGCTTGAATTTATAACAGCCCTGCTAAAAAAAATATTATTAATAATAGGATTCCCCATTTTTGGTGAGCAAGCTGAGGTTTGAGTGACTGTCACTTCCCTAAAGTCAGTATATTTGGAACTATGTTTATTTGGTTTAAAATTGTCCACCTTCTTAATCGTGTCCAAAGGGTTAGTTCTACTTATTAGCTGGGAGAGGAAAAAAGAAGCATCTAGTAACAGGTTCCTTTCTGAATTGCCATACAGACCAATATTAATGCCATTTGAAAGAGGCTATCAATTGTTTTTTAGTTGCTGAGTTGTGTCTGACTCTTTGTGACCCCATGGGTAGCCTTCCAGGCTCCTCTGTTCATGGGTCTCCCAGGAAAGAATACTGGAGTGGGTTGCCATTTCCTTCTCCAGGGGATATATGTGCTGCTAAATTACAGCAATGTTAGTACAAGCCACTCTGTCCTCTTATATCGTTCAGTGTACAAGCATGATCTGTGCACCTTCAGACCCTACTATTTTGAATACCAAAGGAAATGCAGAATGAAAGCCAAGAACAAGTGGAATTTTAGGTCCAGCCCAGTTCATGATGAGTGGATTAGCCTCTGGGAATCGTTTACCAAACTATTTTATATATTGATTTGCAGTACTTAACACTGTTGAGCAGAAATGGTAATCCATTTTCTTTCCCCAGAGGTGAAACTCTCCTTGAACCAACACAAAAATGGGTATATATCTCATATCAATTGTTTTTCATTCAGCCATGCACTTGCCTAAATTAGATCATTATTAAGCGCAGAGAAAACAAGAGAAAGGAGACTTGTTCTTACAAGCCACTGAGAGGGAAGCTGATTTTGGCACCAAGAGGTCAGTCATTTGCATTTTGCTGTGTGGGGCTTAAAGGAAGAGATTCAAATTACATCAAGAAAATGTTTAAATCAATATTTTTTTCTTATGCACCTCTGTCTCTAACAATGAATCACAAGAGAACCAGTAGAGTATTAAAAGGACACATAATCACATTTCATTTTTAGTTAATTTTGTCTCTTTTCCTACCATTCCAATTGCTCTGTCACATTTATTCTTTGTGAATAATTAAAATACTAGAAATTTCAAAGTTTTGTATTCCTTTTTTCCCCTTTAAGCAAATTATTTTCCCCCCAAGAACAAGAGTGGTAGGGTCAGGGTTACTCACTTAGTTGGGTTTATGTATAGCTATAGTCATAAAGCTTTGTCAAACAGAAAGGGAGTACAGTGAAAAAGCCTTTTTTTTAATCCTTAAGAATTACAGATATTGACAAGCCTTGCCATGGAGCCATGAAACATACTATATCTCAGAAAAGTTTTGAAGTGTCAGGCATCCAAACCCTCTGTGAGAGGTTATGTATTCTTGGCTAATTAAGTATTACATCTGATAATTTTCCCTAATGTTAAGTCTATTTATATAATTTTACTCTTTATTGTTAATGGTGGTGATAAATTTATGATAACACAGAGATTAAATAAAGAAAAACTGAACAAACTCTGTCCCCATGAAATACTATTATTGATGTTATAGTTCATGAATAATAAGGTTTGTCAGCATTTTCTTTAACTCTTTCTCTCTGCCATTCTGTGATATAACTAAGCAAAGCAATTGATTTTCTTAGATATTGGATCTTATATACTAAACCTTGGAAGTCATGTAAAAGAACACTCAACTATTGACGAACATAACAATTTTAAAAATAAATCTATGCCTGCTACCCCACTGCTTCTGGCAACAATAATGAAATGGTATTTTCAGGAAGGCTGGTGATGTTAAAAGCCAGTGGGGAAATCTTGCATAGTCCCTAGCTGTAATTGCAACTTGGTTGGGAATATATGAATAAGAAGGTTAAAAAAAAAAAAAGAAGAAGAAGGTTACTACTCTTCTCTGAATCAGAGCAAACCTAATCTAGAATCCTGGACCTGGCTTAATAGTTGAATGCCTTACATATACCATTATGCTGATGAGAAAAATATAAAGGTGCTATTTACTTTCTGATGACTAGTCCCCCTGCCCTCCCACCTTCTCATTCTGTTCCTTCCCTTCTTTCTTCGTCTTCTTTCAGTAATGCAATTATTGTTGTTTAAATAGACTAAATAGACTCTTTTTTTTTTTTTTTGACTGTACAGTCCATCATGTGGCATAGTTCCCCAGCCAGGAATGGAGCCCACACCCCCCTGCAGTGAAAGATGGGAGACACTAACTAACGGACCATCAGGGAAATCCCTACTTACTATCATTTAAATTGAACTGATAAGATTGGGAAGATTGTGGATTCATGAATTGTTCCATGAGTTTACACAAAGATGATTGTTTTACTTCTGTTTTGAGGGCAAAAATTTTGATGTGATTTGAAATTTACCTCCATCTAACAGTCTTTTCACCCAATCGCGCTTCTTTATTTCACCAGTGACACTGCTTTCATCAGCACCGTAGTCCCTGCTGCAGAGATGGTTTTAAGCATTGGCTGTGGGGTCGCTAAGTCGGACAAGACTGAGCGACTTCACTTTCACTTTCATGCACTGGAGAAGGAAATGGCAACCCACTCCAGTGTTCTTGCCTGGAGAATCCCAGGGACGGGGGAGCCCAATGGGCTGCCATCTATGGGGTCGCACAGAGTCGGACACGACTGAAGCGACTTAGCAGCAGCAGCAGTGTGCTTTACTACTTTGAATTTTTGAACATTGGTTTTCTCATCTATAATGTGGGAAGAATTACATCCTGAACTCAGACTGTTATTATGGGAACTGGATGAGGTATAGAAAGAAGTACTGTAGACTCCAAATGGTAAATTTTTAGTCACTAAAGCAATGTAATATTAATTTTTACTTATAACGTGTTCAGTCATATCTTGGCTATTCTGTCCTTTCATTCAGGAAAATGATGGAACTTTACATCATGTGTGTCTTCATATTAAATGCCACAGAGAAATAATACACTGAAGGCAGAGCGCTGTCATCACCTTTACAACACTCACCTGTTCTTTCATCCAGTAGCTTGCAGAAAGCAGACCATTCAGAGTTGAGACACATTCTAATGCCTGTTCTGATCCATCTTTGTGATCCTGAACTTTCGTATGTGGGAAATTAGATGTCATGCAACACCAGCACACTCCTCTACTTCTCAACAAACGTTAGTAAATTCATGCCTGATGCATGGTAGCATATGTGTCCCCTAATTTGGGATTGCACTAATTCTAAATGTATTTTCTCTCTCTGAGTAGAATGTAGGTTCCTTAAGAGCAGAAGCCAAGCCTTAGAATAATGTATAATCCTCACCCCTACCCCAGCACCCACTGGGATGTCTATCCCAATATCTGACACAGAGTAAATATTTCTTCCATGATTATCTCTCATCTCTTCACTCAGTGAAATACTTTTCTCTCAAGTGTGGCGATGATATTCCAAGGTTTTCATGAACTCATTTATTATAGTAAGAGTCTGAGCTTGAGAATGTGGGTCTATCTTTGTGTTCATGTTATGTAAACATCATTTTGCTTTTGTTCTGAGAGCAGTATTCATTTCCATTAACTTATATATATTGACAGTTTGAGCCATTTGACACCAACCTTGTTATTTATTGCAACTTATCTTTAAAGGGCAATTTGTATATATTGGAAACTTAAAAAAAAATAGCTACTTGCTATCTTTGTATGATTATACTTCCTCATTAAATATAATTATATATAATTCATTATTATAATAGGTAAATTCTGAGTGCCAGACAGAGAAAACTTCATCAGAATTATGTGAATCACATCTTTTTTGGCCCTTAGCTCATTGTACACATGCTGTCTTTCTTGTAACTTTAACTCTGATTCTCTAGCTTGTTCCTTTTCTTCACTTGTCTATTCAATTATTCTTGTGGACATGAATAGATACAGTCATTCATTTATTCATGCATTCAATAGGTACTGAGTCCCTACTAAGTGTTAGCCACTATGATTGGTCTCAATAAGTACCTTTAAGTTCCCTGTGAGCACATACTTGTCTGTGAGCTGAATGACCAATCTTACCTTGATTCCCTACTTCCCAGCCTTTTTCCCTTTATGTGTATTTGAGTTTCAGTCCTCTCCACATGCTGGCAGAGAATAATGATCTTGCCAGATCCAGAATAATTAACTCCCACATCAAAAGTGTTGCTATTGTATTGTTTTTGGCTTTTTCCCCACCCCGATACAAGTATACCTAAAGCAATCTCTTACTACACCTCCTTGGAGGGAGTTTAAAGAATCTATGATACTAAGTGAGCTTCCCAGGTGGGACAGTGGAAAGAATCCCCCTGCCAATGCAGGAACCCCAGGAGACGTGGGTTTGATCCCTTGGAGGAAGAAATGGCTACCCATTCCAGTATTCTTGCCTGGAAAATTCCATGGATAGAGGAGCCTGACGGGCTATAGTCCATGGGGTCACAAAGAGTTGATCATAACTGAGCATGCACACATTCACATGGTATTAAGTGCAACCCATAATCTCTAGCTAATGCCAGACTTTGATCTCAGAAAAGGAATATTGCATTATTAGACTGTTTTATTGAGAGGACACTACTTGTTCATGATCCTTAAACTCCTTATGTTATTTTGTGGTGATGAAGATATTGCTACTCATTCTATTTCAATTTAATTTTGAGTTAAAGAATCAATAATAACTGTTGACAGGAAAGGGCTTATTTACTCCTGAGAGTATTGGTTTCACTTGGTCTGAAAAAATTATTTTCAAACCCAACAGTTTTGATTAGTATATTTCACTTCTAACACAGCTGATACTTGATACCTTAGGGAGAGGTAAGGAATGGAAATCTGTTGATCTCTTAAGGTGTTACCTCCTGTGTGATCAAAAATGGGGCAGTTTATTAGGAAGCATATTAAGGAACATGACACCAGGAGACACTGCAATATGTTTAGGTAACGCAGTGTGAAAGCAATTGAATAAGAAATATGTGGTAGAATACCATGCAGGATTTTCCCCAAAGGAGACACTTAAATTCTGAGGCTCAGAAATGAGTGCTGGACTCTGTCATTGAGAGAAAACTGTTCCCACCTCTGAGAACCACAGTTCCAGAAATACTTTTACCTCCTATTTCATTATTGCTAGTAGACCTTGTAGGTAGGTGCACAGATGCTATTACTTATAAAGCATTTTAGTCATGTATGGATGTGAGAGTTGGACTATGAAGAAAGCTGAGCACTGAAGAATTGATACTTTTGAACTGTGGTGTTGGAGAAGACTCTTGAGAGTCCCTTGGACGGCAAGGAGATCCAACTAGTCCATCCTAAAGGAAATCAGTCCCAAATATTCATTGGAAGGACTGACACTGAAGCTGAAACTCCACTACTTTGGCTATATTATGTGAAGAACCGACTCACTAGAAAAGACCCTGATACTGGGAAAGGTTGAAGGTGGGAAGAGAAGGGGACAACAGAGAATTAGATAGTTGGATGGCATCACTGATGTGATGGACATGAGTTTGAGTAGGCTTTGGGAGTGGTGAAAGACAGGAAATCCTGGCCTGCTGCAGTCCATGGGATGGCAAAGAGTTGGACACAACTGAGTGACTGAACTGAACTGTATTGTATATTTTGAACCAAACAGATGGCAGAGCAAAAATGTTGAATATCTAAAGTTAAAAAAAAAAAAAGGATAATAATTTTTTTCTTAACATTATTTGAAGAGCACAGACTAGTCACTGTCTTTATATACCAACTGTTTTAATATCCTGGCTTCAACTAGGATGTTGTTGCTCAGTTGCTAAGTCATATCTGACTCTTTTATTACCCTATGGACAGTAGTCTGCCAGACTCCTCTGTCCATAGGATTCTCCAGACAAGAGCACTGGAATGGGTTGCCATTACCTTCTCCAGGGGAATCTTCTCAACCCAGGGATCGAACCTATGACTCCTGCATGACAGGTGGATTCTTTACTACTGGGAAGCTCTCAACTAGGATATTCCATAATAATTTAGAAGAGGGAATTTTTCTGCCAGTAGACAACCAACTCCAAGAATGACAGCCCTTAATTTTGATCAACTCATCATTCTACTGAACAGAAGCATTCATTGTTAGAATGTATTTGACATCACTATGTTTCTAATTTTTTTTTTTTAGACAACTATCCACATTCATAGTTTAAAGAGGTCAGCAGACATTTTTTTTCCTGTAGTTACAGATAATAAATATTTTAGGCTATGTGGGTCATAAGGTCTCTGTTGTAACTATTCAGCAGCACAGTTGTATAAATAGCCATTCAGTTCAGTTCAGTCTCTCAGTCGTGTCTGACTCTTTGTGACCCCATGAATTGTAGCACACCAGGCCTCCCTGTCCATCACCAACTCCCAGAGTTCACTCAAATTCATGTCCATCAAGTCAGTGATGCCATCCAGCCATCTCATTCTCTGTCGTCCACTTCTCCTCCTGCCCCCAATCACTCCCAGCATCAAAGTCTTTTCCAATGAGTCAACTCTTTGCATGAGGTGGCCAAAGCATTGGAGTCTCAGCTTCAACATCAGTCCTTCCAAAGAACACCCAGGACTGATCTCCTTTAGAATGGACTGGTTGGATCTCCTTGCAGTCCAAGGGACTCTCAAGAGTCTTCTCCAACAACACAGTTCAAAAGCATCAATTCTTCAGAGCTCAGTTTTCTTCACAGTCCAAATTTCACATCCATACATGATCACTGGAAAAACCATAGCCTTGACTAGTTGGACCTTTGTGGGTAAAGTAATGTCTCTGCTTTTGAATATGCTATCTAGGTTGGTCATAACTTTCCTTCCCAGGAGTAAGCGCCTTTTAATTTCATGGCTGCAATCACCATCTGCAGTGATTTTGGAGCCCAGAAAAATAAAGTCTGACACTGTTTCCACTGTTTCCCCATCTATTTCCCATGAAGTGATGGGACCAGATGCCATGATCTTCGTTTTCTGAATGTTGAGCTTTAAGCCAAATTTTTGTCTCTCCTCGTTTTCATCAAGAGGCTTTTTAGTTCCTTTTCACTTTCTGCCATAAGGGTAGTGTCATCTGCATATCTGAGGTTATTGATATTTCTAGAATTATAGAAATAAATAAGTGTGTCTGTATCCCTAAAATCTTCATTTTTTCAATGAAGCAGACCACCAGACAGATTTGGCCTGTATGCCATATTTTTCCAAGCCTGTTGGAAAGGTGAAATAGCACACCAGACTTGTTATTAGAAAAAGAAAAATCGCAGCCACCAACCTAACCATTTTTCAAAAGTTTTATCCACATTTTTTAAAATTTTATTTTATTTTTAAACTTTACAATATTGTATTAGTTTTGCCAAATATCAAAATGAATCTGCCACAGGTATACATACATGTGTTCCCCATCCTGAACCCTCCTCCCTCCGCCCTCCCCATACTATCCCTCTGGGTCGTCCCAGTGCACCAGCCCCAAGCATCCAATATCGTACATCGAACCTGGACTGGCGACTTGTTTCGTACATGATATTATACATGTTTCAATGCCATTCTCCCCAATCTTCCCACCCTCTCCCTCTCCCACAGAGTCCATAAGACTGATCTATACATCAGTGTCTCTTTTTCTGTCTCGTACACAGGGTTATTGTTACCATCTTTCTAAATTCCATATATATGCGTTAGTATACTGTACTGGTATTTTTCTTTCTGGCTTACTTCACTCTGTATAATAGGCTCCAGTTTCATCCACCTCATTAGAACTGATTTCAAATGTATTCTTTTTAATGGCTGAGTAATACTCCATTGTGTATATGTACCACAGCTTTCTTATCCATTCATCTGCTGATGGGCATCTAGGTTGCTTCCATGTCCGGGCTATTATAAACAGTGCTGCGATGAACATTGGGGTACGCATGTCTCTTTCCCTTCTGGCTTCCTCAGTGTGTATGCCCAGCAGTGGGATTGCTGGATCATAAGGCAGTTCTATTTCCAGTTTTATAAGGAATCTCCACATTGTTCTCCATAGTGGCTGTACTAGTTTGCATTCCCACCAACAGTGTAAGAGGGTTCCCTTTTCTCCACACCCTCTCCAGCACTTATTGCTTGTAGACTTTTGGATCACAGCCATTCTGACTGGCGTGAAATGGTACCTCATAGTGGTTTTGATTTGCAATTCTCTGATAATGAGTGATGTTGAGCATCTTTTCATGTGTTTGTTAGCCATCTGTATGTCTTCTTTGGAGAAATGTCTATTTAGTTCTTTGGCCCATTTTTTGATTGGGTCATTTATTTTTCTGGAGGTGAGCTGTAGGAGTTGCTTGTATATTTTTGAGATTAGTTGTTTGTCAATTGCTTCATTCGCTATTATTTTCTCCCATTCTGAAGGCTGCCTTTTCACCTTGCTGATAGTTTCCTTTGATGTGCAGAAGCTTTTAATTTTAATTAGGTCCCATTTGTTTATTTTTGCTTTTATTTCCAGTATTCTGGGAGGTGGGTCATAGAGGATCCTGCTGTGATGTATGTCGGAGAGTGTTTTGCCTATGTTCTCCTCTAGGAGTTTTATAGTTTCTGGTCTTACATTTAGATCTTTAATCCATTTTGAGTTTATTTTTGTGTATGGTGTTAGAAAGTGTTCTAGTTTCATTCTTTTACAAGTGGTTGACCAGTTTGGGATGCTTATCTTCTGAGATTTTATCTTTAATTTTTATGTTTTATTAACTTCTCCCTGTAGAGGATCAAGATTTGATTTTAGAGCTTTCCCAATCCTACTTCTAACATGCAAACTTCCATGTCTCCAAATATTTAAAAATTATAATTGTAGCGAGATCATTATTTAGATTTGACATTATCTGGTTCTGTAAATGCTATTCATGGCTGGAACATGTTGAATATCGTCTTCACTGCAGAGTTAACTGAAGATGTTATTTCTTTCGGAAATCTTGGGTGTCAACCTCTTTATGACTTTTTTCTTGAATTCTTCAGAGTCGCTCAGGGAAGGCTTTTCAAACTGCTCTCTGGGGAGTTTTTGTCTGACTGATAGAGTTCTAGGAATAAGCTTATAATGCCATAACCCTCATTTTGCCTGGGAAATGTAGACAGTAAGCTCCCTACATACCAATGTATTTTGCTTTGAGAACACATTTGTTAAGTCCAATTAGTTCATAAGTTCAACAAAGTTAGCTAAGACACCCAACTAACACAAACTGGCTATATAGTACCGTGCTGTAATAGTTTATAATATTTTCACATAAATAATGCATAGAAAACAAACAAAAATAAAGAAAACATTTTTAATCTTATAGTACAGTACCTTGAAAAGTACAGTAGTACAGTTACAACAGTTGGCATACAGGGGGAGGCATCGACTGAACCTCCAGGAAGAGTTCCTGACTGGTGGAGGGGGCAGAGGAGGCGGGAGATGGTAGAGCTGAAGGATCCTCAGCAACAGGAGGTGGAAGACAAGCTGTGATTACACTCACACCTGATGTTGATGGCACAGGTTCTAGTCCTTGCCTGGATTCAGTTCTCTGGCAAAAACGATCCAGTTATGTCTGCATAGTAGCTATTTTTATTTTTTTCCTCATCATTGATGACATAGTAACACTGGATTGTATTCTGAATGGCTCCTGCCACCTTTTCGTACTGTTCTACGTTCGAGTCCCATGCCTCAAAAACTAACAGTACTTCCTCAAATATAGAGAATCCCCTTGACATTTCCTGCATCATCTCACCATATCCTGCCTCATGGCTCTCTTCTTGGCAGTACCAGCTACATCACTGTTTCTTTTACTCTTGCTTGAGGACATCTTGGACTTGAAACAAATATACCGTACTACTATACTCTACATAGTACTGCAAAGAACACAAAGGCGCAACAACTTGTAGAGGACACACACATGACAACGCACATGTGACTAATACGTGGTTGGGCGTGTGAATCGCATCTTTGAAAGCTCACAACTTAAAGATTCATATGTAGAGGACTTACTGTAATTTAAATAATGTTCCAAAGTAGGTAATTATGAATAGAGACTTTCCTGCTGTTGTTCAGTCACTAAATTGTGTCCAACTCTTTGCAACCCCATGGACTGCAGCACGCCAGGCTCCTCTGTCCTCCACTATCTCCCAGAATTTGCTCAAATTCATGTCCACTGAGTTAGTGATGCTCTCTAACCACCTCATCCTCTGCCACCTGATGCAAAGAGCCAGCTCACTGGAAAAGACCTTAACACTGGGAAATAGTGAAGGCAAAAGGAGAAGGAGGTGGCAGAGGATGAGAGCCCTGGTCTGGATGGTAAATTATAAGATCACCCTGCCTGGTAGCCAAGTTGGGGAAGAAAGTTGGACAATATCAGCAGTTTAGTTCATTTGACTGTAAACTTGGTTCACACATCCTGTTTTCCAAGCCATGAGCACTCAGTCATAGAATCCCTCAGTTTACAGTTTGGTATACCATGATCCACTGTGTCTGGTATCTCCCAGCACAGAAACTCTCCATTTATACTGTAAAATAATAACCCTGCAGGCTTCCACATGAAGAGAAAGGGAAGTTGCTAGGCTATGATGGCCATGGGAGACTCTAACAGACTTTTAAGCCTATTTTCTGGGGTTTCATCCCTGCATTAAACTGCAGAGGCTTAATGGGCCACAGGGAGTTCTAGGGTGTTTAGGTTATTTATTAATGTTTCCTACTGCCAGCTTAGGGGTCAGCCTTTTCATTCAGCTCATCAATTACCGCTTGTCTGTAGACTTTCTTGCTTCCTGAGTTTTGTTTTTGTTATCTCTCATTCTCTTTTTCTTAACGGACAATTGCCTTTCAAAGAAGAAATGTATGTATCACACTGTCCTTATAGTGCTTAGAGTGGATTTGGGGGGAAGCAGAGAATTAGTGCCTATGTTCTGCTCACCATCCTTAACCAGAAAATCATACAGTTGCAGTCTCTCCCTCTTACTCCTTTTCTTTTGTCTTCATGGGTGGAAGGAGATGATCATCATTCCATCTCCTTATCTTTATTTCCAAAAAGACACTTTCACCCCCACAGCCACCACTTAGTTTACTGCTCAGTTTCAAATGTCTAGTTCCTTTAAACTTCCTTCACATACCCTATTTTCCAAGTCATTACCTTTCCCTGCAACTCTCCAAGAACTTTTCTGAGTGCTCCTAAGTTTCTAAATTGCAATCTCTAGAAAAGGCAAGGTATTTTTGCATTGCATATTTTGGTGGAGGAGGAGTGCAATCTAAGAAAAATAGAGGGAATTAAAAAATATGATTTGGCTGTGTTGAGTCTTGGTTGTGACACGTGAGATCTTCTTTGCTGTCTGTGGGCTCAGTAGTTGTGCCATGCCCACTGTCTCGTTGCAGGGCCCTGGCTTAGCTGCCCTATGACAGGTGGGATCTAGTTCCCCAACCAGGAATTGAACCCACAGCCCCTACATTGCAAGGAGGATTCTTAACCTTCAAATCCCCAGGGAAGTCCCGTATCATATTCATGCTCAGTCACTAAGTTGTGACTGACTCTGCTACCCCATGGACTATAGCCCACCAGTCTCCTCTGTCCATGGGATTTCCCAGGCAAGAATACTGGAGTGGGTTGCTATTTCCTTCTCCAGGGGAATCTTCCTGATCCAGGTCCCATAGGGGAATTGTTAATGGTATATGAATGAATATTAAATGAAAGACATTATTTGCCCCACTTAATAAATGATAAACTGCTTTTCGGATATTTTAAGAAATTTACCCAATATTAGATAACTGTGAAGTAGTAAACTTGATATTTAAACCTGTGGGTATCAGTATGAGAATCTGAATCCAGTCTTTTCACTGCAGCGTTGGATTGCTAGACTGCATATTAATAAATGGCAGAAAATGAGGTTCACAGAGACCTGTAGACTTAACCTTGAATAATACTTAACCATTTCAAAAGCACATATTGATATATTCTTTATCTCATTTGGAATTTTTCAAAAATACCATAAGATAGCAATGCTACTACTCACTGTAAGAAGAAAAGTGAAGTTGATATATAAGTGAATAATTCAAGGCCACACAATCAGTGAGCTTTAGAGACCATTCTGGAGCCCAAGTTGTGGCCTAGTGCCCTGAGAAGCTTCTGAAAAACTCACAGTAGGCCACACATACCTCATACATCAGCAAAAGACCATGTTCTGTGTGTTTTACAAAAGAATAGCTTGTTTTAGAGACTCTGAACTGTACTTGGGCATAACATGGTTAAGCAATACTTTCCTCTTGTACATCAGATTGTCAGGCTTAAGATACAAAATTCAAAGCCAAAAAGAAATAAGATGAATTCAGGTGTTCCTTAAGGTCAAGGTTCCAGATAGAATTATTTCCCAAAGGCACCTAGGGAGAGGAGTAAATTAATCTGATCATGTACCTATTTCCAGAATCTGTAGGGA
This sequence comes from Bos javanicus, assembly GCF_032452875.1. NCBI lineage: Eukaryota > Metazoa > Chordata > Mammalia > Artiodactyla > Bovidae > Bos > Bos javanicus. The sequence continues at coordinate 71,819,183 of NC_083882.1, read as the reverse complement.
ATGTAAACATTAGAAGAATGATGTAATTGCTAGATAGTTTAACAACACAAATACATCTAATAGGAAACAACCAACGTTGAGTTACATGTGTTGGTATTTTTTATAGAGGAAAAATAATACAAAGCACTAGAAGGGAGGTTTGGATATGCTCTTTAAATGGGAAAGGCAATATGAATTTGTGACCAACAAAAGGTCTCTGAATTATCTCTCCTTGGGAAATTAGAGCTTTGCAGAATTTTAAGATTCTTTTTCTGTAACTTTTTATAAACTCTCCCTACCTTCCAAGGGAGAAAAGACAGCCTCTCCAATAAATTGTGCTGGGAAAACTGGACAACTACAAGTAAACAAATGGAGTTAGAACACAAAATTAAAATCAAAATAGATTAAACACCTAATTGTAAGATGGGTACAGCAAAACCCTTAGAGGGAAATATAGGCAAAACAGTCTTTGATGCAAATCACAGGAAGATCTTTTTCAATCCACCTCCTAGAGTAAGAAAAATAAAAACAAAAATAAACAAATGGGACCTAATTAAAGTTAAAAGCTTTTGCATTGCAAAAGAAATCATAAACAAAACAAAATGACAACCCTCGAAATGGGAGAAAATATTTGCCAAGGAAGAAATGGACAAGGGAATAATCTCCAAAATATGCAAACAACTCATGCAACGCAATATCAAAAAAATGAGCAACCCAATTAAAGGGCAGAAGATCTACATAGATATTTCTCCAAAGAAGATACAGAGATGGACAATAAACACATGAAAAGCTCAACATCTTTGATTTGCATCTTTAAGGAAATACAAATCAAAACTACAATGAGGCATCACTCCACACTAATCAGAAAGTCGATATTCAAAAATCTACAAACAATAAATACTGGAGAGGATGTGGAGAAAAGGGAATGTTACCACACTGTTGGTGGAAATGTAAAAATTGGTACAGCCACTATGGAGAACAGTATGGAGATTTCTTAAAAAATAAAAAAATAGAGATACTGTATGATCCAGCAAGATTTCCAGGTGGCATTAATGGTAAAGAACCTGCCTGTCAATGCAGGAGATGTAAGAGATGCAGGTTCTGGATCAGGAAGATTCCCTGGAGGAGGGCACGGCAACCCACTCCAGTATTCACCTTCTGAATGGGAAGCTTGATTAAGATGCCAATAACCCATGATAATCTTAAATATTTGGTATACTGAAGAGTGATTTGTTCTGCAAATCTTGGGGCTATTCTTATCCTCAAACTGGGTTAACATCTTGAGTGTTCAGCCAAAAGACACAACCAAGCTGAAGATTGGGTGAAGGGAGGATTTATTACTTGCAGCAGTAAGGAGAACACTGGAGATTTTCCTAAAGTCGTCTCTCCATGAATAGCAAGATGGGACGTTTTAAGCTAAGGGTGTTTGCCTATTGATGAAGGGGCTTGGACAGTAGGCAGAGTCCAAGTTTTAGTTGATTGAAGTCATCAGGGTCAGAAAACTTCAACATCATTATCTCTTAGATTCCACTTGATCTAATGGTTTGGCTTCTAATGTTGTTTTTCAGTCACTAAGTCGTGTCTGACTTTTTGCAACCCCATGGACTGTAGCATGCCAGGCTTCTGTGTCCTTCACTATCTCCCAGAGCTTGCTCAAACTTATGTCCATTAGGTCAGTGATGCCATCAAGCCATCACATCCTCTGTCATCCCCTTTTCCTTCTGCCTTCTATCTTTCCCAGCATCAGGGTCTTTTCCAATGAGTCAACTCTTCTCATCAGGTGGCCAAAGTATTGGAGACTCAGCTTCAGCATAGTCCTTCCAATGAATATTCAGGATTGAGTTTCTTTAAGATTGGTTTGATCTCCTTGCAGTCCAAGGGACTCTCAAGAGTCTTCTCCAACACCACAGTTCAAAACATCAATTCTTTTGTGCCCAGCCTTCTTTATGGTCCAACTCTCACATTCATAAATGACTACTGGAAAAACCATAGCTTTGACTATATGGACCTTTGTTAGCAAAGTAATATCTCTTCTTTTTAACATGCTATCTAGGTTTGTCATAGCTTTTCTTCCAAAGAGCAAGCATCTTTATATTTCATGGATGCCGTCACCATCCACAGTGATTTTGTAGCCCAAGAAAATAAAATCTATTACTATTTTCATTGTTTCCCCATCTGTATGCCATGAAGTGATGGGACTAGATGCCATGATCTTAGTTTTCTGAATGTTGAAATTTAAGCCAGCATTTTCACTCTCCTATTTCTCCTTCATCAAGAGGCTCTTTAGTTCGTCTTCACTTTCTGCCATAAGGGTGGTGTCAACTGCATATCTGACGTTATTAATACTTCTCATGGCAGTCTTGATTCCAGCTTGTGCTTCATCCAGCCTGGCATTTCACATGATATACTCTGCATATAAGTTAAATAAGCATGGTGACAATATGCAGCCTTGATGTACTCCTTTCTCAATTTTTAATGTCTGTTGTTCCATGTTCAGTTTTAACTGTTGCTTCTTGACCTACATACATGTTTCTCAGAAGGCAGGTAAGGTCTTCTGGTATTTCCATCTCTTTAAGAATGTTCCACTATTTGTTGTGATCCACATAGTCAAAGGCTTTAGCATAGTCAATTCTACAGAAGTAGATGTTTTTCTGGAATCCTTTTGCTTTTTCTATGATCCAATGGATGTTGGCAATTTGATGTCTGGTTCCTCTGCCTTTTCTCAATCCAGCTTGTACATTTGGAAGTTCTTGGTTGACATATTATTGAAGCCAAACTCGGAGGATTTTTTAGCATGACCTTGCTAACATGTGAGATTAGTGCAATTGTGCAGTAGTTTGGACATTCATTGGCATTGCCTTTCTTTGCGATTGGAATGAAAACTGAACTTTTCCAGTCCTGTGGCCACTGCTGAGTTTTCCAAATTTGCTGACATATTGAGTGAAGCACTTTAACAGTACAGCATCATCTTTTAGGATTTGAAATAGCTCAACTGGAATTTCATGGCCTCTTCTAGCTTTCTTCCTAGTGATGCTTCCTTAAGCCGATTAGATTTCACACTCCAGGATGTCTGGCTCTAGGTGAGTGATCACAGAATCATGGTTATCTGGGTCATTAAGATCTTTTTTGTATAGTTCTTCTGTGTATTCTTGCCAGAAAAGAAAGAAAGAAAGTGAAGTCGCTCAGTCATGTCTGACTCTTTGTGACCCCGTGGACTGTAGCCCACCAGGCTCCTCCGTCCATGAGATTCTCCAAGCAAGAATACTGGAGTGGGTTGCCATTGCCTTCTCCAGGGGATCTTCCCTACCCAAGGATGGAACCCAGACCTCCCACATTGCAGGCAGATACTTTAACCTCTGAGCCACCAGGTAGTTCTTGCTGGAAGGCAGATTTAAATTGTGCAAAATAGCTTAAGTGCTTTAGGCTGGTTTTCACCATTGAATTAGAGGAATCTCTTCAGTATTTGTTATCTTTGCCTTTGTTACTTCCCTTTGTAAGTTTTTCCTTTGATTATCTAAGATCTTTACTCAGTACAGTTCAGTTCAGTTCAATCACTTAGTGGTGTCTGACTCTTTGCGACCCCATGGACTACAGCACACCAGGCCTCCCTGTCTATCACCAACTCCCAGAGTTCACTCAAACTCACGTCCATTGAGTCGGTGATGCCATCCAGCCATCTCATCCTCTGTTGTCCCCTTCTCCTCCCGCCCTCAAATCTTCCCCAGCATCAGGGTCTTTTCCAGTGAGTCAGCTCTTCTCATCAGGTGGCCAAAGTATTGGAGTTTCAGCTTCAGCATCAGTCCTTCCAATGAATATTCAGGACTGATTTCCTTTAGGATGGACTGGTTGGATCTCTTTGCTGTCTTAGGGACTCTCAAGAGTCTTATCCAACACCACAGTTCAAAAGCAGAAATTCTTTGACACTCAGCTTTCTTTGTAATCCAACTCTTACATCCTAACATGACTACTAGAAAGACAATAGCTTTGACAAAACAGACATTTGTTGGCAACGTAATGTCTCTGCTTTTTAATATGCTATCCAGATTGGTCATAATTTTTCTTCCAGGGAGCAAGCATCTTTTAATTTCATGGCTGCAGTCACCACCTACAGTGATTTTGGAGCCCAAGAAAATAAAATCTGCCACTGTCCCCCCTGTTTACCCTTCTATTTGTCTTGAAGTGATGGGACTGAATGTCATGATCTTAGTTTTTGAATGTTGAGTTTTAAACCAACTTTTTCAGTCTCCTCTTTAACTTTCATCAAGAGGCTTTTTAGTTCTTCTTTGCTTTCTGCCATAAGGGTGGTGTCCTCTGCATATCTGAGGTTATTGATATTTCTCCCAGCAATCTTGATTCCAGCTTGTGCTTCTTCCAGCCCAGCATTTCTCATGATGTACTCTGCATATAAGTTAAATAAGCAGGGTGACAATATACAGCCTTGACTACTCCTTTCCCGATTTGGAACCAGTCTGTTGTTTCCTGTACAGTTCTAACTGTTGCTTCTTGAGCTGAATACAGATTTCTTAAAAGTCAAGTTGGGTGGTCTGGTATTCCCATCTCTTTAAGAATTTTCCACAGTTTGTTGTGATCCACACAGTCAATGGCTTTGACATAGTCAATACAGCAGAAATAAATGTTTTTCTGGAACATTCTTGCTTTTTTGATGATCCAATGGATGTTGGCAATTGGATATCTTGCTCCTCTGCCTTTTCTCAATCCAGCTTGAACATCTGGAAGTTCTTCGTTCACGTACTGTTGAAGCCTGGCTTGGAGAATTTTGAGTGTTACTTTGCTAGCCTGTGAGATGAGTGCAATTGTGTGGTAGTTTGAGCATTCTTTGGCATTGCCTTTCTTTGGTATTGGAATGAAAACTGACCTTTTCCAGTCCTGGGGCCACTGCTTCATTTCCAAATTTGCTGGCATATTGAATACAGCACTTTCACAGCATCATCTTTTAGGATTTGAAATAGCTCAACTGGAATTCCATCACCTTGACTAGCTTTGTTCGCAGTGATGCTTCCTAAGGCCCACTTGACTTTGCATTCCAGAATGTCTGGCCCTAGGTGAGTGATCACACCATCGTGATTATATGGGTCATGAGGATTTTTTTTTTTTTTTTGTATAGTTCTTCTCTGTATTCTTGCCACCTCTTCTTAATATCTTCTGCTTCAGTTAATTCCATACCATTTCTGTCCTGTATTGTACCCATCTTTGCATGGAAAATTCCCTTGGTATCTCTTATTTTCTTCAAGTGATCTCTAGTCTTCCCTGTTCTCTTGTTTTCATCTATTTCTTTGCACTGATCACTGAGGAAGGCTTTCTTACCTCTCCTTGCTGTTCTTTGGAGCTCTGCATTCAAATGGGTGTATCTCTCCTTTTCTCCTTTGCCTTTGGCTTCTCTTCTTTCCATAGCTGTTTGTAAGGCCTCCTCAGACAACCATTTTGCCTTTTTGCATTTCTGTTTCTTAGGGATGATCTTGATCACTGCCTTCTGTACAATGTCAGGATCCTCCGTCCACAGTTCTTCAAGCACTGTATGAGATCTGATCCCTTGAATCTATTTGTCACTTCCACTGAAAATCTTTACTACTGATACCTTTTCAAGGAGAAGCCTTGTAGCCAGGTTAGATCACAAAATGGCCTAGACCAAAAAATGGTTTCTCTTATGTCAAGAAAGCCATGCATGTCTGGTTCTCTTTCTCTGGACACCTGGACCATTTCTGCTTACTTTATTTCTATCTGCGTGGATGCTAAGTCACCTCCACTATGTCCGACTCTTTGCAACCCTAAGGACTGTAGCCCACCTGGCTCCTCTGTCTATGGGATTCTCCAGGGAAGAATACTGGAAAATGTTGCCATTTCCTCCTTTAGGGGATCTTCCCAGGGATCAAACCTGAGTCTCTTATGTCTTCTCAGTTTGCAGGTGTTTTCTTCACCATAGAGTCACCAAGGAACTCCTGTGTATACTCTTTGCTTACTAGATGAATGTCTAGTAAAGGTCACTCTTGAACTTTGATTTTTTGATCAGTTACATAAAAAAGCTTTCATTTTGCACAGGTTTTTGGGCTCTAGGCTTAAATTGTAGTGGCTTTTCTGGGTGATCTGAGCATATTTTCACCAGTTTTTCCCAAAGTAAAACAACACACATCAGTATGAGAGAGTATTATGTTTTTAATGTTATGTTTAATGTTACTGTTTAAGGAACTATTTCTCTATAGTTTAGAACTGGAGAAACCTCATTTCTATGTTTGAGTTAATTTATGTGGGTGGTGGTTGTTTAGTCACTAAGTTGTGACCCCATGGACTGTAGCCACCAGGCTGCCCTGTCCATGGAATTTCCCAGGCAAGAATACTGGAGTGATTTGCCATTTCCTTCTCCAGGGGATCTTCCCAACCCAGGGAAGTGGATTGGCAAATGGATTCTTTACCACTGAGCCGCCAGGGAAACCTAATTTACATGGATAGAGGCTGGTTATTAATGTTCTCCTTTGATTTTTCCTAATCTCTGGGTTTGCTGAATCTATTTTCCTTTTAAAATTTACTTTTCATTCTTTATTTCTACCTCAGTGCAACAGAACAGATGGGGCACTGTGTATGTAACATGCCATTTGATGGTTGGAGTGGTTGACTAAACAACACAATTATCATTTAATCTGCCCACACTGGTAGTAGAATGGAGTAGCATTGGTTTACTGATTTGGATAGAGTTTGATAGAGTAAAAACAATAGTGTGTCCCTTTCCCTAGTGTGGGAGCCTGCAGGCTGTGACTTGCTTGTATTCCTGGATTGACTGACTGATTGATTACCTTGTACACAGTCCTTAGTCGCATTGTTGCCGAGGATGACTGGGCGTGCAGGCTGTTGGCAGTGATGCTGTGCTCCTGTGGAAGGTGAGGATGGTTTGGAGAAAGAAACAAACATGCAGGGCCAGCCTTTCAAAAATCACCTTGTTTCTATTCAACTATATTTTTAAGATACATTTATCATGTTCAGAGCTTTAGACATTTAAGCTTCTCCTCTGTGTCTGGTTATGGGTAGGCCAAGAGACTGCTCCTTTGTTTTGTTTTCTTTTCTTTTCCTAAAATTAGCCTTCAATTTTGTATCTTTGATAATATCAAACTACTCTGCTTCTTGAAGCAGACATTGTGTTAGCTAAAGTCAGTCTGATAATGTGGCTTTATTGCTTGGAATGAGTCTGGAGAGTTGAGGTGTTCCTACACACCTAATTACCAGCACACTGAAATCAAACAGAGCTATTGAATCTGTATACTAGCATTCCCTTCCACCTGACCCATTGCTTTTCCAGGTATCAGGAGGAAGGAACAAATACCAACGCGGGTTGGATGGGAGAGGGGAAAGCTGCAGTGCCTCTAATATTCTCCTTTACAACCTCATCTCTGGCTAGAGCAGTTTTGCTGGGCATATGACATGCTGGCTGGCACAAAATGATGAATACAGAAAAAAAAAAAAATCCAAGAGATTAAAAGGTCAATGGATTATCCATTAAGCAATCAAGACTCAATATGCCTCAATTTGTCTAGGTCATGATTTATTTCCTGGGATAAATGGACCCAGATCTGGTAATTTTCCTCTGGGATCATTCTCTTTCAAATCTTGACTACAGTCATTTCTTTGAGTCCTGGTCACTATTGTGTAGCTTTTTACTAGTTGACAGCATTTTAAAATTACTTTTAAGTACCACCCAGCTGGAATCATTTTAGCTGATAAGAGCACAAGGCTTTTTGAAGGTTGAAGGTAAATAACTTGGGAGAATTTAATTCAACAAACAAGGGGAAAAAAATCTATATTGTGTTCCATCCATAGCCTATTCATTGGAACTTTGCTGGGAGGGCCAGGGGTGGGAGGGTGGAAGGGGGAGCCGAGTTTTACTGAACTTTCAGGCAATGTGTGGTATTTTTACTTGCATTACCTATTTAGTTTCTCGTGTGTTAATTCCACCCTGGCATCCGCCTCAGGAAAACAGGCAGTTTCCTGAGCATACTGAACACAAAGTAGCTTTACTCCAACTGTTTTTATGTTTTGAAATATTCCCAGGCTCGGATATTATACAACCTTGGTTTTCCAGGTGGGAAATGAGTGCCAGGATGCAGTCCACTGCCCAGTATATTTTATTTGGCAGGTGTGGATGATAAATGTTCATCACTAACCAACAGTCTGATAAAGTAAGGCCAGGATGGTAAAAATCAATTCTAGGGAAAGAAGCCACGGGGTTCCCAATGAATACAGCATTTTGAGGGAAAAAAATCTATGCCATGGAGCATGTGGCATTTTTAATGTTTTCTCTAATAGGTTCAGTAGTGGCTTTTCCAGACAGTCCCACCCCAGAATTCTTAGGCATGGTTTCTCAGAAGGAGATGTTCTTAGAGGAAAGAGAAGATTGAAAAATGATGAGTTATAGATTCTGTTAACTATTCACCATGCATAATAACTTATATTAAGTTCCTCCCTTTATCCAAATACACTCTAAATGGTTAGTTTCACAGATGTCTGAAGGGAAGTATGGTTCTCTGGGGTCACCTGCTAAGAGCACAACTCATAAGCTATGGTTTCTGTCCTTTGAACAATTGTGAGCATTGAGTGTGTCACAAAGGAATTTTTTTTTTTTTAATGAACGATTCCTTTTATTCAGATTTGGCAATTGCATTTATGCTTGCTCAGATTTGAAATGTGGTTTAAGCTAATTAGTATTTCAAGACTATGAAAAACATCTTCCTCTCCAGAAAGTCAACCTTAGTTCTAATGCATGGAGAACCGTGATTGCCCACTATGGAAAATGAGGGAACTGGGGGGAGCTGTGGATTTATTGTAAAGGGTTTCTTTATTCTATGCACAAAACAAGCATTATATACCACCTAAATAAGTCATATGTTTCCCATGCTTTTCATTTCATTTCTTTCTCAAATGCATGATGTCATCAAAATGCATAAAATTAATATAAAGCATTAATAAATGTATAGTAACTTTCCTCATTATATATTTTTGCCATAAGTGGACACTAGGAAATATGATAGCACAGGTATGTTTTTTTAAAACCATGGAAGCCACATGGCCGTTATAGCAACAAATTAAATTGCCACTTAAAAACTCAGCTGTTACTGTGAGTTGAGGCTTACCAATATGATCATTTCTGTAAACTTCCCATAGAAGGAGTTTAGGAAAATTAAAATGACCTCACTCTACAAAGAGTGCTTTTCCTGGGATTGTTGTTTTTCTTGTTTATTTGCTAAGTCGTGTCCAACTCTATGAAGCCTTAAACTGTAGCCCACCAGGCTCCTCTGTCCATGGGATTTTCCAAGCAAGACTACTGGAGAGGGTTGCTCTTTCCTTCTCCAGGAGGTCTTCCTGGCCCAAGGATCAAACTCACATCTCCTGCATTGGCAGGCAGATTCCTTACCACTCAGCCACCACCAAGGAAGGCCTTGCTGAGATGGTCGATCCTATTCTAAAACTGCTAACATTATTCTTTTGAATCGTGTAGGACACAGAGAGTGTATTTTCCTCTAAACTTGAACACACTAACTTTTGTCCCACAGTGGTCTTGTGAAATAATAGAATCATGAGGAACTGAGGATGAAGGAGGTTTTTAGCAATTTTGAAGGTTAGTCCCTTCCTGTTACTGATTTGTATGCGTGATGTTTGGCGAGAGACAAGGCAAGGTTTCATCAATGTTATATACCTATTTCATAATGAAGCTGAGACAGGAAAGCAGCATTCTTTATCCTTGGTAGACTTTCATTGTTGTCACTTGGATTCATGGAAGATGAAATGCAGGTTAGCATAAATGTTCCTGGGCAAATAACTGCTAACTCTACAACACTGCCAGACTCGATATTTGGATAAACCAGAACTCCTAGAAAATGTTATTCAAAAGTATGTATTTAAATACTTACAGTGAACTGAGGGTGTCAGAAAGTACTTGGAGCAGTTTTGCTCAATGAAAATTGAGATTTTAGGAGGAAAGATAATTAGAAGAAGTAAAGAGGAACTAAGAGATTTCTGAGGTCTCCTCTCCTGATTTTAATGATCACCATGTGCCTCAGACCCATCTAGCAACCTGAAATTTAACTTCCTGAGGAATTAGAAAATTGTAAGTGGGAGCAATGAAAATCCTCAAATTTGTTTCATTGGAGTCTTGAAAAAGTTGGTCTCCTGTAGGGACTGTAGTTACACTTAACCAACTTTACAAGATACGATTCAGTGGTGAAATAGGCACATTGGAGATAGGCCTGACTGTTTTGCCTTAAAGAACATTTTGAGAAGTTCAGAATGTATTAAGGGAGGCAATTTTTGCTGCCTTGTTTTAGATTTTAATTTTAGAAATAATATAATATTACAAAAATAAAGTCAGCAGAAAAACATCACCCATGTTCTTGACCACAAAGGCATACTGCTCCCTTTAATTTGACTAAATTTTATGCTGGTTTCCTCCTGTCTTATATGCTCCCTTTTCTTAGAGCATTTACTTTAGAAAACTTGCAGTAATAAATTCTTTCTCTGCCCTTTAGGGATGTAAATCTCCTCCCAGCCTCTTGCCAGTTTTACAACCCAGAAATTTCTTTCTAGAGACCTGGAGCCATCGCTTTGAAATGTTGTCACCAAGAAAGATAAGACCCCTATTCCCCAGTTTCTATTGAGCTTAGTTAGCTTCAGTAAGTGTAATTGGCAAACATATGTGCCCCAATCATATAGTCTTCCCACTAATAAGGAAAAGGATGGTAATAATATGCACAATGTAAAGTTTAAAATTTGATGCAGTGGAAAACTGTAACTTGGTTATCACAGTCAGAAGGCAGAAAAACAGAAGCAGTTAACTACCCTCAAGCTAGGCAGCAAAATAGCCAAAATGAACTGGACACACCGATTTGAACTGTATTAAATCTTTCAAATTAAAAATAAAAAAGTTAAAGATAAAATTAAAAAAAATTCCAACCTCCCTACTAATGTTCCCGTGTACTTTCCCACCAGTTCACTCAAGTGCTTAGAAACTCTCCTGCCTTTGGTTTCAGTGGAGTTGGGTTTAATTTATGTTATGTTCCTGCTGCTCCCAGTTCAACCCCAGCCTTTACAAGTGTTGCAATAGTTTTGAATAAAGTCTTCTTTACCTGTTTAACTCAATCCAGTGCAATTTTTCTTTGACATCCTACAATCCTGAAAGAGGAGAGTGAAAAAGTTGGCTTAAAGCTCAACATTCAGAAAACGAAGATCATGGCATCTGGTCCCATCACTTCATGGGAAATAGATGGGGAAACAGTGAAAACAGTGTCAGACTATTTTTGGGGGCTCCAAAATCACTGCAGATGGTGATTGCAGCCATGAAATTAAAAGACATTTACTCCTGGGAGGGAAAGTTGTGACCAACCTAGATAGCAATTTCAAAAGCAGAAACATTACTTTGCCAACAAAGGTCCGTTTAGTCAAGGCTATGGTTTTTCCAGTGGTTATGTATGGATGTGAGAGTTCAACTGTGAAGAAAGCTGAGTGCCGAAGAATTAATGCTTTTGAACTGTGTTGTTGAAGACTCTTGAGAGTCCCATGGACTACAAGAAGATCCAACCAGTTCATTCTAAAGGAGATCAGCCCTGGGTGTTCTTTGGAAGGAATGATGCTAAAGCTGAAACTCCAGTACTTTGGCCACCTCATGCGAAGAGTTGACTCATTGGAAAAGACCCTGATGCTGGGAGGGATTGGAGGCAGGAGGAGAAGAGGACAACAGAGGATGAGATGGCTGGATGGCATCACTGACTCAATGGACATGAGTTTGAGTGAACTCTGGGAGTTGGTGATGGACAGGGAGGCCTGGTGTACTGCGATTCATGGAGTCACAAAGAGTTGGACACGACTGAGCGACTGAACTGAACTGAACTAAACTGAATCCTAAATGAAACATTGTTTTTATTTTTTTCATCTTCTTGTTTAGTCTTTTTCCATAAACACTTGGCATGCCTAAATCCAAAGCATATATACATTTTTTAAAATTTATCTTAAGCATTTTTGGGGTTGCTCTATGATGGTCATAATTATCACATGATATCCTATAAATACAATGCTGATATCATTCTATTTTTTTCTACTTGAAACAAATGCTAGCTGAACAGCATAACAGCACACAATTACAATGTTCGTTCAAACGCTTAGCCTTTATCATCATATGCTAAGGCCACAAGAGTGTATTCATTTTTGTGTTATTTTGGTAATATGAAGGCCATGAAAATTAAACTCAGCTGTAGTAAGGAGGCAGGGCCTGATAATTAATACTCATTTTTGTCAGTCAATTCTGGTAGGTTAGCTCTAAATTAATCCAGGCTGCTTCACAGTACTTAATTGCTCCCTTCAAAATGCAACCATGCACATTTAGCTATATATTATTGAGGATATTGTTTCCAAAAATACTTGTATTAGGCTCTGAGTGTTCAATGACTTGGAATAATACAAAAGGAGAAATAAGTGATAAGCAAGGAGAAACAAGACATATTCCAGTGTTCTCAGGCACACACTTTTTGTACAGGGACATATTAGGACATCACAAGTAGGAAAACAGAATGACAACCTGTGATGGAAAGAAATTATGATAGTCAGGGTCTCAGGTGGTAGGAGTAGGCAGTGAGCTGTACAGAAAAAGAATTAGATGTTGGTGATTAGATGAGGTTTAGAAGAGACGTCATGTTGTGACATATTTCTCTTCTGTCCTTATTTGTTGCTTCTCATGAAATGAAACCTTCTTCTTAAGGGTGCATCTGAAATGCTCCCTCAAGACATTTTGAATTCTAAGGTGTGATTTGTCAAGTTGCTGTTCAAAGGGTAACTGAAGTGCTTTTGTGAAATGAATACTAAATGATCTTGATGCTTTTTAAAAAATGTTTGGTTTCTTTTCTTTTTTAAAAAAAATTAAATCTAGGCAAAGATAAGAACTAATAAATATAATAAAGGTCAATAAAATTTGGCACATTTTTCCAGCTCTATCTTATTTTAAAAAAATTGAAGAATATTCTCTGTAAAGGCTAGAGAATGCTGCAGAATATTTAAAAGAATTTGCTGAACTGTGAAGACTGACATTTGAATCATAAAATCAGATTTTGTTTAACAAAGTTAATACATTTAAGCTTCTTCTGTCTCTAGAATTAATAAAATGAGAGTGATGAGTGATTATGGAATTGAAAACAGATTGGCTTGCATTTTGAACCACGTCAAGTTTAATTTAGCAGAGATATTAATTTGAGCTGGTTTTATGTTAATAGTTATGGGGAAACCTTATTGGGACCAGATCACTCAGCCAGACGTACTGAGCATGTGCCCTATGAATTCGTGCAAGCTAAAAATGGATTCAAGCAAGCTAAAAAGATGCCAAGTCATCACGAGCCTGTGATTCTTGGCTCTCTGTCCCTGTATCTCATAAAGCCTGAGCCATCAGATTTCCTAAATCAATATTTCTTAATTATTATACTGGGACTCACTTTCTATTGTCAAGGAAAATGTTATTTCAAATTTGCGTGACCTTTACCAAGTGTCATAAGGTAGCGTCACAAGGTGTAATTGGTGTGACCTTGTTCTCTATCCTGAGATTCTGTCACGCATTTCATATATTTGCATATCAAGAGACCCCCAAATTCTGTCATTCTTATTTTCAGATGTTCTTTGAAATCAGGCGAGGACAGTTCAATTTTGGTAAAGCTACACTTTGTTGTGAAAAAACTGTTCAGGTTCTGGAAAATATTAAACAACTTCCAAAGGCCAGGAACTATTGTTTTCACTCAAGATATAGGTGTAAACAAACGAACATGCATCTTACGTTCAAGTTTAATCTGGGAAGAGAACCAGTGACAAATAAACGGAAACTATTTGGTAAAGAAAATTCAAGCAGGATCAAGGGACTAGGAGTGATGTGAGTAGGAACGCAATATCTTAGGAATCACAGAAAGGTTTTCTGATAAAGAAACATTTGAACAGAGATCCAAAAGAAGCACAAGAGTGTTCCGAAGACAGAACGTCCTGTGCAGTGAGAGTCGCAAGTTCAAGTACCTGAGAGGAGAACCTGCTATAACTGCTTAAGGACAAATTTTGAGCTTGTTGTTGATATAATATATGGAGTTTGCAAGCTAACAGAAGCAGAAGCAAAAAGAGGTGGTACGATGCTACGTCATAAACAGTTATCTGGATTTCACTCTGAATAGGATAGGGAGACATGGATGGGATTTGAATAGAGGAATCATTTGATCTGACTTGGATGTTTGAAGAAATGCTGTGATATCTATAGGCTGAATAAAATGTAGGTGAAAATACAGAGAATGTTTAGAAGTCTCTTGCAAGAATCTAAACATAAGAAGACAGAACCTTGGATCAGGGAGGTACAGGGGTGACAGTAGGAAGGAGGCAGATTCTGAATATATTTTGAGTGTAAAAATGATAATGTTTGCTGGTGGATTGGAAGAGGAATATGAGAAAGTCATGTAGAGGCTAAAACAAAATTCTGGTTGGGTAGGATAGAATTGGTAGTTAATGACATGGAGAGGACTGATTGAGGATTGAAAGCAGGAAGGTATTAAGTGTGTATTTGGAATACTTTCATTTTAAGACATGTATTAGGGTTTAACTGCAATTATTGAAAAACAAGCCTGGATTTCAGGAGACAGACTGAGGCTGGAGATGCAAATTTGGTCATCAGTATAGGGGTGAAACTTAAAGCCCCATTATTGAATGTAAACATCTAGGGAGTAAGCACAAGACAAAGAAGAAAAGAGGTCTAAGAGTGGATCCTGAAATGCTGGATCAGATGCAGATTGGAACAATGGGGCAGACAGACCCAACCCCTGAGAGGCAGCAGCATTTGTGATAGGATGGTATTCAATAGAAAGGACCATCTTGGAAGCCAAGTGAAGAACGCCTTCTAGGAAAAAGGGAGGGATTAATTCTCTCAAAAAGTTTCTGATTGGCCAAATAAGCTGAAGACTGAATAGTGATGATTAGGCATTTCACAGTGGAGCTCAATGTTGATTTGTTGACTTATTTGTGTAAAATCAGAAGGCCTTTGCCTGTTAGGGCTGGATCCCAGGGAATAGAGAGAAGAGGCATGGAAGCTGTTAGGGTAGGCAATTCTTTTTAGCAATTTGCAGTAAGGAGAGAAAAAAATCAGTAGTATAGATATTACTGATGAAGATGAGGCAAGAGAGATTTTATTGAAGGTATCCACATGCTGGTCCAGTGGCTAAGACCTGGCACTCTCCACACAGGGGGCCTGGGTTTGATCCCTCATCAGAGAACCAGATCCTATAGGCTACATCTAAGAGTTTGCATGCCACGGTGAAAGATCCTGCGTGCTGCAGTGAAGACCTGGTGCAGCCAAATACATATTTAAAAAGATATCAATATGAAAAGGAGGAAAATTTATTTTAGAAGATACATTTAATTAGTTTAGGAAACACTTGACAAAGTTATAGAGCTAGACACAATTATTTCCGCCACAGCCTTCTTTCCCTTTCCCTTTGGCTAAGTGATTCTCCTGGAGGCAGTTTATCCAGCTTGAACAAAGCTCTTCCTAGCGTCACACCTCCCCAGGGCAATCAGATGTCTTTTGAACACAGATCGGGGCAACAAGAATCTAAAGAGCTTTCTGCCTAACAGAAAAATATGTCTCAGGCCTTGCGACACAATGTCCTGCAGCCTCAAAATGGGCCAGCCTGGAACTCTAAGTTGATTAAATTGAAATCAAATGGTCTCATAATTCTTCACAGCAGCTTTCTGCACTAACGGAGTTAGATTTACTACAACTCAGCCAAGGGTAGCACGTGCCATATAATTTTGCCACCCGGACCTCTTTGGGCTTTGATTTACTGGGAAGTGGTTTGCTGTTGAGTGAAATGCAAACAAATGTTCCCTTCTAAAGGCTGAGGATAATGTTGGCATGTTTCCCTCTTTCTCACCTGTGCGGTCTCTCTTTTTCAAACTTTAGTACCACTTCTGAGACAATTAAGATAATTTGGCCATTTAAGTACTAACAGTCACAGCGGTCTTAGAACCACTTACTTTTTCAGTACTGAAATGCCATAAAAGAACATTATTGCTTATTGGAATGTTAATGTCTTTTTATCGGGCTCAAACTGACAAGAGTACTGGAGTTGACTTTCTGTTTGTTCTTAAGTAGACATTGAAAAGCAGGAAGCAAGGAAAGAAAGTTTATTAAAATTCATCTCAAGTGACTAAGTTTGAAACCACCTTGGCGGTGGCTTTTGGAAACACTGTCTTGACTTGGACTGAGAAGCTGGCCGACGGCTTGAAAGTGAAAATGAAAGTCACTTAGTTGCGTCTGACTCTGCGACCCCATGGACTATACAGTCAATGGAATTCTCCAGGCCAGAATACTGGAGTGGGTAGTTGTATCCTTTCTCCAGGGGATCTTTCCAACCCGGGGATCGAACCCAGGTCTCCCGCATTGCAGGTGGATTCTTCACCCGCTGAGCCACCTGGGAAGCCCAAGAATACTAGAGTGGATAGCCTATGCCTTCTCCAGGGAATCTTACCCACCCAGGAATTGAACCTGAGTTTCCTGCACTGCAGGTGGATTCTTTACCAGCTGAGAGCTGACAGCTTAGGAGGGATGTTTTAGGAAAGAGGAAGACTTTGAAATGAAAAAAAAGGAGGGAGCGCTGGTCATTTCCAACGAAGGACTTTCTCTCCAAAGATGAAAAACTAATTGTATTCATTTTGTGGTTGACAAGTAGCCACTAATAACTTAGATTCACATAACATAACCCTTTAATAATGTAGCTAGCCTGCTAGAAGCCAGCTGTGCCCTGAGTTTCAGTCGTAATGAAGGCTGTAATGGGAGGGCAAGGGGGGTCAGCCATCCTTCACCCTACAGGTAGGCACATGTCCAAGTTGGCCATGAGTGACATTAATAGGGAGAGGATAGTTTAGAAATGAGTATTCTGAAAAGTTGTTTCTGAACATTCATCATCATCACTCTGTTCGAATGAGATCTGAAAGGGTGTCTTGGAGTGACGGAAGACAGGAGGTGGCAGCGCCAGGGTTGGGTTCTCACTGTGCCACTTGGGCAAGCTCTCTGAGCCTCAGTGTTCTTCTCAGTAAAATAGAGATCAAGACAATGCAAAAGCTAGAATAACAGTGATACCAAACACATAAAAGACTATTTGCTATTGTCATTTAGTCACCAAGTTGTGTCTGACTCTTTTGTGACCCCATGGACTGTAACTCATCAGGCTCCTGTGTCCATGAGATTCTCCAGGCAAGAATATTGGGGTGGGTTGCTATTTCCTTTTCCAGGTGGTCTTCCTGACCCAAGGATCAAACCACATCTCCTGCTTGGCAGGTGAATTCTTTACCACTGAGATACCTGGGAAGTCCTTATTAGACTCCAGTTAGATGTTAGTCTAAATTCTATTTATTAGATATCCTAATCACCAACAATTTAGGTAATTAGATATTAATTTTATCTCCAAATTTTGGATAGGAAAACAGAAACATCAGATCAGATCAGATCAGTCGCTCAGTCGTGTCCGACTCTTTGTGACCCCATAAATCGCAGCATGCCAGGCCTCCCTGTCCATCACCAACTCCTGGAGTTCACTCAGACTCATGTCCATCGAGTCAGTGATGCCATCCAGCCATCGCATCCTCTGTCGTCCCCTTCTCCTCCTGCCTCCAATCCCTCCCAGCACCAGAGTCTTTTCCAATGAGTCAGCTCTTTGCATGAGGTGGCCAAAGTACTGGAGTTTCAGCGTTAGCATCATTCCTTCCAAAGAAATCCCAGGGCTGATCTCCTTCAGAATGGACTGGTTGGATCTCTTTGCAGTCCAAGGGACTCTCAAGAGTCTTCTCCAACACCACAATTCAAAAGCATCAATTCTTCTGCGCTCAGCCTTCTTCACAGTCCAACTCTCACTTCCATACATGATCACAGGAAAAACCATAGCCTTGACTAGATGAACCTTTGTTGGCAAAGTAATGTCTCTGCTTTTGAATATGCTATCTAGGTTGGTCATAACTTTCCTTCCAAGGAGTAAGCGTCTTTTAATTTCATGGCTGCAGTCACCATCTGTAGTGATTTTGGAGCCCAGAAAAATAAAGTCTGACTCAGTTTCCACTGTTTCCCCATCTATTTCCCATGAAGTGATGGGACCAGATGCCATGATCTTCGTTTTCTGAATGTTGAGCTTTAAGCCAACTTTTTCACTCTCCACTTTCTTTCTTTTTTTTTTAACCATTTATCATTTATTTATTATTATTATTACCTTACAATATTGTATTGGTTTTGCCATACATCAACATGAATCCACCACGGGTGTACATGTGCTCCCCATCCTGAAATCCCCTCCCACCTTCCTCCCCATACCATCCGTGTGGGTCATCCCAGTGCACCAGCCCCAAGCATCCTGCATCCTGCATCGAACCTGGACTGGCGATTCGTTTCTTATATGATATTATACATGTTTCAATGTCATTCTCCCAAATCATCCCACCCTCACCCTCTCACACAGAGTCCAAAAGACTGTTCTATGCATCTGTGTCTCTTGCTCTCTCGCATACAGGGTTATCGTTACCATCTTTCTAAATTCCATATATATGCGTTAGTATATGATATTGGTGTTTTTCTTTCTGGCTTACTTCACTCTGTATGATAGGCACTCTCCACTTTCACTTTCATCAAGAGGCTTTTGAGTTCCTCTTCACTTTCTGCCATAAGGGTGGTGTCATCTGCATATCTGAGGTTATTGATATTTCTCCCGGGAAACTTGATTCCATTTTGTGTTTCTTCCAGTCCAGCATTTCTCATGATGTACTCTGCATATAACAGAAGCATAGGAAGGCCAAATAACCTGTGAAAAAAATGTCAGAAGTAGTAGGAGGCAGAGACTAGGTTTATACCAAATGATGTGATTGTGGTTTCTATTCCTTTAGTCTCAGCTTGATTCTTATAGGGGACCATGAAAACTAAAGGGGATGATACAGGTTCTTCCCTGACAGTCCAGTGGCTAAGATTCCATGCTTTTACTGCATGGGAGTGCAGGTTCAATCTCAGGTCAGAGAACTAAGATCCTACATGCTGTGTGGCCAAACATTAAATCAAAAATAATTTTAGGGCAGGAATGCAAAGTGGAGAAAAGTAGATATTAAAAATTTTTTTAAAAATTAAGGAGATGATGTAGGCAAATTTCCTAAAATGTTGTAGATATTTAATAAATGCTAAATATTATTGTTGACAAAATTGAGATGTCCCGCTATCTTCTAATTTCTAACAAAATTTGGAAGGCCAATAGGGTAAGAAATAGGACAGTTAAAGCCTTGGAGGCAAAAGCAAGAAAGGCAGGTGTCTTAAGGAAATTATCTAAGAATTTCACCTAAAAAAATCCCCAAATCCAAATCAGAAAGAAACATTTATAATTCAAACAGTGTAAGACTCTCTCTTTTGCTATTTTCTTGTTCTTGGTCAAATTGCTATCTTTATTTTTTATCATTGCTCTCTGGTTTCATAACTGCATTCAAAACCTTCACTGTTATTTCAACATCAGTACATATGACAGCCTCAGCTGCTTGCAATCCACTCTTTGTTTCATTTTTCTGAAACAGCTGTTACTGGTTAAACTTTTAGAAAGATCTCCCCCATAACCAATAAATGGGACTCTCTTTCTCCTCATGTAAAAGATGTTGCATCTTTGCCTATTTATTCCCAGGTTTACAAGTTCCCAGGTAGTTAAGAATGTTAAATGCTTGATATTTTAAAAGTGTTCTTTTTAAAAATTATTCTCCTTTCCCCCCTCTTTTTAAAAAATAATATGAGTTTCTTAAAAGTAACATGCTGACATGAAGTACACTAAACCCTTAAAATCATCCAATTTGCCCTGTTATTAGAATTATCTATTCTTGTTTCGTAACCTGACAATAAACTGAGTGTATCTCATTAAGTAGAGTCCCCTCTAGGTTGATAAGTAGGCAAATGTATAGGAACCATTATTTAATAGAAAGCATTGAGTGAACTCCGGGAGATGGTGATGGACAGGGAGGCCTGGCGTACTGCGATTCATGGGGTTGCAGAGAGTCGGACACGACTGAGTGACTGAACTGAACTGAATCTGGAGCTATCCTAGGAAATGTGATTCTAAACCTTGGAATTTATTGTGTCCTTCTGTCAGTTAGAGTCCCTGAAACTTTGAATCCTTTTCTACAAAGTAGAGATATTAATGCTTACCTTACAGGGCTGTTATGCTATATACATTAATCTTCAAAACTTAAATCCAAATATCAGCAGTCCTGTACTGATAAAGCAACTCTCCCAGTTCTTTCAGAAATTCTGTCTTTCTCTAGTACGTTGAGCCATCATCTCTAGGCTGTGCTTCTGATCCTTGTGACCCAAGATGGTTGCTAGAATTCCAGCCATTACGTCCACCTCCAGGAAGCATAATATAAAAAATAGTTTAAAAAGACAGGTCCCCACTGACCTTCAGGGTTGGTTTAAGGGAGTCCATTGCATGTGATATCTTTGTCATCTGGTCACACATAGCAGTGAGGAAGAGTGAGAGAGGACTATTATTTTTGTACTTGGGCACCAATGGGCCTAGCTAAAGATTAGTCTTTTGGTTTTAAGGAAGGAAAGAATATTAATAAGCAGTGAGATTGTCTGCCACAGATGGCAATTACACCTGTGATTTTATCCTTTAACTTGAAAAATAAAATAACCCAAGAGGTGAAAATATTTACTGAAATATGTTTCTATTCTGATAGTTTCTCTTTTAGCGTAAATAAGATATCACATGTGGAAACTGTTAAAAGGAGTAAAATGACTAAATAATTCTAAAGAGAGACATTTTTGTTTCCTCCTTTAATGGTGAGTGGCTTTGAAAGTACCTGTGTATCAGGATATTAAAGAATCACCGAGCCATGAGCTAAAGGATAATTTTACATGAGTTTAATAAATATTTAAGAAACACAGTTAAGCAGAGTATCAAAGGGATTTGACATCAACTTTGTTGGTTGAGAGTAGGTACTTTTGAGGCCAGCACAGAGCCATAATTTTTGACAGAATATGCTTTTATTTTCTGAAACAAGGGGCAGGTTTATTTTGTTCTTTCACAAGACCCATTGTTAAACTCATTCAGAGTATTGCTCCTGCTGCTGCTGCTAAGTCCCTTCAGTCGTGTCTGACTCTGTGCGACCCCATAGACAGCAGCCCACCAGGCTCCCCTGTCCCTGGGATTCTCCAGGCAAGAACACTGGAGTGGGTTGCCATTTCCTTCTCCAATGCATGAAAGTGAAAAGTGAAAGTGAAGTCGCTCAGTCGTGCCCAACTTGTAGCGACCCCATGGACTGCAGCCTACCAGGCTCCTTTGTCCATGGGATTTTCCAGGCAAAAGTACTGGAGTGGGGTGCCATTGCCTTCTCCAATTCAGAGTATTATGTGTATGAAAAACAAAGATAGTTAGCTATGTATATAATGAAAAAATAGCATTGATCATACAATGAATTGATAAAATATATATTAATATCTACATAGTAGTGTATGCTATACTAGGTATAGCTTGTTACCATAATTGAAATTGGAATGCTACGTAACAGCAGTTTGTCCCAAATACATCACCTATAAAGCAGGAGTAGTAGTAAATAGTTAGTTT
Source organism: Bos javanicus (assembly GCF_032452875.1). Taxonomy (NCBI): domain Eukaryota; kingdom Metazoa; phylum Chordata; class Mammalia; order Artiodactyla; family Bovidae; genus Bos; species Bos javanicus. The sequence goes on along the minus strand of NC_083882.1, from coordinate 71,797,566 downwards.
CCAAAGAGATTTTTAAGCTCGAGGATAAAGGAATAAAGAGAGAGGTGGTAGAAAAATAGATAGAGCATTAACACCTTATACATGAACAAAAAAATTACTTATGTGTTGCTTAATAATTGATAATTTCTATTATTTTACTTGCTTCTTAATGATATACTTGACAAATATTAATAAGGATACAAGATATCTGAGGGCTTAATGCATGAGGTTCTGACCCTTCAGATTTTTCTGCGTTTTATAGGTAGGTGCTGTGTCTCACATTCCTTCAACTTCCCTCTGCAGATGGCTCAGTTGTTGCAGTGCATGCCTATAGAATAACTGGGTGTGATTGTCTCAGGAAAAATTGCAAAGGGAAGTGAAAAGTACATACAGAAAAAAAAAACCTAGAATGTGAGAGAAAGTGCATGAAATATTTAGACTCAGCCTGAAAAAGTGATTGTACCCTGGAGATAATAATTCAATAGCTGAGGTTATAGGTATGGCTAAGGAAAAAAAAATTAAAACTAGAAAATCAAAGTGGTATCCTTATTTTTATTCTGGTACTGTATCAACCTGAAAGTGTCATACTCTTAAATGGGATGGCTTGAAGAAGGCAAAATACTACATCTTAGAGAGTTAAATCAGAAAGACTTCTCCCTGGAATGATTCTGGAAAAGAGAAATGATTATACTTGGAGGACTAGACAGTTCGTGAGAAAGTTAGCCAAGGAACCATGATAAAGTTGAGACACACTGAAACATCTCTTTCCTTATTAACCAAAGGTGGGCATTGATGTAGCAGAACCAAAACAGCAGTTTGTGAAGGACTTTAATCTGGATTATTGAGGGAATTCCTTCTGTAAGTGAAGAGTTCATTCTCTCTTTCTCTGACTGTGGCCACCCGGAGCATGAATGGAAAATCAGGGGCCATTTCTACCTGTGGAAAGATCCTCTCTACAGATCAGATCAAAGGAGCAGGGAGAGAGGAACAAAGCTGAGATCGAACACACCTGAGCTCTGCCCAAAGAACGTGATGCAAATAAGACTATTTGGTGTTGTTTAGTCACTAAGTCAGAGAAGGCAATGGCACCCCACTCCAGTACTCTTGCCTAGAAAGTCCCATGGACGGAGGAGCCTGGTAGGCTGCAGTCCATGGGGTCGCAAGAGTCAGACACAATTGAGCGACTTCACTTTCACTTTTCACTTTCATGCATTGGAGAAAGAAATGGCAGCCCACTCCAGTGTTCTTGCCTGGAGAATCCCAGGGATGGGGGAGCCTGGTGGGCTGCCATCTATGGGGTTGCACAGAGTCAGACATGACTGAAGCGACTTAGCAGCAGCAGCAGCAGCAGTCACTAAGTCGGAGAAGGCAATAGCAACCCACTCCAGTACTCTTGCCTGGGAAATCCTATGGACAGAGGAGCCTGGTAGGCTAGTCCATGGGATCGTGAAGAGTTGGACCTGACTGAGCGAATTCATTTTCACTTTTCACTTTCCTGCACTGGAGAAGGAAATGGAAACCCACTCCAGTACTCTTGCCTGGAGAATCCCAGGGACGGGGGAGCCTGGTGGGCTGCTGTCTATGGGGTTACACAGAGTTGGACATGACTGAAGCGACTCAGCAGCAGCAGCAGCAGCAGTCACTAAGTCATGTCCGACTCTTTTAGGGCTCCACAGACTATAGCCCATCAGGTTCTTCTGTCTGTGGAATTCTCCAGCCAAGAATACTGGAGTGGGTTGCCATTTCCTTCTCCAGGGGATCTTGCCAATTCAAGGATCAAACCCACATCTCCTGCTTGACAGGTGAATTCTTTATCACTGAGCCACTTAGGAAGCCCTCTGCCCCAAGAAAAGTGGTGCCTATAAACCTTTCCTGCAAAGTCTAATCAACCATCACTTCTATTATTGTGATCAGCCTCTAGAGCAATAAAGCAGAGAGTTGGCAAAATGTTTGACTTCCCCAGAACTATCCAGTTTTTATATCCTATCCCTCATACTCTCTGATCCTTCCATCATTTCTTGTCCTCAGATTCCTGACTCCCCACTGCCTGTCAGTTGTCCCCATATATTTTACCCCTCTTACTTCCCCACTCTGTCATATACACCTACTTTTGACCTGGCCACATGCCTAGACTCAATCTTTCTTTGTCCCTCTTGTCCAAATTCAGCATCATGCATGGGCATTTTCAAGATCTGCCCTTTATGGAAAATGTTACTGCTTCTAAAGACTGAATCAGTCATTCTGGAGAACACCTCTCAGAAGATTTGAGCTCCAGGAAATGGTGGATTTTAGAGAAGTGTCTGTTTCTCCTGGGTAGCTGCATAAATCTACTCTCATTAAATAGGCATTGAAGTGATGCTTTATTTTGGGACAAAAATGGATTCCCCCATTTACTTTCTCATTTTAAAGAGACACCATTCAACATGATCAACATAAGATACTTGAGATAATCACTAACCCAATTTAACTTAGAAAAGTGAATTATATGAAAGTACCTTACCATAGATTGAAAAATAAGGTCCTTATATGCTCTGGGCAAAGACTCAGGTCTCATGACTTCATGTGACCCACTAGTATCAAATAATAACCCATTTATACAAAACTGTGACTTGTAGAAATTCTTTTTTGGCTACTAATTCTAGTTTTCCCCAGAAGTGAGAAGATAGTCCTACTTACTGCAGATTCTCACATATATAAAGCCAGGGTACTTTCTAAAACAGTATTCCATTATGCAATTAAGAATAATAGCCTCTTTCCCTGTGTTGCTCTCCTTAAATATTTCCTCCTTCTCAGGAATCTGTGGTTTTCCAGGCTGTACATTTCTAACTCGATTGATCTTTCTCACAGTCTGGTGTATCAATGCATTTTATCACTGTGATAAGGACCGTCTGCACTTCTCTGATTTCTTTATATTTCTCCCAAAGCATGGCATCAGGAATTAGACATGGTAATGCTTGGGGAAAGATACAGTTATCTAAGACATCCTTTCAGCAACCAGGTATAATTTAGCCTAATAGCCTGCAAATCTCATGATATACATAAACCTAAAGTGGTCTATGGAAAAAGCAAGAGAGTTCCAGAAAAACATCTATTTCTGCTTTATTGACTATGCCAAAGCCTTTGACTGTGTGGATCACAATAAACTGTGGGAAATTCTGAAAGAGATGGGAATACCAGACCACCTGACCTGCCTCTTGAGAAATCTGTATGTAGGTCAGGAAGCAACAGTTAGAACTGGACATGGAACAACAGACTGGTTCCAAGTAGGAAAAGGAGTACATCAAGGCTGTATATTGTCACCCTGCTTATTTAACTTATATGCAGAGTACATCATGGGAAACGCTGGACTGGAAGAAACACAAGCTGGAATCAAGATTGCCGGGAGATATCTCATTAACCTCAGATATGCAGATGACACCACCCTTATGGCAGAAAGTGAAGAGGAACTCAAAAGCCTCTTGATGAAAGTGAAAGTGGAGAGTGAAAAAGTTGGCTTAAAGCTCAACGTTCAGAAAATGAAGATCATGGCATCTGGTCCCATCACTTCATGGGAAATAGATGGAGAAACAGTGGAAACAGTGTCAGACTTTATTTTGGGGGGCTCCTAAATCACTGCAGATGGTGACTGCAGCCATGAAATTAAAAGCCGCTTACTCCTTGGAAGGAAAGTTATGACCAACCTAGATAGCATATTCAAAAGCAGAGACATTACTTTGCCAACAAAGGTTCGTCTAGTCAAGACTATGGTTTTTCCTGTGGTCATGTATGGATGTGAGAATTGGACTGTGAAGAAGGCTGAGCGCTGAAGAATTGATGCTTTTGAACTGTGGTGTTGGAGAAGACTCTTGAGAGTCCCTTGGACTGCAAGGAGATCCAACCAGTCCATTCTGAAGGAGATCAGCCCTGGGATTTCTTTGGAAGGAATGATGCTAAAGCTGAAACTCCAGTACTTTGGCCACCTCATGCGAAGAGTTGACTCATTGGAAAAGACCCTGATGCTGGGAGGGATTGGGGGCAGGAGGAGAAGGGGATGACAGAGGATGCGATGGCTGGATGGCATCACTGACTTGATGGATGTGAGTCTGAGTGAACTCCGGGAGTTGGTGATGGACAGGGAGGCCTGGCATGCTGCGATTTATGGGGTCACAAAGAGTTGGACACGACTGAGCGACTGAACTGAACTGAACTGAACTGAAAGTGGTCTATTTTCTTTTTCATTTGTCCCAACACAAGACAGATTTCAAGGACATACTTTTGCTGTTTTTTTTTGTTTGTTTGTTTGTTTTGTTTTGTTTTTTAAAGAATTCATAAACACCATTTATTGTCATATAATATTTCAGTGGAGAATCATGACTTAGACGTTTCTATTCCACTCTACTGTGAAATAGAATCTACTGTGGTGACGAATGTCTTTGAGCATAAAATACATCATGGCATGGCAGAAAATGTATGATACTCAGGAATCAGACAAATGTAATTTCAAATTTAATCCACTTATTTGATAGAGTATGTGACTTAAGATATATTATTTTAGACTTTCCCAACTTAGATCTCTCACACTTCAAATGGATGTTATATCTACCTGGTCAGGCAGTAATGTAAATGTTTATAGTCTAAGTTTTGATTTCTTAAAAAAATGACTACTTGCTCTTTATTAACTTAAAAGATTGTTTCATATGGACACAATTTTAATGGCCAGAATAGATTGAATTATGTGAGGTCCTGATGTTTCAAAATCCATTAAGAAGATTCTAGCAACTAGAATTGTGCCTAACAGTCATCAGTTCATAGAGTCATGTGTATGGGAGGATGAAAAGAAGAATAGATGAGGAATTCTTCACTCATTCATTCATTTAATCAACAAATATCTGTATAAGATATTGTTAAGTGCTAGGGATTATAGCAAGGTACAAAACACAAAATTTTTATGATCTTGGAGCTCATGCTTTAGTGGGATGGAAAAGAAAAACAAAAATGTATGTCATGAGTTAGTTATATTAAAAATAAAAAATAAAAGAGGGTGAACAAGGTGGAATATGTACATTTAGTTTGAAGTAGGATGGTCAGTACAAGTCTCAGTAAGAGAGTGACAGTTGAGGCAAGGGAGAAAGAGAGCCCCTCACCCTTGTCTGGAGGAGAGATTCCATGTAGAAGGAATGGCCAGTTCAAAGGTCCCGAGTTGAAAGCATAGCAGCAACACCACTGTGGTTGGGATGGAATGAGTATGGAAACAGAGTAGAGAGGTGGACAGAAAGGGTAAATCTTTATAGACCATGAATGGTATTTCAGAAATTGCTCTAAATGAAACAAGGAAATATCTGAAGACTTTTATGGATAGGGAATCTTTTTCTAAGGCAATCCATCATGTTGGGGAGATATGATCCATCTATGCCTAAACATATAAACTGCGGGAAAGGAGTGTTCTGAACCCTAGAATTCTACCCCTGTAAGCAACCTTAGAGGCTGGGATGATGCAGTCCAAGTCCCCTTGTTCATAGCTAAGGAAATGGTTTAAGGAAGCTATGATGTGTGCAAGATCATGCAGTTGAATCCTCATTCTTTTATTTGTTTTTTACACCCAATAAATTCATGTTTTAAATGGTTTTGTAAAGAGGCTTGGAGAGTGAGAAAGTTGTAGTTTGATTTCCTTAATTATGCCTAAGTTTTTGTGGCATGGCACATTTGTTTCATATCTAGATACTAATCCATGTCCAAAGAGAGAGGTTAAAGTGGAGATTGTTACTTCATGGTCTCTTAAGGAAAGAAGGCACTACATTTAGTGGCTGAAGCTTGGGTTTCTCCTTCAGCTTAATTTCAAAACCCTGATCTTTAACTTATTAGTGTACACCTAAGGCAGGTCACCTGACCTCTCCACGTCTCTGTCTCCTCATCTGTAGATCAGAATTAATAGCGACTTTGTAGTTCTTGTGAACTTGAATTAGCATTCAACAATCTTATCTAAGTTGTTGATATGTTATTTTAGTTATTATTAAATATAGAGCAATGAAATACAAACTTATTGACAGCTATATATTTCTCACACTTGGATACAAGCATTGAACAGACCTCATCTCTGTCCTTAGAGAAGCCTAAGCAGTTGAAGAAGTGTCATAATCTCAGTATTATAGCAAATTATTAGTAGAATAAAAAGCTATACAAAGTCCAGTGGGAATGCAGGGAGAGAGAAGATCCCTAATGTATATACTAATGTCTGACATACTTTTTAACATAGGGATTTGGAAAATTAGAAAAGAGTAAAATAGCGGTGTTTGTAATTTGTTGGTGAGAAATGGACAATATCTTTTGAGAAACTGACAGTTGAGCTAAGACATGACTTGCTGGTCCTATTTATATACTTGGAATTAAGAAGGGGATATTTAAGGTGAGAAAGAGGGTAACAAAGCAACAGAGGTAAGGAAGTCAGTCTATGTTAAATTTCCAAAAATACACGTTTCTAGATCTCACCCCAAATATGCTAACTTAATTGGTCTGAATTGGGACCAAAACATTTACAATTTTAGCAAAGCATCACAATGATCGACACTGGTGATCTGTGTCATACCATGTAAAATACTTTAAACGCTGGATTTCTTGAGATAATTTTTTTTTTTTTTTTTTGAACACCGGATTGTTAAGGTAGGTTGCGTTTGATTTGTGGGAAGCTTTCTAGCAGCATTAGCAGAAAGTTAATATTTAGGTAATTAACAGTTTTAAAAAAGACGGTGAAGTGATAAATAGGAGAGAAAACATTACTGAAGGCAGTGTTGACACCCCACTAGAATGTAGGAATTTTTAAAAATCACAGTGAATCAGGGCTAACACCTTTCCTTCGCACCACCAGCATTCCTCAAAATGGTAAGGCTCCTCGGAGACGTGGACAGTACTTCTGTTTCTGGCAGGAAGATGTTCTGTGTCTTGGAGCCTGATGGGTTATGTGGCAGTTAATACAGTAACTAGTTTAAGGCATGTCATTAAGTTACCAAGTAAATAGAGTTATAAGCCAGATATTATAGCTGACGTGTACATTGAGGCTGCCCTCTCTCAGCTTTTCTATTCTGAATTCCCTTGCTTTCCATATGTAAGTGAGAACACCTTTTCCTTGCAAAAAATCTCCCTTTCTTAGTAGTAGAACTTCATTTGGATGCACAGCTGGCATTTGCCTGTTTCTTATCTTAGTATTCCATACCTGAGCACTGATTCTCCAGTACTTCCCCAAGCTAACAATAATAGATGATATTAATAAGTAGGTATACATGAGCCTAGTAAACAATATATTTTTTGGTCAAGATGAGCACAGGGTGATTCTTACTCTGGAAAGCGTGTACACCGGTCTCGTCCGTGGTCTAGGGTGCTGATCTCCGTGACTTCCATTTAAGTGTTAAAACATCTGTTGCTGTTATTGTTCAGTTGCTGTGTGGTGTCCGACTCCGTGACCCCGTGGAGTGCAGCACACCAGGCTCGCCTGTCCTCCACTATTCAGGTGTCTTTAGTCGGTACCATCTCATCATCTGTCACCCCCGGCTCCTTTTGCCTTCAATCGTTTTGCTTGTGTTTCAGGTACTTTACAAAAATGTTAATATCAAAATTACTGCTACTTAGCTTCATGATTCAGTTTGGAAGAATGTAAGATGTATACCAACTAGTCTTTCTTCTATCTTCTTTCATTTCTATTTCTAAATCAGGTCATCCATTTAGAAAACAATGTGTGCTTGCCTGTTCCATAGACATGTTTTCACCATGCGACTATAACATTTAACCTTTTTTGTCAAAGTTCACTTTAAGAAACACATGAGAGTTGATTTATAGCTTCACAAAACAGATATACCAATAAATATTTATGTTCTACATAAAAATATATGAAAATTTTTTTAATCTAATGAATGGAATAAATTTAACAATATCTAGGTTTGGACTTTATTTTTGTATTAGTGCTTAAGAGTTTTGTAATTTTCATGGATCCTTTCCCCCCACACCCCCCATGGCTATTGGGTAGTTAACAGCTTAGTTATATGTAAGTACAAGAGATTGTCTTAGGGTTTTTTTTCTCATTATTTGGAATAGTCATCTCACTTCTGTCAAAATTCTGTTTGGGTGTGACAAGCAGAGATTCAAAAAGTGGTTAAACAAAAAGCTGCCAAACTCCCCTTAAAGAGGAATCAGGAGGAGGCAATTTAAGGTTACATAGATTAATGGCACCCCACTCCAGTACTCTTGCCTGGAAAATCCCATGGATGGAGGAACCTGGTAGGCTCTAGTCCATGGGGTCACTAAGAGTCAGGCACAACTGAGCGACTTCATTTTCACTTTTCACTTTTCACTTTCATGCATTGGAGAAGGAAATGGCAACCCACTCCAGTATTCTTGCCTGGAGAATCCCAGGGACAGAGGAGCCTAGTGGGCTGCCGTCTATGGGGTCGCACAGAGTTGGACATGACTGAGGCGACTTAGCAGTAGCAGCAGCAGATTCTTGATAAGAGACTTAGCATCTTTCTATCTTCTATGATATTCTTAGTTCAGAGTTTCCATATTTGAGGTCACCTCATTGTTAGTACGTTTCCCTGGTAGCTCAGCTGATAAAAAATCTGCCTGGAATGTGGGAGACCTGGGTTAAATCCCTGGCTTGGGAAATCCCCTGGAGAAGGGAATGGCAACCCACTCCAGTATTCTTGCCTGGATAATTCCATGGACAGAGTAGTCTGGCAAGCTACAGTCCATGGGGTCTCAAAGAGTCGGACATGACTGAGCAACTTGCACCTTTACTTTTCATGGTTAGTAGGGGGCTTCTCAGGTGGCGCTAGTGGTAGTAAGCCTACACGCCAATGCAGGAGAAGTGAGACTTGGTTTTGATCTCTGGGTTGAGAAGATCCCTTGGAGAAGGGCGTGGCAACTTCCGGATACTGGAATTCTCCAGTATTCTTGCCTGGAGGTTCCAATGGACAGAGGAGCCAGCAGGCTACAGTCCATGGGGTCTCAAAGAGTCAGAAATGACTAAAGCAACTTAGCATACATGCATGCATAGTTAGTAGATGGATGGTAAAGTTCCAACTGACTTGCTTGTGTTCCAGAAAGAAGGTAGTAGGTTAAAGGGTAAAAGTCATATTTAAGCTGAGCCAGTCCCCAGTTTTAGATGTGTCTTCCCAGAAGTTGCATCTGGAAAATTCCACTTCCATTCCATTGGTTAGCACTTAGTTAAATAGCCACTTCTACTTGTAAGAGGTCCTGGATATGGACCAGGCATATTGCCCCACATTCCACTAGAAAGAAGAGAAAATGGATATAGGACAGGCAGCTGGAGTATTTCCCCCATCACCCTTTGTTCCTTGTCTCATATTTTTCATCTTAATTTCACTAGTTTTAATTTTGCCCTTTTTAAAATTTTCCTCAAATCTGTTTTTGAAGCAGGTGGTACCTAAAAATGAAAATAATAATTTACTAAATAATAACACTAACAGTGCACATGTGCTTAAGAACTGTGCTAAATATATTACCTAAATGTTTTTGTGTTATCATTTCAGAAGCATGATGGGGGGGAGGTTCTATGTTTGCCTTCATTTTGCCAGTGATATATTGATATGTGCTGCTGCTGCTAAGTCACTTCAGTCGTGTCCGACTCTGTGCAACCCCATAGACGGCAGCCCACCAGGCTCCCCCATGTCTGGGATTCTCCAGGCAAGAACATTGGAGTGGGTTGCCATTTCCTTCTCCAATGCATGAAAGTGAAAAGTGAAAGTGAAGTTGCTCAGTCGTGTCCAACTCTTAGTGACCCCATGGACTACAGCCCACCAGGCTCCTCCGTCCATAGATTTTCCAGGCAAGAGTACTGGAGTGGGGTGCCATTGCCTTCTGCGATATTGATATGTAAGAAAACTTAAATACCTTGCTGAGGTCACCCAGCTAATACATAAGAAATGTGGGTTTCTTTTTTAAGTTAATTTACAATGTTGTGTTAGTTTCAAGTTACTCACAGCAAAGGAATTCAGCTTTTTCAGATTCTTTTCATTATATTATAAGACACTGAGTATTAGTAACATGTGCTGTACAGTAGGTTCTTGTCGTTTATCTAGTGTGTGTATAGTAGTGTATAGATGCTAATCTCAAAGTCCTAATCTATTTCTACCTTCCCCACCATTGTCCACTTTGGTAACCATAAGTTTGTTTTCTGTTTGTGAGTCTATTTCAGTTTTGTAAATAAATTCATTTGCGTAATATTTTTAGATTCCACATATAAGTTATTTCAAGTGATACATCTTTATCTGACTTCCTTCACTTAGTATGATAATCTCTAGGTCCATCTCTGTTGCTGCAAATGGCATCATTTCTTCATTTTTATGGCTGAGTAATATTCCATCATATATGTGTGTGTGTGTGTATCATATTTTTTTTCCAGTTTTAAGCATCAGGAGTTTTATTAAACAAAGCAATAAGTGCACTCCCCAGAAAAGAGGAGAGCAGGTGGTCTGTGAACCAGAAGCAGCCCTGCAGTGAGAGTAGAGTTTGGTTTTTCAGAATGGTTCAAAGTCCCTCCTTGTGACCTGAATCATTGGATTGACAAGTTGATTGACAGTGCCAGGTTAGATGACTGCATCTTCTTTATCTATTCATCTTTTGATGGACATTTGGGCTGCCTCCATGTCTTGGCTGTTGCAAATAGCGCTGCTGTGCAGGCTGGGGTACATGTATCTTTTTGAATTAGAATTTTCTTCAGATATATGCCCAGGAGTTGGATTACTGGATCATACGATAACTCTATTTTTAGTTTTTGGAGGAACCTGTATACTCTTTTCCATAGTGACTGCACCAAGCTAGACTCCCAGGAACAGTGTAGGGGGGTTCCTTTTTCTTCACGCTGTCTATAGCATTAATTGTTTGTAGACATTTTAATCATGGCCATTCTGACTGTAGGAAGTGATATCTCATTTTAGTTTTGATTTGCAAGAGAAATGTGGGTATCTAATTGTCATATTTCTTTATTGACAGGCTCATCTGTTCATTAGTTTAAATATTCTCCCATCCTGCATATGAATGAATTGATCTATAACCTCCTGCTTCCTTAACCAGGTTGTTTGGATCTTTTTTCTCCCACCAATACTGAGAAAGAAAAAAAAAAAATTAACATCTTCTTCGTCTTTCTCTCACATTTTTTACCTTTATCTTTATTTCATGTGAAAACCTCAAGTCCTGACATCTAGGGGAAGATCGCTTCAGTTAGAGAGGTCATAGTGTCATTTAGCATATTTGGATCAATGCCTGTAAATCCATCATGTTTGTAATTGTCAAATATCTAATTGTGCAACATATTGAAGTCTCTCTGAGAGCAGTGATGGTGTTTGCATTTGTCACAGATTTGTTTTTCATTCTTAGTACATCACTAGCATTTATTCCATATTCTCATTCATTCAAAAATTATTAAAAACCTCAAGTTTTTAGCACTGTCATAGATACTGTGAACACAATATTTAAACAAGTCTCATGCAGTGAACCAAGTCTATCCACATGAAGCTTATTGTCTGTTATGTGAATGGGTGAAAGTTAGGCCAAAAAAAAAAAAAAGATATGTGTGTGATATTTCAGATTTTATAATGATAAGCAGAAAAAAAAGAAGGGAAGGGAAGAGAGAAAAAGTGTTGGGATGGGAAATGGAGGAGTTGGCCAAGTTTTCTCATTGTTAAAGTGACACAATAATAGAGCACAAGGTCCTGAAGGAGCAAGCCATTTGGCTATCTGAGAAGAACATTCCAAGAAAAGGAAGCAGGAAGTGCAAAGGCTCCATGGGGAGAGTATGCGAAGGTATTCAAGGAATAGTAAATATCAAGACTGTTGTAAAAAACCCATTGAAAAGCTCCGGTAACAAGTATAAAATTTTAAAGGATAAGAAAAAATTCAGTCATAAGGTTATTATCTCTAATACTAGTCATCACACAGATACCAAATCTTAGAAATAATATAAAGATGCAAAACCTAAGAAGCACATGCAAAAAACAAACAAACAAAAAAAAAAAAACAAAAAACTAGTGCCTGCAAATCTACCTTTCAATCTCAGGTCCTCAGGCAGTCACTGCCTTCCTAACTATAAGAATGGTTCTTGACAGTGAAGGGCAACATTTCCTGCATAGTAATGGCATAATAGATGAGAATCACCAGGTTAGGGGCTTTATATGAAATCATTATCTCAAAAAATACTTTCAACAAACCTGCAAGGTAAAGTAGTCTCTTTTACACAGATGGTTTCATGAAGACCTTTACTCAAGGTCATAAGAATATACTAGCTAGAAACATAAAAATGTCAAAAGTATGTCTTGAAAATTAAATATTCCCCAAATTTAAGACAGTATTATATAGGGAAATTTTCAGAAAAAAAAAAAAAAAACTTGAGACACAAAACATAGAGATTGCTTTCTGTTCCTATAATTTTTGCAGTTATAGGTAGTCCAAAACATTTAACAATTTAAAGAAGGAAAAATATAGATAATGTAGAAATACAGAACAGTAAAGAAATGCAATTAAAATTATAAAGAATTTCAATATAGGGACTGAATTTCAATTCAGTATGGACTCATCAAAATCTATGCTTTAGATCTGAATATGATTTAATGAAGCTACCACTGTATTAATTTATGCGTTGATTTATTACTCCATCACTGAATACATGTATCTGTTGAGGGCTGACTGTATATTGGGTGGTATTCTAAGAGGTTGAGATGTACAGTGTATAAAAGACAGGGCCCTAGGCTTCTATAGCATCAGTCAGTCAGTCAGTTCAGTCACTCAGTCGTGTCCAACTCTTTGAAACCCCATGGATTGACTGCAGCACGTCAGGCTTCCCTGTCCTTCACTATCTCCTGGAGTTTGTTCAAACTCATGTCCATGGAGTCAGTGATGCCATCCAGCCATCTCATCCTCCGTCATCCCCTTCTCCTCCTGCCCCCAATCCCTCCCAGCATCAGAGTCTTTTCAAATGAGTTAGTTCTTTGTATCAGGTGGCCAGAGTATTGGAGCTTAAGCTTTAGCATCAGTCCTTCCAAATGAATATTCAGGACTGATTTCCTTTAGGATGGACTGGTTGGATCTCCTTGCAGTCCAAGGGACTCTCAAGAGTCTTCTCCAACACCTCAGTTCAAAAGCATAAATTCTTTGGCACTCAGCTTTCTTTATAGTTCAATTTATCTATAGCATAAATTTAGGAAAAGAACTAAATCGCAAATTAAGAACCAGATATTGTTAGACATCCATTTCCTATTAAAAAGAAGAAAAGTAAGTGGATACATATTAATGAGAGTGTTTTTATTTGCTTTGTTACTTATTTTGGATTTATCTTTGGCTGTGCTGGGTCTTCTTGCTGCACGTGGACTCTCTCTAGTTGCAAGAGCAGGGGCTACTCTCTGGTTGCATGCAACGGCATCTTATTGTGGTGGCTTCTCCTGCGGTACACGGCTTAGCTGCCCTACAGCGTGTGGGATTCTCCTGCCCAAGGGATTGAACCCACGTCCCCTGCATTGCAAGGTGAATTCTTAACTACTGGACCCCCAGGGAAGCCATGTTTATTTTTGTTTTTAATGGAGTAGCCAGAATATAACTTTCTGAGGACATGACCCTTGAGCAGAGACCTGAGGATGTGTAAGGGCAAATAATGTGATAATCAGGGGGTTACAGGTCGTACAACAAGAAGAGCAATCATGTCGGTCTCAAGGCTGGGGCATATTAGGTGTGGTATGTGTTTGGAAAGATGGAGTTCAACTAATCAACCATTCTTTTTTTTTAACATTAAAAGCCTCTTGGAGAAATTTTTTGAGAAGGTCTGAATCCTGGGGAAAGGAATACATTCAGGTCTCTGTGATATGCTGGTGCAGTTGTAATTCCAGATTATACTGAGACCACCAAATATAATTTGCTGCCTTTTATTAACTTTTGTCACTTTGGTAAGCTATTCTTTTCTCTGTGATTACATTCTTTAAAATATTTATTAGATGCCTACTGTTTACCAGGCACTCAGTATTTGTACATTTGGTAATTCTTGTTGTTAAGTAGTACCAAAACATACCTTCAGCTCCCAAGGGTGTTCAGTTAAAAAAAGTAAAATATTTCATCTGAATATTTAAGAAATTCCCCTGTAAGGCAGAGTATTTCCACATATAATACCATATAAGATAGTAGTGATATGAATCATCCCAATAAGTGTGATGTCAGTGTGTATGTGCTAAGTCACTCAGTCATGTTTAACTCTTTGCAATCCCATGGACTGTAGCCCTCCAGGCTCCTCTGTTCATGGGATTCTCCAGGCAAAAACTCTGGGGTTGGTTGTCATTTCCTCCTCCAAGGAATCTTCCCAACCCAGGCATTGAACCCATGTCTGATATATCCCATGCATTGACAAGCTGGTTCTTTACGACTAGCGCCACCTGGGAAGCCTAATATCAGTATGTGTGTGTTAGTCACTTTGTCGTGTCCGACTCTTTGCAATCCCATGGATTGTAGCCCACCAGGCTCCTCTGTCCATGAAATTCTCCTGGCAAGAATACTGGAGTGGGTTGCCATTACCTTCTCCAGGGGATCTTACCAACCCAGGGATCAAACATGGGTCTCCTGCATCGCAGACAGATTCTTTACCATCTGAGCCACCAGGGACACCCTAAAATCAGTATCAGTTCCATTCAGTCACTCAGTCATGTCCGACTCTTTGTGACCCCATGAATCACAGCATGCCAGGCCTCCCTGTCCATCACCAATGCCCGGAGTTCACCCAGACTCATGTACATCGAGTCAGTGTTGCCATCCAGCCATCGCATCCTCTGTCATCCCCTTCTTCTCCTGCCCCCAATCCCTCCCAACATCAGAGTCTTTTCCTATGAGTCAACTCTTTGCATGAGGTGGCCAAAGTACTGGAGTTTCAGCTTTAGCATCATTCCTTCCAAAGAAATCCCAGGGCTGATCTCCTTCAGAATGGACTGGTTGGATCTCCTTGCAGTCCAAGGGACTCTCAAGAGTCTTCTCCAACACCACAGTTCAGAAGCATCAATTCTTCAGCGCTCAGCCTTCTTCACAGTCCAACTCTCACATCCATACATGACCACTGGAAAAACCATAGCCTTGACTAGACGAACCTTTGTTGGCAAAGTAATGTCTCTGCTTTTTAACATGCTATCTAGGTTGGTCATAACTTTCCTTTCAAGGAGTAAGCGTCTTTTAATCTCATGGCTGCAGTCACCATCTGCAGTGATTTAGGAGCCCCCAAAAATAAAGTCTGTCACTGTTTCCACTGTTTCCCCATCTATTTCCCATGAAGTGGTGGGACTGGATTCCATGATCTTCATTTTCTGAATGTTGGGCTTTAAGCCAACTTTTTCACTCTCCACTTTCACTTTCATCAAGAGGCTTTTGAGTTCCTCTTCACTTTCTGCCATAAGGGTGGTGCCATCTGCATATCTGAGGTTAATGAGATATCTCCCGGCAATCTTGATTCCAGCTTGTGTTTCTTCTAGTCCAGCGTTTCTAAAGATGTACTCTGCATATAAGTTAAATAAGCAGGGTGACAATATACAGCCTTGACGTACTCCTTTTCAGTATAGACACCAGTTATACCAAAAGCTTCATGGAAGAGGAGGGATTTAAGCTTTTGTATATTTGATGTAAATCCCTACAGTTCTTTTAATCTTCTGATACAATTTGTAATCAATTTTTCCGGATATCTTGGCTAGCAAATAGACAAGTGAGTGTTTTAAGAAGTAAATATCAAGTTCTAGAGGGAATATTATGGCAATTTCAACATAGAAAATTTCAAATTTATGATTTCTTGTATTTACACAATTTACTAAGTCACAATCTACAACCATTTAGCCATGTATGGAAATAAAATTTGACAAAATGTTTTCCCTCTTTTGGTATCTGAAACTTCTGTCAATATAATATGGTGAACGTCAACATACTAGGAATCAGCAAACTGAAATGGACTGGAAAGGGTTAATTTAACTCAGATGACCATTATATCTACTACTGTGGACAGGAGTCCCTTAGAAGAAATGGAGTGGCCATCATGGTCAACAAAAGAGTCCGAAATGCAGTACTTGGATGCAATCTCAAAAATGACAGAATGATCTCTGTTTGTTTCCAAGGCAAACCATTCAATATCACAGTAATCCAAGCCTATGTCCCAACCAGGAACACTGAAGAAGCTGAAGTTGAATGGTTCTATGAAGACTTCCAAGACCTTTTAGAACTAACACCCAAAAAAGATGTCCTTTTCATTATAGAGGACAGGAATGGAAAAGTAGGAAGTCAAGAAACACCTGGAATAACAGGCAAATTTGGCCTTGGAACACGGAATGAAGCAGGGCTAAGGATAATAGAATTTTGCCAAGAGAATGCCCTGGTCATAGCAAACACTCTCTTCCAACAACACAAAAGAAGATTCTACACATGTACATTACCAGATGGTCAATACTGAAATCAGATTGATTATATTCTTTGCAGCCAAAGATGGAGAAGCTCTATACAGTCAACACAAACAAGACCAGGAACTGACTGTGGCTCAGATCATGAACTCCTTATTACCAAATTCAGACTTAAATTGAGGAAAGTAGGGAAAACCACTAGACCATTCAGGTATGACCTAAATCAAATCCCTTATTATTACACAGTGGAAGTGAGAAATAGATTTAAGGGACTAGATCTGATAGAGTGCCTGATAAACTATGGAATGAGGTTCGTAACATTGTACAGGAGACAGGGGTCAAGACCATCCCCATGGAAAAGAAATGCAAAAAAGCAAAATGGCTGTCTGAAGAGACCATACAAATAGCTGTGGAAAGAAGAGAAGCGAAAAGCAAAGGAGAAAAGGCAAAATATAAGCATCTGAACGCAGAGTTCCAAAGAATAGCAAGGAGAGATATGAAAGCCTTCCTCAGCGATCAATGCAAAGAAATAGAGGAAAACAACGGAATGGGAAAGACTAGAGATCTCTTCAAGAAAATCATAGAGGGCAAGGGAACACTTCATGCAAATATGGGCTCAATAAAGGACAGAAATGGTATGGACCTAACAGAAGCAGAATATCAAGAAGAGGTGGCAAGAATACACAGGAAAACTATACAGAAAAGATCTTCACGGCCCAGATAATCACAACGGTGTGATCACTCACCTAGAGCCAGACATCCTGGAATGTGAAGTTAAGTGGGCCTTAGAAATCATCACTATGAACAAAGCTAATGGAGGTGATGGAATTCCAGTTGAGCTATTTCAAATCCTGAAAGATGATGCTGTGAAAGTGCTGCACTCAATATGCCAGCAAATGTGGAAAACTCAGCAGTGGCCACAGGAATGGAAAAGGTCAGTTTTCATTCCAATCCCAAAGAAAGGCAATGCCAAAGAATGCTCAAACTACTGCACAATTGCACTCGTCTCACACGCTAGTAAAGTAATACTCAAAATTCTCCAAGTCAGGCTTCAGCAATATGTGAACCGTGAACTTCCTGATGTTCAAGCTGGTTTTAGAAAAGGCAGAGGAACCAGAGATCAAATTGCCAACACCTGCTAGATCATCAGAAAAGCAAGAGAGTTGTAGAAAAACATCTATTTCTGCTTTATTGACTATGCCAAAGCCTTTGACTGTGTGGATCACAATAAACTGTGGAAAATTCTGAAAGAGATGGGAATACCAGACCACCTGATCTGTCTCTTGAGAAACCTATATGCAGGTCAGGAAGCAACAGTTAGAACTGGACATGGAACAACAGATTGGTTCCAAATAGGAAAAGGAGTATGTCAAGGCTGTATATTGTCACCCTGCTTATTTAACTTATATGCAGAGTACATAATGAGAAATGCTGGGCTGGAAGAAGCACAAGCTGGAATCAAGATTGATGGGAGAAATATTAATAACCTCAGATATGCAGATGACACCACCCTTATGGCAGAAAGTGAAGAGGAACTAAAAAGCCTCTTGATGAAAGTGAAAGAGGAGAGTGAAAAAGTTGGCTTAAAGCTCAACATTCAGAAAACAAAGATCATGGCATCTTGTCCTACTTCATGGGAAATAGATGGGGAAACAGTGGAAACAGTGTCAGACTTTATTTTTGGGGGCTCCAAAATTGCTGCAGATGGTGATTGCAGCCATGAAATTAAAAGACGCTTACTCCTTGGAAGGAAAGTTATGACCAACCTAGATAGCATATTAAAAAGCAGAGACATTACTTTGCCAACAAAAGTCCATCTGTTCAAGGCTATGTGTTTTCCAGTGGTCATGTACGGATGTGACAGTTGGATTGTGAAGAAAGCTGAGCGCCAAAGAATTGATGCTTTTGAACCGTGGTGTTGGAGAAGACTCTTGAGAGTCCCTTGGACTATAAGAAGATCCAATCAGTCCATCCTAAAGGAGATCAGTCCTGGGTGTTCATTGGAAGGACCGATGCTGAAGCTGAAACTCCAATATTTTGGCCACCTCATGCGAAGATTTGACTCATTGGAAAAGACTCTGATGCTGGGAGGGGTTGGGGGCAGGAGGAGAAGGGGATGACAGAGCATGAGATGGCTGGATGGCATCACCGACTTGATAGACATGAGTTTGGGTAAAATCTGGGAGTTGGTAATGGACAGGGAGGCCTGGCATGCTGAGGTTCATGGGGTCACAAAGAGTCAGACACGATTGAGCAACTGAACTGACTATTGGTAAATAAACGAAAGCCTATATAGAATATATTTTCTAAAATCTGAGTAGCATCAAAGAACAAAACTTTGTATAGAATTTTATTTGTGCATATATAAATGAATATGTTTTTGTTTTATAAGAATAAAAGAGCTATGGAAGAAATGTGGAAGATACATTTAAAATATTGTGGTATCTAAAAACAGAAGTAATATTGCCCCTGTCAATCCTGAAATCCAGAAATAATTATTAACATTGCCATATGTTTTCTTCCAGACTTTGATCCTTATGTAATACATTTTATACCTGAGTCTTCTGTAACTGAAAATGAATGCAAAATTATGTTTCCTGATCTTATTAAGTATAGAGCACATGGTTTTGCATACTGCAGTTTTCAGAACTAAAATTTTCAAATGAAGGTAATGATTCAATTGATATTTAATGTTAATACTTTTCTTTTTTGTTATTATAAACACTTTTGATATTAATAATTACCCCCAAGGCCAAAATTCAGTGCCATGTTGTCTATGATTTCTTTCTTGATTTTACTAAATCAAAAGATTGAATATTTCATTTGAACATTCTTAACCTTTTAATTCCACTTATTTAATTGTTTTCATGCTTGAATTATCTCCTCTAGAAGGAGTGACGGAGCACACAGTAGAAGTAAAAAATCTTTTTATTTTATTTAGTTATTTTGCACATTCCAAGCATTCTCTAAATATTTATTAAATAAATGTCTAAGGGAAGAACAGTTGAGGAACATAACGTGTACATGCATATGTGTGTGTGTGTTTGCATGCATGTGCTCATTCGCTAAGTCATGTATGACACTTTGCAACCCCATGGACTGTAACCCACCTGGCTTCTCTGCCCTTGGGATTTTTCAGGCAAGAATAGTGGAGTGGGTTGCCATTTCCTCCTCTAGTGGGTCTTCCCGACAGAGGGATCAAACCTGCGACTCCTGAGTTTCCTGTGTTGTCAGGCTGATTCTTCAGCACTGAGCCCCCTGGGAAGCCCATATATATGTACACATTTATGTATGTATGTATTATATGTCCCTGGAGGAGGCAATGGCACCCCACTCCAGTACTCTTGCCTGGAAAATCCCATGGACAGAGCAGCCTGGTAGGCTACAGTCCATGGGGCCTGCAAAGGGTCGGACACGACTGTACATATGTATTATATGTACATATGTGAATATATATATATATGCATATATAATGTGTGTATACACACACACACACGCATTCTTAACTTTAATTTCCAAGATTCCTTGTCAACATAGTTACTTGTTTTGACAATTGCCCAGGAGATTATATTGCCTCAATTTAAATGCAGAGTTGCTGAAATTTAAACATAAGCTCATGCAATGAAAGCTCTTATAATTGTCAGACATTTCAACTTAAGTAAACATTAGCCTTTGCAAAATAAATTTGAACTGGCAGCCAATTCACAAAATTGCTAATTGTTCTTACTTAACTGTATATCTTAGTTGGTATTTGGTCCTTAACTATGAAATGTCTGTGTATAGTCCATCTTATGCCCTACTAATATTATTTAAACCTAAGCTCCCTGAATTACCCAAAGACATAATTTGCAAGTCAAATATTTCATATATTTCAGCTAATGTATAACTTATACTGACATATATATCTCTATATACACATATATATGTGTATATAGAGATATATATGTGTGTGTGTTGATTACTAAAATATTTTTATTCATTATGCACTCTGTCAACTTGGACTTCTAGAATACATGTGGTGACCTTGAACCCAGGAAATGTGGTTTCTATCTTAAGGCATTGGTTCTCAGCCAGGGATGATTATGCTCCCACCCCGATCCCTCAGACATTTGATGATGTCTGGAGACGTTTTTGGTTGTCATGTCTGGTAAAGGGTGGCAACTACTAATATCTAGTAGTTAGAAGTCAAGAATGCTGCTTAATATCCTACAATTCGCAGAACAACCCACGCAACATACAATTGTCTGGTCTATTGCTTATCCCACTGAGACTGAGAAACCATGTCTTGTATGATATCAGTTTCAGAGTAGAAGACGAGCCTATTATTATATCAGTGGATTTAAGATTTTAATAAGTACCAAGGATAAGTATATGTGGCGGGGATACAGAGGAGGATGTGGTCAACTTTCCCTGGAAAAGAGACTGAAAGTTTTAAGAAAGTGATGTTGAGCTGAAGTGGGTGAGAGGGGCCAAGGAGAAATCATTTCAGGGTAAGGACATTGCTTGAGCCAAGTCACGGAAAGACACTACAAATGGCTTAAGTGAACAGCAGTTCTTGGTGGTGGTATGAATCACTATGCAAAATAATTCTGGATCAGCAGTCGAAGGCTCAATTATGAAGATTTGGTTTTGTAAACTGAAGAGCTTGAACTTTTTTCTATAGGGTAAGGAAATCCACTGAAGAGATCTAAAGAGTATGCATTAGTTATTTAAAAAAATGAAAAGAAAGTGAAAAGAACAAACATGATAAGATGTATGGCTGTAGTTTGGCTAACCATTAAATAGTGCAAGTTTAGATCTGGAGAAACTGCTCTATCCCACCAGAAGTGAGATTTGATGGTAGCTGTTGTGAAATGACAATGCTAGGAAGGCTGAGGGTATAGAATTTGCCTTTTGATGGAATGTGGGAGTTGAGATATCAAATAGGACTTTTCAGAAGTCAGTTACTTGTAACATTGGAAGTAGACTAGTTTGTTCAATAAGAACATCAGAAGAGGATATTGATCCTCTGACATATCTCATTGTCAAGCAGAGAAAGAGAAGTTAGATTTTGCATGTTATAATAGGTAGTCAGAGAAATGATGGGCCAGGAAAGGTGGTGTGGTGACGTACAAAGAGCATAAGAGACATCAGGTTATTATCTGAAATTAAGCTGACACAGAAGAGTTTTATTTGCACCCCAAACAAATCATGAAAGAAGTATGTTTGAAATGGTAAAACTCAAGAAAGTGTTTTTTGTTGATGGCTATTCTGAACCATGTGAGGTGATACCTCATTGTAGTTGGATCTGCATTTCTCTAACGGTTAGTGCTGTTGAGCATCTTTTCGCGTGCCCCTTGGCCCTCTGTATGTATTATTTGGAGAAATGTCTGTTTAGGTCTTCTGCCCATTTTATTTTCTATGTTGAATCTAGAAAAATGGTACAGATGAACCTATCTGCAGGGCAGAAATTGAGATTCAGATGCAGAGAATGGCCACGCAGACATGGTGAAGCAGGAGGGGTGGGGTGAGCTGAGAGATTGGAATTGACATACATATGCTACCATTTATAAAAATAGCTAGCTACTGGGAACCTTCTATGTAGCACAGGGAGCTTATCTCAGTGCTCTGTGGTGACCTAGAGGGGTAGAATGGGGGGTGGGTGGGCAAGAGGCTTAAGAAGAAGGGAATATATGTATATGTATATGTATAGCTGACTCACTTCATTGGATAGCAGAACTAACACAATATTGTGAAGCAACAATACCCTAATAAATTTTTAAAAAATCAAGAAAGGGACTCCTTAGATTGCAAAATGAAAAAAAAAAATCAAGATAAAATTAATAATCAGAGGTCCCCAATTTCCAGTTATTAGAACTGGAAAACTTACCTTAAATTTTTGGTCTGATATTTCAGTACCCTCAGAGAGGAGCTACTTACACAAAGAGACTGAATGTGTATTATCCACTGGACCTTTGAGACAGGAAGGTATCCTACTATGTCCTCAACAACAAAATTCTAACCACTAGCCATGAGTGAAAACAAGTCATTTTTTTAGAAACAGGCAATGTGAAACACTTGAAGCAAATTTGTGAGTTCCAAATTTATATTCCTTATGTGATGTGAGAATGGCAAGTTGAGAACTTACCAACATTCTAATATAAACTCTGAAACCATGACAACAATGAGGAGATGAATGTGAACTGGCACCCAATGGATGTTGCTACTAACTGGGGCTCCTGAAGGAGACCAAAGTCTGTGTGGTTTAAACAGCATGTATATATTTTCTCTCGCAGTTCTTGAGGCTGGAAGCCCAAGATCAAGGTGTTAGCAGCGCTGGTTTCTGGTGTGATTGCTCTTCTTGGTGTGTTGGTGGTTTCATCTTCACTGTGTCCTCACCCAGGGTTTCCTCTGCATGCATTTTCCTGTTAACTCCTCTTCTTCTGATGAGAACACATGTTCCATTGAATTAGGATCCCAACCTGATGACATTGTTTGACCTTAATGACCTCTTCAAAGACCTTTTGTCCAAATACAGCCACACTGGGTGTTAGGGCTTCAACAGCACATGAATTTTGAGGAGACAAGTCAGTCTATAACAACCTCCATGAAGATTCCTTAAGACATTTCAAGTCACCTGTAGGGAGTCATAATTAAAGCGGATCAGAAAATTCAACAAATAGAATTCACACCCTGGAATAAGAAATAATAGAACTAGTCAGAGGAGACATTAAAGTAAATGTGTAAACGTTTAAATAGATACAAAAAAGAAAAAGAACCACAGGCATCAAACTTGAAGAAAGACCCCTATCTTGTTATCTTGCTATGAAACATATGAGTTGTATGATTTGGAGGTTGTAAATAAATAATTTGGTAAAGATGTAGATAATTGTAAATGTTAGTAACTTGAAAATAAATCTGTTTAAATAATTAGACATTCACCATGGGTGTAAAGATATGAGGAAGATACGATACTACAGAAAACATACAATGGAGTTTTTAGAAGAGGAGAATAAAGGAAAGTAAAAGATACAATGACTCAGAAATCTACTGGATTGAAAAGAGATTTCAACCTTTAGAATTACTGAGTATACTACATTCTTGACAGGATGATCAAAAACAATTCTACACACAGATATATTGCCCTGAAACTTCAAAACTCGCACAACCAAAAAAAAGAAAAGTCTTAAAAGCAGACAGAGATGAAATATCTATTACAATCAAAGGAATGAAAATTAGAATTACTGAAGATGTCTCACAGTCATGATAGAATGATAACTTTGAAGGGGGGATGACATATACTTGTCAACGTAGAATTCTATACTTAGTCAAAGTATAATTCAGGGGAAGAAATTTAAATGTTCATAAAAATACTGTGACAATTAACAATTCTAGATTCTCACAAAAAAAAAAAAAAAAGCATGGAAATCAGTAAGAGGAGACTGAATCCTCTCCTCCCCAAATAAGGATGAGATGGTTAGGAAATATTTTGATAAACATATAAATGTAAGAAAACTTGGACTGTAGAAAAGAATGATGTAATATTAATTTTTGATCATTGTGGACAAGGTATTTTATAGGCAAAAACAAGACAGCTCGATGTGGTACATTAGAGGAAGAACTGTGGTGTGAAGATATTCTAAAGCTTTATTTGGTTTGACAAGTGACTAAACATATTGATTATCTATAAACTCTTAAGTATATATGTTTAAACTTTCCATCCCTCTATCCGTCACTATTTTGGGGATGCGTTTGGGAGTAAGTTGCGGACATCGGTGTACTTCCCCTGAAATACATCAGCATATAAATCATTAACTAGAGGTCAATATTTGTATGAGTGAACACAAACAGAAAAGAAAGAATATTTTATATCCAGATAAGGAAATGAGGGAGGAATAAAGAAGCTTGTATCAACCTAATAGTAGGATTAAAAAAATGGATATAAATGATAGAGACCCCCTAGAGTATAATGGTTTCCTCTGGGAAGAAAAGGGAGTAACATTGAGGAGAATTACAAGTTGGGCTTTAGCTTTTTCTAATATATCAGTTCTGGAAAAATAAATTAGTACAAATTGTTAAGCAAAATGTTAAGATGTGCTAAATCTGTGGATAGATGAGATCTGTTAGTTGTTATGATCGGTATATTCCTATATGTTTTAAATATCATATTAACAAATTGAAAATGTACACTGGTGTAAGTTAGAGCTGTGTTCTTAACCCATTCCTTACATATACTATGTAACTTGAGTAAAATTATTCCATTTCTTTAGGTTTCAGTTGCTTGCTTTTTAAAGGTATACATGATTACAATATTCCCTACCTTTCAGTGTTGTTTCAACAGTGTGAAGTGTATGGTACAGTATTTGGAGAAAATACATGATAACTGGTAGAAATGAAGTAGTTTATTTCATGCAGTAGCATGAAATCAAAGAGAGGAGAATTTTTAGAAAGGGAAAGGAGGTATTGTTTGTATCACATGCAAGCAAAATGTTCAAATTACTGAGACTGACCATTGGATTTAACTCTAATGAGGTCATTGATGAAGTTTTCCTGGGCAGTTTGGGGAGACTGATAACAGTAGAGGACTACAGACAGGGATTGAAGAGGGGAAGGACAGATAAGAAAAGATTGCACTATCTTGTTTGAAACAAGAAGGCAAGGAAAAATTGCCTACTTATTTATAGAAGCAAGAGAGAAAACAAGAATTTTAAAACTGGGAGGCTACAAATGTGAACTAATTTAACTAGTTCAGTTGTGAAGGAAAATGGGTCAGAGACGAGAAGAAGACAGAGGGTTGTGCCTCTGTGTGTGTCTGTGTGTGTCACAGTAAGGATTTTGGCATTTAACAGACTGAAAGGAGAGACCCAGTAGCAAGGGGAAAAGTGGAAATGTTGGAGCAAAGTAGACCCTGATACATCAAGTCCTACAAGAGACAGTGTGATGCTCAGTCGCTCAGTCGTGTCTGATTCTTCGCGACCCTACGGACTGTAGCCCGCCAGGATCCTCTGTCCGTGGGATTTTCCAGGCAAGAATACTTCAGTGGGTTGCTATGCCCTCCTCTAGAGGATCTTCCCCACCCAGGGATCGAATCCGTGTCTCCCACGTTGCAAGCAGATTGTTTACAATTGTGCCACTGGAGAAGCCCAAAAGAGACAGTAGGGGTGGGAATTAAGACCACAGGTGGAAGAGTTGGCCTTAAGCGAGAGAGAATCACCTGTCTGAGATTAGAAGAAGTTGAATGCGTGTGCTGACAGAGATAGTGCTGACCTGTGAGTGAAGGATGGTGAGGGAGTTTATGACTCTTACCTTCAAATTTGTCTGTGAAAGATTAGCGGGATTCCTCCACTGAGCGAGTGCATGTACTTTTGTTATTGTTGTTTGTGGACTTGGCCCTTATCAAGAATAAGGACTCAGGCATTGAAATACTTCATAAAGGATGTTCCTTCCAAGGAGAAAATTAGATTCAGGCTCAAGTCTCCTTCTCTAAAGTGGGTTTTTTGTATGTGAAGCATCATTGTTTGAGACCTCAAGTTATCACACTCATTTCAGAAAGTCATGAAAGGTCCACGGAGGGGACTGAGGTGTGAGAGTTCCTGGCTCAGCCTTTTGGGAAATAAACAGGCACCAAGACTCCACATTTTCATGTCCTCTACAAAATCGGTTTTCCAAAAATAGACTCGCACAAGCTGTAGTCACAGTTGAATGTCATGTTTCTATTATTGCGATGACATAAAATCATTAAAGCGCTGCTAGTTGTAAAAGCAGTCATGTCTGGTAATAGAACTGCTCTGTGCCCATTCAAAGGGAATTGCATTTTAAATGGCACATGCAGAGCAAGGACAGGACGGCCAGGGACTGAGGTGTGACTTCCACAGCCATTTATGACACGTCCTCCTTTGATCTCGCTGTAGCAGGCACTCAAGTTCTTTGTTTTTAAAAGTGGTGTCATAGTGACTGGAGTGCATGAACACAGGTTGTAAGAAGGTTTCAATTTTTTTGAGTCATCTGCTAATTTTTAATAATATTTTCTATATTTAAAGTACTTGAAAAATTATTAAAAGTTCCTAATATCAGGTTTCAACTCCTGCCTTCCTAATTTCACAAAGTTGTTTTTTTTTTTTTGTCTAGACTTCTTTGTATATCACAAATATCATAGAAGCTGAATTATGGATACCTACTATGTCAGGCATGTGATCTCAGTTAATCTCCATACAACCAATGAGATAGCTATTACTAATATTAATATTACCATGGACAAATGAATGCACCAGCATCTTGAGACTGAACTCCATCTTTTCAATATCAATTGGGATTCAAACTCACGTCTGAATAAAAATGGTTGAGATTTAAAAGAGACACTGAGTCAAATGTTACTTTAAGTTTTGAACCTATTAAAGAATGGACAGGGAAGTTTTGACTTCCTTAGAAGTTCAGATATTTAATTTTATTATTAGAAAAGCTGTGTTGAGAAACACACCTGGTACATAAGGTCAAAATAGATTTCCTATCTTCCTCCTAAAATGCCCCTGGCACCTTGTATGGTGAGAGGTATAGTTGCAAGTGGGTTTCCCAGGTGGCTCACTGGGTAAAGAACCTTTCTGCCAATGCAGGAGACTTGAGACACATGGGTCTGATCCTTGGGTCAGGAAGATCACCTGGAAGAGGGCATGGAAACCCACTCCATTATTCTTGCCTGGAAAATCCCATGGACAGAGGAGTCTAGCGGGCTATAGTCCATAGGCTCACAAAGAGTTGGACATGCCTGAGGCAACTTAGCAGACACACACACACACACACACACACACACACAGTTGCAAGCAGAAATATAGCCTACCTCTCACCTTCCAGGAACAGATGGTACAGGTGCTCTTATCCTATGCAGTAGAGCCACTCCTCTTCTTGTGGAAGGGAAATGGTCAGAGGTGTAGGGTTGGATTCCAACTAGCACCTCCAAGACAGCCAGAGGTTTATCAGTAGAGGAAATAAATTATTCACCCTAGATATGGCACATACTATCTCCACAGCATCTTATTTCTATGAATTGGATTAGTTTCCTACACTAAGTGTAGGATCATCCATGTAATGGGCTTCATAAGAGTAACAAGTGTATTAATCAAACCTGGACAAACTCCAGGAAGCTCACATACTAGGACTGATGAAAGAACATTACATTGGAGGCATCACCACAGTAGAAGTCCATGCTCTCCATTTCCCTTTGTACTCTTGGGGGTGCACCCAGGAGTCTAGTAAATCTAAGCCTAGAGTACCAGAAGACTTTTAAAAAACTAATTAGCAAAGTAATAGTCCCTCCCCAGCAATGATTAAGAGCCAGAATCCATCAGCTACAAGTATGGCATAATCTTAGCTCCAAGTCTTATCCTGCCAAGCTTGACATCCATAGTTAAGAGAACACAGACCTCTTCCTTGACAGGATCAGTGTCCCACCACTTTGTCACACTTGAACATGGCTGAATCAGCAACATCAGAATTTTACTAGAGTTTGGTTGCTTAACGATTTTGCTGTAGCTGATTTCCAAATAACCTCAGGAGGCCAACAACTTCTTTGGGAGACTGGCATATGGAGAATATGTCTTGGACAAGCCAATTTTTACTTGTCAGTGTTGGCTTGATTTTTGTCTTCTTATTACACCATGATGCTTAGTTCTGTGTATTGCAATATATAACTTGCATAAAAGAAATAATACACAGATGAGTGAATAAATGAATGAATAATCGTGTAGGAAAAAAGTACAGTCACTTGGGCTTTCCCTCACACCACTTCTCCATTTCTCATCTGTCAAGAGGTACAAACAGATTCCTAGGCACTAGTTAGGAGCAGAAGCTTAAGTATCTTCATAAATAAATCTCCCTTCTTTGATCTGAAACTCAGAATCACTTCATTGTCAAAGAATCTTTACCACATCAACTACAGAGTCATAGACTGTAAAATAAGTGTTCTCTGAATCTCTTAATGAAAAATCTCAAGTTTATCTTTTATTTCCTTTAGAGATGTGATTTAAAAAAAAAAAAAAAACCTCCCTTATTTGTATTTTAAAAATCCTGTGGAATTAAATCCTAAATTCTAATGATAGCTAGCATTTTTGCATGTTTGCTATGTGTGGGAGCTGTGATAAACACTTGACATAGATTATCTCATTTAATCCTCACAGAAACCAAATGAAGTGTTTACTGGTATTATCCCTATTTGATGAAGAGGATACCGAGGCTCACAGAGAATTCATAACTTGTCCAAGACCATCTAATGTCAAGTAATCAAGAGTGAATGACCCCGCAGCACATATACCAGCTGAGACCAACCTTGGATTGGGGGAAAACTTCCAGAGGCAGAGCAGCAGCAGGTGAGCCAGCTTCTCAATGCTGGGTGCACAGGGATCCACTGAGTAAGACATCAGACTTGAAAGGGCCCCCAGCCTTGAGCTGTGGGGCTCATAAGCTTCATGGTTGGGGGAACACCAGCACTTCCTCTAGGATGGTTTGGGCCTGAGGTCCAAACTTTGTGGTTCCAGTTCTGTGACGTAGCAGAATTGTAGCTTCCAGCACTGACCATCAACCTCAGCATTTCTAACAGAGGATTTATATTTTGGTGTGATCAGAGTCCAGGACCCAAGCCTTTTGTTTCAGTTATTGACCTTCAGCTATGTTTTATCTCATCAGCATTTTATCAGGAGGCCTGCTCAAGTACTCAGTTGTAGCCAGTTTCCATATCTTTGGCTTTTAATTTTCAAAAGATGCTGCTCTTTGAGGGAGTGGAGGATGACAGCTGTCTCTCTGAAGAACCTAGCCTACTGGGTATCCGTGTCAATCAAAGGAATCATTGCCTATCACTTAGCTATTACATGGTGGAAGCATATTCAAGTACTGCAGTCTGATGCCAGGGCCTTCCCAGTCTTAAATGATTTGCAATAAAAACTTGATATAGCTACCTGTATGTTCATTTCAGGTAGTATTATATTCTATAGTATACACTTCTCCTGTCATATTTTTTTTTTCTTTTGTTCTTAGTTGGCCATTTAAAACATGTCTGCATTATCTACCTGTTTATAGCCCTTATAGTTCACCATCCTGATACTCTGGCTCTGTTAGAATGGGAGATTTCACTTGGCTCTGAACCATCAAAAGAGAATATGTTGCTGATTGTGGAACTTATAGACTTATTTACTGGAGTCCCTGGGGATGCATGATGGGAGGATCCTAAGAGATAGAGTTCCTTCAAAGAAATGACAAGTTCAAATTCAGAGTTTGTGACTTTTGTGTTATGTATGGGTCTCTTTGCTGCTGCTAAGTCACTTCAGTGGTGTCCAACTCTGTGCAACCCCATAGACGGCAGCCCACCAGGCTTCCCTGTCCCTGGGATTCTCCAGGAAAGAACACTGGAGTGGGTTGCCATTTCCTTCTCCAATGCATGAAAGTGAAAAGTGAAAGTGAAGTCGCTCAGTCGTGTCCGACCCTCAGTGACCCCATGGACTGCAGCCTACCAGGCTCCTCTGTCCATGGGATTTTCCAGGCAAGACTACTGGAGTGGGGTGCCATGAGATTTTAAACTAGAACTAATAATATTAAGAACTTATCTTTGCGTCAGTGGATTATGTGATTACAGTTCTTTGATACTTTGAATTCTATTTGTTTGTCACAATGTCTCATTTCACTCTTTCAAATAGTTCTGACTTTATGAATTTACAGAATTTATAAATACAGAATGTATTTACCTAAGAGAAAACATCGTAATATAGTAATGATATCACCTTTACCACCAAAAATGTTCATGAAGTCAGAGGTGTAATCTGCTTTATTGATTGCCATATATACCCAGTGCATAGATACTAAAGCAAATTGTTGCTCAGTCAGTATTTATTGTTTTCATGAGGAAAGTAATAAATGACTCAATTATTAAATTATTTGAATTGTCCTCGAAGTTCAAGGTATTGATTTAGTTGTGTTTATTCCTGATTAGAGGTGCAAAGAAGGACTTTTCATACCAAGAATTCTTTGAGTATGAATTGGATGGGATGGGAAATGTGATTCTTTATTTTATTCCATTCAAATAATTTGGTTTTCATTGGTTAAAGGGTTAAAAAAAAAAACCTGTGATTGTAAGTATTTTCAAGTGTGTAGAAGTGTTTATGTGTGTGTGTGTGTGCATGGGGAAGGCACATAATGATTTAAAAAATACCCTTATTTCTTGTGTGATCATCGTTGGTTTGGGATATACAACACCCTTCCAGAAAAGAGAAAAATAATGTTAAATAGGAAGGGACAGAGAAATCCTTATTTATGGATCTCTCCATTATAGACAATTCAGTCAGTTCAGTTCAGTTCAGTCGCTCAGTCATGTCCAACTCTTTGCAACCCCATGAATCGCAGCACACCAGGCCTCCCTGTCCATCACTAACTCTCAGAGTTCACTCAAACTTATGTCCATCGAGTCGGTGATGCCATCCAGCCATCTCATCCTCTGTTGTCCCCTTCTCCTCCTGCCCCCAATCCCTCCCAGCATCAGGGTCTTTTCAAATGAGTCAGCTCTTCATATGAGGTGGCCAAAGTATTGGAGTTTCAGCTTTAGCATCAGTCCTTCCAATGAACACCTAGGACTGGTCTCATTTAGGATGGACTGGTTGGACCTCCCTATTAATTAAGATGCTAAGGACTTTTTTTTCCTAATCCTATGTCCTTGAACAAGTTGCTTCATCTTCCTGTGTCTGATTTCCTCATTGATGGAAAGGGAATAATAATAGGACTGACACCATGATTTTGTTGTGAAGAATAAGTGAATTACTACCTGTAAAGCACATAGAGCAGAGTGGGTTGCCATTTCCTTCCAATGCATGAAAGTGAAAAGTGAAAGTGAAGTCGCTCAGTCGTGTCCGACTCTTAGCGACCCCATGGACTGCAGCCTACTAGGCTCCTCTGTCCATGGGAGTTTCCAGGCAAGAGTCCTGGAGTGGGGTGCCAGGGCCTTCTCCAAGTGCAGACTAAATACACAGTAAACATTATCATTACTGTTATTGTCATATGCTAATGAATAAGACATCACCTTATCCAAGCAACTTAACACAGGTCAAGAATAGATGATCTCTGAGGTTGGCTCCAGTGTTTCATGATCCTGTAGAGAGCCTTTAAGACTCCTTTGTTGTCTCTGAACATATAGATCAAATCACACTGAAACACATGTGAGGGACCGCAGAGCACCTGCTATGTCTTAATGAATTCAGTGCCCTAGGACCCCTCCAATCCTCTTTGATGTATCTTCAGCCTCTGAGAATGGGCTTCCTTTGGAGTGTTGTACTGGAATGACAGTGGTGGTAGTGAGGCGCATCCTGTGATGGTACCTCTGAAACCTCAAATCATCCACTCTACTTGCAAACCCAGTTCAGCAGAGTTTGGAAAGAGCAGAGTGAGGTGAACACTTGATATTTTCTCCTGTCAACAGTATTAAGTTATGGCTTGTGATGGTTCTGCTAGGCAAAAGTATATGGCAGTGAAAAATAATATGACTATACCTTCACATCAAAACACACATACACAGCCAAGCAACAGCCTTCAAGAAGGTGTGAAGACTCCTAGAGTATTAGTTGAAGGTAGTCTTGTGATTTAGATTTCTGTAAACTGGCTTTGGTGCCCTCTCTCTTTCCCTGGCCCTTATCCATTTGACTTTCTTCCCAATGACCCGCTCTCTGGCTTTCTTTAGAGAACTTGAAAATATTGACAATACAGATACCAAAGGTGAAAGGGACCTTTATCCCCATTGAACTCCAAATAGCAATTCTCTTTTCTCGCTCCCAGAGGAATGCTTGTAATCTTGTTGCAACTATTTCTGCTGTACTATCAACTCTCCAGGAAAGAATAATGAACAAAACCTCTCATCAACTACATTTTAATGCGCTTTGTTAAAAAAGTCAACTTATCCCAGTCTCAAACTGAAAATAAAATTAAAAAAAGTTTTTGACTTAGTAAATGAAATACACATGTAAAAGTCAAAATATTTTTTTTTAGTCAAAATAATATGATGGGAACAATGTAGACTCCAAAGTTTGTAGGTCCAAAGGCTTTTTTTTTAATTAAAAAGTAAAAAACCCTTATCCTTACAAAACAGACATATGCACAAAATATTGAGGTGGCCAAAAAGTTTCATCGGAGTTTTCCATACCATTTACAGAAAACCCTAATGGAATTTTTTTGCAACCCAAATCTATAAATTTTTAAAGATAATTTCAAGAGATGTATTTGCTGAAGCCTATTCATTCAGATGTATCAGATAGAAATGTATAAATCTCAGATTAAAACCCTTGCATTAGCTGAGGTTATTGCCAGACCCTTGCAATCAGTTCATGACAAGACCCTACATGTGGTGAATGGGTTACAGTTAAACCTAGACCATAGGCCTTGACTATCTTCAAGACAGAGAGACAGTGCCAAGGGGACCTAAAACTTCAGGGCTTTTTTCCTTTCGTTGTGAGAAAGCATGACAATTTCCCCCACTAAACCACATAAATTGTATTTCTACATGATTTTTTTAAGCGTTAAATGGGTTGAATGCAGTGCTGAAGAACAACCAGTTTACTGATTCTTTAAGTAGATGTTTATTGAATACCACCTATTAACTGTGAGCCAGTGTATTAGAGATGGGTGATGTAGTAAAGGTGACTAAAATTGATTCTCTAACCTTGAGGAATTCATATCTACAAGGTTGGGGAAGATAGATGTCCAGGTAATGAAGCTGACTACCATATGCCACGTGTGAAGTCCTATGGGAGCGCAGAGGAGAGTCAGACCGACTTTATTTGGGATGAAAAGCATTCACTGGGGAGGGTGAGGACGCTGAGCTCTGGGGGTCGCAGGGAGTTCACCAAAATGAGGTTCCGTCGCACTGTTGTTTTGCCAATAAATAATTTTCTGTTACAATATTTGTAATGGTTGCCACACTATGTCACAATGTGGATATAACACAGGTAATTTAATTGGGCCTTTTTTTGTCATTGGGTTAGTTCCATTTTTTGATAACTATGAACAGCATTGAGATAAAGATTTGTGTGGTGAAATCATAGCACATGCATATGATTCTCTGAGAAAACAGCCCAAGATATGAAATTACAGCCTCAAAGGACCAACAGTTTTTTAGCGTGTAAATGATGTTTTTTTCAAGCTAAGATTATGAGAGAGTAGGACTTTAGGGGCAGACAAACTTGAGTTCGAAATATAAACATTCCTTTTCTTGGTTATTGACCTTGAGCAAGTTGCCTAAGCTCCATTACTCTTAGTTTCTGCCTTTAAAAAATGAGAATCATAATACTTACCTTGAAGTACTGCTTAAAAACTGTAGTAGAGCTTAATAAATACTTATTGAATTGCCTTCATATTTTTGACAATAGGTACCGGATAGCTGCTAAATCCTAGCAATAAAATTCAAGTGTTCTAAATATTTTAGGTTACTGACATGAATTTCTAACAGGAAATGTGCACTATACTGTGTGGTATAGTTTCACTCAATTCATTAAATGGCCTCCATTTCAAAAAATCCTGACTCATTGTCCATATAAATAACTTTTAAATTGCTTGGCTCTGGCCTGAAATTTACTCCTAAAATATAGGAAAGTTCCAGAATTGGATCAAGAGCCCAAAATCTGGGATAAAAATCTGTATTCTTCCACCTATTTCCTGTGTCATTAATCTCTTGTCAGTATTTTCATCTGAAAAAAAAAGGAACATAAAGTTACATTTCCTTTCTGCTTCAACAAATCAGATGAGAAATATAAGAGATAGAGAGATGTTACCTAGATCTCTAAATTGATATTCTGGTACGACCTATTATTCATTTTGGATTTAATAATCTGCCATGAATCTTTCTACTTATTGAAAAAATAGGTGTTGTGTAAACTCTACACTTCTCTCATGCTTGTCAGTGTATCATGAGTTTTCATTTTATATTGATGTGGGGCATTGACTTGAAGGATCCAGATTTATTTTTGAACTCTTGTCAGCACTCCATAATTAACATGGCCCAGAAGAGAAATGCTATTTTGCCTCCTGCATTATCAACACAACTGTCAGCAAATAAGGAAGGCATCTTCTTTACCATTATTATTGCTAATGTAAGAAGCAGAGAAGAACAGCTGGATTCTCATCAGTGGGTTGTTAGAAGCCCTGGCATTTAGTTGAAATCTGCTTTCAATTTCTACCTACCTTTATCTGCTTTAAGAATGTATTCAAAGGGGAAACATCATTTTTATCCCAAAGAGTATCTTTGAACTCCTAATTTGAGATATTTACAGATCTCAAAGTTGTTTATCTGAGTGTAGCTTTTCCTCCATGACATAAAAATGCAAAGTTAATGTTGATTGCTTACTGGCTATTTCATGTATCTACATTTACTACTCTATTCTCTGTGTCCTAAATTCTCTGTAGTGTTACAGTTGCTCTCTGTTCTCCAATTTGGCTTAAATTTATAATGGCAATGGGTAGAAATAATCTTTTAAATGAAGAACTGGAAGGGCTAAAATCTTGCTGCAATAAAAGGGCAATGCTATAGCTCAGTTATTTGCTCTTTAAAAAGGCAGAAAAAAAAATCTGTAGCCTCTATAGTTACAGTGTGCCAAAATTAGGTAGTCTATATGGTAATTTTGTTAAATCAGTTTCCTTTTTATACTGCGTATGTGGTGGGATCGTGAAATAGTGCATCCGCTTTGTAAAGCAGGTTGGCAGTTTCTCGAGATGTTAAACATATGATTTAGAAATGCTGCCCATAGGTACATATCTTTTTTTTTTTTTTTAACTTAACATAATTGTATTAGTTTTGCCAAATATCCAAATGAATCCGCCACAGGTATACATGTGTTCCCCATCCTGAACCCTCCTCCCTCCTCCGTCCCCATACCATCCCTCTGGGGCGTCCCAGTGCACTAGCCCCAAGCATCCAGTATCGTGCATCGAACCTGGACTGGCCATAGGTACATATCTAAGAGAATTAAGTATTTATATCTCTGCACAAAATTTTGTATGTGAGTGCTCATAGCAGCATTATTCATTATAAAGTGGAAACAACCCAAATGTCTATCAACTATGAATGAATAAATGAAATATACTAGATCATAAGAAAAGTATTTCACCGCTAAAAAGGAATGAAGTGCTGGTGCATGCTGTAACGTGGGTGGACTGGGCAAACGCTATAGTGACGTCGCTCAGTCGTGTCCGACTCTGTGCGACCCCATGGGCTGTAGCCTACCAGGCTCCTCTGTCCATGGGATTTTTCAGGCAATAGTCCTGGAGTGGATTGCCATTTCCTTCTCCAGCGGATCTTCCCAACCCAGGGATCGAACCCGGGTCTCCCACATTGTAGACAGACGCTTTACCATCTGAGCCACCAGAGAAGTCACTATAGACAATGAAAAAAGATAAATACAAAAGGCCACATGTTATATTATTCCATTTATAGGAAGTGTGCAAACCTGACAGATGTACAGAAACAAAAAATCGATTGCTAGTTTCCAAGAGTGAGAGGCAAAGGAGACCAAGGAGTGACTGCTAATGGGTATGAGGATTCTTTTTTGAAGTGATGAAATGTTCTAAAATTAGATACTGGTGACCATTGTACAACTTTGTGATTATGCTATTCAATAAAACCCCTGGATTATATATTGTAACAGGGTGACTTTTTGGTATGTGAATAATATCTTAGTAAAGCTCAGATAAAAAGTAACATCAGATCAGATCAGATCAGTCGCTCAGTCGTGTCCGACTCTTTGCGACCCCATGAATCACAGCACGCC
The DNA here is from genome assembly GCF_032452875.1 of Bos javanicus. Taxonomy (NCBI): domain Eukaryota; kingdom Metazoa; phylum Chordata; class Mammalia; order Artiodactyla; family Bovidae; genus Bos; species Bos javanicus. Next base: position 71,761,442 of record NC_083882.1, on the reverse strand, counting down.
AGGCCTCCCTGTCCATTCATTAATTTAAAAAAAAAATAGAAATTGGGAATGGTGGAAATGAATGGGAAAATCATGACTAAATAGTTTATCATCTTAAGCCTTTCAGGTTTAACATTCAGTATAAAGTATTTTTATTTTAAATAACTTTGGAATTAATTATTTTAATTAAATGACTACAGTTTACTTAAGCATTTCTTTGTTTCAAGTATAGGTGATTGCTGACTATTCACTAGTATATAGTTTTTTTTTTTTCTTTCTTTTTTCAACGGGAACTGGGAAAAGTGTCTGTGGTTATCAATACACACTTGGTATCGTGGTCAGTATTCTAGGACCTGGGCATGTACTCCAGGAAATAACTAGCAGCTGGCAGCCTGGTTATCCTAATGGTTGTCCTCTCACCTGGATCACTGCTGTTATTGTAACTCATTCTAGATTCCTGCAGACTTACAGTGACATGGCTAACAGTAATTGAAACTGTCTTTCATATACTCCTTATTTGGGGCAAAATGTTGGTGTCCATTTTTTTTATCATTGAAAACAGATTTCAAGACTTCTCACAGCTAAATGTGGCAAGCAGGTAATTCACAGACTTGTAGACAACAAACTCTGATAGTCTAGGATGAAGAATAGGGCAACAGGTTAGTTGAAAAGCTTCATGTGTCTTTTTACTAATGCAAGATTTAGTACACTTAAGGATATTATAATAAGATCAAATCAAATTTACAGGAGAATGAACAAATGAGAATAGCAAATGGAGGTCAAAATGCACTTCCACAGTTCTCTGTTACACCAGTTAGATCTACAAGGCAGGGACTTAATGTAAGTTGATGTGTGATTGCTCCAGTTTTAAAGCGATGCCATTCAGCTTACATCTGATTTCATTAAGGCTGTTGAGACGGCACTTGAGTAATTCAAAGAGAATAGAATGGGAGGGGTAGAGAGTGTGTGTACGGAAGTGTATTTTGATCCTGCACTTTATTGTTATAACACGCGTGGGTCTAGCAACTCTTTAACATGTAGTCTGTTATGATTTCATCTTGTATAACTGCGAGCTAACAGCTTTGCCTCTCAAAGAAGTGATGTGATCAGCCCACTAAACCTTTTGCCATGTGAGACATTCACTGTGTGGTGGAGATGATTCAGAGAGTAGACTTAGACACACAGTCATGTGACGTGTTGCTTAAACCAAATTAAAATGAGTGTGCTAACACTTTGTCAGTTTTCATCTCTTCAGCCTCATAGCTATTTATAAAAGGGAGATGTTTGTATGAGAAGAGGTCCCAGTTGGGGATTAACGCCCAAGTCTCTACAAAATTTTACATAAAATAAACAAACATTGTCACAGGATTTGATGTTTTACTAAATCATTTCATGGAATAATTAACACATATCCTGTCATAATTCTATGAGAATATTTATATTATAGAGTTTACACTATATAGAAACTGAGAATCAAAGTGATTTTAACTTCACAATAATCAAAGTGTAAAAGCAAGAACTAGGAAAGAAAGTAAGAAAATAAAATCTTATTTATGAAGCCCCTGTTCCAGCACTATTTGAGAAGATTCTAAAGTGTTAACACATTAAATCCTCTAGAAGTCACAGGAGGTGGACTTTGTTATTTTCATTTCACATAGAAGAAAGCCGAAGGTCCCACGTCACAAGCCTAGGTTTTAGCAGATTTGCAATTTAGCGCAACAGGTTTTAAGATTTACATTTTTACTGTAGACCATATATTCTAAACAGTCATGATGTTGAGAAGATACCCAGCCTTAGCTTTTGTTATGAAGATGGAATCATCACTGTCTTGCCGATGTTGATCAGTTTTTTAATACAACAGTCACCCTCATGTTTGATTTGCTACATGTGTTTTCAAAAAGGTAATTCACTGTTTGGTCAGGGCACTGGGAAAGCCCCAAGTCAAAAGTAATCTTGATTAGAAAAAAAATGCTGTGGAAAGGAAGACTGGCCTTTCTTTACGTGTTCAATATTGTTCGTGATGCAGACTCTCCCTCCACACATACTTCAGTCCATACCTTAAAATAAACAGGCCAAAAGGTGAAAATTAGTTTCCTTGTAGTAACTGGGGAAGTATATGGACTCCACAGCATCCACTATAAGATGACAGACCATTGTAGAGCACCACCCCCTGCCTTTTCTAAATACTGGTCCATCTTACTCTCTAAAAGTATATAGGTCAAAATTATACATGCACCACAATGTTCATTGCAGCAGTATTTACAATAGCCAGGCACGGAAACAATCTAAATGTCGAACAACAGATGAATGGATAAAGATGACGGGGTACATAGATACAGGGGAATGAAAGGAAATGAAGTTAGGTTGTTTGCAGAGATGTGGATGGACCTAGAATCTATCATACAGAATGAAGTAAGTCAGAAAGAGAAAAAAAAATGTTAATGCACACGTGTAGAATCGAGAAAAAATGGTACAGATGAACCTATTTACCGGGCAGGAATAGAGACACAGAACAGACATAGAGAATGGACATGTAGACACAGCAGGAAAAGGAAGAGTGGGACGAATTTGGAGATTAGAACTGACATATACACACCACCATGTATAAATAGATAGCTAGTGGCAAACTGCTATAAAGCACTGAAGTTCAGCTTAGTGCTCTGTGGTGACCTAGTGGGTAGGACGAGGAGGGTGCAGGGCAGGGAGGTCCAAGAGGGAGGGGATGTATGTATATACGTGGCTGATTCACTCTGGTGTACAGCAGAAATTAACAGAACATTGTAAAGCAATTATAGTTCAATTAAAAAAAAAAACTCAGTGTATAAACAATAAACCGTAAGACTGTTTCTTTCACAGATTTTTGAAGCTGTTTCCCTTCTATAGTCCCTCCATTCTTAGGCTGGCTTCACTATGGCAGAGGGATGGATGCCGACAACTCCTGGACCTAGAACCTTCTGGTTCACACTGAGATACTAGACAGCTGTTCCAGTATACAACTACAAGAATCATTGTGACAAAAAGATGTAGTATTAGTCAGCTCAGGCTGCCATGGAGAAATTTCATAGACCGGGAGGCTCATACAGCAAAAAGTCATTTTCTCCCATTCTGGGGTGTGGAAGTCCGAGTCCAAGATCAAAGCACCAGAGAGACTGGTTTCAGGTGAAGCCTCTCGCCTTGGCTTGCAGGACGGCTGCCTTCTTGCTGTGTCCTCATAAGGCCTTTCCTCTGTTCGAATTTCACACACTGCTGGTGTCTCTTTCTCTTCTTAAAAAGGCACTGGTCCTATTAGATCAGAGCCCCACCCTTTTGTGCAGAAGGCAGTGGCACCCCACTCCAGTACTCTTGCCTGGAAAATCCCACGGACGGAGGAGCCTGGTAGGCTGCAGTCCATGGGGTCTCGAAGAGTCAGACACGACTGAGCGACTTCCCTTTCACTTTCATGCACTGGAGAAGGAAATGGCAACCCACTCCAGCATTCTTCCCTAGAGAATCCCAGGGACGGAGGAGCCTGGTGGCTGCTGTCTATGGGATCGCACAGAGTCGGACACGACTGAAGCGACTTAGCAGCAGCAGCAGCCACCCTTTTGACCTCATTTAACCTTAGTTACCTCCTTAAAGGTGTTGTCTCCAAACACAGTCATGTTGGGGGTTGGAGCTTCAGCATAAATTTCAGTTTCCCTGATGGCTCAGATGGTAAAGCATCTGCCTGCAATGCAGGAGACCTGGGTTCAATCCTTGGGTTGGGAAGATCCCCTGGAGAAGGAAATGGCAACCACTCCAGTACTCTTGCCTGGAAAATTCCATGGACCGAGGAGCCTGGTAGGCTGCAGTCCATGGGGTCGCAAAGAGTCGGACACAACTGAGTGACTTCATAAATTTTAAGGAGACACAGTTCAGTCTGTTACAGATAAGATTGCATTAATTTTCTCAAATTAATTTATATTCCAGCCCTTGGATCTTTGTAATCACCAGAAGGATAGACTGAGGAACTTTAATAATGCTCATGTCCAGGCCATACTCCAGAACAATTACATCAGAAGCTTCTAGGCCAGGGAAGGGCATAATAAGCACTTTTAAAAAGCCAGGTATTTATAAATGTATATCTACAATTAAAAACAGAGATGTATGTTATGTAAGACTTATTGATCCAATGTATAATGCATAGAATGTTGAAAAGAAAAGAGTTAATGCTGACTTTGTAAGCCTATTATAATGTACATATAAAGAACATGTACTGAATATTATCTTAATTTTTCTCTATACATTATCTTGGGGCTTCCCTGGTGGCTCAGATGGTAAAGAATCTACCTGCAATGCAGGAGACCCAGATTCATTCCCTAGGTTGGGAAAATCCCCTGGTGAAGGGAATGGCTTACCCACTCCAGTATTCTCGCCTGGAGAATTCCATGGAGAGAGAAGCCTGCCAAGCTACAGTTCATGGGATAACAAAGAGTCGGACATGACTGAGCAAATAACACTATGCTTTATATTGTTTGATATACCAATTATCAAACACTATATACCATAGTATACTTAGAGATGTAAGTAGAAGATAATAGACAAAATTTTAAAATCAGGCAGCAAGAGTTCTAACTGTGTTTACATGATCTTCATATTTCTGAGAAAAGTAAGAATGATAATAACAGTGTCCACCTATGTTATGAGATTAAATGAGATAATACATGCAAAGCTTCAAATAATCCATCAGTATTACTATTAGCAATATAGCAGTGCGATGTGGAAAAACCAAAAGTGTCTCTTTCCATTTATTTTCTCTCTAATACCCAAAGATCCCCAACCTTTGAGATTCAGCAGTGTGTCCTTGCAAAGGCTAAATTAGCTACATTTTACATATCAAAGTGGAGGGACCTGGGACAATCAAAGGGCATATGGAAATAGCAGAAAGAGTGGTTAAGGTCATGGTAGAGACATTGGAGAGGCTTTGAGCAAACTCCTAGCGACTGGAGGTGATTTCTGAGCTCCGTGAGGACGCTGCTACAGCCCTAGAGAACATAAAGGCAGCTGTTTTTAGGTCACTCCTGTTCTGTTGGAATATTAGATTTTTTGTCATTAATTTTAAGAATCCAGAAACCCAACTTGCTGAGAATTTTCAAGAGATATCAAACAAATGTGTTTTGAGTTGAAGCTGCCCTATGCTTCTCAGCTTTTTTAAAAACACTGAGCAGTTCAGTTTGGCATTTCAATCTGTCTCCTCTTACATTTATATTAGAAAAAAGCAGACCTGGTAGAAATGTTGCTTCTGAGCCCTGAGAATGGTGAAAGGATAAATCTTTTGTTCGCTTCTTTTAGAGATGTTTCTTTTTTTCTCTGAAATGTGTGGGAAGCCTTGCCTGTCTAATCTTTAGCATTTTGATGGAATTACCATAAAAAGCTTTTCTGTGTTTTGTGTGAATCTTTATCTTAATTGGAGGTTTAAAAGGGGTTAAAGGGGACTGTTTTCCTGGGTATGTTTCAAGTATACTAAGTCTGTGTAGAAGCACTGACCCACTAAGAGGCTTCGTCTTAAATTGTTTAGTGGTTAAATGCATGGCTTCAGAGTTAACCTGCCTGGTTTGAACTTTTGCTTTTGACATTCACTAGTTTAACTTCTCTATAACTTGGATTATTCATCTGCAAAAGGGTAGTAATAGTAGGTATTTCATAAAGTTGTCAAGCATTAAGTTTGCTACTGTACAGGAAACAGAATACTTCTGACTCCATGGCCAGCATCACTCCGTGTTAAGGATTCCTAAAGCTTATTTCAAGTTTCTTTTGCTAAACTCACTGAACGCACTCGTCTAAAGGCCAGAAGCAAAAACAGCTCACCTCTAAGCCACAATGGTCTGGGTTTGAATCTTGACTCCTTCACTTAGGAAGTGAGTACTGTTAGGCAGCAATCACTAGTGCCTTTGTTAACGCATCTCTAAAATGGGGCAATTGCAAGGTCTCCTTTGTATGTTTGTTGTAAAGATTCAGTTCAGTTCAGTTCAGTCGCTTAGTCATGTCTGACTCTTTGCGATCCCATGAGCCGCAGCACGCCAGGCCTCCCTGTCCATCACCAACTCCTGGAGTCCACCCAAACCTATGTCCATTGAGTCGATGATGCCATCCAATCATCTCATCCTCTGTCGTCCCCTTCTCCTCCTGCCCTCAATCTTTCCCAGCATCAGGGTCTTTTCCAATGAGTCAGCTCTTCGCATCAGGTGGCCAAAGTATTGGAGTTTCAGCTTCAACATCAGTCCTTCCAATGAACACCCAGGACTGATCTCCTTTAGGATGGACTGGTTGGATGATCTTGCAGTCCAAGGGACTCTCAAGAGTCTTCTCCAACGTCACAGTTTAAAAGAATCAATTCTTCGGCACTCAGCTTTCTTTATAGTCCAACTCTCACATCCATACATGATCACTGGAAAAACCATAGCCTTGACTAGACGGACCTTTGTTGGCAAAGCAAGGTCTCTGCTTTTTAATATGCTGTCTAGGTTGCCCATAACTTTCCTTCCAAGGAGTAAGTGTCTTTAATTTCATGGCTGCAATCACCATCTGCAGTGATTTTGGAGCCCAGAAAAATAAAGTCAGCCACTGTTTCCCCATCTATCTGCCATGAAGTGATGGGACTAGATGCCATGATCTTTGTTTTCTGAATGTTGAGTTTAATTCAACCTTTTTACTCTCCTCTTTCACTTTCATCAAGAGGCTCTTTAGTTCCTCTTCACTTTCTGCCATAAGGGTGGTATTTCTCCCGGCAATCTTGATTCCAGCTTGTGCTTCCTCCAGCCCAGTGTTTCTCATCATGTACTCTGCATATAAGTTAAATAAGCAGGGTGACAATATACAGCCTTGATGTACTCCTTTTCCTATTTGGAACAAGTCTGTTGTTCCATGTCCAGTTCTAACTGTTGCTTCCTGACCTGCATACAGATTTCTCAAGAGGCAGGTCAGGTGGTCTGGTATGCCCATCTCTTTCAGAATTTTCCACAGTTTATTGTGATCCACACAGTCAAAGGCTTTGGCATAGTCAATAAAGCAGAAATAGATGTTTTTCTGATACTCTATTGCTTTTTCCATGATCCAGTGGATGTTGGCAATTTGATCTCTGGTTCCTCTGCCTTTTCTAAAACCAGCTTGAACATCTGGAAGTTCACGGTTCATGTATTGCTGAAGCCTGGCTTGGAGAATTTTAAGCATTACTTTACTAGCGTGTGAGATGAGTGCAATTGTGTGGTAATTCGTTGTAAAGATTAAATGAAGCAAATTTACCCTGTGACTTGAGTTTAAGCCACTGTTTCTTCCCTTTTGCTTTCAGGATTGCAGTAGCCTCACAATTGATCTCACAGTTTCTGTTCTTACCCATTTATAAACCACTCACTGTGTTAACAGTTTAATAATTTAAATATAAGTCAAATCATGGTACATGATTTTTTTTCTTTTCTTTCATTTTTGGAATAAATGCATATCTTATAACCATAGTGTATGTGACATCAAAATAATTTGTCCACACCTAAATTTCCAAGCTTGTTTTGAGTACTGTTTACTTTCGTTCAATATATACCAGTTGCGTCTGACTTTTTGTGACCGCATGGACTATAGCCCTCCAGGCTCCTCTGTCCATGTAATTTTCCTGGCAGTGATGCTGGAGTACATTGCCATTTCCTTCTCCAGGGGATCTTCTCAACCCAGGGATTGAACCTGCATCTCTTGCATCTCCTGCATTGGCAGGCAGATTCTTTACCACTGCACCACCCGGGAAGCCCATTCTGGTCACACTTGCTTTTTCTTATGTTCTTGGAACAGGCCAAGCTCTTTTCTCCCTCAGGGTCTTTGCATGTCTTTTCATGCCCACAAAATTATGAGCTCTATAAAGGGTCAGAGGTCCTTTTCAACCTGCACATCTCTACTCAAAGTCGTGTCTTCAGAAAGACCTTTCTTACCATCTAATCTAAAGAGGGTAGCCCTCCGGGATGACAGTTCTTACATCATCTCTTTAGAATGTGTGTCATGCTTTCCAGTTATTTTTGTTTATTTTTCTGTTTTGCATGTGTGTGTGCTTAGTCCTTCAGTCATGTCTGACTCTTTGTGACCCCTTGGACCATAGCTCGCCAGGCTCCTCTGTCCATGGGATTTCCCAGGCAAGAATACTTCGGGGGATCTTCCCAACCCAGGGATTGAAGCTGCATCTCTCATGCCTCCTGCATTGGCAGGCAGATTCTTTACCACGGCGCCACCTGGGAAGCCTCTATTTATCTGTTTACTTGTGCAGTGTTTCTCTTCTCTGACACTCACAGGCAGGATCTTATCTGAATTGGTCATCATTACATTTCATAATGTCTGGCATATAGTAAGTGCTCAGTAAGTATTTGTGGAGGGGAGAAGAGGGTAAAGGAAAAAAAAAAAAGAATGATGTCATCAAAAGCACTCAATATATTTTAGCACAATTGAAAAAAAATCACATTGTACACACCTGAAATATATTTTTTACTTATCATATATGCCACAATAAGCTGGAAAAGTTAAATAAAATAGAAAAAAATAATAGAAACAAAGGTGGGATAGAAAAATTTTCCTGACAATTAGAGAAAACCATTCATCATGAGTCTGGACTCTGGAATGGACTTCTGGGGAGGAAATATGGAGTAGTTCTTTTAAAGCCATGAGGACTGCCTCTCAAGAGGAAAGTGGTGTCTCTCGAAGTAGTATGGTTTGGCTATCAATCTCTAGATTTTTGCATTCGGTAAATCCTAGAGCTAGCTGAAAATAACCCACTGTGCAAGGATTTTGGCACCAAATTGCTTCCACCACAATCACACCTCGCCCAAGATGTTAAGTGTGCAAAGCAGGATATGGCACCCAATCAGGCCTACGCTGGTTTCTGCAGGCTAGCTGGTCAAATCGGGATTTGGCAAGGCCATTTCTGCCCTTGTAGCTTCCGTCATTTCCCCTTTCACTGAGCAGCACCGTCCCTCTGCGGATAATCTGAATTCCTTGCAGTCTGCATCATGGCACTTCTATTTCTAGAAGACCAGGATGATACTTTCTCTCCAAATCTGTTCTCAGAGGCTCTTGTCTCATTGAAATTGCTTTTCCTGTCTCCACCAGCTGGACACTCAAAAAACATTATCTCAAGAGGACTTATTTTAGTTTTGCTATCCATCATCTGGAGAATTAAAAAAAAAAAAAAGTGAGGATTCATTTTGATCTGGCAATTGTGTGTGGCTGCTTCAGAGAGAGAGACAGAAGGAAGGAGGGAGGGAGGGTGGGAGAGAGAAAGGGAGACCACCCCTGGTGAGATGCCTCCTAAATCTCATAAGCATCACCTCTGAGGGAGGAATCCAGAAAACGTTCTCCCACAGGCTAACTTGACGGCAAAGGCATTTTGGGCTGTGAAGATTGCGTGCAGAAACAGTTCTCAGCAATACTTATACAGATACTCGATTTTGATTGCTGACCTTAGGCCAGGTACCATTCTTAGAGCTTCCCATAGACTAGTTCACTTAACCCTCGCATTCAACCCATGGAGAAACCAAGGCATGGAGAGGTCGATGGTATATCTATGGTGACCCATGCAGTTGTGTAGCTGAGATGGTAACCAGATAATCTGGCAGCAGGTGATTCACCTATAACCAACAGTCTATTTCCTCAGTGGTGCTGTTTTTATAGTTTCTGTTTCTAGGACTGGGTATGTGAAAAACAAGAACTACCATGGTTATCAAAAAGAAAAACAAGTTTGCAAATTTATTTTTAAAATATTAATCATCTAAGACAAATAGATTCTGAAAATAAAGTGCTTCCTATTTACTTCCAAGCAAAATTTCAGCCTTATAATTATAATTGTACATCTAAAGTTGTCCACTGTTTGAATCCTTGTTACCAAAGCAACTGCCTCTTCTTCAGCATTTTAGATGAGATTTGCAAAACTCAAAGGTTTGTATTCAATATATTCTAGAATTTTGTTATGAGCTTTCAGGTGTATGGGACCCTCAGAAGGACAGACATATAGAGTAAACCATCCATTCTGTTGGCCATGTATCTGTATCCCATTCTTGAAAAGACAGGAAGAAGGGAAGATAAAACAGTAGAACTGAGCTGAGTTTAATGATTCCCTGAAGAAATAAGGCCTCCCTTGGTGAGTATACCCCAAGAAACTGATAAAAGTAGTCTGTTTTCAAAGCAAGACTTTCCAGTGACTTAGAATCAAAGTAATATAACATCATTCTCCTCTGATACATTGTCAACTACGTGTGCCTGTGCATATACAGTCTGAGTCTCTGAGAGACTCAATGTATTATTACAGAGTTGTTTTGGGGGAAATCATCTTTATACCACAGTACATCTATTTCAGCTTCTTAAAGAGAAGATCGAGAAAAGAATATTGAAGACAACAGCATTTCTATCTCAGCTCTGCTATTTGCAAACTTAAGGAGGTTAAGTCACTAAACCTTCAGTTCAGTTCAGTCGCTCAGTCATGTCTGACTCTTTGTGACCCCATGAATCACAGCACACCAGGCCTCCCTGCCCATCACCAACTCCCGGAGTTCACCCAGACTCATGTACATCGAGTTGGTGATGCCATCCAGCCGTCTCATCCTTTGCTGTCCCCTTCTCCTCCTGCCCCCAATCCCTCCAAGGATCAGGATCTTTTCCAATGAGTCAACTCTTTGCATGAGGTGGCCAAAGTTTTGGAGTTTCAGCTTCAACATCATCCTTCCAATGAATACCCAGGACTGGTCTCCTTTAGGATGGACTGGTTGGATCTCCTTGCAGTTCAAGGGACTCTCAAGAGTCTTCTCCAACACCACAGTTCAAAAGCATCAATTCTGTGAGGCTCAGCCTTTTTCACAGTCCAACTCTCATATCCATACATGACCACTGGAAAAACCATAGCCTTGACTTGATGGACTAAAGCTTAGTTGTCTTATATCTAAAATGGGAAGACATGAAAACTCTGTTGTAGGGGTCTTTTGAGGATTCACTTATATATATATATATATGAAAAGTGACTTTAGTGCCAGCTTGATACACAGAGGACACTCAACAAATGACAGTTAATAAAAGGAAAGCATTATGTAGACAGTACAAAAATCCTGTTTCAGGCTTCTGGTTAAACTTGAGAGGGGGCAGCAGAATTAACTTTCTCATTAATTGGTGAACTGTTATGAACTCTATGTAAATGGGCAATACAGAGATGGTATGAAACCCAAATAATTCCCTGCAATTCTCCCCATTGGCATTCTATGCATCAAACAGAAAAACACAGTAGAAGCCCAGTTTGGATAATCTCTTCTCATCACTAAAGTCAGTATTTGGGGCCTTTTCATTGGCTCATTAGTACTACTCCATTCGATTAGTTAGGAAGTAGAGACGGAATGAAGTTTTGGGCACTGTCCATTCAGGGAAGAGTTGGTGCGTGAAAGAGGACATCCACAAATTCTGGAGGGAGCCCGGAGTGATGAGGTACCTAGAATGGGGCAGACAGGTTCATGAGAGGGTAGAGTGTCAAAGCTAATTCTTTCACCACTTTGGTCTAAAAATTATACTACGTTTGTTGGAGTTTGGTACATGTGTGCGTGTGTGTAGGTGGAGCAACCGAAAGCATTCTGAATGCTCCAAGAAGCCCGGTTTAGAACATGACCCCCTCACCCGCCAAAAGATGCATAAAAGCAAAACCAACATGGCTCATTTTTATATAAATGTTTCTGAACAATGAACGGTTTTTTTTTTACAGAAAATTTGCCAGTGCTATAATCTTTCAAAGAAAGTCAGTGTATAATTTCCTTGATATGTTTATCAATTTTTTAAGTGGAAAAAAAATGATTAGTTAGAATACCAAAGAAAGGGCTTCAGGATTTTGAATTTGTAAATAGGCAGGTTTTTGTTGGTGATAAGGAGGATTCTTTAGATTCTCCAGAAGAGATAATTCTACAACAGGAAAAAAAAAAAAAAAAAATAGCTTGGATATTATCTTCAAAAACATAGTTTGTTATTTTATTCTAAAGAATATTTTCCAATAGCTGACTTTTTCCCATGAAATAAACACATTTTCCTCCCACAGAAATGAACTTTGAGTCCCCAGGTATAAAGGTTTTGAACAACATTGTAACTGGGCTTTTCTATAAAGATCTGAAGGGTTAAGCCTAGAGCCACCGCTAGGTGTCACCTTGGGATCGCTTTTGGAAACACAAACTCCCTTAACTGGTTCCAAACAGGAAGAGGCAATTTCTTGGTTAATTTCAGCTACTGTTAAGTTTCTTTAAATAGAGATTCTTACTAGGCACATGTCAACTCTTCGGAATCTTTTACTTTGTTTTACAGGTATTTACAACCGTTTAAACTTTTCACCCCACCGCGCAGACCTTGCAGGAGGTAGAATTGAACTAGGGAAGGTTTGACTTAATGGGGCCACAATTGCAGGGAGAGAAAGATCTCTCTTAGTCTTGTAACCCTCATAATATCCTTTAGTTCCCATAGCCTAGGATACCTGGAATTAACAACATTCACACCGAGCAGTAATCTTTCTCTTACTATAAAACCTGTAGCAGCGATACAATTGATGTTGCTGCTGCTGCTGCTAAGTCGCTTCAGTCGTGTCCGACTCTGTGCGACCCCAGAGACGGCAGCCTACCAGGCTTCCCTATCCCTGGGGTTCTCCAGGCAAGAACACTGGAGTGGGGTGCCATTTCCTTCTCCAGTGCATGAAAGTGAAAAGTGAAAGTGAAGTCGCTCAGCCATGTCTGACTCTTAGCGACCCCATGGACTGCAGCCCACCAGGCTCCTCCGTCCATGGGATTTTCCAGGCAAGAGTACTGAAGTGGGGTGCCATTGCCTTCTCCACAATTGATGTTACACCTAGGTAAGTTGCGTATGAGGGAATCTGAAGCTCCACTGGTGGTGTTCATCACATCTCCTCATCCCCCCACTGCCCACCCCTTTCTGTTCACTGCCTTCCCAGAGGATGTCTCCAGTACTGTTCTCCTGGGACCATTTGGTTAAGTTGGAAAGAAATTTTACAAATAAAATGATCCAAATTGGCATGTTAATTCTTCGACAATTTGCCAGTTCCAGAAACACTATATTTTAAAAGAAGATGGTTTAGGGGAGCTATATTTTGACTACAGAGCATGGCAGTTCAGCACAATTTAAACTAGATGATGGTGGAGGAAAAAGAATGATTTGAAGTCCAGTGGGTATTTTCCAAATTGTTCTGGAAATATTTTATATAACTACCTGTTCTGTTAGAAGTAAGGTAAGTTCTGTCTCCAGGCATGCACGGATATTTAACAATGGTTGTCAATACAAATTCAAAATTCCCCCCCACCCCTGAGATTAGATAGGTTAACTACCTATATCAAAAAATAAAATAAAAAGAGAAATAATGCCAAGGAAATCCCCTGAAGAGAAACCCGCATGTGTCTGAACGTATGAAAGAGAAGTCATAAGAAAAATGCACAACCAGATAAAATCCTAGAGTAGGCAAATTGCAACAAAATTGTCTCCAGTTGTTAGAATTTGAACACCTGTAGAAAGTCTCATTATACTGTAAAAGAAATGTCTTTTCACTCCCTGGAAAATTTCTTATTTTTAACACATTTTAGAATAATTCATTCATACAATCTTTCTTTCAAAAATTATTTAGAATACCTACTAATAGTCACCATCATTCTAGGAACTAAATACATGACAATAAAGAACATGGAGAATGACAACATCCCTACTTTGGTGAAACTTACATTCTAATTGGCAAAGCAGACATCAAAGAACTGAAAAAGATATATAACATTTCAGAAGTGAGAAGTCTATGAAGAAAGTCAAGTGTTACTAAGAGCTGGAGACACAAAACAACATGTTTTTTCATATAAGTTTTAATGGAAATAAACACGAAAATGAAAATGAACAAGAAGGTTCAGGCTCAGTGGATATAAAATCTGGAGCTGGTCCTAGAGGCTTGGTTTACTCATCTTTAAAACAGGAATGAAGCTGAGGAGTAAGGAGTGCATATATTTTATCTGCAAACTCTGGAAAGGACCTTTGAGCAGGTAACTTGTGGTAAAGGTTTGAATTTGGAGGAGCCAGCCACGAGATCTATGAAAATTCTCTGCAGAGAATAAGTCCAACTAGTATAAAATTTCTGCACCAAGTACTGTCTTGGTGGGTTCTAGGAATCACAGGATGGCCAGCATGACTGGAGTTTTATAAGCAGGGGAAAGGTGAGTTCACTGAGAGATTTTAAGAAATTAGGTAAATTGTTTCAAGTGAAAAATTTCTAGCAGAGATTGCAGCCAATGTGAATGTTCAGCACACCTATCCCCAAAGTCCCCATTCCACCTGACATATAATTCAAATTCCTTACCAACCCCTTACCTACAAACTCCTATTGATCTTTGCGTCCTAAGATGAAGTCTTGTATGTGGAAGTGCCCAGAAATATTCCATTCAATGTATCTATCCAGAAGAGGAATCACATTATGGTGAACTCTGCTAGTTGCCATCAGCCTTTCCCAGTCTCTTTCCTATAGGCAGAGCCTGCATCCCATTAAGGTGATTCATTGAGCTGCCTGAATTTCTTTGCTGCTAAACCTTGGCAGGTTAACCCATTCTGACCAATGAGGTTGGAGAGAATACGTGAGAACATTTTTATTTCCTGATAAAGAAACACACCGGAGGCTTGCCAATCCCTTCCTGCTTTTGATCACTGTACTGTGAGGATAAGGTGTTTAGAGCTGCTACAGTCATTTTCTATTAAGGGCGAAACCATCAAAAGCTGAAGAGATCATGTTGAGATTTGACAGAAAACAACAAAATTCTATAAAGTAACTATCCTTCAATTAAAAAATAAATAAAATTTTTAAAAAAGCTGAAGTGAATGGGCATATGGAAAACCCTAGGTTTTTCAGTTCAGTTCAGTTCAGTCGCTCAGTCCTGTCTGACTCTCTGCAACCCCATGAATTGCAGCACACCAGGCCTCCCTGTCTATCACCATCTCCCTAGGTTTCTAGGACGTAATTTAATCATTGAATAAACTGGGGAATCATCATCTCTTGATTTACTGTTTGGGAAATTACTAAGTGCCTTACTGTTCAAACAAGTTTTTTTTTTTTTTACTTTTTTTAAATTCTCATACTTTTACAGAACATATGATAGCTGATAACATTTTTTTTTTTTATTGCTATATAGTCAGTGCCATGCAAGGACATAAATCCATACTTAGAAAATATTTGTTTGTTGATTGAACTTATTAAGACTTAATTATTCAATTAAAAAAGGCATTAGTATCTTACACTTTCAAAGAAATTTTAACCCCAAAATGAAATAACTCAAATAGGATGATTTGGGCGACTTCACTTTCACTTTTCACTTTCATGCATTGGAGAAGGAAATGGCAACCCACTCCAGTGTTGTTGCCTGGAGAATCCCAGGGATGGGGGAGCCTGGTGGGCTGCCGTCTATGGGGTCGCACAGAGTTGGATACGACTGAAGCAACTTAGCAGCAGCAGCAGCATGCTATTATTAACTGATTAGCTGCTGCTGAGTCATGTCAGTCCTGTCCGACTCTGTGCAACCCCATAGACGGCAGCCCACCAGGCTCCCCGTCCCTGGGATTCTCCAGGCAACAACACTGGAGTGGGTTGCCATTTCCTTCTCCAATGCATGAAAGTGAAAAGTGAAAATGAAGTCGCTCAGTTGTGTCTGACTCTTAGGGACCCCATGCCTACCAGGCTTCTCCGTCCCAGGCAAGAGTACTGGAATGGATATACACTGCTGCTGCTGCTAAGTCGCTTCAGTTGTGTCCGACTCTTTGCAACCCCATGGACTGTAGCATAGCAGGCTCCTCCATCCATGGGATTTCCCAGGCAAGAGTACTGGAGTGGATATACACTACCAAGTGTTAAGTAGCTAGCTGGTGGGAAGCTGCAGTGTAGCACAGGCAGCTCAGCTGGGTGTTGTGATGACCTAAAGGGGTGGGTTGGGGGAAGCAGGAGGGAGGCTCATGAGGGAGGGGATGTATGTATACATATTGCTGATTCACTTTGTTGTACAGCAGAAACTAACAGAACATGGTAAGGCAATTATACTTCAATTGAAAAAAAACAAGTCAGGACACGTGAGTTCTAGATTTTCTCAATACTGAACTAAGTATTGAGTAAGTACAGAGGTCCCAGGAGACTTGCTTCTACTCTTTATACTTAGGTAAAATTTGAAGTACATGTTTGTCTCCTGATCATGTCTCAATGTACTTTTCTTGCATCAATATAGTCCCACTTCTCACCAATGTACCAGCAGCTAGAGCATCTTGAAAAAGACCTCTGTAAAAATCAACTATCTTTCCCATAGACCACAGTTGGCCGTATTTTTTATTTCTCATGACTTCCCTCCATTTCTTTTGTTTGGTTTCCTCAGAAGGACTCACCTTGCAGAGACGAGGGACACATGCCTTCTTTGTTTGGGCTCCAATTCACAGTTAGATTTTCAAATGCTCGCATAGCTTTCTCCTTGAAGCACAGATTTCACCTTTACATTCAAAGTATGCTTATTGACATTTTCTGAATCCTGCAAATGTTGATAATTGATAACAGATATTTAATATTTTCTTTTTTTCACTTCCTGAAAAATTTAAAGATTATTAATGATAGCTGGGTAACTGTTGTAATATAAAATATTATATTTTAACTTGGGTAATCATAATTTCTCATAACAGAGATTTCATTATAGAGATTTCTTGTTGTTGTTCAGTCTCTAGATTTTGAAGAGATTTCTTCCATAACACTGTTTGTTAAAAAGGACAACATAAATAGAGATTCTTAGAATGAAGTATGGTACATGAATATGGTTCATGTTAGAAATCAGGCAGCTGCTAAGGCATATACAGTGGAAAAATAGTATAAATATTATAGTATATTATAGTACATATACTATACTATATATAGTATAAAAGTATAAATATAAAAAATAATATACATTTAGTAATTCAAGCATCTGTGGAGTCATCCATTGCCAAATTTTGTTTACTAATTTTTCATTATTTTTATATAGATTCCCATAAGTGAATTAGGAGATATTTTAAATTAATGAGTGTTTTAATATTGCCCAACTTTTTTTCACATGAAGTTTTTACTCTTGTCTTTTTAGTTAAGAAAGAAAAATGAAAAAATTCTCTTGGGGTTAAGATGCTTGGTGATGATGACAACACAGAGGCAATGGCAATGATGATGGTGAATTTGATTGTTGTTGACATCAGCTCTCATTTATTGAGCACTTACTGTATGCCAGGTATTGTAATGAGCTGTTAACTCATAATACATGACAGCTATTCCATGAAGTAGGTATTGTTATCCCCATCTTATCTAAAACTAACACTGGGAAAAACTAAGGAGGGGCTTCCCTGGTGGTTCAGGTGGAAAGAATCCACCTGCAGTGCAGGAGACATGGGATACTCAAGGTTGACCCCTGGGTCAGGAAGATCCCCTGGAGGAGGAAATGGGAACCTATTCCAGTATTCTAGCCAGAAAAATCCCGTGGATAGAGGAAGCTGGCAGGCCGTAGTCCATGTAGTCACAAAGAGTTGTACATGACTGAGCACAGATAGAAGTACTAATTTATCTTGTTTGAAGTTATTTGATGAGAATAAAGTTTGAGAGAAGTAACTTGCATGAAGCCAGGAGGACAATGGGTATTTGAGATGACTGAGAAAAATTCATCATCTACTACGAAAAATGGTAGCAGAGGAAAGTGTCTACCAGACTTGAAAGGATATTCCATCTTTATCTGGAGAAACAAAACACTTTCTGTCTCTGTATTTTGCTGCTCAGGAGTTCAGGGGGAGCCGTACAGAGTTCCCTCAAAGTATTTTTGAGTATTTCTGGGAAATAAAATCACACCTGCAAATCCTCTAGAGAACAGAACACAGTGATTTGTAGGACAAGCAAACAGCTTTTCCTTTCTTGTTGTTTTCTGGAAGTTATTTATTTATTTTTTTTTGCATGGTACCAGCTGGGTTGCAAAGCCCAATAAAATGATAAGCCTGCATTTCCAAATATCAAGATAGGCATCAGGATCCAGCACCTCAGGCATCTCTTAGAAATAGGAAGATCTGAATCTGGGTTTTATCAGCTAAAGAGCTTATTTTCTAAAATAGTGTTGTCTTATATTGTATCCATGAAGGGCGCTGTTGTGTACAGAGATCTATAGATGAATCTACTGCCAAACAAAAACAAAACAGCCTTCCTTTATTGCAGGTGTACTACTTAAAGTTAAATATGACTGTAACTTGTTTGCTGTCCCAGAAAAAAAATGGTACTTAGCTCACAGAAACTCCATGATTCAGATCAGGATCTCAAGTTCTTATTCTTAAGTTTTAGGTCAGGGAATCCACAGAAGAAATTTTAAGCCAAAGAATGAAAATCAGTTTTAAATCTTTAAAGTCCACCTTCCTTTCAATCTCCTGAGCTTGACAGAAAATAATTAAAGTATTTCATTAGACATTTAATTTTCTACCTGTGGAAAACTGGCGACAGGCACTATTAAAAATTGTTATCATTGAATTACTAATTAGATCATGGCATTAAATGAATTGTCAGCCCCTGGCGAGGCTGAGTTGCAATCTCAAAGAAAATCTGAGACATGTTGGAGAATAACATGTGTCATCCCATCCGTCCATCTATCCAATCCCCCATACATTCATCCATCTAATCCTCTATACAACTATCCATCCTTGCCATCATTTATCCATTCCACCTTTCTTTCATTCATTGTGGAACCACCCAAAATTGAGACCTTCAGATAAGTGCTAGGTAATTATTAGTAAACAGGACTGATTTCCTGTCTATTTAACAATGTGATCATATCTTTTAATCTCCCAGACTATGTCCTAAGAATGGAATTTGATGGACTCAACTCAGAAAGTTACAGATTGTCACTGTAGTTTATAATATAGGTTCTCATCATCAACTACTATTGTGTTGATGAGTGTCTTTGGATGAGCATTTAACTTTCTTATGCCTGATCTAGAAAATGAAGGAGCCAGTCTGGTTGATTTCCAGCAAGTGTTCTTTTTTTAAAATGCTCTTGTTGCTGTTCTTTCCTAAAAAGTTAGCCGATAGCCTGAGGAGTGTTTTTCTCTTTGAAAAAAATGTTTCATATCATCAACAAATCTGTATACTTCACTTGAGGGAAATATGTCTTTAAACTTCATATGGACTTTAGGTAGAGGTGCTGGTGCATTGAGAATGCATTTTGAAATGCGTTACATTTTGACAATATTCAAATTGGCATTTACAAATGTCATGGAGTTAATATTACTTGAGTATAGTGTAAATGTAACAGATGTTACTCTAAAAGCCCAAGGGGGCGGGGGGGGAGAATGTTGGTTTAAATGAGCAAATCAGAGCACTTGGAGAGCTCAAAGAAGAAAATTCAGCAAATCTGTGATGGAAAAGTAAGTATACATACAGATTCACAATTCTCTGATAACCATGGGAAAGAACTTATTATTCCTTTGGTCCATTTTATGGATAAGTAATAGGTGAAGAGGCTGGTGACGTGAACTTGAAAAGAGAAATATTTTGCTCATCTTCATGTCGTCAAACTCCAACTACATTCTAAGGCACAGCTAAAATTCTTATCCCCACCAAAAAAATACCTTGAGACCACTCATCCTAAAGGGAATTTTTGTATCTCACATATATCTATTATATTTTTAGTTTGTGTCAATGTTATTTTTCTCCTTTAGTGAGTAATTTTTATTCACTTAATTGTTTGTGTTCATCTTATTTCTACCGCTGTACCCAAGATGGCACTTTGCACATAGTAGATAATTATTTTTTTTAAATGATTAGTTTTTCTAGTTTGTTGCCAGAATTTCAGTCCCCACCGGAGATTGCTAAGATGATAAAATTATTTATTGATAATTTTTCAATGTATTTCATTATAGCTCCATGAATTCTTTATTCGTAAGAAATTTTTAATGGACAATTAAGGTGTAAATTCATATCTGTATTTAATGAGAATCCATGGTAGATTTATTTTCTAAAATTTGCCTTTCTTTCTGTCGTTCTTCTGCTATTCTTTTACATTTTTTACACTTTAATATAGGATAGAGGATTTGCATTATAAAGTACATTATTTTAGAGCTGGAAGATGGTGATTAACTGCTCACCAAAGATTTGTGTTTCTTTTCCATAGTATAGGTTACCTCATTGCTTATCTGAGGTTCTTGACCATTCCATATAATATAAGCTATTTCTCTGTTGTTATTCAATTATTCTGCATGTGATTTCATGGGAATATAAAATATGCAGGCATGTTTATCTAAGTCTATGCATAGCTTTAGTGCATGTATCCTCAGTCATGTCTGACTCTGCAACCGCGGGAACTCTAGCCTGCCAGACTTCTCTGTCCGTGGAATTTTCCAGGCAAAAATACTGAAGTGGGTTGCCATTTCGTCCTCCAGGAGATCTTCCCCACCCAGGGATCGAACCTGCATCTCCAGTGTCTCCTGCATTGTCAGGTGGATTCTTTACCATGGAGCCACCTGGGAAGCCCATAATGCATATCTTTATCATTTTGCTATTTAGTGAGTTTTATTTATTTATTTAGATTATTTATTTTTTTGGATGTGGACCGTTTTTAAAGAGTTTATTGAATTTGTTACAATATTGCTTCTGTTTTATGATTTGGGTTTTTGGCTGTGAGGCATGTGTGATCTTAGGTTACTAACTAGAGATCAAACCTGCACCTCCTGCATTGGAAGGTAATATATTAACCACTGGACTTCCAGGCAAGTCTCTGGTGAATTTTATGTGGTTTGTTTTGGGGGAAAATATTTTTATCCAGAGAAATATTTTTATCCAGAGAAAATACATTCATTTTTGTAATGAAGTCAAAAACAGAAAAACATCTGCATATCTTTCAGTTGAAGCTTTTCCAGATGTATTGTTTACTCTCAGAAACATGCCCTATTTGACATCCATAGAGAGAATTCACATTTTGGGCAGTGTTCATAATTCTGATTTTTTTTGAATGGCTTCATCTATGTAGACTAATTAATGGCACTTTTTTTCAATGGCTAGATTGTGATTACTTATCAATTTATATTTTGTCAAACCAGCATTTGTGAAAAGACCAGGCCATGATCTGACAAGTCTAATTTAAATAGTGTTTATATTGGTGAGCAGTTTGCAAAGGGCATGTTCACACAATGTGATTTGTTTTGTTAGCCCAAAGAGAAAAGTAATTGATGGAGGATTAATTCCTTGGGAAATGGAGTTGGGGCAGGAGGGATGGAGGAGTCTGTTAAAAAAAATAAAAAAATTAGAGAAACAGTGCCTGAATTACATCTTTGCCTACTTCATAATAGCACGATGAGAAATATGTAGCCGAGTGAAACATCAATTATGTTTTGAGTCTTAATGAAGCTCACTCCTTTAGTGAAATCTGCAGAATTAGAAACCCTGAATTCAGAGGCATAGTTGGCCCTTTCTGCTCCGTTGGTATAAGGTTCAGTACTTTTAATAAACCTGCTAATTACTGCAGAAGGAATATTTCATATCTGTATTCTTACATAATATTGTATAATAATATTACTATAAATATAGTGGCTTGAAACAATGCACACTTATTATGTATAGTGTTGTGAGTTAGGGGCCCCTGCATAACTTAACTGGATCCTCTGCTCCAGGATCTTCTAAGGCTACAATCAAGATCTTAACTGGGGTTGAGGTTTCATCTGAGACTAGACTGGGGAAGGACACATTTCTTAACTAATATCGTTGATGGCAGCATTCGGTTCTTTGTGGGCTATGGAACCTGAAAGTAACCCTCAATTTCTTGTCACATGAACCTCCCCCAAATTGCTATTTACTTCTTTAAAGTCAGCGAGGGAGGGAGTCTCCTAGCAGGAGGGCTGTCGCAATCGTATATGATGTAGTTATGCACATCACGTCACCTTTGCTATATTCTGTGGTTTTGATGCAAGTTACGGGTTTCACCCACGTTCAAGGAATTACACAGGACATGAAAAACAGAAAGCAAGGATAGTGACGTGTATTTTTATATAATCATAATCATCTAATTTCAGCGCCTATACTCTGCTAATATGTCCTTATGTCCAAACAGGTCCAGAGAGATAAATATTTAGCCAAATGTCATCAGGTGAGCTGACATTAACCACAGTACTGGAGTCCAGGATTCTGCAAAATATCTAAAACCCTTTGTTCTCTTTCCTTATTTATTTGGCAATAACCACTTTGTAAATTATTTTTTTGGAATAAGAGATGCTCATTCACTTATTCAAGAAATATGTGTATTCTATGCCTACTATGTGCCGAGCACGATTCCAGTCCTGGCAACAAAGTAATAAAAAGGACAAGTCCCTGATCTGGAGCTTATACAAAAGAGTGAGAAGACAATAATGAATGAATATCACATGTTAATGTGTAGCAAGTCGGGTACTGTGGAAGGAAATATACCAAGGTGAGGGCTGGAGTTATAGAGTAGTGCTAGTTTAGATGGATATCCATGGAAGACCTCTGATAAGTGGATGTTGGAAGTAGAAAAATGAGTTGATTGATGCCCCATATGACTATTTGTGATCCAGGGAATAATAACTGAAAAGTATCTGATCTCCCACATATATAAGAAGCAAATTTTACCTGTCTTCTTAGACTTGGGTATGCCATTGGGGATTAATGTCTTCCTCTGAAACAGGAGTTAGAGGTAGTTTCCAAAGTCAGACAGCAAGGAGAAACCATGGAAGGTTTGAATATGTGTATTTGATTCCAGAATCAGGGTCTGTGCCCCCAGACAAGTAATGATTTCTCTTGGGTCACAGAACCATTTTTTCAGATATATTTTATGCATCAATAAATAAAATGGATAAAGTCAGAGATGCTATGTTTGATGCAGAAAATAGGCAAGAGAGGTTCAGATTCATCTGGTGTACCACCCACTCCAAAGGCCCCAGGTTTAAAGTATCAGTCCCTTAAGGTTTAAACTGAAGAGCTCAGTTTATAAAGCATCCTGATAGACTTCTCTGGGACTACCCTCTGGCTAGGATGATCAAATATCTTAGCGATAATTTGTTTATAAGGTTAACCTATTAACAGTTTTACAGGGTCACAAAGTTTGGCTGTCATAAAAGGAATTGGTGTCTCCTTTTGCTTTTCTCTCCCATTTAGGGATAATCAGCAAGATGAAAGACAGATGGACTTGGCTAAATTGGCAGCAGGGTGGAAAGTATCACATTAAACCATGCCAAGACTTCTGCTGCTGCTGCTGCCAAGTCGCTTCAGTCGTGTCCGACTCTGTGCGACCCCATAGACGGCAGCCCGCTAGGCTCCTCTGTCCCTGGGATTTTCCAGGCAAGAATACTGGAGTGGGTTGCCGTTTTCTTCTCCAATGCATGAAAGTGAAAAGTGAAAGTGAAGTCGCTCAGTCGTGTCTGACTCCTAGCGACCTCATGGACTGCAGCCTACAAGGCTCCTCCATCCATGGGATTTTCCAGGCAAGAGTACTGGAGTGGGGTGACATTGCCTTCTCTGAGACTTCTGCTATAATCGGTCAAATCTCAATCCTATAAAAGAGCAAAGGAAGCTTATCGTGGCAAAAATAAAGAGACCACAAGAGGTTCCTGGCTCTCAGTGTAGATTATCTAATACTCAATGTAAGTTACAGAAAACGCCAGGCAAGCTGTGGGTCTAGGGAACTTTGGCTTAGTTAAGTCTACCCTAATTTAAAATAAAAAGGATGCATGGGGCCAAGTGCAAACCAATATTCTTGATGAATTAAGATAAATTTCTGTAGATTGCAGAATAAAATCTTGGCCCTTAAGGGGGAAAAAAAAAAAGCTGGAGAAAAAGAGACCAGGGAGGGGTTCAGACAGATTACAGTGGTCAGTTATTAATACAGATGAGCCAAGGCCAGTTGATGGTATCACATTTCATCATTCAAATTCTCATTATTGGAATATACAAGAGTAAGTTACTGCAACCTTACTTTCCTCACTGGGCGGGGGGCGGGGGAGCATTAGTTTCTAACACACCACACAAGTGACAGTGAGCTTCAGAGGGGCTCAATGCTAAATGATTGGATTGTAATTATTCTGAAAGGGCTTTCATCACCATTACCCAACATTCTGCAGATGCAGCATGTTTGAAAATAAACTATGGCCAAACTAGAACCACATCATTTCAGATTTGAAACATCAAGCCTCTGGTTTGCTAATATATTTTTGTGTATGCAAGTGTAGATGAACACAAATGTACTCAGCCAAGCATACATCATTTTAAAGTTGTTAGTTAATGCATCCACATCCTTGCAAGACTAGGAAATCTATGTGCACTGTTCTTAGACCTTGAGAAATACAGTGGTGGAGAACATTCATTCATTCCTGGCTTCATTCATTCTTGCAAATTTGTTGTTAAGCAGCCGGCACTGTGCTGTCACAACAATAAACAAGATGAATAAAACCCTGCCCAGAAAGCACTTCCTACCCAGATTCTTCCAGCAATGTTTGGATTCCCTTCTTGTTTACACCCCAAAGGACAAGCTAATTGTCTGTTTACACTGCCAGTTTGCCTTAATTATAAGGCTCCCAAGGCCATTAGCAGATGAAGCTGTTTACATTTCACAAGTAGGTGTGAATTTCACCTCCCTTGTCCTTCACCCTCTTGCCCTCCACTAGGGCTCAGATGGGAGGACAGGTGGGCAGGGCAACAGAATAAATAGTGATTCCTCCCTACTTCTACATCAAAAGAAAATAAAGCAAATGCTCTCAAGAAAGTGTCAGTAGCATTGCAACAAAACACACAGATAATTCTAAAGGTTATCTCTTATGACCACACCTAACAGCGTTCTCGGAAAATTGTCAGATTTCTATGGTTTGCCATCTAATCATATGGTAGTGGATACAAGTGTTGGTTAAGCGTAGCACTGGGTAAATTGTCCTGAACAGGCCCAGTGAGTGAGGACGGCATTGTTACTAGAGCCATCCCAAGAAGGGGCGAGTCACTGTGGAGATATGAAGCTGATTTGTGGCAGTAGGGAAGTGAAATGGAAACTCGGTAGGGAGAGTTGAAATCGATTGCAGGTTGGAGGAAAAAGTATTATCCTAGCAGTTTATTCTCTTGCCTGGAAAACCCCATGGATGGAGGAGCCTGGTGGGCTGTAGTCCATGGGGTCGCTGAGTTGGACACAACCGAACGACTTCACTTTCACTTTTCATTTTCATGCATTGGAGAAGGAAATGGCAACCCACCCAGTGTTCTTGCCTGGAAAATCCCAGGGGCAGGAGAGCCTGGTGGGCTGATGTCTCTGGGGTCACACAGAGTTGGACACGACTGAAGTGACTTAGCAGCAGCAGCAGTTTATTTCCTAGTCCCCACTTCACCTTTGTCTTCAACACCATCCCATGCTTTCAACCTCTTCTTATTCTAATTTTTAAATGTGTGCTCAGTTGCTCAGTCATGTCTGACTCTTTGCCACTCCATGGATTGTAGCCCACCAGGCTCCTCTGTCCATGGAATTGTCCAGGCAAGAATACTGGAGTGAGTTGCTACTTCCTACTCCAGGGGAATTTCCCGACTGAGGGATCAAATCTGCATCTCCTGGTACTCCTGCAGTGGCAGGGAATTCTTTACCACCAGGACTTCTGGGAAGCTTCTAATTTCTTCTAATATTTCTTTCTTTCTTTGGCTGCATCAGGTCTGAGTTGTAGCATGCAGGACTTTTGTTGTGTCTTGCGGGATCTTTCCTCCCAGTACACAGATTCTTTAGTTGTGGCACACGTGCTCCAGAGAGGCCAGGCCCAATTGCTCTGAGGTATGTAGGATTTTAGTTTTCTGACCAAGGACTGAACCCCAGTCTGCTGCATTTCAAGGTGGCTTCTTAACCACTGGACCACCAGGGAAGTCCCTCATTCTAATTTACTATGTACCTGTGTCTACCACTTCCTCTTTATCGCTTGACCACCATCTTGGTACATTATCGCTTGACCACCATCTTGGTCATTATTTAATTAAAATAGCCTCCCAGGGGGCTTCTCTTCCCTTCTCTTTATTTCCTTGATCTTTCTGCTGCAATCTTAATGTTGCAGTCACATTAAAAACAAAAACAAAAACAAAAAGACAAAGTCACATTGGTCTTCTATTTAAACCTTCCACTGCACATCAATTCAGTCTGTTTATCATGGCTGGCAGACATGGGATCTGATCCCCTCCTTGATTTTCCAAACAGTTTTTAATCACTTATCCTTTTCTCTGTAAATTCCAGTCACACTGATTTTCTCTCACTTCCCATACCTCACAAGGTCTTTCCAATGTCAGAGGCTTTGTCCTTTGCCGGATAACATTAAATTGTAATGCTCTATGTAAAATGATACTTAAATACATCATGAGCATCAGAATTGCTGAGTATATTTTGAAAGTATTAGATAGGTGAAAGTTATATCTACATGGTACAACACAGGGAGCTTTTGAAGGTGTGATAAATGACTCAACTAACTTACCAAACTTCTAATTAAAAATTCTAAAGATCCTAACAGGATACTTGTACTTGCATAGTATTTTCAACCATAAAATAGGTTCTTATTATCTATAGAACATAAAGATGAGGAAACTGTGGTCTAGAAAGATGACGTTGCTCATCCAAGATCATGCACCTAAGGAAGTGTCAACCAGACTTTGAACTTAGATTTTCTAACTTTATAATTTCTCACTTGAGGCCCTGCTATAAATCCTGGAGAAAAGTGCTAGTTTTTGTGGGACTTGAAATTATAGAGATATTCAGTTTCTAATGTCTCTAATAAAATTTCATCTCTAATATCACATGGTTTTGGGTCTTTTAGTATAATGTTAAATTAGGGAAGTGGATACAGCCAGGATTCTTGAGCAGTTTTCTTTCCCCTAGTAAGCGTGATAGTTTTGAGTCAACTGGAGTGTATAAACGGTATCAGTTGGCCTGTTATTCTCAATTGGCTGCTAGTTCAATCTCTTTGGTCTATAAGTGTTATTGCTTTAAGCATGGGTTTTCAATGTGACTCATTAAGTGGTTATATTATCCTGAAGTACTTGAGGAATACATTGGAGGTAAGTGTTAAGCAGTTGGGACTGTGAATTGGGATCCAAGATGGTTCCACTTATACTGAACTCATCACTGTAAGCTCCTTTGACAAGTTCTAATTGCTGCTAGATGACTTTTCAGGTAATAGCTCAAAGGGAAAGAATACTTAAGGCATTTTTTTTTTCTTTAGAAGAAATTCATTAGCATATGCTAGATGAACTAGTCTACAGGCTAGATAAAATTCTAATAGAACTAAACTTGCATTTGAACATTAGCAAAGTTGAAAAGTGATAGTGATTAGTTAGTATTATGTGTTTACCTCATTAATGGAATATGATCTTTTAGGATTAGGCAAAGGGGTGGGATTGTAGTAGTTCATTTGCAAGTTATGGCTCAAGCAGAATCACTATGGGTATTATGAGTTGACTGTCTTTTGTTGTACTGCTAATTTACTATAATACTCTGAGGGTATCCGTTAAGGCCAGGAATTGATCCTCAGCATTTAACTGATAAGTTCGATCTCTCTCTTTTCAACTCATTAGATTAAAGCCAAGAATATTTTCCAAGAAGAACAGGAAGAGATCCTATATGACAGCATTTGGTTCTTGAGTGTAAGGAAATTTATTCTCCAAGAGCTGTTTAGTAAGACCAGTGGTAGTTCAGGGAAACAGAAAAACACTGAGTGTGTGTGTGTGTGTGTATGTATATAGTGTGTGTGTGTGTGTGTGTGTGTGTATGTATATATATTGCACCTTTGACTTTTCTAAAAGATTTAGTTCTTTATAGACAACTCTTTCAATATTCATCAGATTCCCCTTTCTCCAAATTCAGTGTTTATAAAAAGAATCCCTGAAAAACTGAAAGTTCATTTTGACAAGGTTGTGTGTATGTGGAAGGAAATAAGGGTAGAAGTCTGAAGAATGACACCCATGGAAAACAGATGATATAATGCTTTGCTTTTCATATGGCCAAGCCAAACAGGAAAACATTTTGAATGAAAAAGGGAAGTTACTTCACTCAGTGAATGGCAAGGCAGTTCATTCTGTAAATACTATTTTATAGTTTGTTAATGACCAAGATTCTTTAAAGTTATTTCTTTCTCCCAATGATGAGGACTGAAAACAGTCTGCAAGAGATCATGTTCCTTGATGACTACCAACTCATGAGGATGTGAAGCAGAGGTCTAACCGTTTATTTATTTATTTTTTTTCAATTCTGGAAGTTGATTATTGGACTACTTTTTTGACTCTTTGCAGTAGACATGTTCTGTAGCCCAAGCTACATACAATAAGGATAATAATTAGCCACTGGATCACAGATCTGTCCATGGTTAGTGTTCCTGTGGAATATGGTAAAAATCATAACATTGTCATTAGAAGGTGGGGTCCAGCTGCTTGCCACTCAAAAGCCAATAAACTGGCCAGCCTGGTGGAAAGGAAAGTTTGCTTTATTTCAAATGCTGGCAACTGAGGGGGAGGGTGGACGTCTGTCCAAAGACTGACTCCTCCACTAATAAGCAGGGGGTGAGAGCTGTTATTGGCTGAGGGAGGGGGCTACGTGAAGAAACAGCAGTCGGCTCTGACGATCATCTTCAGATTTGTCATCAGTGGTCTGACCAGTATCATCTTTGTTGTTTTAGGTACAGTTAATCTTCAGTTCCAGGGTCAGTGTGTTCCCATTTATTTGAGGCCAATTCTCAGAACTGTGGCAGTTTATGTCATGGCTGCAGTGTGGTCATCATGTAGTTAACTTAATCCACTGAGAATTTCAGTATCTATAGGACAGCTCACAGAATATGGCCCAGAATGTTATCTATAGCCCTTGAGAAGAAGCTAAAAGTCCTTGACTATGCTTAATGACTACATTATTTGGTCTCCTTTGTTTTCCTTTGTTTTTGCATGTTCTCATTTCTCTGATTAAACTTACTCTTTGAGTAAAGTTTTTCACAGACAAAAGGCAGGCAGAGGACATGGTGGGGAAGGACTATAGGTTCCTGCTCTGTTTCAAAATGCTGCTATAAAACACCAGCTGAGCCCCTGAATGACTTTAGTCAGGGCATCAATACTGGGAAGTCATTTTTGAAGACTTTGCAAATGACATGGTAAATCAAACACTCACACATGCATTGTTGTTGCTCAGTTGCTAAGTTGTGTCTGACTCTTTGCAACTCCATGAACTGCAGCAGCACACCAAGCTTTCCTGTCCTTCACTATCTCCCTGAGCTTGCTCAAACTCATGTCCATTAAGTCGATGATGTCATCCAACCATCTCATCCTCTGTTGTCTCTTTCTCCGCCTGCCCTCAATCTTTCTCAGCATCAGCGTTTTTTCCAATGAGTCGGCTCTTTGTATCAAGTGGCCAAAGTATTGAAGCTTCAGCTCCAGCATCAGTCCTTCCATTGAATATTCAGGGTTGATTTCCTTTAGGATTGACTGGTTTGTTCTCCTTGCTGTCCAAGGGGCTCTCAAGAGTCTTCTCCAGCACCATAATTTGAAAGCATCAGTTCTTTGGTGCTCAGCCTTCTTTATGGTCCAGCCTTCACATCAGTGCATGACACACAGGCATGCACACTCGCAAATTCAGTTTGCTCCTGATTCCTTTGAAAAGGAAGAGCGGAAGCTGATGACCTCCCATCATAATTTGCTTAAATGGGAATAAGTTTTTTTTTTTTTTTGACTGCGAGACCTATGGATTTAAGCTTCCTTTCTCTAGAGGACACAGCATGTTTATATATGAAATCTATGCGATTTTAATAATACTTTGTATGCATATCTGTTCATATTATTGTCATTTTATCTTCTATCAAATTCTTCTTTCAAAATTGACCTTTTCTGATGCCAATAATCACCTGCTGGCAGTTAGATTATATCTATTTTACTCAGTAATACCTGCAGAGTCATGATCTGGCCATTTCCTTCTTTTTTGACATTATTCTATGCTCTCTTCCCCAAATCTGATTACACAGACTTTCAGATCCTTTCTCATCTTAGGAAGTTTGCTTGCACTTTAGATTTAACTATAGCATTCTTGCATGCTTCTCTTCTGCCTGGCTAGCTCTTTTCTTCTTTTAAATATTTATTTATTATGTGTTTGTTTGTGCCAGGTATTAATTGTGGCATACAGAACTTCAATCTTTGTTGAGGCAGACAGGATCTTTAGTTATGGCAAGTAGGGTCTAGTTTCCTGACTAGGGATTGAACCCAGGCCCGCTAAATGGGAGTGTGGAATCTTAACCCCCAGGCCACCAGGGAAGTCCCTTGTCCGCCTAACTTTTTCTCAACTCTTAGGTCTCTACTTCAGTGTCATTTCCTTGAGGAAGCTTCTCTTTTTCTTCCTTCAAGTTTTTTTTTTTTTAATTGGAGACTAATTACTTTACAATATTGTAGAGGTTTTTGCCATACATTGACATGAATCAGCCATGGGTGGACATGTGTTCCCCATCCTGAACCCCCTCCCACCTCTCTCCCCATCCCATCCCTCAGGGTCATCCCAGTGCACGAGCCCTGAGCACCCTGTCTCGTGCATCGAACCTGGACTGGAGATCTATTTCACATACGATAATATACATGTTTCAATGTTATTCTCTCAGATTATCCCAGCCTTGTCTTCTCCCACAGAGCCCAAAGAGGAAGCTTTTTTTTGAGCCCCGCTTCCTCCCTGACTAGGTTTCCTTTCCTGTATAGATAATCTTACCCCAGAACAGCCCAAACTGTCCCTTTATAGCTTTTGTGCATGATCACTTGTTTCAGCTGTGTCCAACTCTTTGTGACCCTGTTTCACAAAGAAAGAAGCCCACTGGGTTTCTCTGTCCATCGGATTCTCCAGGCAAGAATACTGGAGTGGGTTGCCATGCCCCCTTCCAGGGATCAAACCATTATCTGTTATGTCTCCTGCATCTGCTGGCATGTTCTTTACAATTAGGTGCTACCAGGGAAGCCCATATAGCTCTTACCATCTATTAACTTAATTCCCTATTTAATATCTGTCTTTATATTGACTGAACTGTCTTGGAGGGAAGAGATTACGGCTGTGTTGCTACCAGCACCTACCAATCCCAAGGACATAGTAGATCCTCAACAAATAGTTATTCAACAAATGAATGCTATCTATGTCTAAAATTCATTAAAAGGAAATGGCAACCCACTCTAGTATTCTTGCCTGGAGAATGCCATAGACAGAGGAGCCTGGCAAGCTACAGTCCATGGGGTCACAAGAGTTAGACATGACTTAGCTACTAAACTACCAACAATTGTGACTGGGGTATAGTTCTTTAGATTTCAAAAGTCATATTCTTTGCATTGCAGAATGCCATCACCTGCCCGTTACCTGCCAATGACTTTCTATCTTAGTGGGAACAAAAAATAGTTTGCAGTTATTGTTCAAAATGATGTTATGTGAAGCAGGTACCAAGTGAATATAAGGAAAGAGGAAGGAAAGAAAGAAATCAAAATGTTACGAAAGTAAAAGCATGCAAGACTATTGTTAGGGGTGAACCAGATAGTTAATGAGAAGGAAATGGAAAATTACTAAAAGCAGCCACAGTCCAATTGGCATTTCCAGATCAGGCCCTTGGGCCAGAATTGTGCTGCTTTGGTGGAAAGGCCATTGTAATATATTCAAAGTTCCTGTTATAGACTTAGTCAAGTCACATGGTCTCTTTGTCCTCAGTTTCCAATTTTGTAAATTGAGCATTAAATTACACAGGCTCTGAAATCCCCATCTAGAGACTTAGAATTTATAGTCTGAATGGTATTGCAACTCACAGAGAAATAAATTTCAACAGTCTAACAACAGCTATCTAGGAATATAGAGCCCTGGGAATTGCTTCTTTTCATAAATACCCATGGTTTCATGATCTATCCCATTCCTCATTATGAATGTCATGGCCAGGAGGTCACTTAATCCTATTTGGACCAGTGGTATCCAAATCTGTCAGTACCTGTGCGTAGGGGTTACTTAGCTTATCTAAAAGCAAATCCCTGGGTTTTAGTTATGAATAATCTGATTGAGAATGTCTGATATGGGTCTCAGGAATCATAACATTTATTACATTCTCTTATGACTCTAAGGCAACTATCTTATGGGTCATCTTTTGAGAAATACTGGCTTTTTTTTTTCCTTTGGTAACTCTGTATTATCAAAGAATATTTGAATCAATTAAACTCTACACTTATAAGAGTGGAATTGAGGTCAACAGTGAAAGTGCATTGGATTACATCTAGAAAGTATTCCTATTCAATCGGTCAAAAGAGGATGACTAATTTCTATCTTTGTTGTTTCAATAGTACAATGAACCTGGGTGACACTGAAGAAGTTAATATTGAAATCACTTATACATGAGATATTTAATAGAAGTGAAGGCTTTAACTAAGTTATCCTGTCTTATTCCTAATTTGAGGTTCATCTAGCTTCTCAATCTACCCTCTTTCCCACTCCTCATGTTTGTCTGTGGCATTTGTGGATGAGTTTGTCTTTATTCTTGTTATTAAATAGTGACCACATTTGCCCCCAGACGTGACTGTGTTTTACTGGTGGGTGATGTGATTGCCTGTATATTAATATAATTGTTAAAGTGCTTTAGAATACTTCTGGAGAAATGCATCTATAGACATGGAAGCCGTTGTCATTGTGCTTAAATTGGAATTTCAAGGTTGAGGGTTTGGGATGGAATCTGCTTCTGATTGCAGAGGGATCACCATTGGTGTCATCAGTGAATTGACTCACTCAAGTTAAGGCCCTGATTCTGAACATCGCTTTCTTAAGTATCGAAATATCCAGCAAGTGGTGAAGGTAGGGAGGCAGGGGCCCATATGCAGACAGACGATAAAACAGAAGATGGAGTTACAGGAAGTTGACTTGAGATGCCAAGTGTAATCATACAAAGACCTCAGTAGGTCAGCTAGAGTTATATTATCATCTTCTCTAGAGGTGCGAAAACAAATTCTAAACTGGATCGCTCAGAAGTGCCAAGTAGAAAATTCAAGATCTCCACCTTTTTTCAAAAGGAGCACATTTTTTTTCTTGTCTTGGACTGTTCAGCCAAAGACTTCCCCAGAGCTGCTGTTTGTACCTTGCTACCAGGCTATCTCCCTGCAGTGAGTGCAAACTCCTCTTTCACTGTTCTTTCTTATCCAACCCTCCCATTCTTCTTGTTATAAGTTGAATCTGTAAGGTGTGGCCCCTTCTTGGAGGACTTGCTCTCTCCTCTACCTAAAACCTCTTTCCCAAGGTAGGGGAGATCACTTCAACTCCGCCTTCAAATTCTGGACCAGTTGCCATGAGACCTCCTCCTGACTAATCATTTAAAATGCACTCCCATTGCCCACTCTAGCATCCCTCAAGCCCTTTCTTCACTTATTTGATCTTCATAGCATTTATCACTATTGGATATAATATAAACAGTATTTATTTATTACCAGTAACTATTAAAATTTAATCAGATTGGGGGAAAAAAAAACTTTTTCTAAAATTGTCATTCAATACAGAGCATGACGGAGTGAAGTTTTATTAAACCTTAACAGTATAAGTAATTCCTATATTACCAAAGTATTTTAGAGTTAAAAATTTTTATAAAAAAGCTATCTTACTCGTTTTATGAATCTAATGTAACATATATGGAAATTAGGCAATGGATTACAAATTAAATTATAACATTACCTATTTATTGATTGATTGTCAATTTTCTCCCTGAAGCATAAGAGCATGGATTTTGGCCTGTGTTCGTTCACTCTTATATGTTCAATATTTAGAACCATTCCTGATGGTAGTCACTCAGTAAATTTGCTGAGTGGATGGATGCATGACTGATGAATCAGCCAATATGCTAAACCAAATTTCATGTAAGTAATTGACAGGAACTTATGAGAAACGAGAGATAAGAATAGACTTAATTGACCTTAACTTTAATTGAATTTACATTTTAACTTAAAGATACTTATATTCAGATGGTACTCCTTTATTGTCTTGTAAAATCCTAGGAAAAGCTGCTTTTAGGCTTAGCTACCTTGGCCTCGAGGTATCAATTGGGTCTTTCACAAGTCTGCTTCTGAAATTACCTATATTAAAGAAAAACTAGGTAGGAAGTGTTTTTTATTCATTCCAAAAAATTAATAATTTTCCACTTTGTATCAAGTCTGGGGACAGTCTATAAGAATACACTGGAATCTAGGTATGCACATAAATTCCCTGCTATTGTGACTTTATCTTTTAGTTGAATGCCATGATGTGCTAAGTCATGTCACTCATGTCCAGCTCTTTGTGACCCTATGCATTATAGTGTGCCAGGCTCCTCTGTCCATGGGATTCTCCAGGAAAGACTACTGGAGTGGGTTGCCATGCTCTTGTCCAGGAATCCTCCCAACCTAGGGATTAAACCTACAGCTCTTAACATCTGCACTGGCAGGCAAGCCCTTTATCACTAGCACCATCTGGGAAGCCATTTTTCCCCATTTCACTGGGGTTTAATTGTCCAATATTATTCTCTTGAGTTGAATAAGATTGACAATTAAACACCAGTAAATTGTGAAAATTCTAGGGTACTCTCCTGGTGCATAAAATGAAGAAGGTAGAAGGCAGAGATGCTTCTTAAACTAAAACTGGTGTGTGAATTAAGAGCTGGACAGGCTGTGGGAAGAAAGAGGATATTGTCAAAATAAGAGCATGTGAGATGGTGATTGTTATATATTCAGGAGCCTGAGAGAAGAATAGAATTGTGAGGTTTCAAGTGAGAAGACAAAGTGGCAGGACTAGTAGCTGCAGAATTAAGGCATTAGAATTATGCTGAAGCATTTGGACTTTATCCCAAGAGCAATGTAAAGCTGTAATAGTCCTTAATGCATTCATAAATACTCTGCTTCTCCTTCTTCAGCATTTGGAAAGATTGTACTTCTCTACCCTCTTTGATGTTAGGGATGACCACTGCATTGCTTTAGTCAATTAAATGTGAGTGGAAGTGCCATGCCTCACATCCAGTCAGCAGTCTTACTTTTAAGTAAGTACTTACAATCCTTCCTTCTGGTACAGTGATCCAGTAATCCCTGAAGTTCCGTCAGCCTGGATCCTTGAGCTGACCCACATGAGACAGGCAAAGTGCATTCAAAATAATATATTATTTGGTTAAACCACTGATATTGAGGAACTGTTTGTTCCTACAAAATCATCTGGACTCTTGGGAATGACAAAATAAGTTTTTGAAAGATGACTTTTGCATCAGTAAGAACATTGTATGGATTAAGAAAAAACAGAGGCCTGGAGACCAGTTTTGAAGCTATTGTAGTAATTTAAGTAAGAGAAGTTGCAGGAATCACATGTATTTTACAAATATCAGATGGAGGAATGGTGGCTAGCAGCGGGATCTCAGGTACCACAGTGGGAATAGAGATAAAAATGGGCAGATTCAAAATGTATCTGGGCAGTCGAATCAATGAAATTTGATAAGATATGAGTGTGAAAGAAAAAGAAAGACATTATGAGATTCTCAAGTTTCTGGCTTGTATAACTGCATGAACTCAGCAGTATAAAGAACCTTGAAGAGAGAATACCATCTCTGGGAGATAGTTAGCTCAGTTTAGATATGTTGGATTTGAGATGCCTATCCAAAATTCAGGTCTAGGTGTAGGTAGGTAATTGTTTAAAATTGCAGCTCTAGAGAGGGTGGTCTAAGCCCAGATCTTTGAAACATTATGATAAAGATAATAATTTATTGTTGTAGATGGAATCACCCCGGGGGATGTGTATTCTATGACAGAATGCAATTGAGCATATCAGAGAATAGCCTTTTGTTTAAAAAAAAAAAATTATGACAGAAAACTGTATGGTACAATTTTGAAAAACAAAGGAACTAAAAAAAATGACCCAAAGTGAGTTTGCTTCCAGACAACCACCCTGAATTGGAACGTCTGGAACAATAAGAACAATACCTACAATTTGATTGATTTATTATTCTTCTTATACCAGTAACTAGGCCAGTTATAAGATAAATTATACATTCAATCTCCAGGGATAAAAGAAACTTAATGATCTACTACTTTTAATCTCTGTGACTTCTATAAGAGATTGTATTTGCATTTGTATTTTATTCTGTTACATGAATCAGTAGCCAGGAAATAAAGTCTAGAATTTTAACTGGAGATAAACTATTATTCCAATTTAATTATTTTGAAGGGACCTTAAGAGTGATAAGCTTATCCATATTGCAAAGCTCATTCACGAATTGCTTGATAAGCTCAGTCCACAAAATGAGCTCAATTATGTTGTTACTGTTATGATAAGCTTATTTGCCTGTTCTTTCAGAATCACTGCATGTGTGTGAATGTGTGTGTGTGCACATGCATGCACACATGCACCATAAGCAGAGCGTAATAGTCAATTTGATTTTGTTTCATTTGTTGTTGTTCAGTCACTAAGTCATGTGACCCCATGGACTGTAGCATGACAGGCTTCCCTGTCCTTCACTATCTCCCGGAGTTTGCTCTAACTCATGTTCACTGAGTCAGTGATGCCATCCAACCATCTCATCCCCTGTCACCCCCTTCTCCTCTTGTCCTCAGTCTTTCCCAGCATCAGGGTCTTTTCCAATGAGTTGGCTTTTTGTATCAGGTGGCCAAAGTATTGGAGTTTCAATTTGAGCATCAGTCCTTCCAATGAATATTCAGGGCAGATTTCCTATAGGATTGACTGGTTTAATCTTGCTGTCCTAGGGATTCTCGAGTCTTCTCCAGCACCATAGTTCAAAAACATCAAATCTTTGGTGCTCAGCCTACTTTATAGTCCAACTCTCATATCCATACATGACTACTGGAAAAAAACATAGCTTTGACTATATGGATCTTTGTTACCAAAATGATGTAGAATAAATATTGACATGATGGTCAGGTGTTTTAGAATTTAAAAGTAAATGCTAAGTTTTCATAACATGTAATTTACATACATTTGGGCATGCAAAAAGTTGGCTTAAAGCTCAACATTCAGAAAACTAAGATCATGGCATCTTGTCTCATCACTTCATGGCAAATAGATGGGGAAACAGTGAAAACAGTGGCTGACTTTATTTTGGGGGGGGGGGCCTCCAAAATCACTGGAGATGGTGATTGCAGGCATGAAATTAAAAGACTCTTACTCCTTGGAAAGAAAGTTATGACCAACTAGATAGCATATTAAAAAGCAGAGACAATTACTTTGCCAACAAAGGTCTGTCTAGTTAAGGCTATGGTTTTTCCAGTGGTCATGTATGGATGTGAGAGTTGGACTATAAAGAAAGCTGACCACCGAAGAATTGATGCTTTTGAACTGTGGCGTTGGAGAAGACTCTTGAGAGTCCCCTGGACTGCAAGGAGATCCAACCAGTCCATCCTAAAGGAGATCAGTCCTGGGTGTTCATTGGAAGGACTGATGTTGAAGCTGAAACTCCAATACTTTGGCCACCTGATGCGAAGAGCTGACTCATTGGAAAAGACCCTGATGCTGGGAAAGATTGAGGGCAGGAGGAGAAGGGGACGACAGAGGATGAGATGATTGGATGGCATCATCGACTCAATGGACATGGGTTTGGGTGTACTCTGGGAGTTGGTGATGGACAGGGAGGCCTGGTGTGCGATCCATGGGGTTGCAAAGAGTTGGACATGACTGAGTGACTGAACTGAACTGGGCATGCAAAAGGAAGATTTACCTCAGAACTTATGAATTTTAAAAACTGGGCATTTTCTTGAGAATAGACCTTCCTTATATTATTTGTTTATATTGTTCTGGCTCATTTCTTGAGACAATGGGAAAGTCTTCTGGCATGGTTATCAAATAAGCATTCAACATTAGACCATGTACTGAAGTTCAAGGACATTGATTTTATCTTGAGAAAGCAGGAAGTTCTTTGCTACAAAGTAATTTTCAACTTGGGATTTGAAGGGTGAAAGTGAGCTAGGTGGCATAATCATTTCCAATAGAAATTTCAGGTTAAATGTAAAATGTTGCAAAAGGTCTGAAGTAAATTAGTCTTCTGGACCTAAATCAGTATTTCAGTCTTAATCACTATTTATAAAATGAAGAGTTGAAAGAAACAATTTCTAGGCCCCACCCTTCAGCTTCTATATTATGTGATTTTATGATTTTACTTTCTTAAACACTCTTAATTCCCTTGGACTGTGACATACAGTAATAGAAACTATTTGTATATTGAATCAGACACTTTTCAGTCCATTATCTTGCCTGAGGTTCAAAGAATATAATATTATGTAAAGAAAAAGAAAACAATAGAATCAGTCCTTACATAAGCATGAAACTTACATCCTAGTTAGAGGAGAGGAGTTTCAATGAGATAAACATAGAAATAATCCATGGATGAAAAACAAGTGAGATAAGAGCTGGAAAAGAATAAGGAAACCCTGCAGGGATGATGTGAGCACTCAACAGGAAGAATGTGATAATGTTGACATAGACACCCAGGAATGGATGTGCTGGGCCCTGAGCCTGGTCAGGAAGGGCCTCTCTGGAGAAGGGACCTTTGGAGGAAGAAGATGAGCCTTCTCAGAGTGACTTTGTGACTCCGGTCAGTCCTGGGGAATTAGCAACTTTCTTCAGGAGTATATAATCTTGTGTTATATAAGTGTCACAAAAGCAAATTACATGATTTATGGGTTTGCTAGAGTTGTATATGGAGAAGGCAGTGGCACCCCACTCCAGTACTCTTGCCTAGAAAGTCCCATGGATGGAGGAGCCTTGGTAGGCTGCAGTCCAAGGGGTCGAGAAGAGTTGGACACGACGGAGTGACTTCACTTTCACTTTTCACTTTCATGCATTGGAGAAGGAAATGGCAACCCACTCCAGTGTTCTTGCCTGGAGAATCCCAGGGACAGGGGAGCCTGGTGGGCTGCCATCTATGGGGTCGCACAGAGTCGGACACGACTGAAGTGACTCAGCAGCAGCAGCAGAGTTGTATATACAATTCAAGATATGGTAGAAATCTTATTTTGGATATTATTATGAATATTGATTTGATAGCAATCAGACCTTTTTTGACTAAGAACATGAATGAAGAATTGCTTTTTCCGTAGTTTGGCATTTTGAGGATTTCTCTGAATTATGCTTCCAGACAGCAAGTCAGGGGCTGTGCACAAGGTCCCCTCTCCTTTGTTCACACCAGGCTAAGCTCAGAATGACTGCACTTGTTTTCATCTTGTTTCTGTTGCTGCTGTTTCAACATTTGTCTTCTGCCTCTGTGTGGCAGGTCTGGATGAGTTTTAGGAAGTCAAAGGGCAGTTTATTGTACCTCAAGAGAGTGTTGGCCAGAATTGAACATAATGGGGTGCCCAGGAACTGGGCTGGGACTTATTCAATGGTTTTTGTAGTGATGTAAATGAGAATGGGGTGGGTGTGGGGAGAGGAGGTGGCCCTGGTGGTAAAATATCTGCCTGCCAATGCAGGAGTTGCTGGAGACACAGGTTTGATCCCTGGATGGGGAGGATCTCCTGGGGTAGGAAATGGCAGCCCATCCCAGTATTCTTGCCTGGAAAATCCTGGTGGGCTACAGTCCTTGGGGCCAGAGAGAGTCTGATGCAACTGAGCATACATACACACACAAATGAGAATGGAAAGGCAGCACGTGGGTGGCCTTTCAATCTACCTGTGATCATCAGGACTAGAAATATCTAGACTAGATCAACTGATACTTGTAATGAAGGAAACCCACCCACTTGTGTTTTAATAAAAACCGTTTTCTTCATTTCATTTAGAATTAATTATTATGTGGGTCTTGACTTTCTTGTAGGTCATTCAAATTAAAATATCCAGTGTATAAATGGATTTGGAAATCAAGCCAGAAGCTGAGACTTTCTATCAGCTAAGAATTTGGGAAAATATGTGATATTTGAAGCTATAAGAATGATTGAGATCACCCAGATAAAGTGTATTCATTATAAGAAACAATCTGAATTCTGGGTAGGTGTATCTATTTTACATGGGGCAGAATTGCTTCATTTTAAATTAAAAAAAAAAAACATGTTTCCTGTCTATTTATGAATGAACTGAGAAAATGCACTTATGTCTAGTCTAGTGATTTCTTTTCCATCAAATATCTAATCATGATTTTCCTATACTCGTTTTAAGATAGAATTGAAAGGAAGACATTTAAGTCTGTAGTATTTACTTTTGTCACATACAAAGTAATAATACTATTATTCAATTGCTGTCTGAGCCTCTGTGGCAATGATCATGTACTATTTATTGCTGTGACTTCAGTGCTTTCAGTGTTGAAGAGAATTTATTTTTAATTTAAAAAATCATGCCAATTTTTTTTTCAACATATATAATGATATATAATGGACCAAACTGAATTATGGTAAATAAAATATTATACATCTAAGTATTCTAACTAGAGAGTATGCCTCAAATTCTCTTACAATATACTCTCTTAATATTTGCTTTTATTCTGTATTCCTGGGCAGTTATAGATTTGCCCTGTGGGGCAGATATGTGACTGGGTGATAGAATTATAGCAAAGTCTCTGATATTTTAAAATACCAGTGGGTTCCTCTGAATTGGTGTGCAAATACATTTGAATGAGCTAAATGGCTTCACTGGTGGCTCGGTGCTAAAGACTTTTCGTGCAGTGCAGGAGACATGGGAGACATGGGTTTGATGCCTAAGTTGGGAAGGTGCCCTGGAGGAGGAAATGGCAATCCACTCCAGTATTTTTGATCCCATGGACAGAGGAGCCTGGCAGGATATAGTCCATGAGATTGCAAGAGTTGGACAAGACTGAGTGACTGAGTACATACTCATGCACAGACCTTATGAACTAGTCATGAGATATAACTCTTTGAAGAAAAGCCAGACTCAGCAATGATCTAGGTTGTGCTTTAATTTAAGACTCTTCTTGCTGATTTCTTGCCTTCAGTGCTGGAAAGAAGTTAAGATATAAGGAGTAATGGTGTAAGGGATACATGGAAATTTTTTATTAATCTGGAGATGTTATGAGGATATTTATAAACAGGGATTGGAAAACTTTTGAGAAAAAATTTTTTAAGGCAATCTAGATTTGATTTAACTTTTATTCTTATACTCTGTGTAACTCTGAGCAAATTAATATCTCCGAGTTCCTTATTTGTAAAATAGAGGTAATAAAACTACTTCTTAATATCCTCATGAAGATGAGTGTTCATGTATGTGAAGTACCAGGCTAGAGCATTTTACATGGAACAAGTATGTCAGGGTTACATATGCTCCAACAGTGCTCTGGGATTTGTAGTAAAGGAAGTAATTTAATTTTTATGAGCTATTGACTTTTTGGCCTAAACTGAGATTTCCATGCTGCAGACAACTGCTGGAAGACATTTCTGCCAATGGTTTCACCATGACCTACCTCTACTGAACAGTAGCCAATGGAAAATAAATCTTAGAGATTTTCTTAGGCGTTTCCGTTCTGAAACTAAACAGCTTAGATGTATAATTGAGTATCCCCTGAATCTTCTAAACATGTTAAATTTGAATTCATGTACTCCTGGATTAAATGGCAGCCCATTGCAAGGGTTGTCATACATACATACATTAGTCATTAGGTTGATGATGGTTCCCAAAGTCAAAGTTATGATGAAGCTGATATTGGAGATTGGAAATAATAATTTTTAAATGGCAATTTTCCTGTTATACCAAACTGAGAGTGTCCACTGCATAAATTCAGCCATAAGTACTTACAGATGGAGAAAGGTAGCTTAACTTAATGGTGGAGAGCCTAGACTTTGGAAGCAGGCATTTTGGGTTAATTCTAGATTTTACTGTTCATCAGATATGATAAGTTGTTAGCCAAGTTACTTAAACTCTATGTGCTTTTGACATTTTTTAAAGATAAAATGGTGTAGATTAAATTAGCTAAACTTGATCCCTGCATCAGGAAGATTCCCTGGAGTAGGAAATAGCAACCTACTCCAGTCAGGACATGAGATCTTTGGAAGATATCAGCAACTCAATGGACATGAGTTTGAGTAAACTCTGGGAGTTAGTGATGGACAGGAAGGCTTGACATGCTGCAGTCCATGGGGTCGCAAAGAGTCAGACATGACTGAGTGACTGAACTGAACCAGTATGCTTGCCTAGAAAATTCCATGGACAGAGGAACGTGGAGTCCATGGAGTCATAAAGAGTTGAACCTGACTGAGCATGTACCCTCACCTTTACCTTACTTCACTATGTGGAGACCTTAGAGTAGAACCTGTCATATAGGTGGTCAACACATGCTAACCATATAAGCATGTTGTCCACAGACTATAAACAATGACAGAATCATGATGGCCTGATGTCTGTGTCCCTTGGGGCCATTGTCCTAAGCACTGACCCACTGGTTTTGCATTTTTAACGGGTAGTACATTTCTGTTATGTACAGTCATAGCTGAGAAATCATCTCCCGATGATTAGCTGGACAAATTACTGGAATCACCTCTCCAGATCTCATTCAGTACATAATTAGTGTTTATTTCAATTTTGCTATTCATTATGCAAATTCATCTCAGGCATACATCAAAACTGGGGAGTATGTGGCTTGTAAGTTTTTTTTTTTTTTTTTGGCAGTCACTGGGATGAAAGATGGGCAAATAGTAGGGCTCTTCCGTCCATGGGATTTTCCAGGCAAGAGTACTGGAGTGGGGTGCCATTGCCTTCTCCTAAATAGTAGGAAGCTTCTGCTAAAGTTTAATTTGGTGACACTACTTTGTATTTTGGCCAAAGTATCAGTACCATCACATTACTTTTATTATTACTGTTAATTAGATATGAGTGTCAGAAAAGTGTTTCCAGTTGTAGAGTTGATTAAGTGATGGAGCAGTTCCCCACAGTTTTGTTTAATCCAGGCTGTCCAAAACATGGAGTCAACACACCCCAGGGAAGAAGGGTATGCGTTAGGTGATAGAGTAAATATTTTCCACTTCCTGCTACATCATTTGATAATGAAATGTGCAGCTCTGCTGGCACTGGAGGCAGCCTGTCTTCTGTGCAAATGAATGAGATGTTCAGGTGCTTCATCGCAGTTGTTGTCCAAGAGGGAAAGCACCGTCAGCAGCCACCACCTGCTCAGAGCAATCAGCAGAAGAATGAACCTTCTGTGTTGGCTTGTAGTGCTGGGGAAGGATTTTGTTTTCAACCCAAGCACGACAACAGTTTTGCCAGTCAGTCAGTGTGCATGCATGCTCAGTTGAGTCCAACTCTTTGAGACCCCATGAACCGTAGTCTGCCAGACTCCCCGTCCATGGGATTTTCCAGGCAAGAATACGGGAGTGGGTTGCCATTTCCTCCTCCAGGGGATCCTCCCAGCCCACAGACTGAACCTGCGTCTTTTGTGTCTCCTGCATTGAGCAGGCAGATTCCTTATTAGCTTAACCAGCTGGGAAGCAACTTTGTACATTTGGCTTTTCGAAAGATCTAGTAAGGTTTGAGTGACATAAAGTGACATTGCTATGGATGTGTTTTAGTTACGTATTTTCTTTCAGAAACAAAAAAGTCTGTATCATCTATCTAACCAGTCCATCCTAAAGGAAATCAATCCTGAATATTCATTGGAAGCCCTGACACTGAAGCTGAAGCTCCAATACTTTGGCCGCCTGATGTGAAGAGCCAACTCATTATAAAAGACCCTGATGTTAGGAAAGATTGAAGGC
The DNA here is from genome assembly GCF_032452875.1 of Bos javanicus. Taxonomy (NCBI): domain Eukaryota; kingdom Metazoa; phylum Chordata; class Mammalia; order Artiodactyla; family Bovidae; genus Bos; species Bos javanicus. The sequence continues at coordinate 71,717,785 of NC_083882.1, read as the reverse complement.
AGGAGGAGAAGTGGGCAAGAGAGGGTGAGACTGTTGGATGGCATTACCGATGCAATGGACACACATTTGAGTAAACTCTGGGAGATAGTGAAGAACAGGGAGGTCTGGCGTGCTGCAGTCCATGGGACTGCAAAGAGACAGACACAACTTAGTGACTGAAAAACAACAACAGTTATCTATCTATCTATCCATTGAATCAAAATGTACTTCACTGGTTTTGCTGCATATCCATATAGTAATAAAAGTGATGGCATTGTAGTAGAATATATCAGGCTCTGAAGCCAATTGCTGATAATCAGTTGATAACCTTTGGGCCTGATACTTAACCATACTAAGCTTCAGCATTTGGGGGGAGTAGCGGTATGTGTAATACTGGATATCATGTGGAATTGTTAAGAATGAATTGTAGTTGTATCTGTTAAATGCCTAGCATAAGGTAAATGTCATACATATGTTGGTTTGCCCTCATTTATCTGACAGAATGTGGACCATTTTCAATCAACTCAACTTGACAGATATATATGACCTCCCCACAACTGTGCTAGATCCTAGGCAAACAGTACCAGATAAGACAGACATGACTCAAGTCTTGTTTGGTTCACAAATTATTACAAAGAGGAAAGGAGCACCTGCTTGGTGAGCCTATAGCTAGGGGACTCAAAGCCCAGTGTTCAGAAAGAGCCTCTTTGAAGCATTTTCTTTCTGAGTTAGCCAATAAGAGGGATAAGGCTCAGAAAAGACAGCACTTCTAGAAAAAGGCACAAATTCTAGGCCTTTCTGAGTGAATGAATTTATTGAAAATAAAAATCTAATTTTTATTTTATGGAAGCGTACCCCTCACCCATAACAAATTCCATATGCATTTTGCTGGACACTAAATGGCAACCCACTCCAGTGTTCTTGCCTGGAGAATCCCAGGGACGGGGAGCCTGGTGGACTCCCGTCTATGGGGTCGCACAGAGTTGGACACAACTGAAGCGACTTAACAGCAGCAGCAGCAAAGCATGAAATCTAGAGGTATGATTACAGGTGATTCTGTGACCAAGGCATGTATGTTATTTGAATCAGTAACACTGGTATGGTATACATAAATTATTTTTACTGTGCACTTGCTCATAAGAAACAGCAATACAGACTAGGAGAAAACATAGTTAAACACTTGTGACTTACCCATCAGGCTTTAAGGACAGCATAGATTTCTATGTTCCAGGCTCTGTGCTACACACTTTATATGCAACATTTCGTTTCACTTTAAGAGGTAAGGACTATTACTTTGCTGGGTTTTAGGTAAAATAAATGGACACTTGATATCCATATATCATTTGTCCAAGATGACAAAGCTAGAACTGGATACCAAGTGAGAGAGACTTTAGAATCTTCATTGGTAACCATCAAGCTCTTCCAAACTACCAGACATAATGCTCCTCCAAGTTTGAGCTGAACTGAGCTGGATTAAATATGGCAGGAAGGGAAGGGCCATCATTTGGTTTCCATAGAAATTCCAAGTAACGCATGACACAGAGCTTGGGCGGTGGAGCAAGGAATTCAGAAGCTGCCTGACGTGGTACAAGTTATTGAAAGTCTCTGAGCCTCTGGTTCTTTTGAAGCCGCAGTATTAATAATGCTTATCCTCATCTGTAGGTTGTGAGGATGAAATAAGATATACTTTGTGTAACATGCTGAGGGTATTACTTAGCACAAATAAGTGTCACTTCCCAGATCTAGTCAACCATTTGAGTTTTTAGAAAAATCTGTGAGACCCTCCCCAGGGCCACATACCTGAATCATTAATAAAACCATGGGACTTGTTTGAGGGGATTGTAGCAGAGGAAGACTTTTCCTTCATCCCTTCTTGGTTTTGTGGTTGGCCAGTCATCCCACTCCAGAATTCTTCCCTGGGAAATCCCATGGACAGAGGAGCCTGGCGGGCTACAGTCCTTGAGGTCTCTAGAGAGTCGGGTATAACTTAGGACTAAACAGCAACACCAACAAATAATTAAACTAGCACAAGATATATTGATAAGAGAAAAAACATTTAAATGTTATATACACAGGCGCTCATGAAAGTTTGATACTCAGAGTGACCACAGATGGCAATTTTTATACCTTTTAGACAAAACATAAATTCATGAGGAACTGACTAGACAAAGAAATTTGAATTTGGGGCAGTAAATGAGTAAAGAAGTAACAGGTTTGTGGACACATCCCTCTCAGCCTCCTGGCACATGGAGAGTACCTTACATATGAGAGATTGATTTTCTTTCTTCAAGGGGACAGAGGAGATTGAAAGTGTCCTTCTTGTAACAACTGCTTCTTAAGTCAATTTAATTCAAAATAATCAATATGTCAAAGTTCCTTATTTGGGAGCGGCTTGTCCTGAACCCCGTCAGGATTCAGTAAATAATAAACCTCTTCCCTGCCTAAGTTCTAGACTGAGAAATAAGTCAAAAATAAAAGAAAATACTAAGACCTGTGGAAGAATGAATGATTTCTTCACTGGTAGTAAAGACAAGATTAGCAAACATGTTTTAGTCTGAAAGCCCAACAGGCAGTACTAACCCAACCCATACTGGACTGACTCAGTGTCCAGTCAAAGCCAGCGCTGGATGGGTAAGCTGACTGCAGAGGGTCAGAGAAATGCCTGTGCTCCGTGGCCCCTGCTCCCAAAGGGAAAAGACTAAAATATTCTATTCTTCCTCAGCCTGACAATCACGTAAGTCTCCTATCTCATGAGATGCTGAGCGGACAATGTAGGGAGGGGACAGGTCAAGAGAAGCTAAAGATATTGCCCTGACTTTCTATCCTGTAGTATCAGGAGCGAGCTGCTAGTGTCCCCTGGTGAGACCTCAGAAGCCTCCAACGCTGAGACTTGAGTGACCTGTGCGGACTCCTCCCAGACAGATCCAGGCTCTGGCATGGGAACAGGAGTGTTGGGACTTCACTCTGCATGCGGGCTGCATCCTGGCTGAGTGCTGACACCCTAACAGGGGTATGGCCCGTGGTGGTAACACTCAGGGTGTCTTGGTTCCAGGAAGCACCCACTGTCATCCCCTGGTAAGACCCTGACCTCAAGCTATCTTGTCCTGAGTGCCTTCATGCTGGGATTTGGGGTCTCAGGCTGGGTCACCTGGGTGGTGTGTTTGACTCTTGGTCTGCTCTGTGGTTCCTTGTCACCCCAAGCCTTTGACTTCTATAACCTCTAGACCTCAGATGCAAGTAGAGCAGGGTGCTGGTTCCATGACCAAGTCCCTGAGGTGGCAACCAAAGGCGCAGGCCTTCTGCTCTGGGTGCCCCCTTTTCTCTATGGACGTCTTTCTAACTACGAGAAGTGCTGTGGGGTGCCAGCCTGTCCCACGCCAGCCCCTCTGTCACTTCTGGCTCAGGAACCACCTGCAGACATGACAAGTGGGCTATTTCGGTCTGGCGCCTAATGGGGCTACCTGGCCGCTGCTGAGGACGGGCCCCCACAGTGACAGAGAAGGGCACTGTCCCCTGGGCTGAGTGATGGCCAGCAGCCATGGTGTGTCCCACACAAATCACACAGAAGGCCGCAGGTACAGGCAGTGTCTGATCAAAGCTCAGGCTGACAGTGACCTAAGAGTCAGAAGAAGTGGGTTTAGGGAACACAAACTGACCTCTGTCTGGTGTCCTTAGCAGGGTGAAAGGTGGTGGTTAATGTTAAGGATTTCTCTGACATTCAGGCAGCCCTGTTGGGCTGAAGATGTAGGATGTGATTACTCTAAATGATCAATTCCCTCTGCAACAGTGAAATGACTGGTTATTTTCTCTTACATGCACAAAGTAATAATAGAGTTAGTTGCTCAGTCGTGTCCGACTCATTGCAATTCCACGGACTGTAGCCTGCCAGCCTCCTCTGTCCATGGGATTCTCCAGGCAAGAATACTGGAGTGGATTCCCATTCCCTTCTCCAGAGGATCTTCCTGACTCAGGAAGATGCATGGAAGATGTGCCATGTTACACTCCACACAAATCAAGAGTATGGGACACAGATAGCGATCCAATGCAAATCAGTTTTTGACACAGTATTTCAAAAATGCTAGGCTGGACTGCCAGAATTTTTCAGAGATGACCCTCAGATCTTCATGGCCATGATTTTAGGTGAAAAGTATTTTACACGTGTTGGTTTCATCAAGATGCCTAAAGGAACCTTGTGAAGACAGAAGAGATATTTAATACTATTAGCATGGAAGAGTAGACAAAGGTCTCATTCAGTTCAGTTCAGTTGCTCAGTCGTGTCCGACTCTTTGCGACCCCATGAATTGCAGCACGCCAGGCCTCCCTGTCCATCACCAAGTCCCGGAGTTTACTCAGACTCATATCCATCGAGTCAGTGATGCCATCCAGCCATCTCATCCTCTGTTGTCCCCTTCTCCTCCTGCCAATCCCTCAGAGCATCAGAGTCTTTTCCAATAAGTCAACTCTTCGCATGAGGTGGCCAAAGTACTGGAGTTTCAGCTTTAGCATCATTCCTTCCAAAGAAATCCCAGGGCCGATCTCCTTCAGGATGGACTGGTTGGATCTCCTTGCAGTCCAAGGTCTCATTAAACACCCGGATTTAACAATATGCTCCTCAGAGAATCTTACATAACATATGTGTCAATATTACAATATTTTTCAAAGTTCTTTTAGTTACCTGTTCTACAGGATATAGCAATACTTAGGAAAACAAAAGTAAGCAAGATTAAATCAATTCAGCCAATTTTTTGCCATAAGATTTCTCATAGTCTTTACTATGTTAATGTTTTAATGTTATATTTAATATAAAAATTATGAAACACATGGTACAGTTTTGCTCTACAGGACTGCAGCTCCATTTAGCTGACCCATAGCATATGAAAACAATGTGTTTAAAATCATCCATTCTCCCTGCTCCTTACAAGTCAGTTCAAGGATGCTTTTATTTTCTCCATCTTAATTAACAGAAGCAAGTAGGTATTTTTTTCCAGGATATATCTGAGTCACCTTCAGCTCAGCTATTTGCTGCCTTCTCTTCCCAGTGCATTTGGTTGGCCACCATGTGGCGCTGATTATTCCTCAAAAAAATAATAATTAATATATATTATATATAGTGACTATATATATATATATATTTAAGTAAATGCAGTGCCCTTTTCTTTGGTTCTGAACTTGATTATCTCTCTGCACCATGAGTATTTCCTTGTCTGTATTCCCACAGCAATTTATATAAACATCTATCACAGCCTTAGCAAATTGTGTGATAGTTGTTTAAGTGTCCATATTCTCTGTAAGAAAATGTATCCTGAAATCCTGAATGGGAAAAGACCTTGAATCATTATTTTTTATTTATTTTTACCATAGAGTCAGCCACCTGCACTATATTCAGTAATGTTTTTTTTTAAATTTTATTTTATTTTTAAACTTTACAATATTGTATTGGTTTTGCCAAATATCAAAATGAATCCACCACAGGTATACATGTGTTCCCCTTCAGTAATGTTTGTTAAATTGCTGAATAAAGTTAGGCATCCCATTCACATCTTTTCAAGCCTTTTAAAACTAACTGGAGAAAAATGAATGAATTCCCAGTTACATATGTGGCTGTTGCTCATCAGATCAGCAACTCAGAGGCAGAACAGAAATTTTTAATTCAGCTTGCTAAAAATGTTGAATAAATGGGTAAGCATCTCTATCAGGGAAACATACAAAAATCTTTACTCCAATATATTTTTGTTTCTATTTTGAAAATTGCTATTATAAATGTATGTCAAGAAAACCACATAGAGGAAAATTTGAAACTTTTAGCCGTACAATTAATGAACAGAGAATATTCCAGAAAATATAGACACAATAATATTCAATTTATAAAACGAAAGTGTGCACACACAGAGATACAATAAAAAGTATATAAAACATCCAGGTAGAGGAAGGGAATTGAGAGGCTGAGAGAAGTGGTGAAAAGTGATGTGTGAGTCAAGCTTCCATTTCTCCAGATTTTTCTCTTCTCCTTAGCACTGTGCAACAACAAGTATGTTCCCTTCTTCAACTCGCTCCTTTGCTTAATGGCCTTGCCCCTTCTGCTGTCCAGCACAGCTCGTAATGCAGCAACCTTGCTTCTAAGTCCAATATTTCTTTTCCATTAAATTTTTTTTTTCATGCAGCCTTGTTCTTCTCTAATGGATAGGATCCATTTCTTAAGTATCTCAGAATATAACTTTTTGACACTTTGATGAATTTTTCTAATGTTTTAATTCAAAACAAAAACAAAATCTGTTTTAAATTAATGAAGAAGACTTACATCATTTCTAGTAAAATAAAAGTAATAAAGTTGCCTTGTGAATTTTAATTTACATGACCTGCATCACCTAAAATTATTTTTCCCACATGTTTATTATTCAGTAGATCATAATTTTTTTTGGGGGGTAATTACTTTACAATATTGTGCTAGTTTCTGTTGTAGTCTTTCAGAGTCTTCTATTTGCTCTGTGAGGTTTGTGGTCTTGCAGACCATGTATTTTTTCCTGTGCATTGAGTTTGATCATTTTCATGGTGTTATTCCACGTTCTGATAATTCTAGATTGTCTCTCCATCTTTTGACTGGAAGATAACTGCTCTGATGCTGATGAACTGATTTGCCTTTGACAGTGTTGGATGGCCTGAATGTGGGAGGGAGAAATGAAAGATAATGTTCATTCTGTGTGTGTGTGGGGGGTCCATTTTTATTCACATTTTCTTCTCCTCCCACACTCACTGCTCTTTGTTTTGTTGTTTAGTAGCTAAGTCATGTCTAATTCTTTGCAACCCCACAGACTACAGCACACCAGGCTCTTCTGTCCTCCACTATCTCCCGGAGTTTCCTCAAATTCATGTCCATTGAATCAGAGCTGTGATCTAACCATCTCATCCTTTGCCAAACCCTTTTCCTTTTGCCTTCAATCTTTCCTAACAGCAGAGTCTTCTCCAGTGGTTTTTGCATCATGTAGTCAAATGTCAGCATCCCCGTTGTATACTTTCAGAAAGACTTCCAAATTCCTAACAAAGCTTCCAGATTTCTAAATAATGCAATATAGTCTGATACATAAGAATTTGAGCTTTGGATTCAGGCTAATGGGGTGAGAATCGTAGTTCTGTTGCTTACCAACTGCATCAACCTAAACAAGTCACCAATTTTTTTTTTTTTTTTTTTTCAGTGCCTCAGCTTCCTTACCTGTAATATTGGGAAAAAGTAATAGTATCCTTCTCATAGAATGGTTGTGGGAATTAAAGTGTTAACTCATGTAAATAGTGTCTAGCACACAGCAACCACTCACAAAAGGGTAGATGTTGTTATTTAAATCCTCTTAAGGAAAAACAAACAAATATTAAAAAAAAAATTCTTCTTTTATTCAAAGGGATTTTAGAATTGGGCCTATTTGCCCAGGCTCAGGCCACTCGCTTGGGGCTGTTCTAATGTATTAATCTAATGTATTAATCCTCATTTTCTGGATATAGAACAGGGCGTGAATGTTTAAAAAAAAATATCAAAGCCCAATGAGATGATTGAAGCAGGGTGCTTGTTTTCCTTCTGTTGAGATGATTATATTTCCTGCCCTGTGCTTACAGATGTCATAAACTGAAAGCTTTGCAAGATATACAAACTTTTGATACAAGATTATAGGAGCTCAGACATAATTTTCGTGTCTGCTGCCAATAGTTGAATAGTAGTAGCTTTAAGTAGTAGTTTTAAGGAGAGCAAATCCTGCTTAGGAAAACGTTGCAAGGTTAGGTATGGTCCTGATGCACAAATATTACTTGTATTTAATGAATTTCATATGACTCTTCTTTGCTATCCAAGCAGCCTTTGTCATCTGTCTCCCTCATTTTTCTAACATCCTTCTATTCTGTAGGCCCTCTCTCTTCCTCCATTTCAATCAAACTGTCATCCTAGCTGTTCTAGAAACCTGTTGTGCATCCTTCCTAAGGTCTTTTGCTTCTGTTCTTCTCCTGCTGGGAGCACACCCCGCCCCCAACCTACCCCCCAGGTGTCTGCCTAGCTAATTACCCTGCCTCATTAAAACTTTGACTCCAATCTCACATTGTCAATAAAGCTCAGCCTGATGACCCTCTTTAATGCTGCAACTGCTGCCTTTGAGTTCTTGCTATTTTCCTTGCCATACTTCTGCTTTACTCAAAAACCTATCACCTTATAACACACTAGATGATTCACTTATGTTTTTGAACGTTTATTATAATATGAGCTTCCCTTCTCCAGGGGTTCTTTCTGACCCAGGGATTGAACCCAGGTCTCTTGCATTGCAGGCAGATTCTTTACTGTCAGAGCCAACAGGAAAGCCCAGTAATATAAGCTCCACAAAAGGAAGACATCTACTCTGTGGGTGAGGTACTCCTGGTGCCTAAAACAGTGCCTGGCCCTCAGTAAGCGTTCACTAAATCATCTTTTGCAAATGACTGAATGAACATATTGAATAGTGACCAACTCACAAATGCCATGTCTCAATTTTGTTTTAAACCTGTTGTGGAAAAAGGTACTCAATCAGTGTTGACAGTGGTGCCAACCCTACCATCACATTGTGAGATATTAAAGGGACTGAGCCATATTTGTTTATTTCTAATGAGTAAAATAATTTATTCCAGATCCAAACATACTGGCAAGAGCATTAGTGACATATGACAATTAAGGTGGTAGTAATACTGCTATTTGTGGTCAATTTCAGGGGGTCATGTTGGGTAATCACATGCTCTCTCACCTTAAAAATATCAGACCCTCCATCGTGCAATCCAGCAATGCTGGGCAGACATGCATGTGCTTTATTCCTTCTATTGCTGTGATCTTTTCTAACAAGTCTGTTTATTTTTGCTTTGCGTAGATGGATCTGTGGGTTTTACAAAGAGTCGATTCAGATCATTAAATCCTACACAAGGCTGAATAACCAAACAGAAAAATCTGTCCACAAAATGCTAAAATCCTTCCTCTGACTCAGAACCTTGCTTTTCTCAGTCTTTGAGTCATCACGTGGAAGATGGCTTTATTTGTTTAATTCCAGATTTATAGTGCCTTTTGCCTGAAATGGATGCATGCAAGGAGGAATAATTTATTGGGTGAGAAAGATCAGGCTTTAATTTGCAAAGCCATAAAAAGCTTAAATGGTTTTCTCAACTGAGGAGGAAAGAGAGAGAGTAAGATATTAGTTTTATTCTGTGTATTATAAGCAATGTGTGTGTGTGTGTGCTCAGTCCTGTTGGACTCTTTGTGACCTATGGACTATAACCTGCCAGGATCCTCTGTCCATGGAATTATCCAGACAAGAATTGGGTGCCATTTCCTCCTCCAGGGGAATCTTCCTGACCCAAGGATCAAACTCGCGTCTCCTGTACCTCCTGCATTGGCAGGTGGATTCTGTACCAGTGTGCCATATGGGAACCCAACCAAAAGCAATGCCTAACAGGAAAATAGCAGGAGGAGGAAAGGGGAGAAGACGTTTCTGCAGAGGGCTTTAGCCACATGAGAAATGAGTATGCCCCATGCTGCAATGCTCCAAAAGCTCTGAGCTGATCAGAACCCATCATGTGAGGAGAGAAAACAAGGAACTTCTTTTTAGGAAAGCCATGGAGAGAGTCCAGAGAAGGCAATGGCACCCCACTCCAGTACTCTTGCCTGGAAAATCCCATGGACGGAGGAGCCTGGTGGGCTGCAGTCCATGGAGTTGCTAAGAGTCGGACACGACTGAGCGACTTCACTTTCACTTTTCACTTTCATGCATTGGAGAAGAAAATGGCAACCCACTCCAATATTCTTGCCTGGAGAATCTCAGGGATGGGGGAGCCTGGTGGGCTGCCATCTGTGGGGTCGCATAGAGTCAGACACGACTGAAGCGACTTAGCAGCAGCAGCAGCAGCATGGCGGGAGTCAAGGCTCTGCTTGAGTCATGCAGCCCTGTCAATCTTCATTCTCCTCCTTTAAGACCCCACAAGTGAACTAAATTAAAAATAACATTTACTGTGCAATGGCATGGCAAGATAAATGCCATCCCAATAAACATATAATCTATGTAAAATATGTTTTTGATAAAGGAACTTCCTTTGGACTCTCCTAGCTTCCTTTACAGTAAGCTTGCAACTCCTAAATTCATGGTGAACAGAACTTCTAAGGCTATGACTGCCTGTGAAGTATATACTTAAAGGTCCATCCTATAAAGGTGTTGGGAACAAGCAAAAATTTCTTCAAGCAGTGGTTGGCAGGAGTGCAGGAACTACATTTCCAGGGCTTGCATTGCCTCAGAAGTAAAGCTCGGAAAGAAGACAAACATTCTTTATTTGCAACACAAAGTCACTACATTGGAATTGGCCATCAGGACAATCAAGAAACTCCATCAAGTAAAATGATTATTGCCACCCTTCTTACCCCACTGCAGTGTCCTCTTCCAGAACTACAGAACCACACTGCTCACCTGGCCTGAGCTCAGGGTAAGGCACTCAGTAGACGAGCCATTAAATATAAGCATGCCATTCAACCTAATTACTTTCTAATTGATTTTTTTTTTAATTTACCAATCCCTTTACATTCTGTTCTTCTTTTTTTTCTGGACCTTTAGAATGTTCCTCCCATGGTTCCAGTGAACAGTTGAAAGCGTGCTATGCAATTGTGTATCTCAATACACCTGAATAATGGTCTGCTTTTTTGTTGCCAAAAATATAAATTTGTTCTGCAATGTGTACATTTTGAATGTCTGAAAGTTTGCCAGAATTTCATTAACATTGCCTCTTCCATAAAAAGGAAGTGCATATTTTTAATTTGCCATCTATGGAGCCCCATGCACGTAACTTTTGTTCTTTTGAAAAGGCGTTGCTGCTGCTGCTACTGCTGCTAAGTCGCTTCAATCATGTCCGACTCTGTGTGACCCTATAAACGGCAGCCCACAAGGCTCCCCTGTCCCTGGGATTCTCCAGGCAGGAACACTGGAGTGGGTTGCCATTTCCTTCTCCAATGCATGAAAGTGGAAAGTGAAAAGTGAAAGTGAAGACACTTAGTCATATCCGACTCTTCTCGACCCCATGGACTGCAGCCCACCAGGCTCCTCCATCCATGGGATTTTCCAGGCAAGAGTACTGGAGTGGGTAGCCATTGCCTTCTCCGTGTAAAGCCGTTACTGAAACTTAATTCAATTTAATTCACCAAGTAGTTTCTGAACACATGCTTTAGACTAGACACTGTTCGAGGTCCAAGGGAAAGAGCAGTGGATAAAATAAAAATTGGTCTTCTTCTCAAGGAATGATAGATGTAAAAATAAATTATAAAGTGATAAGGTCCATAATTAAGTACCCTGGAATTAAGTACCAGGGCCTGAGACAACACAGAGGAAGACGTAAAAATTGAATTTGGATAAAAAGGATGAAGCAGGGAAGCTTTACAGAAAATTGTTTTCTCTTTCATCTTCTGCATCTAGAAACAGTGCCTGTTAGACAATGAGTACTAGAATTATGAGTGAGTTTTGAAGGCAAGTTAAGGTTTAGCTTTATGGGTGTATTAGGTTAGAATGGCTGCTGTAACAAATTAGGTTAGAATGGCTGCTGTAACAAATTTAAGCCACAAACCTGGCGGCTTAACAGAGCAACAATTTATTCTTTCACAGTTCTGGAGGCAAAACTTCCAAAACCAAGAATTCAAGGTCAACAAGGGTGGTGTTGCCTCCAAAACTTGAGGGAACAACACATTCCTTGCCTTTGTTATCTTCTGGTGGCTGCTCGCGTTTCTTGGCTTGTGGCCACGCTACCCTGCCCTCTGCCTCTATAATCCCTTAGCTTTCCCTTCTATGTGTACATTCCCTTGGTTGTTGTTTAGTTGCTCAGTCGTGTCCAACTCCTTGCCACCCTATGGACTGTAGCCCGCCAAGCTCCTCTGTCCATGGGATTTCCCAGGCAAGAATACTGGAGTGGGTTGCCACTTCCTTCTCCAGAGGATCTTCCTGACCCAGGGATGGAACCTTCATCTCCTGCATTGGCAGGTGGGGGAAAGCCCAAAATCTCCCTCTGCTATTCTTTTAAAAGGACAATTGTGATGGTATTTAGGACCCATGCAACAATCCAAGTTGATCTCATCTCGAGAGCCTTAAGTTAGTCATACCTGTGAATACTTTTTACCAATAAGGTAACATTTACAAATTCTAAGTATTAGAACCTGCTATCTCTGCAGTCACCACTGAACCCACTGCAGTGGACAAAGGAGGAAACCCAAGAGTACAGAATTAAGGACCCTTCATTGTGGTAGGCATGATGTGAGTGAGAGGAAATAAACAGTATGCCACAAAACACCATTCTTAGTAAATCCATTTGATGATGATAGTGAATGAACACAATGCATTCCTAGCTTAAGACAATCCTATGATATTTATTTGCTAGAAATTCATCCTATACACATGCCAAATCCTACACAGATTCCACATTGTATTTAGTATCTGAGGTTACTCATAGTTTCTCCCTCAGTTAAGTGATGAAATCTCCCTGCTCTCTGCTTTAAGCTTTCCATCAATCATTCATTCCTAAATGTATTCAGTACACATTTATTGAGTCAACAATGCAAGCAATATTCTAGGGATGCAAAGATGAAGGGAAAAAAAAACAGTACTCAAAGAGTATCCAGCTCAGTTGAGTGGTACATACACTTAATATCTAGCGGGTGAAGAATGTGCAATGTGCCATGTTTGCTGAAAGTCTGGTGTAATTTAATAGTGCTGTTATGGAGATAACAGTTGTCATCACACACACAAACACAGGAATTGCTTTTCTGCACACCTGAAATGGTATAAATAAACTATACTTCAATTCAAAAATTAAAATTAGTTGCCCCACAGCATGTGGGATCTTAGTTCCCCAACCAGGGATCAAACCCAAATCCCCAGCATTGCGAAGGACCATCAAAACAAATATTGTATATTAGTACATATATGTGGAATCTAGAAATATGGTACAGATGAACCTATTTGCCAAGCAGGAATAGAGATGCACACATAGAGAATGGACAGCTGCAGAAGGAGAGGGTGGGATGAATCGAAAGTAGCATTGAAATATATACATTACCATGTGTAGATAGCTAGTGGGAAGGTGCTATATAACACAGGGAGCTCAGCTTGACACTGTGATGTCCTAGAGGAGTGGGATGGGGTGGGGGAGGGAGGAAGGTTCAAGAGGGAGGGGATATATGTGTGTATGTATATATACACATAAGCTGATTCATGTTGCTCTGGCAGAAACCAATACAGCCTTGTAAAGTGATTATCCTCCAATAAAAATAAATAAATACTACAAAGCAAAATGAAAAAAAAATGCTCACTAGATAAAATGAAACTAGATTTGTAAAGATTTTTGTCAAGATTAAGATCTAGAAAAACATACAAAGTAGTAAATTGATAAATGTTCTAAAATAAGAGAACTCCAGTAGTTCACAATAGTTACTAGACTGGACTGAAGTTACTCGTTCATATTTAATAACATCCTATTAAATAGGAGATACTATTCCTTAGGAAATAAGGTATATTGAAGAAAATGTGGAACATGTATTTTTAATTATAATATGAATATAATCAGTAATAGGTGAGGAGCACCAATTCATTAAAACATCATCTTTTGCATAATTTTTCAATATATAATAAAAATACTGAAAATTTACACTGAAAAAGCAATAATAAAAATTTTAAAGGAATTATGGATAAAATTTAAAAGGAATTCTGAATATCAGAGTATAAGACATTCTGAGTTCAGTCGCTAAGTCATGTCCAACTCTTTGGGATCCCATGGACTGTAGCCTGCCAGGCTCCCCTGTCCATGGGATTTTCCTGGCAAGAGTATTGGAGGAGGTTGCCATTTCCTTCTCTGTGGGATCTTCCCAACCCAGGGATCATACCCATGTCTCCTGCGTTGGCAAGCAGCTCCTTTACTGCTGAGTCACCAGAAAAGTTCTAGAAACATTGTTTTATTACCACATCTTTCTGGTTGGCTAGTAGTATGGGATTATTGATATCACAATCTCCCCCTTTTCCCAGAAAGGAGACCACTGCCTTTCAGATAAATAACCTTTTAAAGACTTCCTGTTCTACAAGATTATCCTTTGACTTTTGACACTTCCCTCTGGGGATGTGCTAAGTCGCTTCAGTTGTGTCTGACTCTTTGTGACTCTGTGGACTGTAGCCCACCAGGCTTCTCTGTCCCTGAGATTCTCCAGTGACTTTTGTCACTTCCCTCTAATTTTGTGCAGTATTATCTATTTAAGAACCACAATGGCAGTACAGGCATTCATTAATCTGGTATTAGAATGTTAGAGTATGGAAATTTCTTGAAATATCCTCTTTCATATTTGAAAATACTTAGTGTCATTAATGGGTGGATTTTAGAAGTGAATTACTCTGTGTACATTTTGGAGATAACATTTATAGCATTTTTTTTAATGCTAACTGACCTGGGTTCATAAAATTGTACTTTCTCCTGTGGTGGCTGAAGATATTACTACTGCTTCCCACTGATCCAGGAGTTGGATTTCTTTCATTGCTCTGTGGGTCATCAGGCTATCAAGGACTTCAGAGAAAACAGGGGTTGAAATGTGGATTTTATAGGCTGGGAGAAGAATTACCGTGAGACAGCAGGATGGTGTGGGTTGTGATTTGCTGTTGGTCTGGGGTTGAATCTGTGTTCTAACAGTGACTACCTCTGTGACTTTGGAAAAACCATCTCATGTCTCTGAATATCCATTTCTTACTTGTAAATGGGGATGAAATGCAGTCCGTATCATCAGCAGGATGTATTCATATAATTGTGGGCAGTGAACAGGGAATCCACAGGGCCAGTGACCTCAATGGTCTTTCATGACCTGTGGACCTGGAGGGTGGATGAATGGAGTGATTATCTGAACCTGAAACCACAGAGAACCGCATAGAAAGTGCTGCCTGATTAGACTTACTTGCCCAAGGACTCAGCCGGCTGTGGTCTTTGTAGAAAGGGAACAAGGAATACAAAGACACTGACCTTTCTCTCCTTCCTCCTCTCGATGTCCTGCCAGGTTTTTTCCATTGTTTGAACCCAATTGACAGTCAGAGGATGAAGGAGCTGATTGTCCACACGAGTTCACAGATAAGGCTGGGGAAAGATGGATAGAGTGGCTCTATCTAGGCAAAGGCAAACTCTCCTTCATGTAGTACTAACTACTTTATGGGAATCTATGAGAATTAAATGAGATTAATGCATATCAAGCACTTTGCTGCTGCTGCAGCTGCTAAGTCGCTTCAGTCGTGTCCGATTCTGTGCGACCCCACAGATGGCAACCCACCAGGCTCCGCCGTCCCTGGGATTCTCCAGGCAAGAACACTGGAGTGGGTTGCCATTTCCTTCTCCAATGCATGAAAGTGAAAGTGAAGTTGCTCAGTAAGTGTCCGACTCTTCGTGACCCCATGGAGTACAGCCTACCAGGCTCCTCCGTCCATGGGATTTTCCAGGCAAGAGTACTGGAGTGGGGTGCCATTGCCTTCTCCATCAAGCATTTTACACTCACCTTAATACTTTTGCCATTGTTAAAAAAATATGTTAGCCACAGTTTTCATTTCTACACTTTTTATTTAAAATTGCTTAGCTGTTAGTATAATTAGGTCTTTTATAGTGCTTAGATTTGTAGTTCTCTTTCTATATAATTACTATGAAAGTGAAGAAAGTATTACTTGCTCAATCGTGTCCAACTCTTTGCAACCCCATGCATTGTACCCCATGAGGCTCCTCTGTCCATGGAATTCTCCAGGCAAGAATACTGGAGTGGATAGCCATTTTATTCTCCAGGTGATCTTCCTGACCCAGAGATTGAACCCAGGTCTCCTGCATTGCAGGCCAATTCTTTACCATCTGAGCCACCAAGAAAGCTGTATGGGAGATCACTGTTAGAGCCCTAAGTATGGTATTCTTGTGGCCATCGTGGGAAATGCTTTTTACAGGGTATGGAATGTCAAACCAGAGCGACCAGGTTTGACTCTGCAATTCCATCACTTCACGTACATGAGACTTTTCCAAGTTGATGAACTTCCTTCAGCCAGATTTTTCCGTGGTAGAGGAAGGATACACATGAGTCCTCTTTGAGCCTTTGCTGTGGGATTCCGTGAGTCCACGCTTGCACCCAAGGCATACAACATCCCTCCCACTGTGCTTCCTAAATTGTCTATTTCCTTCCTCATGTGAATGCCCTGTCCTGTCCACTTCACTGTGACTCAGATTATAAGCAAGAAGCTATTCTCTAGTCCCTGCAATGCTGCCCAGTCCACTTAAAATCTGAAACACCTGCTGTGCTTTATCTACCTTTTATATAATCAACTGTAAGAAGGATTTAGCTGACAATTGTGTTGGTAATGAACTAAGCTGAGGAAGAACTAGCTCAACTCTTTATTAACAGAAGGGTCTCCTGTGGAGTTAATGAGCAGCAGAAACTTGTTAAATCAGCAGACATACTTCAGAGACCTAAAGTGTAAGAAATATTTTATGATGAAATATGTATAAGCTTACTGTGTACTTGTGTGCTTAATCACTCAGTCATGCCTGACTCTTTGCAACCCTATGGACTTTAGCCCTTTGTCCATGGGGATTCTCCAGGAAAGAATACTAGAGGGGGTTCCTTGTCCTCCTCGAGGGGATCTTCCCAACCCAGGGATCGAACTCAGGTCTTCTGCATTACAGGTGGATTCTTTACCAGCTGAGCCACCAGGGAAGCCCAAGAATCTTACCAATGGCAGTAAAAATAGACTGAGTTGTATTTCCTTTATGTGTGTGTCTGTGTCTGTGTTGGAGGAGGAAGAAGGGATTCTAGAAAGATTTCCATCAAAATAGGAATTATTTTGTGCTTTGGTGGTTGAATTAGGAGATATTTCAATTTTTTCCCTATCGAGAATGTTTTATTCTTTGTCTCTTTAAACAATATTTTACTTCTTTGATAAGGGTAAAAGTAATAAAATTGTTTTACTTTGAGTGGAAAAAAGGGAATCAGAGAATATGCTCAAAAGGACCAGGAGAGTTTTAGATTATATTTGGAAGAAAAACTCTAAAATTAGAAAAGTAATTGATGCTCAAAACATGGAGTAGCATCATTTTCTAATAAAGACTTTTGAGAACCTACTATAGGGTTATTATCAGAACTAAAGTTTAAGCAAGCATTCAGACTTGTAGACAAATATTTAAATTATACTAGCATTTTTTTCAACTAAGTAGAATAGGATGAAAGAAGAAATGGTCATTACTTTTTCTTGGGCATGTCAACAGAAAATAACATTTTTTTTGGGGGGGTGCTTGAAATATGAGTCTGATTTTAGTGGTGAGAGGAGGGGAAGGACAATTTAGTCGAAGAGAAGATCATAAGCAAAGGCTCTGTGGCATCTGAATAAATGACACACCAAAGACATGTATTGTTTTTTATGAAATGTGTAAGTGTAAATCTTGAATTGTAAGAACCATATAGACACATGTATGGTTCAGGGGTGATTTAAGTGTATCATTTTATGAAAGAAAGACAGCAAATTAACAACTCCTCTGCTGAAAAGGGGATAAAGAAGCACAGAAAATTATATGATTTTGATTAAAAAAAATAATAGTTAATTTGACCTCCTGGGAGCCAAGAAGACTCTTTGTGTGGGCATGGTGCTTTCTCAGTTACTCTTAACTTCTACTTCCTGATTTTTTTCCTTCACTTCTTCCATTCCTTCATCCACCAAACACACAAAGTTTAGAGCTATGGCTCCCTCTAAGAAATCTCCTTGCCAGAAGAAAGCTAACCTGGCAAAACTCCATCTCCCCACTTCTGTACTCATCTGACATGCCCCCAAGAAGGCAGTGAGGCTCAATTACTATAGACTTCTTGAATTGAAACCTTCCCCACAGTTGTATTAAAACAATATCAAACATTTGAAACTTTTTTCATGACTTCGGGTATTGCCCATGTACCAGAGAAATTACTTTTCGACAAACATCCATCTTGTCAAAGCTGTGGTTTTACCAGTAGTCATTTATGGATGTGAGAGTTGGACCATAAAGAAAGCTGAGCACTGAAGAACTGATGCTTTTAAACTGTGGTGTTGGAGAAGACTCTTAAGAGTCCCTTGGACAGCAAGGAGATCAAACCAGTCAATCCTAAAGGAAACCAATGAATATTCATTGGAAGGACTGATGCTGAAGTTGAAGCTCCAATACTTTGGCCACCTGATGTGAAGAGCCAATTCATTAGAAGAGACCCTGATGCTGGGAAAAATTGAAGGCAGGAGGAGAAGGGGACAACAGTGGATGAGATGGTTGGATGGCATCACTGACTCAATGGATGTAAGTTTGAGCAAGCTCCAGGAGATGGTGAAGGGCAGGGAAGACTGGTGTGCTGCAGTCCATGGGGTTGCAAGGAGCTGGACATGACTGAGTGACTGAATAACAACAGCAAATAGACCCAAGTCTTGAAGGATCCATGTAAGGAAGGGATGCAACTCTAGACCCTGTAGTGAAGTTGTGATTGCATGGAGAATCACAATAACAGTTAACATAAATGTCATTATATACCAGATACTGGAGTGAGTATTTTGTACACGATGTCTCATTTAATCTTTAAACAACACTGTGAGGCCCATGTTATTATTCCCATTTTATAGATGAGGAAAATCTAAGCCATGGTCATCCAACATTATTTGATGGAACTCAAACACCAACTTGAACTCTTAAATGGTGCATTTATACCTGGTGTAGTGCAAACAGCTTGTCCAGGTCTGAGCTTTCTTGTTGTATCTTTGGTAGCTTACTGATGGTATATACTTCATGAGAAAATAAGACCATTGAGGTCACTTCTGTCTTCAACTTTTCATACAGTTTTCCAGGGCAAGATGTCACAGACATCAGTCACTATCAAGGACTAACTTCATACATGATCCTCCATACCTCAAAGTCAAGTTGGGTGTTTGATTCAATTTGCGTTTCCTTAATAACATATGATCTCGGGGATCTTTCATGTGCTTATTGGCCATCTGTACATTTTCTTGGGTGACAGGTCTAGCTAATGATTTGAATATCCAAGTGTTCGTTGCATCCTAAGTTGTAATAGTCCAAAGCCAATATGTTTGTAGGTTTAAGCACTGAAACATTTACTATAAACATCTTGTCTCTGGCACCTTCAGGCTTTCTTTCTCAAATTCTCTCCAAGACCAGGGAAAAAAGAAAGTGACAGTGAAAGTCACTCAGTTGTGTCTGACTCTCTGCGACCCCATGGACTATACTGTCCTTGGAATTCTCCAGGCCAGAACATGGGAGTGGGTAGGCATTCCCTTCTCCAAGGGATCTTTCCAACCCAGGGATTGAACCCAGGTATCCCACATTGCAGGTGGATTCTTTATCAGCTGAGCCACAAGGGAAGCCCAGACTAGGGAAGAGGAGCAGTCAAGCATGCAGTAGGCCGATACACCAAGTATTGTTCTCTCATTTTTACCAGCCAAACACTGGTTCCGTTAAACATAGAACTAAATAGCCTTTGCTTTTTATGTAGCTGCATGCATTTGTGAATATATTGAGGGTATTTTTCTTAGTGAGAGCCCCTCTGAGGAATCTGAGTGCTTTGGAATTCCTCATAACCATTCAACAAATGAGGATATCATTTAGGGAATTACCAGAGAAGAGGACATATCTTGGTTAAAAAAAAAAATTAAAAAGTTGTTATAACTAGAAGATAAAAAACACCAGAAAGATAATAACACACTAATTTCTACAAACACAAATTTATTTCTGTTACAATTACCAGGTGATTGTTTTAAAAATTGAAATAACTCATTATCTGTTAAACAGTATAAAGAGGCTGAATAGGACACACAACCTTTAGTCGGAAAAATCCAATTTCAACCATAAACTCAGAATTTTTAGAATCAGTGGAATTGTCTTATGGGATTTTTATTCAACAGATGAGAAGATATCCCCAGAGACAGCAACTTTGCTATTTGGTCTTGGGCTAATCATATAGTAGATTGCCATATAATGCTGGGCTATTTTTATTCATTTGTTTGTTTTAATTTTCCTCTTGAGAGAGCACACTTTCAAATGCATCAATTGGAAAACAACAACAGCAACAAAAGTCTGTTTTACAAGACTTCCTCCATACTGAAAGGAAGACAAAAATTGGAGGGGGTGGGCATTATAGTTCCGGATTTAGCACATAGCTTCTTTCAGATCAGGTTCTGATTAAATATTTGCAAAGTGAATGAGCTGAGGAAATACAGTGATCACGTTTCTTACACACATCCTTCCTTTGCTCTCCTAAGCGAGGCAAAGAATGAGAAGCTGGAAGAATTATTGGGCTCATTGCTTTTCTCTTTAGCAGCAGATACCTTGTTAAAAAGGAATTTTAGATCCGGTCAAGGGGATGTTCACAAGTGTTTAGAGCAAAATGTTGTGTGCTGTGAGAAGGGAATAAGTCCATGTCATCCGCAAGCAGTCTGGTCAATTAAGCAGCTGACTTCAAGGTGGACTGATGGAGCTCTTAACCTTGAAAGTTGATGGGGAAATATTATGTTTGGTGGTTAAATTAATGCAGAGGAAAGTTAAATGACCCAGGCTAAGACTAACAATGAGTATATTCTTCATTCATTCATTTAATGAATACTTAATGCAAGGCCGCTGTTTGCTGGATGCTGAGGGTATAAAAGAAAATGCAAAATAGAATCTCTAATTTAAAAAAAGGTCACATCCTATAAGGAGGACAGACTCATAGTCTCTTAATTTTAACATGAAATTATAATTCTGTATTGTTGGTTTTTCCAAAGTCCTGTGGTACATAGAGGATGGAGCCATTGGTTGGTTTGTTTGAGGAGGATATTGATTTAGAGGATATATTCAAATCATGTGTATTTGACCTTGGCCTTGAAGGATGAGCAGAATTCTGCCAGTAAAAAGAAGAGAAGTTTTCTTTCAGGATTAAATCTTCAGGTGGTTTTCAGTCACTTAAATTTCCTGAACTTTGTGATGCTTAGCCAAACAGAAAGGATATCTGAAATCTTCACTAAATACCAACTCTGTCCCAAGGATTGTGTTAGGTAAAGGGCATTCGATGGTTATAGTACTGCCCCTGTACTTATAGTGAAATGTACAGTGAGAAAGTGAGGCAGTCATGGGCAGGAAAAATTACTATAGAGCAAGGTCAACTAATTTTCTCTGTGACACCTTCAATAGTAAGTACCTTAGTCTGTGAGCCAAATAGTCTTTTGGAAACTATTTGACTCTGCCATTGCCGTGTGAAAGGCGCTGTAGACAATAGTGAATGGATGGATGTGACTACTCTGCAGTAAAACATCATTGTCACAAACAGGCGGCAGGTCACATGTGGACCACCGACTGTCGTTTGCCAATCTCTGGAATATAGTGTAATAACTTCGTAGTAGAGGTGAAAGGGGAGGAAAACTCCATGACTATGAGTATTTTTAAAACTAAATATGCAGTGGATAAGAAGAACTGATCAGCTTTGTGAACCTAAAGAGGTACACCTAGGCAGCCTCAAATCACCAGAAATTGCATTTATCTAGGACTAGCAGAAAGGGAAAAAAGAAAATGTTAGTCACTCAGTCGTGTCCAAATCTCTGTGACCCCCGTAGACTCTCCTGCCAGGCTCCTCTGTCCACGGAATTCTTCAGGCAAGAATACTGCTGTGGGTTGCCATTCCCTTCTCCAGGAGATCTTCCTGACCCAGGGATCGAACCCCAGTCTCCTGAATTGCAGGCACTTTCTTTACCATCTGAGCCACCAAAACTAGCAGAGCAGTTGTAGTTTGGGAACACATGCTGTAACAAGCTGCAGGGGAGTCCTTTGAGGGTCTGGGACAGGCTGCATTTATGGGTAAACATTGCAGAGGTAGACACCCAGCCAGAATCCAAGTGGTAAGTTCCTTGGCTTGGGGATGGGGAGAGAGTCTTGGCAAGATCTTACTGCTCAGGACTAAGTCTTGGGTCTTCTCTAAATCAGATATTTAATGGAAATCAGTCTCTCAGTGCTTAAGTTCCATTCTTCTGAGGGTACATGCATGAGATTTTTCATTTCATATCCTCTGGTTCCAGTTTATATTGAAATCCTTTCACAGCTTCACTAATAAAGAAATTCAAATGCAAAAAACCTTGTGGTATTAGTTTTCACCCTTCAGATGAGTCAAAGGTTTAAAAGTGTGACAATGTCTGAAATAGTGAAAGTGTCTAAATTTGTGCAGTTCTTCTTGAGAACCATCTGGCAAAAAAAAAAAAAAATAAAGCTTTAAAAGAGAACATTACAAGACTCTTGCTATTTGCTTTGCTCAATACACTACTTTTTTTTTTTTTTTTTTTAATCATCAGGCCTCATAGCCATTATGTGGGGAATATTATTACCTCTATTTTACAAAATAAGAAATTGGGACTCCACATCACTAAGTGGATTGCTCACTTAGTAAGCCTCAGAGATAGAGTTTGAGCCTAGATATATCTGTAGCCTTAGCCTTCAACACACTCTAACGTACTAGCTCCATGCTAGCAAAACTTAATATGTGCATTATTTTACTGTTACCACTCTGCCACTGGGATTTTAGCCAAAGAAAATAAGACAAAGGCATGTGATTTAAGTCCAAGGTATTACTAACTATTTAACTATCTCTCAGGAATTGGGTGACTAAAGAATAATCTATTCAATTAAATATAATCCAGTTTTGAAAAGGGTAAGGTAGAGGGATTGTTATAGACTTGAAAAGATTGCTGTGGACGGGCTGAAAAAAACAGGCTGTACATTAATTTGCGTTGTATGACCCCATATGTTATAATTATATATGACCCCCATATGTATATAATTGATATATTGTACAATATATTACTGCTTGGATACACTGAAAAGGCTTGAGAGATATGCAACAAATTCATAGCATTGGGTAGCCATTGGATGTGGCTATATGATATATATATATAATATATAATCATATATTTGACTATGTTGTTTAGTGGCTCAATAGTACCGAACTCTTTTGCGACCCTATGGACTGTAGCCTGCCAGGCTCCTCTGTCCTTGTGATTTCCCAGGCAAGAATACTAAGTGGGTTGCCATTTCGTTTTCCATTGGTTCTTCCTGATCCAGGGATGGAACCCACATCTCCTCAACTGGCACGCAGGTTCTTTACCACTGAACGTCCAAGGAAGTTACATATATTTGATTATATATTTAAGTAAATGTGCCTGAATGATTTTTTTTTTAATGATTTAGGATAGTTCTGTTTTAGGGCAGGCAGAATTAGAAATAAGCTATTTCTTCCCCTTTATGCATTATTTCCTTGAATTCTGAACTGGTGTCTGGAGTGTTTTGTCCTCTGCTGAATCACATGTCTGTGGCTGTTTGGTGCTGTGGGCTATCTTGGAAAGAAATCACTGTGTACCCTTGCTTATAGACATTTTATTCCCAGCTGAAAGCTACAGCAGAGCTGTTTGAATATCACACTCCATCTTGAGCAGCTCTGGTTTATGCTTTCATTCACTTTTGTTCAACATCATCTCTGCATTCCCTTGTGCTTTACTGGGATAAAGGTGAGGCGAAAAGTCAACATGACCCTGGATGTCCTTTGGTTTGGAAATAGTGATCAGTGCTAATGACAGTGAACAAGTGGCATCCTTTTAGTCTTTTAATTCTTGCAAACTGTAGAAAGTGAGCTTACTGAACTCTAGAAATGTTTCAAGCTAGTTAATGGTCCCTTTGGTAATGCTAAAAATGATGTGTGGAAGCTGACTTGAATCAGGATATGAAAAGGATGCATTGCTTGTCAGGTCCTGCCTCTCAGTTACTATTTCTCAACTTTTGTGGCACATTTGGAACAACTGGAAAACTTGTAGAGAATTTAGATGGTGCCATACCCAGAGAATATGATTTCATCCGACTGGGTAGAATCCAGACTAATAATCATACGCACATGTGTGCTAAGTCACTTCAGTTGTGTCTGATTCTTTGCGACCCCATGAACAGTAACCCCCCAGGCTCCTCTGTTCATGGGATTCCCAGACAATAATACTAGAGTGGGTTGCCATGCCCTCCTCCAGGGGACCTTCCCAACCCAGGGATTGAACCCCTGTCTCTTACATCTCCTTCATTTGCAAGCCCAATTTAAATGTTTCCTGAGTAATCACGCTTGTAGCTGGGATTGACAACCACTGTTCAAACTACTGTATTTGAAGGATTGCCTTTTGGATGAGATGTTTTAGAGAACAATATGCCTAGCCTCCTGATGGGCCTGTTTCTCATCTTCAGTGGAAACATCACTATTTTTGACCTACACCACTTTCCTTTGGGGCTTCCCTCGTGGCTCTGAGGTAAAGAATCCGCCTGTAAATGCAAAGGATGCAGGTTCAATCCCTGGGTTGGGAAGATCCCCTGGAGAAAGAAATGGCAACCCACCTCAGTATTCTTACCTGGAGAGTCTCATGGACAGAGGAGCATGGTGGGCTACAGTCCATGGAGTCACAAACAGTTGTACACGACTTAGTGACTAAACACCCAACATCACTGCTTTCATTTGGGGTCAAGAAAACATTGAAAAATCTTTGTGTATGAAGGGATATTAGCAGCCTCACTTTTTTCTTTTTTATTTGTTTATCAGACTGTGCATTATTTCTTAAAGAATTGAAGGTCTATTCATGCAAACAAAGTAGGAAGTCTTCTTGATCCTTTAATGAAGTTCTTACTTATTAGTTCTGGAAAATTTATTATTTAAAAAGCATGCCTTCATGTTGCTCAAAGACTACATGCCTTCTAGTCCCTTTTGAATTTTGCTTCAATTTTCACACGTTTGTCAATGTTCAGGATCAGAGTCTTTGAAGCCTGTTATATTCTACCATTGACTTCAGAAATATTGTGGTACTATTTTCAATAAAAGAACAATTTTTCTGTCTTTTCTCAGACTTTCCCCTCTGTTTCCCCTTCCCTGCCACCAAAACAAAAAGGAGAAAGTAGGAATAAGAAAGGAATATTTCTTAAATTTTCTGTAACACAGAGATGTATATTATTCTTACAAAGATCTTTTTTGTTATTCTACTAACAATTAGAACATATTTCTTGGCTTCTGCAATGAATGACGTAAACACTGCTTTTTTTGTGATATAAATGAGGAAATGCTTATTTTTGTTAAACTGTATTTGTAAAAGTCATTATCATAGTAGCTTATAACTTTGACAAGCACATGATTTTTAACACAAAACAACTCTAAGTCACTGAGTTGAATTTTAATGTCTTTCTTTTATATCGAAACATAAGGAACTTTGATTGATTTTCATGTGCAAGCCTTTTTGTTGTTGTTGTCAGAGGTAAACTAGAGTTTATTAGGAAAGCTCAGTCACTCAGTCTGCAGTTAGTCTTTGCAAGTATTCACAAAGCTCAGCAACTTATTAGAATTTCATTCCAAAGAGTGAGAAGTCTCTGTCCTATTCTTACAAAAAAATATAGTCAGGAAGTTCACAAGAGAATCGTATCCTTAACAACCACTAGACTATCGGTTCCTAAAAAACAGCTCCCAACTCTACTCAATACTCTATAATGACCTATATGGGAATAGAATCTATATAAATGAGTGGATATATGTTTATGTATAACTGATTCACTTTGGTGCACAGCAAAAACTAGCACATCAACTATACCCCAAATAAAAATTGATTTAGAAAAAAATAGCTCCCAGACTAGTAGCATTGGCATCATCTGGAAACTTGTTAGAAATGCGAATTCTTTGGCCTTGCCCCAGACCCACTAAACCCAAAACACTGACAGTGGGTCCCAGAAACAGGCTTTGACAGGCCCTACACGTGATTTTACTACACAATAAAGTTTCAACACTGCTGTTCTCTAGACTATGAGGCAGGCATCATGTGTGTACCATCATCCCTGGGTCCCTAATGTCTAGTCGAGAGAAGGAATTGGTGAGCAAATGAAAGAATCTACTGTGCTATAGCAGGAACTGGAAACCTATTTACTGACATCAGACAAATTCTTGCTGATTACCTGTAAGATAAATGATGGCAAAAAATAAAGATGAACTAGTTTGGGACTTTTGTGAACGTCATTTCTCTAGCTCTACCAGAGAAGAATATAGGGTCTGCAATTTGTTATAAAACCCTTTTATTTGTTTGTAAATCCTGCCTTGAATTTTATCTGGTGGCTCAGAGGTAAAGAATCCACCTACTAATGCAGGAGATGCAGCTTTGATCCCTGGGTCAAGAGGATTCCCTAGAGAAGGAAATGGCAACCCACTCCAGTATTCTTATCTGAGAAATCCTATAGACAGAGGAGCCTGGTGGGCTATAGTCCACGGGGTCACAAAGATGACCTTAGTAACCAAATCACCACCCCCCAAAAATAATGTAGGATCTAAATTTGTTACCAGATTCTTTTGTTTATAAATCTTGCCTTGAACTTTATCATTTTAAGGAATGATTTGTATTAATATTAATGCACAGACTAATTCTTAAGAACTAGTATTTGGCCTGAGGTTAGACCTAAATCGGGCTCCCCTTGTGGTTCAGCTGATAAAGACTCCACCTGCAATGTGGGAGACCTGGGTTCAATCCCTGGGTTGGGAAGATCCCCTGGAGAAGAGAAAGGCTTCCAACTCCAGTATTCTGGCCTGGAGAATCTCATGGGCTGTATAGTGCATGGGGTCGCAAAGAGCTGGACACAACTGAGTGACTTTCACTTTCACTTTAGACCTAGCTCATGACTGGTGACTAAACTCACTTTCCAATAACATATCCGATCATGCAGAAGTGAATTAAAATTAATGTCGTTGAGCGAATTGATGTGAACAAATGAAGCCTTAAGTTAATATTTTAAAACCATTTTTAAACTGTTTATTTAAACAGTTAGATCCTTTTATTTAAGTGAAATTTTACCATGAAGCTCTGTATATCAAAAAGCAGAATGGTTCTGCTCAGAGCAGGGTAATAATATTGCTACCAGCCCCTGCTTTTGGCTGTATTGGAGCCTGTGTGGTTGGTGGTTGGGAGTCGGGGGTCATTGCAAGTGAAAGAAGCATAGTTTAAAATACCTTGTACTATGAAAATACTTTCTGACCTGCACAGTTTCAAATGACATTTATGTAATATTTTATACTCTCCAGGGCCTACTTCTGCTTGGGAATTAATTTTAACTGTTGTTGTTCATGTCAACTGTGACACTGCTAGGCCTACTTCTGGCTTCCCTGGTGGCTCAGATGGTAAAGAATCTGCCTGCAATGCAGGAGACCCAGGTTCAATCCCTGGGTCAGGGAGATCCCCTGGAGAAGGGAATGGCAACCCACTCCAGCATTCTTGCCTGGAGAATGTCATGGACAGAGGAGCCTGGTGGGCTATAGGCCATGGGGTCACAAACAGTCGGACATGACTGAGGAATAACACTTGCAGGCCTACTCCTAGAAAACTGAGTATCATTGATATTCCTGAAACCATGTCTCCTCTGACCCTCATTGTTCAAATGGTAACTATATACATAGTGGCCGTGGTGGTTTAGTCACTCAGTCATGTCTGACCCTTGTGATCCCATGGACTGGAGCCCGCCAGGCTCCTCTGTCCATGGGATTTCCCAGGCAAGAATACTAGAGTGTGTAGCCATTTCCTCCTCCAGGGGATCTTCACAACCCAGGGATCGAACCCAGATCTCTTGCATTGTAGGCAGATTCTTTACTGTCTCTTCATTACTCCTCATTAAGTGAGAATAGTAAGTTGTTTTTTTGTTTGTTTGTGTTTTTTTTACCATTTCATAACAGTTTTCTGAGTTCAGTTTAGTTCAGTTCAGTTGCTCACTCATGTCCTACTTGGCAACCCCATGGACTGCAACACACCAAGCCTCGCTGTCTATTGCCAACTCCTGGTGTTTACTCAAAATCATGTCTTTTGAGTCAGTGGTGCCATCCAGACATCTCATCCTCTGTCACCCCCTTTTCCTCCTGCATTCAATCTTTCCCAGTATCAGGGTCTTTTCAAATCAGTCAGCTCTTCACAGTAGATGGATAAGGTTTTGGAGTTTCAGCTTCAGCATCAGTCCTTCCAATGAATATTCAGGACTGATTTCCTTTAGGATGGACTGGTTGGATCTCCATGCAGTCCAAGGTACTCTCAAGAGTCTTCTTCAACACCGCGGTACAAAAGCATCAATTCTTTGGTGCTCAGCTTTCTTTATAGTCCAACTCTCACATCCATACATGACTACTGGAAAAACCATAGCTTTGAGTAGATGGACCTTTGTTGGCAAAGTAATGTCTCTGCTTTTTAATACGCTGTCTAGGTTGGTTATAACTTTTCTTCCAAGGAGCAAGCATCTTTTAAGTTCATGGCTGCAGTCATCATCTGCAGTGATTTTGGAGCCCCCAAAAATAAAGTCTGCCACTGTTTCCTCTGTTTCCCCTTCTATTTCCCATGAAGTGACGGGACCAGATGCCATGATCTTAGTTTTCTGAATGTTGAGCTTTAAGCCAACTTTTTCGCTCTCCTCTTTCACTTTCATCAAGAGGCTCTTTAGTTCCTCTTCACTTTCTGCCATAGGGTGGTATTATCTGTATATATATCTGAAGTTATTGATATTTGTCCCAGCAATCTTGATTCCAGCTTGTGCTTCATCCAGTAGCATTTATCATGATATACTCTGCATATAAGTTAAATAAGCAGGGTGACAATATAGAGCCTTGACGTACTCCTTTCCTGATTTGGAACCAGTTTGTTGTTCTATATCCAGTTCTAACTTGCCTCCTGACCTGCATGCAGATTTCTCAAGAGGCAGGTCAGGTGTTCTGGTATTCCCATCTCTTGAAGAATTTTATACAGTTTTTTGTGATCCACACAGTCAAAGGTTTTGGCATAGTCAATAAAGCAGAAATAGATGTTTTTCTGGAACTCTCTTGTTTTTTTTTTTGAAGATCCAACAGATGTTGGCAATTTGATCTCTGGTTCCTTTGCCTTTTCAAAATACAGCTTGAACATCTGGAAGTTCACAGTTCATATACTGTTGAAGCCTGGCTTGGAGAATTTTGAGCATTACTTTACTAGTGTGTGAGATGTGTGTGATTGTGTGGTAGTTTGAGCATTCTTTGGCATTGCCTTACTTACCTTGACAAAGGTAATTTGAACTATGCTTCTGTTGGTCTCCATGATGCACCCAAGCCTACCACACAGTCTCTAGTACAGCCCAAGGGGAGGCTGCTGGTAGTTTCCCAACCCTTCTGAGCAGAACAACTTTGCTTTAACTGTTTAACATACAGAGTTTATGATTAAATTTTCATTGAAAGAAAGACATTCGACTGATTACAATTTTTAGAAGAAGTATTAACATAAGACTTCACTCTGACCCAGAACATTTGCTGGATTAGTTTGAGGATTCTGCTACCTAAATTCCTAGATTCTAGAAGTTAAATCCACTTTTTGGTGCTGGGATAATCTATTGATCCAAACTCAGTATTGTAGGTCTGTTTTCCTTTTCTCCTAAGCTTAGACGTCTTCAGTTGTCTATTTATCTTCAGCCTCCTCAATATTATTGCCACGTATGAATCTTCATCCTTCCATCTTGGTCATAGCCAATTTTATTGTATAGACAGACCTCTCCCACCCGGATCAGAGAGTTCTAGAATATTTGTCCCATGGAACAAATGACACATATTTATTGTGGATATAAGCAAGTAGATCATTTAAAAAAGGGCTTCCCTAGTTGCTCAGATGGTAAAGAATCTGCCTGTCAATGCAAGAGACCCAGTTCGATCCCTGGGTTGGGAAGATCTCCTGGAAAAGGGAATGGCTACCCAAGCCAGTATTCTTGCCTGGAGAATTACGCAGACAGAGGAGCCTGCAGGCTACAGTCCATGGGATCTCAGAGTCAGACATCACTGAGTAAAAAGCACTTTCCTTTTCATCCTGTAAAGAAAGGCACAGCTTAATTATTAAAATTGCATTGCTTTTAAGTTCCTTGCTATAAATTAGTTCTACTTTGGTGACCTTGGTTGTTATTCATCACTTAAATGGTAGAGTTGATTTCAGCTATAAAATCTTATTTATGTAATTATTTTCTGTTTATATTTAGAAATAGATTTTTGAGTGCTCAATCAGATAAGAAAGTGCCACTTTATATATGGTTTTTTACCATGTCTGTCTGATTTTTAGGAAGATAAATGCAGCGGTTCCACACTCCTGCTTTAAAACAAAATAAACCCATCCCCAATAGCTTTGGAACATAATCATAAGTAGAAAGATCCGTTTACATCCACCACAGCTTTTAGGGGGAAGCAAAGTGTTCTCAAGATTTAGAAGCTCTCTCTATAAATGTTCTTTGTTTTGTTTTAAAAGGAAGTTTAATTACAAAGAAAAGCTTGAGTCCTCCCTTGGGGAATAGTATTTTTATAATGATGATAGTCTTTTCATGTAGCAATTCTTTTATAGATAAAGGATGCTTGTGCATGAAGCATTGGATCTTATTGAAATGCTTATATCCCCAGTGGGTTTTCAGAATATCTATTTAGGGAGGAAGATTGATGGAATCATGAGAGCTGACATCTGGCACAATTGCATATTTACAGTTTAGCCATCACAGAGGTCTTTTTCAAATGACTTCTAGAGATTGCCTTATACATATTTTGTTTACAGGAATAGCATGAATCTCAAATGTCATTTTCATGTCCTGTTTAACCTCTCTTTCACTATCAGGTGAAGAGTAACCCATTTCTTTATAAGTCCACCCAGCTATCAGTGTGTTCTTCCCCAAGGAGTGGGGATCAATGAACCAGTCCTCCTCACCCATCACCTGCTGCCCCTTTAGACAGGAAGCCTGGAGATGATACTAATATTCACCTGCTGTGATTAAACTGCCAACCACTCACAAATCTGTTCCTCCCAGTGGTGTCCCACCACAATCCGTGGCAGAGCCAATTGCAGCTCCTGGATCCAACCACCTCTAGATGCTGAAACTTGCCTGAGGAGCTAAGAGTCTGCCTCTTTCAAAGGAACTGCTTTCAGGGTCTAGAGAGGTCAGAGTAGGCTGATGCCCAGCACATGGATCTGATTGCTCCAAAAGGAACTTCTAGTAATTCCCTTGGGTAATTGGGAATTATGTAATTTCTTTCCAACATTGGAAACTATTTGTGGAGTTATATGAAACAAATAAGCAAATGAGTGAATGTGTAAACTGGTGCAAGCCCTTGTTAGAGCTTCAGTACAATAGCTTTCTTTGATGAGCTGTTTCACTTAAGACCCTCTTCCAGGTGGCATGACCAGGGCAACTGAGAGAAAATGAGAATGCTTCTTGCCTGCAATAGCCCTTCTTACATCTGGCTTGCGTACATGCTCAGTCGCTTCAGTCGTGTCTGACTCTTTGCAACCCTATGGACTGTAGCCTGCTAGGCTCCTAAGTCCATGGGATTCTCCAGGCAAGAATACTGGAACAGTTGCCATGCCCTCCTTGAGGGAATCTCCCCAACCCAGGGATCAAACCAAGCCTCCTGCATCACAGGCAGATTCTTAACCACTGAGCCACTGGAGAAGTCCTCTTACCTCCTACCTGGGTCCAAAAACCAGAGTTCGGTCCTCGCACTTATAATAACCCTTTGCCATAATTTCTGCTCCAGATTGATATACAAACTTTTCTAAAATTCTTCCTTAATATATTAAAAAAAAAGTCCAGAATATGATATTTCACTCTTTTGGAGAAATGTTTGAAGGCTGACAGAAACGAAAGACAAAACTGTTGGTAGTTACCTAGTTTACTTATCTTGCCACACGCTCTCATGAGTCAGTTTTCATCTGAACAGCTCTGATTATATATTTCGGTTGTGATTCACGTAAATCTAAAATGCTCATCCACCATCGCCCTCCTCCCTTTTGTGTTACTAATGATGGGGGGCATATATTCTTTACAGCTGTTTCAAACTCACTTGAACTCCACTTCTTTGCAGGATTTTCTGTTATGATGAACAGAAAATGCTTCATAAGCATATGAATGATCAGGAAGAGCATATTTTTTGTTCTGTGCTTGTTGTTAAAAATGATGACCATGTTATATAAATTATTGACATTTCCTCAAAATTCATGGTATTGTCATGATATTGGTCTTTATTATCATTCTCCATCCATCCTGGCTATATAAGTTGTCAAAGAAGGGATTCAATTTGTGATGGTCTCTCTAAATGGTACTTTATCACTGCTAATTAAAACCAGAAATTTCATTTAGATTGTAGTACAAAATGAATCCAATCAGCATCACGCTCAGACTTTGACACTGGCTTGGGGTGAGAGGTTACTGAAACAGCAACAATTCCTGGTAGGCAATGAGTAAATGCAATTTGCTGTTAGATGGAGGAACTGGGCTGAGTTGATATGTGGATTTTGGGGAAGAAGGAAGTATGCAAAAACAGGAACTGGAATGGCAGCCTGGGTCCAAAAAGAAATGGACTGATGTGTGGGAGGCATTGAATCTGAAAACAGAAGCTAGAATAGAAAGGGACTCCAAGCCCAGGTGTGTCAGTAGTTCTTCAAATTCATTACCGTTTCATTCAGACTTCAAATTCGAGTAACTGTTGTCAGGAAAATATCAATAAAGCACAGGGTTAAAAATGCCCTCCCAAATATCTTTCAAACGTTCCTCCTCAGCCTAGGATGCAGTCCACATTCTTGACGTGACATGTGACATACCCTATAGAACTTGTGTGTTCCCTCTCCTTTGGGGTACTTTTCTGGTATTCCCATCTCTTTTATTCGTCTATAATATAGACTAAATTGAAGTCCTGAAAGATACAACAAATTTAACCTCTGATCCATTGTTTTCTTTGCCTGGAGCACTCTAGAACTCTCATCTTCCACCCCCAACCTAGAAGTGTATTTTCAGTTTGTGGCATAGAGACCAGTAAGTGAGAAATCTTGTTATTTCTTTATCTGTTCTTGCTAGTTGATTTTCCCCATTAGAATGGAACTTTATAAAAGCAGAAACAGAATCTGTGTTATTCTTCTCTGTAGAGCCACTTCCTAGGATACTACTTGGCACATGAGCAGGCACTTTATAAGTATTTGTTGAATAAGTAAATGAATGAGTGATTTGATAGATTGATAGAGGGATAAATGGATGGATAGATGGATGGATGGGTGGATAGACAGATGGGTAACATCTGTCTGGCTAGATCAATGGAAGATATATAATCAATAAATTGTTCTATTTTTAGATGTCAAGTAAAGGCTTAAAACTGCAACTCCTGCAAAGAGCATGTACTCATGGTACTAGATCTAATCCTCCTGGATATCAGGTTGATATTTTAACCAAAATGTTTCTTGACTTTTTATATAAAACAATTCTGTCTCTGGAGCTTTGAGAGGGAGCAAGTATCTGTGAATAATTGGTATCTTTGATATCTGAGTATCATGATATTGCTCACTAAATGATTGACTTATTGATTTTTATAATGAGATCATCTTATCCCTAATTCACCAGCCTTCAAATAAGGAGATATATGTTATTAAAAGGAGTGGACTTGAGTGCTTGTGGTGTTTGTTGATTTGGTTGTGATTGTTTGGATGGAGGATCTTTCTTTTTATCCAACAGTTATGGGTTAAATTTGGTCCTGCAAACAGACATGTTGAACCTCTAACACCTACCCCTTCCGGATGTGACATTATTTCAGAATAGGGTCATTGCCCATGTAATTACATAAAACAAAGTCATACTGGAATGGGGTGGATGCTTTATCTGATGACTGATGACCTTGTGAAAGGAGACATGGAAGGATCTTCCCCTAGAGGCATAAGCACAGCCCTCTCAACACCTTAAATTTGAACTTCTAGAATCCAGCATTAAGAGAAAATAAATCTGTGTTGTTTTAAACCAGTCAGTTTGTGATTCTTTGTTCTAACAACTCTAAGAAAGGAACACACCACCTTTTAAAACAGTTTACTTTGGGACATTATTGACAGTTCAAGGAGGAGGAGATTCCAGGATGACTACAAAGATGGATACCATCAAGTGGAACTCTAAATATTTAAGGAAATGAAGAAACTTGTAGCTGCATTGAAGGTACTCTTGCTATTTGTCCATCATTTGCTTTCTTCCTGCCTAACTGTTCTCTAAGGTCTTTGGAAATGATCTCCCCCACCCTCTACCATGCTCACCCCACCACACACATCCAGTGGTGAGCTGTGGACTTTGAAAAGATGGTGTTGAAATGGATGAGGGAGCCCAGAGAGGAAGCTATATTTGTCAAGTGTCATTGAGATGGCCTTAATCTCTGAAAACGTTCACCTTCTTTGTCCCAGGTCACATCTAAGAGAAGAAAGGCCATGATTTTTGCTCTCATGTGTGTTTAGTCTTCGTTTTTTATCTCTCACAGACTGTAAGATTAAATAGCAGATATCTAAAAAATTATTTTAGGTATCACCTACCTAAAGGGAAAAGATAGTATTTTATCTTCTGAGGAGGTACATTAAAAATTGTGATCTTAATCACATATGTAGCTTTTCTCTTATTGATCTAATCTTTGGATTAGAAGCTGAAAGTCAGGCACCTTTTACTTTGAAAATAAAACATTGACATTCTCATTTGTATTCCGGAAACTAACAATAGTTCTGTGATGTGTACTATGCCCTTTTGATATCTGCTAATAGCTGTTAATAGAGTAATTACTTTATAGTAATTTAGTTAGTTCAGTTGCTCAGTCGTGTCCAACTCTTTGCAACCCCATGAACTGCAGCACGCCAGGCCTCCCTGTCCATCACCAACTCCAGGAGTTTACCAAACTTATGTCCATCGAGTTGGTGATGCCATCCAGCTATCTCATCCTCTGTTGTCCCCTTCTCCTCCTGCCCCCAATCCCTCCCAGCATCAGGGTCTTTTCCAATGAATCAACTCTTCTCATGAGGTGGCCAAAGTATTGGAGTTTCAGTCTCAGCATCAGTCTTTCCAATGAACACCCAGACTGATCTCCTTTAGGATGGACTGGTTGGATCTCCTTGCAGTCCAAGGGACTCTCAAGAGTCTTCTCCAACACCACAGTTCAAAAGCATCAATTCTTCAGCGCTCAGCTTTCTTCACAGTCCAACTCTCACATCCATACATGAACACTGGAAAAACCATAGCCTTGACTAGACGGACCTTTGTTGGCAAAGTAATGTCTCTGCTTTTGAATATGCTATCTAGGTTGGTCATAACTTTCCTTCCAAGGAGTAAGCGTCTTTTAATTTCATGGCTGCAGTCACCATCTGCAGTGATTTAGGAGCCCCCCAAAATAAAGTCTGACACTGTTTCCACTGTTTCCCCATCTATTTGCCATGAAGTGATGGGACCAGATGCCATGATCTTAGTTTTATGAATGTTGAGCTTTAAGCCAACTTATTCACTCTCCTCTTTTACTTTCATCCAGAGGCTTTTTAAGTTCCTCTTCACTTTCTGCCATAAGGGTGGTGTCATCTGCATATCTGAGGTTATTGACATTTCTCCTAGCAATCTTGATTCCAGCTTGTGCTTCTTCCAGCCCAGCGTTTCTCATGATGTACTCTGCATAGAAGTTAAATAAGCAGGGTGACAATATACAGCCTTGACATACTCCTTTTTCTATTTGGAACCAGTCTGTTGTTCCATATCCAGTTCTAACTGTTTCTTCCTGATCTGCATATAGGTTTCTCAAGAGGCAGGTCAGGTGGTCTGGTATTCCCATCTCTTGAAGAATTTTCCACAGTTTATTGTGATCCACACAGTCAAAGCCTTTGGCATAGTCAATAAAGCAGAAATAGATGTTTTTCTGGAACTCTCTTGCTTTTTCCATGTTCCAGAAGATGTTGGCAATTTGATCTCTGGTTCCTCTGCCTTTTCTAAAACCAGCTTGAACATCTGGAAGTTCATGGTTCATGTATTGCTGAAGCCTGGCTTGGAGAATTTTGAGCATTACTTTACTAGCATGTGAGATGAGTGCAATTTGTGGTAGTTTGAGCATTCATTGGCATTGCCTTTCTTTGGGACTGGAATGAAAACTGATCTTTTCCAGTCCTGTGGCCACTGCTGAGTTTTCCAAATTTGCTGGCATATTGAGTGCAACACTTTCACAGCGTCATCTTTCAGGATTTGAAATAGCTCAATTGGAATTCCATCACCTCCACTAGTTTTGTTCATAGTGATGCTTTCCAAGGCCCACATTCCAGAATGTCTGGCTCTAGGTGAGTGATCACACCATCGTGATTATCTGGGTCGTGAAGATCTTTTTTGTACAGTTCTTCTGTGTATTCTTGCCACCTCGTCTTAATACCTTCTTCTGTTAGGTCCATACCATTTCTGTCCTTTATCGAGCCCATCTTTGCATGAAATGTTCCCTTGGTATCACTAATTTTCTTCAAGAGATCTCTAGTCTTTCCCATTCTGTTGTTTTCCTCTATTTCTTTGCATTGATTGCTGAGGAAGGCTTTCTTATCACTTCTTGCTAATCTTTGGAACTCTGAATTCAGATGCTTATATGTTTCCTTTTCTCCTTTGCTTTTCCCTTCTCTTCTTTCCACAGCTATTTGTAAGGCTTCCTCAGATAACCATTTTACTTTTCTGCATTTTTTTTTCCATGGGCATGGTCTTGATCCCTGTCTCCTGTACTATGTCACAAACCTCCGTCCATAGTTCATCAGGCACTCTATCTATCAGATCTAGTCCCTTAAATCTATTTCTCACTTCCACTGTATAATCATAAGGGATTTGATATAGGTCGTACCTGAATGGGCTAGTGGTTTTCCCTACTTTCTTCACTTTAATTCTGAATTTGTCAATATGGAGTTCATGATCTGAGCTACAGTCAGCTCCTGGTCTTGTTTTTGCTGACTATATAGAGCTTCTCCATCTTTGGCTACAAAGAATATAATCAATCTGATTTTGGTGTTGATCATCTGGTGATGTCCATATGGAGTCTTCTCTTGTGTTGTTGGAGGAGGGTGTTTGCTATGACCAGTGTGTTCTCTTGGCAAAACTCTATTAGCCTTTGCCCTGCTTCATTCCATACTCCAAGGCCAAATTTGCCTGTTACTCCAGGTGTTTCTTGACTTAATAAAGAAGACTAATTCAATTATGGAAATTGAGCAGCTTTGTTTAAAAATAACAAGATACATTTTACTTCATTGTGATCATAAAATTAAAACATGCTCTTGGTAGAATACTTGAATAAAATAAACAATGAGGCAAATAAACCACCCATAGTTATTCTACACGTTTGTCTTTTAATTTCTACTATTTTCCATTAAGGTTTAATAGTTGCACTTAAACTGTAGTTTTAATTTGCTGTCTTGTATTTTTTTCACTTGTCATAATAACAATTTTTCCAAATAATCACAATTTTTTGCAAGTATCATCTTAAGTGACTGCATAATATTCCTTCATTAGGGTGTATTATAGTTGATGTAAATTTTACCATTTAAGCAAACCTTTTAACAAAAACTTAAAACTTTTTTGAAAGTTAAAAATTACCCATTTAAAAGATATTCAAGTGCAAATTAAGATATCTAATGAATGAACATCTATGTTCAAGCTATATCCATTGGTCGGTAATATTTTATATAAATTCTACCATTAACCCTTTTTAATCCAAGTCTCAGTATCCATAGAGAACTAACCTGAATATACAAAAATCGTATGCTCAATTTTCTTTTTTCATGCTACACTCTGTGGAGGGTACTAAGGTAATTCAATAATGACACCTGCATTCCAAACACAACAATATATACAAAGGAATAACTATAATTCAAAGGAGAAGAATTGTTCTGCATTTGTACATATACAATTGCTATTGTGGCTTAATAGGGAAATTTTTTTCCTATAGGAGCATCAGGGAACTGAGTATGGAAAGATAGAATTTGAGTTGGAACTTAAAATTAATACACTTAAAAAACTTGTTAATTTGAGTGGGCTGAGTAGAGAGAGGACTGTGGGGAAGAAAGTCACAACTATTATTTTCAATGGAGAACGGCAAGTACAGTGTGCCTCCCTTAACTAACCTCGAGTTGCTGAATAACCAATGCCCTCCTTGATTTCTGTAAAGTTTTATTTCTGATGCTCATGGCATATTGAATTTTAGGGCTGCTAAACTACTCCAGAACACATTCACACATTTCTGCTTCTATAGATTGATTGTGTGATTAACAGGAGTTCCTTGCCTTTGATTCTAAAACTGCTCATATCAATGTTTTATGTTATTGTAAATATATAGTGGTTTAAAAATATGTTAGCCAAATAAATATAGATGCAAAAAGGAAGACAATTATTTTTTCTGTAAGTGATGATAACGTTTTGAAAGGACACAACATAGATGAATCACTAAAAATTTATGGCAGAATTAGGAGGTGAAGAAGGTTGAATATAAAAGTTTAGAATAAAATTTTAAATTTTAATAGGATTGTGTACTCAAATTGCTCCACAAATATCTCTAAAGACTTATTCCATTCTAAGGAAACTAAAACCAGAAAAAGTACATGATTCATACAATGGGTGAATCCATACCAAAAAGAAAAAAAAATGGGTTAGGGGCTCTGCATGAAATGACTGGCAAATGAAAGTAAATGTGGGTAATTTGTCTTTGATCAGAATGTTTAAAATTTATGTATAATTTTTATTAACCTGCTTTTTAATAAACTGCCCAATCAAAGGTGGAAAGTAAATACATACTAAGTAAAGGGATAATTAGGTCATGTGAAGATTTGAACTCTAGACTAAGATGTTTGAACTTTAATTGGGGGATATTTGGATGATACTGACTGATTTGGGGTGAAGTCATGGTATGACCAGGAAGGAGCATCATCCTATGCGAAGAACAATCTGGCTATCTTGTTCAAGATGAATTGGAAGAGTCAGAGACTAGAGGTAAGGAGAATAGTAAAGACTTCAATGCAGTAGGACAAGTAAGGTGTAACTATGGCCTGAATTATGGGTAGCAAGAATGAGGACAAGAATTTATATTTTGCAGGTATAACACAAGATCTTGCCATTTGTTTAAAGGTAGTTTTTATTTTCTTGGCCCCCAAAATCACTGTGGACAGTGACTGCAGCCATGAATTAAAAGATCCTTGCTCCTTGGAAGGAGAGCTATGATAAACCTAGACAGCAAATTAAAAAGCAAAGACATCACTTTGCTGACAAAGTGGTCCATAGAGTCAAAACTATGGTTTTCCCCATAGTTGTATACAGATGTGAGAGCTGGACCATAAAGAAGGCTGAGAGCTGAAGAATTGATGCTTTTGAATTGTGGTACTGGAGAAGACTCTTGATAGTCCCTTGGACTGCAAAAAGATCAAACAAGTCAATCCCAAAGTAAATCAACCCTGAATATTCATTGGAAGAACTGCTGCTGAAGCTGCAGCTCTAATACTTAGGCCACCTAATGTGAAGAAATAACTCAATGGAAAAGACCCTGATGCTGTGAAAGACTGAAGGCAAAAAGAGAAGAAGGCGGCAGAGGATGAAATGGTAGGATTGCATCATTGACTCAGTGGACATGAATTTGAGCAAAATTTGGAAGATAGTGAAGGACAGAGGAGCCTGACTTGCCACCATCCGTGGAGTCACAAAGAATCAGACATGACTCAGCTACTAAATGACAACAACAAAATGTCAGTGAGATGATGCCAAGACTTTAGGCTTGAAATACTAGATGAATGAAATTGACAGTAAGAACAATAGGAATAAAAAATGAGGACTAGGGCTCCCCAGGTGACTCAGTGGTAAAGAATCTGTCTGCCAAGACAGGAGACACAGGGTTCTATCCCTGGGTCAGGAAGAACCCCCGGAGAAGGAACTGGCAACCCACTCCAGTATCCTTGCCTGGAAAATCCCAGACAGAGGAGCCTGGCTGGCTACAGCCCATGGGGTCGCAAAGAGTTGGGCATGACTGCACACATGCACAGGCATGGAGGCACTAAGAGCTAAGTTTATTTTGGATCTGATCAGTGGAGAGTTTCATTTACAATTCCCATTCCTATATCCCAATCCACGGGCTTTTATCTTCTAGGTACAGCAGAAAACCAGAGATCATACCCAGAACTTGGTACTCAAACCCATATACAGAGAGGAGATAATTGAAGCCATAAAAGGAAAGATACAGAAACAGTTTGAGCCGAGTAATCCCAGCCTAACAGAAGCAAAGGCAAGTTAAGTACTGAAGTAGGAATACTTAGTTAAAAATTATGTATAGAAAGAAAGGTCTATAATTTACGGCAAGTTAAATGTTGCTGGTGACCTTAAAGAATTAAGTTTCATATAATGGTGAGATTCTTCAAGGAGCCAAGGAAAAAGTCTATAGGAAGGTCATGAAATCCATTCAGTGAATGGGATTTTTAAGAAATTGCCTTGAAAGTGGAAAATAAAATAAAAGAAGTACTTTGAGAAAAATATCCTTTTAACAGTAGGAGAGTTCTTAGGAAAATGTTACATTCAAGAAGATAAAACTGCTAATGATGAACTCATCCAAATGTTGACTTGAGAAAAATATTTTATTTTTTAATAACAATAAAACACATTTATGCACTAACTCCAAAATAGACTTCTTTAATGTCATGTGCTTAATGGTAGTCCATTTGGACCATATCTTTTCTAAAATAATAAAAGATTGAGCTAGCATTATCTAGAAATATCTGTACATGTACATTTAGGACAAAATTATAATATGAAAAGAGAAAGAGAAAGAGCACATACTTTGGCAGATTTGGAGAAGTAATATGGCCTAGAGTCATGTTTTCCAGATCATTGAACATGCGCTGTGCAGTTGGTACTTAGAGCAGAAATAAATTTCATTTTAAATAACATAAATAATAACAGGACACATAATTAAAATGAAATTCCATTTTCAATTTTATTTCATTTCCTCTGGATTATGTCAAGGAGAAAGGCCCTTTTTGGTGCTAATATGTCTTCAACTTGTTAGCCAAAATAAAAAAATTAAAAGAGGATGGACAACTGCCTCAGAGCATATTTGAGTCAATGGTATGTAGCAAGAAGTAATTTGCTTTAATTTAATTAATTGTATAGATATATTATATGTAAAGGGTTATATTAGTCTTATAATTAGGACATA
This sequence comes from Bos javanicus, assembly GCF_032452875.1. NCBI lineage: Eukaryota > Metazoa > Chordata > Mammalia > Artiodactyla > Bovidae > Bos > Bos javanicus. The sequence goes on along the minus strand of NC_083882.1, from coordinate 71,676,753 downwards.
AAGTTTCATTTAAAATGTTTAACCAATGAGGTAATTAAGTACATATCCAGTAAACAACAGTATAGATTATGGAGTTATAACCTCACAGTAGTGAAAATGGTATGAAAAGACAGGGGCTTGGAAAACATTGGTTTAGAAAGCTCCCAGTATAACTTGGGAATTAGAAATATTTGAATGCCAATGGTTAATTCGTTGTTTTTTGAAAAGGTCATAATCATTCAGAACTCTAGTTTCTGTGCTTCAGTTTGACATAGTCATTAGACAGGTGACAAGATCATGTGAACTAATCCATGATGAACTCATTGCACGCTTTTCTGTATTAGGTCTCTGAAATGCATTGCGTGTTTGTCAGCATTCCTGCTTGTCATGACAGCTTATTTGTTCCCAAAAACACATTCTAGGAGAGACTGTCATCAATTGACTTAACTACTGATTGAGCTCTTACTCCATGTGGCAGTCACTGTCTTTCTCAAGAAATACACAGATCTGTGTTCTCACACAGCTTACAATTGTGTATGAATGAAAACCAATCATCAGTTCAATTCAGGTATTAAAACTTATAAATAGAAATCTGATGCATATTCATCATATTACCAAGCTATATTGTTTCATTTTGGCTGCAACATAAGTTTAGGACTGCCAAATGAAAAGAGATTTTTTTTTTTTTTTGATGGATGTGCAACACATTTTAAAGGTCCTTCACTTCTAAAATGAGGTAATTATTCATCTGTGATAACAGCCTCTTGTCCCAAGGAAATTCAAATTCAAGACCCAGATGATCTTGATTGTAATCTCTGAACCCATCCTGATAATCTCCCCAAAATTTAGCAAAAGCAAACTTAGGCTTTCTTTTTTAGCCATTGTAATAAACAATGATGTAAGTAATGCAATCTGCCAAACAGAGGACTAAAGGAGAACACATTTTTGATAAATGGGTAGTAAGGGTCAAAGATTTGGGGCAGACCAAATCTCAAATCTTGGCTTGCCAGGCAACAGTAAGGTGTAGGAGTCAGGATAGGTTAGGTATGTCATGGAGCTGCATCTGAGAAGGTCTCACTCATCTAATTGGTACTCAGCTGGGATGCCTTGAATGGCTCTCACCACACAATCTTTCATCTCAAGTTTCTTCATCTGCTAGGAACAGCATTTCAAGATGACAATGTCAGTATGCTGGCACTCATCAAATATCTGCTTACTGAGGTTTGCTAATGTCTCATGGTTCCAGGGCTTCCCTGATCACTCAGTTGGTAAAGAATCCGCCTGCAATGCAGGAGACCACAGTTCGATTCCTGGGTATGGAAAAGAGTGTGTCTCATACTAAAGGCAATAATTAGTTTAAGAAGAGCTACATTAAGGCTTAGAGATCAGAAAGCATCATTTTTAGGGGATCATTACTGTCACAGTCCACTATAGACTACCTTCTGTCAACATTTTTTTTGCTTTCCCCCACATTGGAAATACATTGAACATCATTCACGGCTCCCCAGATCCAATCCTATCCTGGTGTCAAGATCATTCTCCACAATCTTGTCCTTTTCTTTAGGTCCAAATGTGGAAATGGCTCAGAGGGTAAGGAGTCTGTCTGTGATGTGGGAGATCCAGGTTCGATCATTGGGTTGGGAAGGTCCCCTGGAGAAGGCAATGGCAACCCACTCCAGTATTCTTGCTCGGAAATTCCCATGGACAGAGGAGCCTGGCAGGCTACAGTCCATGGGATTGCAAAGAGTCGGACACGACTGAGTGACTTCACTTCACTTCAAATGTGGATAATGCTTCTCTGGTACAATCCCTTTGGATCCAAAACCTGTGAAAAGGTTTGTTGATGCCGTATTCTATTGGTTAAAATAAACTCATGAGGTTATAACAGATGAAAATTTGTGTAAACAGACTTCACCTCTATAAGAGAAGCTATAAATGGTATGGCCGGATTGTTTTTAATCTACCACAATTTTATCATTGTTAAAATAAGGAAATAAATACATTTGAAAAGCAGTTGATTTGACATTAAAAAGCACATTTTAGTTTATTTGTTCATTATATATCATCACCACCACCATCATCATCACAATACCTTGTGTTTTAGATAAAAATCATATTACCTAAAGCTAAAGTTGGAAAATCTCATTGCTGCTGGGTTTACTGATTATCTTTTGGTTTTAATAAATGAAGAGCATCTTTGGTTAATATGGATGTTTTAAGGTCTTCTTCATGTGATTATATCTTAAATATTTTTATTCTTGGACTAGACATGGATTTTTTTAAATCAATATATGTATGGAGGTTGTCATCAGGAAAATTATCTCATTTCACTGGCTGTCACTTCAGATTCTAATAGGTAGAGACTGGAGACAGATGGCTTCAGTTATCCCCAATGCATTTTTTTTTTAACTACCTTGGAGCAATTCTAGACTATAGTTGAACTGTGTTGCTGCTGCTGCTAAATTGCTTTAGTCTTGTCCGACTCTGTGTGACCCCATAGACGGCAGCCCACTAGGCTCCCCCGTCCCTGGGATTCTCCAGGCAAGAACACTGGAGTGGGTTGCCATTTCCTTCTCCAATGCATGAAAGTGAAAAGTGAAAGTGAATTGGCTCAGTCATGTCTGACTCTTTGCGACCCCATGGACTGGAGCCCACCAGGCTCCTCCACCCATGGGATTTTCCAGGCAGGAGTACTGGAGTGGTTGCCATTGCCTTCCCTGTGAACTGTGTTGCTGAGGCTTATTTTCCCTGTGTTCTTGAGGAAAAGGGTTTGTGGCACTACTGCTGAAGAATCTGCTACTAATGCAGGAGACCTAAGAGACCTGGGTTCGATCCCCGGGATGGGAAGATCCCTGGAGAAGGAAATGGTAACCCACTCCAGTATTCTTGCCTGGAGAACCCCATGGAGAGAGGAGCTGGGTGGGCTACAGTCCATGGGGTACACAGAGTGGGACATGACTGAAGCGACTGAGTGCGCATGCACGTGTCCTGAGACAGTGATTGATTTTCTCTGTGACCCTGTTTCCTGTGTAAATACCCCCGATGGTCCCAGTGTTGTGAAAATACATACACAATAACCTCTCAGCCCTCAAACTAATAACTGGTTTCCAAAAAAAATATTACCTTTTCATATGCCTAACATGATGAAAATAGCTTTTCACTCATCCTGCCCTGGAATTCTGACTCTTAACTTATTAGTTTAAAGATATCATATATCATTTTATCTGTTTTTTAAAAAAAACTATAGAATTAAGTCTACCCTGATTTGTGAGGAATGCAGTTAATACAAATATGTAGGTATTTCCCAGCTTTCATTTCCCAAATTCTTTAAAACTTTCAGGCTGAGTGAAAGGGGTGATGAATAGAGGACACTTTTTCCCCTTGGACTTTTAACACAGAAATGCCATTTTTAATCATAAATAATCACTGCTGAAATAGAACAACTAGCATTCATGTTAATGACTAATGCCTATATTTACAGATAGGAATTTACATTTAAAACATTTCAAAAGAAATGAAGTAGAATCTGGGAACAGAAGATCTTGCTATTTAGCAATGCCCACTTTGGGGAGTGTGTGCCTAGCTTTGGATAAACTCACAGTAAATTAATCAGCGCTGTGGAATGGAAAAACGGCAGTTCCCCAGCTTTCAGGTACTGTTGATTGAAGCATGCAAAACAGGATTCTTTGGCTTGTAGAACGTGGCTTGTATGTTCTACTCGAATGTATTGATTTAGGAAAGACATTTGGATTAGGCAACAGGAGAGAGAGAGAGAGTTCTAGGCGTATTGTCCTATTTCCTAGGCATCTGAGTATCATAGACCAGCACCTCTAATGCCTCTTCAAGTTGTTTGTCTTTTTGATGTTCATCTGCTTCATCTTCAAGGTGTTGTTCATAATAGCCATTATTTCTATCTAAATTATTGAGATAAAATGAAATAACATATGTTAAAACACTCTTTAAGCTCTAAGAGTCTTGATAATTGTGTTCATCACCATTATTATTACCTTGAAGTCTTTAGAGGGTATAATTGTATTAATTCACCAAAAGAATATTCAGCTGTGCATAACCTTAGGGATAGGCATTTAGATTTCAAAAATCAATTGCCTAAGTATAGGAGAGAGAAGACATGCTGTGGCAAGAGTTCACATGAAAACATTCATGGGGCGTTGAGTTGATCTCAACTTTAATAAGAATCCACAGTGAGATGTGACTGCAAATTTCTGATGTTATAAAGAAAACCAGTTTGAATGACACAGCAGGTTTCAGTCTAATTCTCTGCATTGATCCAACCACACCCAGAATACTCAATGTGATTCTAAGTGCCACTTTTTAAAGAACTAGAGGGAAAATAGCGTGATTCCAAGTTGATAAAATTTGTGAGGAAACATGGAAAACACATAGGAAAAATTTGAGTGAACCCAGGGAAGCTGAGAAATAAGGAGTACATTTATTCTGTCTTCCTCCAAGGACAAAGCTTGAACCACTGCTAGAATTTATAAAATACTACGTAATAGCTCAATATAAGAAAAGCATTTATAAAATATGGAGTTGCTTGAGAGCAAGTAAAATGCCACACTGAGTAAAGAATATGCTGTCCTTGGAGACACTGCAAGAGAAGTTGTGCAAACTTCACAAACAGTTACATTGCATGGGAATTTCCAGTTGTGTCAGAATTTTCATTTAAGGTCTTACAGAGCTTCTGACAATTCAGTGTAAAATAAGGCTATTATACCCAAGATTGCTATAAAATATTTCGTATACCCAAAACATCATTTTTTGAAACCTATGGAATCCTGATTTTAAGAGATGATCCTCTATCTAAAATATAACCTACCAATAAAACACAACTGGTGAATGATATCTACCATAACTTATCTTAGAAAATGACAACACACATTAGTAGATTGAAAACTCTTCTCCTAATAATAAAGATGCCTGCTACTTGATCATACAATTTTATTCTTTCTTTCATCTAGCTAGCTAGGTATCTACCTATATGCATATAATCTCTTTTTACCAACTGTGGAACTAATGACTGCCACAAGAAACCATACAGATAAATGAAAATCCTGGATAACTTTACATAAAAATTATACAAATCCCATTTTAAAATTTATAAGATACATCTTATAAGTTGAAATTCAGAGCCATTCCTTATCCTCAAATATAAGGCAGGTTGCAGAATTCAACTCAGTTCATCTAGCTTCCTGGAATGGGAGGAGATGAGATAAAGCGAGGCACTTAAGAGTATCAGCACAGCAACATTTCAGCTATTAGCAATGACTACTAAGACACTGAAAAGTAGACTTGATTTTCAACAGAACCAACAGACCCAATATAAATATTTTCCACCCTAATATATATTCAAGGGTTGAACTGTTACATTTTTAAAACTGAAGTTCTGAATGAATCTACAGAGTTTTCCAATATTTAGTTCAAATTAGAGACTTTCACAGGATACAAACACAAGTCATTAGCTTTGTGAAACTGACAACAATAAAATCAAGGACTGACTTTCATAGCACACAGTATATCCTGTAAAGTCATGGTTCCTGCCAGATGGCAGTCTAACAAAAAGAGTAGTTGAAGGGACTTCCCTTGTGGTCTCTGGCGCAGAGGACATGGTTTCAATCCCTGGTCTTAAGATCCCACGTGTATCAGAGCAACTAAGCCTGTGTGCCACAACGAGAGAACCCAAGTGCTGCAGCTAAGACCTGACCCAGCCAAAAAAAAAAAAAGAGTAATTGAAAAAAAAATTAAAGGGTATCTCTATGAAGAATTATAGATTAAGAAAAACCAACAGGAGATGATAAAGTATGTCTAAGACTAGCAATGGCAGGTGGCCTCTGCTGTTCTCGGGCCTTGAAAGGCCAAAGACAATGAGTGGTTCCCAGAATTCCATGAGGGCTGAACCTTTAGGAGGGCAAATTCTAGCACTGATACTTTCCCTGGCAGAGGCATCCAAGGTGGATAGCCTGGCAGCCATACCAACACCAGTTCCTAGTGTCCAAAGATAGCATTGGCTGGGTGTTGTTTTAGATATCAGTTCAGTTCAGTTCAGTCGCTCAGTCATGTCTGACTCTGCGACCCCATGAGTCGCAGCATGCCAGACCTCCTGTCCATCACCAACTCCCGGAGTTCACTCAGACTCACATCCATCGAGTCAGTGATGCCATCCAGCCATCTCATCCTCTGTCATCCCCTTCTCCTCCTGCCCCCTATCCCTCCCATGAGTCAACTCTTTGCATGAGGGGGCCAAAGTACTGGAGTTTCAGCTTTAGCATCATTCCTCCAAAAGAAATCCCAGGGCTGATCTCCTTCAGAATGGACTGGTTGGATCTCCTTGCAGTCCAAGGGACTCTCAAGAGTCTTCTCCAACACCACAATTCAAAAGCATCAATTCTTCGGCGCTCAGCTTTCTTCACAGTCCAACTCTCACATCCATACATGACCACAGGACAAACCATAGCCTTGACTAGACAGACCTTTGTTGGCAAAGTAATATTAGTCTCTGCTTTTGAATATGCTATCTAGGTTGGTCATGACTTTCCTTCCAAGGAGTAAGCGTCTTTTACTTTCATTTTTTAATATATCAATCTTCCCTTAATTCCCACTGGTTTTCACAGCTTCTTTTCAGTCTCACATTGATTCTGTCTGTTCCTTCATATTCTTCCAAAAAACTTGTCTCCTGCCTAAATTAGTCAGGATTTGTTTCCATTGTTTACCTAGAAAAAAATAATTTTATATTTGTCCAAAGGACTCAAACATACTAGATCAAAATTTATTTATTCCTTTAAAACTCTGAAAAAGGATGTTGCTACCACCTTTTGAAGATAGAAATTTCTGTATAATCCAACTTAAGAAATGGCAACCCACTCCAGTGTTCTTGCCTGGAGAGTCCCAGAGACAGGGGAGCCTGGTGGGCTGCCATCTATGGGGTTGCACGGAGTTGGACACGACTGAAGTGACTTAGCAGTAGCAGCAAGTCAATTTTTATTAGCTAAAATTAAAAATTCAGCATTACAAAATGAAACTAAGATCCCCAAGCCCACTTATACAGAAGCTGTCCATTTCAAAGTTTGAGCTCTGTTAAACATAATCATGTTAAATCTGAGCGAGGCAAAAACATGGATTTCAAGGGTGATCCAACATAAAAATCCTCACAGGAAACACAAGATTCACAGTCGGCAAAGGCATGGAGACAGCCTGGTGGTACCATACTCCTCTAACTTCCATATGCAGAAATCCTAAACCTTGAACTTGTGAACTCTAGGTATTGGGCTAGTCTCTTAAGACTTTAGAGAGAGTATTATGTGCTAAGTTGCTTCAGTCATGTCTGACTCTTTGCGACCCTATGAATCATAGCCCACCAGACTCCTCTATGATCAGGAGTCTCCAGGCACGAATACTGGTTGCCATGCCCTTCTCCAGGGGATCTTCCTGACCCTGGGATCGAATCTGTGTCTGTCTCCTGCATTGGTAGGCGAGTGCTTTACCACTAGCACCACCTGGGTAGCTAGCGGCATGAGATTTGGAAAATCCTCTAACAAGTCATCAAACAGAATAGCAAAGTTGTTCTGTCACCTAAGTGGTTAAGGCTATTTTACTTACTTAATGGGATCACCTTCATTATAGATAAGCCATCCCCATGTCTTGCTCAAATGCAACAAACTCCTCCTTTTGTCTTCTTGCTTAAATAATTTAACTTTGAGCAGCTCCTCCAACTCGCTAGCTATGTGACATTAGGGCAGTTAGTTACTCAATCTCCTTGCATCTGGTATTTTTTTCTAACTGCAAAACTAAGATAATTATAGTAGCTATTTTATAGGTTTGAAAGGAGGATTAAAATGACTAAATTCATACATTGTATTTACAGCTCTGCTGGTCTTAATGAATGTTCCATAAATTTTAGCTAAAAGATACATGAGTGTAACCAGCAGATAACAATCAAAAATACAATAAACCAATACTGAAAAATATGACTGGAGGCAAAGAAGAGCTGTGAACAATGATTAATTCTTCAGAGTCTGATAACAATACACTTTCCTTGAGTTAACCATCTACTATATTGACTACACAATTCACAATGTCTCTTGTAAGTAAACAAAGAAAACAAGCAAAAATAAGTAAACACAGGACAAATAGGAGCAGGACAACTTTTTTTTTTTAATAAAATGGGACAGGCATGTCTTTCAGAAGGCTTCGTAAATAGGATGCTGTATGATGTAATGAACAATGTCCTTGGCAATATCCTTACAATGAGTGATGAGTTCCACAGGGCTGTTTATTTTTTAACAACCCTCAAACTAGGTCATTGGCATCACAATGAAGTTTGCTTCACTAAAAAGACAGCATCCTGCTACATACCAAGTGGAAGAGGTTCTGGATATGGAAGAGAGAGAAGAAATGGAAATGGGAGATTGACTTGCCTTCTTAGAGCGGGGAGAAGCTACTCAATGACAGGTGGAAGGGCCATTAGACTGGAAAAGGTGAAAAGGGAGTGTGTCAGTTGGGAAATAAATGAACTGGTCAAAATAACAGGATATATAAGGGTTTTAGGGACACACTAAATGTGTCTAATAGAGAAAGGAATGGCCAAAGCCTAAATAAAGAACAGATTCATTCATTTCTGAGCTCTTGACTTGTAAGGAAGGAGCAAGACACAAATTCTGCATTGCTATCTCTGATACTGGTCCCTACCTCCCAGCTTTCAACTTCAGACTACAGCGCTTAGAGTTCAATCTGCAGCATGTTGGATGTTTGACAGTTTTGGGGAGGCTGAGGAAACTGTCAAAATAAATTGGCTCCATAAAGCAACAGGGACACCAAGGTCTGCATTCCTCCCAATACAGCAAATATGCGCACTCAGCTAGAAGAGCAGCATCGTGCTTCAGCAGCCCGCTGGATCAAGGAGATATATGGGTCAAGGGTGAATTTCCAAGGACATGCCTTCAGGATTTCATTGCAGTTCCTTGGTTTTTGCACATAAGTCAGTTTCATTTTCCTGGGGCAATGCTTTTATGATGTGCACATCTACATTTAGTAAAGGAATGAGCCATTCTGGTGCTAGTAATTTTTAGAATTATTGTTGAAATTGTTTCTTTCTTATCTTAGGTCAGTCACCTTTAACATTTAAATGCCAACCTTTTACCATATGAGAGTTTAGCTGTTATCAATATCTTTCACTATGAAAATGGGTTTTGTGATCCATGGAGTATTTAAATACCCATTTTTATTTTAAATTCTAGCACTCAGATAATGAAAGTATAAGCTACTGTGAATTTTAGTTTCATTTCTAACTAATAAAGAGATTTCCTTCCACTTTTGAAATATTTCTTTTGGACCATTTCATTTTTTCAATAATAATGTTCATTGAGGAAAGGAGGTAAATGATTCAGTTTGTATTTTTCACTAATTTAATGTCACAGCATTAAAGATAGCCTACTATTGGGCATGCCTCTTACTTTATGTCCTATTAAATATTTTCATCAGAAAATATTATTATATTAAAAGAAACAAAAATGATGACAACATAATAGTTAATGCTACCAACCTTAGAAAGCAATGTCCTTTTTTACAGGCCACATTTTATTTGCTTGCATAAATTTGCATAATTCCAGTTACTGCTTACAGACTAATATTTTCATTCTCCTAGTTTCACTCAGTATTATATCATAAAATATCCGTGATTCTACTTAGATGTCATCATTGCCATTTTAAAGCTTGCCTAGTATTTTGTTGCATGATGCCTACTATTTTGTTTTATTGTTCAACCTTTGTGTCAGTAAACCATTCTGAAACTTAGTGCCTTAAAATAAAAGCATCTGTTTAGTCCTTGATACTGTGGGTCAGTAATGAGAGCTGAGCTGAGCCAGATAGTTCTTCTGGTGTCAGCTGGGCTCTCTCACGTGTCAGTAGTCAATTGCAGGTCAGCTGGATGACTTTGCTTTGGGGACTTGGCTGGCTTTCAGCTGGAGCAATGGGAATGCCTGGACCACAAGTTTTTCATTCTCTAGCACACTGACCTTGGACCTGTTTACATGGTGGCTGTCAGAGTTCCAAAAGAAAAAATTAAGAGCTTGGGACTCTTGAGAATCCCTTGGACAGCAAGGAGTTCAAACCGGTCAATCCTAAGGTAAATCAACCCTGAATACCTTGGAAGAACTGATGCTGAAGCTGCAGCTCCAATACTTTGGCCACCTGATATGAACAGCCAACTCATTAAAAAACACCCTGATGCTGGGAAAGATTGAGGCAGGAGGAGAAGAGGACAACAGAGGATAAGATGGTTTGGATGGCATCATCGACTCAATGGACATGAGTCTGAGCAAGCTCCGGGAGTTAGTGAGGAACAAGGAGACCTGGCGTGCTGCAGTCCGTGGTCGCAGAGAGTCAGACACAACTTAGCAACTGAACAACTGAACAACAACTGAACAAGAGCTTGGGTTGGAATTGGGTAAAATCATTTTCACCATTTTCTATTGGCCAAAGCTAAGCCCGAAGCCAGCCCAGATTCTAGGGATGAGGAAGTACAACTCCATTTCTTCTTTTTTGTTCCCCTAATATTTATACATTTATTTATCTGGCTGTGCTAGGTCTCAGTTGCTGCATGAGAACTCTTAGTTATGGCATGTGAAATCTAGTTCCCTGACCAAGGATCGAACCCCTGCCCTCTGCATTGGGAGTGCAGAGTCTCAGCCACAGAACCACCAGGGAAGTCCCACAACTCCATTTCTTGATGTTGGAGTTGTAAAGTCACATTGCAAAGGGCTTGACTGCAGGGAGGGGTAGAAACTTGTGGACAGTTTTTAGAATTAAATATTTCTTCCCTGGTGGCTCAGTGTTAAAGAATCAGCCTATAATACATTTAATTGCAATTAATGTTGCAATGAACTTTATTGCACTTATAACTTTTGTTCATTTCTGCTGAATGATGTCAATAACATAAAAAAATATTCAGGATAAATTTCAGTGAGCAAAATAGTAAAGGAGAGGTAAGAATAGCATTATGATAACAGTAAATGAATAGAGATATTTGAGTCATTTTCCTCAATTTCAGCAACTGTTAATAGTGTCACTTTCTGCACTTTCATTCCTCCACCCTCTTCCCATTATTCTCCTTCTACAAAATAAGTGTAGTATATATAGTATTGCTATGGAACTTAGTAAGTTCTCAATAACATTAGCTGTTACTATTATTCCCTGAGTTGTAGCTCAGACGGTAAAGAATCTGCTTGCAATGTGGGAGACTTGGGTTTGTTCCTGGGTCGGGAAGATCCCCTGGAGAAGGGAATGGCCTGGATAATTCTATGGACAAAAGAACCTGGCAGGCTACAGTCCATGGGGTCACAGAGTCAGATGCAACTGAGCAACTAACACACACATACATTATTATTATTGTGATTTTTATAGCTTATTCTATTTTGCTTTCTGCCACCAGGCTTTCTGAAACTATGTTACCTTCAGTTGTTCTTTGCTATAGGATTGGTTGATTATCACAGTGTATGCATTAAAAGAAATTATTGGGATATTCATGGAAATAGATTCAGATATCAGCCTTTTATTGTTTGGCTTCCCAGGTGGCTCAGTGGTAACGAGTCTGCCTGCCAATGCCAGTGACACAGGGTGACATGGTGTTTGATCCCTGGGTTGGGAAGATCCTCTGGAGGAGAAAATGGCAACCCACTCCAGTATTCATGCCTGGAAAATCCCATCGCCAGCGGGGTCTGGTGGGCTACAGTCCATGGGGTTGCGAAAGAGTTGGACATGACTTAGCAACTGAGCACATTTACTGTTTAATTTCTATGCTACTGGGCTTTGTTATTAGCACATTCTGTATATATTAACCTAGTTCTTATGGAATCTAGCAAGCTAAGTATTTTATCTCCATTTTATAGCTGAAAAACTTGAAACTTAAAGAGGTTAAGGAACTTGCCCAGAGTCACACAGGATACACGTGGAGGAGCTGGGATTTGAATCATGTTTGTTTGAATCCAAAGCCTATAGCCATAAATATTCTGTATTTTTCTTTCCTCTTAATGATACATATTTATGTACAAATCCATTTAAATCTAACACAGTGACTAGGAACAGAGTAAGTACTAAATAAATGGGAACAGGATGATCCTAAAGGGAAACAGGCCAAACTTCTGGGTCAGAAAGAAAAATCTTACCTGGGATGTAAGCAAATAGGATTAGTAATATCTTCCAGAAAAGGAGGCAAAGCTTCAGTGAATAGATTGTCATTCAGGAACACAGCTCCCATCACTAGAGAGGAAATTGACAAGGACAAGAGTAGGCTATGGTCTGGAACACCCAGGTTAAAGTGAAGTGAAAGTCGCTCAGTTGTGTCTGACTCTTTGCCACCCCATGAACTATACGGTCCACGAAATTCTCTAGGCCGGAATACTGGAGTGGGTAGCTTTTCCCTTCTCCAGAGGATCTTCCCAACCTAGAGATTGAACCCAGGTCTCCTGCATTGCAGGCGGATTCTTTACCAGCTGAGCCATAAGGGAAGACCCAGGTTACCAGGCAGATAATTCAGCTTAGAATTTAGAAATGGGCTAAGGGCTTAGATGGTAAAATGTCTGCCTACAATGCGGGGGAGACCTGGGTTTGATCCCTGGGTCAGGAAGATGCTCTGGAGAAGGAAATGGCAACCCACTCCAGAACTCTTGCCTGGAAAATTCCATGGATGGAGGAACCGGGTAGGCTACAGTCCATGGGGTCGCAAAGAGTAGGACATGACTGAGTGACTTCACTAAGGTAAATCATGGCTATTGGTCTAGGACAGGCATGTTGTCTAAATTATGAAACAATGGTCAGAATCCAGCATGAGATGGTTGATTAAAGGGAGACTAGTCTCAGCTGAAACTCTAATACTTTGGCCACCTGATGAGAAGAGCTGACTCATCTGAAAAGACCCTGATGATGGGAAAGATTGAAGTCAAGAGAAGGGGATGATAGAGGATGGGATGGTTGGGATGGCATCACCAACTCAATGGACATGAGTTTTGGTAGGGACTGGGAGTTGGTGATGGACAGGGAGGCCTGGCGTGCTGCAATTCATGGAGTCCCAAAGAGTCAGACACAACTGAACGATTGAACTGAACTGAACTGAGCTGAGTCTTAATAAACCTTGGTGCTGATCTCAGTGGGCCATAAACCTGGAGAGAGCATTGGTCTGCTTGGCAGAGGAAGATGACAGTCAAGGTAACTCAGCAGGTTGTGTGGTGTACAAAATATATATGTATTTTCTCTTCCTCGTTGTGATTAATCACATTGAAACCTCCAGAAAAATTTTAAAGATGCAGAAAATTTTTGAATTGCTCAGTGTCTTCCAGAAATGGTCTCTGCCTGTGGTATAGTTTAGACAAGCCCATTATCCCTCCAAACCGTGCAGTAATGACAGAACACATGCCGCTTAATGTAAACTCGCAGCCCGGTGCTGAGCAGACGTGATTAGGCTGTCATCTTCCCCAACAGCAGCAGCAGGAGCAAAATAAATAAGTAAAATCATCTTATTCATATTTATTAGGGGACTTTGCAATCAGCCTGATGCCCTGATGTAATTGACACTTTTGCTTATGTTCTTGACTCATGAGCTGAGGACCAATTTAAATCCATCCATTCATAGCCTCTCCCAAATCCTGACTTTCATAAGGTGATACAACTCAAGTGTTCCCTTTTCTAAAGGGCTTATCAAATGCATATATTCATTAATTCTGAAATCGGTAACATGATTATTGTTTGTTAAATTTGAAAGTAGAATAAGATGACTAAACCTATGGGCAAATAAAGCCTTTAGAAAATTCTCTTGTTTATCTTTTAATTTTATTTGTGTATTTTAATCCAACATATGCTAATTTATGCATGCACAGTCATACACATACATCGAAAACCATGGATATATGCTCATGCATATATACACACACATTTCTATCTGTGTTTTACTGGTCACCTTAGTGGAAATCAGAGTCCAAACAACTCATCACAATGTCAAGTAAGTTGAATGTAGTCTGACTGCCTTTTTATTTGTATTTTAAAAAAATCTGTGCCTATGCATTAATTCTTGGGTATGACCATGACAAAAAAGGCTTTCCCTAAATATGCATGTGATCATGTGCAAAAGGCAGGAAGGAGCGAGAACATGAGTGAAACTCTAAAAGTGCAGTAGGTTCCCTGTCAGTCCAGAGAGAAATGGACATACATTTGTTTAAAGATTTTAGAGACAAGCAAAGAGCTTGCTCTGTGACCATCGCCTTGACTCAAAGTTATTACTCCAACTCCCCTGATTTAATTATGGAATACAGCAGCAGACTCACACACACACACAGATTAAAGATTCATAACCTCCCTGCAAACAAACCTAGTCTGCCCTGCCCACATGAGAGACAGCATTTAAGGCAAAAGAAGAACTCATTTTCCTAGTTTCTCCAGATCTCAGCCTTCCTCTCGGGGGTTGTCAAGGAGATGCCAATGTCAGCCAAAGTGCCTGTTCTTCAGGAGATGCTGAGATTATAAACTGGCCTTGTTTCTGTCATGGAACAGTCAGCATCAGGATGTGGAGAACTTAACTCATCAGAGGCAAATGTGACATCTTGATACATCAGATTGCCAAAGAGTCCACAGGACCATGACAGCTCCTGGCTTTTGGCATCCCTGGTTCGTTTACTTCCCAAATTGTTAATGTAGCAGATTAACCTTGTCTGATGAAATTTTGCTTATATTTGTATGTCATTAAATGTAAAAGAGATAATAAGCAAAGTATTGGGTTGGCCAAAAATTTTGTTGGGTTTTCCATAACATCTTAAGGGCTTCCCTTGTGGCTCAGTTGGTAAAGAATCCACCTGCAATGTGGGAGATCTGGGTTCAATCCCTGGGTTGGGAAGATCCCCTGGAGAAGGAAAAGGCTACTCAATCCAGTATTCTGGCCTGGAGAATTTCATGGACTGTATAGTCCATGGGGTTGCAGAGTCGGACTCGACTGAGCTACTTTCACTAACATTTTATGGGCTTCCCTTGTAGCTCAGTTGGTAAAGAATCCTCCTGCAATGCAGAAGACCCCAGTTCAATTCCTGGGTCAGGAAGATCCCCTGGAGAAAACATAGGTTACCCAATCCAGTATTCTTTGGCTCCCATGGTGGCTCAGCTGATAAAGAATCCACCTGCCATGTGGGAGACCTGGAATCGATCCCTGGGTTGGGAAGATCCCCTGGAGAAGGGAAAGGCTACTTACTCTAGTATTCTGGCCTGGAGAATTCCATGGATGGTATAGGCCATGGGGTCACAAAAAGTTGGACGTGACTGAGTGACTTTCACTTTTCACTTAAAATCTTGCAGAAAAATCCAAATGAGCTTTTTGGCCAATCCAACTATTTCTAATGCTTCTATCATCATCTTGCTTGTTAGTAAACCTCTTCTACAAGAGAAATCATATACTATGAGACATTTTGTATCTATTGCCTAATGGGATGACATTGCATTTGGGTGAAATTCTAGAATCTATGATAGCTGGAATATTTTTCTGTAAAACTGATCATGAGAGCCTCCACAAAAGTGCTGATGAGGCTTATACTTTTATCAACATCAGGTACTCAAATCAATGCTAGGAAAGGCTGCTTTTACTGGTGCTTCTAAATTAAGATTATATATATGCCACAGGTGCTCCGTAGCCTCTACAAGTCCTTTAGTTCCAGGCACAATGGAACAACCTTTCTGTAGTTTAATCCTCCCAAATTTTAAGAAGCTATGGAGATGCTGGACTTTCTTTGCTTCACCTGCCATTTTAACTACTCAGACAGCCACATGTATTTGTGTCATCTTCTTTTTTTCTTCTTCTTTGCCATGTATGGAAAAACCCAATTAGATTTTGAGAGGATAAAGTAAAAGCTAAAGGAGATTTAACAATTGGTATTTTATCTAAAGGAAGTGGAAGCACAGAGACTGGTGCTTACAAAGTTTGATGTGTTGACAGGATACAGCATTGATAGCTCCCTCCCTGGACTAGGCACACTGCTGTGTGCACCCAAATTTTATAAATCCACTGCTCTCTCATAACAACCTTGTAAGACAATTAATGATGAATCTTGTTACCTACAACTTCAAGGAGACAGAATGGAGGGGTTGTGAATAGTATGAGGCTTTGTAAATAGCTTGCCTGCTCAAATTATGAGGCCACCTCTCACTAACTGTATGACGTAAGACCCCCTCAATTTCTTTATTTATAGAATATGGATAATATAGAACCTTCCTGCCCTATTGGGTGATTCCCAGGTGGTACAGTGGTAAGAATGCACCTGCCAACACAGGAGGCACAAGAGACGCAGGTTCAATTCCTGAGTTGGGAAGATGCCCTGGAATAGGAAATGGCAACTCACTCTAGTATTCTTGTCTGGAAAATTCCTGGACAGAGGAGTCTGGTGGGCTACAGTCTATGAGGTCACAAAGAGTCACATAGGACTCAGCATGCCACACTTCCTATATTGATGGACAGGATTTAAACTTGGGCATCTAATTCCTGAGCTATCCATGGGAATAGAACAGGCAGATCAGTTCAGTTCAGTCACTCAGATGTGTCTGACTCTTTGCGACTCCATGGACTGCAGCACACCAGGCTTCCGAACTGTCCATCACCAACTCCCGTGGCCTACTCAAACTCATGTCCATCATGTCGGTGAGGCCATCCAACCATCTCATTCTCTGTCATCCCCTTCTCCTCCCACCTTCAATCTTTCACCAGCACCAGGGTCTTTTCCAATGAGTCTGTTCTTTGCATCAGGTGGCCAAAGTATTGGAGTTTCAGCTTCATCATCAGTCCTTCCAATGAATATTCAGGGCTGCTTTCCTATAAGATTGACTGGTTGGATCTCCTTGCAGTCCAAGGGACTCTGAAAAGTCTTATCCAACACCACAGTTCAAAAGCATCAATTCTTCAGTGCTCGGCTTTCTTCACCATCCAACTCTCACATCCATACATGGCTACTAGAAAAACCATAGCTTTGACTAGGCAGATCTTTGTTGGCAAAGTAATGTCTCTGCTTTTCAATGTGCTGTCTAGGTTGGTCATAGCTTTTCTTCCCAGGAGCAATCATCTTTTAATCTCATGGCTGCAGTCACTGTCTGCAGTGACTTGGAGTCCAAAAAAATAAAGTCACTCACTGTTTCCACTGTTTCCCTATTTATTTGCCATGAAGTGAGGTGACCAGATGCCATGATCTTAATTTTCTGAGTGTTGAGTTTTTTAAGCCAACTTTTTCACTCTCCTCTTTCATTTTCATCAAGAGGCTCTTTAGTTCTTCTTTGCTTACTGCCATAAGGGTGGTTTCATGTGTGTATATGAGGTTATTGATATTTCTCTTGGAAATCTTGATTACAGCTTGTGCTTCTTCCAGCCCAGCATTTCTCATGATGTACTCTGCATATAAGTTAAATAAGCAGGGTGACAATATACAGCTTTGACATACACCTTTCTCAATTTGGAACCAGTCTGTTGTTCCATGTCCAGTTCTAACTGTTGCTTCTTGACCTGTATACAGATTTCTCAAGAGGTAGGTCAGGTGCTCTGGTATTCCCATCTCTTTCAGAGTTTTCCACAGTTCATTGTGAGCCACACAGTCAAAGGCTTTGGCATAGTCAATAAAGCAAAAGTAGATGTTTTTCTGGAACTCTCTTTCTTCTTCAATAATCCAGCTGAAGTCGCTCAGTCATGTCCAACTCTTTGTGACCCCATGGACATTAGCCTACCAGGCTCCGCCATCCATGGGATTTTCCAGGCAAGAATACTGGAGTGGGCTGCCATTTCCTTCTCCAGGAGATCTTCCCAACCCAGGGACCGAACCCGGGTCTCCTGCATTGCAGACAGACGCTTTACTCTCTGAGCCACCAGGGAAGCCCAATAATCCAGCAGATGTTGGCAATTTGATCTTTGGTTCCTATGCCTTTTCTAAATCCAGCTTGAATATCTGGAAGTTCATGTTCATGTACTCTTCTTTGAGCATTACTTTTCTAGTTTGTGAGATGAGTGCAATTGTGCCGTAGTTTGGGCATTCTTTGTCGTATTTTTTTTTTTTTTTGGATTGGAATGAAAATTGACCTTTTCCAGTCCTGTGGCCACTGCTGACTTTTTCAGATTTGCTGGCATATTGACTGCAACACCTATTGAGTACAATCTTTTAGAATTTGAAATATCTCAACTGGAATTCCATCACCTCCACTAGCTTTGTTCATAGTGATGCTTCCTAAGCCCCACTTGACTTCACATTCCAGGATGTGTGGCTCTGGGTGAGTGATCACACCATCATGATTATCTTGGTTGTGAAAATCTTTTTTGTACAGTTCTTCTGTGTATTCTTGCCACCTCTTCTTAATATCTTCTGCTTCTGTTAGGTTCATACCATTTGTCCTTTATTGTGCTCATCTTTGCATGAAATGTTCCTTTGCAATCTGTTAATTTCCTTGAAAAGATCTCTAGTCTTTCCCATTCTATTATTTTCTTCTATTTCTTTGCATTGATCACTGAAGAAGCCTTTCTTATCTCTCCTTGTTATTCTTAGGAACTCTGCATTCAAAATGAGCAGATAATTATTGGTATTTCTGACTTCCATTGTAGCAATAAAGGAAATAATTGGGTGAAAAATAAACCTGAAAAAGATAAATCATGGGGCACTGGTCAAGGTTCTCCATGAGAAGAAGTTATCATTGCTTTTATTCTGTTGCTATACCCTTTCATGATTGAGGAAGAATTAGAGGCCAGTGGCTCAAACGTTGATCTTGAAGAAATAAGCAATGTTGGAGGAAAAAAGCCCTAAAGTTGATACAAGTATTCTCTTCCTTGTCCTTATTTTTAAAGAGATGGATTAAAGCAGTTACTTTGGATTAGACTTAACAGCTGCACTGAGATCAAAGTATGTTGTAGAAGGGTTTAACAAGCCATTTGGTCGCTTCAGCAAATTCCCTTCCCCAGCCTCAGTTGTCGTATCTATAAAATGTGACAGTTGGACTAGATGGTTAATAAAGTCTTTTCTATTTTTAGTTTATACCCTTAATGTATTTTTTAAAATATCAGGATAATGGTAAAATATAAAAGATAAGGTATTTTGAGACAACAAAGAAGACCCTAATATCTGGGGCTTGTCACTTGATTAAATCAAAGCTCAAACTTCTTGAGCCCTCAGAATTGGATGTTGGGGCCAAAGCAATGTGGATTTTCTTCTGGTTTTGTTTCTGTCTCTGAATAAAGCCTCTGTGATTTTTTTCTGGTGCATATATACGCACACATACGTATATATATATACACACACATTATATATTAATAAATCATCTCTATGGTGACAATTTCTCCCTATTCATAATTATATAAACTACTTGATTTGTGGTTATATGGTTACTTTTATAAAGAATATGTGAAGCTATTCTTCAGTAATTGAAACCCATCCATAACTATTTTCCACTTTGAACCCCAAATTCACCTTTTTTTAATAAAAGAAAATTTCTCCAATCACACAGTAGAAAGTACAAGATAACTATGTGACTGAAAACAATATCCTTTTGTGAGGCTGTAAGAGGGTAGAGAGGAGAGCACTAAGAAATATCATGGTTAAGTTATTTTAAAATTTTAATTACTACTACTAAAAACATTTTCCAATAATAGGGAAAATTTTATGTCAAAAGATTACTGCTGACACAAAAGGGCTTTGAGGCCCATTTCCTAAATGTAATCATCACCAATGTCTTCTGAATTTGAGTTTGGTGATGAATGTGGATGTGCTGATTTTTCCTAGCAACTCCTCATGCATTAACTGTGTTAGATATCCAGTAAATACATTTTCTATTATTCTTGATAGGTTGTTAATTTTTATGGAAATCATTCATGATAATGATCTGGGTCATTGTGGAATACAAGAAAGGTTCACTTCACATTTAAAATATATGTGTCTAGTGGAAATATTGAGAATCTTTTAAAAGGAGGACATCTTCGGTCAAGAGCCAATAGTTCAGGTAAAGCTTTATAATTAGGGCCATACTAATGATTTTATGAAAATGCCATTCGGTTACCTTCAACCACACATAACATGCAGTTTAATTGTCGATAATACATTTGCCACCTAAATATGTTAATGAACCTTCAATCTGAGAGTTTCTTAAAGAAGAAGTATAATTCTGACTGAAGTACCTCCTAAATTTCAGACTTTGGGGGGAAAGATAAACGAAGAGAGATGCTTTTCTGTCTTTATGTGAGATAATAGCTCTACAGACAGAATCTCAATAGTAATCAATAGGGAAGCCTTGTCTGTAAATAAAAAAGTTGTGTCAATTCCCCAGCCCTTAATTGTAGTAAGGCTTGACATGAGAGAATGGGTAAGTAGGTTAGAATTTGGCTATATCAAGCAAAACTCAGACAAGTACTACAAGACTAAGTGACAAATGATGTGCAGACATCTGCTTGTCTGTTCTGATGGTTGCAGGGCTTAGAGGCTGAAAGCGGGGCTGGAAGAGAAAAGGCTCGGAGGATCCAGACGCAACACAATGACGAGACTCAACATTTGTTGTACTTGATAAGAATCACTTGTAACTAGCCCATTAATGCTTATCAGGAAGCCTTTTATTCTCAAGTGTTAAGCTGAGCATTTGCCCTGAAATTATGTTTGTACTCTTAATTGGCTTAGAGAGCACTTTTTTTTCCTCATCCCATAAAGGTAAACTTAAGTTTCTTGGCTACATAATTAAACTTTCTCATTTAAGTGTCCTTACGATTAATGAATTTGATATAGTCTGTTTATTCTATTCTTTTGCTTTTGCTTCTGTTTTAGAAGTATAACAAAAATGCTCTCTAAAAACCCATAGATGATACCCATAATTTTAATTAGTATGCCAATTTATATTTCAAGATACGTTGCTAGAGCTAACTGTTCTAAAACAATTTTTTTTAAATAGTTTTATAAGGCAAAGTCCAATAGCAAAAATGTTCAAGAATTTGTATAAAATGGTACCAATTAAGTAATTGCATTGGGAGGTATATATTAATATTATTCTCTGATATATTCATTACTTTCACTACAGAAACATGAGAAATAGCATTAAAAAGAATATTTATAAACCAAATTATTTAAAACACAAGCAGTAAACTGAGCAGTAGATGGAGAGGAGTGGATTGCAGTATAATATGACATGTAACTGCATGGAATTCTGAGTCATGCAGCCCTGAACACTAGTTCTTACTAGTCAAGTGGCACTGAACAATTTTCTTAAGTTTTATAGGCCTGATTTTTCATATGTAAATTCTAGGAGGCTGAGATGATCAATATAAATCACGTGTATAATATACTCAGCACAGTGCATTATGCGAAAAAAAAAAAAAAAGAAAACACAATATGTTTTAACCATTACTATTATTAACCATCACAATTTTACTTGGCAAGCTGCTGCCAGTGTATCCCCCTCAGCATCTCCACACTTCTAGGATACACACACATATACATACATATAACAATAAGAATGGGAAAAATGTATAATAGTAAGAGTTTAGCAAAGGTAAAGAGAGAAAATTCTGGACCAAGAACCTAGGGTCCGAGGTTGATTCTTAGGTTCTGTCACTGAGATGCTGAGTTACTTTCGTTGTTGTTCAGTCACTCAGTCGTGTCTGACTCTGCGACCCCATGGACTGCAGCACGTCAGGTCTCCCTGTCCATCACCAACTCCCAGAGTTTACTCAAACTCATGTTCATTGAGTTGGTGATGCCATCCCACCATCTCATCCTCTGTCATCCCCTTCTCCTCCTGCCCTCAATCTTTTCTACACCAGGGTCTTTTCCAAAAAGTCGGACCTTCGCATAAGGTCACATTAGATAAAAACATTTTGTCTCTCTAGTCCTCAGTTTCCTTGCAGGAAAGATGAAAATTTTGGGCTCCTGGTATTTCTTGTTTAAATGGATCAAAAAAAAAAGTGTGAAATGATACGCATTATCTCCAAAATACATACCTAAAAGGATCAGCAGCCCCACAGTCTTTCTTTCATTTGTTGCTTTATAAAAGGAAAGATAAACATTTTTTCTTTGTATTATTATTATTTCATTTTCAAACGTCTTCTTTATTACTTCAGTTTAATAGGTTTGTTCCAGGCTATGTCTCATATTTTTATTCCCCTTCTTTGACACAATCCTGTGCATTACTTTTTGAAGTTGGACAAGATATTTCTGCACAAGCCTCTTTAATGAGAAGCTGTTTCTCTGTTTGTAAATTTTCAACACAGTTCCTCTATATCTAGATAAGCTACATTTGCCCCTCAATCTGGATTACTGCTTCAGTTACCTGAATAACTCTTTTTCATCCTTTCCTGAGCTTCCCAAGCAAGCCTATTGAGTCTCTGTGATATTTCACTGAAGGTATTTCTTATTGACTTTGGATTCATTACACCTTAATGTGTAGGTTTTAATTCAACAAATATTTATTGAAAAGCTACTATATGTACTAAGCACTGAGAACAGAAAAAAAGATAAGTGAGACATATACTTTTGTTTCTAGAGAGCTTATACTCTAATAAACTTATACTATAATGTTTACAGGAACATAAATAGATAAATTAAACCCAATAAATTGAGTATATGAATAGCAGTATGCTTAAGATGGGGACTTCTGGGAGGGGAAGGTGACTCTACATTTAACATTTTAAGAAACTGTCAAATTTTTCCCAAAATGTCTATACCATTTTACATTCTCATCTGCAATATATGAGGGTTATAGTTTCTCCACAATCTTGACATTTTTTTATCTCTTTTTTTATGATAGCATTTTAGTGGGCATCAAGTTATATCACATTGTAGTTAATATCTGCATTCTCTAATGTCATGATGTTGAGACTTTTTGAATGCTTCCTGGCTCTTTGTGTGCCTTCATTGATGAAATCTTTATTCAAATCTATTGTCCATTTTTTAATTGGGTAATTTGGGTTCTAAGTTTTAAGATTTTTTTCACTTACAAATCTTTTATTGGATGGGGAATTTACATATATTTCCTGCCAATCTATGGCCTGTCTTTTCATTCTCTTGATTATCTCTTTTGAAGTACAGAAGTTATTAATTTTGATAACCTCTGCTTTGTGCATTTTTTTTTCTTATGTTGTGCTCTTGTCATATCTAAGAAATCTTTACTTTAACCCAAAGATACATGGATCTGCTCCTATATTTAGTTTTAGGAGTTTTAGAGTTTTAGCACTTATATTTTGCTCTGGTTCATTTTTATTTAATGCTTGTATATAATTTGAATAAAGGTTTAAATTCATCTTGTGAATGTGGATATCCAGTTGTACGAACAGGACTTGTGGTAATAACTATTTTCCCTATTAAATTGCCTTAGCACCTTTATCACAAATCAGTTGACCATAAATGTAAAGATTTATTTCTGAATAAATAAACTCTTTTCCAGTGACCTATGTCTATCCTAATGCAAGTACCACACTACTTTGATTTCCATAGTGTTGCAGTAAGTTCTGAAACCAGAAAGTGCAAGCCCTCCGATTTAGTTCAATTTTTAAAGATTATTTTGGCCATTCTTTGATGCTGTTTTGGAGGACATTGTCTTATTTCTTAGGCAATGGGAAGTCATTGCTTGTATATAGATTTTCATCTCTGTCAAGCTGTAAACTTCTTTAGAGAAGGGAGTTTGACTTACTCATTGCTGTCTACATAGCACCTGGCACATTGTTTAGCCTCAAATATTTTGTTGAAACCATATGTATATTATGCACATTATGTAAGGTGACATTATGACTGCTCAGTATAATTATTTCATATAAGGTGAGGAGATTGGATAGACTGCTTTAGGAAGAGCAATAGATCAGGAAATGGAAACCCTGATTTCAGTCCTTGACTTATGATAGACCAGTATTTGACCTTGAGAAAGTGAGGAGCTCTTCTGAGTCACAGTTTCCACATCTATGAAGGTGAAGTTAGTGCTAATTGTTTTCCAGGATATCTTCTGGCTCCCAAAATCTTTTTTCTTAAGTGACTCCTTCACATTATTTATTTAGCCCACACCACACAGCATGTGGGATCCTTAATTCTCCAACCAGGGGTGGAACCCATGCATCCTGCAGTGAAAACACGGAGTCTTAACCACTAGACCACCAGGGAAATCCCTGGCTCTAAAATTATTTGTTAGTATAAGGTAGCTCTATCCTTCTTAGGAAAAGTTACATTTTACTGAATGATTTCTGTGGGACAGGTAGTACAATAAAAGGATAAAAGAAATGTAAAGGATGAGCTGTGTTTTCAGGGAACTTGTAATTTAGATCAGGTTGTAGGATATACAGATTTAAAAGAATGCTTTATTTTCAATGTTCATAAACATCATTATTATAGAATATTATACCTTCTTTTCTTTTATGCCTTAACTTTGATATGAACGGTTTCCTTTTGCCCTGTCATTCAGGTATGAAGTGCAACTGTGTAGAATTCCAGTTATACCTGGCTAATCACCAACATCTTCATTTTAATGCATTTTGAGTTTTGTTATTACTCAAGCTTTGTGGATCAAGCATAGGGATTTAGTTACATTTACAGTCTTTGTTCCTCTGCTTTAGCTTATGTGACAGAACAATTATCTCATATGCCATATTCGAGATTCGGGGAATGAGAACAGGGTTGTTTAAATGCAGTAAGTGCATTCCCTCTGCCCTTTGGTCAGAGACATCACATGAAATCTAAGAATGTTAGAAGAAGAGAGAAATGGGATGAATAACCCAAATATAGTAGCTTATTTCAGAGATCATTTACTATTACAGCAACCACGGCAACCACTTCTCAAATATCCCTTAGTAGGGAGCTCAAATATCATGGTTTATTTTATGATTTTTTTCATTGCATATAAAAGTGGTAGTTGAGCCACACAGTCCTGGGGTTTGTTAGAGACAACACATTTTTCTAAGAGTTTTGGTACAGCATCAGAAATTAGTTACTTTTTAACGAATTTTGAAAAATTAACCTCAGTGGGAGTTATTTAATTTTTCTTCTTTCAAAAAGTTATTCTTCTGTGGGTATTCAGCCACAAGGCAACAGAACTGGAGAGTTTAATTGACTAGAAACACAAGTTACAGCAATGAATCAATCTGTATTACCCATGAAGGATAAAATGCAATAAGTGGGATAAATATTTCATATTCAAACTTCTTCAGAAGCAACCTTAATGATAGTTGTAAATGTTTCTTCTTTCTATAAGGGAGAGAGTGAGAGCAATACCTAAATTGCCTTTTCAGTGAAGAGAAATTTGGTATATTTAATTCAATTTATAGGTTTTACCCTAAGGGTTTTACACCACTACCAGGCCTTTTATTAAATTTATTACTTAGGTCACTAGGGTACATGCAAAAATTTACAATCTGTTTTATTCTATACTCACAGAAAGTTATTTGATGTAGATATTTAGTACTGAAATGTTTATTCCCAGAATGTGAGTCTGAGAGTTTCAGGAATGGATTTCAATATCTTTTGTACAAGTTAGTAATTTTTCAGAAAGCAAGCCGTCTGATCTATGCTATTATTTGTAAGTTAATGAATCTTTTATCCATAAAAAGAGGCATCAGAGACTTCCAGATGCCAGTGATTTTAAAATTGAAGAAAACCAAAGATATCTGAGATATCTGACCAATGGGAGGAGAATTGAAAAACAATCAGGGGTGTTATATACAGTGACCACAGTGATTTTCTCTAGGACTTCTGAGCACAAAATTTATAAAGTGAAATCCCTTCATTGCTGTGACCTGTTCTTCTAGAGTGGAGACTTGGGATTTGAGAGTAAAGTGCAAAGCAGAGAAGCAGCTTATATGAGTGTGCCTCTCTAAATCAAGACTTACTTTCTTCACCTTCCTCCTCACTTCTAGAGCCTCTGTGCTATCAGAAATGTTGGGGAAACCACAGCTCTAGTAGCTTATGACAGAGAGGAGTATTTACATAAGTGGAGGGCGTAGTGGCACAAACAGGGAAGCAGAGATGGGTAGGGTTAGATTATAGATATGCAAACATCGTGAGGATAGAAAACTAGGCGGGCTCAGACTTCTGATGTCCATCCATGTACACAGTGCTGTGAGGCAAGGTCATGGCTGGTTCATGCAGTGCCTTGGTGTGATTAAGAAAATGAGTCCTTCATTTAAAAACTACCTTTTGAAAATTGTTGAAGTGAGACAGCTTGTAGCCATCTGCAAGAAAAGTATCATAAATTCCTGATGTTTAAGAAATAAATCACCACACAATTGCACTCATTTCACATGCTAGCAAAGTAATGCTCAAAATTCTCCAAGCCAGGCTTCAACAGTACATGAACCGAGAACTTCCAGATGTTCAAGCTGGATTTAGAAAAGACAGAGGAACCAGAGATCAAATTGCCAACATCTGTTGGATCATAGAAAAAGAAGAGAATTCCAGGAAAACATCTACTTCTGCTTCATAGACTACACCAAAACCTTTGACTGTGTGGATTACAATGAACAGTGGAAAATTCTTCAGGAGATGGGAATACCAGACCACCTGACCTGCCTTCTGAGAAACCTGTATGCAGGTCAGCAATCAACAATTGGAACTGGACATAGCACAACAGACTGGTTCCAAATTGGGAAAAAGAGTATGCCAAGGCTGTATATTGTCACCCTGCTTATTTAAATTATATGCAGAGTACATCATGCGAAACGTGGGGCTGGTTGAAGCACAAGCTGGAATCAAGATTTCTGGGAGAAATATTAATAACCTCAGATATGCAGATGACACCCCTCTTACGGCAGAAGGTGAAGAGGAACTAAAGAACCACTTGATGAAGGTAAAAGAGGAAAATGAAAAAGCTTTCTTAAAACTCAACATTCAGAAAACTAAGATCATGGCATCTGGTCCTATGACTTTATGGCAAATAGATGGGGAAACAATGGAAACAGTGAAAGACTTTATTTTTTTGGGCTCCTAAATCACTGCAGATGGTGACTGCAGCCATGAAATTAAAAGATGCTTGCTCTTTGGAAGAAAAGCTATGACTAACCTAGACAGCTTATTAAAAAGCAGAAACACTACTTTGCCGACAAAGGGCTGTCAAGTCAGAGCTACGGTTTTTTTCCAGTAGTCATGTATGGATGTGAGAGTTGGACCAAAGAGAAGTCTGAGAGTTGAAGAATTAATTCTTTTGAACTATGGTGTTGGAGAAGACTCTTGAGAGTCGCTTGGACAGCAAGGAGATCCAACCAGTCAATCCTAAAGGAAATCAATCCTTAATATTCATTGAAAGAACTGATGTTGAAGCTGAAGTTCCAGTACTTTGGTCACCTCATGGGAAGAGTTGACTCTTGGAAAAGAGCCTAATGCTGGGAAAGATTGAAGGCAGGACGAGAAGGGGCCAACAAGACAAAATGGTTAGATGGCATCACCGACTCAGTGGACGTGTGTTTGAGCAAGCTCCGGGAGATGATGAAGGACAGGGAAGCTGGAGTGCTGCAGTTCATGGCGTCACAAAGAGTTGGAGACGACTGAGCGATTGAGCAATAGCAACAACAAAAAAAATTACATTTCTTTAGAGTTTGGTAAAATTGTTCCTGATAATCTCTTAGAATGGGATGGAGAATGGCAGGCTTGGTTTCAAATATTTTACCAGATGATTTTGGAAATTCCATGATGGTGGTTCCACAGGTATTCATATTCTGGAGGGCCCTTCAGGGTGATACTTATTATTCTCAGTTTAGAATGGCAGCCCTATCTTGGGAGCTCCCTCAAACCTTACATAGTAGTACACTGTCCCTATCATGGTGGTGGGATGGCTGCCATAATCAGTAGATACAGTAAGACCATGGTAACATTTCTGTCTAATCCAGCTTTAAGAGTCCTTAGTTTCTGTAAGGAACTCATCATGCTGACACAACCTGGCACCTGTGGGATGGAACAGAGGTATTCAAAGTGGAATCCCCCATTAGGACTAAAACAGAGATCTTCTAGTATATTCTTCAGTCAGGGTTTCCTTCCAGTTGCCAAGTTCTGGTTTTCCCAGTGGCCTTTAGTCTTCTTGAGTATTTCTTGATATGCTCAGTCAAGTTGGGTGAACAGCTGTCACTGTCCTACTCCTGGAACATGACAAATGAGCATCTGGGTCTCTCTGTACTTTCAGGACCTTCAGGAATCTTCTGAGAAGGTCTGTGCAGTGGCTCAGCCACTTGAGAATCTGCCCTGTCCCTTATGAAGAAACACAAAGCCTCAGTGAGAAGGAAATTGGGGCTCGCCTTACTCTAAGCCACTTGTTATTTTGTGTTCACTCTCTTTTCATGCCGTTGAAAAGCATATAAGCTATTAGAATAAAAATATCCTGGAAATAGTAATCATGCTCCATCAAATGTATTCCTGCAGCAGCCAAGTTGATCTTTACATGTACCAATTAGAATACCTCATTCTTGATAAAATCTTTTAGCCGCTTCCCTTTGTTCTTTGAATAGAGTCAAAATTCCATACAGCTTACAGAGCCTTGTCTGGATGCTACAACAATGCTCTTACACCCCACCCCAGCCCTTCCCCCAGCACCCACCCCCAAGCCATTACATTCACAGTATATCCCAGCTAAGAAAACTCTCCAGTCCACTTAGTTCCCTCCTCCACCCTTTTGTTCTGTCTTCTCTTTCTTCCTCCCTGTCTCCTTTTGTTTCCCTTAAAAAAAAAAGTTCATTATTAACACAATGGGACACTGACGCTATTGCCACTGATGAAACAAATGATGTTGGAGAAAAGTGTGTCATCTCAAAGATTACCCCCAGAATGCTACTCATTTTCGTCCCATCCGTTGCTGCTGATTAAAGTCTGACTGATGACTTGTCTCCTGGCCTCTCTGATTGGATTGATGTTCTTATATCCACTTTAGATTACTTCATGCTTATTTGTTGTATATGTACTTTTTTTCTCCTTTGAAATAAATAAATAATATCAATATTTAGTGGTCCTTGAATCACATTATCATCCTTGACCTAAGCAGCTTGGGGTAATAAGGTAAAGGACCATAAAATGGGAAAGAATAGTAATCATCTAATTTTTGAAAAAATAGAATTCTGTACTTTGCATATTCATCAAGCTAGTGTACCCTGGATATAGCATATGGTCAATTAGAATTGATTTGAGTGACCACTGGAACACTAATTCCATGAAGTCAATACCATATTTTAGTAAAATATTAATACCATATTTTATTAATCTCAGACATGACTTAGTGACTAAACCACCACCACCTGTACTTAGAAGACTGTCATTAAATATTGAGTAAGCAACCATGTACATAGTGAGTAACAATATAA
Organism: Bos javanicus; assembly: GCF_032452875.1. NCBI lineage: Eukaryota > Metazoa > Chordata > Mammalia > Artiodactyla > Bovidae > Bos > Bos javanicus. Next base: position 71,647,475 of record NC_083882.1, on the reverse strand, counting down.
CATAGAGGGAATCAACATATGTGTTTGGTTTTTAAGAGCAAACATTAACTGCTGTCCTCTTCTCACTCTGAGGTCTGAAATGGTTGAAAAATCAGATATAGGAGTCAGATAGGTAAAAACTAAATATCAATTCAGTTCAGTTCAGTCGCTCAGTCGTGTCGGACGCTTTGCGACACCATGAATCGCAGCACGCCAGGCCTCCCTGTCAATCACCATCTCCCGGAGTTCACTCAAATATCAAGTTCCATGCTAATAAAACTAGTTCTGAGAATATTTCTTAACCTGCACTCAATGTCTGATTTCCCAATATGAACTCTACACCCCTGAATGAAAAGGCTTGAGTAGTCTGTTAGGGATATGACTATATAATCTCCTTTCCAACCCAACTCCTATTTCTACTCCAGGTCTGGGGACAGGCTCTGCCTCTGTAGGAGAGAAAGTGTTAAATAAACTTGTGGGAAGACAGGTCCACCTGAATATAAAAGCCCAGTGTACAGAGCTGCAGGGGCCTTGTGCTTTTTCTCTCTCTCATCATCAGCTAAGTCATTCCTCCTCTCAGGGATAAGAGGTCTGGTGAAAGAAATTTTATGTATTCCTTTCCATCTAGGAAATGCTTTCTTCTTTATGAAAACACAAGAAGTAGGCATTAAGTACTCACATTTTTTTTTTCTCTTCAATAGTAGGATAAAAAGGCAACCTGAAACTTCTTAATGGACTTAGGAGAAGATATCAGAGAAAGGTCAAAGTTGGATTTTAAGGCTATGAAACTCAGCCTTTGAGCTTTAGATGAATTACACTGAAGAAAATAAGAGCCATTCATCACAAACTCTATAATTATTTGTGGCATTTTTTTAACTTATTGTCTTCAATAAATAGCTACTGAATATCTACTATGTACTAGTTGCCATTGGAGGTAAGAGGGATGGACCTTTAAACAAGAGAGAAATACATCTTGACCTTGTACTGACCTTATATTCCAATGTAGAAAAGAGAAAATCAAGAGAAAAGGAGAAAAAATATATATAATATAAATAGTGAAAAGTACATTAAGTACTGAAGAAACATGAAGTAGGGTAAGAAGTTAAGGAATTGTAAGAAATATGGTTGTGAGGGTTGAACCATAAAGTAGGCTGAACACTGAAGATTTGATGCTTCTGAACTGTGGTGCTGGAGAAGAGTCCCTTGGACTGCAAGGAGATCCGACCAGTCAATTCTAAAGGAAATCAGTCCTGAATACTCATTGGAAGGACTGATGCTTAACCCAAAGTCCAATATTTTGGCCACCTAAGAACAAGAAGCAGGTAGCTATTAACATGTGATCATTGGAGAAGGAGTCTCTGAGAATGTTGTATTTGTATAGGAACCAAAATGAAAGGAGAAAGCCAAAAAAGCAAAGTTTCAGCCAGAGCTAACAGCATGTACAGAGGTCCTAATGCAGAAACAAGCTGTGAGGGGAATGTGGCTAATTTGGAACAAATAATAGGTTCTTTTGAAACAGGAGAAGAGTAAGGTCTGGTACCTCAAATTTTAAAACAAACAAGCAAAAAGGTTTTTGTTTCTTTTTTTTCCCTGAAAGTAGTGGAAAACCAGTAAAAATTTAGAGCATAAGAATAAAGTGATCAAATGTATTTTTTAAAAGACATCACTGGATGGTTGCAGTGAGATGTCATATCAATGCTAAATTGGAAGCAGCAAGACTCCATTAAGATAACTATCTGTGGGTAAAGTAAGAGGACTGTAATAAAGAAGCATTTGTGGATAGCGTGGTCATATGGCATGTTACTCAAGGGACATGGTGTTTTTCAGGAGAACATGTAGAGAACTCATCTGAAAGTGCTGCTGAAGAGCAAGAAGTACACATATTCTACCTTCAAGTATTTAGAATGAATGAAAGTGAAAAGAGAGAAAGAGAAAAAAGAAGGAAAGGAGAAAAGACAAAGAGTAAAAGAGGGAAGAAGGAAAGAAAGAAAGGAAAGAAAGCTTGTGTGATCATCATCATAAATATTATGGAATTTTGATTGATTCACAAGCCATGGCTGCAGGTCGGACTCATTCTCCAAACAAAGTAATAAAATATTACCTCTTAGAGTTACATTCAGGTGTATTGCTGATGAGGAAAAATCAGTGTAAGTGTTAGATCTTCCTCTGGCTACCTATATGAGTTTTGGATAAACCTCTTAAGCATCCTTCCCTGTGAAAGACGGATGGGAAAATGAAGAACAGAGATGTACAGGATTTGATTGAGATGAAGTGGTTTTGCAGAGCTGATTACATACTCCAGAGGCATTTAGATAAATAAATAATAATCACTGTTATTAACAGATTGCCCCTATAGATATGTGCATACACGACAGTGACATAATACCACTACTAATCACTGTTTACTCAGACACATGCTATGCTTCAGAAACTGACAAAATACTTTCCATATATGAATATATTTGGTGTGTATCAAAAATTTCACAGAGACCTCCAGCCACACTTTGTTCTAGAATGGAAAGAATATCTTTGTAGTGATTTTCATGCTAGAACAAAACGTATTTCATTGTTGCAAGCATGTGACATGAGGCATCTCAGCATCATTCTGATGGTGTGCTCTGATCACTGCTTTACTAATTATAGGTCTGGCTGTCAGCATGTTCAATAATTTTGTCGTTAGACTAAGCAGCAGCACGTTAGACTGAGTTTTGCATAAAAACAACACTGGACACTATACTCGATTAGGAATGTGAGGGATTCCTTCAGCACTGACAGGCTCAGTCGATTCAAGGCAGCGTCACACTTGCCCCCCTTCCAACTGTTATCCCTCAATGAATCTCGGAGTGCAGTCACTCTAGAGAATGATCGAAATGACTCTCTGGATTCGGAGATGCCATACCATAACCTCTTAGAGAAATTAGCCCGGATGAGATGCGAATCATTCACCCTATAAGTATTTGTTGAGCACCCTGTCAGTGTGCAATGGTGATTGAGCATCCTGGCACAGACCACTGACCAGGTACCGTCAGGAGCTCCCAGAGAATAAATAATAGTAACCTGGAGTTGAAAGCTTTTTTGCTCATGGGTTGCTTCCTCTGGGACTCATTCTTTTTGAACACCTCAGACCACTATGAGAGCAGACAGCAGTGTTTGAGTGTGCTCAGATGTATGTTTTGAAATAAAAGATCCTTATCATAAAGTTAGTTAGGTTGAGCCACATAAAAATGGCAACATCCACACAGTTTTTAATCGATAAAAATTGTAAATATTTTTGTGAGTCAACCTAATAGTACATTTTCATTGAGGAAAAAGAAACATTTGAAAGAACTGAAGATGGAGAAAATATTTATAATCCTAGCATGCAGAGGCTTCTATTATAATTATATTTGCATATTTCATCCTGACTTTATTTTCTGCATTTAATACAGTTTTGATATTTCATTGGTAATGGTGTATCTCACTCATTTATTACTCCTTGATTTCAAATTTTGGCTAACAGCTTTCCAGCTCTGAGAGACTGCATACATTACTAAGCTCGTCTGGAAATGAAACTGAATAGATCTATAGTTCATAGGACATTTATGGGACCTAAAAAGATAATACTTTGAATGTGCTTAGGGCATGCCTAGGATCCGGACAGTGTTCAGAAATGTTAACTATTAGTCATAAAATGGAACAAATATATACATGTTATTACAAACTCTTAAAGTCCTCTTTAGTGGCTACGTGATATAATAACTCATTATATGAATGTTTCTGTTTATGACACTCTTATTGTAGGACAAATAGTTTTTTCCCCAAGTTTTGCTCAAACAGTATCTAATTATACTTTCTTGTTTATTGAGAATAACAATGGGACTAGTGCATTGCACACAAATGAGATACAGCTTGTAAGAATGTCCCTAAGGCATTCAGCTTCTTTCCATTCCAAAAAAATGGGAAACATGAGTTTTTGATTTAGAAATTCTCTGGATTCAAATTCTGTCTGCCCCTTACTGTCTGGGTGTCATTAGGGCAGTTGTTTAACCCTGTGAACCCCAAGCAAGTTGCTCACTGTTTGGTATTAGTAGTTAGCCCATAATACAAGTTATTCTCCTTACTGTTAATGCCAGAGGGACATTTGTAAGAGGCACTGTCTTCCATTTAGTGGTTTTCGTTTGCTTAAATTAAACGTATCAATAGGACTAGACTTCATCTCCTGCCTGTATAATAATGTTGTTAGTTCTCCTGATTGGAAGGTTAACCAGTATGCCATCTCAACTCTCAACTCTCACCAACCTACAATGGTCCTTAGCAATAGCTGGACACCATATGGTCTATTCTTTCTTGTGTTTCAGTATGAATAGTTGACATGCTTCTCACTAAGTGGCAGGTGTCCCTGGCGGAGTGGCTGCAGTGGTCAGTAGTAGAAAAGTTCACCTGGGTTAAGTTTCCTCTATACCCTTGAGAGGTGATATTTCTTAGCTATTGTTTGATAACTACCAAGCATGTAAAAGTTAAATTTATGTTTGTTTGTCTAATTTAAAACAGAAATGTATATAAGGAAATTTGAAAGAGACAAGTAAGTTGGGTAGCATCACCGAGTCGATGGACATGAGTCTGCGTAAGTTCTGGGAGCTGGTGATGGACAGGGAAGCCTCGCGTGCTGCAGTCTATGGGGTCATAAAGAGTCGGACATGCCAGAGCGACTGAACTGAACTGAATTGAATAATAGAAAGCAACAAAATAAAACACGTAAGTCCTTCCCTTGTGCCAGAAATGAAGGCTATGAGACGTGTGTACCTTCATGGATAATTCTTCCAGATGGTATTCATTTCTCTCTCTGTCCCTCCCTATTTGCCTCCCTCCCTCTCATATCATGCACATTCAATGTATTCTTCTGTCACCCTTCATATTATGCACATTCTTCTTACACTAGATTCTTACTTGACAATATATAGCAAATATCTTCCCAAGCCAATTCTCTTGTGAATGATTAACTGTTTATTAATCAGTTAACTAAGTGGTCTTGCATATACTTAAAGTATCCCTTTTAATGGCTAAAATCTATTTCTTTAAATAAAGGTAGCAGAAAAGCTCCTATTATTGGACATCTAGCCTATCAATGAAAACATTTTGTTTGGAATATCAACATTCAGTTCTTACAGTTAAATGTTGTTTCCAGTCATCTTATTAATTGCAAATATTATACCTACTTTTATAGTGTTTATGTTTTCAAGGGATCACTTTTAAATGTGTAAAGTTTATTGCATGACTATTATTAGTCATATTTCTGAAAAATAGAGGTATATAATTTCTTTCAGTATCCTTTTGATTTTGATGAAACACCTGTTGTTGTTTTAACATAATTTGCAGTCAATTCAGATGATGGATGAATAAAACATTAGTAGTTTACAAGACATACCTAAAAATCTATGACCCAAACATTGTAAGTCACATGTCAGGTATACAACTGGGGATATTCAGTGCTGTGTTAAGAAAAGGGAACTTTAAATCAACTGACTCCAGGCCAGACTTCTTTATAAAAACACACCAATGTTTTTTAATCATTATAGATTTAACAATCTGAAATGCACTTATGTTTGAATAGAAGATTGCTTGAGCAATGATCCTCAGAAAACTGGCCTTTACATTACCTGGGATTAATGGTCAGCTCCTCAGTTAATGTCCTGAGTTTTCTAGACGAAGGAAAAAATCATCTGTAGTCTTACTCATCAGCCATTAACTGGAGTAATGATGGATTGTGAAAGCATCATTGCTGCTCTGACAATAATTGGTACTTTTAAGAGTTGTCTTGCTTGTTTTATTTTTCTTAATTGTTTATTTTAGGTGACTCATCAAGTGGCCGTTTGGAAGACTGTCTTGTTTTTTATCTCCATAATTATCAAATGTCATTTATTAGGACATAAACATATAAACCCACACATTTAGATTCTTGTGTAAAGAGAGAAAACCAGAAACTATGTGAACTCTATACTGACTGGTTCTAGGATATAATTATTCTTTGTTTGTGTGGATTCCAAAAATATTTTCTGAGCCAGTATTAAATTCTAACAATAAGGTGGGATTTTATGTCCAGCATATGGATGGTTGTATAACTACTTTCAAATATGTTTGTGTGTTAGAGATGTTTTCTTAGGGAGCTAGATTGTAACACATAGCTTGAGAAACATGAATGCCTTAAATAGTTTCCTGTGTTTTGTTATTTTAAATCCAAAAGAGATAAGAAAGAAGTTGGTTTCTTATCTAGACTCTTCTCTAATCAATTCCTGAAACAAAGATTCATTAGTATTGGAGACAATCTCTATTTTATTAATAGTCTCTTTCTGGGTTTAGCTTGAGTCATAGTGCGTTTTTTCCTCTTATCTATTTCCTGCTCTGACCTATGTAAATTATTGCTTGTTTAGACTTTGGGAAAAAGAAGGGAAAAAATTATCAGTGCTCTCTTTAAAGCCACTGTTTAACTGTATTTTTCCTTTTATTTTCCTCCTCAAATCTTCAACTTGGTGATGAAGTATGGTTCTTGAGCCAAATTTTAATCTAAAAGTAATTATACTGCTTCAGTATCCTGCAAGGGGCTTCCCCGGTGGCTCAGCAGTAAAGAATCCACGTGCAGTTCAGGAGCCACAGGAGACAGGGGTTCGATCTCTAGGTCAGGATGATCCCCTGGAGGAGGGCATGGCAACCCACTGCAGTACTCTTGTCTGGAGAATCCCATGGACAGAGGAGCCTGGCGGGCTACAGTCCATGGGGTCGCGATGAGTCAGATGCGACTGAAAAAGCTTGACACACGTGGACACGGGATCCTGTAAACTATTTTCATTCTCCCAAAGAGGCCACTTGGTGGTTGTGATGAGGCAGATGGTTTAGTACTAGGTATTGTCACTGACTGTGAGAGAGACGAACGACAACTACCATTATTATTATTCTCCAATTTTTAGATAAAGAAACAAAAATCATAATTATTTAACTATTTGCTTTAGACTCATGCCTGAGTCAGCTCAAAGTTTGGATATTTACTTACTAGAAGAACTTGATCAAATTACTTGTCTGGGGTTCTATGTACTTGTCACCAAAGGATAACAGGATATATATATCTCACAGGTTTCTATAGAGATGAAAAGAAATAATGTTGGAAAATCATACATAATAATACCTATGTGGTTGGTGTTAATACCCCAGATCACATTTATTATTAGTTTCTGGGAAGGGACTGCAAAGTTAAACTCATTCAATAAGACTTCCCTTGCAGTTTAGTCAGTAAAGAATCTGCCTGCAATGCAGGAGACCCGGGTTTGATTTCTAGATCCAGAAGATCTCTTGGAGAAGGAAATGGCAACCCACTCCAGTATTCTTGCCTGGAGAATCCCATGGACAGAGGATCCTGGCAAGCTGCAGACTATGGGGTTCCAAGAGTTGGACATGACTGAGTGACTAAGCACAATCAGAGAACTCATTCATTCATCATGGAAGCTCTATGAAGGAAAACAGTGTACCATGAGTATTCTGCGACATAACAAAATGCTTGTAGGCCTGGTGATTTAAATTCATGGGAATTTTCAATAACTGATGAACGAAGTGTAATTATAATTAGACTGTGAGAGTAATTAAGGTAAATTTGGTTACACGAATGATTGTTTTCTTCTATATTCTTCTGCTTCTTATGTAATTAACTTTTTTCTTTTAGATAATGAGATAATGTCTCCCAATTTCTTTGTTCCATTAATATGCCTAACAGTACTAGGATATAAGTGCCCGTTGTATAATTATAATAAAGTGCCTTTAAAGGGTTTCTCTGGACCACAGATAGGCTTCTCTGGTGGCTTAGATGTAAAGAATCTGCCTGCAATGAGGGAGATCTGGGTTCGATCCCTGAGTTGCGAAGTTCCCCCTGGAGAAGGGAATGCCTACCCACTCCAGTATTCTTGCCTGGAGAATTCCATGGACAGAGGAGCCTGGGAGTCTATAGTCCATGGGGTCACAAAGAGTCGGACAGAACTGAGGGACTAACACTTTCAAACATTGGGCCACAGATACGCTGTATGAAGAGGGGAATTAACATAGACCTGAGACTGACCACCTTAGAAAGGCTTATTTGTGAAGTTGACCCTTATCTGGTGCCTAAACTTGGATTTGGGGAGAATAACCACCATTCTAAAAATCGAGAGTGGCTCACTACAATTATCTGAACAAACAATGCGGTGTATGCTAAACACCTGCTTTCTTAGTCAGGTCCGGTGAAAACCTGGGGCATCAAGGCTCTAGTGAGCCTCCCTGGTAAATGGTATTTCACATGAGTTGTCAGAATTCATTTCTAGAGGAATTAAGCATATGCTGGGAGAGGACTCTTGGAAGCTTGTCCCTCATTCCTTCTGGATTTGGCTCCATGTGCTTTTGACTTTGCTGATTTTGCTTTGCATCTTTTCACTGTAATAAATCATGAATATAGCTATATGCCGAGTCCTGTTAGTCTTCTTAGCAAATCACTGAACCTGGCAGTGGTCTTAGGAACCCCTGTCATACCCTAGTTCAAGAATTGCCAAGCTTTCTATATCTGCTCATCCCCAGCATCCCTAGGCAGCGCATTTGCCAGGCAATGGCAAACCTTCAGAGCCTAAAAAGGAGGATAGGAGTAGACTGAGATTGGGTGGAGAGAGTGGGCTATATGATAAAAATGTCAGAGAACATAAGTTGTGAGGTGGAGGGGATAATTAGAGACAAAAGAAAGGAACCAGTTGAAAAATAACACAAAGGAAGCCAGATTAATATTTCTTTAAATTCAAAAACCCTGCGTTTTACTTTGCTGCTCCTGTTAAGTCACTAAGTCATGTCTGACTCTGCAATCCCATGGACTGCAGCCCACAAATCTCCTCTATCCATAGATTTCCCCAGTCAAGAATACTGGAGTGGCTTGCCATTTATTTCTCCAGCGGATCTTCCCAACCCAGGGATCGAACCCACAACTCCTGCTTGGCGGAATTCTTTACCACCATTCTAAGCCACATGGGAAGCCCCCTGTTTTACTTTGTAAAGGTAGAACTATTAAAGTCTCAATGGGTTTGCTGTTAGAATTAGACGTATTTATCTATCTTATGGGATTATGTATGGCTGTTCCATCATCTCCTTCAGTTACTCTTAGGAGTTCTTGACTAGCACAAAGAAACACCAGTAATGGAGAAAAATTATCACTTAATATTAGAGACTGTGACAAATAGGAGAACTGATGATTATTTCCAATGCTTTCCAATTACTAAGCAAGATACAAGAGAAGTAGAGTTCAATGGAGTGGATGGCTCAATGTTAGGAATTCATGCCTGGTAAAGTCTCCTCTGTAAGAAGAGATATATTCTCAAAATAAGTTGTTTCACAAAGGGCCTCCAAGAGACTTCCAATAAAAAGTCAAATATTCACATTCAGTTTGGACCTATTTAAAAATTAGAATACTAAAGAAAGGGTTTTGGTATAAGTAGATTGTATGGATGTTTTCAAAATAGCTGGAGTATTTTGACATTATCCTGCTCACCTGCAATACTACAAATATACTGTTAAAACTTTAGTGTGGTTATAGGTTCAGTCATTTTGCTCAGTTCAGCTCAGTTGCTCAAGCGTGTCCGACTCTTTGCGACCCCATGGACTGCAGCACACCTCCCTGTCCATCACCAACTTCTGGAGCTTGCTCAAACTCATGCCCATCGAGTTAGTGATGCCATCCAACCTCTCATCCTCTGTCATCCCTTCTCCTCCTGCCTTCAATCTTTCCCAGCTTCAGGGTCTTTTCAAATGAGTCAGTTCTTTGCATCAGGTGGCCAAAGTACTGGAGTTTCAGCTTCAGAATCAGTCCTTCCAATGAATATTCAGGACTGATTTCCTTTAGAGTTGACTGGTTGGATATCCTTGCAGTCGAAGGAACTTTCCAGAGTCTTCTCCAACATCACAGTTCAAAAGCATCAATTCTTTGGCACTCAGCTTTCTTTATAGTCCAACTCACATCCATACATGACTACCGGAAAGACCATAGCTTGACTGGATGGACCTTTGTTGGCAAAGTAATGTCTCTGTCTTTTAATGTGCTATCTAGGTTGGTCATAGCTTTTCTTCCAAGTAGCAAATGTCTTAATTTTTTTATTTGCTGGAGATTTCAAATAACAGTGACTTAAAATATAGTCTATCTTTGATCTTACATAATATTGTAGGCCAGGCAGGGCTGAGCCCATGATGTCAGGAGCTCAGATTCTTTCTGTCTTGTTCTGTCTTCCTTAGGGCATTGCCATCTACAGATAATTGAAGATGGCCTATCACTTCACACACATTCTTGCCAGCAGAAAAAAGAAGGATAAATCTTTTCAATTTAAGAACTTTGCCTAGAGGTTGCACATTTCATTTTTCTCCCATCACTTTCTGTGATCTTAGACTCATGATCATACATATCCTAGCCTGCAAGAGAAGCTGGAATATGCCTTTTTCTTTTATTTTGTATCTTCTGGAAGCCCAGATATCCCACTAAAAATTGGAATTTTATTACTATAAAGGAAAATAAGTGTTTTGGGGGGCAACCATCATTTATTTATGCACTCTATCCCTTTAGACATCTAAATATTTGAGTTCACTATCTGACTCCTTTACCATTCTAACACACTCACCCTCTCTTCTAATAAAAAAAAAAATCCCAAACTCTCATCTGGGATATCTGATCTTATAAATCTTTCTTCATATTTATGAATGTGATTTAGATCTTGTTGATTAGATCTGGGGAGAAGAAGCAAGAGAGAGTTCCCACTGTCCGTTCAGTGGCTGTATGGATGTAGAACATTCATTTCACAGATGCAGACTGCAGGAGATAGAGCATAGATTTGGAGTATATATCAGTAGCTGCAGTTTACTGAATTGTGGCAGCTTCCCTGGCTGTGGTTGCTCTATGAGTGTGGAATCTTTCCAATATAAGCTGCCTCCAACGATGGCAGCAATCGTGTGGTTTAGAAGCTAGCAGCTATTGTGGGAACTTTTCAAGTTCACAGCATCTGATAATTAAAGATCCAGATTCTGTGTTCTGGCTTTAGTAGTAAATTCTTAAAGCATAAACTGGTATATTTTTTCACTTTTCTGATGAGCCATTCAACATGCTGTAATAACTCATTTCTAAGTAAACTAGCTAGTGTGAACTTTGTTTTTGGCAACTGAATTCTTCTGACAACTTAGTAGATCCATCAAATAAATAAGTCACCTTGCTTATTTGTTCATTAAGTATGAACAAAATATGAAATACCCTCAAGCAACTTTTAGTCTAGTAGCCAAATAGCTAATATTTACTGACAATTTGCCATGTGCCAGACGTCTAAGAGTTTTCCATTGCTGCTGCTGCTGCTGCTAAGTCGCTTCAGTCATGTCCGACTCTGTGTGACCCCAGAGACGGCAGCCCACCAGGCTCCCCTGTCCCTGGGATTCTCCAGGCAAGAACACCGGAGTGAGTTGCCATTTCCTTCTCCAATGCATGAAAGTTAAAGTGAAGATATTTAATGCCAATAACCATCTATGAATTAGGAATAAATATATCCTTATTCTGTACATGAGAAAACTGAGTTTTTCAGATGTTAAGCAGATCATATATATATATATATATATATATAAACATAAATTGTATCCAGTCCATATAGAATTGGAAATCATATGATCTGTCTTAACGATTATAGCACTGGGAAGAAATTTATTAAAATCATCCTTTTGTTAATGTTTAATCACTAAGTCCTGTCCAACTCTTTGCAACCCCATGGTCTGCAGCACGCCAGGCTTCACTCTCCTTTACTGTCTCAGAGTTTGCTCAAATTCACATCCCTCCTGGAGGAGGGAATGGAAAATCACTCCAGTATTCTTGCCCTGAGAATACCATGAACATGAACAGTATAAAATCATCATTACACATCTATTAAATTAGTTGCAATTTTGATAAGAATGATGAAGGAGAGGTACGTTATATCAGGATGATGTAGAAAAAGTTGAAAGATGGATCAGAACCATTGGCATATTAATGGTGCCCTAGTAGGTTCTATAGGGGATGGTAATCTTTGAATTACATTTGCATATTTACAGAATCACTCTGACTGCTGAGTAGAAAATGGTTCAAAGTGTGAATATGTACAGATGTTCAGAGACAAGGCAGCTGGATATTTCACAAGTAGAACTGGTAAAGTTTGGGTGTTAGCTATGACTATGGGAGTGGAGCAGAATGCAAAAATGTGACTTGTATTTGGGAGGTAGAATGAAGAAACTGTGAAAATTGATGTAATAATGGAAATGAGAGGAGAAAACTAGTGCAGGGTGATGTCCAGATTTCTGATTTGAAAAAGTAATTAGATGATGATGCCAGTAATTCCAATTCACGGACTATGGTTGCAACCTTTGAATATCGCAATGACAGAGTAATAGTAAACAAGTAGAAATGTACTATGAATTTGGTCAGCAATGCCCAGCCCTAAAATCTGCATATGACATTTTTCTGAACAAACAGTGTTAGTGAGTCCACAATATCAATCAAAAAAGACTGATCTCTATTTCCCTACAGACTTAATCTTGTTTGGCTTTATTTCATACATCACCAGGGATCAAAATTTAAGAGTAATCTTCTTTTTTTTTTTTTTTCCTTCTTTTAACATTTAAATCCTTGTAAAGTTATTCTTTTGTGGGGGGGGGGGGGGGCTAGGATTCAGAATAGCAGCTTTTACCTGCTTTGAACTACATTCCTTTTGTCTTAAAAACAGATTCTGAGGCCACAGATAGTCAACAGTCCTGCCAAAAAGCATAAAGAAATTTTAAACTCCTTTCAGTTCATATACACTGAGGAAACCAGAATTGAAAGAGACACGTGTACCCCAATGTTCATTGCAGCACTGTTTATAATAGCCAGGATATGGAAGCAACCCAGATGTCCATCAGCAGATGAATGGATAAGAAAGCTGTGACATGTGTATCTGTGGTGGATTCATTTTGATATATAGCAAAACCAATACAATATTGTAAAGTTAAAAAATAAAATAAAATAAAAATTAAAAAAAAACTAAAAAAAAAAGTTACAGTATATAATTACTCTCATTGTCAAACTAAATATTTCAAATCACTAAGAAGCCAATTCAAATAAAGCTGGCTTTTTATCATTTAAATTGAGGCAACACTACGTAAAGGGTGGCCTGTGATTTTTAAGAATTTAAGTTCTGAAACTTATACAGTAAAGCTTTACCATATTGTTTCACCAAATAGTCTCACAACTTAAAAGTGTTTGTTAAGTGGACAAACTTTCTTTTTAGATATTAACATCTTAATTTTACTGTTTGGTTATCAGTAACACAGTAGCCCTTGATGGAATGTTAATGAAAACAATGATATTTTATCATACTATAGTAATATAATTTCAACCAAAGAAAATGACTTTGAAATTTTATTTAATGAATGCAGACTTACCATGGGTCTTTTGTCCTTTAAAATACCGAAAACCTGGTATAGTACCTCAATGTGCATGTATGTCATTTGACATATTGAAAATATGAGGGGAATTTGGAGTTTCATATACAAAGATTCAGAAACTATTGATTTGGAGGAAGAGAGTCCTTTAGGTTAAAAAGCAGAGAAAAAAATGGGTAGAGGATTTGCATTTTGTTTGGTGTGTCTTAAAAATGTGTTCTAAAGGAAAGAATTCCCTTCCTTCAAGTGTGCGTGCATGCCAAGCTGCTTCAGTTGTTTCTGACTCTTTGCAACCCTATGGAATAAAGCCCTCCATGCTCCTCTGTCTATGGGGATTTTCCATACTGGAGTGGATTGCCATACCCTCCTACAGGGGGTCCTTCCCACCCAGGGACCCAACCTCATATCTCCTGCTTTGGCAGGCAGGCTCTTTACCACCAGCACCACGTTCTGTCAAGAGGACTTGGAAATAATGCAACAGGAACTCAGATTTGCATTGCAATTACCATTTCTAAATATTCCTCTTCTAGTGCTTACCTGCTCACTTCCATGTCTGTTACCATTGAGGTACTAAGTTTAAGGAATAAAGCTTTAGTTACATGCTCATACATCCATGTTTTCTAATCACTGTTGAGTTCAATAAGGAGATAATCCTTGCTCTCCTGCAAACATTTCCAAATATTCAGAGCCTCAGTCACTTCCAATTGCTTGAGAATAAAGGAACGGGTATGAACAATATACACACTCTTTATTAGGCAGACAGGTGGACACATTGCTTTGCTTGATCCTCCTAACAACACTGTGGTTAGCAAAATTGTTATCCCCATTTGATAAATAGTTTCGAGAGGTTAAGTTAATTTCCCAGATACGTATAGTGAGTAAGAGGTAGAGCCAGAATTCGAATCTAGATCTGTCAGACTCTGAACTGGAGGCTTTTATTTCCTTTTATTTTATCAGTTTCTTTCAGTTCCGTTTAATCACTCAGTTGTATCTGACTCTTTGGGACCCCATGGACTGCAACTGCAGCACACCAGGCCTCCCTGTCAATTACCAACTTCCAGAGCTTTCTCAAACTTATGTCCATTGAGTCAGTGATGCCATTGAACCATCTCATCCTCTGTCATCCTCTTTTCTTCCTGTCTTCAGCCTTTCCCAGCATCAGAGTCTTTTCCAATGAGTCGGTTCTTCACATCAAGTGGCCAGAGTATTGGAATTTCAGCTTCAGCATCAGTCCTTCCAATGAACATTCAGGACTGATTTCCTTTAGAATTCACTAATTTGATCTCCTTGCTGTCCAAGGGACTCTCAAGAATCTTCCCCAACACCACAATTCAAAAAAATCAATTATTCAGCACTCAGCTTTCTTTATGATCCAATTCTCACATCCGTGCTGACTACTGGAAAAGCAATAGCTTTTACTAGACAGACCTTTTTTGGTGAAGAAATGTCTTTACTTTTTAATATGCTTCTGGGTTTGTCATAGCTTTTCTTCCAAGGAGCAAGAGTCTTTTAATTTCATGGCTGCAGTCACCATCTGCAAAGAATTTGGAGCCCAAAAAAATAAAGTCTGTCACTGTTTCTACTGTTTCCCCATCTATTTGCCATGAAGTGATGGGACCGGATATCATGATCTTTTTTCAAATGTTGAGTTTCAGGTCAGCTTTTTCACTCTCCTCTTTCACTTTCATCAAGAGACTCTTTAGTTCCTCTTTGCTTTCTTCCATAAGGGTGGTGTCATCTGCATATCTGAGGTTATTGATATTTCTCCTGGCAATCTTGCTTCCAGCTTGTGCTTTGTCCAGCCCAGCATTTAGCATGATGTACTCTGCATATAAGTTAAATAAGCAGGGTGACAATATACAGCCTTGATGGACTCCTTTTCCCAATTTGGACCCAGTCTATTGTTCGATGTCAGGTTCCTACTGTTGCTTCTCATCCTGCATACAGACTTCTCAGGAGGCTGTTAAGGTGGTCTGGTATTCCCATCTCTTGAAGAATTTTCCACATTTTGTTGTGATCCACACAGTCAAAGATTTTATTGTAGTCAATGAAGCAGGAAGTAGATGTTTCTTCTGGAATTGTCTTGCTTTTTCTATGATCCAACGGATGTTGGCAATTTGGTCTCTGGTTCCTCGGTCTTTTCTAAATCCAGCTTGAACATCTGGAAGTTCTCAGTTCACATACTGTTGAACTCTAGCTTGGAGAATTTTGAGCATTACTTTGCTAGTGTGTAAGATGAGTGCAATTGTACAGTAGTTTGAACATTCTTTGGCATTGCCTTTCTTTGGGATTAGAATGAAAACTGAACTTTTCCTGTCCTGTGGCCACTGCAAGTTTTCCAAATTTGCGGGCATATTGAGTGCAGCACTTTCACAGCATCATCTTATAAGATTTGAAATAGCTCAGCTGGAATTTCATCACCTCCACTAGCTTTGTTTGTAGTGATTCTTCCTAATGCCCACTTGACTTCACACTCCAGGATGTCTGGCTCTGGGTGAGTGATCACACCATCGTGATTATCTGGGTCAGTAAGATCTCTTTTGTATAGTTCTTCTGTGTATTCCTGTCACCTCTTAATATCCTCTGCTTCTGTTAGGTTCATACCATTTCTGTCCTTTATTGTGCCCATCTTTGCATGAAATATTCCCTTGGTATCTCTCATTTTCTTAGAGAGATCTCTAATCTTTCCCATTCTATTGTTTTCCTCTATTTCTTTGCATGGATGACTTAAGAAGATTTTCTTATCTCTTCTTGCATCCTTCGGAACTCTTCATTCAGATGTTTCCTTTTCTCCTTTGCATTTTGCTTCTCTTCTTTTATTAGCCATTTGTAAGGTCTCCTCAGACAACTGTTCTGCCTTTTGCATTTCTTCTTCTTGGGGATGGTTTTAAATACCACCTCCCAATTTTACAAACCTCTGTCCACTGTTCTTCAGGCACTCTATCTATCAGATCTAATCTCTTGAATCTGTTTGTCACTTCCACTGTATAGTTGCAAGGGATTTGATTTAAGTCATATCTGAATGGATGTGAGAATTGGACTGTGAAGAAAGCTGAGCACTGAAGAACTTTTGAACTGTGGTGCTGGAGAAGACTCTTGAGAGTCCCTTAGACTGCAAGGAAATCCAATCAGTCCATGCTAAAGGAGACCAATCCTGGCTATTCATTGGAAGGACTGATGCTGTGGCTGAAAGTCCAATACTTTGGCCACTTCATGTGAAGAGCTGACTCATTGGAAAAGACCCTGATGTTGGGAGGGATTGGGGGCAGGAGGAGAAGGGGATGACAGAGGATGAGATGGCTGGATGGCATCACTGACTTGATGGACGTGAGTCTCAGTGAACTCCGGGAGTTGGAGATGGACAGGGAGGCCTGGCGTGCTGTGATTCATGGGGTCGCAAAGAGTCAGACACAACTGAGTGACTGAACTGAACTGAACGGTCTAGTGATTTTTCCTACTTTCTTTAATTTAAGCCTGAATTTGGCAATAAAGAGTTCATGATCTGAGCCACAGTCAGCTCCTGGTCTTGTTTTCGCTTACTATATAGAGCTTCTCCATCCTCGGCTACAAGAACATAATCAGTCTTTTTTTTTTTTTTAATCTATATGCTGATTGCATTTTTTAATGATGGAGATTTGAAAAGTCTCTGTCTGTACCTCTAATGAAAGAAATATGAACTTACATTGATTGAGTTATATGGCTTATTAGTCATTTTATTTAAACTTAATTTTACATTGGAGTATACCTAATTAACAATGTTGTGATATTTTTAGGTGGACAGCAAAGGAACTCAGAAACACATATACATGTATCCATTCTCTCCCAGACTTCTCTCCCATCCAGGCTACCAGGTATTATTGAGGAGAATTCCCTGTGCTATACAGTAGGTTCTTGCTGGTTATCAATTTTAAATATAGCAGTGTGTACATGTCCATCCCAAACTCCCTAACTATCCCTTCCCCATATCCTTCCATGCTGGTGACCATGTGCTCCTTCTTTAAGTCTTGAGTCTGTTTTTGTTTTGTAAGTAAGTTCATCAGTAGCATTTTTTTTTAGATTCCATATATAAGGGATGTTGTATGATATCTATCCTCTGTCTGACTTACTTTACTCAGTATGACAGTCTCTAGGCCCATCCATGGTGCTACAAAAGGCATTATTTCATTCTTTTTAATGGCTGCATGATATTCCACTGTACATACGTACCACAGCTTCTTTATTCATTCTTCTGTCAATGGACATTTAGGTTGCTGTCGTGTCTTGGCTATTGTAAAAAATGCTGCAATGAACATTGGGTTGCATATATTCTTTTAGACCATGTTTTTTCCTGAATGTATGCCCATTAGTCATTTTTCTGTGGCCCTGGGGAAAAGTTTTGACTATTACCCTATAGATCTTTTGAAGGGGAAAGCTTTTAAATACTCTGAAACCCTTATACTTTATAGTTTACTTTTTTCTTACCTGGATCACACTTACCTCCAGTAGTTGAGAGCTATAAGATAAGTTGCCATGTTTCAAGGGCTTTTGGATTTTCACATGGGGTTCTTCCAAAAAATGGATTTCTGGTAATCCTGCTTCACTGAACAGCAGAATTGTTATTAATTTATTTATTAGAATTTAGACTCTGAGATAGTTAGCTCTTGAATTAAAGAACAAAAATGTGTGTGTTTGTATATGTTGATATGTGTCAATATGTGGTTAGAACAGCTTAATTCTCAATGGCTCCATAAAGCAATTATTTCTTTCATGTGTCATCGAGAAAATGATGATTCAATGTTGCTCCTTAACTGGTTTCACTGAAACTCATCCCAGAAACTCAGTTCCTAAAACAATCTATTCACAATGACTATTAGAAAATACAAATTATTTATAACTTTGCATTCAGTTGTGTTTAAGAGCATTATGATGAGCTTGTCTCTAACTCTGTGTTTAATACATATTTTAGGAGACAAACTATCTTTGAGGTATTTGCTCTGTGTTCAAGTACTGATATTTTGGTGATTTTGTTGTATGTCTATTGAAAGTTAGTATTATTATTATCTTAATTAAAATTGGACTTCCCTGGTGGCTCAGACAGTAAAAACGTCTGCCTACAATGTGGGAGACCCGGGTTTGATCCATGGGGTGGGAAGATCCCCCTGGAGAAGGAAATGGCAACCCACTCCAGTACTCTTGCCTGGAAAATCCCATGGATGATGGAGGAGCCTGGTAGGCTACAGTCCATTGGGTCCCAAAGAGTCGGACATGACTGAGAGATTTCACTTTCACTTTTCACTAATTAAAATTACTCAGACCAGATCCTCTTTGGTAATTTAGCTTGAGAAAATACTAACTGTAATGACTCTTTGATTTTCTGGAAGGTGACTTCACCTTATGAAATGGTCTTTATATATTGTCTAGGCAAAATAAATACAAATATAGAAGTGGTTGTTTCAGGGCAATGCAACCTGTCACTGGCCAACCTGGGCATAGAATTCTACTCCATAATCAAGTGTGGCAAAAATTCCTTCTAAATAAATGATTCTCAGTGTTTTGTGAACCCTGAGAGCTAAAGTTGCAACAAAAGTTTGAAGGCTCATCTACTGACAAATATTATGTATTTGGACAAACTAAATAATGTCCTATATATAAATATATTTCTGCTTCTTAAATGCTCATAGAACATGTTATTTTTTAAATTTTAGAGGTTATGAAATTCATATATTTTATTATTTAAGGAGATTTAAGATGTACCATTTTTCGTACAACTAGGAAAAGAAAATGCTCTTATAATTTTACTGCATCATTGATTGAAAGGTGCTTATTAATTCTATTAAAATGTGAAAAGTAATGTTGATTTTAAACCAAAGTTTAGCAACACTGTTTTGTCAATATCATTTTTTAATTTTTTTTTGTACTATGGATATGATACGTGTTGTGATATCCTATACTCTTTCTTCTGCACCAAAGACTTGGAACTACTGGGTGACTTCATACTACACTGAGGGGCAGAGCTTGCCTACTTGGTTGTGATAAGCTGTTCTGAAGGCAACATGGTGAAGGTTATCTGATCAAGTACATATAACTTTCTTAGAAAAATGTATGGCACACAGAAAACAGCAAATCAATAAAATTCTCCATATTAAAACCACCACCATCACCACCACCACCATTAGTACAGCTGCACTACAACTTCAAGGGAGGGATACATCTAAAAATAGGCAAGCAAGCAAACAGCAACAAAAGCTGTAGATTCTCTATTTTTTCCAAAAGCCCCAACACGATTGACTTGGGCAGCCAAGTATGAGAGCCCAGGATAAAGATAGAGTGATATTTAATTTTTTTTCTGCTCCAAATATTTATTGATATTCAAGAAGAATTTAAGAATGAATCTATCATTCTTGTTCTTGAGCATTGAGTAGATAGCTTCATTTACTTCTGGATGTATGGAAATAGCCAACTCTCGAACTTCAGCAGCTGGAAAATTAAAGCAAAAGTATCCCTATATGTCTTGTGATCTCAAGTCTGGAAAATTATACATGCAAATAAAATGTCTGAATTGATCTTAGGTAATATTGGGACTTCATCTTCTCACTACAATTCAAATTTTGCTAAGCATTTTGACATGGAATTCTAAGTATCCTTTTTAAAAATTAGGTTTTAACCACTTAAATTAGTATTAAAATGTCTGCTTTCATTTTCAGACTAGAATTAGAAGACTTGATTTTGGAGTGTGTAGCATTTCGATGGAAGAAGGTTTGAAGTATCAACAGTGACATTTAAGGATTTATATTTACCAGACAATGTGTTTAGCAGTAATACATAATATCTTTAATTTTCACAACTTTAAGAGACAAAAACAATTTATATTTCCAAAATATAGCCAAGGACACAGGCTCAGAGAGATTAAGTACTTTGCCAAATATCATACAACTAGTATTAGAAGTA
This sequence comes from Bos javanicus, assembly GCF_032452875.1. Classification (NCBI taxonomy): domain Eukaryota; kingdom Metazoa; phylum Chordata; class Mammalia; order Artiodactyla; family Bovidae; genus Bos; species Bos javanicus. The sequence goes on along the minus strand of NC_083882.1, from coordinate 71,627,120 downwards.
ACTGCTGTTGTGTTTAAAATCAGACATCTTTGAGTCCAGTGTTATTTTTCTTAATCATTACATCAGATAGTGTGTGCTTTTAGTTCATATTTTAGAACAGGGATTAATTCTCTCATTGCTGTTCTATTGCTGTTTAATTTTTGGAAAGATTCCTTGATAGTGTTCTCTCCTTGGCAACTCATGGATTCCCTACAGGCATTAACTCACATCAAACCCTGTGTTTTCCTTTGGAAAATGTTATCCAACAAATAGTTAATACGTGACATACTGCATTGCATACTTCTGCACAAAGATGTGAGCACATAACTCAGGAATTTACAATCTTGTGAACTTCAAAAACATGTGAGAATAAAGAGCCTTGCAAACTTAGATATCCTTTATAGAGTCGCCCAGTAAAAGTACATGTTTCATTCTCTCACACTTTTCCACTGGCGTACATCACACCATTTTGAAGTTGGATGTATCATAATCTTTCTTGCCATCTTGTCACAACATGTAAGTAGGAAAAATATGCCTGTTATCTCTGCTTCAATTTGGGCTGTCCAAATTTTGGTTTGCTAAGGGTCTTCCCAGGTTGTGCAGTGGTAAAGAATCCTCCTGCCAATGCAGGAGACCCAGGGGACACAGATTAGATCCCTGGGTCTGGAAGATCCCTTGGAGTAGGAAATGGTAACCCACTCCAGTATTGCCTGGAAAATTCCATGGACAGAGGAGCCTGGTGCGCTACAGTCCATGGGGTTGCAAAGAGTCAGACATGACTGAGCACTGCACACACACATTGTCTACCAATGCATTGGATACGGGGTGGTGTAAGCATTTCTTGTTAAGGAGAATATCATGCATAATATTGATACCAAAAGTGTCCTGGAATAAATCAGAAATTGGTTGGAAAGAGTGTGCCTTCTTCCATAGCTATATTATTTACAGTGGCTCTGAGGGTACAGGAGGATTCCCCAGTCCCATGGTGTGTTTGAAAAGCACAATTTCTGGGCTGGCTGATGAATATGGGTAGGTTGAGGAGGTGAGTCAGTGTTCTGTGCTGCGTTCTCAATCATAGTGTACTTTTAATTTTTAAATTTTTGATTAAAAAAAAAAGAGCTGCAAATCACAATCCTCTCAAATAAATAATGGCCTACTTACCAGACAGTGGATGGGTAAATTGCCTTTGGCAACTTTCTGTAATCTACTTGCAATTATGAACTGAGTGATAAAGTGACAAGTAGAATCAGATTAAAAACACTCTATGGATTAACGAGTTTCTTTGTCAGTTTTTGTCAGATCTTCAAGATTTTCTTCATGGACTGCTAAATAGCTATTTTGTTTGAAATTTGCTAAGGAATTTCTTTCTTTATATCTTGTACAGTCTGGTGGGGGAAAAAAAAATAGTACCCTAACATCATCAGTAGTCCAGCGTGACTTTTCTCTAGTGCTTTGCTCCTTTAGAATGCTCTAAGATGTGAAGTGTGAACATTTCATATTCTAAAGGAAAAACATATAATTTAGCAGCCAAACCACTCATTGGTGCAAAGGGATTTTACTTTTGTTCGAACACGTTATCACTATAATAAGCACATAACCTAGCTATTTTTTGAGACCTCTGGTTCAAGGAGAAGGATTAATGGGAAAAGGGGTGGAGGAAATCAGCACTAGGTCAAAGGAGAAGGGGGAAAGGAAAGGAAGCCAGATTAGAGAATGAAAAGCAGAGAAAAAGTGGCACTAAGCATGGGCAGGAAAGGCATCTATTAAAGCACAGACTTCAGAGGAGACTCACCTGCATCGCGTTGCTGACTGCCTTACTTGTTGGTTATGTGACCTTGGACAAAGTATTCCACTGTATTTCTTTTACTAAAAAATGGTAGTGACTATTCCTATCTGTTTCCCATGTTATTGTGAAAACTCAGTGGTGTTTAGCTGAATGCCTGCCACATAGTTACTGTTAATAAGCAGGAACTCTCTGAGATTTCACTTTCTCTAGGATAAAAAGGGGAGGGGGGCATAGGAGTTGCAGAGAGAACTGGGGGTGGTAGATTGCAGACATTGCTGTTTCTACTGTCATTTGGGGTCAGTCACACCAAATGTAGCTCACCCCTGAGCCCGTCTCTAGCGCTAATGTGGTTCCAGCTCCCTATTTAGAAGCCGAGCGCATGGTCTGACCCACCGGTCCACATCCATATGCACCTTGCCTCTGAGATAAGTCTCCATCGGAATCAATTCCATGTATGCATCTATCTGAGTTCATGCAGTCCTGCGAGGTTTCATTCTTCATGGACTTCTAGGGAGCTGATTTCAGGTCCACCTGATTTCAGGTGCACACATCAATCAGAGCCTAATCAAGCTCAAAGCCAGCAGCTCTCAGGGGATGAGAGAAGCAACCATTGAGACCAGTTCAAGCAAGGTGGCCCTTGGGTTCAGAAGCCTTCATACGAGTGCCTTTTAAATTCAATAAGCACTGATGAAGCGGCTGCCCATAGGGGGACCCTTACTGTACAGTATAAATACATCCATCCCAGAGCAGCCATAAATAACACTCTGGTTTTCATGCATAATTAACACTGAGTGGTAGCTAGTAGCTTGGCTGAATTATAATGACGCATTCTCAGGCTACTTTTCTGTGTCTTAGTTTCAAAAGAAAAGAATGTAAAACTATGATCCTGTATCCCATGGTGCATGCGTGCACGCGCGCGTGTGTGTGTGTATGAGTGAAAAATGTTCCATTTTGTTTGTTTATTGGTTTTTTTCTTATTCGTAGGACTATTAAATGCAACTTTATTTATAAGCAAAACACTGGGAACACAATGGTTAAGCCCTTTGACTCTCATTGTTTTAAGCTGAGGTTTCCCTGCAATAGCTGGATAATAAGGTGATCCAAGGGCTTCCCACATGGCTCACCAGCAAAGAATCTGCCTGCAAAGCAGGAGCTGTGGGACATACGGGTTCAATCCCTGGGTGGGGAACATCCTCTGAGGATGGTGTGGCAACCCACTCCAGTATTCTTGCCTGGAATATTCTGGAGATCTCTAGAGAAGTCTCATGGACAGAGGAGCCCTGTGGCTACAGTCCATAGGGTTGCAAGGAGCTGACACAATTGAAGTGACTTCGCAGCAGCAAGGTGAACCAAAACCAAGGTTGTTCTCTTGATCCTGTGGGACCTGGTGAAAGAGAGGGCCAGAAGCATATCAGGCAGAAATGACTTGTCTCAAATACATACGCCTTTTGAAGGCAACAAGTAATCCTGATGCTTGGATGTGCTGGTATGAGGTCAAGACTGCTGGGTGAGGATTCTCTGCTGCATCCTCCTGGGATCTTTCCATTCAGTGCCTCCTTGTCAATGTAAAATGAAAACAACAATCTCCTATCTTTGATATTTCCTTGGAAAGGTCCATTAACTGCATTAAAATAATGCTATTTTAAGTGCAGTCAGCTTCATATGGGATTCCTCACATGCATCCCATTCAAAGGTCAGTTGGTTGCTTTTTGAGACACAAATATTTGAATTAATGATACACTGGCTAGCTAATTACAGCTTCTCATTTAGAAACCTTGATTGATAGAATAACTCAGATAAACTAATGCTTATTTTTTTGACTCTCCATATGGAGAAGGCAATGGCACCCCACTCCAGTACTTTTGCCTGGAAAATCTCACGGACGGAGGAGCCTGGTGGGCTTCAGTCCATGGGGTTGCTAAGAGTCGGACACGACTGAGTGACTTCACTTTCACTTTTCACTTTCATGCATTGGAGAAGGAAATGGCAACCCACTCCAGTGTTCTTGCCTGGAGAATCCCAGGGACAGGAGCCTGGTGGGCTGCCATCTATGGGGTCGCACAGAGTTGGACATGACTGAAATGACTTAGCAACTTAGCAATATAAGCTCAGGGTCCAATAATTTGGCCATTGTTTTCATTTTAGGAGACAACTGCAGCCTTCAGAAAATGCAACTGTGTCTGAAGTAACTAGAAGAGGACTCCATTATTGCCTTTAAACATTGTAAATAATCTGCCGTTAAGATGAAACAATGCAGGGCTGCAGAAGGTATCAAATTTATGCCCACACAGGCAACTAAAATGTAAATTTTAGGGAGATTTGACCATGCAAAAAACAAAAAAAAAACGTGAAACAAAAGAGCAGGCATACCTATTAAGATGCAAGTACCTCTAATCAACCACAGAATCTCTTTGCTCAAGTAAGAGCAGAGAATGAGCTGTTTCTGTTTTTGCCTTCCTTGGAAGTGGTGCTCATGTCCTAGAAGTGTTCAGAGCAGTGTATTGTGATAGAACTATATTGTTTGGGTTGACCTTCCTTTCCTCCAATTGTTTAGCTTTGCACTCATCACTTACTCGGTGTCTTCCTCAGTTTCTCCACCCAGAAAGAAAGGAGGAAAAATAGCTGGAATATGTCCCTTAGAAAACACCCTGGAGATATTGTTTATAAATGCTTCAGAGTAGCATTTACAGATGTGAGTTCACCCTCAAAATTAACTTCTGGACCCTTTTTGGGTATGGGATTAATAATAGTGAAAGTTACAGTTACCAACTCTGGACACCAGAAGTCACCATGACTCCCGTTATGAGTCCCGTTAAACGATGATGGTAATGATGACCTGGTTAATACCTTAAAAGGCAACGGGCATAAACCCCATCCTGTTTGTCGGTGGTGGGAAGAGAGTGACCTACTCAATATCTCTATAGCTTTGAGTTGTTGTTCAGTTGCTAAGTCCTGTCAGACTCTTTGAGAGCCCATGGACTGTAGCGTGGAAGGCTCCTCTCTCCTTCACTGTCTCCCAGAGTTTGCTTAAACTCATGTCCATTGAGTTGGTGATGCTATCTAACATCCCATCCTCTACCGCCCCCTTCTCCTTTGGCTTCAATCTTTTCCAGTATTAGGATCCTTTCCAATGGCTCATAGCATCAGGTGGCCAAAGTATCGTAGTTTCAGTTTCAACATCAGTCCTACTAATGCATATTTAGCATTAATTTCCTTTAGAATTGACTGGTTTGATCTCCTTGCTGCCCAAGGGACTCTCTAGTGTCTTCTCCAGGACTGCAATTTGAAAGCTTTGAGTAGAGGTGGGAAATTGCATTTTCCTCGTCACCTAGGTCTGAGCTCACCCACTGTAGTCGTTTGGTTTAAGAACTCGCTAATAGAGACTTGGTGTTTCTTTTTCTGAACTTACGGACCCAGATTTTGCAACATACCATTTTGCTTTTGTGTGTCACATAAGCCACACATATAAGGCATGTAGGTATGTTTCTCAGTTTTTTGTTTATTCATTCGTTCATTTTAGCAGACATTCCTGAAGGTTTTTTAATCTACTTTGAGAAAACATTTTAGCAACACCAATTAAAGTAATTATGAAACATGACTGTTCCTTTGGATCTTTGCACCTTATTTCTCCCCAAACTCTGGACTTCGGTGTTCATGTTGTTGGTGTTAGGGGTAGTTAAAGTCAATGAGAATGGGAGAAAATGAGTAGTTTGCCATAAAGATTTAAGAATGTCTGGCTGTTATTATTATCTAGAAACTTGCATGTATTATTTATTCACATTCTGGGAAACTATTATAATACTTTCTTGTTGGAAACTGATGTTGTTGAAAATCTGTTGAAGAAATTTATGAGCTACTTTGGTCATTGTTAGTCTCAGCTTCACTTCTAGAATTGATTCTCTCAAGGAGGAAATTTTCTTTTCTTTTCTAAAGGAGAACAACCTGGAGCAAAATAACTAAACACCTCCTGCAAACTGGGTACCCCGAGGCTTCAGTGAAGCCTTCCTCTGTGGTGGTGGGGGAGGACTCAGTACTGAAGCCCTCAGCACAATTGTCCTCTCCGAGGCCAGAAATGAATTTCCAGGACCATCAAAACCCATTTCAGGAATTGGCTCCCCTTATGTCTTTTTGTTTGTTGGTTTAATTTGTAGACAACTGTGCCTGAAATAAGCTTAACCTGCTAGGGAGTGAGTTTGAAAGCTTGCTCCTTCTTAATGAAGGCCATTGCTAATGGACAAGTAGAGAGTTGGTTGTTAAACTGCAGAGTTTTCAAGGACTTTCTATGAACTCCAGCTGTAATTCCAAACTGGTATTTCACTAAGTCAGAGAGGACTTAAAATGGCCTATCCCCCTGTTCTTTCTGGCAATTTGCTATAAGTGTTGATTATTTTGTCAAGCCTTTCGAGCTCAACGCTCTGCCTATAATATCTGCAGCCTCTGATGGACTGTGGTTAGGTCAGTCAGTGTTGGAAATGAAATGTCTTGTTTACTTAAGAAAAGAGTTGAAAGTGAAACAGGATTTGCTCTGCTTTGGGGAAGACTGAGTAAATGCTAAGGAGAGGTAATTGGGAGTCTTTATTTTAATATGAAAAATCCAGCACAGACAATCCCTACATGCCCAGAATGGCAAGGTAAATGATCTCATTAGAGAATAAAGAGCACAGTTAAAATGAAACAATCTCTGTTTGTATTTTATTTGGGAGCTTTAAGAAGAGTCATATATAAATTGTAAATCTACCATCGTTTATGCCTATGTGGTTCGTAAATATATTGAATTATAAGCTCACTTATTTAGTACTCTAGAATCTTTAATTTTGTAAAGATTCTTTTTAAAATATAAGTAGTATATTTTTAAGAAATTGGACTAAGGATGGGAAAAATCCTGGCAATTTGTTGTCAATGTTTAGAACAGCTAAATGTTCCCTGGTGTCTCAGATGGTAAAGAATCTGCCTGTAATGAGGAGACCTGGGTTCAATTCCTGGGTTCGAAAGATTCCCTGGAGAAGGGAATGGGAACCCACTCCAGTATTATTACCTGGAGAATTTCATGGACAAAAGAGACTGGCGAGCTAAAGTTCTATGGGGTCACAAAGAGTTGGACACAAGCGACTAACTCACAGACACGCACACAGGGCAGCTAATCTGAAATAGTCTAGTGATATTTTAAATAAACAGAATGGGCCAGGCACGTAATCTCAACAATCCTGTCTCAACAATCCTGCAAAGGAGGCACTGTTTTCCAGTTTTGCGCTAGAGAAACGACACCTTTCTTATTTATTCAGTAAAGGCTGCAGGCTTGTTGAGATGATGTGCCTGGCCCATTCTGTGACACATGGTACAGATGCTGCTTGCCCAGGATTAATTCCCTTCCTTTGACTCTGATATTTGGAATTGGATTCTGCTTTAAACTATCTTTGTGAGTTGTATGTTAGTTTTCTTGGGTGGTGGCGTGGGGGTGTCATATTACCAAAACTCATGGGTTAAAATAACAAATGTATTATCTCATAGTTCTGAAGGCTAGATGTCTAAAGTCAAGGTGTCAGTAGGTCCCTTTTTTCTTGCTGAAGGCTCTAGGGGAGGTTCTGTCCTTGCTTTTTTTCCCCCAATTTCTTTTTTTTTTTAGATTCATTTATTTATTGGCTCATCTGGATCTTCATTGCAACATCCAGGCTCTGCACTGCTGTGTTCGGGCTTCTCTAGCAAGAGCTTCTCGTTGCAGTCGCTTCTCGTATTGCAGAGCTCCAGCTCCAGTGGTCGTGGTGCTTGGGGCTTAGTTGCCCTGCAGCCCGTGGAATCCTACTTCCCTGACCAGAGATCAAACCTGTGTTCCTCCATTGGCAGGGAGATTCTCAACCCCTGGACCCCCAGGGAAGTCCCACCTTGTTCCAACTTCTGGTGGTTGCCAACAGTCCTTGTGGTGAACTCATGGCTTATAGCAGCATGACTGCCTCCATATTCACATGCCTGTCTTCCCCAAGATGCGTGTCTGTGTGCCTCTGTCTTCTCTTCTTCTAAGAGCGCTAAGCAGTGGACTATGGCTCACTTAAATCCAGGACAGCCTCATCTTAACTAGGTACATATGCAAAGGCCGTATTTTTAAACCATGCCCCATGCTGAGGTTCTGGTGCATACGGACATTTGAGGACCTTATTCAAACCAGTACTGGTTGTTTCTCATAATATTATAAATTGCTTGAGAGCAGAGACTGGATTTCTGCTCATCTCTGGCCTCGCTAAATAACCAGGAAATGATTTCTGGGAGTTGATGTAATTGATTTTATTTATTATTCTGGGAGGTGATTCGGTGGTAAAGTAATAGAAGAAAGAGGGCATCTGTGCTAAAATATGCAATGGGAACTTTTGTCCTGTGAAGGAGAAAACAATAAACCAAGCAGAGCAACTAGTCATGCGGCAGGTTAATTTCCCTCCATAGAAAACTGTATAATTCAAATTTCAATTCCTATATAACACTCTAAAGCATCAGAAGAAAATATTAATTAGGAAAAAAGTATCCTGGGCCAAACCTGGAGGTATTTCCAATCACTTTGGAAAACTAAAGCATGCTTCTCCTTCTATATTATTTTATATATATATATACCTTGTTATTATTCATCTTGATTTTATTTTCATAGCATTATAGACTCTTTGCACCTGAAAGCATCTTTATAACAACTAACAAAACTCCTTCACTTATATAATATTTGAATCCCCCTATATCATCCTTTCAGAGAAGGCAGTGGCACCCCACTGCAGTACTCTTGCCTGGAAAATCCCATGGATGGAGGAGCCTTGTAGGCTGCAGTCCATGCGGTTGCAAAGAGTCAGACACAACTGAGCAACTTCCCTTTCACTTTTCACTTTCATGCATTGGAGAAGGAAATGGCAACCCGCTCCAGTGTTCTTGCCTGGAGAATCCTAGGAACAGGGGAGCCTGGTGGGCTGCCATCTATGGGGTCGCACAGAGTCGGACACGACTGAAGTGACTTAGCAGCAGCAGCAGCAACCTAAATCCAGCTGTGATTTCTTGCTAGATATAAATATCTTTATGACAGAGATTCTATCTCTTTAATCATCCATATTATCTCTGGCACCTAGTACAGTGAGAGACGTAGGGAAAACATATGATAAATATCCACAAAATCAATAAATACATGTATATCAAATCAGAGGTTTCAGGAGGGTTATGAAAGAATGGGCTGGATGCTTAGACTTAGGCTCAGAGAATGGTTCCAGGGTTCACCGTTAATACCTTTACTTTTGCTTTGGCCACCCATACACATATAATGCAAGTTTCAAGAGTGCCTGCCTCTAACCTAAATTCTAAAACACCCATGCAAGTAGGCAAAAGTAAATTTTTATTCATGGTATGTATTTGCGGTCTTTCCATCTACAATTGTTGCTGTTGTTGTTCAATCATTCAGTCGTTTCCAGCTCTTTGTAACCCCATGGACTGTAGCACACCAGGCTTCCCTGTCCTTCACTATCTCCCAGAATTTGCTCAAACTCATGTTTTAAGTTTTGAATTTGCTCAAACTCCATTGAGCCAGTAATGCCATCCAACCATCTCATCCTCTGTCACCCCCCTTCTCTTCTTGCCCTCAATGTTTCCCAGCATTAGAGTCTTTTCCAATGAGTTGGCTCTTCTCAACATGTAGCCAAAGTATTGGTGCTTCAGTTTCAACAACAGTCTTTACAATGAATATTCAGGGTTGGTTTCCTTTAGGACTGATTGGTTTGATTTCCTTGCTGTCTAAGGGACTCTCGAGAGTTCTCCAGCACCAGATTTCAAAAGCATCAATTCTTTGGTGCTCAGGCTTCTTTAAAGTCCAACTCTCACATCTTTACATGGCTACTGGCAAAAACATATCTTTGACTATAAGGACCTTTGTCAGCAAGATGATGTCTCTGATATTTAATATGCTATCTAGGTATGCCATAGCTTTTCTTCCAAGGAGCAAACATCTTTTAATTTCATGGCTACAATCACAGTCCATAATGATTTTGGAGCCTAGAAAATAAAATCAGTCATTGTATCCCCATCTATTTGCCAAGAAATGATGGGATGGGATGCCATGATCTTAGTTTTTTGAATTTGAGTTTTAAGCCAGCTTTTTCACTCTGCTCTTTCACCTTCGTCAAGTGGCTCTTTAGTTCCTCTTCACTTTCTGCCATTAACATGGTATCATCTGCATATCTGAGGTTGTTGATATTTCTCCCAGCAATCTTGATTCCAGCTTGTGAGTCGTCTAGCCTGGCATTTCTCATGATGTGCTCTGCATGTAAGTCAAATACGTAATGACTCATTGGACAATCTTTTGGTCCTGTGCCCACAATGGCTGGCTGGGGTGGACAGGGAGACAATTGAGAAGGATGAACTTATGGTAATGAGGTTAGAGACCAGTTAGATCCTGAAGCAAGGCCTAGACTAAAACACTTTAAATATGTGCTGATGGCACATGAAAACTCTAGTAGTGAACATAGGAAGCCTTCCCTTTGGGAGGTTACCTACACTGACTATTTTCATAAAAGAACCAAATCCTCAATTCCCATGTGCTTCCCTCACACTTGAGAGCAGGTGACTTCATTTTTCAATATGTTTCCATGATATCTCATGCCTCTCTTTCTACAGCCATCATCATGTTTGTGACTATATTTTTAATCTCTGCATTCCTTCTTCTGAATCGTACACTCCCCAGGACAAGAACCATGCTGATTTGTGTGCTGCAAGATCCCTAGTGCATAGCACAGCGCCTGGCGTGTAGCAGATAACTGCTTGTTTTCTGGGATTAAATTTAACTGACTCATGTTGTTGATTCCAAAAAGCAGGTTGCTTCTCCCAGATGAATCAATCAGTTGAAAAGACAAGTTGCTTTCCAAATTACAATAAAGAAACATCAGTTCTGGATTCACTTTTCTGTAGCTGTTCAGTCTTGTTCAAGGTATTGTTTTATCCTGCTGTTTTTTTACCCATCTTGACAGGTACAGAAAGTCACCTTGAATCATGCACTTCATAGCTCTAGTAAGGCATTTAGTTCAACTCCTCCATTTATATATTAATTAAAACAGTAACTGGTAAAAAAAATAGAGGCTCAAAATATATTTTAGAAAGTAAATATTAAAACAAGAGGCATTCAGCAAATTCACTTTAATTGACAATTTGATGCAGATGGTTGGTTATAGGGCTTCCCTGGTGGCTCAGCTAGTAAAGAATCTGCCTGCAGTTCAGGAGACCTTGGTTTGATCCCTGGGTCAGTAAGATTGCCTGGAGAAGGGAATGGCAACCCACTCCAGCATTCTTGCCTGGAGAATTCCATGGACAGCAGAGCCTGGTGGGCTACAGTCCATGGTGGCACAGAGTTGGGCACGACTGAGCGACCAACACTTTTAAGTTAAAGCTGTAAGCTACTCAGCCTTTGAACTGGAAATGACACAGTTTCTGTGTCATATTGTCATCAGCAACTGTAGCATTTTAAGCTAGTGTTGAATTTTGGAAAATTGTTGCATTTAACGATTTTCCACCAATACAAACTATTTAGCTGTTTAAAAAACCTCTTACTTATTTGCTAAGGAATCAGTTCAAAAAAAAATGTTGAGTACTCCCTTCTCTGAATGTCTTTTGTCTGATAGGGGGCCAGTTTTCTACTCTCTGTTCAGTTTTCTACCCTTTCTCCCTTGTTGTTTAACTTGCCCAGTGAATGTTTATCAATGCAAATTAAATTTCTTTCTCTGCAGAGAATTGCTGTATTGTTCACCTCAAAAATATAGGAAAAATAGAGTCTGTCATACAGAGTGAAGTAAGTCAGAAAGAGAAAAACCAATATATTAACTCATATGTTTGGAATCTAGACAAAAAATGGTCCAGATGAACCTGTTTGCAGGGCAGGAATAGAGACACAGACCTGGAGCATGGCCTTGTGGGCACAGTCAGGAAGGGAGGGCGAGATGAACTGAGAGAGGAGCATTGACAGATACATACTACCAGGTATCAAATAGATAGCAAATGGGACCCTGCTGTGTAGGTCGGGGAGCTCTTCTCTGTGCTCTGAGATGACCTGGAAGGGTGGGATGGCAAGGATGGCAGGGAGGCTTAGGAGGGAGGGCATATGTGTATACTCATAACTGATTGCCCGTTGCTGTACAGCAGAAACTAACACAACAGTGGAAAGCAATTATACTCCAATTAAAAAATAAAAATATGGGAAATAGCTAGCCTTCCTTTCTACTGCAGCCAATAGTCTGTATGAGGGAATGAGTAACCAGAGGGTGAATGATGATAGGAATTCCAAACCAAACAAGGTTCTAAAAATATACAGGAAAAGATTTGATTCAGACCTATGATTCGAAACTGTATTAGCAACTCATACTTTGTATCACACGTTTTTGTCTGATGACTATTCTGGTCTTAACTAATGAATAGTTCCAGTCACACTAATACATGACTCAGTGAACAGTGCAAATGCCTTACCATGACAATTAAGTTCTGCAGTTCCCTAACACTCGCATTGCTAAAGTATTTTGCATTAGAGGAGACAAGTAGAGATTATTGTGCTAAAACTATTTTAGTTTTAAAAAAAAAATCCTTAAGTATTGTTTTGAGCTCAAATAATTAAGACGGCAAAGACTTTTAACATTGTAAATGGGAAAAACTTGAAAAGAGATATAATTCCTTTTAAAATCACCTCAACATGGGCCTGAGTTGAGTAACTCAATAATTTCCAGTCTAGACCTTCTTAAGGTGGAATAAAAGATACTTTACCTGCCTCCTGAGAAACCTGTATGCAGGTTGAGAAGCAACAGTTAGAACAGGACATGCAACAATGGACTGGTTCCAAATTGGGAAAGGAGTACATCAAGGCTGTACATTGTCACCCTGATTATTTATATGGAGTACATCATGTGAAATGCCAGACTGGATGAAGCACCAGCTGGAATTAAGATTGCTGGGAGAAATACAAATAACCTTAGATATGCAGATGACACCAACCACCCTTATGGCAGAAAGCAAAAAGGAACTAAAGAACCTCTTAATGAAAGTGAAACAGGAGAGTGAAAAAGCTGTTTAAAACTCAACATTCAAAAAATGAAGATCATGGCATCTGGTCCCATCACTTCATGCCAAATAGATGGGGAAACAAGGGAAACAGTGACAGACTTTATTTTCTTGGGCTCCCAAATCACTGAAGATGGTGACTGCAGCCATGAAATTAATGTATACCTGTGATGGATTCATTTTGATATTTGGCAAAACTAATACAATTATGTAAAGTTTAAAAATAAAATAAAATTAAAAAAAAAAAAAAGACAATTGCTCTTTGGAAGAAAACCTATGACCAACCTAGACATCACATTAGAAAGCAGAGATGTTACTTTGCCAGCAAAGATCTGTCTAGTCAAAGCTATGGTTTTTCCAGTAGTCATATATGGATATGACTACTGGACAATAAAAAGGACTGAGAGCTGAAGAATTGATGATTTTGACTCTGGTGTTGGAGAAGACTTTTGAGAGTCCCTTGGATAGCAAGGAGATCCAACCAGTCCATCCTAAAGGCAATCAACCCTGAATATTCATTGAAATGAATGATGTTGAAGCTGAAGCTCCAATACTTTGGCCACAAGTTGAATAGAGCTGACTCATTGGAAAAGACCCTCATGCTAGAAAGATTGAGGGCAAGAGGAGAAGGGGATGACAGAGGATTAGAAGGTTGAATGGCATTACCAACTCAATGGTAGAGAAGGAAATGGCAACCCACCCCAGCCTGGGATTTCCCAGCCTGGGAAATCTGATGGACAGAGGAGCCTGGTGGGCTATAGCCCATGAGGTCACAAAGAGTCGGACACGACTGAGTGACAGAATACCAGCACACACCAACTCAATGGACATGAGTTTGAGCAAACTCAAGGAAATAGTGAAGGCAATGTGAGCCTGGCCTGCTGCAGTCCATTGCATCACAAAGAGTCTTACAGGACTGAGCAACTGAACAACAGTTGAGTATAGTTCATTCAATTTCCATTTATTATTTTTTTATAGTGTTATGATATCACCAGGTATGGCTTTAGACTCCAGGTATAGCTTAGCTGCATCTTCTGTTTCAGGATTTCACAAGGATGCAAGCAAAGCTGTCAGCCAGGTCTGGAGTTCCATCTGGCTTTGCCTGGAGAAGAATTGTCTTAAGCCCACATGGTTAGTAACAGCCTATAGGGCTGAGGGTCTCTGTTTCTTGCTGTCAGGAAGAGGCTACCCTCAGTTCCTTGCCACATGGATGCTTCACCATGGCTACCTGTTCTATCAAAGTCACCAAGGGGAAGCATGTACTCTTCTGTAACAGAATCAAGTGACTGGCATCCCTTCACCTTTGCTATAATATGTTGACTAGGAGCAGACCCCATAACCCCTTACTCCAGGTTATGAGTAACAGGAAGCAGGGATAATTGATAGTCATTTTACGGTTTCTGCCATAGTTGTCCATGAAATGAGAATCAGTGTCTGTTGCCTGGTTGATGGCTTTGAACCAATAGAACTGAGAAACATCCTGTTTAATTTTCAGAAGCACACATTTTCAGTTCGAAATGTGTGTTTTTAGTGGTTTCTAGAATTAGATTTTATGGATTGGTGCAATTTGGTTGAAAGAGACAAATAAAAACAAAAATGAGGAATTGATACAGCATCCACAATTTTATGTCACCAAAAATGTGTAAAGAAAAAGCAAAAAGCCAATATAATTATAATTTTTAAACATAGAATGATTAAACACCAAAAAGGGCAAACAGTTCAGAATATGGAATATTCCTTTTTATGAAATGACCACACTTTTATTTTAAAATTCTAGATTTCTGTTTTTATTTCTTTACCACAGATCCACAAAAAGTTAGTCACCACCCTTCGCCAGTTCTCAGATTGGCATTTGGAAACTATTGCAGCATAGAAATGAGATTCTTTTTTAATAATTTAAGATGTATAACATGCTTAACTCCTAAAGAAGTTAACTGGATTTACAACTTAAATATGGAGCAAAATGAAACTTTTAAATATGAAAGGGAACAGAGACCATTAAAGGAAGCAGATGGAATAGACAATACCAGATGCCAAAAAGAAATGAACAGAAAGTAGGGCACCAAATTTGGCTCCAAGGTCTTTGGCCATCAGGTTTCCTTATGTAGATGACATGTTTGGATAAGAGACGTGTGATTCCAACTGAGGAGAGATTATTTTTTCCCTTGAACTTGAACTCCATTAGAATTCAGCCCATGAATTCTTCTGTTGAGGACTCTTATCTTTCTTGGAGTTTTCTAGTTTTCTAGAATTTTGAGCAATGTCTTTTTTTTTTTTTTTTAATGTGGACCATTTTTTTTTTAATTTATTGAATTTCTTACAATATTGCCCCTGTTTTATGTTTTTTGTGTTTTTTTTTTCTTTTTACTGTGAGGCATATGAGGTCTTAGATCCCTGATCAGAGATGGAAATCACATCCACTTCATTGGAAAGTAAAGTCCTAACCACTGGGCATCCAGGAAGTCCCTGAGTAATGTCTTTTAAACAGAGTTGTTAATATTTACAGAGGGAGTAATATTTATTCAGACTTCTCGATTATCTTTGTATATATCACCTGAATCATTATATCCATTATATCATTCACAGTGGGTAGGATGTCTACAAACAAGATAGGGTGTGTAGGTACTTAGATACAATGTTTTATCCCAGGAATATGTGGTTCTGGTTATTTTACCTAATACAAAGCAGAACCTAGAGGATTTAATAAAAGGTGTTAGAAAGATTGAGTGGTCTGGGTTATTATAATTTGCTCTGTTGCTATGAAATCTGATAATTTTTTTGGAAAAAAAAAACTTTTTTAGGTAAAATTAACATATGATCATCTTTTAAGGTGAACTCAATCTTCTTTGCTTGCTCTTAATGATTATATTGGTTTCTAGGGCATTCTGTATGCTATTGGCCAAAGGCGAATAAAGAAGAGAAAGATTCTGTAGTGGAGAGATCAGTGGTTTAGAGTAAAAAAGGACAAGATGAAATTCAATCAAGGGGCCTAGGCAAGCAAGAGAAATAACTAGAAAAGCTCTCCTGTGAGAAAAGCAGAGAAAGAATCAGAATTGTAGCATCACAAAAAAGAATTGTCACATTCACCTGAAAAGGAAAAACAGAATGAAACTCAATCTCTGTAAAGAGCATAGTTTGGATAGCTGTTGCAGGGATCAGTTAAAAAAAACAAAAAACAAAAAACAGGACATTAGAATATAATTGATTTTTTTCTCCTGCTCTGAGACTCTTGGAGGGGCTGAATTCTGATATGCCTTGGTAAACTGAATTCTTCATGATAGGAATAATTGACTTGTATAAAAGCCAAGGGTGTAAAAGACTTGGTGTCAATTCACTGTTCACGTTTTTGCAGTTCATATGTGGAAAGAAGTACAAGTAAGGAATGGGAGATGATGTAGGTTAGTAAAATCATCAGCATTTATCTGTTAGCTGTCCCAAGAAAACTTTATGAAGTAGAACGAAAGAGAGCTTTTGGAACCAAAAGTGAAAGTCGCTCAGTCATATCTGACTCTTTGCGACCCCATGGACTGTAGCCTACCACTCTCCTCCATCCATGGGATTTTCCAGGCGAAAATATTGGAGTGGGTTGCCATTTCCTTCTCCAGAGGATCTTCCTGACTCAAGGATCAAAACTGGGTCTCCCGCATTGTAGGCAGATGCTTTACCATCTGAGCCACCAGCAAAGTTTGGAACCAAAGACATGGATTTTTATCAAGAACTCATTAAATCATGGTGTTAAGCTTCAGGATACAAAATATTTTGTTAGAGTTGGAGATTTTTCTTTTTTTTAATGATAAAGAAAGAGTTTTAGTGATTCCAACTCTTTCAGCTTGAGAAACTCTAGAACATAAATTTATTATGAAATTCCAGGGTGTGTCTCGTGTTGACAGTCAAAAGATCACATCCAGGGAGACACTGTCTTTGAGTAAATACAGCCTTAATTTAGTCTGGAGGTAGTTCTTCATTTGTAGGCCTCTCACACTAACCAGGGAGTCTCTGATTTGTTTTAAGACTCACCAGTTATTAATAGCTGCTACACTTGGCATTGTTTAAATATTTACATGCCATTGACCTCACTACAACTGTTCAAGAAATATAATGGTGTATCCAATTTACCGATAAGTATACTTAAGCTGAGAAGTGTTAAATAAATCTTTCATGGTCACAGAGCTATAGAGAGCTAAACTTGTGATTCAAATTTAGTTCTGATTGATTGTAAATACAGCATTCTTCCCCTCTGTGCTATAATGCCTCCCAGAATGCCTCCTTGATATTAACTGCTAATCCTAGTGCGTTTGGAGTTATTACCATAGGAGATGGTGGAAATGAACCTATGGATTACCATTTAATTCCCAATCAGTGGAGTTTTCTTCCATATCCCATCTATGAGTTGATCATACTTTAACGGATCATTGGTAAATTCTGTCTTATTCATTAAACAAAAGTTTATTGACTTTCAACTTTCATAGTTGAAAGACATTATCTTTTAGACCAGAAAGACAAAGTCCGTGCTTTAGAATCTTCATAGTCTTTATGCCTGTGATACCACTTAAAGCCACTTAAGTATTATGTCAATGCCCAGGATAGGGTATTTTTCCATTTTAGTAAATGACACAGAAATTCTGTTACTTCTAAATACAAAATTCATTTTAAATCTGTATGTGCATTCTAAGTCCTTTCAGTTACATCCAACTCTTTGTGACCCTATTGACTGAAGCTCTCCAGGCTCCTCTGTCCATGGGATTTTTCAGGCAAGGTTACTGGAGTGGGTTGCCATTTCCTCTTCCAGTAAATCTATACATGTCTTCCTAATTTCACTTCCACTTGCTCTCATTGTTTCTCATCTGAATTAATATAATAACATCCTGTTAGCCGTACTCTCTGATTCTGTCTTTGCTTCTATTCAGTCCACTTCTTACACAGCCACATACTGATTTAGCTGAGTTAACTTTCCAAAGCTTAAATTTGCTCAGGTTATGTCACTACTTCAATCCCTTCAGTGGATCCTCATTGCTCTTAGCATAAAAACGTATTCTTTACAATGACTCACCAAGCCCTGCATAATCTAGCACCTAACTCTTGAAATGCTACAGATTAGTCTCCCCATTCACAATGCTTGTCACTATCCCTTCTTTTTTCTTAAACAGTAATATATTTATGAGGTGAAGTACCTTGTTTTGAATATCCCAAGAGAAAAATAAACAAAGGGAATAAACTAACAACTCAAAACTGGAAATATACAAAATAGAAAACCAGGGAGATGTTTTTTTTTTTTTTTCCCCCAGAATACTTTTTTTTTTATTGGAATATAATTGCTTTACAATGATGACTTAGTTTCTGCTATACAATTAAGTAAGTCAGCTATATGTATACATAGATCCCCTCCTTCTTGAACCTCTCTTCCACTTCCCCATCCCATCCCTCCAACAAGTCAAGCTCATTCATGTTTTCAGGGCTTTAGACTTATTTTCTCTCCCAAGGGCGCTCCTTTCCCAGCAGGTTCCTTGCTCTCAGTACAAGGTTCACTGCAGCATCCACGGCAGCTAGTACAACATCTGTCAGAAGAAACTCACTCAATATGTACAGTGTAACGGAATGACTCAGATGGTAAAGAATCTGCCTGCAATGTGGGAGACCTGAGTTCGATCTCTGGGTTGGGAAGATTCCCTGGAGGAGGGCAATGGCCACCCCCTTCGGTATTCTTGCCTGGAGAATCCCCATGGACAGAGGAGCCTGGCGGGCTACAGTCCATGGGGTCTCAAAGAGTCAGACACGACTGAGTGACTAAGCACCACAGCAATGGAATAGAAGTTCAAGATTTTAACTCCTCAACAATAAATGTATACTCATCACAAAATGAAACCATCAAGATTTCTGAATGAATGAAAGTGTACGAAGTCTCCAGATAACATATTAACCATTATACAAGGAGCACTAGAAATTTTCAAGGTGAAAAAAAAAATAGAAAAGGGATCAAGACTAAACTGAATGTCTTAGCTCAATATTTCCTCTGTTACAGATTTCCAGTGCGCTTGGCTGTTATTCAATTTGTTATTTAATTTGCAAATGTATTCACCTACCCATGCACCTATCTTTTCTTGAATACATTTGTTTTTAGTATCTACATCTTAAAAAGAAAAAGTTAAAACAAAGTATTCTGCTGCCAAGGATTTTAGCATAATGTAGAAAAGATATGACAGGGGCAAAAAGTCAAGTACAAAATTGAGAGAGTTTGAGAAAACTGTGGAAGAGATTCGTTGATAAAATGCATTAGGAGACAAAGAAGAGAAAAAACTCCCAGGAGGACCTGATGGTTAGCTTTATAACTTGATCTCAAAGGACAAAGAACTCCAAAAGTATGATTAGATCTATCCGAAGCGTAGAAACACCAGGTATACAAGGAAGAAGTCTGGGCACAGTTGGTGTTTCTGGAACACAAAGGTTCAAGTTGAATAGTGAAAAATATAAACAGATGAGACTTGGGTTCGATTATACCTCACAGTCCTGGTAATCATAATAAATTAGATTTTTAACTCTCTGATTAATATGGCATCATCAGTATCTTTTGAGCAAAGAATAGGGTTACCAAGGCTTTACTTAAAGGTGATAAACCTGGGTAATCTTTCTTAATTAAAAAAAATTTTATTATTTTTCATTAAAACATAATTAACATGCTTTAATAGTTACCACTTTAATACATACAGATTGCTGGGCTTTAGTACATTCACAGCCTTCACTACTATATAATTTTAGAGCATGTCCTCATCCCAAAGAAACTCCACAGCCTTTAAGCAGCCATTCCCCAATCCTCCTCTCTCCCCAGCCCCTAATCCACTTTCCATCTCTATGAACTTGCCTACTCTGGACATTTCACATAAGTGGAAGCAAAGAATTTGTGACCTTTCATGACTGGTTTCTTTCACTTAGTGCAATTTTTCAGTTTATCCATTATGTGTTGCATACGATAGCTTCATTTTTTTAATGTCCAATATCCATTGTATAGATCAACTACATTTAATTATTTATTGCTCAGTTAAGAGACATTTGGATTTTTTTCCTACTTTTTGGCTATTATATACAGCTATGAACATTCATGTCCAGTTTTGTATGAACATATGCTTTCAGTGATCTTAGGCAAATACCTAAGACTATGCTGAAGTCATTATATAGAAACAGGATGTAGCCTCACCCAAAATTTGGTTTGCATGTCAAGACTGCTGTTGCTACACAAAGCAAGAGGGTATGGAAAATTTTTACAATGAGGCTTTCTGGGGAGAGCAAGGCAGGCCTCCTAATCCAGCCCAAAAATTGCTAAAGGGGGAAGGAAAAGGAGACTGGCTTGAGTTTTTACTTTGTGGTTAGAGAATAGAGCTGGGGTGATGATCCCACACAAGGGAAGGAGACTCAGTGGTTTAAATCACCCAACAATGCCAAAAGAGGGAATAATTGGGCTTTTGTATTAGTTTGGTCAAAGAAAGAGGGTGGTGAGACTTAAAAGCTCTTAACAGTCAAACATCAAAAAATGAAGTTAGATCCTATTACAGAGGAGAGTTGCTGGATGGTTTGCTGATTCTGTGTTTAGCTTTTTGAGAAGATGTCAAACTGTTTTCCATAGTGGCTGCACCATTCTACATTACCACCAGCAATGTAGGGAAATTACAACTTTTCCATATCCTTATCGCCATTATCATCATCATCATTATTATCATCATATTATAATAATACTAGGGTATTAAGTGATATCTCATTGTGGTTTTGATTTGAATTTTTCTAATAACCAATAAGGTTGAGCATCTTTATATGTATTATTTGTCTTCGATGTCTCTTCTTTGGAGAAACATCTATTTAAAGCCTTTGTCAATTTTTAAAATTGGGTTTTCTTTTTATTATTGAGGGCTGAAGTTCTTTATGTATTGTGAATACAAGACCCTTGCCAAATATATGATTTACAGACATTTTCTCCTATTTTGTGAATTGCCTTTTCACTTTCTTTGTGGTATCCTTAGGTACAAAAACATTTTAAATTTTGGTGAAGTCCTATGTATTTATTTTTCTTGTGGTTGCTTTTGCCTTTTGGTGTCATAGCCAAAAAGCTGTTGCCTAATTTAAGATGACTAAGATTTACACCTATATTTTATTCTAAGAGTTTTATTTACAGTATCAGTTCTCATAGTTTGGTCTTTTACTCATGTTATTTATTGTATATGGTTTGATTTAGGGGGTCCAAATTCATTATTTTTCATGTAAATATCCAAAACCTGAGTAATCTTGATATCCAGAAGGATTATATTCTCAATTTGCAAATATCATTGTTCTTATGATAGTCATGTAAATAATAGACAATGATCACTCCCTTAAGACTTGTCAAATGGAACTAGTTTGTAAAGAGTGTTATTCTGTTTGCTTTTATAACCAACAACTGTCACATTTTTAGACTTCTTAGGCTTCCCTGGTAGCTCAGATAGTAAAGAATCTGCCTGCAGTGCAGGAGACCCAGGTTCAATCCCTGGGTCAGGAAGATCCCCTGGAGAAGGGAAAGGCAACCCACTCCAGCATTCGTGCCTGGAGAATTCCATGGACAGACCATGGAGTCGCAAAGAAGCAGACATGGCTGAGTGACTATCACTTCTCTTCACTTAGCTCTCTCTAAAGTACAGAAATAAGGGAGGGTAAATAGCTTTGTTTTCTAAACCACTTGTCACCGTAAACCTAAGTTTGCCATTTCATGAGACTTATGATCAAAGCAGTGACTAGAAGAGAAAAGCAAGCAACACTAATGTGAAGATGCTCAGTGTTGGCTAGTCTCATTCCCAAACAACTGAATCACTGATGCACAGTCCCTCTGCCTCAAGATGTGCACAATTAAAATTTTTGTTTTAGCACAATTAGACATAACTTTAAGTCAAGGAAGGCTTCCCTGTTAGCTCAGTTGGTAAAGAATCTACCTGCAATGTGGGAGACCTGGCTTCGATCCCTGGGTTGGGAAGATCCCCTGGAGAAGGGAAAGGCTACCTGCTCCAGTATCCTGGCCTGGAGAATTCCATGGACGGTATAGTCCACGGGATCGCAAAGAGTCGGACATGACAGAGCGAGTTTCACTTTCACCTTAAGTCAGTGATCTACAGAATTGCTCTGAAATACTCCAGACAATGACTGTTCTGTCCCCAATTGCCATCACATTTTAATCGAGAGTAATTTCTTTAATCTTCTCTTTGCCCTAGAGTGAGACAGTGTGATGTGTCTAGAGCTGGCCGCATAGCACATGTACGGTCGTTGAGCAAGTGTTCTCTTTTCATACTCCCTCTGGGGCCCAAGAATTAGAGTCAGAAAGGCATACTCAGTGGTCCCTCCACTTATTAGCTGTGTGATTTAGGTTACTGAGTCTTACCAAGTCTGTGTCCTTGTCTATTAAAAAGAAAAAAAGAAAAAAGGCAATGAATCTTTCCTTGTGCAGTGAAAGAGGAAAGGAAATGAGCCGTGGTTGAGAAGCACCTAACCCAATACCTGGCACTCAAAACACAAAGGCACATGTTACAATCATGTCTTTATAAAGATAATACACAATTCTTACTTTATAAGCATTTCCAAGAACAGAAATCAACCATTAAAGCCCTTTGAAACAATGATGTTAACCAACAATATAGTCAGTTCATATGTTCTTGTGGATAAAACAGGCCTAGCTTCTCTGCTCTTTTCCTTCTGATTAGCTCTCTGGTCTTTAGATTTTAGGAGTCAGGATGAAAATAAAAGGCACAACATAGTTCTGTAAATTTTGTGATTGTTACTTCCTTACAGTAGACACAATGGCCATGAAGTGAGAACAGTGCTGTGACTTTTGTACATACTTAAAATTTACCATGTGGAAATTTCCTTTATTTCCTGGAGTGGAAGACACCGACAAGGTGCACTTTGATTCACCCTCAGGCTTCCCTGATGGCTCAGTGGTAAAGAATCCATCTGCCAATGCAGCAGACACAGGATCTATCCCTGGATCAGAAAGATCCCCTGGAGAAGGAAATGGCAACCTACTCCAGTATTCTTGCTTGGGAAATCCATTGGACACAGGACCGTGGCTGGCTACAGTCCATGGGGTTGCAAAAGAATCGGACACAACTCAGCAAGTAAATGACTACTACCATAAATGTTTCACTTCTCTCATGGAGTTAGGAAAGTCATTTCCAGATATAAATCAGCCTCCTACAATAGCTGGGCCATATTTACATTACAGAGATATTACTAATCCCATCTGGACAAGGACTCCTTGGGCTCCTCACATCACTGAGATGTGTTGCTGTTCCCACCAAAGCTGTGTGAACTCACGATTGGCCTTCTCTCACCTGTTTGCTGCTGCGGCTGCTGCTGCTAAGTCGCTTCAGTCGTGTCCAACTCTGTGTGACCCCATAGATGGCAGCACACCAGGCTCTGCCATCCCTGGGATTCTCCAGGCAAGAACAACTGGAGTGGGTTGCCATCTCCCTCTCCAATGCATGAAAGTGAAAAGTGAAAGTGAAGTCACTCAGTCATGTCTGACTCTTCACGACCCCATGAACTGCAGCCTACCAGGCTCCTCCGTCCATGGGATTTTCCAGGCAAGAGTATTGGAGTGGGGTGCCATTGCTTTCTCCATCTCATCTGTTTAAGGGAGCACATATCTATTTGAAGTCTGCAGGAGCTCCCAGAAAAGTAAGAGCATTTGGCCGTGGCATATTAAAGGCATAAACATCAACCCATCCTTCTATCTCCATGGTCTGGATTATTCTAACCCTTCAGCAGCAAATACTGGGTAGTGATTATATTTCTACTAACTTGCTTTCAAATGCCAGGAGGGTATAAATATTCCATGGGAGTGAGACAGCCTGGAGAAATGTGAGAAGAAAGGAAAAGGAAAGAGTGGGTCTCTTCCGATATCAACCATTAACTACGCTGCCTAGGTGTGCCATTTAAATATTTTGCCTCAGTTTCCCCACTGACAAAATTCAGGAAATCACGCAAAAAACCCATCGGTCTCTTCCGTTTTTAAATTCTGTATGTAAGTCATTAAGGAGACATATCCTTTGTCTTAGCATAAAACTTATGAGATTAAATGACATCAGTGTATAGTCTTGGCCAGTAAATAGCAAACAATGGAAAAAAATCAGTGATGAGTAATGATTTTCCAGAAATGCTTGGTGAAATGGATGACAGGAAGCATCTAACTACAGCTAAAGAAAAATGGATGTTAATGAGCTATAAAGAGGGCTCAAGTTTACATATTCAAGGGAGAAGCACCATAGACTTCAGGTGAAATGCCCTGATAACTTTTATGGCTGAACTACAGTGAAAATATTCCAGAAGAGACTTGGATTAATACAGCTACACTCAACCACACTGAATACTATACATTTTAGAGACAATGCTAATGTCTTTTAGCTCATGGATAAATTAGTTTCCATTGGGGAGATTTAATACAGTTTTCTATACCAGTGTATCCTGTGATTGCATTCTAAGCAACTTGTTTGAAATTGCTAAATATTTACTTTATTCTCTGAACTTCTGAAATCTATAGTAACACCACTTAACGCTTTTTTATATCTGAACATGGACTGCATATATATATGGATGGATTCCCATCACTTTCATTTGTAAGTCCCTTTATGGTAGTTAACAAATTTGATTCTGTTCTCACCAGGTCCTAGACCCAGTCTGGTCAAAAGGATATCATCAAAAGAAAAAAAAAACAACAACAACCAACCCACAACCTGTTACTGATTATCTTTCACTGTTTTGGAGTCAAGAAGACTGTCAAGATAAACAATGGATATTTGGGAAAAGGCTATTTTGAATACACTGGTATCCTGGATTCTCCCTCCCATGCTAAACCATTGTCCAGATGACTGATGGCTTCTTTGGCAAAATTATTATCCTACATTCAAAGATTCACATTGTTTACTTATGCATACTTGCATTACTTCTTCCACCAGTGTGACATGGAGCAAAGTTTTTCTTCAATTTTTTCTCTTTTTACTAGAATGTATATACTCCCTCTTGCACTTATACAGAACCCTACCAATAACCTTATTAGTCATATTGTCTAGCTAAAATTTTCCTGGGGCCATGTGACACTCATACTTTAGCTTGTAAATCTCACCCACAGGAAAGATGACAGTTTTTAAATTATCAAATGTTGGAGTCTTTCTCCTCCTCCATATTGTGTGTATGTGATAACGAGGATGGGAGCTTGCATATATGTTGTGTGATTTTGAAATGTCATTGACCTGTCATTTCAAGGTTTCCATTCATCAAACAGGAACTATAAATCCTTATCTATCATTCTTGGTGGTTGTGAGGTTCAGGTGAGAAATGTGCTAAGGTGCAATAGAAACAGTGTAACACTGAACACTGCTGACTAATAATACAGACTATTTATTATTCATGATTATTTAGTATCCTTCTGATTTCACCTCTTTTTTGTCATAGTGATAATAAATGTTAAAGGTGAGAGTGTAGCATCAGACAGCAGTGGGTACAATAGTTCATTTTGTCACTAACTGCACAAGCTTGCATAATTTAATTTCCCTGAGCCTCAGTTTCCTCACCTGTAAAATGGCTATGAGAATGGCATAAGAATGACTATGTATCCTGGATATTTAACTGAGATAATGCATGTAAATGACTTAGCCTGACACAGAGTGACGACTGAAATATTAAACATTATTATCGACCTAGAAAGTAAGTGGAAAGAATAACCCTTGATACAGACTTTCTTACACAGCAAGTTTGAAGAATAGGAATGACATTTAACATCTTCAGTGAATAAAATCCCCTTGTCACATCCAACGTCTAGAGAAGACAGGAAAGAGCTGCTTATAATTCAATAATGTTGTCTTTTTACACATGCTCCTGGTTTGGTCTAAGGCTATAAAGTTCAAGAACCAAGAGGATTTGAGTTTCTCTTCCTAGGACTTGCCTGTTTGGGGTCCAAGCAAATCAGGTTCTCCCACATCCATTTCAGGCTTGCTGAAACTTACGAGGGAACAATTCAACCCTTTCAAATCAATGCTCTGGGTTACATTCCTCCCTTTATATTTCTTCCCTTGCCAAAAGGTTCTACTCTATATCATCTTTTGGGGGTTAGATGAGGCTTGCATGAGACAAAGAAACAGACAAAAGCAGGTGGTTCATTGGAATGCAAAGGTGCAAACCAGGGACTCCTTTTATCTGGTAATTGTCTCCCAGCTCACAATTACCATCCATGCCAATTAGAGTAAGATGAATGTCTTTCCATGTGGTAAGATCTGAAAGACAGCTGCTTGTTTACTACTGGTCGTTTGTGTCCGTGATTTGTCTGTGGTTTTTCATCTAGTATTTCACCCAGGGTGGAAACATTTAACTAAAAAAAGAAGGTATCCCTGGCTGACACAAATTAACATGCAAAATATGGGTCAGCATGCAACTCGATTATTCTGTTGCCCATTAGCAAACTGGAGATTTCATTACAGTACAGCTCCCTGAAGATCTAAGAGAAAAATGATGTGGGTGAACCACAGAGAAATATTAGAGAAAAGGTGATGAAGAAGGGAGCTTTAGGGAGGTGGAGAGAGCAGAGTTGTGGCAAGGAAATGTGCATTAGACAGTGAATTATGCTTCAGTTTTAATCTTTCCACCTACACTCCTTCTGGTCTCTCCATGTGGCTCATTTTTGCTCTGACTTTTAAGTTAAATAACTTAAAAGCATAAATTGGAAAAAAATTTTGTTTTGCAGAGAAACATAGTTAGATGCTTGTAAAGGAGCTCAGAGGTCAGATTTGGGTGAATGCTCATGATATTAGCTAACAAGCCTTTCAGTAAACACTTGCTCTTTAGGCACCACATCTGATTTCAATTTCCCTGGCATGTTTTTGCCTCTGTTTACAAGCATTGTAACTGCAATTCAAGATCTGGGTATTTCAGAAATCCAACATATCTGCTATTATGTGACAAAGTTTATCATCATGGAGCAAGTAGCCTGGCCCAATGTATCAAGGAGACATTCAAGACACAAAAAGGTTGACAAATAAACTCCTACAATTGTAAACCTTCTTAGTTGGAATTGGATAACAGTGCCCTTTCTTTCCTTTTTTCCCTTTAATTTAGGGATCTGTGCTAGAGAATTGAGGTACATAAGTTCTTGTCCACGTATTTTGATTTAGGAAGTTTATCTTTAACACACTACAGTTGTAGAAGAACAACAATTTAGACCCATACACATTCCAGAAGCATACATATGTGTGAGTGTATTATATGCATGACAATATTTGTGAGTATATACATATATATATATATATATTTGTGAGCATGTATGAATTCTGAATGTGTATATGTGCCAGTGTGTGAGAATGTGTGTAAACACATTCAAGTACTGTATATGTGAATTGTGTGGACTTGTGTGTATGTGTATTAGTGTGTGGTCGTGGATGACGATTCCACCACTGCTGACTGACTGCTCTCAGCTTATAAGGGTCATGCAACATAATGTATGTGATAAAGTTATACGGACTCTACAGTGCTATACAAGTCGATTTCATTATAACTCTTTGCTATCCCATGGGCCATAATCTGCTAGGCTCCTCTGGCCATGGGATTCTCCAGGCAAGAATACTGGAGTGGGTTGCCATTTCCTACTCCATTCATTATTATAGATACCTACATAAAATACACCATTTTGACCCTTTAAGAAAGCTTCCCTGATGGCTCAGGAGGTAAAGAATCTGCCTGCAAAGCAGGAGATGCAGGTTCAATCCCTGGATAGGAAAGGTATCCTGGAAGAGGAAATGGAAACCCATTCCAGCATTCTTGCCTGAAAAATCCCGTGAACAGGGGAGCCTGGCTACAGTCCATAGTGTCTCAAAGAGTTGTACGTGACTGAGTGACTAAGTAGGCACAGTGCTTTAAGAATGGAACAGTTCTGCAAGTCAGGCATCATAGTGTCTGAATATCTTTATGTTGACTTAAAAAAATTACACAATGTGAGAATTTTGAGTTAAGTTTTATTGGGGGCAGAATGAGAACTGCAGACTGGGAGACAGCACATCAGATAGCACCTCAGATAAAGGAACTGCTCAACAGAGGCAGGGTAGAGGTCATTATGGATGTGATTTTCCTGAAGGGGGAGTACATGTAATCAAGCACATATTTTTTGCAGAAGCTTTTTTCTAGTCACAAAGAGCAGTCATCACCATGAAGGATTTTAGTGTTTTTCTAGATAGGAGGATATACAAGAATTGGGCTCATAAAATCAACACCTGAAAATATCTAACTCTCTAAAGTTCTGTTCCGCGTTTCCCCCCTATCACAGAGTACCTCATTTCTGCTCTCCACCCTGAATGCCTTTCAGAGGGTGTTGAAAATCAGTAGCTGCAACAGCACCTGATTTAATCGTTATAGAGGTAAATGGCAAGTGCCCATGGCTAGTGCCAATTTGTAATTGACATCTATATGTGGCCAGAAAATCTGGTTTAAAACATTATGAGATAGATACATAGATATTATATCTATATCTATATCTATAATATACATATGTATTACGAGCTTTCCTTTCCCAGTAATTCTGAAAAGGCATCTCTAATACCATTAGAAACAAGCTCCTTTGCCTGCTCTTTATCACCCCACCCCCTGACTTGGCACCAATAACTGTACCTATTCTTGCTAGGAATTTCCCATTAATATTTTGCAGTTTTGGAGCAAGATACTCCACTCTGCAGAAAACTGAAATGAGAGTGTTGCTTCTGCACATATGACAGTGTTTCAAATAGGGTTCTTATTTCTGAAAACCTCTTCAATGTACTATTCCAGGAAAGCATATCCATTTTGGAAGTGACCTCTTGGATTCTTTAAAAGATAAACTAAGACATATTAAACCTTATAAGGGTCTATTTGAGCAAAATCAATTTGAATCAGACAGCATCTAGTCTAGTGGATAGAAAGGAACTCTGAGGAACTGTACAAAATGAAAGACTTTTATAGACAGAATGGAGAAGCAACAAGAAAATTACCCTCGACAACAAAACTGTGTGGCTACAAAGTATCCTTTAGGAGACAGCAAGGGTGTATAGATGGGTTTCCCTGATGGCCCAGCATTAAAGAATCTGCCTGCAGTGCAGGAAACGTGGGAGACTTGGATTCCATCTTTGGGTAGGGAAGATCCTCTGGGTCAGGAAGGATCCCCTGGTGTCAACTTACTCCAGTGTTCTTGCCTGGGGAATCCCATGGACAGAGGAGCCTGGTGAGCTACAGACCATGGAAACGTAGAAGAGTTGGACACGACTGAGTGACTGAACACACACAGGGTCTGTCAGGCAGATGGCCTAAGTAATATTGATCAGGTGATTTTTGATTGACTGATTTCAGATTCCATTTCTGGAAAAACTGAAACTAATTTTTTAAGTCTTAGTTTGGTGATGTGGGGTTTTGCATAAGCACCTGCATTTGGGCCCATTGTCTTTTTTTTAGCAATTCTAAAATTCCTTTTATTGGCAATCTTTTTAGTGGGATTAAAAACTTCCTCTAGTTTCAGTGTACCTTTATAACCCAGGTGGTGTTAAGTAAATCTTCAGAGAACACAGAAAAAGTTGTTCTGGGGTGTATGTAACTCACTCTAAAAAAATGAAAATAAAATGAGCCAATAAACAATATTTTAAACAAGGAAGAGGCTCCAGCTTGCAAGATTACATCTAGATTCAAGGACTGTTAAATACCAAAGAAAGTCCTTGTATATTTAATCAGATAGTCAATATTAAACCCTTTGATTTTCTAAAATGTCACAGTTTGTATAAATTGGAGACATTTATTTCAGATTCAGGTTGGGAAGTCTTTTATCATGAGTCTGAAGACTTTCTCTGTACTCCCTTGTCATGGCTGAAGTGTGGAGACTGAGGGGTCTGATCAGAGATCATCATCCAAAGGAAATGAGAGTTTCAGCTGAGAATCGATATTGAGAGAGTGCCATTCAGTCTGAAGTACAATGTGAATTAAGTCAGTGTTCCTCTGAATCTTTGATTACTTCTTAGCTACATGGAAAGTCCCTGTTAAAATGGAGGTGTGTATATGTGTGTTTATATACCTGTATGCATAATGTAAGATATTCAAGGTTTAAAAGATCTGAGATCTCAAGACTCTACATATAGTGGGTATTTAGTAGGTATTTTCTTATTGAGCGACTCATTTCTCAGTCTAGATTTTTTTTGAGATATACATTCTTTTGAAAATTTGATGAAACCATTCCTAAGAAAAAGTCACACATGAATGTATACACACTTACATGACATGCCCAGGGAATTAAAGATCAGCTAGACTTGTGGGTGCACAAAGATTACTGAGCCTCCAAATACACCTCCACAAACCAGTTTATTTTTCCACAAGCAGAAACTGAGGCCAAGAAATCAGGTAAGTAAAGGACTCCAGGTATAAAATAATAGGGAATGGTGAGGTCTATGTCAAACTGATAATACTGAGTCCTTCTACAGGAGTCTGTTTATTTCACCCCAACCGATTGTTAACAGAGGGAAAAGGGGCCCAGAGCCATCAGGTTTCCTGGTATGTCAAGAGAAGTCTAAACAAATATCTGCTTAAATGTAAAATTTAATTTAAATTAGTGACAACTAAAACCAATTATTTAAAAAATATTGAACTGGGCAAAAGAACTATCCTGTTTCTGGTTATAATTCAGCAGTTTATCTTTCTTTCAAATACTGTGTTTCGTATATGTTCAGATTGTCCCATTCACATTACAAATATTCATTATGCTTTGCTATATTCAAAACCCTGGGCCAACCTCTGTTAAAAGGACAAAGATGAATACAAGACTGTTTGATATCCTTGAGCTTAATACAGGGTATTCTCCTGATGTAGAATAGGCAGAAAGGTCATGCAGACATTTATGGAAAGAACACTTAGAGATACAGGGTGGGGCGGAAGGAAGCAATGTTCTGGGTCCTCCGAGGGGTTCAGACTTTCTATCATATGGACTCATATGACCTGATACATCAGGGTTATACCTTTTTGAGGTCCATAAGTATTCTTTCTTTGTCTAGTCTGCTTTAGATATTATTGATTTTGTTGTAGGATTGGGGAGGGGTACAGGCTCCTGGGGATATGTGAAGCTCCATAGGGAGAGACCTGGCAGCAAAAAAGGGAATTGTATTCAATTCCCATTCTTTCCTTTCATTGTTCCTTAGTGCAAAGGCCCCATAGTACTTGCAAATAGAGATTCCCTTCCAGCCGGAGTTTTCACAATAACAGTAGTTACATATAGGAATCATTCTACAAATACAAATATCCAATTTACTCCTTTTTTAAAATTGGCAGGGTATGTTTAAATTCAACTCTGTAATGCCTGTCCTAAACATTATAATGAAAATAAGAATTTGTGAATGGGATTTCTTTGTGCAAAATGAATGTTCATACACAGGTGTGTGTGTGTGTGTGTGTGTGAGAGAGAGAGAGAGAGAGAGAGAGAGAGAGAGAATGTGAACATGAGTGAATGAACATTTATTTCCTTGTTTTCCAGAACCTATAAACTTGAATTTACATAAGGCCCCTACAGACAATCTGAATGTTCACATGGCCAATGGTTGACTTAATACTCTATATTATCTCTCTTCTTTTTGATTCTGTCTTATTAGAACAAACCACCTCTCATTTTGTAGAGTCCACAATAGTGGCCTATTTGGAAACAGGCAGCAAGAAAGCTTCCTCCTGAAATTGGAAGGACTGAGGGACACAAAGAGAAACACGACTATGGAAATACCTTACCTAGAGATTTTAGAACCTGGTGGGAAATTAGATTGGAGATGTAAATGAGGTTAGGGAAATTAAGGGGATTAACTGGTTTACAGGGATTTATAGAAAAATAAAGAGAAGATCACTGAAACCCTTTGGGGGCTCCTTCCCGGCAACAGAATTAAAGCTAGTTTTGTTTTAGATGTCTGTGTGTGTGTGTGTGTGTTTGTATGTATAAATATGTATCTGTGTGTATGTGTGTATCTCTTCTGATTTGTAAGCATTGGACCAGTAATTGCAAAAGAATTGTAATTACTGAGTGCCACCTATGCTCCAAGAATGTGCCACCTATGCCCAGAGACTGACACCTGAGTAAGCTCACCTGCCTGATTATAGTGGAGACATTTGCATTGTTGTTAATGGTGATGGCTTGGAGTCCATGGAGAAAGGGGATTTACCAACTTCCCTTTTGTGGTTCCCACCTGCAAAGAGGGAGACCTGGGTTCGATCCCTGGATTGGGAAGATGCCCTAAAGAAGGGAAAGACTACTCACTCCAATATTCTGGCCTGGAGAATCCCATGGACCATAGAGTCCATAGGGTCACAAAGAGTCGGACATGACTGAGCAACTTTCACTTTCAAACTTTTTAGGTTTTCTAACAATCTGCAATACAGACAACCCTATTAGAAGTCACCATTTTTCATACTGTTCATCTTTGGTGGTGGCCAGACATATTTTTCAGAGCTGTCTATTCTTAGAGTGCCTGATGAGCTATGGAATGAGGTTTGTGACATTGTACAGGAGACAGGGATCAAGATCATCCCCATGGAAAAGAAATGCAAAAAAGCAAAATGGCTGTCTGGGGAAGCCTTACAAATAGCTGTGAAAAGAAGAGAAGTGAAAAGCAAAGGAGAAGAGGAAAGATATAAACATCTGAGTGCAGAGTTCCAAAGAATAGCCAGAAGAGAGAAGAAAGCCTTCTTCAGCGACCAATACAAAGAAATAGAGGAAAACAACAGAATGGGAAAGACTAGAATTCTCTTCAAGAAAATCGGAGATACCAATGGAACATTTCATGCAAGGATGGGCTCGATAAAGGACAGAAATGGTATGGACCTAACAGAAGCAGAAGATATTAAGAAGAGGTGGCAAGAATACACAGAAGAACTATACAAAAAAGATCTTCACGACCCAGATAATCACGATGGTGTGATCACTGACCTAGAGCCGGACATCCTGGAATGTGAAGTCAAGTGGGCCTTAGAAGGCATCACTGTGAACAAAGCTAGTGGAGGTGATAGAATTCCAGTGGAGCTATTCCAAATCCTGAAAGATGATGCTGTGAAAGTGCTGCACTCAATATGCCAGCAAATTTGGAAAACTCATCAGTGGCCACAGGACTGGAAAAGGTCAGTTTTCATTCCAATCCCAAAGAAAGGCAATGCCAAAGAATGCTCAAACTACCACACAATTGCACTCATCTCACACGCTAGTAAAGTAATGCTTAAAATTCTCCAAGCCAGGCTTCAGCAATATGTGAACCGTGAAGTTCCTGATGTTCAAGCTGGTTTTAGAAAAGGCAGAGGAACCAGAGATCAAATTGCCAACATCTGCTGGATCATGGAAAAAGCAAGAGAGTTCTAGAAAAACATCTATTTCTGCTTTATTGACTATGCCAAAGCCTTTGACTGTGTGGATCACAATAAACTGTGGAAAATTCTGAAAGAGATAGAAATACCAGACCACCTGATCTGCCTCTTGAGAAATCTGTATGCAGGTCAGGAAGCAACAGTTAGAACTGGACATGGAACAACAGACTTGTTCCAAATAGGAAAAGGAGTACGTCAAGGCTGTATGTTGTCACCCTGTTTATTTAACTTCTATGCAGAGTACATTATGAGAAACGCTGGACTGGAAGAAACACAAGCTGGAATCAAGATTGCCGGGAGAAATATCAATCACCTCAGATATGCAGATGACACCACCCTTATGGCAGAAAATGAAGAGGAACTCAAAAGCCTCTTGATGAAGGTGAAAGTGGAGAGTGAAAAAGTTGGCTTAAAGCTCAACATTCAGAAAACGAAGATCATGGCATCCGGTCCCATCACTTCATGGGAAATAGATGGGGAAACAGTGGAAACTGTGTCAGACTTTATTTTTTGGGCTCCAACATCACTGCAGATGGTGACTGCAGCCATGAAATTAAAAGACGCTTACTCCTGGGAAGAAAAGTTATGACCAACCTAGATAGCATATTCAAAAGCAGAGACATTACTTTGCCAACAAAGGTCCGTCTAGTCAAGGCTATGGTTTTTCCTGTGGTCACGTATGGATGTGAGAGTTGAACTGTAAAGAAGGCTGAGCGCCGAAGAATTGATGCTTTTGAACTGTGGTGTTGGAGAAGACTCCTGAGAGTCCCTTGGACTGTAAGGAGATCCAACCATTCCATTCTAAAGGAGATCAGCCCTGGGATTTCTTTGGAAGGAATGATGCTAAAGCTGAAACTCCAGTACTTTGGCCACCTCATGCAAAGAGTTGACTCATTGGAAAAGACTCTGATGCTGGGAGGGATTGGGGGCAAGAGGAGAAGGGGACGACAGAGGATGAGATGGCTGGATGGCATCACTGACTCAATGGACATGAGTCTGAGTGAACTCCGGGAGTTGGTGATGGACAGGGAGGCCTGGCATGCTGTGATTCATGGGGTCACAAAGAGTCAGACACGACTGAGCAACTGATCTGATCTGATCTGATCTAATTCTTTAGTTCTGGACAAAAAGTAACACTGAGGAATAAATGAGCTTTGAAATATATCGTCTAAACAAGTTTGATGCTGCTAAGTTGCTTCAGTCGTGTCCGACTCTGTGCGACCCCATAGACAGCAGCCCACCAGGCTTCCGCGTCCCTGGGATTCTCCAGGCAAGAACACTGGACTGGGTTGCCATTTCCTTCTCCAATGCATGAAAGTAAAAAGTGAAAATGAAGTCACTCAGTCGTGTCCAACTCTTAGCGACCCCATGGACTGCAGCCAACCAGGCTCCTCCGTGTAGGAAAATTTCGTATGAACAATAACCTGGACAGCCTTTAGCAATTTCAGTGGTAAACCAGGAAAATCTCTGGTAAACTGGAATTAAGTGGTCACCCTATGTTTATTTGTTTTTGGCTGTTCTAGGTCTGCGTGGCTGCACGCGTTCTTTCTTTACTTGCAGAGGGCAAGGGCTACTCTCTGGTTGTGATGCGTGGTCCTCTTACTGTCTGCCTTCTTTTGTGGGACACGGAATCTAGGTGCACAGGCTCAGTAGTCGTGGCTCAGTAGTTGTGGTGCTCAGGCTTAGTTGCCCTGTGGCTTGTAGCATCTTCCTGGGTGAGGGATTAAGCCTGTGTTCCCTGCACTGCAAGGTAGCTTCGTAACCACTGGACCACCAGGGAAGCCCCACCCTGTGTATAATTCCTGAGGGCATCATGGGGTCAGAGCACAGTGACTGTCCGGATGTGTCTTCACTCAGTCCTGTTCCTTGCCCGTCCAGAGAATCATGACTGTGCTGACTCCTGCCTCAGTGTACTAGAGTTTATATGACTTCTCTGCTCAGTGCTCAGACTTACCTGAGACCTAGTTAACAGAGCTCAGATGGCCCTTCCAGGCTTGAGGTTTGTTTTCTCTCCCCATATTCTAGTTTTCCAGAACAGTTTCACTATAACTAAACTTGGATGTGACCCCAGAATAATCTTTCTACTCAGTTTTCTTCACGAGGACCTAAGCAAGCATAAGGATCCAGCTATACCTTGCTTTCATTCACTGATTAACACTAGGTTGACTGGAAAATCATTAGAATTCAGCTGTGTTAAGGGACAGAAACCAACAATTAAGTATGTCAAAAATAGATCCTTCTCTTTTAAAAAGTGAGCTGGTAACATTTCATAGTATCAAGTAAATGCACATTTTTTTCCCCCTAATCCAAAGGACAGAGAATTGGCTTCATAAAATGTCAGTGTTTATGCAAAATGGTGCTTACCTGTATTTTGATTATGACTGTGTGGTGATAACTTAATGGTATACTTTGATGAACAGAGTGGAAATTTCTCTGTAAATAATTAAAATGAGTAAAACAAATGCATTAACCACAACTAGTATAAATTATAATGCAGATGTGAAACTCATTGCAGTGTATTAGCACATATTTTTCTTTTTCCTATTTTTAATTACTAAATAGTGGGTGGCATCTATAGTATATATTAAATTAAAAAAAACCCTGTTTTCTTCATAAGCTAAATATTTTCAGTACTTAATATTTGTACTATAAAATGGCATTGGTCAGACCTATTAATGAACTATTTTTGGAAATTATGATGAACTATTTCACAGATTCTATTAATAGCAATATTGTAAATTTTGTAACATAATTTTCATCATAATGAAAATGTTTAAAAATTGATTTAAGAAAACTAACAGCAGTTGAAGGTTTCAATTAAACCTTTCTCTCTTAGGGTTTACAAGGAATTTCAGTTTGAAATAAGATTTTCAAATCCCCCTTAGGGAGCACATAGTTAGGTGGGTGTTAATTGCAGGATAGGGAAGGAAAAGTGAAACAGATTTAGTTGCTTCTCAGAATCATGATATTTATTACTTCAACCTGAAGATTCAACTCTATAGAGTCTTAACAGAATCAAGCGTGAGTTATTTTATCCATGACCCAGCAGAGGGTCTGAAATTAATATCATGCTGAAGGCTTGGGATTTTTGGTGCTAAAATGCACTC
Organism: Bos javanicus; assembly: GCF_032452875.1. Lineage (NCBI taxonomy): Eukaryota > Metazoa > Chordata > Mammalia > Artiodactyla > Bovidae > Bos > Bos javanicus. The sequence continues at coordinate 71,590,814 of NC_083882.1, read as the reverse complement.
ACAGTTCCTTATAAGACAATTGAGGTGTGTCTTTCTCCAAAACTTCCATTGTGTGTCTCCTATGTCTGGGTTATTTTTCTCGTGTTTATTCCCTTGCTCCCTGCTGGAATAAGAGGTCTTCCTTGATACCCAGTTTAACCAGAGATCTGACAACCTACCTACCTAATCTTTGAACATTTTACCCACAAGGGAATTTTTTTTTTTTAAATCATGGAGTTTGTCCTTTACCCTGATGTGCTTTTGTAATCAAAGTTATGAGGGTACAACTTACAAGTATCACCTTTGACCAGGGACAGTTTCTGGCACATTTCCATAACCAGAGTAGTCTCCTTAGATATGAATGCTAAGACCACTTATGCTCCTTTTTTCTGGAATTTGGCTTCTTGGACTAGTCTTTGAAACTGCGGTGCATCTCTAGAGCTGATTATTGTCAGAATCCCAATTGTACCTGGTCTTAATTTTCTCTTCTCTTCCCACCTGACTGAGTGAGCACCCGACATGTCCCATTACTGAGAACACTTAGGTTATTAAGAAACTCAGAACAGCTAATTTTGTGGCAAGCTGCTGTAGTGGGTAGAGTATTACATCCAGAGTACCTGAATATATAAGCTTGTCAAGTTATTTAAATCCTGAGCAGTGTTTTCCTCATGTTTGATAATAACCCCTAGATAGTAGGTTTGTAGGTTAGATGAAGTAATGTACCAAGCAGTCCTTTGTAGTCTCTAAAGCTTCAATATCATCTTTTCTGTTTAGCAAGGATATAATGTGTGCTAAGTCGCTTCAGTTGTCGACTCTTTGCTACCCTAAGGACCATAGCCCACCAGGCTCCTTTGTCCATGAGATTCTGGAGGCAAGAATACTGGAGTGGGTTGCATTTTCTTCTCAAGGGGATCTTCCAGACCCAGGGATTGAACACATATCTCTTAAGTCTTCTGCATTGGCATGGGGGCTCTTTACCACTAGCGCCATCCAATAGATGGCCACAATAGCATGAACATTACGCTGGTGCTTGCCATATAGAATGAAGTGATATGAGTACAGCCAAAAGACTTTGTAATCTGAAGGGAAAGTAAAAGGGAGGGGGCAGTGTTGTTATCAGTAACAGTGATAGGGCTTCTGTAGTCTCTGTGGGTCATTGTTTGACCTTTAGCCTCTTCAGGCAGAGTATACAAATACTGACTAATCATTTTCAACAGCATCATCTTCAGGTAGAGAGTCCTTCAGCTTTACAGAGTCTCGTGAAAAGTAATAACGTGATTTTTCTTAAAAGCTACTTGGTTTGAGTCATATGTTGGACAAAGTTCTGCATTGGTAATTTATGCCAGTGTGTCTTACATTTTCTTTAGCAGGCTTAATTAAAGTGAGATAAGTAAAAGGCAAGAGAACAGCATAGGATTTTTCAAAGCCGGAAAAATTTTAGAAATGCAAATTCATTTTTAAGTGTATTTAAGCCTAATAGCTGGCTTCATATATAATGAGAGTTTTAGAATTTAGAATTATGGGAATATATGTATTTATATATATTTGAGTTTATATATTTCTATATGAGTTTATGAATTTATATGAGTTTATATATATGAGTTTATTATATATATATATATGTACATATATAACCCCAGAAACATCTATATACATACACACACACACACGTGCACATACATATTTTTTCTTTCTCTTTTATTCTGATATCTTATTCCAAGTACTCTATGCCAACAACATTTAGGCAAGAAATTTACCTAGGTCTCCTATTTGAAAGGCTTCCCCGAGGGTCTAATCATTTAGTTACCAAATCATGCCTTGGTGCTTGTGATGGCATTTGAGGGTAAGAAAGAGGTAGTGATTGTCACTTTAGCACATCCTCTGACATTTGGTTGGAGATTTACACAGCATTTTGTATCCTAGAAAGCTTGCTCCTGCATCTCTATCTAGTCTTTTGATGCAGCGAAACAAGGTCAGTCCCTAAGGGTATCATTGAGGGTTATGATACGGGCCTGAACGTGATCAAAAACATTTCAGAAGCCTGGAGGATTCCTTTTGAGGCTGCTTTTACTGAATGACTCTCCTATTTTCTCCCTTAGGTTCAGTATTTCAATTCAATTCTCCTGAGGAACAGCTACATCCTTAGCAGACCTCGGCATATAAAACAATGAACTGAAGACTTTAGAAAGTCTCAGTCTGTCCTATTGTTTTCTGCCTAGCTCTACCTTTTACACTATGTTTTCCATATTTTAAATTAACAATATTAATAGCTATTTATTACAGACATTAATTGTGCATGTGTTTATAGCTTATTTGATACGTGGCAATTTAAAAAGACTTATGAGCACTGAGTAACAAAATTACATACTAAGTTAGTTTCTTGATGCTTCTTTTACATCTCTTTTTACCCCCTCTAATAACCCAAGTTTTATTCTTAGCTTGGCAAATCCCTACTTGTCCTCAGGAATCATCTCTCCCAGGAAACCATTGTATTCCTTTCTTTCTACCATGTTTGGATTGCATTCCAGGGCACCCTATCCATACTTCATCATATGTTCTTCCCACAAACATATATTAAATACTTATAATGACCTAGAAGCTTCTATGTTGAAATTACCTGTTTACAATAGTCTCCCCCACTGCATTATAAGCATCTTACACACAGAGATCGGGTCTGATTTATTTTCTAATCCACAAGGACCAAACCGTTTCTAGAGACAGTGGATACTTAATAAATGTTTGTTGTACTGAGTCACTGATAGAAGCTGTGGGGTAGTCTTATCAGAGCTAGTCTAATTATGAGAGGGTAAATGAGCCAATACACTATGTGTTACTATTAAATCATTTGATCATTATGATTTGCAAATACAGTTATATTCAAAATTATTCTCACTGCTTTTTCTGAATAGGAAGCATACGTAGCTCAGAAAGTGAAAGCTGGAAGTGGTAGCAGCCTCCATGAGCCTAACATCAGAGATTTCAAATTTGCAGTTGTTGAGAAATACACTCCACAAAATATATTTTGCTTGACTGTTTGATAGGCCCACACAGTGTTTTAAAGGACATAAAAGGAGGCAGGTGTTATGCTTACATAAGCATATGAACAGCTTACCATGGGCAGCCTTACAGCATGCATATGCTGAAGGCACACTCCCTGCAGGTATTTGATTTGGGAACCTCTACTCTGGGGTCTGCAAAAGTGCTCCGATGTACAAAACCTGCTGCTTTGTCAGCATGTCTCTTCAGTTGTAATGTAATTTAATGGTTTGGGTAACATTGAACTACCAAAAATAGGCTTTCGTGCCAATTTTGCAAATCATTTCCCAGTTAACATCTCTTTAGGGACTTCCCTGGTGGCTCAGACAGTAAAGAATCTGCCTGCCAATGCAGGAGACGCAGGTTTGATCCCTGGGTTGGGAATATCCTCTGGAGAAGGGAATGGCTGCCCACTCCAGTATTCTTGCCTGGAGAATTCTATGGAAAGAGGGGCTTGGTGGGCTACAGCCCATGGAGTCACAAAGAACTGGACATGACTGAGCTACTAACATTTTCACACTTTCACTTAGGATAAAAGAGACTGTACAGTGATAAAATGTGTCTTAGTACTATTATTCCATAAGAACATAACTACACATAAATGCATATATAATACATGTGTGATGCTAGTTCTCACAACATGTTACATTATAAACTTTTTTCATAACCTCATTTGGACTTCAGATCTGCTCTAGTCACATCAGCAGAGGATCTTTTTTAATCTCATAAATAAATCAACTTGTGTGAAAGTAACTGTCAGTTCAAAAGATGAGGTAACATTTAAGTATGCATGGAAAAGAAGAAAGGCATAGCAAAAGAGACCATAATGAACAAAGATCCTGAGGGTAAAATGGTCTACTTAGCCTATTAGCAACTAGAATCTCAAAACAGGCAGGAAAAGTTGAGATCCTATTAAAAAAAAAATAGTATGGTAAAGAATTTGGACTTGGTTCTGTTGTAAAGACGTCTAAGTGTGTATTTCAAATACTATAAGCATTTCCATTGAAGAAAAACAGATGATGACATTGTAGAGAAGAAATTGAAATAGAGTGAGACTGGGGTTAAGAGACCAGTGAAAAGGAATCGCAATAATAGTAGCAGGAATTGATTGGCAGGAGCAGAGAAAAATTGACTTAATTTGAAAGACCATTCCTTTGCAGATAAATGGAAGGAAACATAGACAGAAAGTATTTTTTTTCAAAAGTCTGTTTTGAAGGAAAATGTTTTCAAGAGTTTGGCTCCATCTCACAAAAGTCTATAATTTTTTTTTTTTTTTTTAGATAATTAGATTGTTATTTGGTTATTTAAATGTACTGGAGTTAGTGCCCAGGTGGGTTAGAAAACATTTAAATATTTATATTTCTATTAATTAGTTTATTATAAAAAAAAAACAGATGATGCTCCATTTTAAAGACTGGTGCTCCTTATAGATTACACTTGGTCAAAATTATGTGAATTTGTTTCAGCAACAAATAGCATCTCCTCTGTGAGCCACTAACACTTTCACTTTTACTTGTGCTGAGTACAGTTTTTGGTCTTAGGCATATAGCATATAGCTGGCATTCTTGTTCTTGTTTGGTCACTAAGTCATGTCTGACTCTTTGGTTGCCATTTCCTCCTCCAGGCATATATGGAGGAAAAATTGCTTCCCTCATACAGCCTATTTTTTTTTAATGGTTCTCACTGTTAACTATTATATATGCTTTCTTAGATTTGTGATTAATATACTAAGTTGTATAGACTGTAAGTAAATAATATCACTACAGTGGTGCTTGAATGCTATGGCAGCACCAAATAAAAAAGAAAACACCAAATAAAAAAGAAAACACACATCATTCAAAACTATTTCAATTCACTCTAAAGATTGATTGTGAATGAATGACAAAAAACCCAGCATCCAGGTTATTTAGAGGGAAATATGAAAACCCTATGCCCCACAACATTAGGCAAATTAAGTTATCAATATTTTAATTAATTGTTCTGAGCTAGACTAATTTAAATCTTATCCTACTTTAGGAAGATACTTAGAATCTATGATTGTCAATTTGAATTAAAAAGTTGTTTTCCTAAGGAAAGTTATGATAAATAAGCTAATTCACATTGGAGAATAATGGTCTACACATACCATTGTGTGGAGAAGGAAACCGCAGCCTACTCCAGCATTCTTGCCTGGGGAATCCCATGGACAGAGGAGCCTGGCGGGCTACTGTCCATGAGATCGAAAGAGTTGGACATGACTTAGCAACTAAACCACCACCATCACATGCTCCTTGTAAACACATAAACAGAGTTTACCTTGAGCATTATTGTGATAATTCAACTCTTTTTTACTGATTGTTCTTTGTTTGGTGACCTTATTATTTGTCTGTGTGGTAGAACACGTGAGTATATTATTTCCAAACCTTCTGAGTGCTAAGTTTTAGATTGTTTTTTAATTAGCATTTTAATTGCTCATCAAAGTAATTGAAGACAGAGTGGGAAAATGGAACACTTGCTAATCCCTTTGGTATCAGTCAGTGCTGTTTTCCCAAGGTCAAGTGCCTTCCTCATGGAAACTTGCATTGCTCTGAGCTCCCTATTACATGACACGACAAGGCTAGTGGCATCTTTGAAAGATTTTCTCCCTCTTTTCTTCCCTCAGTCTAGATGCTTGCTTGCTACCTTAGGTGAGATGTGAACTTATTGAATCAACCTTGGGCTTTTTTTGTGCAAAAGAAATATTTGACATGATTGTTAACTTTTTAAATAAAATACTAAATGTCTTCCGTGTTGCAAACACTTGGCTGAAAACAAGTATAATGTCTAATTGTAAAAGGTAGAGTCATTTTTTCCTTCTTCTATAAACCACATTGCCCCATCCCACAGAGTGACATATGAGCAAATGGGAGAAACATCTACAAATGAATACCAGGAGGAGGGGGAGGGCAGTTAGTACAGAAGCTAAAGCGCCTTGTATGAGTGCCAGGATCACCATCTACTTGCTGTGTAAGCTCTGTGTGTGCCTCATTGATGTGGGGATAAAGAGAAGACCATGGTGAGACTTTAGTATATTGATACTTATGAATTGTTTAAAATGATCCTTAAAACGTTTCAGCAATATATTTCCTTTTATTATTTTGACAGTAAACGCAAGATTAATCTGGCTTGGGGCCCATAGTATAAAGACCAAGATTTCATGGTAAAATTCATGTTGCTTTTAAAAAGTAAACATACTTTTCTCAGGCCTGAAAATATGATCCAGGTCATTCTTGCTGATTTGATCTGCTTCCCTAATCCTTCACCAGGATGCAAAACTGTTTCTATCTCATTCATATACCTGTGCTTGCCTTCTGGCTAATACTCTATAGCTTTACACAAAGCTTAAAAAAAAAAAATGAATATGCCAGGACCCTGACTTAGATAGTAAATACATTAGGGAATAGTTTGGCTTTCAGGAAGGACTGTCTACTTTACTAAAAATGGATGATAAGGAAGATAGTCATAAAGTAAAATGGAAGAATTAAGGAACTGATCCAAATTCAGCTGAAAAAAAAAATGGCTTGTCCAATTATAATTATGTCAATTCAAGTCAAGTGCTCTATACACTAGAATAACTGATGGAATAACTGATGAATGGCCAGTCATTTTGGCTTGAACAGCAGATCTGGTCTCAGGGCAAAAGAATAAGTTATCCCTAAATTTATTTGTTTATTTTTTTAATTCCAATTTTTCTTTCTGCTGTTCAAACCACCAATCTCCTCTCCCTCATACAACCCTGAAAATAAGTACAGTGATTTTTAATGTGAACAATTAATAGTCTCTCAATCCTGTGTTGTGTGACTGAAAACATTTTTAGAAAACTATACTCATTAAAAAAAATTTTATAGCTTGCAGTCTGAATTAAGTCTGCCTACTCTGAAAATGTGTTTCCCAGGTGGTACAGTGGTAAAGAATCTGCCTGCCAATGCAGGAGACATAAGAGACTCGAGTTTGATCCCTGGATCAGTAAGATCCCCTGGAGGAGGAAGTGGCAACCCTCTCCAGTGTTCTTTCCTGGGAAATCCCATGGACAGAAGAGCCTGGTGAGCTACAGTCTGTGGGGTCCCTAAGAGTCGAACACAACTGAGTGACTAAGCACACAGCTTGTACCCACCAGGCAACTCTAAGATATTCCCCTGGTTCTCTTATCCAACTCTATTACTGTCCTTAAGCTCCTTATGTCTAGAATTTCTGGAGCTGCTCTGTTTAGAATTTTATTCTGTTGAGTTGATAAAATACTTACAGGGATGTTTTTCTAACATTTACCACTTCATTATTTTATGTTCATTTTAGTTTATCAACTTTTCCAATTTAAACATATCACCCTTTATCCCACTTGGCTCTTTTATGTTGGATGTAATTTTGTGACTTCACTGCCCTTCTTTTTTGTTTTGTTCATGTTTCCTTCAGATCCTCTCTTATCTTTGTAATTTTTTTTTTCTAACTATAAAGTGTTAGATATTGGTTTGACCAATGATAGGAGAGTTGCCTCCTATTTAAATTCATTCATATAATTGATATACTTGGTTTTACATCTGTCAGTTTTTAAACTTCCATCTGCCAGGTTAGTAAAAAGTTGAGAAGAGACTTGATACTGTGTCTCCTACTGTTCAGAGTGCTTTTCTCTCTGTCTCTTTTCTTACTATTTATTTTACCTTTCAAAAAATCAAAATATATTTTAGGTTTGATAGAGTTGTACTACAGAGTAAGGATATATGACTTTGGAGTCATCCATTTCCCCATCTGGATTTTTACCTACAGACACAGAAGTCATAGTAATTCCTGAGAGAAAGTACAGTGGTGCTAACCCCTGACTCAAAGAGAAGTCAGTTTCCCATGCCTTCTGTAGTTTATCATCATTTTTCCACTCTGACAAAAGAAGACTGTTCTCATTTTGAGGCACAGCTTCTAAAATGTGTTTTCCTAGGTCATCAAGTTGATGACGGGGAAAGAGTTACATTTCTGTTTTTGGAGGCACAGCAGAAAAATCTCTCCAGTAGCTTTGTAAATGTCATTGCCTCCTAACCTTTGAAAGGTCCATTATTTCGGACCCAGGCCAGAGCAGGGTGACCACTGACAGGTTATACACATGTACAAAAACACATTTTGTCCTCGGATGGTAAGATGATGGGTACTATTATACCTGAGGTTTCTTTTCTCTTGGTACTAGCCAAAGGCCTGATGACTTGATACAGATCTAATTCACATAATGATGTACCATCTGTGACCTGAGAAGTGCTCTGAAATAGAGTCCAGAGCACATCATGGACCTCTTGCCGTCCTCAGAACACTTGATCTAACCAGCTCCAAGTTTGGCATGGAGGGTGATTGCCCTTGCTTACCTGTGACCCAGGTACTTCCGGAGCACTTGATTAATATTGTACTCAGATTAAAGGTTTGCTTTACCATACAGGTAACAAGCTAAGGCTCTCAGTGCCTAATGTCAAACAGTGTTCTCTCAACAGTCTGCTTCTATGTATCCTATGTACATGTATATTTCTATACATTATGTATATTCAGAAAGGGGAATTGCTTTCAGTTCAGTTAGATATACACCAATAAAGTTCTAAGCTCATAAAAGAAAAGTTAGCACAAGTGCTCAGGAAGCCATTCCTGTAGACAGCTAAGATAACATAGAGTGAATATTGATTCAGTCAACATGGATTATCTAAATACATATTATGGCACTGAACTGGCACCATGGAGATCGAAAATGGAAAAAAAAAAGTTGATTTTCTTTCAAACTTTTCAGTGGAAAATATTGATGCAAGCAAGCCTTTTTGAGGGAATACATGAATGTGTTGTTTAAAAGAGTCTCTGTTTATGATATGGTTATGAGTTTGTCATAGAATTTGTTACACAGAGTGAATGTGGCACCTTTGTGCATGTAGAAGGTTATGGGAAGGGGCTCTTTTATGAAAGAATACTTGAGGTCATATACCTAGAAACAAATTCTGTTTCTCAGACAGAAAGCAAGGACTTTAAGGACTAGTCCTTGGTATGTGACATATGGAAATATGTTTCTTTACCTGAAAGAAACTAGTGTTATCATCATGTCAAAATAGGAGTTCCTGCAGGATATTTCTGGAGATAAAATACCTGGAGTGAGAGTTATAGGATAGATTTGAATTGAAGGGTAGATGACTTGAGATGTTTGTGTATCAACTTATTCTCAAAAAATATTAAAATCTTGTATTCCCTTAGGGTTTGGTAAAGTCTTTGAAATATTCCACTCTGCCCCAGCAATGTTAAAGGAGCCTAAGGTAGGATCTTGTTTGTTTTTGTTTTTGCTTGCATTACTAGAACAGAGAAAAAAGAGCATTTTAGAACCAGGATGGGGGTGGCTATAGTATTTGAAGTAAGAGAAACTCAATGTTCAGGTTTTCCTTTTTCTCTCTTTTTTTTTTTTTTAAAGAATTTTCTCCCCAGGAATATAAGCTAGAGATTATTAATTAAATTTTCATAATCAAATACACACATATACACACACCCACAAACACACCAGAGGGGACAAAACAAGATGGGTCTGGTCGTCACAGCTTATGATTTATTATGAGAGAACAAATGGTAAATAAATAAGTCGACAAAGATAATTTATATAATTATGAATTGAAATGAATGCTGCAAAGGAAAAGGTCAGAGAACACTGCAAAGCAGCCTAGTTTATTTGAGGGGATCAAGGAATTCTTTTCAGAGAAAATGACATTTCAGCTGAGCCTTGACAGATGAGTAGGATTTTAACCAGGCAGAGAAATAGAGGAAAGAATGTCCCTGAGAGAGAAGACAGCCCCTGTGAAGCATCTGAGAGGGAAGGCTGTCCCTGCCCTCCATTTGAATAGCTGAGGAAGTCCCACAGCTGCTGCTGCTGCTGCTGCTGCTAAGTCGCTTCAGTCGTGTCCGACTCTGTGTGACCCCATAGACGGCAGCCCACCAGGCTTCCCCGTCCCTGGGATTCTCCAGGCAAGAACACTGGAGTGGGTTGCCATTTCCTTCTCCAATGCATGAAAGTGAAAAGCGAAAGTGAAGTCGTTCAGTCATGTCCCACTCTAGCGACCCCATGGACTGCAGCCTACCAGACTCCTCAGCTAGGGAGTCCCCAGGAATGGGAAGTAAAGAATCCGGAGGGATTAGGCAGGTAGGCAGGTATAGTACTGTGTTATTAATAGTTATCTGCTATTAATAAACTGTAGCTGCTAGAACTGAGCACCATGAACTGGGTGGGAAACTGGGTGGTAAAAGTGTCTAAAACAATAGACACTTATTTTCTTATATTTCTGGAGGCAAAAAGTCTGAAATCAGGATGACGGCAGGGTCATGCTGTCTCGCCTAGCTTTGGGGAATTGCTGGAAGTCCTTGGCATTCCCTGACTTCTTCATCACACCCTCTCTGTCTCTGTGTTCCTTCTGGGTGTCTATCTCTGTGTCTCTTCTCTTTTTATAAGGACTCTCGTTGTATTGGAGTAAGGGTCCCCTCTGTTCCAGGATGACCCAATCCTAATTTGCATCTTAATTACATTTACGAAGACTATGTTTCCAAATAAGATCACGTTCCCACTTAACAAGGGATTAGTGTTTCAATGGACCCTTTGGGGAACACGATTTAGCCCACAGCAGTAGGGTCTGGAAACTCTGCTGAGGAGTGAGTGTTCCATTCACTGAGAAATCTTCAGAATGTTTTAAGCAAAGGATTAGCAGGATTTAACTTACTGTCTACTGTACTGTGGTATTTTACAGAAATGAACCTGAATGAACTTTTTGGTCAAACTATGTAATTCCATTTACAGGACACGTTAGAAAGGGGAAAATTATCAGTCCAGTAGTTGCCAGGGGTTAAGGGGATCAACCACAGAGGCACCATAGATGATTTGGAGGATGGATGGAAATATTTAATACCTTGACTGTATTATTTTGTGAACATTTATAGGTGTGTACACCTGGGAAATGGGAGAATTTTACTGTGTATAATGATACCTGAATATCAAATAAGCACTGAGAATGGATTCAGATCGGACCCCACTCTGGTGGTCCAGTTGAGACAAAGTTGTTGCTTAGATTGGGGTGGTGAAGCTGAAGCTTTAATATTTTGGCCACCTGATGTGAAGAGCCAGCTTACTGGAAAACACCCTGATGCTGGGAAAGATTGAAGGCAAAAGGAGAAGTTCAGTTCAGTTCAGTCACTCAGTCGTGTCTGACTCTTCGAGACCCCATGAATCGCAGCATGCCAGGCCTTCCTGTCCATCACCATCTCCCAGAGTTCACTCAAACTGACGTCCATCTAGTCGGTGATGCCATCCAGCCATCTCATCCTCTGTCGTCCCCTTCTCCTCCTGCCCCCAATCCCTCCCAGCATCAGAGTCTTTTCCAATGAGTCAGCTCTTCGCATGAGCTGGCCAAAGTACTGGAGTTTCAGCTTTAGCATCATTCCTTCCAAAGAAATCCCAGGGCTGATCTCCTTCAGAATGGACTGGTTGGATCTCCTTGCAGTCCAAGGGACTCTAAAGAGTCTTCTCCAACACCACAGTTCAAAAGCATCAATTCTTCAGTGCTCAGCTTTCTTCACAGTCCAATTCTCGCTTCCATACATGACCACTGGAAAAACCATAGCCTTGACTAAACGAATCTTTGTTGGCAAAGTAATGTCTCTGCTTTTGAATATGCTATCTAGGTTGGTCATAACTTTTCTTCTAAGGAGTAAGTGTCTTTTAATTTCATGGCTGCAGTCACCATCTGCAGTGATTTTGGAGCCTAAAAAAATAAAGTCTGACACTGTTTCCACTGTTTCCCCATCTATTTCCCATGAAGTGATGGGACCAGATGCCATGATCTTCATTTTCTGAATGTTGAGCTTTAAGCCAACCTTTTCACTCTCCTCTTTCACTTTCATCAAGAGGCTTTTTAGTTCCTCTTCACTTTCTGCCATAAGGGTGGTGTCATCTGCATATCTGAGGTTATTGATATTTCTCCCGGCAATCTTGATCCCAGCTTGTGCTTCTTCCAGCCCTGCATTTCTCATGATGTACTCTGCATATAAGTTAAATAAGACGTCAGCGGAAAATGAGATGGTTAGATAGTATCACCAATTCAATGGACATGAATCTGAGCAAACTCTGGAAGATAGTGAAGGACAGAGGAGCCTGGCATGCTAAGCCCATGGAGTCATAAAGAGTGAGACATGACGTAAGGACTGCACAACAACAGCACATTTTTGGCCTTCCATTTCACTCCCTTTGGGATCAGCTATCAGTTTGCCAGCTCCTTACCATTTTGGCATCTTGCTGAAAAGAGCTTTTGGTCCCAAGACAAGTAAAGGAAGAGGTTCTGAACCTGGGGCATCTGCCTGAGTGGGGTCAGGTGTCAACAGAAGAAAGAAATTACACAGCTTTCCCAAGGGTTGTTTCTGCTCAGAATAATTAAGGAGAAAGAAAACACAGATGCTGAAGAAGGGAGGGAGAGAACGGAATGAAGTGTCTCTCTGTCCCATGTGGTCAATCTTTGGGGATGTATTGAAGAAAAACTAGAGGCCATGAGGAATAAGTATGCTCCTGCCACCTCCTCGAAGGTGTTACCAAGGATAAGCTGCAGAAGCCTGCTCTCTCTCAGCTGTGCTTTGCAGTTTCTGACACTCACCTAGAAGCGTTTCATTGACAATAATAAGAAATTTGCAAAAACAAGTTGCTCTGGAGAAAGTGAATATATGTAATTTTTTTTTTTTTTTCTTAAGAGTCACTTTTGGTCTTGGTGTATTTTAGTTGGGACAAGGAAACATTTTATAACTTATTTTTGTTAAATAACAAATACTTTCCCCCCCTTGCAGTCTTTTTAATGGGAGAAATAATCAATAAACTTGTTTTCAAGCTCTTTTACTGCCATTGATCTATGGAATTAGCTAAACTCAAATCTTAGAGGAGTCAGTGTCAGACCTGTGCAATTGAAAATCATTTTAAGGGCTATTTATATTTAAAGAAGACATACTATAGCTGTATTAAAAGTCACGCTAACTCTAGACCTTGACAGAGTAAAAATCCAGAGTTTTAATTCTAGCCCTGTGAATTATTTATGTAATCTTGTGCAAATTAGTGTTTCTCTTAGATCAGATATCCTCCTCTGTAATATGATATATGTACACATATATGTGTGTGTGTATGTGTATGTGTGTGTATGTGTGTGTGTGTGTAATCTACTTAGTAAATTTGGATGTTGGAATTATTCTATGTAGAGCACTTGTAACATCTGACAGTTTTCACTTCATTAATTCTTACTCCCTGTTGCTTTCCCCTATAACACTTACTATATAACATATATCTTATTTCTTTTCTCTGTGTCTCCATGATAGAATATAGAACCATGAGAAGAGTTTGTTTAGTTTATTTCTTTAAACTCATTGCCTAGATCAGTGCCTACTAGGTGACAAAAGATAATTGTTCAGTTAATGGACAAATGAACAAATGATTCTTAGTAATAATACTATTCTCTTCCCTTGATCCGCAGTGTGTAATTTAAGTGTGAAGCTTCTCAGCAGTGTGATTTCCTAGCTGTTCCTTGGATACAATCAAAAGCTATGCTGTTGATACAAGTGAAAATAAAGGCATCCCAACCTTAAATTGGATGAAAACTCCTTTCCTCACCCAATCAGGTGTGAACAACAGAAATCCAGGGTATCTGTGGCTGGGAGGAAGGAGCAAAGCCTGTGAGAGTGTTGCCTGTGAAAGCATCGTGACTCCAGTGTTTGTTCAGCTCCTGTACTTTGGGCATTGCCTGACTGTCCAAAATGTAGAGATATTCATGAATAATGGAGTGGAACATGAACAAGAACTTGTATTTGTTCTCTTGTTCGCCATAAGAAAGAAGTGTTCTCAGTAGAAGGCAGACTGAAAGTTTCTCTTGGTTTTGAATTCTGGCTCAGATGTCAACTGATTCTGTCTCTGGACTGCAAAATAGACAGCTTTATTCATTAATTCCTTTGATTGATCTAGCTAAAATATTCTCTGAGTTGTGTTAGTTTGGTATTGCTGAAAACCATTCCTATTTTTTCAAACATGTCCATGCTTTATCATCATGTTTAATTCCTTGGCACCTAATGTAGTTGATGCCGGAGAATTTTGGGGGGCAAATGTCGTTCTCTGGAAGAAAGTCAATTCAGGGGGGACAATAAAAGTACTTCCAGTAACGATCACATTCATAAAAGAGCTGAGTGAGCTGGTTAAGGGAAGCTACGGCGTGAACTCTGACTCTCCATGATGAAAGCCTGTCTGTGTTCATTCATCATTGTTAGAGTGAATAGACAGAGGGTGGCCTCAACCTTCTCAAGGCTGAGCTAGCCTCACGTCTTCTAGAGTTTGCTACTGAGCAGTGCTCTCATAATTCCTTCTGAGAATTGTGATGTTATGAAAAGTACAATGGAAAAAGGACTAAAGACCTATTTGTAGCAAGATCAGAAAACGGAAGATATATATTCACAGAAATATTTTTCATGTGTGATTGAAAAAGTAATTAAGTCCAGTTTTACTCCTCTTCTTTTTTCTAGTAGTTATGTGATATATATTATGTGCTAATGTAGAAAGACATGTTTTCCCATTCTCATAAGCACCCCCGCTACCAAGTAGAGCCATATCTGAGTCATCTCTAAAATTTTCCATCTTTTTTTTTTTGTAAATAAAACATTGTATTTTTTTCAGCTTTTGTATTTTTATTTAAACTTTTTATTTTGTATTGGATTATAGCCAATTAACAAAACTGTGATAGTTTCAGTGAACTGTGAAGGGACTCAGCCATGCATATACATGTATTCATTCTCCTCTCACACCCCCGCTCCAGGCTGCCACATAACACTGAGCAGAGTTCCATGTGCTAAATAGTAGGTCCTTAATAGTTACATCTTCACTCCTACCTAAGGTGATATGAGATACAGAAATATGTGAAGCCTCTGTATGATTTCTCCTTATTGTTTAGGAGAAACTGTCATGATGTTAATCGTATGAGTTAATAGTCTCTCTCTCTTTTACTGTACTGAGATGGATGTGTGCTTTTTTTTTGTTTTTCTAGACTGTTTTTCTCTTTATGTAAATGGTTTTCCATCTACAGCTTCTCCTTCTCTCTTTGAAAATGTAGATTGCATTTGCGAGCTAGAGATTCTGGAACACTTATAAGGAGGAAGAGACTCAAGTTTCTAGCTCCCTTTGATTAGAAATCACTCCAAGGGGATGTTCCAAGAGAAAGAAGAGTGTGCAAAGTTTTTTTTTTTTTCCTGTTATTTTCAGTTCTCTGCCTTGCCCTAGTGTAGAGATACAGCTATGGCTATTCTGAGTATTTAGTATTTAGTACCTTCTTAACAGACTATTTCTGTGACCAATTTCCCTAATGTATTCAGTGGCACTATTGATTTTAAATATGCAATAGGACCTGCCTAAGAATTTTACTTCCCACTTTAACACCTTTGCTATTTTTTTCTCAAATTTAAATAACATCAATAAAATTTCAGACTGCTTTCCTAAAATACATCTGCATGCCCTCACTGGCATAAATCCCTAAAGATTGTATAAAAATGTCTTTCAGTAACAAGTTATTATTACATCCGTTTTATTGACTGCAGGTAAATAACTTATTTTTATAGTGTGATAGCAAAGAAAAATGAGTATTTTTAATTCTCGTAGAACTGGTACACTCCTGAGATGTTCATTCTCTGTTAGCCGTTAAAAAAGAATGAGAAAAATCAAGTGAGCACAGGAATTAGCTATTTAAATGTTAATATTTGCTCTGACTTGAAAAGCTAGATTATTGTTCTAGTCTATTATGTCACATGATGACATTCATTTAGCACCAAGCCACTTAAGGTTATCCCACTTTACTAAAATAAGTTATTGCTGGTCATGTGACCAATTGTGTGCTTAGACCTTGAGTCAGAAAATGGCAATCAAAGCTTTGACTCTGCCACTGCTGGCCATGTGGCTTTATCCTGGCCTCTTCATCTATAAAGTGGAAATGACCTTCTTTTATGGTAAATAACTTGTTCCAGTTCACCAGAACTTTCCCTGGTTTTAACCTTCAAAGTCCCACCGAGGGTCTAATCTCTCTCTTTCCCAGGCAAACCAGGCTGATTGTTCACCTTATATCTTGCTTGGCTTCACAGATTTGTAGTACAAGTACATTCACAAAAATAAAATTAAAAAACACTTTTTGAGCATGAATAATCTCTACACATGCAAACGATTAAAATTGTAAAATATTATGATGAAATGTATGGGCCTTCAAGTTCATATTCGAACATAAGCCCAGTGCATCTTCTATGTGTGCTTAGTTGCTTAGTTATGTCCAACTCTTTGTAACCCCGTGGACTGTAGCCTGCCAGGCTCCTGTGTCCATGGCATTTCTCAGGCAAGAATACTGGGGTGAATAGCGATTTCCTTCTCCAAGGGATCTTCCTGACCCAGGGATCGGCTTGAATCCGGGTCTCTTGCATTGCAGACAGATTCAGCCACCAGGGTGGCTCAGAGAGTAAAGAATCTGTAACATCATGTTATCCTATCAAAGACCCGAAAGAGCTCTGAGCCCAGACAAAACTCTGGGAACTATGGAACTCGAAGCCTATAAAACATTTTTACCTGCATTGTTTTACTTAGCCTCAAAAAAAAAAACAAAAAAAAAACAAAAAAAAACAGCATGAGAGTTATCCATTACTTTCAAATGTAAAATTGAAGCTCTCAGATAATGAGTCAACAAGGTTATTTAGCCAGCAAATGGTGAGTATAGCTTGAGACTTGGGCTTTGTGACTCTGTGACTACTGCATGGCCCAAGGAAAATTATCATAAATATATCAGAAGGAAAACTGTCATAAATTCATAAATTTGCATCACATGCCTGATTTCTCTGTCATGTTAAAAATGTATATTGTACATGCTGTACAATATTTCTACAATAACCAGCTTTTCCTGTCTTAAAAGCTTAGGGTAGCAGCAACTACTGCTTTCTCCTTTTAAAGTAGCACAGTTTCTATGTATTTAATTGCTAGTGAAAATCCCAACAACAAAAAATAAGCAATAGCAAGTTTGCAGAATCAGCTTAGTAATTTAGATTGAATGAGCCAACTGACTACAGAATACCAAAACAATTAACGTTTGTATTTAGCTGACCATTATCAAAAGATGTAATGATATATTTGTTTAGTTTTATTCAGCTCTGAAAAAAACCTCATCTGCAAATTTCAGATGAACGTTAACAAATTAAGGTGTTAACTCCCATCGGGTCAATATCCATGAAGCAGTAATGATGATGATGATGGTGGTGATAATGAAATTAACAACAAAAATAACAAGTAAGTCATATATTTAATATATAGTTTATAAATCAATATCAAGTATTTTCTTTTGTTAGACACTCATGAAATGGAACAGAATGCTGTTTTATTCACAGCGTATACAGGTAACTTTCCTATGCCCCAGAAAGTTCAAATTACTCCATCAAGTCAGTAGCAAGTGGAGAGAGAACTAAAATTCTGAGCTTCTAACTGTCCATTTCATGCTATTTCCATGGTATCTTTCCTTCCTTCCAGTTCCAATATTTTTGATCCTACCATCTGATGAAGTAGGAGCATCCAGGACTCATCTGGCAATGTTATCTTTCATTTCCAAGAGTCAGCCTGTAACTGTATTTTCAATATGCTCATTGGATCTCTACAAGGTGGCAATGGCATCTGTAGCCATAGCCATGTGAAGAGCCATGGGAAAGGGGCCAGAGTAAACTCCTAATGAAGTGGTCACCCTTTGTCTATTTTCTGACGTCTCTCAATAATGCCATTTTGCATGCCTTATTTAACAACATAGTCTTAGTAAAGAATCTGGCCAATATGTAATTGTACCTTAAAAATGGCTGTTACATCTTTTTTGGGGAAGTTGTCAGGCAAAGCATTGTTCCTCAGAGATTTCCCTTCTCGCTATATCCTTTGTTGCCAAATCAGCCCCACTTTCTTGTTCTCTTTACACAAAATTATCCCAAGGCTTTGCCTATAAAAAAGCAGTCTGACTTCAGTATTTGAATGTCTGTAAATTTTCACTCCTTATTGTAAAGGTATTATTTAGTCACTAAGTTGTGTCCGACTCTTTGCGACCCCATTGACTGTAGCCTGCCAGGCTCCTCTGTCCATGGGAATTTCCCGGCAAGAATACTCGAGTGGGTTGCCATGCCCTCCTCCAGGGGATCTTCCTGATCCATGGATGGAACCTGCATCTCCTGCACTGGCAGGAGGAGTCTTTACTGCTGAGCCACCAGGGAAGCCTTAAAATGCCATGTTCTAAATGATTTTTCTTACCTAAATAGTGGAGGAACATAAATCATAAAAACAAGCTGATGGCACAAAATTCATCTAAAGGACAAGACAGTCAAAAGACTCCAGAGCCTAGTAAGGCAACCTAGGTGACTAAGGAATATCAAGTGGGTATTGGAATGGTGTTCGTTTCCCAGGGCTGCTGTAACAAAGTAATAAACACTCTGTATTTCACAAGTATGAAGGCTGCTGCTGCTGCTGCTAAATCGCTTCAGTCCTTTCCGACTCTGTGCGACCCCACAGACAGCAGCCCATCAGGCTCCACCGTCCCTGGGATTCTCCAGGCAAGAACACTGGAGTGGGTTGCCATTTCCTTCTCCAATGCATGAAAGTGCAAAGTGAAAGGGAAGTCGCTCAGTCATGTCCGACTCTTCACGACCCCGTGGACTGCAGCCTACCAGGCTCCTCCATCCATGGGATTTTCCAGGCAAGAGTACTGGAGTGGGGTGCCAAGTCCAAAATCAAGTTTTTTTTGCAGGACACGCTCTCTCTTGACAGCTCTAGGGGAAAAAAAAAAATCTTTCTTTGCCTTCTCTCACTTTGGGTGTTGGCTGATAGTCCTAGGCATTCTTCCACTTACAGATGCATCACTCCTTCTATACGGAAGCTTTCCTCCCTTGTGTCTTCACATCCTTTTCTCTCTTTGCCTGTCTGTCTCTGAGTTGAACTTTACCCCTATTTGTATTGGATTGGGTCCCACTCTAATGGCATCATTTTAATTTACTTATTAAATAACATCACATTTTCAGGTACTGAGGATTAGAACTTCCATATATCTTTTTTGGAGGGACAGAATTTAACCCATAAAAGGATACAGTGGAGTGTGCATACCTCTCCAAAAGGGTGATAGTCATTCATCTTGTGCCTATTGCTCTCATCATAAATCTTAGTTTTTAGAGGAAACTGGAAATCTGAACATTTTATGGAAAATATATACAAGTTAGTCTTCTTGTTTGGGGATAATCAAACTGAGCATGTCTTAAGGTCTCACTGAGTCTTTTGCGAGGTCCTAGGTTCCCTGATTTTCCTCATCTATCAATTAACACGTGAGAACTGTGGCTCAAAGGGCTGAAAAAATTTGTCCATGGCCACACAGTTTTTTGTGGAAAAGAAAGACTTACAGTTCCCTGCTCCTAATTTTGTTTTCTTTGAACAAAAGGCAGGAATTGATTATAGACAATCTTTTTCATGATCAAACAGCCCTCCTTTCTGCATTCAGTTATATCAAATCCTAACTGTTAAGGAAAATCTTCCTTCAGCTTCTAAAAATTTTGCCAGATAATGGTATACAAAGGAGAAGAAAAAAAGTCTGTTCAAGAAATTACACACACACACACACACACACACACACACACATAAAATCAAAGCAAAAATAATATTTAGCTTTTCCAATATCTACCTAAATAAAGATAGATATATAGAGAGTTTCCCGAGTGGCTTGGTGGGGAAAGAATCCTCCTGTAATGCAGGAGACATGGGTTCTATCCCTTGGTCAGGAAGATCCCCTAGAGGAGGGCGTGGCAAACCACTCCAGTATTCCTGCCTGGAGAATCCCATGGAAAGAGGAGCCCAGTGAGCTACAGGCCATAATGTTACAAAGAGTCAGATGTGACTGAGCATGCACATGTGCATACACACACACACACACATACTGCTATTTTGGTGTGTCATTTCTTTTTCTCTGTCCTTTTGAACTTGGAACCATATTGTCTATGAAGTATTGTGCTTTCTGTTGAGATTTTCTCCTTTCCAAAAATAATTTAAAAAGAAATAAGTGCATAAGGCAAGTTATAAAAAGGCAAAAATGATGCCCAGAATATCCTGTGGGTAATGTGAAGAAGATCTGGGAGTGATGAAAGAAACTATAAAAAAAAAAGTTTATGAATCTCTCAAAATCCCTTGATTAAGAAAGAAATTTGGGCCGAAAAATCAAACACTTACAGGAAGACTTAACATTTATCTAGAGAAGAAGGTAGCCTCCAGATCCTGAATACAAGTAAATGAGGACAAACCGCTGACAGCCACAAAACCCCTGTAGTGTCCTCAGTGTTCTAGGAGGAAGGACAGGGTAATGGTAGTCTCTCCACTAATGGCCCTGAGAATACAGAAACCACTTGAAATCAACCAGGAGCCAATCTGAAAGCAGCAGCTAAAACTGAGAGGAGGATCTGCAGGGTATATGTGTGAGTGAGTATGGCAATCAGGATGGAAGCAGTTTGGGTTGTAAGTTCTGAAAATTCAACATATCAAAGTATCTCTCATGAGAATCAATCTGTTACTGGACCATGTGCATTTGCACTAAGTTTTCTATGCACTTGCAAGACAGGGGTGGGATCAGAGAGACAGATGGATGGCAGATAATGAAGGGTGTTGTCAGTCATTTAAAGAGTTAAGTTCTTATTCCCAAAGTTATGGGACCACTTGATTTTGGTGAGGAGTAAAGTGTGTATAATAAGCTCACTCTAGCTGTTGTGCCGGAGAAGGCAATGGCAACCCTACTCCAGTACTCTTGCCTGGAAAACCCCATGGATGGAGGACCCTGGTGGGCTGCAGTCCATGGGGTTGCTAAGAGTCAGACATGACTGAACGTCTTGACTTTCACTTTTCACTTTCATGCATTGGAGAAGGAAATGGCAACCCACTCCAGTGTTCTTGCCTGGAGAATCCCAGGGATGGGGAAGCCTCATGGGCTGCTGTCTGTGGGGTCGCACAGAGTCGGACATGACTGAAGCAACTTAGCAGCAGCAGCAGCAGCTGTTGTGCAGTATTGTATATTATGGGTTTGAGGGAAGGCAAAGTAGTGGAAGGGCTTCCGAGGTGGCGCTAGTGATAAAGAACCCACCCGCCATTGCAGGAGATGTGACAGACACCGTTCGGTCCGTGGGTGGGGAAGTTCCCCTGGAGGGCAACCCACTCTAGTGTTCTTACCTAGAGAATCCCATGTACAGAAGAGCCTGGCGTACTGCAGTCTGTAAGGTTGCAAAGAGTCAGACATGACTGAAACAACTTAGCACGCCTACACATGAAATGGAAGAAAGGTATATGTGGCAAATATCTCTGGAAGAGGCTGGTAGTTTGGATTGGATTGGATTTGAGTGTCATTACTGGAGTGAGAACAAAATGACCTATTTTTTTTTAGCAAGTTTTGGATATTTAGGCCATAAAGCTTGCTGATTGTTTGGAAACAGAGTATGAGAGAAAGCAAAGATGGAGATTCAGGCCTGAACATCTAGATGGATCAGTTCAGCCACAGTAGTGTCCAACTCTTTGCAACCCCGTGGACTGCCACACGCCAGGCTTTTCTGTCCATCACCAACTCCCGAAGCTGACTCAAACTCATGTCCATCAAGTCGGTGATGCCATCCAACCATGACAGAGATGCCATCCTCTGTTGTCTGCTTCTCCTCCTGCCTTCAGTCTTCCCCAGCATCATCAGGCTCTTTTCTAGTGAGTCAACTCTTTGTATCAGGTGGCCAGAATGAGGAAGTAGGAAGTGTTCTACAATGGCCATGTGAGCTTGGATACAATCTAGCATTCGAGGAAGAGGTCAAGACTGTATATCTCCCTTTTCATGTCATCAACATACATGGGATAGATAATTTGCTCTTACACAAAATGGGGACCTGGTTAAACAATATTCTACATTTTATTTGTTAAAAATAATTTCTATCTAGAAAGCTTTCCACAACAATATTTGTATTATACATGATCTATTTAATGATACATAGGGTTTCCATTGTGTTCTACTGGTGGGCATTTAACAGGCTGCACTGGCCATGTTTATAGGAATATATTTGCATACTTGTGGGTATTCAACTATGAGACATTCCTAGAAGTGGGATTGTTGCATTCAAGCATATGTGCCTTTAAATTTTTGATAGATTTTGCCAAGTACTCCCAACAACAATGTATAAGAATATCTGTTTCCTCATACCTTAGCCAAATTTTATAATCTTTGCCAATCCGATAGGTTAAAAAAGAAGGTTTTTGTTACAGAATTTGCATTTTACAGAATAATTAGTGAGGTTGAGCATCTATCCATATGGTTTTAATCTACTGAATCTCTTTTTCTGTGAACAGAACTGCTGTTTTATCTTTTGCCTATTTTCCCATGGAGCTATCATTATTTATTTCTGAATTTTTCTCTCTATCTGTTGCACAATAGGGTAAATATTTTCCCAATTCTTATTTGTCTTTGAACTTTGGCATTTTTTTGGCAGCAGGATTTTTGAAACATGTTTGTTTTTAATACAAGTTTATGTCTTAACTGATCTAGTCATATATTCAGCATGACAGCACTAGAGATGAAGTTATGAAGGTGGTAGGAGTTAGTTATTATGATTCTCATTCTGTTGCAGATTTGCTGGGTGCCACTGGGGCAATCATTTAATCGTGTGCCTTAGTTTCCTCCTTGTAAAATGGAAATCCCAGTCTCTGCCTTACCTTTAAGCATTTATTTAGGAAGAAATCTATGAATAAATATAGTAACTCTCTGTTGGGTTTTACATACTCTCAACATATGAATTTATGCATGCCGGTTGATTCAATATCATTTTGAATATGTTGCAAAATACTAAGAGTTTCCAGAGTGTCATAGAATCTCTAAAGCTTCTTCTTTCCCTACCCCTTCTTCTTTTTATTCTTGTCTTTCTGCTTTTCTTCTTTTATATTTCTGTTACACATGACAGTATTTCTGGTTGCCATCATTTTGGTGGGGAACTGCAGTGTATATCAATCTGGATACATTTGTACAATGATAAAGAAAATACATGCTTGGTGATCACTAGAAACTCTGTGTTGTGCATCTTTTATTTGACATCTGCTTGACAGACATACTGGTGAATCAGGTTGAGTAATTAGATAGTCACTAGTACCAGTGAAGAGAAGAAAGATGTGTTTATAATTCCTTGTGAAGTGGGCAGACAATGTAAAGGCAGGAGAACTGACCCAAGAGTCTGAAGACTTGAGAGGCAGCTCAGAACCTCTTACTGACTTTGTGGTAGTGATTTATTGATATGTCTTCTTATGAAATAAAGTTACAGCATTTACTTATTTAAAACTCAATCAATCAGAAGCACATTACTCTGTCAATGAGCACAAAATTAAACTTCAAATTTAGGATTTTGAATGGAAAACTCAATCTTACCTAGCCTGTTTCCCTAAAAACAAAATAAGACCACAGCACTGAGTTTTACAGAACTCTTAATATGTCTCTGTAAAACACATTTTGAAAACTCCTTATCTATATTATCTATGCCAGATAGATAGACATTAAATTCTGTGACTTGCTTCAAATAACTATTAGAAAGAAGGAAAGGAAGGAAGGAGGGAAGAAAGGAGGAAAAAAGGAAGGAAACAAAGATGAGAGGGAGGGAGGAAAGAAAGAGACGAGAAGTCTCTTTACTTTTAGTCCTTACTCTGTACCCTAATGTGACCAGGAATTATTATTATAAGTGTTTTATTCCTTAGCTCACACCAGATGCATGCCTCTATGACACTCAAGTTAAACCATTAAGTCCAGATATCACAGAGAGGGCAGATAGGTATCAAGTACATTCCTGCACTCATTTTGAATGGTTTCTGGTTACTTAACTGCTTCTACAACGTTGAATTCTGCAGAAAATAAGTAAAGCTTTTCAAAGTAACCTTAGCTTACGACCTGATTTCCCTAGCACTTTTCCTACATTTTCTAACAATCTTGTAGCATCCATCAGTTCAGTTCAGTTCTGTTGCTCAGGCATGTCCGACTCTTTGCAACCCCATGGACTCCAGTACACCAGGCCTCCCTGTCCATTACCAACTCCCAGAGCTTGCTCAGACTCATGTCTATCGAGTTGGTGATGCCATCCAACCATCTCATCCTCTGGCATCTCCTTCTCCTCCTGCCTTCAATCGTTCCCAGCATCAGGGTCTTTTCCAATGAATCATTTCTTTTCATCAGATGGCCAAAGTATTGGCACTTCAGCTCCAATAATGGTTAACTCCAATGATAGCTTCAGCTCCAATAATAGCAGGCATAATGGTTAGGATTGTATGATTAAAAGAGTATGCACTTTTAATAAGAAAGGGCTTCCCAGGTGGCACAGTGGTAAAGAATCTGCTTGCCAATTCAGGAGAAGCAAGAGACACGGGTTTGATCCCTGAATTGGGAAGA
This sequence comes from Bos javanicus, assembly GCF_032452875.1. NCBI lineage: Eukaryota > Metazoa > Chordata > Mammalia > Artiodactyla > Bovidae > Bos > Bos javanicus. The sequence continues at coordinate 71,566,311 of NC_083882.1, read as the reverse complement.
TCCACTGGAGTAGGAAATGGTAACTGCTCCAATATTCTTGCCTAGAAAATTTCATGGACAGAGGAGACTGGCCAGCTACAGTCCATGGGGTCTCAAAGAGACAGACTCAACTGAGCATGCACACACACACACACACATACATTGGTAGTATGCAACTTCAGGTTCTCAGAAATCATATGTCTGATTGTCTGCTTAATTTTGTCAAGAAATATCCTGGGTTGTTTGCATTTGTTCATTCACTTATTGTTTACATATCATATGTCAATCTCTGTGCTATGTAAATCATGGTGTGATGAGAATGAATAAGGTATGGTCCTCCTCTAAAGGAATGTGCAAAGAAAAGAGAAAATAAGCACATACTTTTTTCACATTTAAGGTGATCAACCTAACATGTTGGCTGTCAGTGGCTTTTTTGTTGATTTAGTCTATTTTGAGAATCAGTGAACATTAACATGAGTCTTAACTCTTTCACATATTTGGCTGGCTTGTGAGTGGGTAGAGGGTAAAAGGAGAATTTTGCTGATATGCTTGAAAATTTCCTACTCAAGTGCAGAAGACAGATGGTCTTGTTTCAGTAAAACTTCAGGAAAAATGGAGAAAGATACAACATGATGAGAACGGCAGATATAGGAGCCATTCAACTTGGTGCTACTAACATTTTTGGCTATGGGTTTGGAAGCCCTGAGAGTAAGTGTTGAGGACTCTGAAAAGAGGACATTGCTAAATGTGTAGAGTCTTGCCCTATGTGTCTTTCAGCTCATCTGCTGTGTCAGTTTCCACAGACCTCTTGATTATAGAGGTGAGCAGTAGGTATTCCTTGGCTTTTTATAACCATTGTCTCCCCCCAGACAACTAACTCCCTGCTTACTACTTACCTGTCTGCTTGATCTTGTCTTTGTCCTTGACCACTTCCTGCCCTGTCTGTTTTTACTATCCTGCCATTTTTTAAAGAACTTGGCTCAGATTCATCTTATTGGCACTTTCTACTTAGGAACCTCACACCTCAGCCTGATAGAAGGTGTCCCCTAGAGCCAGACAGATTTGCTTGTCTTCAACAACAACAAAGAAGGAAGTCTATTTTGATTGCCAAGGACACTGAGAATTATGTACAACAAGTAATATATTAAAGTATATATGATGGTCTACCAGATGTCCCCATGATGTCCCTTCCTTCCTTTGAAACTATTCACAAAATTGCAAGTATGTAAACAATTTTCTTTTGTGGTTTGTCTTTGTTTTTATGTGTTTAATGAAACACATAAGAAGAATTGGATATGGAAAAAAAATCTTGCATTTCTATCTTGTCAGTCCCTTAACTCTGTCGGTTGACATAATCTTAAATGGATCTCAAATAACCTTCTTGTAGATGCTGTGCCGTATTCCCCAAGGTGTCTGTTGAATGTAGCATTTCCAAATGAGTCAAAGTCAAACTGTAAGATTTGAGATGTCCTGTCCTTTGCTTTATCAATATGAATACTATCTCAGCAGTGTTTACCATGTTATTTGAAATATAGTCATAACCATCTACATACCCATTATATATTTTCTTCTTTCAACCAAGGATATGTGTTACTTCACATATGTACTTTTTTTTTTTTTTTTGCTTTTACTAAAATGAATAATGAGCATCCCTTTGAAAAATCTTATTTTAAAATTATTGGAATATTAAGAACATACTTAAAAAAAACTACAACCTTTAAACTGGTGTAATAATGTATGTATTTATTTGGTAACATACTTCTCATGTTAAAAATTAGACAAATTCAGTGACAAATGACTATCTTTTGCAAATTATTTACTTTTATATTTGTGACTTTTCAATTTTTTCATTATAGAAGTTATGCAAGATCTATATAATGGGGTTTGCAAAAAAAGGTATAAATACAGAAATCACTCAACTCCATACCCTTAATATAACCTCTCACATTAACATTTTGAAGTATTCTCTTACATTTGCTTTTGTGTGCGTATTTCAAAAGTTGTAACCATAAAAGCCATAATTATGTTCCTCCTGATTTTTTTCACTTAATACATATCCTAAGCATTTTCCCCCACTTTTATGTTAGTCATCATAAACATTGAATATTGAGTTTTTATTGTTCTTCTATAATGGTAAATGGTGATAAGATTTACTTTAAACATAAATCATTGTGGCTTCTGAACCATGCTTTGAAATATGAAGACTTATTATTCAAGACTGCTAGACTAAATTGTTCAGCATGAATAACATGAAGTACCCTTGTTTGCAATTCTGGTGTTAATTTGGTGATTTGTAGCTCTTTCTCTCTACCTACCATGTAATGAGGAGCTCTTGATGAAGTTGGCAATTGAAACAGACACACGTCTGTGACTCATAACACTGTCTGATGACTGCCCAGACTTAGAGCTTGGTGTTTGGAACCTGGTTCCCCTGGAGGTTTGTTCCAATTTGAAATGAAGCTGCTCTGCTTAACAAAGGCAGGCAGACCCAGTGGCAAGATGAATAATGGTCAATCTGAGAGCAGCAATTGGAGAGATCTGTGGCAATCTGTGTTAGTACAGTGACCCTGGGCTTATTAGAATAAAGAATTCCCAGCAAGGTGTGTGCATGCTGAGTCAAGCAGGGTAGGGACAACCAAGGCAGCCACGTCCATTTGTGAAATGAAAATGAAGTGCTTAGTCATGTTCAACTCTTTGTAACCGCATGGCCTATAACCCTCTGTCCAGGCTCCTCTGTCCATGGGATTCTCCAAGCAAGAATACTGGAGTGGGTAGCCATTCCCTTCTCCGGGGATCTTCCCAACCCAAGGATAGAACCCAGATCTCCTGTACTGCAGGAAGATTCTTTACCATTTGAGACACCAGGGAAGGCCAAAGAAGTCACATCCATGTGTGGGTCTATGTATAACTTGCATTCATATTTCTCTTTATGGCATAGGACTCTCTGTTCAGAGGCTGTGTTACTTAAATTGAAATATTTATTAAATAACAAGTGCCAGCTTATTTGTTTGTAATATTTAACTCCAAAGTACATAGAGGAAAGTAGTTCCAGGAAGACTTACTGTAAATCTCTATTACCATTTGAAGAATTTGCAAAAGTGAAAGGGAAGTTGCTCAGTCCTGTCCTACTCTTTGGGACCCCATGGACTGTAGCCCACCAGGCTCCTCCCTCCATGGGATTCTCCAAGCAAGAGCACTGGAGTGAGTTGCCGTTTCCTTCTCCAGGGGATCTTCCCGACCCAGGGATCGAACCCAGGTCTCCTGCATTCCAGGCAGATGCTTTAACCTCTGAGCCACCAGGGGAGCCCTACCCAATTATGGAAAACTAAACAAAAGAGGAAAATTTCTCTAAGTAAATCTAGGCAGTTGCCTGATTCCTGTTTTAATGTAAACACATGTTAAATGGATGACAATTTTATCTCAGGGTTGCAAAGAGCTATAGCCTCCTTAGAAAGCCTAGATTTTCAGAAAAATGCTATAGACCCTCAGAAGAGAGCTGAGCTTATTGACCAGCAGGAAAATATGTGAAACTGGAAAAGATCAGAGTAAGCTTTAAATACGGCACTGCTTCATACATGTTAGAGGTAGAAAGGAGTCAAGCCATACTATGTAAATCACCTCATTAATAATCCAGGCCTTTTTCAGAAGTCTCATTCCATTTGCTTAGTATCTTGGGTCAAGTAAGGGTTGCATTACAATTCAGAAGATATTTGCCTCATGAGTGTATTTTTTTTAATTATGTAAAGTCCTCTTAGCTTGTCAAACAAAACACTAGACTAGATTTAAGGGAAGCCAAGAAGGGGATACCAGGTTGGGTGACTTTCAAATGTGGTCTTATGAGATCACTGATAGTTTGAAGCTGGGTTTCTCTGGGAACTTCATTTGCCACCAACACACTTATTCGTCTGTCTTAAGAAGTTGAGGTTTGTTTAAGTAGAATGAAAAAGGAAAAATGCAAGACAGTGAATAAAAGGATTTGGTTAGAAATTGATTTGACATATGGCAATGGATTTTCTTCTTGCCCTGTGTCAAGAAATGAGCCATGTGACTAAGGATTTACTTCTGTGGAAAGAAGAAGCCAGTACAGGGCAGTAGGAACTCATAGGTTCTGAAGGCCAATGGATTGAACTTCATTCTAACTCAAAAATTTACTACCTGTATGACCTTGGTCAGAGCTTCTGAATGTCAGTTTTATTAATCGCAACTTACCTTTAATTTAATAAATCAAAAATACTTATTAGGCACTTCTTCAAACCAGGCATTATTCCAACTACTGTAAATTTAGGAATAAAAGAACTCTGCCCCTCACAGAGTTTATCTTCTAATACTTGTAGGATTATTAAGCTGATTAAGTAAAAGCATGTATTTAAATCTTCTTGCATAGTGCTGAGTACAGAGTTCGTACTCAATAAATGTTCATTTTTCTATTTCTCCAATATGCTACTCTTTGCAAATTCATGAATACAAATCTTAAGCCAACCCCTATTGGGACCCTAACACATTTGGACTTAACCTTTCCCTGTCAGATGTAGGCTTTTTAAACAATAGACAAGATTAATTTTGTCCATTTCAAATATAACACTCTACCCATTGATCACAAGATTAAATGCCTGTAATGTCCAGGCAGAGATGTAAATGAGTGAACTGAGGTGCAGTGAAAGAAAATGGTGGTGGTGGAGATGTGCACCCAGGAGAATACATGTTAAGTTTATAGAGAGTTCCAGCTAATTGTTGTCACGGTTATATTAATAAAGGGGCCCAGGATTGCCATAACCCTAATTTGCAAGGGAAGTTTGAAATCCAGTTGATTATGTGAAATCTCCACATCGAGAAGTATAAGCAGCTTCACACCCACACACACAGTATGGCAATTATTTGCACACCTAGTAAAATGAATCAATAGACCATGCATTTGAAATCTCTACTCTAACAGGTATTTTACTTATATATCACCTGCAGAATTGATGATTATTAAACCCAGATTAAATCAGATCATCTCGTCTTTTGAATTCTTCAGACTCTCTTTTAGTTTCTACATTAGAGGTTCACATCTAGTTAGCATCACAGTCACCTCTGGAAACTTAAAAATACAAGTTTCTGGAACTCATCCTACTAATTAGAACCTCTAAAAATCTAGCTAAATAATCTGTACTTTTAAAATACTTTGCCAGATGATTCTGATGCTGAGCCAGTCACGAAAACCAAGGTTATACAGCATGAAGGATAATCTGTTTAGCATACAAAGTCCTTCAAAACAGTATCTTTTTTGTTTCACTGATTAATGTTCTCTCACCCTGAGGCTTCAGCCCCACGAAGGTTTATGACTTGACTTCCATGCTTGATGCATCTGCCAATAAAGCCTACTTCGTCACCGTTCTACCTTCTCTCACACAAAACTCGTATTTATCTTTCAAGCACCAGTTGCAATGTTACATCTTCTCCAATGCCTTTTATGTTTTGCTAGGAACACTTGGCTGTTCTTTCCTTGCACGTCCAAAATACTTTAGATTTACCTGAATTAATGATATCTGCCATGATATATTTCCATTGTTCCTGTATGCATCTTCTCACTACCTATTACGTTAGTTAGCTTGAAATGCTATAACAAATATCATAGATGGGGTAGCTTAAACAGCAAATATTTCTCACTGCACTGGAGGCTTGAAAGTCTGAGATCAAGATACCAGCGGATTCAGTGTCTGGTGAGGCTCAGCTTCCTGGTTTGCAGATGGTGGTCTTCTCCTTGTGCACTCAAATGGCCAAGAGAAAAATCATCTCTCTTTTGTCTCTTCATATAAAAGCACTAATTTCAATCATGACAGATTCACCCTCATGGCACATTTACCTCCCAAAGGTTCCATCTCCAAATACCTGTTGGGGATTAGAGCTTCAGCAGATGAAATTTGAGGTGATACCTACATTAGTATGTAGTGTTCAGAGCAAGTACAGGCTTCTAGAATATGTTTGATGGGAAAAAAAAGAAAATGTGATTCTGAATAGAGGTTAGCAAGTGTAGTAACTTTGGCTTATTCTTCACTAAGTCCTCATTTCATTTGCCCATTGGGGGATGTTCCATTAGGAAAATTAGAGTGAATCAGAGCCAATCCGCTAGACACTTAATTTACAGGGCTTAAGTTTTTAAATTGCGGTTTTGAACTAAGACCAAAGCAAAAAATTCATTTTAAAAATTCTTCCATCACTTTAGTAATACATGGTTTTGAAAATGTAATGCTATATATTTATTTATTATTATTATTTTTTAAATGATCCCTTTGTTGAAGTTTTGGTCCCAATTTAAGTGTACCCTGTTTAGGAGCTAGAAATCTTTATGGAAGCGAGGACTACACTGTGTGGAGGCAGGCAAACAGGATTCCTGTCCAGCAAGACTCATGCCAGGAGACATTTACAGTCTGTAACAGTAGCCAGGGACTCAGACAGCTTTATCGATGTGTCATCAGACTGAGAAGAGAAGGCACCGCAGCAGGGTGACAAGGACATGTTCTGTGTGTTCATCGATCTGCAGTCTCCCATGGAAAACTCCACATATTTCTGAATGTCTTGAGTGGTTTTATTGATGCGGCTCCTGCCAGCTGAGCGGGCAGGAGCCACCAGGCTTATTTTTCATGTCATGTTGGCAGTGTCATTTAAGAACTTAATATATACATAGGTGAGGCAGGAAAGGAAGGATATTGAGAATCTCATCATATTATTTGGGGTGAGTTGCTGAAGAAAATTGCAAAAGCCCAGAAAGCCAAAGGAGTATGAAATCTGCCCAGAGTATATTGTACGTGGCTGCTGTTATGGAATTTCTACAGCCCTTTGTTACCCAAACAGCCAGTAATGAATCTTGACTGGGGGAACCAGACAATGCTGCAAAACTGTCCTCTAAGAAGACGATATGAAAAGTTGATAGAACTTTCATACAAGTCTAGTTTGTGAGTGGGTATATTAATGGGACAGACTGAATAAGGGTATGTCAGTAGATTATAAAGTCATGGGCCTAAGAAGGACTTTGGAAGGTTTTGCAACCCAGTTTCCTGTCTCCAACAGGGAAAATCCCTTATATTGCCTAGAGCAAAATGAAACAAAACAAAAACTCCTATAGACCCAGAAAGTGCAGTCTATTTGAGGTATTAATTTCAATTTTAAATTTATAAGTGGCATTTGCTTATAGTTCCTTTTGATCATGAAATATTAAATTCATAATTAGTTTCTCATAAAAGCAATCAATTCTGAAGCTCTTATTCTGTAATGTGCTTGATGATTAATTTATCAGCTATTTGAACCAACATACTGTCTACTCAGGTATGATGCTAGGAATAATGTTCTAAAAATGTTTGTCAGAATTTAATAGGGAAAAAAACACAATCTTTATTCGGGATAATTTGGGGAGTTCAAAAGAATACCTACCCAAGCCTGGGTTATGCTTCAGGGAAGTGTGCGAAGTCTTAATAAGGGGTTCTTGGAGATAAAGAACTGTGGGTTTGATATTGGTTTATATTCCACAATTAATGTGTTGAAGTAAAATTTTAAAGCCATTGACCACAGTGAAACAGCCTTCCTATGATCATTTAGAATGCCTTCCTCTGTCTCAGCTCTGCATATCATTCCTTGCTCCTTTTTAGGAATCTTAGTCTCTTATAGTATACAAAAATATAGAGACCGAGCTAGAGAGCGAGAGATAGAAAGAGAATCTTCTTTGGCCCGTTTCTACATATCACCCAAACTGATCTTTCTCTCATCACTGTGTGTGTGATAGTTGCTCAGTCATGTCCTACTCTTTGGGATGCCACAGACTGTAGCCCACCAGGCTCCTCTGTCCATGGAATTCCCCAGGAAAGAAAACTGGAGTGGGTTGCCATTCCCTTCTCCAGGGGATCCTCCTGACCCAGGGATTGAACCTGGGTATCCCACATTGCATATTCTTTACCATCTGAGCCACCAGGGAAGCCCCTAGCCATAAGTTTTACGAAATAATTATACACATCCCTGCCAATCCTTAACCTTTTGACATCTGGCTACAGTCCCTACAGCTCCTCTGATAGAGGTCTGACAAAGATTGCTTCGGGATGCCAAGGAGCTTTTGAATCTTATCTCATTCTATGCCTTCACAGTCTATGGAATCCTTGACTCCTCTCTGCCTTAGGAAACCTTCTCTTCCTTTGGCTTCTGAGGCACCTCTCTTCTCTTCTCATCCTACTGCTGTGCCCTTTACTGTCTCTTTAGTTTCCTTTGTCTTAACTTGCCTCACAAGTGATGATATTCCCCATGGTTCCATTTTTAACTTCATTTCATATCCTTTTCTTTTTTTCTTCTCACAGTATATATTCCATTTATTGATTTTTCTCAACTTCTAGTTCTTTAGGTATTCTTAATATTCTGTTAAGCCACAAACCTCTGTCTCTAATACAGATATTTTTTCAGAGTTAAGCCTCGACACTCACCGTATGTTGTACAGTTTCACCTGTATATCCTTCACACCTCTGCAACTCCGGACCCAACACTGAACTTCTCATGCCTCTCCTGGGCAACCCCTTCTCCTAGGTTTCGTGTCTACCCACAGAACGGCATCAGCGATCACATTCTGTTTGTCAGACTCCACGATTTCTTGACCTTTATGAACCCTTGTTGTTGTTGTTTTAACCCCCTCAGTTGTGTATAACTCTTTGGAACCCCATGGACTATAGCCTGCCAGGCTCCTCTATCCATGGGATTTACCAGACTACCACATTCATATTGGTTTTACCTCTTATATTCACCTGCCATTAAAAAGCAGGATGGACATGTACACATGTACATTCTGCTGTATTTAAAATGGATAACTGACAAGGACCTACTGTATAGCACATGGGACTCTGTTCAATGTTTTGTGGTGCCTAGATGGGAGGGGAATCTGGGGGAGAATGGATACATGTATATGTATGCTGAGCTCCTTAATCAGCTATACCGCAATACAAAATAAGAAAGTTTGAAAAACAAAGACAGTGAGTATGACTAAAGCCTTGACAATTTTTTTCTCACTAGTTTCAAAAAAGGCAATGTGAAATCTGAAGATAGCTAGAATCATAGAGCATTGCTAGACTAGGACCATGCCCAGTACAGAGGCAGAGAAGATTAGGGTCCATGATCAACAAATGTATAGAGTAGGTAATGACTGTTGTCCAACTTCATAATTTAGCCACTCCTCTATCTATCCCCAGGATGCCGCTGATGACAACTGGCATAAGTAAAACCAATTCAATTTATCACCTACAAATTCTTTGACTTTATTATAAGAAACCAGCATTGTTTACATCTCTAAAAGAAAGCTCCAGACTCATAAATACAAAGAAAAGTATTCTATTCCTATTGTAGGAATCTCAAGAACAGTGGAATTAATTAATGAATTAATTTGGAAAGTAAAGTTTTTTTAGATTTCCTGGTATCCTATTTCAAGATAATTAAAAGTCAACCTTGATTTGATGAAGGCATGTGCTCTGGACAGGAAATCCACTATACTGTAGAAATCATAGCGAGGGACGAGAGAGGTTACTACAAGATGAATTTCTAGATATAAGCCAGGTCAGGTTGATGGAAATGCCCAGTAGACCAAACAGTGGTTTGGCATTTGTCCCAAATGTAATGGGAAACTTCCTAAGCTTTTTTTAGCTGGGTTGTTTAAGTGGTATAGAATCAGCCTGCAATGCAGGAGACACCCACCGGAGATGCAGATTCAGTCCCTAGGTCAGGAAGATCCCCTGGAGGAGGAAATGGCAACCCACTCCAGTATGCTTACCTGGCAAATCTCATGGACAGTGAAACCTGGCAGGCTACAGTCCATGGGATCAAAAGAATTGGACGCAAATGAGTATGTATGCACTTAGGCACTGGGTTGGCCAAAAAGTTTGTTTGGGTTTTTCTGTACTCTTCTACAGAATAACTCAAACAAACTTTTTAGCCAACCCAAAAGATATATTCTGTCATCTGTGTGACTTCTGATTTTATATAAGCAGTAAGAAATGATTAATATGTGACAGCGTCTAAAATTAGGTAGGAATAGATATGAAGAGAAGTGAAAAATCTGGAAATATACTTTAAAGTTAGCATTACCAAACCTTTGATGCACTGGGTGTAATTAGAAAGTATCAAAGATGTCCCCAAGGTTCTTTGCCAGAGCAAGTGAGTAGATAACAGTACAGCTTTCCCAAAGAGGCAAGACTGGAAGAGAAACACAGTTTGGAGAGGTGTCAAGAGTTGTGTTGAATTGGAAATGTCTACTAGATGGTTAAGTGCAGTAAGCAGTTGTGTATATGAATCTAAAGTTGTATTTGTTGTTATGTTTCATATAAGGAGAACCCTATCCTGTTTGCTGCTAAGTCATTTCAGTCATGTCCCATTCTCTGCGACCCCATAGACGGCAGCCCACCAGGCTCCGCCGTCCCTGGGATTCTCCTGGCAAGAATATTGGAGTTGCCATTTCCTTCTCCAAGAAGACAGTATGCTGCTGCTGCTAAGTCACTTCAGACGTGTCTGACTCTGTGCAACCCCATAGACAGAAGCCCACCAGGCTCCTCCGTCCCTGGAATTCTCCAGGCAAAAACACTGGAGTGGGTTGCCATTTCCTTCTCCAATCCTGTTTAGCTACTTTTATATAAATAGAAACCAGGTTTTCCTCTGGGCTGACATAGCTCTGTAGATATGAGGACCTAAAACCTGACAATACAGTGTGGACTTTATTTCAGGAGCTTTCTTATTAGGCACAAACATATAGTCACATCTGGCTATGCAGATTCCTAGTCTGCTGGTACAACTCTGATGATTGAAAAAAGAAAATAATCAGTTCTTGAGGTTATCCTTGAAGTTGTATATCTATAGACTGTTTCTGAGAGATATTACAGTGTAGTCAAGAAAGGTTTCCAGATCACAGGCATGTTGTATGTCAGTCCTCTCTGAACTTAAATTCTGGTCATTTCTTGGTCCATGTCTTGACAAACAAGACATATTTTTTTTGGCTGAGTCAGGTTTTTGGTGCTGTTGGTTATGCTAGGGAACTTGAGATGGAGGGGAAAAGGAAGGGTGAAGAGCCTAAGAATTAGAGAGCATTCAGGAAAGAATGGCTAATGAAGTTGTGAAGGAGATGTGATAGAAAAAGTTAAAGAGGGTGAAGGAAAGATGGGGGAATTTGAAGTTGGAGTAAAGGGTTGAACACTTTGACCTCTAAATATTAATTTGTAATTATTTGGTGGAAAATTAATTTCTAGGAAATGTAATTATTGCTTCCTAAGGGATATAGATTTGGAGAGCTGCAGATGGTGCCAAAAAAAGAAACACACACACACACACTTCATTTTGGAGGAACTGTTGGCAGAAGTGGAGATTATATAATATACATTGCCAGGATTTTCAACTGTGGGTAGGAGCAATGCCCAGGTCTAAATGGTGGGCCTCCAAGCCAGAAATTCTCACAGGCTCTCCTTCATCTTATGTTAATTACAAATTAACATATCTCTAGCAGAAAGAAATCCCCATTTCTTCAGCATCCTCGCTACAACAGTGCAGCCAGGGTCTATGCTTCTGGGAGATTATTGCCTACTCTCTGCCCTAGGAGTGTCTAGGCTGCCAACTGGCCAGTGAAATCACATCACACCTCACTAAGCAGTGAGCACTTAATAAAAGTGCTGAAGAGAGAGTGTTTTCTTTGGAGTATTGCTTGATGCTGCATTCGTAAATTTTATAGACGAAGAACCTTACCTGTACATGGGTAAGATTTCATAATTCTGAGATGCGCTAATTATGCCAAAGTGCGTGGGTGGTGAATCGATAGTTTTCCAGGAAAATTGAGTAACACTCCACTACGCATTGAACTTCTTTAAAAGCAATTACTTTCCAATGGTTCAGAGGAAAAAGGGAAACAAAAGCAACAGCAATATGCTCAATTCCAGATCCTGTTATCTGCAGCAGGGGGACAATAATAGCTTTTATAAATGCTGAGGGCCAGTGTTTCCTGCTACTGAGATCATCTGGAGCTTTATTCTCCAGCTTGTGCACAGACTTCCTGCCATATCATCCTCAAATTCTTATGTTTATCTGATGCTTTTACCCTGTCTCATTGCCTCTCCCCAAGTTCTGAGTGTCAAATTCTTGACTTGGGATTCATCATTAAATGAACTAAAATGGAGAGTCATTACTTTCTGTCTTTGTGTCTCCACTGACTTGTGTAACACTGTGTTTTTCTGTTTGATATTTGCAATAGAAATATTAGTTGTCAACAAGAAAAAAAAACAATATGAACGATGCTGTGAAGGTCTCTGAAAGGGGGAAAAATGATTCAAACTTGAAATTTTTAACTGATGCTCCCTTTTTCAAAAAGGGAGAAGAAAAAAAGCAATCGACAGAAAGATGGAGATGTTTCAATCTTGCAATCTTTTCATTAAGAAGGGTTAGATATTTCTTAAATTATTTTTTCTCATAAACAGATGATTTAATGGATACTTAAAATATCAAACAGGCAATAATTCACCTGAAACTTTTTCCATTTCCTAATTTATTATGGATAGATTGTATGTTATCATGGGGGTCAAATAAAAGGACCGATAAGGACATCTAAGATGATCTAAGTCAAGTTTTTTTTTTTTTAATTTGATAATTAAGCAAACTTAAAGCCAGAACAAAAATTACATATGCCCAATATGAAGGCAGAGCAGGGCATGCTTACAATATTGTTTAGGCTAATATTTCCCCCAACAATCCAATGGAATATGATGTTGCAATACAACTGAGTTGTATATATTCATATGCACAGAACATAAGTTGGATTCATAAATACTTAGACAGCTGTAGTTATTTTTATTTTGGTTGCCATCATTTTCTAATAAGTGTGTCAGATTTCACTCAGGCTTCAGGCACAGTTTGTGAGCAGTCAATACAGGAAGTTTTAATTCCCAGAAACCAGAATGGCTTCTCTGAGAAGATATGGTATTATCTTTACTTCAAAGTTTTCTTCTCTAGGTTTCTTCACTGGCCAATCAGGAGAAAAATGTTTCCTTGTTTGACTGCATTTCGAAAGACAATTGATAAAATCTTTCAATATCCTTATGAACAAGATAAAAAATAAATGTTAGATGAGAATACTAATTGATGGATTCATAGTTTATTTTAAATTAATATTATAACAGTCATATAGTTTTTAAGATTGTCTTTAATTAAAAGGGATTCACTTTCCTTTGTGTGATTTCAGGACCTATGGGTAGAAGTCAAAGGTATAATTTGATTAGTTTTAAAATGGAATGAAATTTCTTAAGAGGTGACAGCTGTTCTCTTTGATGTGCTGGGATAACTTTATCAATTTTGGGACAAATGCCCACCAAGTATCCAAGTATGAAAAACCATAGTCTTTTTTTTTAAAATCAGATGAAAATCAAACTCTATAAAAAAGCATCTTATTCTATTCACAACGGATCATGCAAGTGTTTTTCCATGAGATGACCATTATACTTCTTTAAGTAGAAGCACTTTCTTTGTATTTCATGTTTTATCACACAGAAAAAGATGTGTTACTCAAAAGTCAAGATTAAACAAAATCAATAACATCCACTGCTTCATCATGAACAATCTTAAATGGACATTGCGTTGCTACCAGTATGTGAGTTTGAAATACGGTGACTACTAGTTTAGTCTAGAGCCACCACGGGATTCCTGCTAAGTTACTACCAGTTTTACCCTCTATTGTTTCTGTACCATCAGTGACAATATCAGCTCAGGGAAAAAGGAAAACCATGTCTTCAGTTCAGTTCAGTTCAGTTCAGTCGCTCAGTCATGTCCAACTCTTTGCGACCCCATGAATCGCAGCACGCCAGGCCTCCCTGTCCATCACCAACTCCCGGAGTTCACTGAGACTCACATCCATCGAGTCAGTGATGCCATCCAGCCATCTCATCCTCTGTCGTCCCCTTCTCCTCCTGCCCCCAATCACTCCCTGCATCAGAGTCTTTTCCAATGAGTCAACTCTTCGCATGAGGTAGCCAAAGTACTGGAGTTTCAGCTTTAGCATCATTTCTTCCAAAGAAATCCCAGGGCTGATCTCCTTCAGAATGGACTGGTTGGATCTCCTTGCAGTCCAAGGGACTCTCAAGAGTCTTCTCCAATACCACAATTCAAAAGCATCAATTCTTCTGCGCTCAGCCTTCTTCACAGTCCAACTCTCACATCCATACATGATCACAGGAAAAACCATAGCCTTGACTAGATGAACCTTTGTTGGCAAAGTAATGTCTCTGCTTTTGAATATGCTATCTAGGTTGGTCATAACTTTCCTTCCAAGGAGTAAGTGTCCTTTAATTTCATGGCTGCAGTCACCATCTGCAGTGATGTTGGAGCCCCAAAAAATAAAGTCTGACACTGTTTCCACTGTTTCTCCATTTCCCGTGAAGTGATGGGACCAGATGCCATGATCTTCGTTTTTTGAATGTTGAGCTTTAAGCCAACTTTTTCACTTTCCTCTTTCACTTTCATCCAAAGGCTCTTTAGTTCCTCTCTGCCATAAGGGTGGTATCATCTGTATATCTGAGGTTATTGATATTTCTCTCGGCAATCTTGATTCCAGCTTGTGTTTCTTCCAGTCCAGCATTTCTCATGATGTACTCTGCATATAAGTTAAATAATCAGGGTGACAATATACAGCCTTGATGTACTCCTTTTCCTATTTGAAACCATGTCTTAGTTCAGAATAAATATTCTTCTGACCTTGTGGAATCCTGAGATGGTCTAGAGACCACCTTCTCCAGTATTCCATGAACCACGATTTCAAACTACTCATCTGGTAACTAATATCATAGAGTCTGGATGGTATAGGTTTTTGTGACTTTGCACAAAGTACATGGCATTTCTGTGCCTACTTCCTTATCTATAAAATGTAGAAAATCAAAATCACTGTCACAGAGGCAGTTGTGAATAGTTACGGAGAAAATGTAATAAACCAAGCAGCATGCTGCTTGATGTACGTCACTACATCAAGTGGTGCTAAGACTCAGTAGTTGCATGGTAAAAGAGAGTAGTCAGTCAGTGGTAGTATCTCAGTCATGTCCGACTCTTTGCAACCCCATGGACTGCAGCCTGCCAGGCTCCTCTTTCCATGGTATTCTCTGGACAAGAATACTTCAGTGGGTCGTCATTCCCTTCTCCAAAAAGAGGGTGAGATTGTGAAATGTTGACCAGTTAGAAGCTAGAATAATTGCCCTTGAAAATACATTCGAGTTTGAGGTTCTCTGATCCCCTTCCAACCAGCATGTTGTATTAAGTCCCTTCAGGTAAGTGCCTAGTGTCATACTTCGCCTTGTTTCGAACATTTGCAGCATGGCCTAGAGGTTCATGAGGGCTGTGAAATGTGTCTGAGTTTGAATCCCACCTTCTCTTTTATTAGCAGTGGGGCTGGGGGCATTTTCCTTAAGCACTCTGAACCTCAGTTTCTTTCTCTGAAAAATGAGAATAACATTTGCACCTGCTTCTTGGAGCAGGTATGAGGATTCACGTTTGTAAAGTGCCTAAAACAGGGCCCAATACAGAACAGATATTCAGAATAACAATCTCAATTTCCTTTGTCAAAAGAATATACTATTTCTGGCAAACTTTTACATACCTCATGGGCAGTGTATGTATTTCATATTTTTGTGGATCTGTCATCGACTTGGGATTTTATTTATTATTTTAAATTTTATTTTATTTTTAAACTTTACATAATTGTATTAGTTTTGCCAAATATCAAAATGAATCCATCACAGGTATACATGTGCTCCCCATCCTGAACCCTCCTCCCTCCTCCCTCCTCCCTCCCCATACCATCCCTCTGGGTCGTCCCAGTGCACCAGCCCCAAGCATCCAGTATCGTGTATCGAACCTGGACTGGCATCTCATTTCATACATGATATTTTACATGTTTCAATGCCATTCTCCCAAATCTTCCCACCCTCTCCCTCTCCCACAGAGTCCGTAAGACTTCCATACCTCAGTGTCTCTTTTGCTGTCTCGTACACAGGGTTATTGTTATCATCTTTCTAAATTCCATATATATGCATTAGTATACTGTATTGGTGTTTTTCCTTCTGGCTTACTTCACTCTGTATAATCGGCTCCAGTTTCATCCACCTCATTAGAACTGATTCAAATAAATTCTTTTTAATGGCTGAGTAATACTCCATTGTGTATATGTACCACTGCTTTCTTATCCATTCATCTGCTGATGGACATCTAGGTTGCTTCCATGTCCTGGCTATTATAAACAGTGCTGCGATGAACATTGGGGTACATGTGTCTCTTTCCCTTTTGGTTTCCTCAGTGTGTATGCTCAGCAGTGGGATTGCTGGATCATAAGGCAGTTCTATTTCCAGTTTTTCAAGGAATCTCCACACTGTTCTCCATAGTGGCTGTACTTTTTAAAGATCAACTAATTTTATATTCTTTGAGGCTCTAAGAGTCAAATTGTAAAGATGGCTTTAGAAGAATGATCAGTGAGCATTAATTACATAACCACATAGCAGGTATGGGAGATAAAAGGGTGGTATATTCAAAATATCTAGCAGCTGGTAAGCCATGAGTACTGATCAAGAAAACAGATGCTGGACCTAACTGGATCAGAGATCCGGATCCTCAGCAGACATTTACCCCACATTTACTAGATCACAGGGGACCCAGCCAAGTAGAAGGACTATAGCATTTTCTGTGGATGCAGCATAGACTGACACATGCATATCAACTAATTCATGCCAGAATGAATGGTAAGTATGATTTTACTGGCTGCTGATCAATTTGTTTTATCCTCTCTCAATACAAGGAAAGGAATAATTTCCAGAGTGAAATGGAGAAGTTCAGAAGTTTGAGCACAGAATTTCTATCCCTTGCTGCTTATGAACTTGAAAAAGTGGAGTAACTTGAAGAAGCCGTCTATATTATCACAAAAGACAAAGAGCATGCTCCACTTGCAATTAACCTTTATAACTCAGAGCCAGTACCTGGTTCATCATGGAACTGGGTTCATGGGCACAAGAAAGAAGGAGCATGATTGAAAATGATGGTGAGAGAGTATCATCATCTTCCTTAGCGTAACTATAGCTGGAGAGCCTTTGAGTCATTGCTGCTACCTTCACTTAAAACAAGGAAACAAAACTACTATTCTCCCATGAACAGACACTGCAGGAGCCAACATATCTGTGGAGGAACCAGCTGGACTTGATCCTGTCCTGCCACGCATCAAAAACCTTGTGAGGCCCGTTACACTGCACAATCTCCTAAGCATTGATCCTCACAGAGGCAGGGAGAGTTCAGCTGGGTATTTTTTTTTTTTTTTAATCCCACAAGGAGTCAGAGGCATTGGCACTTAGCAAATCCTCTTTTAATTTGCTCACTGAGAAAATTCAATCAAGACATCATTAAAAGAAAAGAGACCAGCATGGCACCATTTGTCAAGTCTATCTTTGAGCTATCACTGCTTTTCAAGGGGTGGTGAGTGATGGGCAGAATTATATTTTCTGGCTTCTGAATAAGCTTCTGTAGAAGAGCTCACAATTCTTTTTTTAAGTCAGAAACCAATAAAAAATTTGTATATATATATACATAAATGCATTTTACCCACCTGTAACCTGCTGAGCCCTTCACACAGCAGTAGATGACCAATTAAGCGACACCACAGCTCTGCATTCAGATAGCAGAGTCAATTTGGAACCCCCTGGGGGAAATGGGAATCATGAATGAAGGATGCCTGCTGAAAAGCAGGGATTTCTGAAGCATGATTGGAAAATAGGCCGGGCAAAAATTACGAGGAGCTTTGAAGTCAGATAGACAAGGGAGTAAATCAAAAGTCAGACTTTTGTTATTTTAGGCAAGTTATTATACTCACCAAGTTTCTGTTCTCTCATGTATAAAATAGGAATAATGTTACTTTGCAGGTGTTTTATAATTAAATATTCAACTTCTATCAAAAGTTTGGCAAATTGAAACTATTTATTTATACTGAACTCCTCTCTTTACATAGACATGGTCAAGTTCAGAGTGTTTGCCATCAGGTTGTCAGGGTCAGAATCCCACTTCAGTCACATTCTAGATGCTTGACCTAGGGGGATGGTACCGCATTTCTTCAAATTTCTGTTTCTTCAGATATAGCTTAATATAAAAATGTCTCCTATGTCAGAGGGTTTTTGTGAGGATATGTATTATACTAAATATAGTATTATGCAGAAAATGCTTACAGAGTTCCAAGGAAAGAACCAGAACCCCTCAACATAGCTTATGTTGTTATTATCTACTTGAGAAGCTAAAGGCAAACATCGGTCTCGCCTTTGCATCATGAGTATTTTTGACAACTGGCAACTGTTTCATCCTTGTATTTTTATAGTTTGTACTTTGAATTCTTATATTTTTGTCACTTTTGCATTTTAAATTTGAGACAGTTCTAAAATGCTAAATATTACTCTATAAATTGTATGAACATATAATATATAAGACATAGATGCTGTGCCAGTATGTCTAACTCTTTGAGATCCCATGGACTGCAGCCTGCCAAGCTCCTCTGTTAGTGGAGTTTTCCAGGCCTGAATACTGGAGTGGGTTGCCATTTCCTGTTCCAAAGGAGCTTCCCAGTCTAGGGATCAAACAAATGTCTCCTGAATCTCCTGCATTGGTAGGTGGATTCTTTACCACTGAGCCACCTGGGAAGCCCCAAATGGATAGACAGACAGGTTTAATTACAGAGTACCACTGCAGAGTACATCATGAGAAACACTGGACTGGAAGAAATACAAGCTGGAATCAAGATTGAGAAATATCAATAACCTCAGATATGCAGATGACACCACCCTTATGGCAGAAAGTAAAGAGGAACTAAAAAGCCTCTTGATGAAAGTTAAAGTGGAGAGTGAAAAAGTTGGCTTAAAGCTCAACATTCAGAAAACGAAGATCATGGCATCCGGTCCCATCACTTCATGGGAAATAGATGGGGAAACAGTGGAAACAGTGTCAGACTTTATTTTTTGGGCTCCAACATCACTGCAGATGGTGACTGCAGCCATGAAATTAAAAGACGCTTACTCCTTGGAAGGAAAGTTATGATCAACCTAGATAGCATATTCAAAAGCAGAGACATTACTTTGCCAACAAAGGTTTGTCTAGTCAAGGCTATGGTTTTTCCTGTGGTCATGTATGGATGTGAGAGTTGGACTGTGAAGAAGGCTGAGCACCGAAGAATTGATGCTTTTGAACTGTGGTGTTGGAGAAGACTCTTGAGAGTCCCTTAGACTGCAAGGAAATCCGACCAGTCCATTCTGAAGGAGATCAGCCTTGGGATTTCTTTGGAAGGAATGATGCTAAAGCTGAAACTCCAATACTTTGGCCACCTCATGCGAAGAGTTGACTCATTGGAAAAGACTCTGATGCTGGGAGGGATTGAGGGATTGAGGAGAAGGGGACAACAGAGGATGAGATGGCTGGATGGAATCACTGACTCGATGGACATGAGTCTGAGTGAACTCCGGGAGTTGGTGATGGACAGGGAAGCCTGGCGTGCTGTGATTCATGGGGTCGCAAAGAGTCCGACACGATTGACCGACTGAACTGAACTGAACTGAACCACTGCTCTCAAGGCTTATGGGAACAATAATAACTAATATTTTAACTCTAACCATTGTTCTTATTTTCTTGTGATGGGGCAATAAAAATGGAGAACCGGCTTTTGTAGTCATAAATTGAACAATAGCCTCCCTGCAGTTTTTTCAACCGCACCTGCAGCCCCAATTTACTTTCTATTTGTCAGCTTTTAAAATCATGGGTCACGCATTTCTTTCCCCACCTGACCAGGCAGAGTAAGGTTCTTTCTTCTCAACACATCCAGAGAGCCCTGAACAGAATCTCTTTTGTGGTAGATAATGTTGGCTTTCTTGTTATTTTGAGACAATTTCAAATTGATAGGAAAGTTGCAAGGATAATTTAGAGAAATTCCATGTACCTTTTAATCACATTCACCAGTTTTACTATTTTTGCTACATTTGTTTTATAGGCTCTGTTTATGTGTGTGTATGTGTGTATATCTGTGCGTGTATATATAGCAATTATATTTAGGTGTATTTTTTAATCATTTGAGTGCAGGTTACATTCATCATGCTTTCTTAACCTTCAACTACAGTACAGTTATTAACTTCAGGATATTTAATATTGACACATTCATTTTGTCTAATCACAGTGATATTCATGTCCACTTGTTCCAAAAATATCATTTATGTTTTTTTTAATAACTCCAAAGTGGGGTACAATTTAGAATCTTGAACACATTGTATTTAGTTGTCACATATCTTTGTTTTCTCATATTGATTTTTAATTGTTTACTTTTTGGTCTTCTCTATTAGGTAAGCTTTTTTAATTTTTGCTGTACAGTACTGTGTTGGTTTCTGCCAAATATCATCATGAATCAGCCATAGGCGTACATACATCCTCTCCCTCTTGAACTTCCCTCCCACCTGCCACCTCATCTCACCTCTTTAGGAAGTCACAGAGCACCGGGTGTGAGCTCCCTGCATCATACAGCAAATTCCAGTGGACTATCTGTTTTACACGTGGTAAGATAAGGGCCTGGCGTGCTGCGATTCATGGGGTCGCAAAGAGTCGGACACGACTAAGCGACTGAACTGAACTGAACTGAAGATAAGAAAGCCTTTCTCAGCAGTCAGTGCAAAGAAATAAAGGAAAACAATAGAATGGGAAAGACTAGAGATCTCTTCAAGAAAATTAGAGATACCAAGAGAACATTTCATGCAAAGATGGGCACAATTAAGGACAGAAATGGTTTGGACCTAACAGAAGCAGAAGATATTAAGAAGAGGTGGCAAGAATACACAGAAGAACTGTACAAAAAAGATCTTCACGACCAAAATAATCATGATGGTGTGATCACTCACCTAGAGCCAGACATCCTGGAATGTGAAGTGAAGTGGGCCTTAGGAAGCATCACTATGAACAAAGCTAGTGGAGGTGATGGAATTCCAGTTGAGCCATTTCAAATCCTGGAAGATGATGCTGTAAAAATGCTGCACTCAATATCCCAGCAAATTTGGAAAACTCAGCAGTGGCCGCAGGACTGGAAAAGATCAGTTTTCATTCCAATCCCAAAGAAAGGCAATGTCAAAGAATGCTCAAACTACTGCACAATTGCACTCATCTCACATGCTAGTAAAGTGATGCCTAAAATTCTCCAAGCCAGGCTTCAGCAATACATGAACCATGAACTTCCAGATGTTCCAGCTGGTTTTAGAAAAGGCAGAGGAAATAGAGATCAAATTGCAACATCCGCTGAATCATCAAAAAAGCAATAGAATCCCCAAAAGACATTGACTTCATTGATTATGCCAAAGCCTTTGACTGTGTGGATCACAATAAACTGTGGAAAATTCTGAAAGAGATGGACACACAAGACACTTGACCTGCCTCTTGAGAAACCTGTATTACAGATTAGTGAGCAACTGTTAGAACTGGACATGGAACAACAGACTGGTTCCAAATATCAAAAGGAGTATGTCAAGGCTGTATCCTGTCACCTTGCTTATTTAACTTATATGCAGAGTACATCATGAGAAACACTGGGCTGGAAGAGGCAGAAGCTGGAATCAAGATTGCCAGGAGAAATATCAATAACTTCAGATATGCAGATGACACTACCCTTATGGCAGAAAGTGAAGAGGAACTAAAATGCCTCTTGATGCAAGTGAAAGAGGAGAATGAAAAAGTTGGCTTAAAGCTAAACCTTCAGAAAACTAAGATCATGTCATCAGTCCCATCACTTCATGGCAAATAGATGGGGAAACAGTGGAAACAGTGGCTCACTTAATGTTTCTGGGCTCCAAAATCACTGCAGATGGTGATTGCAGCCATGGAATTAAAAGACACTTACTCCTGGCAATGGCACCCCACTCCAGTACTCTTGCTTGGAAAATCCCATGGATGGAGGAGCCTGTTAGGCTGAAATCCATGGGGTCGCTTAGAGTCGGACACGACTGAGCGACTTCACTTTCACTTTTCACTTTCATGCATTGGAGAAGGAAATGGCAGCCCACTCCAGTGTTCTTGCCTGGAGAATCCCAGGGACGGGGGAGCCTGGTGGGCTGCCATCTATGGGGTCGCACAGAGTCTGACATGACTGAAGTGACTTAGCATAGCATAGCATACTCCTTGGAAGGAAACTTATGACCAAACTTGACAGCATATTAAAAAGCAGAGACATTACTTTGTCAACAAAGGTCCATCTAGTCAAGGCTGTGGTTTTTCTGGGGGTCATGTATGGATGTGAGAGTTGGACTATCAAGAAAGCTAAGCACTGAAGAATTGATGCTTTTGAACTGTGGTGTTGGAGAAGACTCTTGAGAGTCCCTTGGCCAGCAAGGAGATCCAACCAGTCCATCCTAAAGAAGATCAGTCCTGGGTGTTCATTGGCAGGTCTGATGTTGAAGCTGAAACTCCAATACTTTGGCCACCTGATGCAAAGAACTGACTCATTGGAAAAGACTCTGATGCTAGGAAAGATTAAGAGCAGTTAGAGAAGGGGACGACAGAGGGTGAAATAGTTGGATGGCGTCACCGACTCAATGGACATGGGTTTCTGTGGACTCTGGGAGTTGGTGATGGACGGGGAGGCCTGGAGTGCTGCGGTTCATGGGTTTGCAAAGAGTCGGACACGACTGAGCAACTGAACTGAACTGAATGTATATTTTTCAGTGCTTCTCTCTCTGTTCATCCCACCCTCTTCTTCCCCAACTGTGTCCACAAGTTCGTTCTCTATACTTGTATCTCCATTGCTGCCCTACAAATAGGTTCAACCCTACCATCTTTCTAGATGGTTTATATGTGTTAATATACAATATTTATTTATATTTGTTTTTCTCTTTCTAACTTACTTCACTCTGCATAATAGGCTCAAGTTTCATCCACTTCATTAGAACTGACTCAAATGCATTCTTTTTTATGACTGAATTAAATCCCATTGCATATATGTACCACAACATCTTTATCCATTCATCTGTTGATGGACGTCATTGTAGATTGTGTTGTATGAACATTAGGGTGCATGTGTCTTTTTCAGTTATGGTTTCCTCAGGGCGTATGCCCAGTAATGGGATTGTTGTGTCACATGGCAGTTTTATTCCTAGTGTTTTAAGAAATCTCCACAGTGTTCTCCATAGTGGCTCTAGCAATTTATATTCCCACTAACAATGCAAGAGGGTTCCCTTTTCTCCACACCTCTCTAGAATTTACTGTTTGTAGATTTTTTGTTGATGGCCTTCTGACTGGTGTTAAGTGATAGTTTATTGTAGTTTTGATTTGCATTTTTTCTCCTGGAGAAGGAAATGGCAACCCACTCCAGTACTCTTGCCTGGAAAATTCCATGGACAGAGGAGCCTGGTAGGCTACAGTCCATGGGGTCTCAAACAGTTGGACATGACAGAGCAACTTCACTTTCACTTTCAATAATAAGTGATGTTGAGCATCTATTGGGCATCTGTATGTCTTGTTTGGAGAAATATCTGTTTAGGTCTTCTGCTCACTTTTTTTTTTTTTTTTGCTGGTATTGAGATGTGTGAACTGCTTGGGTATTTTAGAGCTTAATCCTGTGTCAGTTGTTTCATTTACTATTATTTTGCCCTATTTGGAGGGTTATTTTTTCTCCTTGTTTATAGTTTCCTTTGCTGTGCAAAATCTTTTAGTTTTAATTAGGTACCATTTGTTTATTTTTGTTATTTCCTTTAGTCTAGGAGGTGAGTCATAGAGGATCTTGCTGTGATTTATGTAAAGGAGTGTTCTGCCTATGTTTTCCTCTAAGAGCTTTATAGTTTCTGGTCTTACATTTAAGTTCTTTAATCCATTTTGAGTTTATTCTTGTGTAGGGTGTTAGGAGGTATTCTAGTTTCATTCTTTTGCATGTAGCTGTCTAATTTTCCTAGAACCATTTACTGAAAAAGACTATCTTTTCTCCATTGTGTATTGTTGCCTCCTTTTAGACTTAAGCATTTTGAAGACAGGATTTTGTATTTCCTATTGTAATTCTTTCATCACCTAGCATGGAAAATGACACATAGGATGTACTTGCTACATGTTCATTATGAATCACTAAATATATTTATTTAGTGATAAATGAAACAAGAGGGTCAGAACAAGAGTTTATTTGAACAGATTTGTTAGATGCTCACCAAAATCACAGCAGCATCAACCACAACTGCAATCACAAAAACAAACAAAAAAACAATAGTTCATAAGGCCTTTGGAATTCCTTGGGAAACTATCAAGGACTTTTCTGAGTAACTGAAGTTTTTACTTATCTTTCTCTCATTAGGTGTATGTCAGAAGATGGGAAGTTGAGTGGATAATAACAGAGACCAATTAAGTTGAGAATGTTGTATTAGAGAAGAATGTTGGTTTTGGAGAAGACTCTTGAGAGTCCCTTGGACTGCAAGGAGATCCAACCAGTCCATTCTAAAGGAGATTAGTCCTGAGTGTTCTTTGGAAGGAGTGATGCTAAAGCTGAAACTCCAGTACTTTGGCCACCTCATGCGAAGAGTTGACTCATTGGAAAAGACTCTGATGCTGGGAGGGATTGGGGGCAGGAGGAGAAGGGGACAACAGAGGATGAGATGGCTGGATGGCATCATTGACTTGATGGACGTGAGTTTGAGTGAACTCCGGGAGTTGGTGATGGACAGGGAGGCCTGGCATGCTGTAATTCATGGGGTTGCAAAGAGTCGGGCAGGACTGAGCAACTGAACTGAACTGAACTGAACAGCAAAATATATGAGGATGTCCCAAAATGTGTTGTAGGTGAAAGATATCTGTGAGAGAAAGGAAATATAAAGGAGGGAGAAAGAATGAGATGAGGAAAATAATGCAACTACAATCAGTAAAATCAGAAACATAAGCAAGGCAGAAACATCTATTGAATATGATTGAGTCCTCTTAGGTTTCATAGAAGATTCTAGGGTATTTGCTTGAAAGTAGAAGGCTTAGCTCTCTAAAATTGATTTGATAAACAACACTGAGTTATTGACTGTCTTTAAATACGGTTCTATATAATAAGAGCTGTACTTTAATTAAATGGAGCTGGTGTATCTTCTAGGAAGTTTGTTTCTCGTTCCTATTTCATAAAAGATAAGATACAAAAGATAAGATAAGTAAAAATGGTTTATTGAAGTTTAGTGTATACAGCATGAACATTCTGTAGTTCCTTCATGGTTGTGACATTATTCTTCTAATAACTATTTCATCTTTTTTAAAACTTAAGAAGAAAATGGTTTGGGCTTTTATTTTTAATGATAAACTGGTTAAGACTTTTGAGATTTTTCCACAGCCCAAAACTGAATATTTGCCAAACTACAGGAAAAGAAAGAAAGGAAAAAAAAAAAAAAAAAGCGTCTTTGTTACCATAGTGATGATGAAGTAAATATCCCCCATTAACTGAAAAACAAAACAACAAAAACAAAGAGAGAGATAAATTTATCCTCTTTTAGTCTGCAGTAACTTAAGGGAAGAAAAAGCAATAGACTTAAAACTGTAAATTTTTAATGACTGACTCATTCTTTCTGAAACATGTACCAGGAAAAAAAAAAAATGTGTATTTCAAAAGACAACGTGATGACATCAAATATATTCCTGTTTTCATGGCAAACTAAGCCCTTTAGTAAAGATCCTGAGAAATATTCACTAGCCTCAGAGACCCCCTGCATTTCCGCTTCCTGTCTTACTCTTCTCTGTTTCAAAAGCAGGCACAGCTGGAGTTTCATTAATGAGTGTCTGCAAGATCAAATGGTTATCTACAGACTATAGACCACCAGCTGTCTTGACAATTTGGTGTGGTTCTTTAGGTCAGATGTTGCCTACAACTATCACACCAAACTATTTCTTCTTTAGAGTAGGGGAATGATGTGTGTCAACCCGCCTTTCCCTATAAGAATTGATGTTTGTCTTTTCTCTGTGGAATTTTATCATAATCCAAGGGCGATGTCTTCATCTAGTCCTCCTAATTGAGGTACAAAATTGCAGTGATCTAGCAACTCAGACAAGAGTGTTTTCCTACATGGGGAAGGGTCTCCATGGCTAATTCATACTTTGACAAGGTAAAGTTCAACATACCATCTTTTTCTTCCTTTCACCTAGCTTTTATTGCTCTGCCTATACATATATATATATATATATATATATATATATATATATGGCTAGTGATCCACTATCTTTGAGCTCATAGCAGAATTGAAGCCCAGATCATTCAACTGAACTTGCTCATACCTCACGTCCTTTCATTTCTCCCTCTCTCTTTTTCTTTAATTGGAGGATAATTGTTTTACAGTGTTGTGTCTCTCTCTCTCTTATACATCAGCATCATCTTATTAATAATATCATTAAAGAACTAAACAAGTGCCATGAGCTGTGCTAAGTCACATCAGTCGTGTCCAACTCTTTGCAACCTTGTGGACTGTAGCCCTCCAGACTCCTCTGTCCATGGGATTCTCCAGACAAGAATACTGGAGGGGGTTGCCATGCCCTCTTCCAGGAGATCTTCCTGACCCAGAGATTGAACCCTTGTCTCTTATGTCTCCTGAATTGGCAGGTGGGTTCTTTCCTGCAATGCCACCTGGGAAGCCCAAAGAACTGAACATATCACACCCCAATAATCTGGTTAAATAGCTTCTTCTCCTTTAAAAGTTAAGCTTTTCTCTATGATACTGAATTTTCCAATAATGTAGCCACTAGCCACATGTGGTTATTTAAATTAAAATTATGTAATTAAATCAAATTGAAACTGCCTCTCTCACTCTAGCCACATTTCACATTTCAATAGTCATATATGACTACTGGTTATTGTATTGGGCAGAATTAATATAGAATATTTCTACCATTACAGAAATTCCAGCTGGATAATTCTGATCTAGACTCTTGCTACTCAAGGGGTGGTCCATAAATCAACAGCATCGGCTACTGGTTATCATATTGGGCAGAATTAACATAGAATATTTCTACCATTACAGAAATTCCAGCTGGATAATTCTGATCTAGACTCTTGCTACTCAAGGGGTGGTCCATAAATCAACAACATTGGCTCCTCCTAGAAATGCAGACTCTTGAATCCCACCCTGAAACCAGTCTACAATTTACAATCTTACAGGGTCATTTGCACTCACATTAAAGTGTGTAAAGTACTATCTACTTAATAATCGTAGTATGAAGTAATTATTTCTTGAATGAAGAAACAAATGGATGAAAATACCTTCCTTTATTTTACATAATAACGCTGCTTAAAACTCAACATTCCAAAAACAAACATCATGGCATCCAGTTCCAGCACTTCATGGCAAATAGATGGGGAAACAATGGAAACAGTGAGAGACTTTATTTTCTTGGGCTCCACAATCGCTGTGGATGGTGATTTCAACCATGGAATTAAAAAATTCTTACTCCTTGGAAAAAAAGGAATGACAAACCTAGACAGTGTATTAAAAAGCAGAGGCATTACTTGGCCTGCAAAGGTCCGTATAGTTAAAGCTATGGTTTTTCCAGTAGTCATGCATGGGTGTGAGAGCTGGACAACAAAAAAAGACTGAACACTAATGAACTGATGCCTTTGAACTGCGGTGCTGGAGAAGACTCTTGAGAGTCTTCTGGATAGCAAGGAGATGAAACCAGTTAATGCTAATGGATATCAACCCTGAATATTCACTGGAAGGACAGATGCTGAAGCTGAAGCTCCAATACTTTGGCCACCTGATGTGAAGAACTGACTCTTTGGAAAAGATCCTGATGCTGGGAAAGATTGAAGGCAGGAGGAGAAGGGGACAACAGCGGATGAGATGGTTGGATAGCATCACAGACTCAATAGACATGAGTGTGAGCAAACTCCAGGAGATGGTGAAGAACAGGGAAGCCTGGCATGATGTAGTCCATGGGGTTGCAAAGAGTCGGACATGAATGAGGGACTGAACTGCAAAATTTTACATAAAGGAAAGAAAGGAAGTCCTCAGAATCCAGTGAATCACTTTCAGCATAGAATCACCAGTTTCAACTTAGCATCTTTATTTCCCTTTCTATATCATTGTATTTTTTAGGGGGAATAAATGAAGGATTAGGCTATGTAAAGTATGTAGTTGATGTATGACTGAATGAAATATTTTACATTTTCAGCTACTGTTTCAGGGCAGCTTATTCATCAAAATGTATTAGCATGTCTCCATAATCTCTACCTGCCATTTCTTAGTTGTTGGTTCTAGGGGGAGGTGACAGTCATGGTGTTTTTAGGTGACACAAGGGAAACACTGCATGATTTATCCAGAAATCTTTGTGGGAAGTTAGTCATGGAGAATTTAGGTTTGATTGAGTAGTGAACTGCAGGGTATGTCATTTTCTCCCTCTTCTGGGACCTTAAGGGAAATAAGACATGTAAAGGGAAATTTTCCTTTTCTTTCAAAATATTATAGATATTAATCTTTAATGCTTTGTTGTATAAACACTTTTCTAAACTGAAGGACTTATCGTGAGATAAAGATTGTTAGGGGGAAATCCTTGATACTTATCTGTATTAATATGATCACCTTGGCTAATGGAATATTGTAGCTTATTGATTTTTTTTAAATCAATTTTTGTTTTCATACTACTTGATTCATTTCTTTTAACTTGGATGAGTATACTGGGTCTCTCTGTGTTTCAAGGGGACAGCAATTCCAAGGAAAGATCTCCCCATATTATTTTAAATGTGTAATGTGCATGACAATGCATGTAACTTCTGCTCAGCCCTAGGGAAAACTGCTTTCTGAACATTATCTTTGTTCCAGTCTCAGCAGGGGAGTTAAGAGCTTCTTATGTTGGTATGTAGAGTAGGCTGTAGAGTAGGGAAGTTTTAGCAATATAATGCTTCTGTAGGATGAGGGAAGAGATATACATGCTTATCACAAATGCGCTTGGTTAAACTACAAATATTTCAGATAGCTTGAGTATCAGCTGGACTGATCAGCTGACCTCAGCCATGTCATTTTATCTCTTTAGGGCTCTGTTTCCTTAAATGTAAAATGAACATCATAGTACCTCTCTCATTGGATCATTATGGGATTGTTATAAGAATTCAATAATTTAATATAAAGTGGGTGCTTAGTGCCTGCAGACATGAATGTTGCTGTTTTGATTTTTTGTTTGTTTGTTTTTTTCAACTGGGGAGAGCTGGGTCCACTCTGAGCACAAAGCTCCCATGCTAATAGGATTTGCCTGGTTTAGGCATTTCCATAAACTTGAAGAGATTTTTAACTGAGCAGTTTTTGAGTATGTCAAAAGAAGCTATGAAGTATGAATAACCACTTGTTCTGTAAAGAGGACTACACTGATACCATCACTCAGTAGTGTGGAATCGATCATGAACTGTCATGATAGGCAAGAGATCAGACTCTCAGTCTGTTTCCTCCCGACCTGGGGAGCTGACCATAACCCATAACTGTCCAGATGGAATCTCAGTTCTTGATCTATCTTAATCCAATTCTTTTGCCTAGGTTTTTGTTGTTGTTGTTTGCTTGTTCATTTGTTCTGTTTAATGTTTTCTAAAATCCTTGCCTGAATTCTGAGTTCTTGTTTGTATATCCCAGAAATGGCTGCAAATTTATAGCACGTAGCATAGTCTATGCTGGGGACTCTCAACTACTCTTCAACTCCAGAATGTCCCAGTAACATGACTGACTCTGAAACTGTGTTCACTTGAATTCATTAGAGACTTCTTTTTTAATTTTTTTGTAATCACTCTATAAACTTCTTGCTTTCTCTCTGCAGCAAGAGTAGAGTATAAATACCCCTTTGACAGGTACACACTTTTCCTGTCCAAGAGAACATTTCTCCTTCACACTTGACCAAGGATGACATCTGCTGTGTAACTCTGTTAAACGTCCTTCTGTTGAAAGAAACTGGTATCATTCCCACTTCAGTATCCTTCTGCCCAGTTTCAGGAGGGCTGCAGATTATTCCAATCACAATGGAATACATCCAAAAACACATCATTGTGTTATTGTCTGCGTCCTGAATGAGTGGCTTTGTGAGTTGAATTTATGCCTGGGAAAGCTACAGGATAACCACTTCCCTTTCATTTCACCAGATGGGCCTTTGTGATCAAGACATTTAAATGTCATCTACTCTGTAACTGGAATTTTGAGGAAACTAGTGTTCGGTGGAAACAACAAAACTTTCCTGCTCTAAGAAATTATATGAAAGGTTTCATTGATCCACTTGTGGTGGGAATATGGTATTTTTCTCCAAAGAGTGGAAATAGGTAAATATAAAAGATGATGAGAGCATCTATGTAAAAGAAAGCTAATTCAACCCTGCCTTAAAGAAATGATTGTAGGAATGGATAATTATAAATCCAGTTGTATGTGGATATATTAGAAGATGTTTTCCTAGGTGAAACACATAAGATATTAAACCCATTTATTGTGATTCCAAGAGAAGAAATTTTCATCTTTTGTTGATTTCATATCATACTCAGCTACAGACTTCAAAGACTCTTCAGTTCAGTTGAGTTCAGTCGCTCAGTTGTGTCCTACTCTTTGCGACCCCATGCATTGCAGCACGCCAGGCCTCCCTGTCCATCACCAACTCCCGGAGTTCACTTAGACTCACATCCATCGAGTCAGTGATGCAATCCAGCTATCTCCTCCTCTGTCGTCCCCTTCTCCTCCTGCCCCCAATTCCTCCCAGCATCAGAGTCAGGTACCTAATGGTGCTAAGGATAAGTTCAGGCATTAAACTCCATTCACAGTAAGGGTATGTACTTGAAATCATACTTTGAAAATAAGACCACAGAATACTCAAGGATGTCATTAGTTAGATGGTGCCCTATACTTAAAAAGATTGGTGATGACAGGAGTTACCAGACCAACCACCTCTATATTGGCTGACTGTAACTAGAGTTAAGATCTGTTTTGCCAAAATTTGTATTTTTAATTACAGGAATTGTAATTCACTTATTCATACATGCATTTAGTTCTTTACCCATTGAGTAGTTTAACTTTATATATTAGGAGACTGTTCAGGGCTGTGCATTATAGAATATTAGGTCCTGGAGTGCAGGTGAATGAATGAGATATGAACCCTACCCTCAAAGAATTTGTGATACTGTGGGCTATGCTGCTGTTGTTCAGTAGCTAAGTAATATTCAACTCTTTGTGACGCAATGGACTGCAGCACATCAGCCTCCACTGTCCTCCACTATCTCCCAGAGTTTGCAGACTTATGTGTATTGAGTCGGTGATGCTGTCTAACCATTTAATCCTCTGCCGCTTGCTTCTCCTTTTTGACTTCAGTCCTTCCAGCATCAGGGTCTTTTCCAATGAATCAGCTCTTCACATCAGGTGGCCAATGTATTGAAGCTTCAGCTTCAGCATCAGTCCCTCCAATGAGTATTCAGGGTTGATTTCCTTTTGGATTGGCTGGTTTGATCTCCTTGCTGTCCAAGAGACTCTCAAGAATCTTCTCTAGCACCACAATTCAAAAGCACCAATCCTTCAGTGCTCAGCCTTCTTTATGGCCCAACTCTTACATCCATACATGACTATGGGATGTGACTATGGGAAAACCATAACTTTGACTCTAAGGACCTTTGTCAGCAAAGTGATGTCTCTCTATTTTAATACGCTGTCTAAGTTTGTCATAGCTTTCCTCCAAAAGAGCAAGGAAAGAGCTGACAAAGTATCATCATGAGGAAAGATACTGAGTTCCCTGGAACATACGGCAAAGAAAATGAATCTAATATGACGGGTCAGGAAAAGCTTCCCTGAGTGAATAAGTAGGTTGAGAACTAAGGATGAGGGAGAGCTGGACAAGTCAACAGTTAAGGGTCTGGGAACATGTGTAAATTATTCCAGAAAGAAGAAATACCATATGGAAGAATTAAAGAAGTAGTAAAATGTAGTGACTTCATGGAAATGAAAAAGGCAGCAAATAGACGAAATCAAGGGCATGAAAGGAAAGAGCATGAGATATGGTGATTTCAGGGTTAATCAGCTTCAGCATGATTGACAGTTTGGGCCAATAATTCTTTGTTGTGAGAAAGTTTCCCATGTGATATCAGATACGTAGCAGTGTCTGTGGCCTCTACATGCTAGAAAAAGGTCACATATTCTTGACAGCTTTTGACAATCAAAACTGTCTGCCAACATTGCCAAACATCCCCTGAAATGCCTAATCTACACCCAGGTAAGAAGTAGAGCATAGAGTCAATGCAGTACTGAAGCCTGGTCCTGGTTGGCTTTGTCAAAGCCTTGCTAGAAATGTAAAGGTTTGTTCTGGGAGGCAATGGAAAACCATGAAGAATTTTAAGTTGGAGAGTGATATAAGATTTGTACTGAAAGAAAAATAACTCTGATTACAAATATGAGCTGGTGGGATGTAGAAAGACAGAGTGGATTTGGAAGATCAGTAGGGAGACCTATACAATAATAAATGGAATAAATGATGGTGACTGGAATAGAGAGGTAGGAAGAGAGAAATGGAGTGATCTGAAGGCTCTCCCAGAAATGAAAGCTGATTTTAGTGATAGATGCAATGTGGGCTTTGGAATAGGAAAGAATTATGTGCAGATGCCCATTCCCATATTTTAGTGTTTGTCTTTTATGTTCACACCCTTCTCTGATACGCCTTCCACAAGCTTTCTTCTTTTTTTCCCTACTTATAACAGCTTATTGAAGCATAAATCATACACCACAGTATTCAGCCATTTGAGTCAAAGGAAGGTTCAAGAGGGATACGTGTATATATATATAGGGGATATATGTATTCATATAGCTGATACACGTTGTACAGCAGAAACTAACACATCATTTTAAAGCAATTATACTCCAATTAAAAAAAATAAAATGCAAGCTATCTTCTGCCTTATGACTTTCCTCAGTCCTTCTAGCTAGCCCTCTCTACCCACTTGGCTTTCTGACTTGGGTAATAGGCAGTTATGTTAGTGTTTACTAAAATAATAAGCATGAGATTCATAAAAAAAAAAGATACTTTGTCAGGAGAACAATAATTGGGTTGCACTTGGGATTTAAGTTTTGAGGGCCTTGTGTGATGACCAAATGGAGCTAAAATATAGTGATAGGATACAAACAGAAGCAGAGTTGATGATATGAGCATGACTGGCAATATAAGGATGGAGGAACTTCCGCACTGGCCTTTAACTAGTTCTCCAGCAAAGAACTATTTGATTTTCACAGTCCCCAATATTTTATTGGATAAGGCAATGGCACCCCCCTCCAGTACTCTTGCCTGGAAAATCCCATGGATGGAGGAGCCTGGTGGGCTGCAGTCCATGAGGTTGCTAAAAGTAGGACATGACCGAGTGACTTCACTTTCACTTTTCACTTTCATGCACTGGAGAAGGAAATGGCAACCCACTCCAGTGTTCTTGCCTGGAGAATCCCAGAGGTGGGGGCGCCTGGTGGGCTGCCGTCTATGGGGTCGCACAGAGTCGGGCACGACTGAAGCGACTTAGCAGCAATATTTTATAGTCACTGTATCTCCTTGGAAAATGACTTACACACTCTGTAGAAATAATTGATAGAAAGAGAATGGAGAGGAATCTTTTACTGGACGCTCTGTAGTTATACACAGAAAGCATAAATTCAACAGGAGATATTTGGCAATAGAACTAGCAGTGTATGCAAACAACAGACTTTAGTACCAGAAATTAAGTGCTATTCTGATTACTAGATGCTCCGAGATATATATTTATCAAGGATGCTTTCCATTATGGTTATCCAGTCCTTCTTTCTGAAATCCTTTCCTACTAATTTTATCATGTCCCTTAAGTCCACAATTGGAGAAATAAAAGCACTTAAGTAAATCCCTGCCACCTCACAGAAAATTGCATTTCGTTGACTGCTGAACTCCCTACCAACTACCCTGAAAAAAAAGCATAATTGGCATTGCTGGTTTAGTTAGTGCCTTTCTCCACATTCCAGATCTTTATGTTTGCTGCACACTGCTTTTGCTATCCAGAATCATCATGCTGGTTGTGAATAGCTTGTGACAGGTGTGCACAACACGAATGCTGTGCTGACCTGTCAAATCACTGAAACTGCCCTCAAGCCAGGTCTTGCTTTCCTTGGAACCTTTGCTTGTTAATATTCAGAGACTGCACAGCTGTTTTCTGAGTGATTAGAATGGGAAATCTACCCAGACACAATTCTTCCAATAGCCAAAGTGAAATCAGAAAAGCAGGCATACGTTGATAAGTCAAGTCAATTCATTTCCTAGAATCAAAGAAAATATTTTTCTTCAATCTGCTTTAGCAGCATAACTGTGGGCCAGCCATATGTGAGACGTGATTGCATCAGTTTCATTAAACAGATGCATATGGGCTGTCAGGTGATCAAAGGTCTTTAAAGAAATATGATCTGAGCCAAGGAGCATATAATTGCATGGATAGCTGTGATCTTCTCTCTGAGTGAATGCAGGCAGATTGTTTTCAGTGTTGCCATTCAAGTTCATGGAAGGCTTTACAGTTGCTAGAATATTAGCTTCCCTATGGAAAGCAAGAATATTCCAGATAAGATATTGTCGCACCTCTTAGTGGCTATAGTGGGAATTGTGTGGGCCACATTAACTTTGGTTCAGATTGGCAAATATTGAAGCATCAAGATCTTCTCTGTGCTTTCAGTGGCCTATAAGATTCAGAGACAATGTAGTATATGTCACCTCTGGAAACTGCCTGCCTGGATTCAGATCCCAACTAACTATGTAAGCTCTTGGAATCTCGGTTTCTTCACCTGTAAAATAAAGAAGATGATAATAATAGTCCTACTGCCACAGAGCTGTGAAGATTAAATGAGTTTGTATATGTATGGAATGCCCGCCACACTGAAATGCTATATTGGACTTTGCTCTTGTCATTGGTGAAGGCAGAACCTATACACAGTTGTGATCCGGTGCAATCGCAAAAGACCATATATAGCAAACAAATGATAGAGAAAAGAGATTGTTTAACTCCATTGTGGAAAGTAAGGCTGGGGCAATATTTTAAAAGAAGAAAGTGAAAGTCGCTCAGTTGTGTCCAAATTTTTGTGACCCTATGGACTATACAGTCCATGGAATTCTCCAGACCAGAATACTGGAGTGGGTAGCTGTTCCCTTCTCCAGGGGATCTTTCCAACCCAGGGATTAAACCAAGGTCTCTTGCATTGCAGGCAGGTTCTTTACCAGCTGAGCCACGAGGGAAACTCTTAAAGGAAGAAGAGAAATATAATATATAGACAAGTGAGAGACAGTATCCTAGCCAGAGAGAACTGCAATTGTGAAGATGAAAAAAGATCAGGTATCATGGCTTTTTAGACAAAATATGAAAACTTTGACCATGATTTCAATGTTGGAGAAGGAAATGGCAACCCACTCTGGTATTCTTGCCAGGAGAAGTCCATGGACAGAGGAATCCATGGGGTCACAAAGAGTCGGACATGACTAACTGACTAACTTTCTTTTCATATGGAGAAATAATGCACAGAGTTTATGTAATGAAGCTTATTGAGTTTGAACTTATGGTAAAATGAAAAATTACTCTAGTGTGTATTGATTCTAATCTAGAAAGTGTAAGTGTATCTTGGGTTTCTTAATCCATTATTCGTTTTAACCAGATGCCATTGCATTTGGCACCATGTTAAAAGTGATATTAGAGAACTAACTTATATCACTCTCAGATGGACCCTAAACCTTCAGTAAGATTCATTGGACAGTGAAATAGAATATGGTGCTGGAAATATAAATGCACTGAACTCTAAGCCAGAAGGAAAGAAAAACTATGTTTGACCAAGATTGGACATCAAGAAACAGAGTGATTATTCATAAGGAAATGTCCTCTGAAAAACTATAATTCATGTGAAATATTAATAATTAAGTGTATGAATAGTCCTTGAAATTGAGTTTCTCCAAAGAAAAGATTACCCAAATAAGAATTCAGTGTATCCTATGTTGGGTAGAAGAGGAAAAATAATAAGCATCATAATGGTCAAAAGTACAGGCATAGTTTTTAGATCACCTAGAGGAGCTTGGTTCTATAAAAAACCCTCCGCCAGGCATTCAAGTCCCAGTCATGCTGGTTTGCACAGCATGGCCTGAGAAACCTTAGACGTTCCACATAAGTGACTAGAGAACACCATGGAGATTGGGCAGAAGGAGTCCATGCTCCCTACTCCATCCTGAACTCAGCTAGGGGTCATTTATCTATTATGTATGAGGATCCTATCTGGATATTTGCTTGAAGAAAAGGGGTGAAGCCTAATAGATTTTAGAAAACAACAGCTGGATTGAGTCACTTCCAAGTCTCTTTCAAATTAAAAAGTCTAGTTAAATTTTTCATCTCAGTCACAAAAGGTGATTAACTCCTCCAATACTTGCAACAATCCTAAACTCTGATTTTGTTTTCTAGCATAAGAATTCAAATTAAAAAAAAAAAAAGAAACAAACAAACTAGAGTTTCTATAATTTTGTCTCATTTGGACAAATTGCATTCTCCAAATCCTTCCTTTGGCCACCTTTGGTGACTTTTCTACCTCTGCTGCTGCTGCTGCTGCTAAGTCATTTCAGTCGTGTCCAACTCTGTGTGACCCCACAGATGGCAGCCTACCAGGCTCCCCTGTCCCTGGGATTCTCCAGGTAAGAACACTGGAGTGGGTTGCCATTTCCTTCCCCAATGCATGAAAGTGAAAAGTGAAAGTGAAGTCACTCGGTCATGTCCTACTTTTAGCAACCTCATGGACTGCAGCCCACCAGGCTCCTCCATCCATGGGATTTTCCAGGCAAGAGTACTGGAGGGGGGTGCCATTGCTTTCTCCAGGCTTATTTACTGGCCTCCTGTAAATCAGCCTGGGGCTTCTGCAAGGAAAGCTGTCTGCATCTCCAGATAAGTCACTGTTTTGCCATCTCTGTTATTAGTATTTTTTCATTCCTTTCCTATACCCAAATAGTGATCTGTCTTCTCTCTCCTTCATCAGTTACCTTCACAGTTAAACTGAACCTTGTGTCAGCTTTTCCTGTCAAACCAACAACCACAAAACCTCTACGAAGATTTGCAACCATTAACATCTCTTGGTTTGGAATCAGCTAGAAGGCTCTGTTTATCTTCACGGGTCTTATTGCAGAATCTGGGGTCAGCTGAATGTCAGGATGTGGGCTGACTTCAATGGAGGAAGCCAGAAACCTGGGCCTCTGCTCCTCTTGCTTTTCATTCTCCAAAACTTTCACCCTACACAAGCTCTCATGGTGCAGAGAGCCAGAGAAACACTTGAGGCTCAGGGTTAGAACTGGCAGACTATCATTTTTTATTCATTCTAGTAATCAAAGCAAGTCCCCTGGCCAAGCCCAGAGTCTGGGCAGATCACCACACACACAGTTGGAGAGGATTGCACAATTACAGAAGGGTAAAGAAACAGGTCTCTTATTGCTCTCTGCCTATGCCTTTATGCAGAGCACCAAGAGGTGTTCTGGATTTCTCTAAGGATTATGTTAAGTATATACATGCAAGTGTGTCTGTGAGAAGGTGCTGGGGGAGATCTCGTTCACTTGTGCATTTTTTAAAACTTAATTTTATTGAAATATAGTTGCTTAAAATGTTGTGTTAGTTTCTGCTGTACAGCAAAATGAATCACTTAAGTGTATACATCTATCCCCCTTTTTAAAAATTTCCTTTTCATTTAGGTCACCGCAGAGCACTGAGTACAGTTCCCTGCACTGTATAGTAGGTTCTTATTAGTTATTTTTTTAATGCATAGTAGTGCATACCTGTGAGCCTCAGTCTCCCAATTCGCCCCCCTCTGTCCTTTCCCCCCTTTGTATCCATAAGTTTACTCTTTATATCTGTGTCTCTATTTCTGCTTTACAAATAAATTTGTCTGTATTATTTTTCTAGATTCCACATTTAAGCAAGATTATATTATATTTTATTTTCTCCTTCTGATTTCACTCTCTGTCCATATCTCTTCAAATGACACTTCAAATGACACATTCCTTTTTATGTCTAATATTCCATTGTGTGTATGTGTGTATATTTTATATATATATATATATATATATATATATATATATATAATATCTTATTATCCATTCCTCTATTGATAGACATTAAGTTGCTTTCATATCCTGGCTATTATGAACAGTGCTACAGTGAACACTGGGGTGCATGTATCTTTCTGGAATTGTGACTTTCTCTGGGTGTATGCCCAGGAGTGGGATTGCTAGGTCATGTAGTGGTTCTATTTTTAGTGTTTTGAGGAACATTCATACTCTTCTCCATAGTGGCTTAATCAATTTACATTCCCACCAACAGTGGTGATAGGGAGGTGGATTCCCCTTTTCTTCAAACCCTCTCCAGAATTTATTATTTGTAGATTTTTTGATGATGGCCATTTTGGTTGATGTGAGTTGATACCTCATTGCAGTTTTGATTTTCATTTCTCTAATCATTAGCAATGTTGCACATATTTTCGTGTGTTTGTTGGCCATCTGTATGTCTTCTTTGGAGAAATGTCTATGTAGATCTTCTGCCCATTTTTTGATTGGGTTGTTATTTTTTGGTATTGAGCTATTTGTGTACTTTGGAGATTAATCCCTTGTTGGTTGCTGTTTACTGGTATATTCTCCCATTTTGAGACAAAAGAGGCAAGAATACACTCTTCAGTAATTGGTGCTGGGAAAACTGGACAGTTTCATGTAAAAGAATGAAAGTAAAACACTCCCTATCACCACGCACAGAAATCAACTCACAATGGATCAAAGACCTAGATATAATGCCAGACACTGTAAAACTCTTAGAGGAAAACATAAACAGACACTCTTTGACATAAACTGCAGCAAGATCTTTTTTGTTCCACCTCCTAGGGTAATTACAATTTAAAAAATAAACAAATAGGACCTAATTAATCTTAAAATCTATTACAGAGCAAAGGAAACCATAAGCAAAACAAGAAGACAAGCCTCAGAATGGGAGAGAATAACTCTCATGCGCTTTTGACATCAGACATAGAGCAGAAATCAAATCTGCCTTCTTCACTTAACTTTTGCATCTGCAGTATCAATATCATTGGTAGATGCTGATGTAGCAACAGCAAATAACCTGACATTCCAACTCTCCGCATGTAATGTAAGGACCAGGGAAAAACTATACTATCCTAGGCTCCAGCATTTTCCAAAGATGATGTAACTAGGTTCTGAGTCATGCTAAATTAAGCCACTGAATTCTTTCCCTCTCTATATCTGACCAGCTTCACAAGAATAATATGAGGCCATGCTGTTTTCAGAACACTGTTGAGAGACGCACAGTAAGTGGTTTAATTTTTAGGCTCTTTTCTCTGACTTTGAAATGGTTGAGACACTTGGATTTTAAAAATGTGTTTTGTAAAAAATACTGAAGATATAAATGCATGCACAGATGTATGTTTATATATATATACACACATACATATGTGTGTGTTATGTCATATATATTGTATGACATGTGTATAATATGTATAAATAATTTCACATTCAGCTCCTGAAAAATCTGCTCAGAGTGATGGTCTGCTAGAGTAGGACCTTCAGAATTATTGACTGAATAAATATCCTTTGACACTTATTCATTCATTTATATTTTAACCAATATTTAACCAGTAAAGTTAGATGCCTATGGTCTGAAATATAAAAGTTGCATAAGTTATTTAAAAACCATAGTCCTATTTTTATCTATAAAATGAATTTAATAAAAACAAACAGTTGAGAATGAAATACATTTATATATGTACATTGGTTAGTCCATTGTCAGACACAGAGTAGTTTGTGGGGAAAAAAAGAAAGAAAGAAAAGTCAGCATGCAATAGCAGCTGCAGTGGCAACAAAACCCAAACAAAAATTCCCCTGGAGTATTGTCAGTGTGGTGTAAGACATAGAAATGCGTGTGTGTCCATGGGAAGATGCTGGGGAGAGTGGAGGTCAGAGGGGGCTGAGTCTGAAGGGTGAATGCAGAGTTCATGTAGGAAGGATGGAGGGTGGGCGGAAGAGGGCTTGTTAAAAGGCTGCAGGACAAAGGACACAACCGAAGCCAAGCACTGACATCTGAACTGAAATATGCGGACAGACACAGACCTGAGATCCACAGATTAAGCAAAGATCCACAGATTAAACAGCACAACGAGCACTTAGAGTGATTAGCAGTAACCAGGGCAGCAAGAGTGCCATTGGGCATATTTTCGAGGGTTCCACATTAAACAGGAAGTCTAGTGTCAGATATGGACAGGATCACAGATCTATAGCACTGAGCCTGCTGTGGAGGAGAGAAGTCTTATATGCATACATAAGCTACTGAATTAATTTCCATAATACTTAGTATGCACTGCTACAAAATTCTGGATTAGAAGTACTTTTCCCTCACTTCATACATTCCCATAACATTCCCCTAGATTACTTTCAGGGTTCCTAAAAATAAAATGAAAAGCAACCACAACAATATAACCCCAAAGCATATTGTGTCTAAGTCTTTGTTTAGTAATGCACTTCCTATTATCTCCACCGCAGCTGTGGGGTTGGATATTACTATCACCATTTCACAGGGAGAAAGTGAGGCTCAGAAAATAAATGTGCCAATGTAAGTTTATTCTGCTTAGTGAGTCACAGACAAGGGGTTTGAAGAATCCTGAGTCTGCGTCCCTCAGCCTCCTTCCTTGAAATGCACAATGACTAGGGTCAGAGTAGGGACACCATGCAAAAGAAAGGGTGACCAGCAGCTTTCAGTTCAGAGCCACTGTGCTCAAGGAAGATGGTGGAAGGACCACGGGAGGGTGGGAAGGCAGGCGAGGGCATGTGAAAGGCAGTTACAAGATAGTCCGAGAAAATGAAAGTAATATACCCAAGGTTACACATCCAGAACCTCAATACTTACTAAGCTCCATCCATGCCGGGCTCAAGGAGCATGAGACCTCAGGGCCTTCTTTGACCCTGAAAGCTGCAGACCCTACAGGCTGACACAACCTCAACAAGTTGAAGGGAACAATGTCTATTCAGTTGAACAGCAAGTTTAACAAATACAGAGTCAAAAATGTATGAGACATTTTTTGATTGGGTTGTTTATTTTTCTGGAGTTGAGCTGTAGGAGTTGCTTGTATATTTTTGAGATTAGTTGTTTGTCAGTTGCTTCATTTGCTATTATTTTCTCCCATTCTGAAGGCTGTCTTTTCACCTTGCTAATAGTTTCCTTTGATGTGCAGAAGCTTTTAGGGTTAATTAGGTCCCATTTGTTTATTTTTGCTTTTATTTCCAATATTCTGGGAGGTGGGTCATAGAGGATCCTGCTGTGATGTATGTCAGAGAGTGTTTTGCCTATGTTCTCCTCTAGGAGTTTTATAGTTTCTGGTCTTACGTTTAGATCTTTAATCCATTTTGAGTTTATTTTTGTGTATGGTGTTAGAAAGTGTTGTAGTTTCATTCTTTTACAAGTGGTTGACCAGATTTCCCAGCACCACTTGTTAAAGAGATTGTCTTTAATCCATTGTATATTCTTGCCTCCTTTGTCAAAGATAAGGTGTCCATATGTGCGTGGATTTATCTCTGGGCTTTCTATTTTGTTCCATTGATCAATATTTCTGTCTTTGTGCCAGTACCATACTGTCTTGATAACTGTGGCTTTGTAGTAGAGCCTGAAGTCAGGTAGGTTGATTCCTCCAGTTCCATTCTTCTTTCTCAAGATCGCTTTGGCTATTCGAGGTTTTTTGTATTTCCATACAAATTGTGAAATTATTTGTTCTAGTTCTGTGAAGAATACTGTTGGTAGCTTGATAGGGATTGCGTTGAATCTATAAATTGCTTTGGGTAGTATACTCATTTTCACTATATTGATTCTTCCAATCCATGAACATGGTATATTTCTCCATCTATTAGTGTCCTCTTTGATTTCTTTCACCAGTGTTTTATAGTTTTCTATATATAGGTCTTTAGTTTCTTTAGGTAGATATATTCCTAAGTATTTTATTCTTTCCGTTGCAATGGTGAATGGAATTGTTTCCTTAATTTCTCTTTCTGTTTTCTCATTATTAGTGTATAGGAATGCAAGGGATTTCTGTGTGTTGATTTTATATCCTGCAACTTTACTATAGTCATTGATTATTTCTAGTAATTTTCTGGTGGAGTCTTTAGGGTTTTCTATGTAGAGGATCATGTCATTTGCAAATAGTGAGAGTTTTACTTCTTCTTTTCCAATTTGGATTCCTTTTATTTCTTTTTCTGCTCTGATTGCTGTGGCCAAAACTTCCAAAACTATGTTGAATAGTAATGGTGAAAGTGGGCACCCTTGTCTTGTTCCTGACTTTAGAGGAAATGCTTTCAATTTTTCACCATTGAGGGTAATGTTTGCTGTGGGTTTGTCATATATAGCTTTTATTATGTTGAGGTATGTTCCTTCTATTCCTGCTTTCTGGAGAGTTTTTATCATAAATGGGGGTTGAATTTTGTCAAAGGCTTTCTCTGCATCTATTGAAATAATCATATGGTTTTTATTTTTCAATTTGTTAATGTGGTGTATTACATTGATTGATTTGCAGATATTGAAGAATCCTTGCATCCCTGGGATAAAGCCCACTTGATCATGGTGTATGATCTTTTTAATGTGTTGTTGGATTCTGATTGCTAGAATTTTGTTAAGGATTTTTGCATCTATGTTCATCAGTGATATTGGCCTGTAGTTTTCTTTTTTTGTGGCATCTTTGTCAGGTTTTGGTATTAGGGTGATGGTGGCCTCATAGAATGAGTTTGGAAGTTTACCTTCCTCTGCAATTTTTTGGAAGAGTTTGAGCAGGATAGGTGTTAGCTCTTCTCTACATTTTTGGTAGAATTCAGCTGTGAAGCCGTCTGGACCGGGGCTTTTGTTTGCTGGAAGATTTTTGATTACAGTTTCAATTTCCGTGCTTGTGATGGGTCTGCTAAGATTTTCTATTTCTTCCTGGTCGAGTTTTGGAAAGTTGTACTTTTCTAAGAATTTGTCCATTTCTTCCACGTTGTCCATTTTATTGGCATATAATTGCTGATAGTAGTCTCTTATGATCCTTTGTATTTCTGTGTTGTCTGTTGTGATCTCTCCATTTTCATTTCTAATTTTGTTGATTTGATTTTTCTCCCTTTGTTTCTTGATGAGTCTGGCTAATGGTTTGTCAATTTTATTTATCCTTTCAAAGAACCAGCTTTTGGTTTTGTTGATTTTTGCTATGGTCTCTTTTGTTTCTTTTGCATTTATTTCTGCTCTAATTTTTAAGATTTCTTTCCTTCTACTAACCCTGGGGTTCTTCATTTCTTCCTTTTCTAGTTGCTTTAGGTGTAGAGTTAGGTTATTTATTTGACTTTTTTCTTGTTTCTTGAGGTGTGCCTGTATTGCTATGAACTTTCCCCTTAGGACTGCTTTTACCGTGTCCCACAGGTTTTGGGTTGTTGTGTTTTCATTTTCATTTGTTTCTATGCAAATTTTGATTTCTTTTTTGATTTCTTCTGTGATTTGTTGGTTATTCAGCAGCGTGTTGTTCAGCCTCCATATGTTGGAATTTTTAATAGTTTTTCTCCTGTAATTGAGATCTAATCTTACTGCATTGTGGTCAGAAAAGATGCTTGGAATGATTTCTATTTTTTTAAATTTACCAAGGCTAGCTTTATGGCCCAGGATGTGATCTATCCTGGAGAAGGTTCCATCCAAAGAAGACATACAGATGGCTAACAAACACATGAAAAGATGCTCAGCATCACTCATTATCAGAGAAATGCAAATCAAAACCACTATGAGGTACCATTTCACACCAGTCAGAATGGCTGCGATCCAAAAGTCTACAAATAATAAATGCTGGAGAGGGTGTGGAGAAAAGGGAACCCTCTTACACTGTTGGTGGGAATGCAAACTAGTACAGCCACTATGGAGAACAGTGTGGAGATTCCTTAAAAAACTGGAACTAGAACTGCCTTATGATCCAGCAATCCCACTGCTGGGCATACACACTGAGGAAACCAGAAGGGAAAGAGACACGTGTACCCCAATGTTCATCGCAGCACTGTTTATAATAGCCAGGACATGGAAGCAACCTAGATGCCCATCAGCAGA
Source organism: Bos javanicus (assembly GCF_032452875.1). Taxonomy (NCBI): domain Eukaryota; kingdom Metazoa; phylum Chordata; class Mammalia; order Artiodactyla; family Bovidae; genus Bos; species Bos javanicus. The sequence continues at coordinate 71,522,234 of NC_083882.1, read as the reverse complement.
TGAATGGATAAAGAAAGCTGTGGTACATATACACAATGGAGTATTACTCAGCCATTAAAAAGAATACATTTGAATCAGTTCTAATGAGGTGGATGAAACTGGAGCCTATTATACAGAGTGAAGTAAGCCAGAAGGAAAAACATAAATACAGTATACTAACACATATATATGGAATTTATAAAGATGGTAACAATAACCTGGTGTACGAGACAGCAAAAGAGACACTGATGCATAGAACAGTCTTATGGACTCTGTGGGAGAGGGAGAGGGTGGGAAGATTTGGGAGAATGACATTGAAACATGTAAAATATCATGTAAGAAACGAGTTGCCAGTCCAGGTTCGATGCACGATACTGGATGCTTGGGGCTAGTGCACTGGGACGACCCAGAGGGATGGTATGGGGAGGGAGGAGGGAGGAGGGTTCAGGATGGGGAGCACATGTATAGCTGTGGCAGATTCATTTTGATATTTGGCAAAACTAATACAATTATGTAAAGTTTAAAAATAAAATAAAATTTTAAAAAAATGTATGAGACAAGGATACTTATGTCTCTAGGAAAATAATCCTTAACTTTCTGAGTCTTCTATCCCTGTCCTTTGTTGGCATTTTATTTTTACATTATTTTTTTGTATTTTTAATTGAAATATAGTTGCTTTACATTGTTGTGTTACTTTCTACTGATCAATGAAGTGAATCAACTATATGTATACATATATCCTCTCTCTCTTAGACCTACTACCCACCCTCTCCCATCCTACCCATCTAGGTCATCATGCATTTCCTTGTAATTATCCCTGGATACTTCCTGGAGGAGAAAGTCTTTAAGAAATGTACTCTCTTAAGCATATACTTCTCCAGAAGCAGCAGTCATTTAACTGGGAATACTTGAACTGCAATATTTTTGTATGCAAAGTACCATACTTAGAGCCTTTTTGTGCAATGTCTTTGTTTTAAGTTTCTTCCATGACCAATTAAGAAGAAACCAGTATCCCAGGGAATAGCATTCATCAGGAGGCTAACTGTTCTATTGCCTTGTTTGAACAAGGATGATTCAGAGAAGCCTCTATACAGTACATCTGCTGGTTTCCTTACCCCTTAGAAATAGCTCAGGGTAATTGGCTGTTTATTATATAACAGCTAGTACCTAAATATTTATCACACACTATCTCATTTAATACTCTCAATAGTTCATGGAGGAAGTTTCTATGATTTTTATCTACATTGAAATGATGCTGAAATTAAGGTTTGGGAAGTGAAAATAATTTATCCAAGATTGCTCATTTAGTTTCAGAGGCAGAATTCCAAGCTGTCTTGTGACTTCTAAGCCCCTATCCTTGACAAAAAAAAATCAGGTCAAAAAGGAACTCTTTTCAGTGCTGTGTTCTTCATTTTCTGAACTGGTCTTTTATTCACACCACAAGTTCTGTATCTTGCTACTTACTATTCTCTTTTCTTTCTTCCCCCTTTCTGGATTTTTTTTTTCTTTTGAAACATATTTCCAAGTTATTAAAGTCAAGACCAGATTAGCCTACTAGGTAAAAAGTAAATGACATATCCTCATCTCCCCGTCCAAGTGCCATAGCTTCTTTAAAGCCCTCCCAAATTATCACATTCATAGGCAGTTTCTTTTTTTTTAATTAATTTATTTTTTAATTGAAGGATGATTGCTTTACAGAATTTTGTTGTTTTTCTGTCAAATCTCTGTCATAGACCTTTGCTCCACCTTTATAGGGCTTTTAACACAAGAATGTCATTTCTTTTATGAAAGCTGTGTTGTGAGTATCTGGTAGGCAGTAACAAGATATGATCCATACTGATGGTCACATCTATAGGATTGGTATCTAGGAGATTCTCTCCTCAGTGAAGACAAGGCCAACCAGGGCACAGTGAAAGTAAGGCAGAACATTTGTTCAGGTAGCCTGGGAAATGTGGAGGAAAAGGCAAAACATTCCCAGTTGGGTGGGTGACTGGGAAGAGCAGTGATGAGGAAGGAAGCAGAGGTTGTTAGGCCAGAGGCTGGAGGCCAAGGACTGGCACGTGGTCCATGCACTGCGTGGAGGTTGCCCGAGCAGAGACACAGCTGGAAGTGGAGTCCATAGAAGAAGAGGATAGGAAGGGGGTCTAAAGAAGAGAAAGCCCAGAAGGGAATTATGAAGATCCTAGATGGAGACATTGTCAGACTTAATGCAGGTTGGGAGTAGTTTAAGGCTGCCAGAAACAGAGATAGATCCCAGTCTGAAGCCTTTCTCTAGCACATAAGAAATGCGAGCTGTGGTCAACTCAGTCTCATCTGAGAAAACTTTCTCTGCTTCACCACCATTCCCCAGCAGGAACAGAATCCCAGGTGAATTGAGAGCCAACCTGGGCTTGAGGTTGAGAGCTGGGCTTCCCCAGCTCTAAACCTAACTCAGTTTCTTCAGTGCTATTCTGTGAACTTAAAGGACTTTCTAATTATCTATTAACACACACACACACACACACACACACACACACACACACACACACGGCTTCCCCAGTGGCTCAGCAGTAAAGAATCTGCCTGCAGTGCAGGAGACCTGGGTTTGATCCCTGGGTCAGGAAGTTCCCCTGGAGAAGGAAAAGGCAACACTCAGTATTCTTGCCTGGAAAATCCCAAGGACAGAGAAGCCTGGTGGGCTACAGCCCATAGTGTCACAAAGAGTCAGATAGGACTGAGTGACTAAACTACCAGTATTCTGGCCTGGGGATTCCTATGGACAGAGGAACCTGGTGGGCTACAACCCATGGGGTCGCAAGAGTCAGATACAACTGAGCAACTAAACAGCAACAACATATACACATGTACATACATATGCATATATATGTGTGTGTGTGTGTGTATATATATATATATATATATATATCAGATCAGTCGCTCAGTCGTGTCTGACTCTTTGCGACCCCATGAATCGCAGCACGCCAGGCCTCCCTGTCCATCACCAACTCCTGGAGTTCACTCAGACTCACGTCCATCAAGTCAGTGATGCCATCCAGCCATCTCAGCCTCTGCCGTCCCCTTCTCCTCCTGCCCCCAATCCCTCCCATCATCAGAGACTTTTCCAATAAGTCAACTCTTTGCATGAGGTGGCCAAAGTATTGGAGTTTCAGCTTTAGCATCATTCCTTCCAAAGAAATCCCAGGGCTGATCTCCTTTAGAATGGACTGGTTGCATCTCCTTGCAGTCCAAGGGATTCTCAAGAGTCTTCTCCAACACCACAGTTCAAAAGCATCAATTCTTCGGCGCTCAGCCTTCTTCACAGTCCAACTCTCACATCCATACATGACCACAGGAAAAACCATAGCCTTGACTAAACAAACCTTTGTTGGCAAAGTAATGTCTCTGCTTTTGAATATGCTATCTAGGTTGGTCATAACCTTCCTTCCAAGGAGTAAGTGTCTTTTAATTTCATGGGTGCACTCACCATCTGTAGTGATTCTGGAGCCCAGAAAGTAAAGTGTGACACTGTTTCCACTGTTTCCCCATCTATTTTCCATGAAGTGTGTGTATATATATATATATATACATATACACACACACACACACACATGTACTTGCAAGCATGAAAATAGGTAAAGTGTACACAAAGGTCTTTAATGAAATGTTGTCCTGTTTTGCTTTGGTTGAGGATGAGCTGATAATGCACCAATGGAATCACATCTGCTCTGCATATCTTTACCCACAAATACTTCTATTAGACTTTAAATTCAGAGACTAAGCTCTTTAATGTTTGTTAAGATCCAATGTTTGTTTCTGCTTTCTTTTCTGTTGCTATTGTTTGAATTTGTTTGTTTTGATTTTGTTTCTAACATTTTCAACTTCTCTGCATGATGTCTGGGGTGTCTAGTAGAAAGCAATAATAAAAATAATAGCTACCACTGAAGGCTTCTTTGCCACGCATCAGATTCTACGGTAAGTGCTTTACCTGTATGATGGTTTTTCATCCTTACAATGTCCCTAAGAGGTTGATACTATTGTTCTACTGATTTTACAGATGAAGGAAATAAGATACTTGGAGGAACAGAAGTAGATATTTGTAGTAGCTCTCATTAGCAAATGAGAAAATCAAGGCATCTAGAGATCAAATAATGAGGCTAAATGACATAGTGAGTGGTAGAGTTTAGATTCAAAACCAGATATTCCCCTTTCAAGTATTTTTAAGAATTTCCCAAACATTGGCATTTCTCCTTCTATGATAATAAGGCTATGAAAACATTGCCAGCCAGAGATTTTATAGGTAGATATTCCATCTTTGCATGTGCCTAAATAAGATCATGGAGAAGGCAATGGCACCCCACTCCAGTATTCTTGCCTGGAAAATCCCATGGACAGAGGAGCCTGGTGGGCTGCAGTCCATGGGGTCGCTAAGAGTCGGACACGGCTGAGCGACTTCCCTTTCACTTTTCCCTTTCATGCATTGGAGAAGTAAATGGCAACCACTCCAGTGTTATTGCCTGGAGAATCCCAGGGATGGGGGAGCCTGGTGGGCTTCCGTCTATGGGGTCGCACAGGGTCAGACATGACTGAAGCGACTTAGCAGCAGCAGCAAATAAGATCAAACACTTAAAATGTTTGTGTATGAGGCTCTCTTTGAAAGATATTCCATCTCTCTTCCAATATTTGCTGACAAATATTTTTTGCTTAGTTAGTGTGTCTTAAATACTTTAAAGATTTACTTGGGTGAAATATTTGCCCAAGACAGTCTTCCCTAGTGGCTCAGATGGTAAAAGAGTCTGCCTGTGGTACTGGAGACCTGGGTTTGATCCCTGGGTCAGGAAGATTGGCTGGAGAATGGAATGGAAACCCATTTTAGTATTCTTGCCTGGAAAGTTCCATGGATGGAGGAGCCTGGCGAAGTCCAGTCTGTGGGATTGCACAGAGTCAGACACACCAGAGCGAGTAACACACACACACTCTCTGAAAAGCAAATTTTCTCTGTATTTGGATTCCTTGCCCGGGCTGAAGGCTTTTATTTTGATTTTTATTGTTGAGTCACTAAATCATGTCCAACTCGTTGAGACCCCATGAACTATAACCTTCCAGTCTTCTCTGTCTATGGGATTTCCCAGGCAGGAATACTGGAGTGGTTTGCCATTTCCTTCTCCAGGGGATCTTCCCGACCCAGGGAATGAACCCACATCTCTTGCTTGGCAGGCAGATTGTTTTCCACTGAGTTATTTGGGAAGCACTTTTGTCAATTACAAGAGATTATTATTCTGGATACACTAAATCCTAGACCAGGAATCAATAACCATTTTCAGTAAGAGTCTTGTAGCAGTTTCCTATTGTTGTTGTAACTCAAAAACTTAGTGGCTTGATTTTACACTAATTTATTAAAGTTCTGGAGGTCAGAAATCTGAAATCAGTCTCACTTGGCTTTAAACCAAGATGTAAGAAGTCCTGCTTTTACTCTGGAGGCCCTAGAGGAGAATCCAATTTTCAGTTTCTAGAAACTGCCTGAATTCTTTGGCTTACTGTCCCTTCCTTCATCTTCAAAGCTAGCGGTGTAGAATCTATTTTCCTCTTGACTTCTCCTTCCATTCTTACATCTTCTGACTCTGATCCTCTCTAAGAGCCCTTGTTATCCTTAAACATACATGCAAAGTTAACAAAGTCACCCGTTCTGGAAACTGGAATGTGGACATCTTTCAGGGGCCCTTTTTCTGTTCACCGCAGGCCAGATAGTAAATAGTTCAGATTTTGCATGTCAGACAGTTTCTGTGGCTACTACTCAACTCAGCCATAGGTAATTTACAAACAAATGGGCATGGCTGTGATCCAATAAAACTATTCACCAAAAGAGGCAATGATCCAGATTTGGCCCAGGGACTATATTCCGAAAGCCTCAGCCTAGACATGTAGCATCTTATATGGATGCTCCTAAAAGATATTTCTGATAATGTTTCACTAAGTAAATAATTAAATATATACACAGATTGGTCAATCAATACATGAATCAATGATTGGGAGGAAGTCCTTAGATTTTTGAGTTTGGTGTTCTAAGGAAAAACTCCTATAGAATAGGAATTTTACTCACTCACTCATTTTTGAATAGCTCCTAAATCCTGACCTCAATATGAAATTAACTCTCACTCTGTAAGTCTCCTTCCTCTTACCCTAGAGCCTATATAAATACATTTATGCGCATGAAAAGTAGGGAATCACTATTGAGTTCCTTTTACTCTTCGCAACATATAGAGCTACATTGGAGATAAAAATGCCTATTGATATAAGACCAACTGTGCATTTTTCTAAAGTCATGAAAGAAGAAAAAGGCAAGAAGAAATTATGAGATTGATATTAATAAGTTTGCTATGATTTTATCTGTAAAACTCAGAAGAATTAAAGAGTTTGGAACATAGAGCAGAGACATCATAGAAGAAATGTGTGCATCCCATCTTCTTGCCTCCTAGTAACCAAACGAAGTCTCAGTGTTCCAAGTAAAGTAGAGCATCTCTGTCATCTATGCTCATCATTTTTTGATCCTTGCCATGTGAATAGATTCATGATCTGACATTTGCTATTCTAGTCACAATAGCTCTTGTCTAAGCAATTCAATTTTCAGTGTCTCATGAATTTAATACCTGCTCTATTATCAAAAGACTTGTAATAACTTATGCTGCCGTGCTTTTTCCAAATTTCCTGTTCATCTTAACCTTTCCACCCCTCCATGTGGATGTAGAGGATTGTTTGTGAGAAGGCAGGCTTATCCAACATACTTTCATCAAGTGTCACTATGTGCTAGAGTTACAATGTGACCAGATTTCAAGATCTCAAATGTGTCAGAAAGCTGACAGTCTCTGCTGGATTTAGACCAAAACATAGGAAGCAACAGCAATGTACATGTGTGTAATCTGAGCCCTTTGAGAGACTGTCCCAGTGGAAAATGTTACTATCTTCTTTTCCCTTGACTCCCCAAAGCTATTTCTTTTAGTCATGGCAGCACCACCTAAAACCATAAGCAAACTCCCCATCTCTTACTCTTTCAAAACCAACACTTCTTTGACTAAATTGCCAAGTTTCAGAATTGCACTTGAGACACATTCCACCTCAGCAATTTTCAGGCAACTGAGATCTACCTTGAGCCCCACGAATATGTACAAATCCTCTGACTTGGGTGGCCAACGTCTTTAGCTTTTACTTGTGCTAGAACATGCCCCATCAGGCAGATACTGCAAAGAGAACTGTGGGATTTAATTTCCAGGAATAGATATGGCAGAATGAATTATCTTGCATATCTAGAAGCCAAATTATGTTCTCAGTCCATGAAGTAATCCCTTTGTCTTCCCACAGAATCGATCCAGAAATATTAACCAGTAATCGCAGAAAGTTCATTCTATACCTTGTCTAGTTCAGTGTCACTTTAGCTCAAGACCACTTTAAATATATATGTGTGTATGTATATATGACTACACGCTAAAAATAGATACAAATAATAATTATAGAACAATATACTTATTAAGTTCAAAATTATAATTCTTTGATCAAAGAACAAAATTTGAAATCAGCTTTGACATCTAATTATTACCATTTTGTCTTGGCTAGAAATCAGAAAGGAAGTATGAGTTCACATGGATTAGAAGTGTGGTAATGAAACTTTTCTTAAGACTTTACAATACAATTTTAAGATTTTCTTTTATAAGTACAGTAGTCCAATGGGGAAGGAGATGGCAACCCACTCCAGTATTCTTGCCTGGAGAATCCCATGGACAGAGGAGCCTGGTGGGCTATAGTCCATGGGATTGCAAGAATCAGACGTGAGTTAGCAACTAAACCACCACCACCGCAGTAGTCCAAAAGGGCTCCCAAAAAGAGTAGTAGAAAAGTCTCCTTCCCTCCCTTCCTCCTCTCTTCCTTCCTTCCTCCTTTCCTTCCTTTATTCTTGCCTTCTCTCCTTTCTTCTTTCTTTAACATATTGTTGGCTACAATGTGCCAGTCTTCACTAATAATTCAAAATTACATTAACATAATTGAACTTTTTACAATTGCTTGTGTTCCTTATTAAAAGTAAAAGTCATAAAAAACACCTAAGAGTTAATACAAAGCCCAAAATGTCTGTTAATATGATGGCACTATGGATCGTTGTGTGTTTATTTATTTTTGCATAACTGACTCTGATGCCATTAAAAGAGCAATCACGGAGCCGATGTGCTTAAATCTTTTCAACATTTGATTGAACATGACATACTTTCACTAGGGGACTGTGTTCACTTGCTCAGAGTTGAATTTAAAAATGAAGAAAAGTGCAGGGTAACAAACTTGCAAACTGGAGACACTTTTAAATATGTTTAAATATAGGTGCAGAAATGACAGGAGTCATTTTATTATAAAGTCTGACGTGTGCCCTCAAATACAATTCAGCTTAACATAAAATTAACACATTGGTGGTTTACATTATACTAAAATTTTGTCATTAAATATAATTATTTAATATTATAAAATAATAATAAATATAATTGATTATAGTCTTCCCAGGTGATGCTGCGTAAAGAACATGCCTGCCAATCCAGAAGGCTTAATAGATGTGGATTTGATCCCTGGGTTGGGAAGATCCCCTGGGGGAAGATATGGCAACCCACTCCAGTATTATTGTCTGGAGAATCCCATGGACAGAGGAGTCTGGCTAACTACCATCCATAGAGTCTCAAAGAGTCGGACACAACTGAAGCAACTTAGCATGCATACATACATAATTGATTATATCCATAGATTTGCAGTACATTTTCATACTGAATATTGTAAATAAAACAACTTTTCTCTTATTTTTTGTTATACCTAGGATGACCAGCTGTCTGATTTGCCTGGGACTTCAGAGCAGTGGGTGTTCCAGGGACATGGAAATTTTAGCACTGAACCTGGGAAATTCTGGCCCAAACAGGACAAGCTGGTCACTCTAGTTATACCACTGAACCGTGTTTTAGAAATCACAGTGCTAAGTTCTGTGTCCTTAGTAAGCCTATAATTAATGGCAACAGCTTCACTTTGTCCATTGGGTTCCAGTTCTGGCTGGATCCAGTTACAATGATCTCAGGAGGCTTTTTAATGTACTGATGTTTAGGTCCACACAAGAACAATTACATTAGAGTCACTACATTCGAAAAGCTCCCAGGTGGTTCTAAGTACAGCAGAGCTGACAACTCCTCAGAACGCCAGTCCACAGAATCAGGCAGAATAACAGCAAAATGGAGACATAAGCCCTGCTCAGGGATGACTGGATTAAACCTACAGGGCTCTTTCTGTGAACCTGCCCAGTGGTAGGAGGAGGCAGGTACTAGTTTTCTTTATAAAGCTTGCTACTCTCCTTCTATCCAACTCCTCTCCATGTAACAGTCTTGTACATTAATGAGATCTGAATTTTGTAAACTGTTCTATGAACTGAGAATTCAAGATTTGAGATTTTAAGGATTAAAGTGAAGTGAAAGTGAAAGTGAAAGCCTCTCAGGTGTGTCCGACTCTTTGCAACCCCATGAACTGTATAGTCCACGGAATTCTCCAGACCAGAATACTGGAGTGGGTAGCCTTTCCCTTCTCCAGGGGATCTTCCCAACCCAGGGATTGAACCCAGGTCTCCCACATTGCAGGTGGATTCTGATAGCTTATGGTGAATGGTGTCAGATTTGTGATCTTCAAAGAAGATTTAGCTTTGGGACCAGGGACCAGGCTTGATCACTCAAGAGCTTTTGTGTAGCAGAGTTTTATTAAAGTGAAAAGAGGGCAGAGAAGGCTTCTGACACAGACATCAGAAGGGGCACGGAGAGTGACCCCCAAGCTAGTTTTAGCAAGCTGTTTTATCTGTTAGAAAGCTATTAATCAGATAAGACAGACACCTCAAGACTGACAGAGTTTCACCAGGCCCCTCTCCCACAATATGCATTTTTGAGATAGGATGGCATGAGGTGTATTATCCCCCAGCCAGAAAACATTTGATATGAATACTGGTTTGTTGAGCTATTATTAGCCCAAAAGTTAGTCTTAGGAAGAAGCATTTGAAGAAAGGCAAATTCCAAAGCAAATACATAGTTTCATTAACATAGCTTAAGAAAAATAAAGCATTTCCATAGAGAGTTTGTTTCCTCCTGCTGCTTAAGGGAGAGGAAAAAAAATGTCTTGACACTGGCAGCCTATTTCCTCCATGTGGAGACCCCTGGACTTCCTGCCTGTTACCCTCTCAGTTCTTTACCAGCTGAGTCACCAGGGAAGCCCACGAACACTGGAGTGGTTAGCCTGTCCCTTTTCCAGGGGATCTTCCTGACCCAGGAATCCAACCAGGGTCTCCTGCATTGCAGGTGGATTCTTTACCAGCTGAGCTACCAGGGGAGCCCCGTTGAGGATTAAAATAAATAGACATAACATTTTCAGAGAGAGAGAAAAAAAAAAAGATTGTGACTTATTTAACTCTGTAGTTAAATAAGTTAACTCTTATTTAACATGTAGTGCCAAGCACAGAATATTCAACGTATTTGTCAAATCACAGAATTTTCCCTTTTCTAATTTCCTTTAATAAAAGAAATGAGAGTCTTCACCCAAATAATTCATTTATTTAACTAACAGTCATCAAGCATTTATTATCTTGTGCCTTTTGGTCCAGCCTTCATGGATGCACAGACTTAGAGGAAATACTAAATTCTTCAGACAAATCAACACAACACTGAAAAGCAATTTCCCTCCAATTAAAAAGAAAAGCTCAAAAAATATTAACATAAATAAAGCAAGACCTACCTATACAAATGATCAGACAATTATTTAAATGTGATAAGTGCTCTAATTTGCCAGAGTAGCTCCTTATTGAATATTATTAAATTTTATATTATATAAATTATGTGCCAGACACTTCTAAACACATTTGTATATAAATGTATTTACTCCATGTTACAAACTCATGACTTAGGTAATATTGTACTCAACTTCATTTCATAGTCAAGGAAAGGAGGAGCATAAAGAAGTTAATTAAATTGCTAAAGCCTCAGAATTAGTAAGTAGAAGGACTGAGTTTCAGAGACAGTCTTGCTCTGGAGCCTGTGTTCTTAATCCCTCCTTTATACTACCTCTGTCAGAGTGGAAAATGGCAGAAACCTACACTGGAAGCTGTTCTATGGCTTTATATAAGGGAAGGGGATATAAGATTGCAGGTTTCATATACTCTCCTTGATCAGGTTTAAAGATTCTCCCTGGTGAACAGGAAAGGGAATGTAAACCCAGACTTGGGCACCCATTCACTTCATTAGTAAAGACTCTTGAACATGATGTAACCCCAATTCTATGTGTACATAAGAAAGCAGAATTTGAAGTATCAGAAAATATAGCTAAGTATTCTGAATCCTGCAAATGAAAATACAAAAGACAGAGAGAAGAGAAGAGTGAAAGAGAGGGACAGAGAGGTATAACTGTGGAAGGAATAATAGTCTAATGTGTTTTATTTGGATAAACTCAGTAAAAGTTTCATCTCACCCCCCTCTGCCAAGTGCTCCTGGGAAAGTCAAAGCGCCCATGGGCATGTTTCATGAATGGTTCTAACCCACCTACAGTTGCCATGAAACCTGAACCCTGTTTTTCCTTATTTTTTTCCCTAGCTTTACATCCCCCGCTCCCAAATCTTCTTAAAGAAATTTACTGGCACTCTATGCCTTTTAAAAAGCCAATGTGCATGCCATACTGTCTGTCTTTAGAGTCACCAAACTTGTTGAGTGTCAACACAGCGTTGAGTTCATTCAGATGTAGGGAGAAGGGTTGTCTACCTGATTCTGTGACATATTTTGTCTCTTTGGACAGAATCAGTCCTGCATGTGCCCAGAACTTTCATGTCTTTACTAAAAATTCCTTCCATTAGATTTTTCTCTGAATTCTCTTTCTCCATTGGGAACCAAAAACCAGCCCAAGGTACCTGGCAGGTATCCAGCTCTTTCTTCCAATTACACTCTTTTATTTTCCCGGTCATAGAAAAAAAAATATGCATTTGAAAGGATTTCTAAAAATTCATTTGTGGTCTGGATGGGAACCGGATAGGAATAGAGGGAGTTTATATTAATGGGAGAGAGAAAGAGGGTGCCAGTTCAAAATTGCTTGTTATAAAAGTACAGAAGTAGTAACATAGAGAAGAGATAAATCAGGAATCTTGCTGGTTTTCAGGTAGACATAAAGGGAAATTAGTGTGACATAATACTACATTTCTTGTATTTTCAACTTACTCCAATTTTCTATTTCTTCAACAAAACTCTGTGAGAAAGGCATAAAAAGGTAATATTATCACCTTAATACAAATTAGAAATTTAGATCCATTTGCTGGTCATCTCATTTAAGTCCCCTTGGTAAATATATAGCAGATCTTGTATTAAACAATGCCCAATCTTTTTGAATATTGAACTGGAAATGCCAGAAGTTAATATTTTCTATTGCAGACCGTGTCAGCCAGCAAATTGCAGTGCTCACTATCTAAAGCATTAAAACTCAGGCAGAATGTTTGCTAATAATTTATAAGAATTCTTTCTTAAAAGACTCTGGACAGAATGTTAGTCAGCAAATAAGTACAAGAACCTACTTTAGTCTCCAGGAATGAAATGAGAAATTTAGAGGGCTATTGAGTTTGCTGAAATTTCAAAATGGATCAGCAGAAAGTTATTTTGTTCCAGGCATTCTCAGTTGCTTGCACTACCCTTGGATATATAATGTTCTATGCACTTTCTCATCTACAATCTGGCCCTTTGTGAATGAAGCACACAGGCATATAATGAAAACCAAAAAGTCCAGTTGGCTTCAGGACTGTGTCAATATAACCTTAAATTTTAATTTGGAGAAGACTCCATTGAAGCAGGGGAATGAGAACTGCAGTGTTCATGTGGGACTTGATTCACTGAACAAAGCAATTTGTCTCCCATGTGTGTGGAACATATGGGTTTTTCTATAGTGAAGCAGAGATGTTAATCAAAATTTTGTAAGGAGAGTCACAATGAAATGAAGAGCTTCCCTCGTTTCAGAGCTCTTTCAAGTACTTTGAATACATGTCAGAATTTGCCAAGGCAAAAGGGAATCTTTGCTGAATTATAGTCATCAATTTCCAATGTGTTTTAAGATACTGTTTGGAAACAGAAAGAACATTCCATAAATTAAAACAGACTCCCTATAAGTCAAAACAGAATCTTTGTCCATCAAAGTAAATTCCTATCTCTTTACACTAGTTTTAGATTATGATTGTGGTCAAAGAGAGTATGATTAAGGGAAGAAGTATTTATTTCACATTTTACATTTTCTGGAGAATACATTCCAGAGAATACATCCCACCCCTACTATGGTGTGGAAAATCCTACAACATCATTAGAACATTTTGAAGGAAACTTTAAAGAAAAAAATGAAAACCATTGCTTCTATTTTCTCTTAGAAAAAGCATTATTTTGTTCCAGTTTCACATTAGATCTTTCCACATTACATTCATATACACTATATTATAATTCTGCTCCTTGTTTAAAAAAATAATCTCTCATGAGATTATTTGATGCAGTTTCTGTAACATTGATACAGTTTCTGTATCAATGGTAGTTTTCAAAGCATCACGTCACAGTATTTTTAATATGGATGTAACATAATTTAAAATCTGAACACAGCATAGCTTTTGATATAACTTTACTAGCAATTATTTCACATTTTCCATATAACCTTTTTCTAAAAGCAGAGTGGGCCATAAGTTTCCCTTTTTCAGAAAGAAATGATTAAGATCAGAAAGGAACAAATAAAATAGAGGCCCAAAACAAAACAATAGGAAAGATCAGTGAAGCCAACAGCTGGTTTTTGAAAAGATAAATGAAATGTATAAGTCTAGATAGCTTCATTATGGAAAAAGAAGACCCAAATAAATAAGAAAAGAAAGAGAAGTTGCAACCGATGCCACAGAGGTACTAACCATCATAAGAGAATACTATGAACAGTTATATGCCAACAAATTGGACAACCTAGAGGAGACATATACCTAACTAGAAATGTATACTCTTCCAAGACTGAATCAAGAAGAAATAGATAATCTGAACAGACTGTTTCTTAGTGTCGAAATTGAATCAGTAATCAAAAATCTTTCAACAAACAAAAGTCTAGGTCTTTTGTTTGTTGTCAAAGGGGAATTTTAAGAAACATATAAAGAGTTAATGAATATTGTTCTCAAACTATTACAGAAAAATTGAAGAGGATGGAATACTCCTAAATTTATTCTATGAGGTCTCCATTACCCAGAGACCAAATCCAGAGAAATGCACTACCCTCACAAAAAAAATTACAGACCAATATCCCTAATGAATATAGATACAGATCTCCTCAGCAAAATATCAGCAAACCTAATTTAACAATATATGAAAAGAATATACATATAGACACACACACACACACACACACACATATTGCACACATATATATGTAAAGGCCTTCCCAGGTGGCGATAGTGGTAAAGAACCTGCATGCCAATCCAGGAGAGGTAGGAGATGTGAGTTTGATCCCTGGGTTGGGAAAATCCCTGGAGAAGGAAATGGCCAACCACCAGTATTCTTGTCTGGAAAATTCCATGGACAGAGGAGCGTGGCAGGCTACAGTCTAAGGGATTGCAAAGAGTCAGGCATAACTGAGCTCACACACACACATACACACACACATATATGTAAAGAGTCTCACACCATGGTCAAGTGGGATTTATTCCAGCAGTGCAAGGATAGTTCAATATATGCAAAAGAGTTAATGTAATATACCATGTTGACAAAAAAAGATAAAAATAAAATGACTCTCTCAATAGATGCAGAAAAAGTATTTGACAAAATCTCACACTTACTCACCTCCACTTGCTTTTTTCATAGTGATACCTCCTAAGGCTCACTTAACTTTGCATTCCAGGATGTCTGGCTCTAGGTTATTTGAGTCACTGAACTTTTCTGTGTAGTTCTGTGTATTCTTGCCCTTCTTCTTAATATCTTTTGCTTCTGTTTGTTCCATGCCATTTCTGTCCTTTATTGTGCCCATCTTTGATGAAATGTTCCCTTGGTGTATCTAATCTTCCTGAAGAGATCTCTGGTTTCCCATTCTATTTTTTCCCCTCTATTTCTTTGCATTGTTCACTTAAAAAGGCTTTCTTATCTTTCCTTGCTATTCTTTGGAACTCTGCATTCAGATGAGTATATCTTTCCTTTGCCTTTCACTTCTCTTTTTTTTCCTTAGCTTATTTGTAAGGCCTCCTCAGACAATCACTTTGCCTTGTCGCATTTCTTTTTCCTGGGGATGATTTTGATCACTACCTCCTGTACAATGTTAAGAACTTTCAACCATACTTCTTTAGGCACTCTGTCAGCTCTAATCCCATGAATCAATTTGTCACTTCCACTGTATAATTGTAAGGAATTTAATTTAGGTCATACCTGAATGGCCTAGTGGTTTTCCTTACTTTCTTCAATTTAAGTCTGAATTTTGCAATAAGGATTCATGATCTGAGCCACAGTCAGCTCCCAGTCTTGATTTTGCTGACTGTGTAGAGCTTCTCCATCTTTGACTGCAAAGAATATGATCAATCTGATTTCAGTATTGACCATCTGGTGATGTCCATGCATAGAGTCATCTCTTGTTTTGTTGGAAGAGTGTGTTTGCAATGACCAGTGTGTTCTCTTGGCAAAACTCTCTTGGCCTTTGCCTGGCTTCATTTTGTACTTCAAGGCCAAACTTGCCTGTTACTCCAAGTATCTTTTGACTTCCTAATTTGTATTCCAGTCCCCTATGATTAAAAGGACATTTTTTTTTTTTTTTTTTGGTGTTAGCTCTAGAAGGTCTTGTAGGTCTTCATAGAACCATTCAGCTTCATCTTCTTTGGCATTAGTGGTTGCAACATAGACTTGGATTACTGTGATATTGAATTGTTTGCCTTGGAAGTGAACTGAGACCATTCTGTCATTTTTGAGGTAGGACCAAAGTAGTGCATTTAGGACTTTTTTGAGGGCTTCTACATTTCTTCTAAGGGACTTTTGCCCACAGTAGTAGATATAATGGTCATCTGAATTAAATTTGCCCATTCCCATCGATGTTAGTTCATTGATTCCTAAAATGTTGATGTTCACTCTTGCCATCTCCTGTTTAACTACTTCCAATTTACCTTGATTCATGGACCTAACATTCCAGGTTCCTATGCAATATTGTTCTTTACCACAGCAGACTTTACTTTCACCACCAGACATCTGCAACTGGGCATTGGAAGAAAAGCTACAACAAATCTAGACAGCATATTAAAAAGCAGAGACATTACTTTGCTGTCAAAGGTCCATCTAGTTAAAGCTGTGCTTTTTCCAGTAGTCATGTGTGTATGTGAGAGTTGGACCATAAAGAAGGCTGAGTGCTGAAAAATTGATGCTTTTGAACTATGGTGCTGGAGAAGACTCTTGAGAGTCCCTTGGACTGTAAGATCAAACCAGTTAATCCTAAAGGAAATCAACCCTAAATACTCATTGGAAGGACTAATGGTGAAGCTGAAGCTTCAATACCCAGGCTACCTGATGTGAATAGCCAGCTAATTGGAAAACACCCTGATGCCAGGAAAGGTTGAAGGGAGGAGAAGGAGATGACAGAGGAAGAGATGGTTGGATGTATCATTGACTCAGTGGACATGAGTTTGACAAAGTATCATTTACTCAATGGACATGAGTTTCAGCAAGCTCTGGGAGAAGTACACGGAAGGTTGGAGTGCTGCAGTCCATGGGGTTACAAAGAGATGGACACGATTGAGTGACTGAATAGCAACAAAATTCATATACACCTTATATCTCAACAGAGTTTTTATAGAGGAAACATATCTCAAGATAATAACAGCCATTTATAACAAACTAGCAGCTAACATCACACTCAGTGCTGAAAAAACTTCCTCTAAAATCAGGAGCAAGACAAGGATGTTCACTATTTCCATTTCTATTTAATATCATATTGAAACTCTTAGCCACAGAAACAAAACAAGAAAAAGAAGTAATAAGGCATCCAAATTAGAAGAGAAGTATTAAAACTGTCACTATTTGCAACTGATATGATTATATATATATATATATATATATATATATATATATATATATATATAAAATCTGCACCAAAAACCTCCTAGAACTAGGATATGAATTTTGGATGCCAGATTAGTATTCATAAATCTGTTCCTTTTCTATACATTAATAATGAAATATCAGAAAGAGAAACCATGAAAGCAATTCTATTTACAATTGAATCAAAAATAATGAAATATCTAGGATTTAACCAAGAAGGTGACAGGCCTATATTCTGAAAACTGTAAGACACTAATGAAGAAAATTAAAGATGATAACAAATAAATGGAAAGATGTCTCATGTTCATGAACTAGAGGAATTAATATTGTTAAAATGTTGGTACTCCCCAAAGCAATATACAGATTTAATGCAGTCCTTTCAAAATACCTATGACATTTTCAGAGGACTAGAGCGAATAATCTTAAATTTGTGTGGGACCACAAAGACCCTGATAGCCAAAGCAATCTTGAGAAAAAAGAATACATTTGGAGATATCAGCATGATACCCTGACTTCAAACTATACTGCAAAACTACAGACATGAAAACAATAAGGCACTAGCACAAAATCACATAAATCAGTGGAACAGAAGAGAGAGCCTAGAAATAAACCCACACCTATGGTCAATTAATATATAACAAAAAAGGCAAAAAATATACAATAGAGAAAAGACAGTCTCTTCAATGAAAATTTTAGAAAAAATGGATAGCGAAATATAAAAAAAATGAAATGAGAACTTTTTTCACACCATAAAAACTAATCTTAAAATGGATTAAAGACATACATGTAATGCTGGAAATCATAAAACTCCTAGAAGAAACATAGAAAGTATACTATTGACATACCTCTTAGAGCTATTTTTTTTTTTTTTGATGTCTCCTCAGGCAAAGGAAATAAAAGCAAATTAAACAAATTGGACCTGATTAAACATAAAAGCTTTTGCAGAGCAAAAGAAACCATCAATAAAACCAAGACAACCTACTATATGGGGTGACATATTTACACATGATACATCTAATAAAGGATTAATATCCAAAATACTAAAAGTTAATACCACTGAATATTAAAAAAGATTAAAAATCGAGAAGATCTGAATAGACATTTTTTCCAAAGAAGATATACAAATGACCAATAGACACATGAAAAAATGCATAGCATCACTGACCTTCTGAGAAATACGGATCAAAACCACTATGATATATCACCTCACACTTGTCAGAATGGCTATCGTCAAAAAGACAACAAATAATAAATTTTAGTGAGGGTATGGACAAAAAGAAACCCTCATTTACTATTAGCAGGAATGTAACTTGGTAGAACCACTATGAAAAACAGTATGGAGGTCTCTCAAAAAATTAAAACTAGAACTACCATATGATCCAGCAATTATACTCCTGGGCATTTCCTCAAAGAAAACAAAAATACTAGTTTGAAAAGATATTGGGTGGGCCAAAAAACTTCATATGAGTTTAAAATGAATGTTTTTGGCCCACCCAATATATGCACACCAATGTTCACAGCAGCATTATTTAGAATAGTCAAGGTATTAAAGCACCTTAAGTGTCCATCAACAGACAAATGGGAAAAGAAGATGTGTTAAATACATTCAATGCAATATTACTCAGCCATAGAGAATGAATGAAATGTTGCCACTTGCAACATGTTACATGGATGGACCAAGAAAGAGAGTATTATGCTTTGTGAAGTAAGTCAAAGAAAGACAAATGCTGTACACTGCCACTTATATGTAAAATCTAAAATATAAACGAATGAATGGGTATAACAAGACAGAATCAGACTACAGAGAACTAGTGGGGAGAGTTGTAAGAGGGGAGCAAGATAAAGGGGATTAAGATATGTAGCATAAATAAGATACAAGAATATAATATAGAATACAGGGGATAAAATTAATATTTTATATTAACATCGAATGGGATAGAATCTACAAAAGTGTCATCACTATGTTGTACACCTGAAATTAATGTAACATTGTGAATCGACTATCCTTCAATTAAAAATGTCTCACCTTCTTGAATGGAGTCGAATGTGAGAAGCAGGCAATAGGATCCCTGGGTTGTTCCCAAGGTTCTCTAGCCCAGTCTCTGGGGATTGGAAATAGTCATAATCTAAGGAGGGAAATAGTCACAAACTAAGCAGAATTTCCAGAAGTCCTGCTGTTGTCCAAGAACCTCCAGCCAGTCAAGTGATATCATCAAATATAATCTCCAGTGATATTTGCTGGGGAAAAAGTTACAAATATTGGTACCAAGGCACACCCATCATTTGAATCCAGGAGGGACAATCCAGCACTATTCACCTGCTAGCTCTCTCAGATCACTCTATTATTGCATCAACCACATAGCACCATGTCCCTGTATTTTACATGATTGAATTATTTGGTATATTTTCTTATATTGAGACAGGGTTCACCATACTTACAATAATCATAATTGGGCTTTTCAAAACATAATCTTGTAGTATTAACATTTTTATAATGCCAGTCTTTCAAGGCCTCATGCTACTAAAAATGTAAAAACACTCTCCATATAGTTAGACAAATGCGTGTACATGTTGGCTGCTGTGATTGGAATCATGCTTCTGCTTCAGACCTGATTTATAGAGAGTTTCAAGGTGATATTATAGAAGCAAAATAATTGTAACATTTCAATTTACTCATTTATATTAATTTCCAAAATTATGGAACAAAATTTATTATAAGGAGACACTCCTTGATCACATAGTATCCTGTCTGGTAGTTCAAGATTTTTATTTTGGCATTTTGTTCCAAAATGTATAAATCAACCCTTTAGTTATTTCTTATGCTTTAAAGATGTGAACTTTCCCTAAATTTACATGTTGGTGTGGTAGGTGTCAGTGGGATCCTATGCATAACAGGAAAGTTTTAAACAATTGGTAGAACAAAAGCCAGAAGAAAAAAAGGCCCTTTGAAGTGGATGATCTGACAAATTTTGCTGACGTATTATCCTAATGTTGTGTGGAGAAAGAACAGAAAAGTTTGCTAGTTTCTCATTTGTGTTATTAGATCTTATAATTAGTGTCTCACTGTTTTGAGAGTAGATTTATGATTTTTCCTTAAATGAATTACTGAGATTCTTGATCACATTATACAAAGTACACTAACAAACAGTTTTTCTCTATGACATAGTGAAGTAAGGTAGAATATATGAGAAAGTTTGTTTAAAAGTAGTAAATCTATATGTTGCCCTAGGGTTAGCCATGACTGCTGCTCTAGAACACAGAAGAATGGTATTGAAAGGACCAAGAATGCTCAAAGATTGTTGACTTCACCTGGACCTTTTGGAGGGTTCCTGCTCTTTATGCCAAACTTCCCATGCTGGTTGGGAAGATAAAGTCCTTGCTGTTAATCCATTGGTTCATTTTTATCTAATGGACATCAGTTAAATATCAACTGTATTCAGGGACACAGACAGGATGATGAAAGCCTGCAGATAGCTGTGCTAGTCATGGTGTCTTTCAGAAATATACAATCTATTGGGGAAAATATGTCTATGAAATTACACACAGCTTTGGATCCTCATTAAGGTGACAAGACAAATTATAATGCAATATACTCAGAGGTCAAGAAGGTGAGGATTTCTATGAGTTAGAAGAATCATCCCTTTATTAAAGGAATGGGGTTGAACTTTGGAACTGAGGGGTAGGTAGTACAGATCTTTGTCACTGCCCATCTTGTAAAAATCAGAAAAGGTGGAGGGGGGAAAGCCTTAGCAATGAATTATAAAACTATTACTATACAGCAATTGGCCTTTGGGATATGCAGACCAAATAATTTTTTTCCACACTTCCCTTCCCTTATTTTCATAAGAGTTTGTATTTTTTAAATAAGATCACTCTCTGGAGAGCTTTTTTAATGAACTGTGTTATAAAAGTAGGATAGTGTCTCAAGTCTAAAACAAAAATTATTACACTTTAAAGAAGAAACAACCTAGATAAGTTTTACTTTATGACTGCTTCCTTATTAGTACCTTTGCATGCTATTAGTACTATTTTATGCAGAGGACTATACTTACTCTGTTTTTAAGGAGCTGGTTTTGCAACTGTGTAAGGGCAAAAACATCTGAGTTGTACTGACAAGGGCAAGGAAAAGCATGTATTTGTGTGCTCATCTGTTTGTGGTCAAGAGTAGCAACTAAGTGGTATATGGCAGAGACAGAAGGAACTGCTCAGAGATGCCTTGAATAAACTGTTGAATTGCAATTACAAGAAAAAAAATTAACTGCTTATTATCATGTATTTCTGTGTGAAGAATTGTAACAGCATCTCCTAGTACTTAGGATCATGGATGAGATGGTGCCCCTCCTGAAAACTTCTTGGCCTTCTGCCCATCTGCCCTGCTTCACCCTAATCATAGATGCCTCCAGTGAGTTTTATGTAAGGTCAGTCTCAATAAAGTATTTACATAAATTGTATTTGCATCGCTGAAGGGGTATCCCTCAGATACAACAATATCTTAATTCTAGAAAAGGAAAAGACACCAAAATTAAAACGGTGGGAGAGCTCAGAGAAAGACCATGTGTGGCCCAAAGAGCGAAAGTATTAGAACTGCTCAGTCTGTGTCCATTTATTTATATAGTAAATAAGGAAAACAGGGGAAGGGAAGCTACATATCAAAACCAGTCTCCAAAGTCAGTCTACTTGCTTTCCAAGTCCCCAAAATAAACAGTGAAGATGTTTTCTCTGCGAAGAAGTCGGGTGGTCTCAAGAGACTCTGGTGACAGTGAGGCTTCGGCACAGTTCTTCAACTTTGGGTTGCTAATTTCACTCTTCTTAAAATCAGAATAGTGATATCTACCTTATAATTGTATTGAAAGCATAAAGAGAATAGCAGGTAAGATATGGGCAATGTATGTGTCCCACATATGAATTAAGTAAACAATAGCTGACTTTTCTTAGCAAGTCATGATAAAAACATATGTGTATATATATATAATTGAACACTGCTTGTATGAATTCACCTAACTCTTAGACCAAATCTGGAAGTAGTGACTTTCATGCCCAATTCACAGATTAAAAAATTGAGACATATAGATATTGAATATCTTTCCCAGAACTATAGAACCAGAAAGTATCTGAATCAAAATTAAAACTGAGACAGTCTGCCTGCAGAGAACATGCTCACAGGCACTGTACTCTACACAACAAAGCATGACTGTCAATAGTGTTGTGACTACTTACTTCTGTCATCTTGTCCTACAACGATATTGTTGCAGCTGATCCTCTTCTTAATTTTACCTTTAAAATATCCCCTAATTTGATACTTTCTTTTAGGATTAGTATCCTTTAATGATTATTTGTTAATAAGGGATTCTCTTCCAATGGAACTTGTTGCACACAGTTATGAATATTATCCAAATTCTCCAGAGATCTAAGATACAAGCTAAAATATTTAAATGTCAACATATTAATGTTTCTGTAACTCTAGGCTGCAAAATGGCTACATGTACAATATACGTACATAATAAAATCTGTGTAAATACATGCTGGTGACCTACTTTCCTTCAAGCTTGTCTTGTTTTGTAATATCTATACTGCCTATTTGCATCAGGAAATAATATTTTTTTTTCCTCTCCCCTAGTTTCCTCCTCCCTGTCAGATTGAACTAACACAGTAGAATGCATTTCATATCACACAGCATGTGTTTCAGTATTGAATCCAGTTGTCTCGTCATCAGCAGTATGTCTCAACGTAGGATCTGTTACTCTATCAGAGAAGAGATTTGGAAAATTACCCATCCTTCTTTTTTGTAGCTTTTTATTTGAGAGCTTAGCAGAAATAACATAAAACAATTCACTATCAAATTTTCCAGAAAAATCAATGCACAGCTTACCTTCCTGTCTCTACTCTCCAGATTTTATTATATATGACAATGGCCTTATTTCTATGAAAAACAGTACTGCATTATTTCCATTACTTTCTCTATGTTGCAGAGAGAAGCATTCTCTATGCAGCTAATATTTCACCTCAGTGGAAGGATATTAGATACTAGGAACTTATCTGGGCTCATTCTGCACTGATTCATACATTTCTTCATCAAAAATATTACACAACCTTTAAAAAGAATCTGGTAGCTCTATATGATCTGATATGAAAAGATGCTCAAACTATATTGTATAAAGAAAAAAAAGCAAACTGCAAAACCATACATTTACCAAGATCTGATAATTTGATTTTCAAAAACAGAAAAGTAAAATGATTTCATGTGTTTGTGTGGTTTGCAGAAAAGCTCTGGAAAGATGCATTCCATAATGTTAACAGTAATCTACCTCTGCAAAATAAACGTACTCAAATATGAGAGCAATGAGGAGCAGGATGAATCATTCTTTCTTACATATATACTTTTGTATTGTTTAGTTTTGTTTAGGTTTTTTTTTATAATGTTTAGTTTTGTACTGTATAGTATTATTGTAGTAATTATATCATATAATTCATATCATATCTGTTATTATAGGATACCATGTGTATGCAAAGACTGGTGGGACACTTCTGAATTTAATGAAACAATAGTCTAACAGATGGGATAAGTAAAAACAATCATTATACACAGAGACAGAAGTAATCAATTCTATAAGAGAAGTGCAGATATATTTGAGATTATGAGAAAATCATTGTGCATATGAAGGAGATAGAATATTGAAAAATGGTGTCTGATTGGGAAAGAAAGGATTTTAGAGGGTTGTGATGCTTACCTGTCTTTTCTCCTTTTTGTTGGCAGTGAGGAGAATATGGTATGTGCTCAAAAATGAAGATTGTAGGAATGAAATAAGGAAGGGAGATATGAAGCCTAATGGAATAATCACCTGGTCATAGAAATTTAGAGCTGGACAGAATATAAAGATTATCTCATTTCATGATTTAATGCTTTTCAGAAGAATGTTATGGTTCCATCATAGTGCCTCAGTGTGGATAGGATCTTTAGTGTATGACTTTTTTTTTTCTTTTTCACTTAAAAGAATCACTTTATGACTTCTCTTTGGCATATCCACATTGCCAACATCACTACTCTTGGGCTTTGGAGACATTATTTAACAAAATAAGGATTACTTGAACACACGCACTGCAATATGCTGACAGTAAAGCTGATAATTGACAAGGCTACTAAGTGACTGACGGGATACACTGAGCGAAGGGATGAGTCCTGTCCCAGGCAGGACACAGCTAGACTGTGTGAGCTTTCATCAAGCTTCTCAGGATGGAATGTGATTTAAAACTCATGAATTGTTTATTTCTGAATTTTTTTTTTAATTTAATATTTTTGGACCATGTTTGAACTCGGGTAACGGAAACCACAAAAAGCAGAACCGGCGGATGGTGGAGGGTAGTGTATGCTCACTGCTCCTCCCTGCCTTGAAGTTGTTGAATTTCTGGATGCCACAGCTGAATCATTTTAACAGCAAACATTGTCTTGAAAGGATTCCTAAAATAATTTATGTTCAGCCTCATACCCGTGCCTGGTACCTGTTTAATGAGTTTTTAAATTGGGGTCATAGGAACTCCAATGTGTACAATGTATTAAGGGGTAAGATTGTGTTCAACTGCTTATGATTTTATATGGGTTGGTATAGTCAACTTAGGGGCTTCCCCAGTGGCTCAGTGGTAAAGAATCTGCCTGCAGCACAGGAAGCACAGGAGACGTGGGTTTGATCTCTGGGTCAGCAAGATCTCCTAGAGAAGGGAATAGCAACCCACCCTAGTATTCTTGCCTGGAGAATCCCATGGACAGAGGAGCCTGGCTGACTGCAGTGCATAGGGTTGCAAAGAGTCAGACATGACTGGAAAGATATAGCAGGCACACACGTAGGCGACCTGAAAGTTGTGTGTGTGTTCAAGCTCAGTTGCTCAGTCACGTCTGACTCTTTTCCATCCTTTGGACTGCAGCCCACCAGGCTTCTCTGTCCATGGAATTTTCCAGGCAAGAATACTGAGTGGGTTGCCATTTCCTACTCCAGGTGATCTGCCTTCCCTCCTAGCTCAGTTAGTAAAGAATCTGCCTGCAATGGAGGAGACCCGGGTTTGATTCCTGGGTGGGGAAGATCCCCTGGAGAAGGAAATAGCAACCCACTCCAGTATTCTTGCCTGGGAAATCCCATGGAGAGAGAAACCTGGAGGGCTACAGTACATGAGGTCGCAAGAGTTGGACACGACGTAACGACTAAACCCCCACTCCAGGTGATCTTCATGACCCAGGGATCAAACCTGCATCTCTTGTGTTTTAATTCCTGTGGTAAATAAATTGGCATCAATTAGGAAAAAAAAAATAGGTGTTTCACTGGCTTATTTGGTTGAGTATGGCCAGTGAAAGAGAAAGACAGCCAAGGTGAATGACACTGAAGAGAGAATGCCTTGTATAACAGGCAAAGGGAACGTTGGTACCCAGTGTAACTTGCCTGTAGTCATTGAGGATACACAGGATGAGATGAATAGGAGAAAATGCAGAAACTCAGATTATAAAATGTGCCATCTCTTTTTATTGACAAGCATTTAGTCAAAAGTCAAGAGTTGTTAAATGTCTATATATGGTTCATGATTACTAAGAACATGATGACTTTGGCTGCAAAGCTATCCATAAAGATCTCTTCTGGAATATAATTTCAGGAGAAAAAATGATTGAACAATTGGATCAAACCTATCAGGTGTGTCCAGAATCATCCAAGGATTGAGAGCCCCCTGCTTTAGAGGTCTCCCACGGGAATGTTAAGCTTTCCAGAGGTGCAGGGGAGGACAGTCATATCAAGAACTCATGTCATTCACCCAGTAGAGATGTTTTGGGAGACAGAGTTCCTAAGTTGTCCAGAGTAATTTGTTAACAGAATCAGCAAACATCGAGTTATTTCAGCCCATGGTTTTCTTAATGCCAGAAGCAATTTCTTTGTCTCCTTTCCATTGAAGCTGGGAAAATAATAGATTTGTGTTTTGCAAGTCTTATAGATTTAGAAGTTTCTGTATTGAAAGTGAACTCCCTCATAGGGGAAGTCAATAAAATTATTCTTAAAAATAAAAATCTCACAGTTGATAGATGAAGATAAAATATCTTCTCCTCAAATTAAATGGTCCTAATGTATTACTGAGGCATCTGTGAATACTAAATTTTTTTTTTAATTGCAACTGTTAATGATACAGGCTTAAACTCTTCCCCAGTTGGTAATATGATATTCCCTTTGTTTACTGATAGAATTATCCTCTGATAATCTGTTGGTTTTGAGAGTAGTTCTTTATGACTCATGCAAGGGAAACTAATATTTGTGGAGTAGTTAATAGGTGCTAGACATAATCATAAGGGTTTATGTTTAGTACTTAAGGCAACCTTAAAATAATGTTATTTTAGATAAGAAAACTGAAGCTTAATAAAGTATATATTTTGCCTGGTAAAATATGTCTGGACCCGAGGTAAAATCAGGTTACTCTTTTCTCTAGAAGTGGAGATGAGGAAGGAGGGCTTCACGCATCAGGGGCTTGTGCCCAATTTCTGTATACATGACACAGTAGGTCAGTTTTTCATGGGTTTGATTATATGAATCAAGGCTGTTCTTTGTTGGGAGTGAAAGGTTTTCCTCATAAGAAGGAAGAGACCAATTATGTGAATATTCTAAAGAGTTCTCCATATGGGGAGATAGTTTTGGAAACAACTGCCTTCATCATTGTTATATTCCCACCCCCAGTTGAAGCCCATTTCAAATGATGTAATAGACCCTATCTGTCTGTGGAATGTCTCTGATGTCTCATTTAAAAACTGAATAAAACCTCTCAGAGTCAACAAAGAAGCTTTGTTTCATTGATCCCTGATTTTTAAACCTCCTAGTAATACAAGGGTGGAGAAGGCAATGGCACCCCGCTCTAGTACTCTTGCCTGGAAAATCCCGTGGACGGAGGAGCCTGGTAGGCTGCAGTCCATGGGGTCGAAAAGAGTCGGACATGACTGAGCGACTTTCCTTTCACTTTTCACTTTCATGTATTTGGAGAAGGAAATGGCAACCCACTCCAGTGTTCTTGCCTGGAGAATCTCAGGTACGGGGGAGCCTGGTGGGCTGCTGTCTATGGGGTCGCACAGAGTCGGACACGACTGAAGTGACTTAGCAGCAGTAATACAAGGGAACCCAACTGTAGCTAACAAGTGAGTCCTTAGAATTGCATTTTCTTTGGCAGAAGAAGGGGGTATTTGTGGCTGTGGAATGGAAGGTCATGGAGACTCATAGTTAAGAACATGGGTTTTGAAGTCAGGCAACCAAGAATCGTAAACCAGTACAGTCGCTTGTGTGACAGTGAGTCACTTACTTAAACTCTTCAAATGTCGATTTGCTCCTCTAAACTCAGGGACAGAAAATCACCTGCCAGTAGAGATTCTGTGAGAACAGAACATTCCAGGTATGCCCAGCACCTAAAAGAACAGTGAGCACTTAGTCACTGAGAATTTTCTACTCACAAGGAGTGAACTAAGACTTCACAAATTTCAGGTCATAGGGAATGACTTCATAAGGTAGAGGTAATTTTGTTGGCATTTTACATTTAAGAAAACTGAAGGTCACAGAACTTTACATAAAATATGACTATCATCACACATTTAGGTCAGAGTATGAATGTAGGTTTATGTCTACTTTTTTTTTTCTTTGCTTGTTTGGCTTTATTTATTTTACATTTTTTTAAAAATTTTATTTAATTTTTAAACTTTACAATATTGTGTTAGTTTTGTCAAATATTGAAATGAATCCGCCACAGGTATACATGTGTTCCCCATCCTGAACCCTCCTCCCTCCTCCCTCCCCATACCCTCCCTCTGGGTCATCCCAGTGCACCAGCCCCAAGCATCCAGTATCGTGCATCGAACCTGGACTGGCAACTCGTTTCATACATGATATTATACATGCTTCAATGCCATTCTCCCAAATCATCTCACCCTCTCCCTCTCCCACAGAGTCCATAAGACTGTTCTATACATCACTGTCTCTTTTGCTGTCTCATACACAGGGTTATTGTTACCATCTTTCTAAATTCCATATATATGCATTAGTATACTGTATTGGTGTTTTTCTTTCTGGCTTACTTCACTCTGTATAATCGGCTCCAGTTTCATCCACCTCATTAGAACTGATTCAAATGTATTCTTTTTAATGGCTGAGTAATACTCCATTGTGTATATGTACCACTGCTTTCTTATCCATTCATCTGCTGATGGACATCTAGGTTGCTTCCATGTCCTGGCTATTATAAACAGTGCTGCAATGAACATTGGGGTACACGTGTCTCTTTCCCTTCTGGTTTCCTCAGTGTGTATGCCCAGCAGTGGGATTGCTGGATCATAAGGTAGTTTTATTTCCAGTTTTTTAAGGAATCTCCACACTGTTCTTAACACCTGAGTTCCTACGCATGTTCCTATTCCTTTTATACCTGCAATCCTACTATCACTATGAAGTAAGCCGAGTATGTCACTTCCTATATAGGAAATTAGCCATAGTATCTCTGGGGCATTAAATGACTTGCTTATAGTCACATGGTTGGCAAATGGTGGGGCCAGTTTTGAGACCTAGGTCTGTGTGAATCTGTCTTGTCTTTATTAGTGGCATCTCCTTCTCCTTTACCTCCTTGACTTCTCCATCTAAATATGCTGTGTCCTTCAGGACTCTTTCTGCAAGGTAGACCCCGCACTGTCTGTGCCCAGCATGAATACCTCAGTGACTTCACGTTACCTGCAGAGTAAAGCCAAGCATCTTTGTAGAACTTGCCGAGCTCTCCCTGGTAGGAGTCCTGCCTCCCACTCTAGTCTCATCTCTTAGCGCACTGCCTGTCGACGCCCTTGAGTCCATCCTACAGCCAAATGGACTGCTTGGTACTCTGCCAACCTCGCCATGGTGGTTTTATGTGTTTTTTTCTGCATTTGGTTCATGCCTGAATGCACTTACCCATCTTGCCTACCCTGTGACTTCCTATTCATCTTTGGAAACCCTTTTCGAAGTCCTGGACCACAAGTTTAATTGGCCACTCCATGGTGGCAGCCATCAAAGCGTCCCACTTGGCCTGCTGCTGGAAGGAACTGATTGACAGCCCTGGTTGCTGCTTTCTGTATCTACCAGGATTGTTGCTGCTAGGATGTGCTTGCATTGCTGCTCCCAGCCAATGACTGCTACTGGCTTAGACCCATTCTTAAGAAATGCAGGACTCTGCTAATAGGAAATTGCAGCTCTAGTACTGCCCATTGGCCTTAGCTGAAACTTTCTTAACAACATGCTGTAATTCCAGAACCTTCTGTCCAAACTTCTGTTCTTCCATTCTCCTTTACATGTGTCAGACTTCTGCTCTAGTTTGAAAGCTCTCTTGATCAGTCCCCCAATATCATTCACAGCATTTGCCAATAAGTATCCTGTATGCTTCTTTTTATCTTTGTGTCTGCTTCTTGATGGATCTGAATAAATATAGCCATGCAGTTGCCTTTCTCTATTCCTGTACACCTACCATCAAAAATAAAATATTGCATTTATTATTTTACTTTTCTCTCTAATTCAATTAGATCAGTAAAATTAGGGAAAACATTGCATTAATTCTTTTTATTTTTAGTGCTTAGCATACTGCTTGATACTTAGTGAGTATTTAATGAACATTTGAATAAATGAATGCTAAAATGATGTTATCTAACATGAGTGTATTTAGGTCAAAACAAGCAAAACTGTGTGTTTACTTCTCAGCTAACACTGTCAATTAAAGTGAAGCTACCTGGGAGTTAGTTTATGGTCAAAATGCTAGGCTTGTGTTTCAGAGTATTGCCATTTAGCTTCTCTAGACCAAAAATACTTTCTTGAGTTCAAACTTTATGCTTATAAACTTAATGTAACTAAACTTGAAATCTTGAAATCTCACTGAATATCTCTCATCACTAAATGAAGCAGCCTTGATTAATCACTCCAAGCATTTAAAAATATTCTGTCAGTTAACCTATATTTAACATAAGCATGTGTAAAATCTATATGAGGCTATTCATTAGTGGGAAAGCATATTCTTAGAGAGCTATAAATTCAAATAGGAATTCTTGATATTTCAAGTGAGGAGAATATAGAGCATTACTATTCATAACTATCCATTACTGGTAAATACATTACAAACCTGTTCTGATCCATACAGCATCATAACTGATTTCTTTCCTGTTGAGATATTTATGCTAAAAAGAAAAAACCTTAAATGTCTTATTTATCATTAAGTTTTGATCTTCACATAAACTTTCACTGGTTTGACAAGTAACTAAAATTTTATGTCATTGCTTGACTTCAGACAATTTTTCACTTTGTTTCTCCCTCCATTTTTCTTACTTGGTATCTCTCTTAGAATTTTTCCTGAATAATTTCCAACATATGTTTTGCCTTGTTCTTGTACCATAGATAATGATAATAACAAATGTCATTTACTCTGAGAGTCTATTATATGTACCAAAAATTATGTCTTAAATGCTATCATTCCCATTTCCAAATGAGATACTAAGAATCAGAAAAGTAAAACAACTTGGAGGTGATTGTACTACTAGTAGCTGGATCTTCAATGACTTGAACCCAAATCTGCCTAATTTTGGGGATGATCTAATTTAAGTTCAGTTGTCTAGGGTTTTGACTATAAACTTTGCAAGTGAAAGTGGAAATCACTCAGTTGTGTCCGACTCTTTGTGACTCCATGGACTATACAGTCCACAGAATTCTCCAGGCTAGAAAACTGGAGTAGGTAGTCTTTCCCTTCTTCAGGGGATATTCCCAACCCAGGGATAGAACCCAGGTCTCCTGCACTGCAGGTGGATTCTTTCCCAGCTGCGCCACCAGGGAAGCCCAAGAATACTGGAGTGGGTAGCCTATCCCTTTTCCAGTGGATCTTCCCAATGCAGGAATCAAACTGGGGTCTCCTGCATTACAGGCAGATTCTTTACCAACGGAGCTATCAAGGAAGCCCTATAAACTTTGAACAGTAGTCTATTAAGCTGAAAACATATAATATTCTTCTAAGAGATTTTCAGTTTATTCTAGAGGCAATAGTCGTTTGGCACCTAACACAGAGGGAAATAATGTAATTGGAAATATGCTTTAAAAACATGTCAGAAGGAAACAGTATAAAAAATGTACCAGACAATATATGAAACTAGAAAAGGGTAGACTTGGAAGCTAGTTACTGAAAAGTCTAAGTGAGAAATGGTTAAGATCTTATTTAAGAGTCTCAGCAAGGATATAGACAGAAGAAAGAGAAGATTAGAGAAACATTTCTAAAACCAATGGCTCAGCAATGTATGAACCATAGGATTTTTGTCAAATTGCTTAGCTACCCTGCATCTCCTTTCTCTTCTGTAAAATAGAGATAATCATATCTATATCAAACTGTTACCAAGAGTGTCAAGTAATAGTCTATCATCACATTCTTATATGTTATATACTGTAAATCTAGGCTCTTTCATGGGAACTTTATTTATACTAGGAATTCACTTCTCACAATAACTCCAGTAACTATCATCATTACCAGTTTTACAAATGGGGAAACTGAGGCACAGTGAGGTGAAGTTAGAAAAAAAAAAGTGATGGTGCTCTGTGGTAATACAATAGCTTGTATTATGTCTGATACATAGTAGGTGCTTTTTAAATGATTGTAACTAGCCACCTTGATTAATGCCTATGAGAGCCAAATCTGACTTATTTTTGTACCAAGGTAATTTGGAATGTGCCATGGGCAGAATTGCTGATTTGGATCCTCAAGGATGCAGCTATCCTTGGTGCTGAAGATCTGGTGACAACAAATTTCCTATTATTCATGATATTTTCCTTCTACTGAAACAGATATTCTGATGGCTAGATGGTTGACTAAAGGGAGTATAGTTGGAAAATTATTTATAAATTATTTTCTGTGACATTTTTTTTTTTTCTTATAAACATTTGCTGAGGAAGCTTCCATAGGAACAAGACTCTGTAAACTTTCTTCACTTTACTGAATTTCCAGTGAGGACTAAGGGACCAAATTTGTTTACTTTCTTAAGTATTTTCCCCTTTCATAGAGTTAACTTTAAGCTCTGGACTGTTACAAGCCCCCAAAGTTAGTTACAACTGTTACATTCCCAGCCGTTAAAATAGTACCTAAAACAGTTGGCAACAGTTAATTACTGTGTGTTGAATGAATGGATGAGTGAATGAATAAATAAAGACATTTTTTATTTTTCAAGCTATTCACTCTTTACACACAGTATGTTGATCTCTAGAGAAAAAAATGAATATTTAAGATTAATTACTACCTGGTGTGGATGCTAGGATTTATGTTTGTGTAAAAAGATATACAATTTGAATGTGATTCTTAAGAGTCATTTATGACAAACACTGAGGAGATAATTTTTGTGAACACCAAAATCACAGCATCTCTGAATTTCAGAGGTGTCATTATGTCATCTATTTTTAAATTAAGCCTCAATTTCAAAATTCAGATAACAAATAATTTTGAAAAAAACATTAATGTTGAAAATGAATGTGTCAGTCTTACATCATGCTCAATAAATCATGAGAAAATTGTTCTATGTTCTTCTATTTCATTCATTCTGGTATGTGGACATATATAGCATGTATATAATTTTAGAAAATATGCTATTTTGAAATTTCTTTCTTTCATGTGATATTATGTCTTGAGTATGCTTATATAACATGATGCAATTATAAAATTATCATTTTTATGTCTGGATGATATTTTCTCTACTTTCTCCTATTCTATTGCCATCCAGTCACCTTCAGCAGAGTTGTGGAATTTTGTCAGTTCCCGATTGGGTCTAAAAGTATATATTTGTAAGATAGAATCATTATATTGTAGCATTTTCAAGTTGGAAAAGAGCTTGAAAGCCATAGAATTAGATAACTCGCTCCATTTTAAGATAAAAACAGAAACTGAGAGGTCTGTGAGAGGCAGAATAGCCTGATGAGATATTGTGAATAGTGGACGGGTTCATCATGAGATGAATGAATGGCCAGGGGAAAGTCCTTCAGCTGTGTTGTTAATATGTAAATCTGAGACCATCACTCACAACCTTTGTGCCTCAGTTTTCTCAGTTATATTTGGGGGAATGTTGTATGTATCTGAACTTCCCCAGTGGCTCATTGGTAAAGAAACTGCCTGCAATGCTGGAGTTGCAGAGAGAGGCAGATTCAGTCTGAGTCAGAAAGATCCCCTGGAGAAGGGCATGGCAACACAAGCCAGTATTCTTGCCTGGAGAGTCCCATGGATGGAGGAGTCTGTGGGGTACTATCCATGGAGTCGCAAAGACTCAGACATGACTGAAGCAACTTAGCACGCGTGCACAATTTTATCTAAGATGCCCTACCTGGCACAAACTAATCAAATCAATGGTATTTCCAAACTAATCTGTACAACATAGGATCAAAATAAGTCATGTAATGTGCTAACCATAATACCAAACACATTGTGTATGTGCAACATGGTGTGCCTCCTGCTGTGGTTTTTATCATAGTGATAATGATTTGAATCAAGTCTCTACTGGATGTGGAATAACCATATTCTAAAATTATTTCTTAGTTTGTTGTCAAGTACAGTGACTTATCTATTGGATTTCTCCACCCTTCTCTTAGAACTTATTTCTGTGACAATTCAGAATCATTGTGGTGCTTTCACCACAATGATTCTGACCTCAAAGGTCAGAGGGAGATTAAGTTTTTTTTCCTGATGAATAGCTATTTATCAGAAGGAAACGAACTTTTCAGCACTGGAAGAGGACCTGGGCCTGATCATTCATCTTCACTGCCTTCTGCTAATGTACGATTGCTTCTGATAGAACATTCTCAAGTGATTCTTTTTAAGTGACTCTAGCAGTGACACTTCCAATTAGATTGATATTTGTCATAACTATTTTATTGGCTCTTGGTAATCACAGAGTGAATTACTGCTATTACTCTCCAACATTACAATGAATCAGTTCACAGAAGCAATTACAAAGAAGAGTGAATTACTGGAGAGACAGAGTAACTAGTCCGTCTCAAGTAACTAGATACTGTAAAATAACCAGATCCTAAAGAATGCTGTCATAATATTGTTATCAGTTACTCTGGTTTCTAACTCATTATTAGGCTTACAGATACTAAACATTTTCAGTTAGGTATAAAAGTGACTGACTGGTTTTTGGGAACTCTACTGAATTGGCTACAAAAGATATATTTCAAGAATGGAAGCATGATAACTGTAGTTAAAAATACAGCATTATGTACTTGAAAGTTGCCAAGAGAGTAAATTTTTAAAGTTCTCATAACAAGAAGAGCAGCCACAATGTGAAGCGATGGATGTTAAATTCATTGTGATTTGTGGCAATATGTACATATATCAAATCATGATGTTGCACACTTTAAATGTATATAATGTTTTATGTCAATTATATGTCAATGAAACTGGAAAAAAGAATCATTTATTTTGAATTAAAAATAGTTTTGTGTCACAGATGTGCCTAGTTAACATTTCAGTTTCACCAGCTACTTACTAGATGTGGGTCCTTCGGCAAATCATTTAATCTCTACATGCCTATTTTTCCTATTTTTACATGGAGTTATTTACAGCTGCAACCATGCAGCATTATTTGAAAATTAAATAAAATAATACAGGCAATCTCTTAAGGTAGTATGCTGTGTATAGTAAGTGGTCAAAACTGCTAGATATTATGTATACCAGATATATTTTTCTGACTCTATTAATCAGACAAATATAAATTGCTTATTTTTAGGTGTTAATAATAGTTATTGTGGTAGAAAATGGCCAAATTTAGAATCAAAAGGTCCAAGTTTTGTACTGAGTTCAGCACAATTTGGCTTTATGAACTAAGTCAAATCTCCAAAAATCACTGAATCTAAGCTGTGTGTATAAAGTGTAATACAATACACAATTGTGTCAGGATTGAGGTAAGCCTCAACTATGTTATATATTCAAGTTGTCATATCTTGTTTCATACCTTTTGATACTCAAATAATATTTGTACTGACTTTCCCATTTTATTTACTCAGCTCCCTTGGGAAAGTGACTGAGAAGATATTACTATCCTATTTTTATAGCTAAGGATCTGAGACTCAGTTTGAATGAACTTACATTACCAAAACATGGTAGAAAGGGAACTGGAACCTAGTTTCTCTCATGTCAGAAGAATAAACACCTTAAACAAAATAGATTTAAACCCCTACCATGTGCCAGCCGTAATTCTTGGCACTAGAAATACAGCAGTGCCCAAATTGATGAAAATATTCCCCTTTCATGGAGTTCAGTTCAGTCTCTCAGTTGTGTCCAACTCTTTGTGACCCCATGAATCACAGCATGCCAGGCCTTCCTGTCCATCACCAATTCCCTGAGTTCACCCAAACTCATGTGCATTGAGTCAGTGATGTCATCCAGCCATCTCATCCTCTGTCGTCCCCTTCTCCTCCTGCTCCCAATCCCTCCCAGCATCAGGGTCTTTTCCAATGAGTCAACTCTTCTCTTGAGGTGGCCAAAGTATTGGAGTTTCAGCCTAAGCATCAGTCCTTCCAATGAACACCCAGGACTGGTCTCCTTTAGGATGCACTGGTTGGATCTCCTTGCAGTCCAAGGGACTCGCAAGAATCTTCTCTAGCACCAGTATCCTTGCCTAATGGGATGAGAGGAATGATTTTTAGAAATTCTATCTGAAAGACATAGTATCCTAGGTGGAATAAGTGCTTTGGAGAAAATTAAGGACAAAATAATGATAGAAGTGTGAGGAACAGGGTATCTTTTAAATAGGGTACCCTGGGAAGCCTTCACTAAGAAAAGGACTGCTGCTGCTTCTGCTAAATTGCTTCAGTCATGTCCGGCTCTGTGTGACCCCGTAGACGGCAGCCCACCAGGCTCCCCCATCCTTGGGATTCTCCAGGCAAGAACACTAGCCCGGGTTGCCATTTCCTTCTCCAATGCATGAAAGTGGAAAGTGAAAGTGAAGTCGATAAATTCCAGTAAATACTCAGTGGAGGTTTAGAATAGGTTCACCTGGATCTGCACAAGATATTTCAGGAAGAAGTAACAGAAGAAGCAAAGTCTAGAGGGTGAAACGTGCTGGGATATTTGAGCAACAGCTGAGAGGTCATTGCGGTGGGAGTAGACTAAAGAGGAACAGAAGTGTGATAGATAACAAGTGTGGTTACCAAAGGGGAAAGGGTGGGGAAGGATAAATTAGGAATGTGGGATTAACAGAGGCACAGTTTTATATATAAAATAGATAAACCACAAGGACCAACTTTATAGCACAGGGAACTGTATTCAATATATTATAGTAACTTATAATGGAAAAGAATTTGACAAGGAATATGTATATATATACACGCACTGAATCACTTTCCTGTATACCTGGGAAAGTGGGAAAGTGTTAGTCGCTCAGTCATGTCCAACTCTTTGTGACCCTATGAACTGTAGCCCACCAGTCTCCTCTGTCCATAGAATTCTCCAGGCAAGAATACTGGAATAGGTTGCCATTCCTTTCTCCAGGGGATCTTCCTGACTCAGGGATAGAAATCAGGTCTCCTGTATTGCAGGCAGATTCGTTTCTGATTGAGTCACCAGAGAAGCTATATACCTGAGTCAGTGTAAGTCAACTATACTTCAATAGGAAGTGAGATCTGAGAGCTAGCATGCTAACTTGTATAAGTGAAGTTGCTTAGTCATGTCTGACTCTTTGCAACTCCATGGGCTGTAGCCTGCCAGGCTCCTCTGTTCATGGGATTTTCCATGCAAGAATACTGGAGTGGTTTGCCATTTCCTTCTCCAGGGGATCTTCCCGACATAGGAATCAAATCTGGGTCTTCCACACTGCAGGCAAACTCTTTACCGTCTGAGCCACCAGGGCAAACCTAACTTGTATAGGACTTCATTAATGTTTGTTTGTTTGTTTTTAAGAGATTTGGCCATTTATTAGAATGAGATGGAGGCTACTGGAAACTTGAGCAAACAAAAGCCACAATCTGATTTATCTTTTGATATAATCAATCTAGCTGCTATTTGGACAATAGGCAAAAGGAAGGGAGAGTATAGTAGGTCTCCATTGCAATGAAACTTAACAGAACATATAGTGGCTTGGACTACTATGTTAAAAATTGAGATGGAGAAATGAGTCATACTTTAGATATATTTTTGAGACATTTTTGAAGTTAACACTAATGAGATTTTTTTTATATACTTGATATGGAATATAGGAGAAAGAGTAGAGTCAGTTTTTTTTTTTTTTTTTGGATTGAGAATATGGTAGGATGTAATTACCCTTCTATGAGAAGAAATTGTAGGGAGAGTAAATTGGTAGCAAAAGGAAGCTCAGTAATGCTAATTTGAAGTTGCCTGTGTGTGTTAGTGTCCAACTCTTTGGGACCCATGTACTGTTGTGCACCAGGCTCCTCTGTCCGTGGAACTCTCCTGCAAGCATACTGGAGTGGGTTGTCATTGCCTTCTCCAGGATATCTTCCTGACCTAGGGATCAGACTCAGGTCTCCTGCATTGCAGGCAGATTCTTTACCATCCAAGATACCAGGGAAGCTATTAGAACTCAAACTGAGTCTATCAAATAGACTGTTGCTTGTAAGCACGGCACACAGTCAGAGGTTGGTGCTGAAATGGTAATTTGACAATCCCAGACATAAGGATGATGTTTAAAATTAGCATGAATTTTTAATCTAAGCCTGGATTAGATCTAGAAGGGAGTTAGTCTAATATAAAACAGGAGAAGTTCAAGATGTGAGCCATGGTGCATTGTATTATTACAAATCTGGGGAAGTGAGAAAACTTCAGAGGAGATTAAGAAAGTTTAATCCATTCAAGAGGGAAAACTGGAGAGAATGATGTTTTGGAGGCCAAATTTTTAGAAAGGTGTTTTAATTGACAAGAAGTATCAAATTGGTATAGAATAAGGACTGAACTGAACTGAAGGACTTAACTGGGCTTCCCAGATGGTGCTAGTGGTAAAGAACCTGCCTGCGAATGCAAGAGATGTACGAGACAAGAGTCGTGAGTTTGATTCCTGGGTCGGGAAGATCCCCTGGAAGAGGTCATGCAATGCACTCCAATATTCTTGCCTGGAGAATCCCATGAAGAGAAGAGCCTGGTGGGCTGCAGTCCATAGGTTCACAAAGAGTCAGACATGACTGAAGTGACTTAGCACACTCATGAGACTTTAACTACAGCCTTGCTAATGTCTGATTTATACCAAGATAGACTAAGGAAAAATTATCCCTTATATTTCAATGTCCATTGTGTGCACAGGGATGATGGTGATTATAGACCAAAAAAAAAAAAAAAAAAAGCAACAGCCAAAACATTCACAGATAAAGCATTGTCTCTATCTTTAAAACTCTAAGGCAGGGAGATAGAGTTAGGGACATTCACTGTAAGTTTCGTAATGAATGATAATCAATAGTCTGTGGGACTCTAGATAGATGAGGTAGAAGTTTATGTTGATAGGCAGCTTCAGAGGGTACAAAGGTCATATTTGAGCTGGGTATTGAAGAGTGACTAAGTTTGTTGGGTAGGCAATGGAAATGGGAAAAAGAATAATGACATTTCAGGCAGATAAGATAAAGTGACAAATGCCACAGAGGTATGAAAAAGCAGAGTAAGTTCAGGGATGAGGCATAAACTCATTTGAGTGAAAGAGATTGTAAAGAGTAAAATGTGGGTAAAACAACAGTTACATACATTTTTTTTTTGCCTTTATGGAAAACCTTGCTGAACAAGTCCAATAGAAAGGAAAATGTGATAAAGTGAGATATTTATCCAGAACCAAATATTATAATTACTATCATTTTTTAAAAAGCTTTTTATATTCTGGGAAAAGCCTCAAGCACAACATATTGTGTAATGAATATACCCCTGGAAAAATATAAATTGTTCCCTGTAGGTTACTCCATTAGGTAGATTTTAATTTCAAATAATTTTGCTTGGGCTATTTTCTAACTTCCTTAAATGTAATGTATTTTCATTTTATCTCTTTCCTAGAAATGTTTCTCTGTATTGTAAGACTGCAAGATCACCCAGGGAGAGTGGGGCCAAATAGGCTGAAACATCTGACACACTGAATGTATGTGAGTACAATATTAACAGCTTTAAAAAAAAGAAAAAAAGGAGGTGGGAGAAAAAGTGTCTTGTTATGATTTAAAGTGCTTTCGAGTATATAGGCTGTTAGTGAATTAATATGGCTAATTGCTGGATCCTTGGCATAGACAAGCTCTCATTGGTGAGTGTGGGTTTTGTGTGTGTACCTGTGAAAAGGGCTTAATTTCTCCTTGAAGGATATTCATTCCATTTTTTGCCAGGCATTACTGTCTCTCATAACTGTTCTGCTTCTAGTAAAACTTTGAAACCCTGCTCTCTGACCACAGCTGTGTATATTCCCGTTTCTGCTCCCTGAAGGCTATATAACCATTCTTTTTTTTTTTTCTTTTTTTTTTAATGTGGACAATTTAAAATATTTTTATTGAGTTTGTTACAATGCTGTTTCTATTGTATGTTTTGGTTTTCTGGCCACGAGGCATGTGGGATCTTACCTCCCTTACTAGAGACAGAGCCTGCACCTGCTCCATTGGAAGGCAAAGTCTCAATGACTAGGTCACCAGGGAAGTCCCTCTAACCCATTCTTTATCCTCCTTATATCTTCCTCTGTCAATCTGGGCCCTCAGACACCACATGGAGTTTTATGTGTCTTCCTGTATCTAAAGTCAACTAATGGGCCCGTTTTCTCCAAACCTCTTGCTCTTTATCAACTTGATCTCCACCATATATACCTTGCCAGTTGTCAAGGTAGTATTTATTTGTGTAGTTATTAGATTGTTGTATGTATCTTTCACCAAATCAAACACTCCATGCAGACAAGGACCATTCTCGTTTGCTGATGTATCATAGATGGTCCACATTTTCAGACTGTCTGATCCTGCATGGTTCTGAGTGGAATTTGGCCACGTTAATGTTCCAGCCCTTTTACGGGTTTTCAAAATCTGTATTCTTTTTGGGCTTAGATATTCCCCAGGTTGTCTCAGTTTCAGATAAAACAGCCTCTTGCTTTTTAGAAAAGATAAAGCTATCTGATATGAACATCATTGAATTTTTCTTCTTTAGACCTTAAAATATCTCTGTTACTATTCATATTTTTTATAGTCTATTTCCTGTTTCCCAAAATAGCTTTGTAAATATATTACATTTTAATCCTAACAGTTGCCATTTTTTATGAACTTTGTTAAATCAGCTATTCCTTTCTGTTTTTTATTTCTCCATTTTTCTTATTTCTTCCACACACGCCACAAAAAAAAAAAATCATGCTTTGATGCCCCATATCTTGGAAAAGATTCAACAACCAAAATCAAAACAAACAACCCTCTTTCATCTCACTACCATCTTATTTTTACCCTCACTTAGCCACCTTTACCCTTCAAAGTCTCTCTAGAGCAGTCAATGTTATTTGCCAGTTCATGGTAATTTCAACAAAAGAAGGGGCTATTTTTTATTTTTGTAGTACTGTGTATTTCCAGTACCTAGCACAATATATAAAGTGGTAAAGGCTCAATAATTAAATGAGCTAATTTTAGCTATCCTTTCACTTCCCACTCTCTACCTGAGTGTTAAAATTTTGCTTCAAGCACTGCTTAAATTACTCTTACCAAAATCACTAACCAAAATAGCTCCCTTCTGTATTATTCAATTCATGACCACATTTCAAATACTCCTCTCATATCCTATATCTTAATCTATCTCAATTATTGTTAACTGTGTACATAGCTCATCATTTAATCAGAGCCTCAACTTCTAGAGCTCATGATAATTAACTTGGCCTTTCCTTATCCCTCACAATTCTTAAAAAAGTGTTTCAGTTCAGTTCAGTTCAGTCGCTCAGTCATGTCTGACTCTTTGCTATCCCATGAATCGCGGCACATCAGGCCTCCCTGTCCATCACCAACTCCCGGAGTTCACTCAAACTCATGTCTATCCAGTCGGTGATGCCATCCAGCCTTCTCATCCTCTGTCGTTCCCTTCTCCTTCTGCCCCTAATCCCTCCCAGCATCAGAGTGTTTTCCAATAAGTCAACTCTTCTCATGAGGTGGACAAAGTATTGGAGTTTCAGCTTCAGCATCAGTCCTTCCAAAGAACACCCAAGACTGATCTCCTTTATTTATTTATTTATATAAATTGTATTTTATTTTTAAACTTTACATAATTATTTTAGTTTTGCCAAATATCAAAATGAATCTGCCACAGGTGGTTGGATCTCCTTGCAGTCCACGGGACTCTCAGGAGTCTTCTCCAACACCACAGTTCAAAAGCATCAGTTCTCTGATGCTCAGCTTTCTTCACAGTCCAACTCTCACATCCATACATGACCACTGGAAAAACCATAGCCTTGACTAGATGGACCTTTGTTGACAAAGTAATGTCTCTGCTTTTGAATATGCTATCTAGGTTGGTCATAACTTTCCTTCCAAGAAGTAAGCGTCTTTTAATTTCATGGCTGCAATCACCATCTGCAGTGATTTTGGAGCCCCAAAAAATAAAGTCTGACATTGTTTCCACTGTTTCCCCATCTATTTCCCATGAAGTGATGTGACCAGATGCCATGATCTTACTTTTCTGAATGTTGAACTTTAAGCCAACTTTTTAACTCTCCTCTTTCACTTTCATCAAGAGGCTTTTTAGTTCCTCTTCACTTTCTGCCATAAGGGTGGTGTCATCTGCATATCTGAGGTTATTGATTTTTCTCCCGACAATCTTGATTCGAGATTATGCTTCTTCCAGCCCAGCATTTCTCATGAGGTACTCTACATGTAAGTTAAATAATCAGGGTGACAGTATACAGCCTTGACGTACTCCTTTTCTTATTTGGAACCAGTCTGTTGTTCCATGTCCAGTTTTAACTGTTGCTTCCTGACCTGCATACAGGTTTCTCAAGAGGCAGGTCAAGTGGTCTGGTATTCCCATCTCTTTCAGAATTTTCCATAGTTTATTGTGATCCACACAGTCAAAGGCTTTGGCATAGTCAATAAAGCAGAAATAGATGTTTTTCTGAAACTCTCTTGCTTTCTTGATGATCCAGCGGATGTTGGCAATTTGATCTCTGGTCCCTCTACCTTTTCAAAAAGCAGTTTGAACATCTGGAAGTTCACGGTTCACATATTGCTGAAGCCTGGCTTGGAGAATTTTGAGCATTACTTTACTAGCATGTGAGATGAGTGCAATTATGAGGTAGTTTGAGCATTCTTTGGCGTTGCCTTCCTTTGGGATTGGAATGAAAACTGACCCTTTCCCGTCTTGTGGCCACTGCTGAGTTTTCCACATTTGCTGGCATATTGAGTGCAGCACTTTCACAGCATCATCTTTCAGGATTTGAAATAGCTCAACTGGAATTCCATCACCTCCACTAGCTTTGTTCGTAGTGATGCTTTCTAAGGCCCACTTGATTTCACATTCCAGGATATCTGGCTCTATGTGAGTGATCACACCATCGTGATTGTCTTGGTCGTGAAGATCTTTTTTGTATAGTTCTTCTGCGTATTCTTACCACCTCTTCTTAATATCTTCTGCTCTGTAAAACAACACAAAGTGTTTACTTGTTCTTAATTACTAGTGAGTTGAATTAATAACTTTGAGTATTGAAAGGTCATCTAATATTGCTCTGACCACATTATATTACTTTTGATGAAATAGTTCAATCAATCCTATAATAATTCAATCAATAAAAATGATGGGATTGCCTTTTATTAACCATTTCATATCATTAATGTAATAATTTTAAAAACCCTGTGCTGAATGAATCATGATATATGTGGTTTGTATTTATGATCCTTTAATTTCAGTAATTAGAACTATCTAGTTATTGTATGTTATGTGCATATGTGTATACATAGTTATAATGGAATTCTATGAAATGTACCTATTTCCATATAAGGGACTAGCAAATTTCATTAGTTTTTTTTTTTTTTCTGTTCTTTTTTTAATTTAAATTTGTTTATTTTAATAGGAGGCTAATTACTTTACAATATTGTATTGGTTTTGCCATACCTCAACATGAATCTGCCACGGGTGTATACGTGTTCCCAATCCTGAACCCCGCCTCCCACCTCCCTTCCCATACTATCCCTCTGGGTCATCCCAGTGCACCAGCCCCAAGCCTCCTGTATCCTGCATCAAACCTGGACTAGTGATTCATTTCTTATATGATATTATACATGTTTCAATGCCATTCTCCCAAATCATCCCATCCTCTCCCTCTCCCAGAGTCCAAAAAACTGTTCTATACATCAGTGTCTCTTTTGCTGTCTCACATACAGGGTTATCGTTACCATCTGTCTAAATTCCATATATATGTGTTAGTATACTGTATTGGTGTTTTTCTTTCTGGCTTACTTCACTCTGTATAATAGGCTCCAGTTTCATCCACCTCATTAGAACTGATTCAAATGCATTCTTTTTAATGGCTGAGTAATACTCCATTGTGTATATGTACCACTGCTTTCTTTATCCATTCATCTGCTGATGGGCATCTAGGTTGCTTCCATGTCCTGGCTATTATAAACAGTGCTGTGATGAACACTGGGATACATGTGTCTCTTTCAATTCTGGTTTCCTCAGTGTGTATGCCCAGCAGTGGGATTGCTGAGTCATAAGGCAGTTCTATTTCCAGTTTTTTAAGGAATCTCCACACTGTTCTCCATAGTGGCTGTACTAGTTTGCATTCCCACCAACAGTGTAAGAGGGTTCCCTTTTCTCCACACCCTCTCCAGCATTTATTGCTTGTAGACTTTTGGATCGCAGCCATTCTGACTGGTGTGAAATGGTACCTCATTGTGGTTTTGATTTGCATTTCTCTGATAATGAGTGATGTTGAGCATCTTTTCATGTGTTTGTTAGCCATCTGTATGTCTTCTTTGGAGAAATTATGTATATTTTTTTCAAAATTTTCTAACACTAAAACGCATTTTATGTATAAGATAGTATGATTTTCAGCATGTTTTTCTTTTATGTGATATGTACAATAGCCCATGATATCTTAATACTTTAATTTCTGAAATCAGAGTATCAAACATTGGTATATTGTATGTGTATGAATGACAGTCAGTTCCTTTTGCATTATTTATTTTTTAATTGAAGGATAGTTTTTTACAGTGTTTTGCTCTGCTGTACAACAATGTGAATCAGCCACAACTATATATATACACACACATATACCCCCTTCCTCTTGAGTCCCCCTCCCACCTGTCTATGCAGTCGCAGAGCTCTGGGCTGGGTTCCCTGGGTCACAGAGCAGCTTTGTATTAGCTCTCTGTTTTACATGGTGTATATATGTCAATGCTACTTTCACAAATATCTCTCCTTCCCTCACTGTGTCCACAAGTCTGTTTTCTCTGAATCTCTATTCCTGCCCTACAAATAGGTTCATCAGCGCCACTTTTCC
Source organism: Bos javanicus (assembly GCF_032452875.1). Lineage (NCBI taxonomy): Eukaryota > Metazoa > Chordata > Mammalia > Artiodactyla > Bovidae > Bos > Bos javanicus. Next base: position 71,477,735 of record NC_083882.1, on the reverse strand, counting down.
AGGTTTCATATATATGCATTAATATACGATATTTGTTTTTCTCTTTCTGACATCATTTTTTGTGACTAGGTTCATCCACCTCAGTTCAAATGATTCACATTTGTTCCTTTTTAGTATACATGTTTCACAACTTCTTTATGCATTCATCTGTCAATGGATGTCTAGGTCGCTTCTATGTCCTGGCTATTATAAATAACACTGCAGTGAACATTGGGGTACATGTGTCCTTTTGAATTGCGATTTTCTCACAGTTAAATGACCAGTGGTGCAATTGTTGGGTCATATGGTAGTTTTATTCCTAGTTTTTAAAGAAATCTTCATACTTTTCTCCTAGTGTCTTTGACAATGAATTCTGAAAGAAAGATTATACCTTCTCACTTACATGCTGTCTGGAAGTCCTTTATGGTTTAAACTAAGAAAGTTGCTACTAAAAAATGCCATAAAATTTAGTGAAATAAAAAGAAACTGGTTATTTTAATTGCTTGAGTTACAGTGTGTTTAAGAAAATATTTGTTCTACAATTCCTTTTTAAACTTTTAAATAATATTTGAAGTCAAGTGTACTTTGAATCAGTTTATAAAGAGAAAAATGTTTACATTGATTCCTTAGGAAAAAGTGTTAAAAATGAATGAAGAGTTTTTCCTCCCGATGAGATAATATCATCTGTTTAAAAATAACTATATAGTGGCCTGATAGAGATACTAGTCCTCCCAATAATTCAGTAGAAGTCAAGTTCTGTGTAGAACACTAAAGTGAACAATAATATGTCAAAGGAAAAAGAAGCCTCTGAGTACTTTCCACTTGCAGGCAAGGACATCATTTAGTTATAATAATAGAAATTACAGGTTAATCAATATACCTTTTGCTATTAATCCATTTTTGACTGCCTGCAGATATTTTAATAACAGGAAAATCATCCGTCTAATGAGTCATTTCAAAGAGAAAAGGGCTGGAATTCTTTCATTTTTAATTCAGCCATTCAGAATTAACATGTATATTTTGCATTCTTGCTACTCTTGTAAGAATCTAGCATATCACTGTGGACTCAAGAGATCTCTCTAGGCAACTTAAAAAAACATTTATGGTTATTATTGGTGACACAAATTGATCAGCCATCAGCAGATACACGTTGTATTACTTTGCTAGGGTCTAGATGTTTGGTGATATATTCCCATAGTCAGGGCCTGTTGTAATACAACTACAAGCTAGGTTATATTTTTACCAAAATTTGCTTGTGTTTTTTACTAATTTTATTTATTTATTTTTATTTACAAAATGACAATGCATACTTATTTAAAAAATATCAGAGTACACAGAACATCCTTAAGATCATGAACATTCATGCTATTCCCTTGCTGAACGTAGCCTTCATTATCATGGATGCACAGATGCATGCAAATCCTATTTCTATGCACATATTACAATTGTGTATTTATTATAAATATATTTAGTGGGTATGTGTATAATTTTGTTTTATAGTTTGTGTGGTATTTATTTATAGGCATCTATCTTGATTTATTTATCTAATCAGTTCAGTTCAGTAGCTCAGTCGTGTCCGAGTCTTTGTGACCCCAAGAACCACAGCTCGCCAGGTCTCCCTGTCCATCACCAATTCTCGGAGTCCATCCACACCCATGTCCATTGAGTCGGTGATGCCATCCAACCATCTCATCCTCTGTCATCCCCTTCTCCCCTGCTGTAAATCTTTCTGAGCATCAGGGGCTTTTGAAATGAGTCAAGTCTTTGCATCAGGTGGCCAAAGTATTGGAGTTTCAGCTTCAGCATCAGTCCTTCTAATGAGCACCCAGGACTGATCTCCTTTAAGAAGGACTGGTTGGATCTCCTTGCTGTCCTAGGAACTATCAAGAGTCTTTTCCAAAACCACAGTTGAAAAGCATCAATTCTTCAGCACTCAGCTTTCTTTATAGTCCAAATCTCACATCCATACATGACCACTGGAAAAACCATAGCCTTGACTAGATGGACCTTTGTTGACAAAGTAATGTCTCTGCATTTGAATATGCTCTCTAGGTTGGTCATAACTTTCCTTCCAAGGAGTAAGCGTCTTTTAATTTCATGGCTGCAGTCACCATCTGCAGTGACTTTGGAGCCCCCAAAAATAAAGTCAACCACTATTTCCCCTGTTTCCCCATCTATTTCCCATGAAGTGATGGGACCAGATGCCATGATCTTTGTTTTCTGAATGTTGAGCTTTAAGCCAACTTTTTCACTCTCCACTTTCACTTTCATCAAGAGGCCCTTTTGTTCTTCTTCACTTTCTGCCATAAGGGTGGTGTCATCTGCATATCTGAGGTGACTGATATTTCTCCCGGCAATCTTGATTCCAGCTTGTGCTTCTTCCAGTCCAGCGTTTCTCATGAGGTACTCTGCATAGAAGTTAAATAAGCAGGGTGACAATATACAGCCTTGACGTACTCCTTTTCCTATTTGGAACTAATCTGTTGTTCCATGTCCAGTTCTAACTGTTGCTTCCTGACCTGCATACAGGTTTATCAAGAGGCAGGTCAGATAGTCTGGTATTACCATCTCTTTCAGAATTTTCCACAGTTTATTGTTACCCACACAGTCAAAGGCTTTGCCGTGGTCAATAAAGCAGAAATAGATGTTTTTTAGGGACTATCTTGCTTTCTCGATGATCCAGCAGATGTTGGCAATTTGATCTCTGGCTCCTCTGCCTTTTCTAAAAGCAGCTTGAACATCAGGAAGTGATATTCTGTTCATGTATTGCTGAAGCCTGGCTTGAAGAATTTTGAGCATTACTTTACTAGCGTGTAAGAAGAGTGCAATTGTATGATAGTTTGAGCATTCTTTGGCATTGCCTTTCTTTGGGATTGGAATGAAAACTGACCTTTTCCAGTCCTGTGGCCACTGCTCAGTTTTCCAAATTCGCTGGCATATTGAGTGCAGCACTTTCATAGCATCATCTTTCAGGATTTGAAAGAGCTTAACTGGAATTCCATCACCTTCACTAGCTTTGTTCATAGTGATGCTTCCTAAGGCCCACTTGACTTCACATTCCAGGATGTCTGACTCTAGGTGAATGATCACATCATCATAAATATCTGGGTCATGAAGATCATTTTTGTATAGTTCTTCTGTGTATTCTTGCCACCTCTTCTTAATATCTTCTGCTTCTGTTAGGTCCATACCATTTCTGTCCTTTATTGAGCCCATCTTTGCATGAATATTCCCTTGGTATCTCTAAGTTTCTTGAAGAGATCTCTAGTCTTTCCCATTCTATTGTTTTCCTCTATTTCTTTGCATTGATCACTGAGGAAGGCTTTCTTATCTGCTTGCTATTCTTTGGAACTCTGAATTCAGATGCTTATATCTTTCCTTTTGTCCTTTGCTTTTTGCTTCCCTTCTTTTCACAGTATTTGTAAGACCTCCTCTCACAGCCATTTTGCTTTTTTGCATTTCTTTTTCCTGGGGATGGTCTTCCTCCCAGTCTCCTGTACAATGTCACAAACATCCATCCATAGTTCATCATGCACTCTATCAGATCTAGTCCCTTAAATCTATTTCTCGCTTCCACTCTATAGTCATAAGTGATTTGATTTAGGCCATACCTGAATGGTCTAGTGGTTTTCCCCACTTCCTTCAATTTTAGTCTGAATTTGGCAACAAGGAGTTCATGATCTGAGCCACAGTCAGCTCCTGGTCTTGTTTCTGCTGACTGTATACAGCTTCTCCATCTTTGGCTGCAAAAAATATAATTAATCTGATTTCAGTGTTGACCATCTGGTGATGTCCATGTGTAGAGTCTTCTTTTGTGTTGTTGGAAGAGGGTGTTTGCTGTGACCAGTGAGTTCTCTTGGCAGAACTCTGTTAGCCTTTGCCCTGCTTCATTCTGTGCTCCAAGGCCAAATTTGCTTGTTACCCCAGGTGTTTCTTGATTTCCTACTTTTGCATTCCGGTCTCCTATAATGAAAAGGACATCTTTTTTGGTCTTGGATTTCTTTTAGCTAATACTGTAGTGTTAATTGTATATTATATCCAAAGTTTTATTGTCAGGAAAGTGCCCGGATAAACATGCTCATAACTTTGTTTTTTTCTTTTTGGCTGCACAATGTGGCATATAGGATCTTAGTTCCCTGACCAGGGATCAAACCTCTACCGCTGCAGTGGTAGCAGAGTCCTAACCACTGGACAATCAAGGAATTTCTTCCTGCTTATAACTTTTTCATTGATAGCCTTCAGTATTTTAGTATAATCAGTTCCCCAAAATAACATATTGGAGTAGCAATCACACAAAATTTGAGGGTTTTGCATCCTTCCTATGTCTAAAAAAATTAACAATTTAAGAAAGTGATGGATTATTTTCAACAATATTTATTATGTTCATAATATTACCAGTCAGAAGGATGTTGTCTTAGTCCACTGGGGCTTCTATAGTAAAGTACAATAGACTGGGTGGTTTAAACAGCAAATATTTATTTCTCATTATTCTGGAGGCTGTAAATCCAAGACCAAGAGGCCGACAGATTGGGTGTCTGGTGAGCACCCACTTACTGGTCCAAAGATAGCCTTCTCTCTGTATTCACATGGCAGAAAGTGAGAGAAAGCTCCCTGGGATCTCTAATAAGGGTGCTAACCCCATCATGAGGGCTCCAACCTTATGATGTAAGCACCTCTCAAGGTCCACCTCCACATACCATCACACTGGGGATTAGGTTTCAACAAATGAATTTGGGGCAGCATAAAGAGTGGTATATGACAATGCTCTTCAGTTATTATTTTGATTTTCTTTATTCATGCTTAATAAGCATAGGATTTTTCATACATTTATTGTCTGTTTTTCTTTTATTAATTGTGCACATATGTCCTTATCTGGATCATGTTTTCTGCGAACAAACCAAGAGGAGACAACATGCTGTAGAACATGGGGCTAATAAGGAAGAAGGAGGAAAGGCATTCTCCCCAGTAATCATCACTGCCTCCTGGAAAATAATCACTTCTCCTGCAGACTTTTGATGAATTTGGCATTTCTACTGAATGCCAAAGAAAACATGCAATTTAGGGAAACGCCAGTCTGACTGGTTCTTGGCATCTATGGTAATTAAAGGGAAAACAACTTAGGCTTTCACTTCTTTTATAAACCACATGTTAACAGGTGGTATCAGCACTGTTACCTGTAAACGTTGAGATCTTTCTACGTTAAAGTAAGAATTCAAAAGAAATCAGGAAGATACATTGACTATCTATCTCTTGACTATCTGGCATTTGAAGTGGTGGACTAAGAATTCACTTATGTTACATTCTTTTGGTCAAAAGATATGCAAGTTTTATTTCAGAATCCACTTTATCCATATTTATTTTCCCTGTTCCTGAGTAATACCTGTCACAAATTAAAAGTTCAAGAAATGCATAATTATATCTGATTTATAGATGATAAAAATCGATGATTAGAGAATCTGGGTAGCTTTGTCAAGAGTCACACAGCTTGAAAGGCATAGTCTCAAAATTCAACATCAGTTTGTCCAAACCCAAATGCTATACTCTAAGATAATGTTTCTTCTGCTATGTATCATTGTAATGCATGATGGGCTACAAAATGCTGTGGAACAAATAACCCAACCATCTCACGGTTTAAAAGCAACAATGGCTCTTTGCTCCATAAATCATGTAATAATTGCTTATTAGCCAAGCGCTCTGCTCCTGACTGTTTTCTCTCCAGGAACCTGGTGAAGTAGCAAATCCTCTCTGGATCATTTATGGTTACCAAGATGAAGGAACGAAGCACATGTGATATATCTGGTCTTATTTCACTAGTTAAAGCAAGTCACTGAATTTCATGAGTGTCATGAAACTTCATGGAATTTTAAGGATGGGAAGGTGAAATTGGGTGGACTCAAGTAGTGACAAGGGTACTTATTGATATAAGTGAAAGAGGATGGCAGGAAGAACCAAATCTGAGAAAGAAATATGAAGATGGTACACAGGAGGGGAGAAAAATCTAAATATTGTGAGAGGCACTTCCCTCTCATTACCAAATACTCAAATAACTGTGATAGTGTTATGTGTCAACTTAACTGGGCCACAATATCTAGATATTTGGTCAGATATTATTATAGTTGTTTCTCTAAAGGTGACTTTTGGTCGAGAGTAAAGTTTAAATGAGTAGACTTGGAGTAAAACAGATTATTTTGCATAATGTGGGTAGGACTCGTTCAACCAACTGAAAGTCTTAATGGAACAAAGATCAACCTCTTCTGAACAAGAAAAAAAATGGTGTCCGTCGTCTGTCTTTGGACTGGAATTGCAAATATTCCTGACAACAAGGTCTTCATTTAAAAGAGACCTTGAATGGATAGAAGATGATATCCAATGATATTCCAAGGCATTAGTTCAACTTCTAATAGGCAGGGCAATCCTCAGGCAGATAGAGTACCAAGGTGAATATGGAGAAGGGTAAAATTTACATGGTCCAAGAGGATAATAAACAAACACCTATCTGGTTGGTTCTGTTTCTCTGGAGAACCCTAACTAATACAGACTCTTATTTCCTTGCAGAATAACATTCACTCCCTAAAATAGACAACCCAGAATAGGCATCCAGTTAATGTGTTGAACTCAGTCTTAGACCATAAAAGAGGCTTGTAGTCTCTTCATCAGTATGGCTATAACCCTGGAGACCTATGATTCAAAGGGCAAATCACATGCCCTTTTGCAGCTTATAGGTAGTAATCAAACACCAATGGGAATAAACACTTCTGGAAGACTGGATATGTTCTTTGATTAGGTATAATTCCACTCCATTGGAGGGGTTCCTCTGTTCATGAATTTCCATTTACATTCTTTTGATTTGTCCGTTTGGAATATTCTTGGAGAAGGAAATGGCAACCCACTCCAGTGTTCTTGCCTGGAGAATCCCAGGGACGGGGAGCCTGGTGGGCTGCCGTCTGTGGGGTCGCACAGAGTTGGACACGACTGAAGCGACCTAGCAGCAGTAGCAGCAGTTTGGAATATTCTACCTTTTCCATTATCATTCTTGGTTGCATTAGAAATGTACCTTGGAAAATATGCTCTCCTAGGAGAAATGAGCAGATTTTTTCAACCTACTTTTTTACCCCCAGGCTCTTTTTAAAATTTCAAGTCTTGGTCTGGAAAACTTAGTTCACTCCTTACTCGTCTGGTAGACTGTGTGCTGTTATCTACTCTAGCGGTACTTTTTAAGGTGTATTTCTTAGCTTTTGCTACATTCCTTTGGTTTCCTTCTCCAATTACTTTATTCTCTAGGCTGAATTGTGGGCATTTATTAGGTTTCAGTTGGAGCTTATTAGGTTTCAGTTGGAGAACAACACCCCATGTCTCTAATTTCATAGCCTAAGTGTCTAATTGAAATGAACTACTAGGCAGCTGAATTCTTACTCTAAGACCACCTTAATCACTTCAGGGCCTTTAACAATAGATGTGCTGGTCTTATTGTTGATTGATCCTATTACAGCCTGTTTTAATGAACTTGGCCCCTGAGATCTTCTTGTTTTCCTTGTTTCATATTTGAAGCTATAAAGTCCTTGAATTTGTGGGCTGTCTTTGTTCTCTTACTAATTTTAAGTGGGTTGATTATTTTCTGAGCTCATCTTTTTTCTTAGTGATTTGCTAAACATAGACAACACAGAGAATTATGTTCTATATTCTAATTTTTCCCTAAAGATACAAGTTCATTGCTGCTGCTAAGTCGCTTCAGTCGTGTCCGACTCTGTGCGACTCCACAGACGGAAACACACCAAGCTCCCCCGTCCCCGGAATTCTCCAGGCAAGAACACAGGAGTGGGTTGCCATTTCCTTACTTCTGTGAAATAATTGCCAACTTACAAGAGGTGAGATCTTCACCAAATGCTTTGCCATTACATAGAGAATTTACCATCTTTTTTTGTCTCCTTTAACAATTTTCCACTATTTTTGTCCATTAAGCCAAGGTCACACACTTTACATCTTGATATGATAGCATTCTTCTTTTAGATATCAATGTCTTTATGAGTTTAAATAGACTAGTTTTAGTAAAAACAACTCCCACATATAAGTGGCTTTAAATATCAAAGGCATATATATGCCTTTGTTTTATATATATATATCTTCCCAGGTGGCACAGTAGTAAAGAATCCATCTGCGAATGCAAGAGACGTTAAGAGACAAGGGTTTGATCCCTGGTCTGGGAAGATCCCCTGGAGCAGGAAATGGCAACTCATCCCAGTATCTTGCCTGGAAAATTTCATGGAGTGTGGAGCCTTGTGGTCTACGCTCCATGGGGTCTCAGAGTTGGACATAACTGAGTGACTGAGTGTGCACGTATATTTACTACACATTGGAGATCAGCTCTGTTCTGTGTCGGTCTTATTTAGGACTGCTGGCCATGCTTCCAAATTTGCTGAGGAGGGCAAACAGGAACATGAATATGGTATAATGACCATTAAATCCTCCCCTTAAAAGTGACTGACTTCTCCTCATGTGTTAATGGACAAAGCAATGCACAAGAGTACAATTGTCTTCAATGAGGTAGGAATGTGCAATCCCGAAAAAAATATTCCTGAAAGAAAAACTAGAAATACTGAGTGAATAATACGAATGCCACATGCTCATAAACATCAATACTTTATTTCTGAGGAGCGTGCCAAACTGTAATCTCCAAGATGGCAATACCATTTTTTTTTATTTGGATCACTGAGTCTTTTTGCTCAATGCATAGAAATATGTAGGTACTCAATAAATATCTGTTTAATTGCATGAATATTACAATGTGTTCTTAATAGTGATAGAAGATGCATGCCATTTCAGATTCGTAGAGTTCACTTCACCCATTTCATCCAATACAGGCTCTGATATATCAGTGCCTTTGCACTGAATTGTAAAATTTATATGACTTTTTCTCTTGGTTCCCTATGCTATGAAAGTGAGTGATGACTAACTTTAGAAGAGTATACAATTATTAATAAACTGGAGGCCTTTTTAAAAAGCAGAGACAGAAAACAAGCTGGAAGGGGGATTCTGACATTGCAGTATACTTTTGTTGATGAATTACATTGTGTACCAGAAACATATTTAAAATAATCTTGACAAGAGAATTAGTGAACTGCCAGGAACTATCCTAAGGCAACACTGAATTTAGGAGTTCTGTAGCCAATAGCAACTTTATTGTTCCTCTATTGCAGATATCTTCAAAGGAGTTGTAAACACTGATCACACACCTCTACAAAGATAATAGCTGTGGTTGAAGAAATAGCTTATTCAACATTTGGACTAGCAAGGAGAAAAGTCAGTCATTTTCTGTGGGACAAATATATTCTCATTAAAGAACATATTACACTTTAATTAAAATGATAATTTAAATCTCTACTCCAAAAATCTGAAAACATATATAATGTGGTGTTGGGTGTAAAGAGGAAAGAAAGGGGAAAGAGAAGAAAGACATGAGGGGGACAGAGGAACAGAAGAGGTTAACTTATTGTTCTTAAGTGTTGAATTACATATATCTACCTTTTCCCCCAAAACTAAAAATAAAATTGTTTGAAATATACAAACTCAGCAGCAAAGTTACTGATGCTTAAGATTATTCTCAAACTTTGAATTTGTTTTGCTCAATAAGAAGTTGTGCTATTTGTCTTTAGGAAGCATGAAAAAGTGGGCTTTAGAATGTCCACATAAAATAGCAGAGATTGGATAATTCCAAAAATGCAGTTCTTGCTGAATCTATCAGAGCGTTGGTACTAATTTACAAAGAGCTAGATTTTATTAGTTTTCCTTTGCTGATGTAACAAGTTAATACAAGTTTAGTGGCTTAAAATAGTCATTTTAATACCATACAATTCTATATGGCAGAAGTCTGACCACAGGTCTCAATGGGCTAAAATTAATGTGTCAGGAGGGTTGCATTCCCACCTGAAGGTTCTAGGAGAAGATCCATTTCTTTGCTAACAAAGTTTAGTTCCTTGCAGTTGTGGGACTGAAATTCCTGTCCTTGCTGGCTCTCAGCTGAGGGTCATTCGTACTTATTGAAGCCATTCACATGCCTTGTCTCATGGCTTTCTCTATCTTCAAAGCCAGTGTTGGCAGATCAATTCCTTCTCACATTTGAATCTCTCGAATCCATTCTTCTGCCCTTCTCTTCTACTTTTTAAAAAGAATTTATTACTTGATTTACTTTTCATTGGAGTATAATTGCTTTTCAATGCTGTTAGTTTCTGCTGTACAACAAAGTGAATCAGCTATATATATGCGTTCTCTTCCACTTTTAAGGACTCATTTGATTTGATTCCCTGGTGGCTCAGATGGTAAAGAATCTACCTATGATGCAGGAGACCCAGGTTCCATCCCTGGGTCAAGAAAATCCCCTGCAGAATGGAATGGCTACCCAATCTAGTATTCTTACCTGGAGAATTCCATGGACAGAGGAGCCTGGCAAGATACAGTGCATGGGACTGCAGAGTTGGACTTGACTGAGCAACTAACACTTTCACTTTTTCTCATTTTTTATTAGATTGGGCCTACTTAGATAATCTAAAATAATCTCATTTCAAAGTTTTTAACTTAAATTATATGTGCAAAAGAATTTTTTGTTATATAATCTAACAAATTAGGATGTGGACATTTTGGGAGGGGTACAATTTTCTGCCTACCACAAAGGTTTAAATGTCCTATGTGTGCGTGGGCTTGTCTGAGATAAATGAATGAATGTTAGAAGTAAACAGGAAAGTAGCTACTCATGGATTTGGAAAAATCTAAATGCAGTGTACCCTATTAGCATGGGGGAAATAATCGTATGCCTTTCTCACTACAAAAATAATAGGAAAAACTTCATACTTAGCCCAGAACTGTTTCTGATCTCCATAAACCAATGCATAAAGGAGTTCAAAACCAAGCTGCTGTCACCTAAGAACATGAAAATGCTTTGTGGGCTTAGAAGTAATTGAACAAATAAAATGTTTTCCTTTAATATCTTCACCAAGTTATGATTCTGAATGTTTGACCATATCTGCTGAACCTGTCCTAAGAAGATGAATACAAATATGGATGTGTGATTAAACTCAACTGAAGTGGATTTAATTAACCTGGAGAAGAGAAAAATCAAGAAGTATTTGAAAGGTCTCTTTATTTTGATAAGGGGCTAATATTAAATTAGCAATGTGCTGTGCAATCTTAGGGATTGACGTGGTCCCAATGAACACTTGCTTTCAGAATGTTGAGTTCTAGTCAACATAAAGAAAGTTTTTCTAATAATCTGAGCAGTCTAAACATGGATAGGACTGTATCATAAGATCATATCCTTCCTGTTATTAGAGGTCATTGAGCAGTGAAGGATAAGCCCTTAGTAAGGTTGTTTGGGGTATATTTTAAGTACTAAAGGGTTATATATTGTTTTTAGGAATGTGGTTCCTTTTTCCAAATCAAACTTTCCAGTTCTATGATAATTTTGTCTAGGTTTTTATGTCTTTCAAACATGTAAAAATTAAATCTCAGGTTGTTTGAAATAGATGAATTTCCATAACAGAAAAGGATAACATTTACATGAAATGTGCAGATTTCTATATTGTAATAATTATAAACACACATTAATTGATCGGTACACACTATTCATTTGTTAATATTTGGTTTATGGGAAGCATTATCTAGGGCTGTGTTTGGTTTTAAAGATACAGACCAGACTCCACACAGCTTATGGATTTATGGGGCAAACAGAGGGTAAACTAATGAGCAGATAAAAAAAATCGTTTATCATAGATTATATTATAAAGAAGATAAACAGGATGATAGGTTAAAAAGAATAGCAGAAAGGCCAATTTAAACAAGGTAATTACAGGAGAACTTTCAGAGGAGCTGACATTTAAACTAAACATGAAGTGTAAGAAAGGGAAGGCTCCTTTACATAACCTTATGAGTTATTAAACCTTTCAATATCACTATGAGTTGAGAATTATTATTGTCTTAATTTCACAGAGGGAGAAATTGAGACTTAGATTTACCTGTACAATTTAATTGCTTAAGCGTGATGAAGCTTGAATTGGGACTCAGATCAGTAAGATCTCAGAACCTGTTAAAGTTGTAATCCACAACCTTTAGTTTTTAGGTACCTTCTGATGCTGAGTTTTTGTGACTGCAACTGACCAGTGTGACTTGGACAAAGTGAATACCTGCCACCGTGCTCTTCTCTTTCTGTTGTGCTAGTGAATGAACTAGTAACCTGAAGAATGCCAAACTTCTGTGAAGGAGTTAAAATACTGTGACACAGAAATATACCCTAAAGCTGATGGAGCTAGTTACAATTTTTATTTGGACATGGGTCATGGAAGACACAGGGGCAGAAATAGGTGAAAGACAATATCCCAATTTACTTTGATACCATTTTGATAGTGCTGATATATAATATGTACATTGGTATAATAAAAGCCATTTACATATATCTAGGAGGAATATCGGAGAAGGCAATGGCACCTCACTCCAGTACCCTTGCCTGGAAAATCCCATGGATGGAGGAACCTGGTAGGCTGCAGTCCATGGGGTCATGAAGAGTCGGACACGACTGAAGTGACTTCACTTTGACTTTTCACTTTCATGCATTGGAGAAGGAAATGGCAACCCACTCCAGTGTTCTTGCATGGAGAATCCCCGGGACGGGAGAGCCTGGTGGGCTGCTGTCTCTGGGGTCGCACAGAGTCGGACACGACTGAAGTGACTTAGCAGCAGCAGCAGCAGTGCATCGTTGAGAATGGGGAAGTCAGGGGGCAAATCTGAATGAGGAAGAGCCCCGTGCAAGCAGTACCAGTTGCCCTGCTGTGCTGGGCTGGGCTGTGCGCAGTCGTGTCTGACTCTTTATGACCCCATGCACTGTAGCCCACCGGACTCCTCTCCCATGGACTCTTTCAGACAAGAATACAGGAGTGGGTTGCCATTTCTTTCCCCAGGGGCTACTCCTGCTATTGTGTATCACTGGGAGAAACCACTTTATTTCTCTTAAACTCAATTTCCTCATCATGCGCAAAGGCTTCCTGACAATGTGGGTGACAGTTCTGTAAAAGCCAACCTCTTCTTCATATTTAAAAAGTTGATGGAAACAAAGATGTGAATTTATGAGTTAAGATATATGCAAAAATCAGAACTCTAGTGAAGTGTCATCTTCAGAGAGGGCTGGGAGCAGAGTGTATCTTATAGACAGTTCCAGAGAATATCATTGATAGAGATCCCACACAAACAGAAAAATCAGTGAATTGTTAACTTCATAAATTAAATTTCATTTCCCGTTTTGAATGTTTGCCGACAATTCTTTAAATCTGTCTATGCTTTAACGCCAGCATCATGTATTTGGCAAACATCCACTCTCTTTTCAAATTCAGAACACACACCCACACACACTAGCATTACTTTAAGTTTGAGAAGGCTACGTGTATACCATGAATGCATATGTCCTCATAATAAAAATTCACAAACACGCATTTCAATTTAGGGAACAAAGGAGCTGTGTCCTAGATTATACTGTCCTTATGCATAAATTCACTGGGTATTCTGATTGAAGGATAAAGCTTTTCAAAAGGCTGCTGATCTACCAATCATACAAGATTAATGCTATCTTCATGTATTCAACATATTGAAATTGAGCTATATCTATGAGCCAGGCATTGTCCTAGGCACGTGAAATCCCAAACAGGCATAAGATATTGTTGTTGTGCTCAATAAACAAGCATTTTGATAGGCAATGGATGTCAAGTCCACACTGTTTTTGTTATTGCAATGGTACTGAATAATATGAATGTTGAGTATCTACTTTGTATGTAACTGTGAGGCATACGCTTTGCACATGTTACTCAAGCCTACCATATTACACAATACCAAAGGGCAGTATTATTTTGTATATTATATACAAGTTGGCCCCTTGAATGGTAGAGTGTGATGGTTCTCACTTGTCTTGCTCAATTCTCACAAAAGATGAACAGGTAATTTTTGTTACTCCAAGATGAGAACATTGAGCCTCAAAAGTGTTAAAATCTCATAGCTATTAAAGGACAGAGCTGGGTTGATATTTGGATCTGAATGATGCTAAAGCCACAATAATTTTATTACTCTATGAAGTCTATTGTTATAATACTATCAAATGGACGATCACTCACAATTACCCCAGGGTTCTTTTACAAGTGGAAACCATACATAAGAGGCCATTTGTATCATTTATCTGAGGAGTAATATAATGCCTTGCAGCAGCTCTCAGTTCTAGATATAGGCACAAACTGCAGATCCAGCCACTTTTTAAAAGCTTAGAATTTACAAGATGAGGGGTCCTGCAGAAATTTTTCTTAAACTTCTCCTTTTAGAGACCTGCCCAGGAAATCTTTCCACAATAATCTTTCTGTTACAGATACATTTCTGTTTTTTTCCTGAGCAACATCACAGAGATAAGAACAACAACAAAAACCTATTGAAAGGATTAGACCTGGCACCTCAAAATTTTAGAATTTAAATATGAAAATTTTACCCCCATCTTGAATATGATAAGACACACGTAACAGGGTCAACTGGTTTTATGTCTGAGTGGTGACACTCATTAATTATTTTCATTTTTTCTAGCACAATAAATAGTATTTTTCTATAGTAAAAGTTTGTGTAAATATATATTTAATGAAGGCACACATCAGCCAAGTGAATGGATAGAGGTTAAGAGGAACTAAGGCCCATGGCAAATTTAAGGAAGTGGATTTTGATGTCATGAATCACAGTTATGTTCTACAATGAAGGACAGAGTATACAACGCCAGTCTTGCTATACCAACACTGTCAGGCTTGCACCCACACAGTTTATGCCTTTGAATATACCCAGGATAGTTCATTAATTTTAAGTTTCTTTTTAATGTTTAATGCTTAATGGAGAGAAGCTGCGATTTCTCAAAAAAGTTGATGCTGATGATGACTCTGCAAGGAAAAATCATCTTTATTTAAACACAGATTTAATAAAGAATATGTGCTACTAGAATGTTAGTGTGGTTATTTAGCAGAGAGAAAAAGAATGCCGGCTTGGGTCCATGAGCTTTGTTCCTTTTTTGACACCGTTGTTTTATTTTGTTTCATGACCATAGTTTTACTTTCCTGCTAATCCTTTTTCCACCTTAATACCCCAGCCAAGCTGGATACAAATATTCTAGTTTGTGCATATGTGTGAGCAACCTATACAAATGTTATTGGCTTAGATTCATTACCACTCCTGGAAAACATCGCAAAGCACGTGCCATGGTGGACTGGTAGGTCAGTAATTAGGTAGGTATGAAATTTTACTGTCTTAAACTCTACAAAATAAACCATATAGGCAGTACAGTGGTAAGGAATCCACCTACCAATGAAGGATATGCAAGGAATGCAGCTTCAATCCCTGGGTCAAGAAAATCCCCTGGACCAGGAAAGGGCAACTGCTTCAGTGCTCTTGCCTGGAAAATTCCATGGACAGAAGATCCTGGCGGGCCACAGTTCATGGTATCACAGAGCCAGACACGACTGAGGAACTGAGCATACACACATAGTTGCAAAATATTGGAGATATTATATTGTATGTAGTTTTCCTCCAAGAAATGACTTAAGTGCATTTTGTCTACTGCAATTACCTAAATTTGTCTCATGACTTGATATACAGATTTTATGATGCTCTTAAAAACTACACTTATAAATTCATGAATATGAATATCAATCAGTTTTCCACCTTGAAATTAAGGTTGATTAAATGTCTCAAATAGTTGTTACTAATATTCTTTCTGAATTTGAATGAACATAGCTTATTAAATCCTAGGATTGCCGTGGTTTTTTTTTTTAATCTCACATCAAATTCAATTCCTTGAATTGCTTCATATATATCAGTTGTGGACATTTACATGAAATTAAAATTTACTTGAAATTTATATGAAATTAAAATTTATATGAAAATTAAAACATTTTCAAATAATAGCTCTAGGTCTTTTTCATCTATATAGACTTCTGGTGAAATTCATTTTGCTTCCTAAACCTCTGCTCTTTCTTCTGGGTAATGCACAGAATAAAATAGATGCTCACTCTATATTTTCTCAATTGAATGATGCTTTTTTATCTCCCGTAGCATCTGAAGCAGTCTAGAGCTACAAAAGGAACACAATGAATTCTTACTGATCAATGATGGGTATGTCCCAAACTTATGTGTGAATCTTAGCCTCCATGGAATCACATCTATATTCCTACCAGAATGAATAACAATTTTTTAAAGGTCTTATTGTGATTCTTAATATTTGTGACTAAAAGATAATCTTATTCCTGAATTTTAAAGTACAGTTATAAAAGGAAGGAAATAAGAAAATGAAGAAAATTCCCCTTAGTTACTTAAAATGAGAGATTCATGGTTGTCTATTATATCTCCTGATCTTGATCAAAGCAGAAAAGGGAGAGTAGAAATAAGGCTGCTTTCTGAGATCCTAAAAATGTTGTTTGTCTTTCAAGTGTTGCCCTTCAGTATTTTTGTGAATGGAACTTTCCTGGTGGCTCAGTCAGTAAAGAATCAGCCTGCAACGCAGGAGACTGCCTGTAATACAGGAGACACTGGTTCAGTCCCTCAGTCAAAAGCTCCCCTGGAGAAGGAAATGGCAACCCACTCCAGTATTCCTGCCTGGGAAATCCCATAGACAGAGGAGCCTGGCAGGCTATATATAGTCCATAGGTTCACAGAGTCACACTAAGTGACTAAACCACCATCACCACCACCAACTATTTTGAGTTTCTGTTGTCTCCTTTGTAGAGATAGTATAATAATTATATTTGCCATGCAAGGTGGATCTAAGAATTAAAGAAACTACCATATCAATATAAAAGGACTGTAAAGAAGGTTTCACAAAGATAGAAAGTCAAAAGGTATGAGTTCCCAGCTTTCCTGTCACTCTGCTATACTTGCATAATAGAACTGACAAAGTAAAAAGAGTAACTCGTTGAAATAGGACACACGGAGCTGGTCTATACAGTTCATTAATAGGAAAAGCATTGTGATACGTTTCAAATTTCTGTGGATTTGATCCACAACCCTAAATGGATGGATGAAGGCATCAGGAAATTCCCATTGTGTTCAGTGCGTGGTTGCTGTGTTTTTGTCTCATTTTTGATTTTTAATAGCTTTATCCTTTTTTTTTTTTACTGCTTTTTCATTCTTTTTAATGTATTTTATATGATCATTCTATGAAAGTGAATTGTATGCTGACTCCAAATATTGTCTGTTGAAGTCAGTGTTTCCTAAGGTAAAAACTGAGTACGAACCATCAGTTCAGTGGTTAAAACCACAGCTTAAAACATGAAACATAGACTTTTACATACAGAAGAACTGATTTAAAAATGGCTAATATATAGCTAATCCAGAGAAAAATTTCTCACTTAATGCAGGAAAGAAAGCAAGACATTATTTCCAACTCTCATCCCCAAAGGTTCAATGGTGTCGTTATGGGAATGTCCACATCAAAGGACAATGTAACACTAAGAAAAAGACAACTCACTAGTGTTGGTTGTTCCCTATGTTGTCTCATTTTGCATTAACTGCTCATGTGGGTATAATATCGGGGGCAAAATTACACTTTATTCTGCCTATCTCACCTCCTAGTTGTAAGTTGCCTAAATGGTATGGTAATGCTCCCTGTAATACCCAGCACAGTCCTTTGCCAGGAGTTCAATAAATGTTTGTTGAATTGAATTACCGCATTAACATGTAAATTGTGAGATTGCAGATTATACAGCCTGTAAATCTTATTTTAAAATCTAGGTTTACACAAATTTGCATATTATTTAGAAAATGAATAAATTAAGCCCAAATCAGTGTCTAATTTAAATGCATTTGCACAAACTCACTTAAATAGTTTGAAGAGTGACCACTTACCAATGCATTGAGTAGCACACGAAGGTGACCTTATACATTTTGGGGAATCAACAATCTAAAAAAATCTTCTAAAAAAGAAGACTGTTCAGATGTTTATTTATTTACCAATTGATGTTTTTTTGTTTGTTTGTTTTTTTCCCCAAATGAACTTTCCTTGGAAATTCTTATTTACAGTATTTGTTCACCACTTTTTGAGTCCCTTTGCTTTGTTGACTTCATGTACTTAGTTTGAGGGAATTGATCAATGTTTCTTTGATAAGTAAAGCTGATCAGGCCTTGTGAGTAAACGATGACAAGTAGCTGAAGCTGCTTAAAAGTTACTTCTTTGCCAATTTGTTGTTTTATTGAGAAGTCATACTTTATTCAAGACAGAGAAAATGTCTGTGGCTTGTGGCATTGCAGCTCTTGATACTTCATATAAACTTATGATTGAACTTGGCCTCTTTGTCAATTTAAAGATAAACTGGTTCTTTTACAATTTCTTTTATCCTCCTGCTGAGTCTATTATCCAAGTAAGTTAGCTCTACAAATCTTTATACAAATAGTCTCAAAGAGAAATATCCAGCATGATGCTTATCAAGCCATAGTCTAGCCTATTCAGTATGTAAAAAGCAAAACACTACCTTGCTTTTTCTGATGCTATGCTCTTAAATTGAAGCTCTGCGCTTGATCACATAAAAGTACCTGTGTTTCATATTTCATAGCATCTAAATACCTTATTCTATCTACTTAAATAATTTGAAGTGAAAGATACTGGAATAATTCAACAAAATGAGATGTAGAGAGATATTTTTGACAGGGTTTCCAGAGAAACCACAAAACAATAATGCAGTAAAACCTGATTTTAGAACAAAGTCAACTTCTAAATGATTTAAAGAAGCACCATTGATACTTATGAATTAAAAAAAAATGTAAGGAAATCCCACAGCTAAGTTTCCAATGAGTCAAGACATTGAACAATGTATTCTTGTTGGGAATTAAGAAAGAAGGGAACTCAGCATAAAAAGAAAAAAGCTGTAGAGAGGAGGAATTATATTTTAAACACTTAAAACTTCCAAGGTGTGCAGTTGATGAAGTTTTTGTCTTGTCATCACTAAGCTTCAGTCTGTGTTTCTATAATCACAATGCAGTTTTTACACTCTGCAGTTATCTTTAATTGTAAGGATACACAACCCCTTATTAAGCTAAAAGGAAGATAGTAGCTGTGCATATTAAAGAACCTGTGAACTCCAATAGCCTGTTTTGATTTCTGAATGATTTTGACACTCTCCTGAATAGTGATTGCCACATTTCATTCCTTGCTTATGGTGAGTTTCTTAAAGGAAAACATGCGAAGGCCATCCCCTCAATAACTTTCTTTCTTGCAGTATGGTTAGCTGAGACTTGCAGAAGCTGATCTGCTCCTACAAGTTCAGGGGAAAGGAAAAGTAACTCAGCAACACAGGAGCTAGTTATTTTTGCTGGAAGAAAAGGAAAAAAAAAGTTCGACAAGTCACTCTACCAGTGACGGTGTGTGTGTGTGTGTATGTGTGTGCACGCGTGTGCACTCAGTCGCTTAGTCATTTCCGACTTTTTGTGACTCCGTGAACAGTAATCCTGGAGAAGGCAATGGCACCCCACTCCAGTACTTTTGCCTGGAAAATACCATGGACGGAGGAGCCTGGTAGGCTGCAGTCCATGGGGTCACTAAGAGTCGGGCATGACTGAACGACTTCACTTTTCTCTTTCATGAACTGGAGAAGGAAATGGCAACCCACTCCAGTGTTCTTGCCTGGAGAATCCCAGGGATGGGAAGCCTGGTGGGCTGCCGTCTATGCGGTCACAGAGAGTCAGACACGACTGAAGCGACTTAGCAGCAGCAGGACAGTAATCCATCAGGCTTCTCTGTCCATAGGATTTTCCAGGCAGGAATGCTGGAAAGGGTTGCCATTTCCTTTTCCAGGGGGCCATCTCCACCCAGGGATTGAACCCGCGACTCCTGCATTGCAGGTGGATTCTTTATCGCTGAGCCACTTAGGAAGACACCAGTGGCTGTAGTTTCAACCAAAGACTTTGAACTGTCTGATAGAAGGTTTTATTTGATTCTGAAGGATAGCTAAGTTGGGAGTCTGATGTATTTGCATACCTCTGTGTTTGTCAGCTTGGAAAAGAAGC
This sequence comes from Bos javanicus, assembly GCF_032452875.1. NCBI lineage: Eukaryota > Metazoa > Chordata > Mammalia > Artiodactyla > Bovidae > Bos > Bos javanicus. Next base: position 71,457,710 of record NC_083882.1, on the reverse strand, counting down.
CCCCAAACAAAACATATGTCTACACCCCCTTGCCAACCACCGCTACCTCCATCATTACCACTACAGAGTGAACTCCTGCTATTTTGGGTTCAGCTCAGAGGCAACTATTTTAGTGAAACTATGTTTGTTTTCTTTGCTCCTCTTCCTATTTCATATATCAAAATTAAGCACCACCCCTTTCCCTAGCATTACCACAATATAATGTTTGTAACTCTATTTAACCTATATTTTACTTTGCCTTATAATCATTGTAAGATATTAACATGACTGTTACCCCTAACAGATTATAAATACTCTGAAAACAAGTATTACTGTTTTTACTCTTTATATTGTTTCCCTTGTCTGTGAACAACAGATACCTACAGAACAAACACACAAATACTTAGCTATCTATATAAATACACACATATACATATAGAGTATATATATGCATATATGATCATATGCTCTATACTATGAATGTTAAGAAAGAGATTGCCTTTTCTTATGTAATTTTCTGAAAAGATAATGAAATCATTCCATTTGCCAGGTATTCACCCCTGTTCTGGTGATAGTGTTATATCAATATACTATCGATTTTCTATTTTAAAAATTAACACTATAACACAAGCAATCAGATCAGATCAGATCAGTCGCTCAGTCGTGTCCAACTCTTCGCGACCCCATGAATCGCAGCACGCCAGGCCTCCCTGTCCATCACCAACTCCTGGAGTTCACTCAGACTCACGTCCATCAAGTCAGTGATGCCATCCAGCCATCTCATCCTCTGTTGTCCCCCTCTCCTCCTGCCCCCAATCCTTCCCAGCATCAGAGTCTTTTCCAGTGAGTCAACTCTTCACATGAGGTGGCCAAAGTACTGGAGTTTCAGCTTTGGCATCATTCCTTCCAAAGAAATCCCAGGGCTGATCTCCTTTAGAATGGACTGGTTGGATCTCCTTGCAGTCCAAGGGACTCTCAAGAGTCTTCTCCATCACCACAGTTCAAAAGCATCAATTCTTCAGTGCTCAGCCTTCTTCACAGTCCAACTCTCACATCCATACATGACCACAGGAAAAACCATAGCCTTGACTAGCCAGACCTTTGTTGGCAAAGTAATGTCTCTGCTTTTGAATATGCTATCTTGAAATATCATAAGTTTCTTCCTGCAGACACTTGAGGAAGTCAGGATTACATGCTCTGTCCATTCTGTGCTCCGTCCCGTCTCTGTGTTCTGACAATGAGTACACCTCTTTTTTCCTTCTTTCCTCACATTTAGAATTCACTTGGAGGATATACTTAGAGTATCCATCAGGCAGTCATTTTCAGGTTGGAGACAGTGAAGGAGGTCTGCTACAAGTCTAATGAAAGCTTGTGGAAAATGCCCTATCAAGTAGTTGTGCAATTTTACTTTCAGTGTATCTAAACATTCTTGTATGGCCTTCACGAATGTTTAGAAATATCACATCTGAATGTTCATGCCTCTTAAACCAGAGGAGGGAAAGCTGGAGTGCCAATTTGTTTCTGCCAGCATGTAGGCTGCATGGCCCTGATATTTTACTGTTGGCCTTTGGGAATAACTTTGTGGATTCCATTACATTGTAAGTGTGCTTTCTTGCATAGTTCATATTTGCAGTTGAACACATTGAAGGTGTGGCATAGACAGTGGTGTGTTTCATGGTCATTAGTGCATTTATGTCGCTGTTTGTGGCTTCTGTATATACAGTTGTCATTCGATTTTTGTTATGAGAAGGAAAGATTTAGGCAGTTCGTGAAATGTGTCCATATTGCAGTGTCTTTAAAAAATATGTTTTGCTTAAGGAGATTATTTTTCATTAAAAAAAAACAAACCTTAAATGTTATCAAAGAATAACCCCACACAAAGCAAGAAACCCAAGTGGCTTCACAAGATTGAAATCCTACAGAACCTTCAAATCCCATACCATACCAAGGCTACATACACTTTTACCAGATATAGAAAATGACATAACTATCTAAATCTTTTCTACGAAGCAGCTGTAACTTTGATAGTAAAGCCTTATAAAGATATGAAACATTATGCAAGTTAACCTCACTTACCAATGTTTATGTAAAAATCCTAGATAAAATAGTAGCAACAAAATTCAATACTATATTAAGATAATTATACCAACTGACCCACTAAGATTTATTTCAGAAATGCAAGATGTTCAATATTAGAAAACCTATTAATATGATTCATTACCTTAATAGATCTGAGGATAAAATTCACATGAATATTTCCATAAATACTGAAAAGTTCTTCAAAAAAACTTGATGTCCATTTCCTAAACTACACTCAATAATAAAAATAAAAGATGGATACTTTCTTAACAAAGTGAAATAGGAATATTTCCATTCATTAGGAATACTGGGAAAGTTCTAGAAGCATTTCCACTAAACTCAGGAATTAGGCAGAGATACTTGTTACTTCCCCAACTGTTTGACACTATATGGAAGATATTAGCCTTTGGAATTAAGATAACACATAAACACATGGAAATGAAAGAAAAGTAAGATTATCTGCAAATCCCAAGAAAATCCTGGAGAATCACTGTTAAAAATAATTTAAACAGTGTAAAATTCAATCAGATCATAAAATATAAAATTAATGTACAAAGTTGATAATCTCAATTAGCTTTTGCTATCTAACAAACCCGTCCAAAACAGGTAGATTTAAACAAATAGACATCTGTTATTCCTGGATAGAATTTCTTAATATCAGAAAGATGTTACGTTCTCCCTAACTGAATTAGTTATTAATACATTAGTTGATACCAATAACAATATCAAGTATTTTTACTGATGTAGGATGAATTGATGCTACAGATCATATTAAAAAAATAAGCATGTACACAAACCTCAGAAAAAAATGAGAAAGAATGATAATGGGCACATGAATAGACCAGGGAGACATGAGAGAAAAATCTAGAAATAGATCCAAATACATAAGACCTGTTTTGTTTTTACATATATAGTTAAAGTGCTATCTCAAACCACTGAAGAGGAATTTTGAATAAAAGGTCAATTTGGATCTATACACCTTCCTATACATGAAAAGTTACACCAGAGGCATCAGATGTGATGCATTAGTATTTTTTTTAATTCATCAAAGTAAGAAGATTCTCAAAACCAAAGTGTCCATCTCAAAATAACACAGAAACCAACCTGAGGGTGTTTTAACTGGCCAAATTTAGGGCAACTTATACATCAAAATGAAAAATGGAAATGATAATTTAATAAAAAACCATGAATCTGTATGAATCATAGTGTGTTAGGTGAGTGAAGAAAGGAAAGTTACTATTAATATAAGAATAACAACTGATACAAAGTGCGAACATTATAAAGTCAACATTTAACATGCATGCGTGCTTTGCTGTGCTTAGTCACTCAGTCATGTCCGACTCTTGTGACCCCATAGACTGTAGGCTGCCAGTCTCCTCTCTGTCCATGGGATTCTCCAGGCAAGAATACTGGAGTGGGCAGCCATGCCCTGCTCCAGGGGATCTTCCCAACCCAGGAATCATACCTGGGTCTCCTGCATTGCAGGCAGATTCTCTACTAACTGAGCTACAAGGGGGATACCCTTAACATCCATAATAGTAATAATTCAGGCAAGAATCATCCATAAACACTAAAAACATAGAGCAGAAGATTGCTCACAGTCTCAAGCTATCCCCCCCGACACACACATATTTTCTTTTTTTATCCACAAAGGGAATAAAGTATTTTGAGATGGAGAAAAATGACTGAAAACCACACTTACACCAATAATTACATGGCACCAAGTAATGTGAAAAGCACATAAGCTCTCCTTTAATCTTCTAATTTCTTCTGATCCTTAATTTTGTTTCCAGAGTTTTCCTATAGTATTGTGTTCACCCCTAAGAATAAGACTTCTCTAATTAATCATTTGAGTCTCTCTCCAAAATGACTGGTGGGCACTCACCACACTGTCCTCTTCTTGTGCTTCCACTGCACCGAGCTCAGACTCAGAAATAATACTCTTCATCAAGACAGTTTTATAAAGAACAAACATCTGTTTTGGGGAGAGCCCAGTTTTGTCTGTGAAAATCAAAAAGGATCTGAATTAAAAATTATACTAGCTGTTTAAAAAAAAATAGATCCAAAATTCCATGGCTCAGTAAGACACAAGTTTATGTCTCTCTCCAGAAATAGTCCCTCATAGATGTCCCTGCTGAGTGCTTCTAAGGATATGGTTTCACCTGTGTTTAGCTGGTGTCATAAAAATGGGCACAGAGGACCATGGCAGGGAGGTTTTCATGACCCAGGCATCATTTCAATTTACATCCTGTTGGAGAAAACTTACTCACATGGCCACTCATAGCACAAGACAGGCTGACAAATTTAATGCAAATGTTCAGCCAAAGAAAAAAAGAACTCATTTGAGGGAATATCTTACAGTGTTGAAATATGTGGTTCATTGCATCTATATATGACCAGCTATATATATATATGTCCAGGCATCTATAAATAGAACACACTTGGAATCTGTTCTTTACAAACTAAAAGAAAAAAAGTTGTTTTGACTTTTGAAGTTGCTACATTGCTATCTCTATAATGAGAATTCTCTTTATTTGATTATATGTGATTAAATGCAATAAACTGTAGAGAATACAGAGTGTGTTCTGTTATCCATCTTTAGCAAATTCTTTAAAAGATTTTGATTTTTTTTAAGATTTATTTTTAGCTGGAGGATAATTGCTTTTCAATGTTGTGTTGGTTTCTGCCATACGACAATGTGAGTCAGCCTTAAGTGAAAGTCTTTCAATCGTGTCTGACTCTTTGCAACCCCATGGACTATACAGCCCAGGCAAGAATACTGGAGTGGGTAGCCTTTCCCTTCTCCAGGGGACCTTCCCAACACAGGGATCGAACCCAGGTCTCCCGCACTGCAGGTGGATTCTTTACCAGTTGAGCCACCTGCGAAGCCCTGAGTCAACCTTAAGGGAACATGTATTTCCTCCCTCTTGCACCTCCCTCACATCCACGCCCATCCCACCCCTCTAGGTTGTCACAGGCTGAGTGCCTTGTGTTATACCGCAGCTTCCCAATAGGTATGTATTTTCCACGTGGTAGGGCTACTCTTTTTTTTTTTTTTTTACTTTATTTTTTTTTTAATTAGAAGGTAATTGCTTTACAGTGTTGTGTTGGCTTCTGCCATATATCAACATGAATCAGCCATAGGTATACATATGTCCTCTCCCTCTTGAATCTCCCTCCCACCCCTCAAGGTTGAGAGTAGCACTGAAACATATGTATTACCATATATAAATTAGATAGTCAGTGGAGATTTGCTGTATGACACAGGAGACTCAAATCATGCTCTGTGATAACTAGCGTGCTACTCTTAATATATGTGTTTAAGGAGGAGGGATGCGATGGCTCTGAAATGTCTTCCATCCTTGTCACATGGCTCTTAAGCAGGTATCGGGTTCCATGCTTATTATGATCACTGCTTAGAGTTCCTCTTTACTGATTTTTTAAAAAATGTAGTCAGGACCAATAGTTGGTCAATTTTTTTAATCAGATAAAACAGGGAATTCTTAAAACTGATAAAATTCATACCTTAAATATTTTATGTTAACATTAAATGCATATTATCTTGTCAATTTCTCAATCTAAGACCAAGGTCTGCCTATGGAATTCTAAGTTTTCTGTCATTTGTAAACCAGACCTCAAAATGTATCCATAGTTTCCACTTTTTTATTTCTTTTCTTTCTGTGTGTGTGTGAAGCATGAACTCATAACCATCTGATGTGCAATCTAAAATTAGATTCTTTTATTTCAGATCACGTCTCCCATCTTTATCAGTCCCATGGACAACTAATATTCAGCAAAAATGTTACTAATTATCCTTTATTGAATATTTCCAAAGAAGCCAACTTATATTTCATAGAAACAACAATGCTTTCTCTTTGCAGAAGTAGTTATAGGCTTATGTAATATTTAATCAAATTCTTCAATTACACTAATAAGGCAAAATTGCACAAAAGTTTTTGCATACAAGCAAAATATATTGTTGCTCAGCATACAAGTCAATTTTGGAAGCAGAAGTGCAAAATATGCCATAGACTTGACTGTTACCTGTGATTGGTCAACCAGTTGTGGACATCAATCAGTATGCTTTATAGAGAAATAAGGGAGCTTTGATTAATCCAGACAGTCTATTAAGCGCAAGTCAGTTAAGAGAGCTTAGGTTATAATTCATGCCTTTTGGCTCTCTACCAGCAGTAATACGTGAGCAGTGCTATCTTCTCTTCTCTAGAAGGGTTTCCTCTGGAAAGTAAACTTTGTTATGTAATCTCTTCAGTTCAGTTCAATCGCTCAATCGTGTCTGACTCTTTGAGATCCCATGAACCGCAGCACACCAGGCCTCCCTGTCCATCACCAACTCCTGGAGTTTACCCAGACTCATGTCCATTGAGTCAGTGATGCCATCCAACCATCTCATCCTCTGTCGCCCCCTTCTTCTCCTGCCCTCAATCTTTCCCAGCATCAGGGTCTTTTCAAATGAGTCAGTTTTTCTCATCAGGTGGTCAAAGTATTGGAGTTTCAGCTTTAGCATCGGTCCTTCCAATGAACACCCAGGACTGATCTCCTTTAGGATGGACTGGTTGGATCTCCTTGCAATCCAAGGGATTCTCAAGAGTCTTCAACACCACAGTTCAAAAGCATCAATTCTTTGGTGCTCAGCTTTCTTTGTAGTCCAACTCTCACATCCATACATGACTACTAGAAAAACCATAGCCTTGACTAGACAGACCTTTGTTGACAAAGCAATATCTCTGCTTCTTAATATGCTGTCTAGGTTGGTCATAACTTACATAAGAGATGTAATCTCTTAACATGAGATAAAGTTTTTAGTCCTTTTGGATAGGAAAATAACTTCTTATAGAAGTCTAAAAGTACATTCTTGATTTGCAAAATTCCTGAGCACTCCCTATGAATCTTAATTTTTTGCCTTTGATGGTAGATTGGGACATTTACTATCTAATCACTGAATCCCTGGTATTACTTAGATTACATTAGAACTGATATGATAAATTAATTAATGGGCTGAGTCGTTCTTATGCATTTCATAGCTTGCATTTTTCAATTCATGGTTTAATTAACACTTCTTGGTTTTGTATAGGGTTTTGGAATACCAGTGAAACCATTCCCTGTGCTTGCTATAGTGAAAGCTTGGTCCTTCTGTTTTTAAACAAATTTAGAACTAAAAATATATATGACACATAGCTTTGCTCTATTTTTTTCTTCTGAACTCAAACTACTCTTGTCAGAACACTGTTATTCCTCAGCATCTCAATACGTTTTTCAAGCATTCCTTCTGAGAAACCTACATAGAAAAGAAGCAGTGAACAATATTTTAAAGCCTGGATACTAGATAATCTCTCCAGATTCTCCTCTTATCATAAATATACATAATTCAGACGGTTAGAAATGTTTCATAATGAAAATTTTCTCTTTATTCTTTAGGTCCTGAGTTATGGTTTTTCTTCCCTCCTAATTCTTTTAGTATTTTATTTATGATATCCTTAAGAATTTCTCTTTGCAATTAGATGTATCTGTTTTACCTCTGTGGTCTCAAAGATGTCAGTGACGAGTTTACACATTTCTCCTGGCCAAGGCCTAGCACCATGGCTTAAAAACTGGAACACAGGTATACCTGTGGCGGATTCATTTCGATATTTGGCAAAACTAATACAATATTGTAAAGTTTAAAAATAAAATAAAATTTTAAAAAAATAATAAAAATAATAAAATTGAATAAAACAATTGAAAAAAAAAAAACAACAACTGTAAGACAATGAGCATACACATGTATAAAACCCCCTTCAGTGTGCTATTGATAATTCTTTTGACATTTTACAATAATGCATTTCTCTTCTTTCACTATATATAATATTTTTTTTACTTTATTATATCTTTATTTATACATGTTCTATATGGGCATATATGCACAAATACATGTGATTTTGTTTTTTATGTACATATATGAAATAAGGGGGGCTTCTTTTGTAGCTCAGTTGGTAAAGAATCTACCTTCAGTGCAGGAGACCTGGGTTTGATTGCTGGGTTGGGAAGATCCCCTGGAGAAGCAAATAGCAACCCACTCCAGCAGCCTTGCCTTGAAAATCTTATGGACAGAGGAGCCTGGTGGGCTGCAGTCCATGTGGTCGCAAAGAGTTGGGCACAACTGAGCAACTAACACTGACTTGCTTACTTACTTATGAAAGAAGGGAGAAACGCTGTGATTTATAGTTCCCAGATTTTAAGATCTAGTATATTTTAAAGTACAACTTTAAAAATACAGGTTTGAATTTTTTGTACAGATGACTTTTTTTTATTATAGTCTTAAGTTACCTGAAGTGTGTAAAAGATCTTAAAATATTAATAAAGAGCCCAGTGGATTTGATGTACATTTATACTAATTGAAATTAAGATTCACCAGTCAAAAGATGTGATTTTTCTCCCTCTTAAAGAACTCAAGGAAATCTTGAAATAATATATTTTAAGGTAATGCCTTGAGTGTTTTCTTTCTGCTTAGAATGGCTATTTATAGTTGGTTCAATTAATTCCTACAGTTTGCAGGGCAAAGAAGCCCTTTATCCTGTCACCCTATAGAGCTAAGGGTATGGTCTGTGCTGAGCTAGAGCAAACTTTAAAGCTGATCAAACTTCTAAGCAAAAATCCTATGTTATGATTAGTGATGGACCCAATCCTGTGCAGTGAATACAGGTGAAGGAATCACAAAAGAGTCCCAGGCTGGAGTTGGATGAAAGAATCCAAAGGATGAACTGTGTATCTAAGCCTTATCTAAGCCCCCTCAGTGGCTGGAATTGGGTCTGCAATCTTGTTAGGACACACCTTCTTGGGAGATTTTTATGCCTTTTCTCATTTTAGTCAGGTCAGATGAGCCGAAGAGCAGTTTGCAGGTTCAAAAGCACCAAGGGATATATGACTGAAATTGCAGGCATAGCCTCTAGGATTGGAGAGCAGGGTTCAGATGTCAGAACCAGATCAAAGTCTATGGCTATTTGGACCTAATTATTAGCAAAGAACAATATGGAAAAATAATTTTGTAAGCTATAGAATCACCTCCAGGTAATTATAGCAGAGAAAGCTATGAAGAGTAGCCAATGGCCAGATGAATTTCAGTTTTATGGAACAGAGAAAAAGAATGTTTGGGTTCAGAAAAAAACAACACAAGACTATGTGTTTTGTATACTTTTTTTATTTTTAAATATCTTTAAAAATTGGAGAATCAAGTGTTGACTTTGTCAGGCACAGGAAATGGTTTTCCTGGAATTCAGAGGCACTGGGACCACTGCAAGTACCTTTTTCAAAGTTCATTCCCATATGATTGAGGATGTATAACACCCACTGTTATCATGGCATTTCTGTGTAATTTTGTTTCATTTTATTATATTTCATATTAATATGAGTGCTTGCTCAGTCATATCTGACTCTTTGTGAACCTGCATTCAGATATGACCTAAATTAAATCCCTTATGATTATACAGGGGAAGTGAGAAATAGATTTAAGGGCCTAGATCTGATAGAGTGCCTGATGAACTATGGAATGAGGTTCATGACATTGTACAGGAGACAGGGATCAAGACCATCCCCATGGAAAAGAAATGCAAAAAAGCAACATGGCTGTCTGGGGAGGCTTTACAAATAGCTGTGAAAAGAAGAGAAGCGAAAAGCAATGGAGAAAAGGAAAGATATAAGCATCTGAATGCAGAGTTCCAAAGAATAGCAAGAAGAGATAAAAAAGCCCTCCTCAGGGATCAAGGCAAAGAAATAGAGGAAAACAACAGAATGGGAAAGACTAGAGATCTCTTCAAGAAAATTAGAGATACCAAGGGAACCAAGAGATACCAAAGATGGGCTCGATAAAGGACAGAAATGGCATGGACCTAACAGAAGCAGAAGATATTAAGAAGAGATGGCAAGAATACACAGAAGAACTGTACAAAAAAGATTTTCACGACCCAGAAAATCACGATGGTGTGATCACTGACCTAGAGCCGGACATCCTGGAATGTGAAGTCAAGTGGCCCTTAGAAAGCATCACTACAAACAAAGCTAGTGGAGGTGATGGAATTCCAGTTGAGTTATTTCAAATCCTGAAAGATGATGCTGTGAAAGTGCTGCACTCAATATGCCAGCAAATTTGGAAAACTCAGCAGTGGCCACAGGACTAGAAAAGGTCAGTTTTCATTCCAATCCCAAAGAAAGGCAATGCCAAAGAATGCTCAAACTACCACACAATTGTGCACTCATCTCACACACTAGTAAAGTAATGCTCAAAATTCTCCAAGCCAGGCTTCAGCAATATGTGAACTGTGAACTTCCTGATGTTCAAGCTGGTTTTAGAAAAGGCAGAGGAACCAGAGATCAAATTGCCAACATCCGCTGGATCACAGAAAAAGCAAGAGAGTCCCAGAAAAACATCAATTTCTGCTTTATTGACTATGCCAAAGCCTTTGACTGTGTGGATCACAATAAACTGTGGAAAATTCTTCAAGAGATGGGAATACCAGACCACCTGATCTGCCTCTTGAGAAATTTTTATGCAGGTCAGGAAGCAACAGTTAGAACTGGACATGGAACAACAGACTGGTTGCAAATAGGAAAAGGAGTATGTCAAGGCTGTATGTTGTCACCCTGTTTATTTAACTTATATGCAGAGTACATCATGAGAAATGCTGGACTGGAAGAAGCACAAGCTGGAATCAAGATTGCTGGGAGAAATATCAATCACCTCAGATATGCAGATGACACCACGCTTATGGCAGAAAGTGAAGAGGAACTCAAAAGCCTCTTGATGAAAGTGAAAGTGGAGAGTGAAAAAGTTGGCTTAAAGCTCAACATTCAGAAAACGAAGATCATGGCATCCGGTCCCATCACTTCATGTGAAATAGATGGGGAAACAGTGGAAACAGTGTCAGACTTTATTTTTTTGGGCTCCAAAGTCACTGCAGATGGTGACTGCAGCCATGAAATTAAAAGACGCTTACTCCTTGGAAGGAAAGTTATGATCAACCTAGATAGCATATTCAAAAGCAGAGACATTACTTTGCCAACAAAGTTTTGTCTAGTCAAGGCTATGGTTTTTCCCATGGTCATGTATGGATGTGAGTTGGACTATGAAGAAGGCTGAGCACGGAAGAATTGATGCTTTTGAACTGTGGTGTTGGAGAAGACTCTTGAGAGTCCCTTGGACTGCAAGGAGATCCAACCAGTCCATTCTAAAGGAGATCAGCCCTGGGATTTCTTTGGAAGGAATGATGCTAAAGCTGAAACTCCAGTACTTTGGCCACCTCGTGTGAAGAGTTGACTCATTGGAAAAGACTCTGATGCTGGGAGGGATTTGGGGCAGGAGGAGAAGGGCACGACAGAGGATGAGATGGCTGGATGGCAACAGCAACTCGATGGACGTGAGTCTGGGTGAACTCCATGAGTTGGTGACAGACAGGGAGGCCTGGTGTGCTGTGATTCATGGGATTGCAAGGAGTCGGATACGACTGAGTGACTGGACTGATCTGAATTGAACTGAGTCTGTGGCCTTACGGGCTCCTCTGTCATGGAATTTTCCAGGCAAGAATACTGGAGTAGGTTGCCATTTCTACCTCCAGGGGATCTTCCTGACCCAGGGATTGAACCTGTGTCTCTTATGGCTCCTGCATTGGCAGGTGAATTATTTACCCCTGTGTCACCTGGGAAGCCCCTATTTTACATAGTCTTCATAAAATTTAGGAAAGGTGATTTTTTGATCCATTATATTGCATTAAAAGATATGGATTACAGAAGGCTTCATAATTCAAATTGTGTTAGAAATGATGACAAATACAATTAATTCTAAGGTACGATTACCCCTAGAGTTAAATTTTATTATTTCATTAAAAATAATTTTAGCACGTTCATTCTCAACTTTTAAGTTCCACATTTTTTCCTTGAAAAATTAATCTCCTCCTTTCTAATAGGTATTCAGATAAGAACATAAACATTATACAAGGCACAGTATGATGCATACCACAGTTACAAAAGTCAAAAGAGGATTACACCTTATCTTGGGGGAGGTACATGGAAAAAAAGGAGTCTTGAAGGGTGGGTGGATTGTGCATGGATTCAAAAAATAGCCATTGGCAGAAATTGTAAAGAAAGTTAACATATTTTCATTTTTGGTTGAGTAGAGGGCTTGAATATCAGTAGGGCACAAAGTTTAAGGAATTTGCACTCAATTTTGTTGTGCTGTGTTGTTTTATGCTGTGCTAAGTCACTTCAATTGTGTCTGATTCTTTGCGACCCCATGGACTGTATAGCCCACCAAGCTACTCTACCCGTGGGAATTCTCCAGGCAAGAATACTGGAATGGGTTGCCATGCCGTCTTCCATGGGACCTTCCCAACCCAGGGATCGATCTAATCTCCATGTCTCTTACATCTTCTGCATTGGCAGGCAGGTTCTTTAACACCAATGCCACCTGGAAAGCCCAATTGGAAAATAATAAAATTCTGGGATGCAGGAAATGTCTGGATCAGAGCCACGCATTATAAAGTTTGTAACAGTCCCATAATCTAATTATTTCATAATATTGTATAACTTTATTTTCTCTCATCTACTTAAGAAAAACAAACAATACATGGTCACTAATATCTCTGTGAAATTATTATCCTGTATTTATATAGATTTATTCAATGCATAGATTGCCCACAGTTCTAATGAAACTCCAAGAAGATCTAAACTATCAGATCCCTCAGAAAACAGGGAATCTAGTCTTCTTTTTTAGCTATTTTTACATTTTTTTAAAAAATCGATGAATCCGTAATAATAAGATACTGATTTGAGGGAATGTTTGCAATTTGATTAGATCAATTCATTAGTTGCAGAAAGTGAGCAGGACCCAACATTACTGAAGAGTTTTGGAAATATTTGCTGAAATGTGTTCCATCTTTGGACTTAAAGACTATAAACAACTGGAGGTGAAATTATGAATTTTGAATAGAAAGTATCTTACTATTTTAGCACTAAGGAAATTGGAAAGGAAAAAATTGATTTAGCAAGCATCTATGAATTCAATTAATGAATTGAACCAAATATAATTTGCAAATGATTTCATGGCTCTTAATGGGTCAGAAAATGTGCAGGCTTGTGACCTGAGGATTAACTCAAAGCCACATGTATATTCCCTGAAAATTCTCTGTGCCCAATTTGATGTTATTATCAAGAAGTGGGCAGCTTGGATTTTTATGCTTAGATATGCAAGCCAGTAGGCTGAAGATGCATTGGCTTCCCAGGTGGCATTAGTGGGAAAGAATCTGCCTTTAATACAAGAGCCACAGGAGACATGGGTTCAGTCTCTGAGTCAGGAAAATCCTTTGGAGGATGACATGGTAACCCACTTCAGTATTCTTGCCTCGATAATCCCATGGACAGAGAGGCCTGGAGAGCTACAGTCCGTAGGGTCGCAAAGAGGCCAACACGACTGAAGCATCCTGGCATGCAGGAGGAAGATGGGTACACCTTTTGTGTGTGTGTGTGTGTGTGTTACAATATATGGCTAAAATACATTTTTTCTTTGGTCACCTTTTCAGAATCAAGCCAATATCTTCAAATTTGAAATCACACAAATTATATCATTTTTCAATACTGTAATGTTATTCTTTGAAGATAAGTTGGTAAACTTTCTATGGACTCAGCTGAAAGATTGTGTAAAACCATGGGTATTATATATCCTTCATTTTACCTCTGAGAATAACTAACTAATTAACCTCTGAGAAATATCTTTTTAAATAATAAAAGTAAAGCCTCCAGGATCCTACTGAAATTTTCTCTGAAGTTTGTTCCCATTTTATTCCTTATTGTTGTGGCAGTTTGAGACATTAAAAAGAGGGTTTGTTGTAGATTTGAATTGACTTAGGTTCAAATCCTGGCTTCTCTCCTTCCAATAGCTTTTGACATTAGGCATGTTTTTAATTTTTTCTGAGTCTTCTCCTTGTTTAAAAAATTGAGAGTAAGATACCTAAATTTCAGAATAATTTTGAAGATTAAGTATGTTGTAATGAGAAGAGTCTAGCTTACAATCCCTGACACTTAACAGCTTCATCGAAGTTGGACATTCCATTCTATATTTCCACTTCATGCCAAGCTGTCTTACTTCATTAAGTGGATGGAAAGCCATGGAAACAGCCTTCTAAATTTTTAATCTAAGTTTCTAGGACAGATTAATTGCTCAGAGTGTATGCAGCATTGTGTGTATTTTCTTTTTCTTATTTTATTATGACACAAATTCCTATATGTTGCGTTTGTTTGTTTTTTTAACTAGAGTATAGTTGGTTTACAATGCTGTGTTAATTTAATCTCCTTGATTAGGGTTTTCTTACAATCTAAATCCTGAGGGGAGCTCTGTTTGACTATCTAACAATATAAGAAAATTTTTTGTTTTGTGGTCCTTAGAGTAAGTCTAAATATCTGAACTTCCTACTAGTCACCAGCTTCCTTGGTGGCTCAGACGGTAAAGCGTCTGCCTGCAATGAGGGAAACCCAGGTTCGGTTCCTGGGTTGGGAAGATCCCCTGGAGAAGAAATGGCAATCCACTCCAGCACTCTTGCCTGGAAAATCCCATGGATGGAGAAGCCTGATAGGCTACAGTCCATGGGGTCACAAAGAGTCGGACACTTCTGAGCGATTTCACTTTCACTTTCACTGGTCATAACCTGGGGAAGGATGGGACAGAGCATGTATTAAGCTCTATTAGACTTTTTAATATACACTGTTTATAAGCCAGATACTATGTAAATGATCTATTCATTTTCTTATTTAATCTATTCAACTCTATAAATATATATTATTATTATACCCTTTTGGCAAACAAATATGTTGGCATCCAGAAAGCTTGAGTAACTTAAAGTTAAAAAGAAAAGTGAGAGTGTTAAGTCATAAACAGGTTTTCTGACCCAGTGTTGCTTCTGGAGTGTCAGTATAGGAATACCTGAATGCAGAACATGCCAGGAAAATAATAGGTAGATTTTTAACTAATGCTAGCTTGAATTAAAAATAGTCTATATAAATTATGCAGTTTTTCTTTTCCAAGAAGCATGATTCAGATAATGTATTTTGTCTGTGTTCATTTTTCTTAAATCATAATATGCTCTGGATTTTTTCTTTCTAAATTTATTTTCATAAGGAATACCTTTTAATGGTATTAAATATGTGTGTGTGTGTGTGTGTGTGTGTGTAAACAAAAGCTTAACAAAAGACACACAAAGTCACATAAACTCACCCAACAGAGGAAATAATTGTTCATATTTATGTTTATACACTAGCAGAAAAATACTTGCACACAGATGAACACACACAAATAGATTAATATCCATAAAATAGAAGCATGCCATAATACTATTTTTGACTCTTTATTCACATTCAATAATACACATGAGCATCTTTCCTTGATAAGAAATTTGCTTTCACAAAACTGAGCTTGATTCTTATGTGTGTGTGTGCCTAGTCGCTCAGTTATGTCTGACTCTTTGTGACCCCATGGACTTTAGCCCACCAGGCTCCTTTGTCCATGGGATTCTCCAGGCAAGAATACTGGAATCAGTTGCCAGGCCCTCCTCCAGGGAATCTTCCCAACCTAGGGGTTGAACCCAGGTCTCCTGCATTACAGGCAGATTCTTTGCCATCTGAATCTCCAGGGTATGTAAAACATGTTCTGGGATGTATTGGACTCTTTTCTTGAGGATTTACTTTAATGCTGCAGCGAACATACTTTTAATGAAATCCTTGTGCACATTCTAAATTATTTTTTTAACCTAAGTTCCTATAAGACTAACTGTGTTATGTGGTACATATTTTACAGTTTTTGATCAGTATTGCCAAATTGCCCTCCGGGAAGTAAAAACTTTTCATATAGGAGAATATTTCATTGTTTTATTAATAGTGGCTCATTGCCTTAAATAAAGATATTTGACATGTTCATTTAGTCCAAAATTCCTGAAGGAGAAAAAAAAATAAAGGCCGATAAACATTTTAGTGTGAAAATTGTACCTGCTTTATAGGGCCATTGCTGCTTCATATATAATTACCTTGGATTTTGTAAATATACACAAGAACCTTGAAATAGAGAAGATATTCCATCATAACCATTCAACGTAGCATGGCCAAAAGTTTGAGATTTGGTTAATCAGGACAAATTTCCATATTTTAATTAAGAAATTGGCATATATATTTTTTAATCACCATGAAATAAAAGACTGCTTTGCAATTCTGTTTATAAGATAGTTGATGTCATGGATGTGCTATTTAGTTTCCTTGAGGGAACAACATTTCCAAATAAGTGAGAATTGTTTTTTCAGCAAAGAACTGCTTCCTAGTTGGTTAAAACTGGTTCAACATTCTGCTTTAAACTTAGAACTTTAAACTTTAAAGCAACACTCTGCTTGCATTAAATTCAAGTGTGGAAAAATATGTTTTCATGGATACTCTTTGGACACCCACATGTAATAGATTTAATACTGCCATTTAGATATAAAATTTAAATACATTAAAATGCATTGTTATAGGTCAATGAATGAAAATGCTATATTGAAGAATAAATCTTATTTATAATACATTCATTACTATCAAATCAAATTAGCATTTCAGATTCATACTTATTCCAGAATCTGCCTTCTATGAACCCAAAGAACAGATGTACAGAAGATCTAGAAGCTGAAATTTATTTCAAAATTATGCTTTCTTGAGAGTTTATATGGACTCTGTAGGTGTTATTTCAATATGTTTGAAAATTAATGTATAATAGATTATGAGACTTAAAACCGGTTTCCATGTCTCATTCACTCCATCTCCTTTATACAAATGAACATTCACCTTTATGGATTTGCAAGAATCAGAAGTAATAATCCCAAACACCTGTCACATAGGACATAGCTTTTAAACCAAAACTGTTTCTTTTCAAAACAAATGGTTTTACCTATCACCCTAACATAAAGATATAGTGGTTATTGAATTGTTTTTATAGTCCCAAACATTTGCTTTTCAGTTTCAACATGCCAGCAGTCTCTAGCATTTTACCTCCACTATGTAGCCACTAAAAGGAAAATAAAAACTAATGTCACACATAAAAGTGAACCTTTCCAGCAGTTACCTTTCATAGCTCCATTTAAACATTTCTTTAGAGTTGAAACATGGACATTCAAATGGAATCTGGCCACTTATATATTTATCACATCAAACATCCAATGCAATCACTCCTCCAATCTGCAATCTAGTCAGATGTGAGTGGTAAAGCCATAAGTGTAAGTATAAGCCATAAACATTTGGATTTAGTTGCTGGCGTTGCAGATGGGAGTGGAGGAAAGTAGACAGATGTGAAGACTCTGTATCATTTAATAAGCAAGTTGTGTCCAAGGCATGGCCATATCTTTGGTCCTTAATTTTTTAAAGAAAGAGTCTCTGTTCTCTGCTCTTCTGGCACATGAAGGAAATTGGATGCACTAATGAGTATATTGGGCTTCCCAGGTGGTTCTGCTGCTGCTGCTGCTAAGTTGCTTCAGTCGTGTCCGATTCTGTGCGACCCCATAGATGGCAGCCCACCAGGCTCCCGCGTCCCTGGATTCTCCAGGCAAGAACACTGGAGTGGGTTGCCATTAGTGGTAAAGAAACTGCCTGCCAGTGCAGGAAACATAAGAGATGTTGGTTTGATCCCTGGGTCAGGAAGATTGCCTGGCAGTGGGCTTGGTAATTCATTTCAGTATTCTTGCCTGGGAAATCCCACGGACAGAGGAACCTGGCTGGCTACAGTCCATAGGGCTGCAAAGAGTCAGACTCGACTGAAGTGACTTAGCACACATGCAGTCAAGAATGTTGCTAATGAAGAAATTTAGCATGCATGCAGACAAGAATGTTGCTAAATTTCTGCCCTTGGCCTTTCTCTGAAGCCTGGCGTGCTGCAATCCACGGGGTTCCAAAGTGTCAGACACGACTTGGTGACCGAAAAATAAGAACTAGTGAGAACATGAATTTCTCCACTGAGATCTCTGGAAGCAGTTTAAAATCTTGTGAGGCAGTCTTCCAAGTTTGTAGAAGGAGAAATAGGCCATTCACAGCTTCTTCCATCTGCCACCCACATTCTTGGGTAGCACAATTTATATCCAGACAGTATCAATTCTTCAGGAATGGACGCGTATTAGGTCTATCTACTTCTTCCCAGCCAAAGCCCTGTGCAATTTCCCACTGTGCAGCCATTTAAAATATAGGGTGATTCTAAGCACAGTGATACCCTCAAGGAATTTCAGGTTGATGAGAAATCAACAATGGCTTTCCTAAATAAGTATTTAACATGGTACCTAGTACATCGTAGATGGCAAAACATATTTGTGGAGTGAATGTGGTTTTGAATATGTACTCTGGACATGTAGACTCAGCTTTTTGGATTACTCAGCTTTGGGAGACTGGCTGCACTTCAAGAAGCAACCTTTCAGCATCTTGGGTATCTTTCCCTTCAGTTAGATACCAGATAATATGAATTCTGAAGTGTTTTCTAATGATACTGTTTAACCATGGAACTATTTAAATTCCATTTTAAAGTAGCCCTAAAGTCATTAAGAGCCACACAACAGAGAATATAAATAGGTAAGTCCTCTTTTATACATGTACCGTATATAAGCCACAGGACTCCTGACCTCTAATGCTAAGCATGTGGGCTTTCCTGGAGGCTCAGACGGTAAAAATCTGCCTGGAATGCAAGAGACCAAGGTTTGATTGCTAGGTTGGGAAGATTCCCTGGAGAAGGGAAAGGCTACCCACTCCAGTATTCTGGCCTGGTGAGTTCCATGGGCAGAGGAAACTGGCATGCTGCAGTCCATGGGGTTGCAAAGAGTAGGGCTCTACTTTTTGTTCAACCCCATGGATTGCAGGATGTCAGGCCTCTCTATCCTTCACTATCTCCTGGAGTTTGCTCAAACTCATTTCCATTGAGTTGATGATGCCATTCAACCATCTCATCCTCTGATGCCCCCTTCTCCTTCTGCCCTCAAGCATTTCCAGCATCAGGGTCTTTTCCAATGAGCAGTTCTTTGCCTTAGGTGGCCAAAGTCTTGAAGCTTCAGCTTTAGTATCAGTCCTTCCAATGAATATTCAGGGTTGATTTCCTTTAGGGTTAACTGGTTTTATCTCCTTACTGTCTAAGAAACTCTCAAGAGTCTTCTCCAATACCACAGTTCCAAAGCTTCAGTTCTTTGGTGCTCAGCCTTCTTTATGGTCCCACCCTCACATCTGTACCTGACTATTGGAAAAACCATTGCTTTTACTATACGGACCTTTATCAGCAAAGTGATATCTTTGCTTTTTAATATGCTGTCTAGGTGTGTCATAGCTTTTCTTCCAAGGAGCAAGCATCTTGTAATTTCATGGTTACAGTCACCATCTGCAGTGATTTTGGAGCCCAAGAAAATACAGTGACACTGAGGTGGATGAATCTGGAGCCTATTATACAGAGTGAAGTAAGCCAGAAAGAAAAACACCAATATAGTATACTAACGCATATATATGGAATTTAGAAAGATGGTAACAACAACCCTGTATACAAGATAGCGAAAGAGACACTGATGTATAGAACAGTCTTTTGGACTCTGTGGGAGAGGGAGAGGGGGGGATGATTTGGGAGAATGGCATTGAAACATGTATAACATCATATATGAAACGAGTTGCCAGTCCAGATTCGATGCACGATGCTGGATGCTTGGGGCTGGTGCACTGGGATGACCCAGAGGGAGGGTATAGGGAGGGAGGATGGAGGAGGGTTCAGGATGGGGAACACATGCATACCCGTGGTGGATTCATTTTGATATATGGCAAAACCAATACAATATTGTAAAGTTAAAAAATAAAATTAAAAAAAATAAAAAGAAAGAAAATACAGTGACAGTCTTCATTCTCTTGGGCTCCAAAATCAAGGCTCAACAGGGACTGAACAACAGTTCTAAGCAAGGCTTTGGATAATAGGAATAGGACGGCTGCCTACCGTACTGGCCATAGCCTGGTGGTTGTATAACAATACCTCCATCAGCCACCCACATCTTGCAGTTTAGATCTTGTACTTCTCATTTCTTGTCAAGCCGAGATTTACTTTCTCTAAGAAGACTAGCAATCTTGAAAAATGTCAGTGTCCATATTTTAGCTAGGTAAGTACTGAACAGTAATTTTAAACTTAACAATTGTATTATTCACTGCTCAGTAGTACATTTGAGTGTTAAGCATGGTGTCTAGTAATAAATTTATCTATGACATAAAATAAGATAAAATGCATACACTTTGGGATGTATTTTAAAGAGCATTTTTTAATCAAAAAAGCAGTAATAATTCAATCAGTAGCTAAAATTGTTTCCCACAAAACTAAACATTGTATAACATTGTATACATTTCCCACATATATAACATCAGAATCAAACGTTACCTAGAAACAGAATTAGCAAGTGCCTTTCAGAACTCAATATGTCCAAAGGTATAGAATTATCTGTATGAAATGACTATTTCCAACATACTCTCCACTACATTTTAGAACACTTCTTTCATAGAGCTAGTTTATGATGCACAAAGAATACCATGCTTATTGTTTTGGAAACAACTTTATATGATTTTCAAGTCCAATTAAAAATTATTGGACTATAGTTGCTTTACAATGTTGTGCTAGTTTCTGCTGTTCAGCAAAATGAATCAACTATACATATACATACATCCCCTCTTTTTTGAATTTCCTTCTCTTTTTCTTTTAGGTCACCACAGAGCGCTGAGTAGATTTCCCTGTGCTCTACAGTAGGCTCTCATTAGTTATCTATTTTATACGTGGTGATGTATATATGGGCTTCCCAGGTGGCTCAGTGGTATTGAATCCGCCTGCCTATGCAGGAGACACAGGAGACACTGTGTCTTTCTGGGTCAGGAAGATTCCTTGGAGTAGGAAATGGCAACCCACTCAAGTATTCTTGCCTGGAAAATTCCAAGGACGTGGAGCCTGGCAGGTTACAGTCCATGGGGTCATAAAGAGTCAGACATGACTTAACATGTACATGCACACAATGTCTATATGTCAATCTTAATCTCCCAATGTTTTGAGTACCATAACAAAAAGTCACTTTCTATAGTGATCCTCTAATAGCTAACATAAATTAATGATTCCACATCCATAGTATTTTTTTGCATAATTTCCTATAAGAGAAGTGATATTTTCTTAAAATAATTAAAAAAAAGAAAAAAATACAAAAATGAATGATTGACAAAGCTCTACTTATGTATCTAATTATTTCATATATATATATAAAATTATGTAATATATATATATAGAGAGAGTTGTATGCTGATATACATTTGTACATTTGTAACTCAGAATGTAAGTCTTCTCCGTTGACTGATGAGAGGTCATTTGAATTGATGAGTTGGTTTTGGATTAGAATGGCAATGCATAATGAATTTAGGGTCCTTCTACATCCAAGTGTTTATAAAAATTTTTCTTCTAACTGATCATAAAAATGTATAGATACATGATTACAGAAATATTTTATGATGTCAGTTCAATTTATATCCACATTTTTCTCCTGTAGAAGGTAGCAGTCATCTATAGGGGCGATCCACTAAAGTCATGTTCATTTTATAAAACACTGCCTCTCCCTGCTCATAGTTGATTAGAAGATGGCCTCCACTGACTCAAGACTAGGAAGTTGCATTTCTCTTTTGGAAATTTAGCGATGCATCTCAGAGTCTTTATTTAAGCTCTTCTAAATAGTTGAACTGAAAAGTGACCAAAAAAAGTCTGATTATTAGTAGCAATGTGCAAGGCAACATGAAAACAGCTATGAGAAGAGATGGGGATGAAGATGCTCCCCAAGAGCACACACCATGAGACTGACACTGGGCACACAGCCCCTTAGTTCCAAAGGCCATCAGATTGATTCCTCTACCCCAGGGGCATGACTCACAGCTAAGGAAATACCTCTAATAAAACAAACTCCATTCCACTGAACCAGGCTTGAGGGGTTCTATAATATGCAATCAAGGGTACTCTCCCAAGACAGTAGACTCATTAAGTATTGCAGACCTATTCGTTTCTAGGCTAAGAATTCAGAGAAAAAATATAAGACAGTAATCCCCACTCTGACCTCAACTTCATTCTATTTAGAGAGGGAGAACGGGAGGAGGAAAAAATAGAGGTCAGTGCAGGTAGTAAATATTTACATTACACTATTAAGTGCAGTAGGTTCTCTACAGATGAATGAGTTCCATTCCAAGAGCATATTCGTAAGCCCAATTTGCTTGTAAGTCCAGTAAAGTTACCCTAGGTACACAAATAAGACAATCACACAATTGGCTATATAGTACTCTACTAACAAGTTTATAATACTTTTTACATATATACTACACACATCTCTTCAAGATAATTAGAGATACCAAGGGAACATTTCATGCAGTGATGGGCATGATAAAGGACAGAAATTGTATGGACCTAACAGAAGCAGAGGATAAGAAGTGGTGGCAAGAATACACAGAATTATACAGAAAAAGATCTTAATGACCCAGATAATCATGATGGTGTGATCACTCACCTAGAGCCAGACATCCTGAAGTGCAGTTAAGTAAGTGGGCCTTAGGAAGCATCACTATGAACAAAGCTAGTGGAAGTGATGAAATTCCAGTTGAGCTATTTCAAATCCTGAAAGATGATGCTGTGAAAAGTGCTGCACTCTATATGCCAGCAAATTTGGAAAACTCAGCAGTTGCCACGGAACTGAAAAAGGTCAGGTTTCATTCCAATCCCAAAGAAAGGCAATGCCAAAGAACATTCAAACTACCACAGAATCGCACTCATCTCACATGCCAGCAAAGTAATACTCAAAATTCTCCAAGCCAGACTTCAACAGTATGTGAACTGAGAACTTTCAGATGTTTGAGCTGGATTTCGAAAAGGCAAAGGAACCAGAGATCAAATTGCCAACATGTGTATTATCATACAGAATTCCAGAAAGACATCTACTTCTGCTTCATTGACTATGCAAAGCCTTTGACTGTGTGGATCACAACAAACTGTGGAAAATTCTTATAGACTTGGGAATACCAGACCACCTTATTTGCCTCCTGCAAAACCTGTATGGGCTGGAAGAAGCACAAGCTGGAATCGAGATTGCCGGGATAAATATCAATAACCTCAGATATGCAGATGACACCACCTTATGGCAGAAAGTGAAGAGGAACTAAAAAGCCTCTTGATGAAAGTGAAAGAGGAGGATGAAAAAGTTGGCTTAAAGCTTAACATTCAGAAAACTAAGATCATGGCATCCAGTCCCATCACTTCATGGGAAATCGATGCGGAAACAGTGGAAACAGTGTTAGACTTTAGTTTCTTGGGCTCCAATATCACTGTAGATGGTGACTGCAGCCATGAAATTAAAAGGCGCTTACTCCTTGGAAGGAGGGTTATGACCAACCTAGATGGCATATTCAAAAGCAGAGACATTACTTTGCCAACAAAGGTCCGTCTAGTCGAGGCTATGGTTTTTCTAGTGGTCATGTATGGATGTGAGAGTTGAACTCTGAAGAAAGCTGAGTGCTGAAGAATTGATGCTTTTGAACTGTGGTGTTGGAGAAGACTCTTGAGAGTCCCTCGGACTGCAAGGAGATCCAACCAGTCCATTCTGAAGGAGATCAGCCCTGGGTGTTCTTTGGAAGGAATGATGCTGAAGCTGAAACTCCAGTACTTTGGCCACCTCATGTGAAGAGTTGGCTCATTGGAAAAGACTCTGATGCTGGGAGGGATTGGGGGCAGGAGGAGAAGGGGACGACAGAGGATGAGATGGCTGGATGGCATCACTGACTCGACGGATGTGAGTTTGAGTGAACTCCGGGAGTTGGTGATGGACAGGGAGGCCCGGCATGCTGCGATTCATGGGATCACAAAGAGTCGCACACAACTGAGCAACTGAACTGAACTGAAACCTGTATGCAGGTCAAGAAGCAATAGTTAGAACCAGGCATGGAACAACAGATTGGTTCCAAATTGGGAAAGGAATACATCACGGCTGTATATTGTAACCCTGCTTATTTAACTTATATGCATCATGCGAAACGATGGGCTGGATGAAGTACAAGCTGGAATCAAGATTGCCAGGAGACATATCAGTTACCTCAGATATGCAGATGACACTGCCCTTATGGAAGAAAGAGAAGAGGAACTAAAGAGCCTCTAGATGAAAGTGAAAGAGGAGAGTGAAAAAACTGGCTTAAAACAACAATTCAAAAAACTAAGATCATGGCATGTGATTCTATCACTTCATGGCAAATAGATGGGGGAACAATGGAAACAGTGACAGAGTTTATTTTCTTGGACTCCAAAATCATTGCAGATGGTGACTGCAACCATGAAATTTAAAACAAAACAAAACAAACAAACAAACAAAAAAAACCACACTTGCTCCTTGGAAGAAAAGCTATGACTAACCTAGGCAGCATATAAAAAGCAGAGACATTACTTTGCTGGCAAAGGTTCATATAGTCAAAACTATGGTTTTTCCAGTAGTCGTGTATGGATGTGAAAGTTGAATCATAAAGAAAGCAGAGTGTTGAAGAATTGATGCTTTCAAACTGTGGTGTTGGAGAAGACTCTTGAGAGCCCCTTGGACTGCAAGAAGATCAAACCTGTCCATCCTAAAGGAGATCAGTCCTGAATATTCATTGGAAGGACTGATGCTGAAACTTCAAAACTTTGGCCACCTGATGGAAAGAATTGACTCATTTGAAAAGACCCTGATGCCAGGAAAGATTGAAGGCAGGAGGAAAAGGGGACGACAGAGGATGGATGGCTGGAAGACATTACCAACTCGATGGACATGAGTTTGAGCAAGCTCTGGGAGTTGGTGATGGACAGGGAAGCCTGGAGTGCTGTAGTCCATGGGGTCACAAACAGTCAGACACTACTCAGTGACTGAACTGGTAACTGAGCGACATAATACATGCAAAACGAGCAAACACAAGCATAAAACATTTTTATTCTTATAGTACTGCTGCTGCTGCTGCTAAGTTGCTTCCGTCGTGTCCGACTCCGTGCGAACCCATAGACGGCAGCCCAGCCGGTTCCTCTGTCCCTATAGTGGTATAGTATAACAACTGGCATACAGGGGTCGGCATCAAATGAACAGGAAAAAAAGAGTTACTGACTGGAGGAGGGAGAGGAGCTGGGAGATAACAGAGGTAAAGAATGGTCAGCAATAGGAAATGGAGGGCCAGCTGCAATTGCATTCATGCCTGATGTTTATGGCATGCACATTCACACATTTGAATGTTCGCAACTTGAAGGTTTGTATGTAAGGGACTTACCATATTGAAATGCAGTAAATGGTAAATTGTATAAGCAAGGACACAATGTGGAACACTGGGATGCATTTCACAGGAAAGATAGCATCTGAAAAGTCTTAGATAAGTAGGACATCACTAAGCTGAGAAAAGAAAGGAGGAGTTTCCAAAAAGAGGGAGAATAGCATGAATAAAGATACAAAAACAGTCAGGAAGATAGAAAGCATTGGAGGATATAAAGCTGGAAAGATAGAGCAATGTCAAAATGCAAAGGCCTTGAATTCTATGCTAAGGTACTTGGGATTTTTATACCCTATAGGGCCTAGGTTGTGTGATCATACATCCTGGTTTGTCCCGGATCTGTTATAACTGATACTGGCCATCTTGGTACAGTTATCAATAGCACTTCTTTCTCATTCTCAAGAGTGTTGCAGTTTAGGCAATTTAGCATTTGGTCAGCATGCCCATGGCCTTCCCAGGTGGTGCTAGTGGTAAATAAGCCACCTGCCATTGCAGGAGACATGAGAGACTTGGGTTCTATATCTGGGTTGGGAAGATCCCCTAGAGGAGGACCTGGCAACCCACTCCAATATTCTTGTCTGGAGAATCTCTTGGACAGGGGAGCCTGGTGGGCTAGAGTCCATAGGGTTGCCAAGAGTTGGACACAAATAAAGGGACTTCATGAGCATGTGTGCATGCGCACACACACACACACACACACACACACACGTATGCACGCAGTATGCCCATAAGGAGTTAATAAAGGGTTTGGGAAAATAACTTAAGAAAATAACTTAAGTAAATATTGATTTAAAAACTATCATTCATGTAATTGTATACAGCAGTAAACCAAAGCCTGGTCTAGTCAAATCCAACATGTGACCTATTTTTGTAAATAAAATTTTGTTGAAACAGTCATTCCTGATTTTTACTACTTCTCAACAATATAGTTGAATGGTTGTGATAGAGCTCATATGATCTGCAAAGCTGAAAATATTTACTGTCCAGCTTTTTACAGAAAACATCTGTGGTCCCCCAGTATAGAGTAAAAATGGAGGACATAAGACTAGAAGTAGAATCATCATGCCATTTTAAAATATAAGCCTTTTTGATTTCCAGTATGTAAGTTTTGGTACCAAGTGGCAGGTTTATTAAAATACGGACATTTAGATAGTGATGACATTTCATCTTAAGATGTCCTCCTTTATAAGGACAGCAAGCCTTGCCAAAACCCCACAAGGTGCTCAAACTAGCATCTCAAATACAAGTAATTTCAGCTTTTTGTTCCTAAGGTTCTTGCCCAGTAAGAAGACTCCAACTGCCATTAAACATACAAAATAAATAAACCTCAAATATGAAAGTAATTACATAGAAGGTCACATAAAATGAGAATAAACGGTTCAGGCTGAAAATGGCTTCAATCGCATAACTCACAGGGACAGTAAATAACAACCCATGTCTGTCTCTTGGGAAGGAAGGACATGTGCCAATTCTTGGTTTTTATTGCTCTAACTCAAAGCATCAAAAGCCAATATATCTTGCCTTTAAATAACTTGCAAAGATAAAGTATTTGTGTGTAAGTTGTCAGTGACCTCAGAAATGAATGAGACATGTGTCCAAAACTTTAGTTATACAGAATATGTGCTGCTGTTGCTGCTGCTTAGTCACTTCAGTTGTGTCCAACTCGTGTGACACTATGGACTTCAGCCTGCCAAACTCCTCTGTCCATGGGATGCTTGACTAGAGTGGGTGGCCATGCCCTTCACCAGGGGATCTTCCTGACCCAGAGATTGAACCCATGTCTCCTATGGCTCCAGCATTGCAGGCAGGTTCTTTACCACTAGCGGCACCTGGAAAGCCCATAGGATATATAGTAATGAACAAAAAATATATATTCTTTTGGAGTGAATGTAATAAGATAATAAAATCAGAGAAGGGACACTACTTCCTTACATTTTTAAGAGCTCTGTAAATATTTTAAAGCACTGAGATAGTATTTTATTCTGAGTTCTATCAAACCATGTGATGCGATATTTACTGGATAAGACTCTTTGTATCAAGCGGTTACAATACTTACAGAGGGTGAGCGAAATGAAAGTCACTCATAGGAAGACTGCATCTCAAAAGAAAGGTATGGTTTTTCATATCCTGGGTAACTGGAGTAAGTTCATGAACTCAGCAGAGAAGGCAATGGCACCCCACTCCAGTACTCTTGCCTGGAAAATCCTACAGGCGGAGGAGCCTGGTAGGCTGCAGTCCATGGGGTCGTGAAGAGTCAGACATGACTGAGTGACTTCCTTTTCACTTTTCACTTTCATGCTTTGGAGAAGGAAATGGCAACCCACTCCAGTGTTCTTGCCTGGACCCGGGGACAGAGCCTGGTGGGCTGCTATCTATGGGGTCACACAGAGTTGGACAAGACTGAAGAGACTTAGTAGCAGCAGCAGCAGCATGAACTCAGGCTTTCACAATGCAAGAATGTTGCTTATTTTGTGGCCCTTTTGCAAGGACCACCCATTATCTTACTTCTTACTGATATCCTTCATACTCTACTTGTGGTAGCATTCAGGAATACTTGTTCTCCAGATAGCAAAAAAATAATATGTATATATACAAATATGTATACACGCATATACATTTCCATTAGTGTCCAAGAGAAATTATCATTTATGTCAATTGTGAAAGCAGGCAATAAACCATAGTTGCATTGTTTTTTCATAAACATATATTAGTTTTCATATCATATTCGAGTTGTGTCAGATACCACAAAATGTCATTCATATTCATCACTACTTTGAAATTATTATAGTTAGAATTACCACTAGGTGTTGTAACTTAATTCATAAAGGTGCACATATCCTCTTACATTAAAATTTTTAGCATATTGATAAAAATATAGCAATTATTTTTGCTCTGTAATGCTGTGTATTTTTCTTTTTTTCATTTAAAAACAGTAATCTGAGACAGGGTCATTAGATTTCCAAAGGGAACCATGGCATTAAAAGAAAAATCCTCCCAGGGGTCACAAAATCTATTTACTTAGCTGTACCTATTTAGTGAATCAATACAGAATTTAATATCTTAAAGCAACAGCAGTTGTTATTTTTCTTTTTCATGATTCTCAGATTTGACTGGGGTCCAATTAGGTATGAATAACACAGGAAATGTCGTTCTTATACCCAGATGTTGTTTGGAGCTGCACTCATCTCAAAGGCTTCCCCACTCTCAGGTCTGACAGTTGGTGCTTACAGTTGGCTATGAGTTAAACTGGGCTATTGGTAGTTACATCTACAAATAACTGATTTCTCAAAGCATGGTGGAGCATTCTAAGAGATCCAGACAGAGTCATATTGCCTTTTAGGACCTAACTTCAAAAGATACATAGCATCACTTTCTCCAGTCACAGGCTTGCCTGGATATAAAGAGAGATAAAATCAAGAGAAGAGAACACCAGATCACCTGACCTGCCTCCTGAGAAATCTGAATGCAGGTCAAGAAGCAACAGTTAGAACTGGACATGGAACAACAGACTGGTTCCAAATCAGGAAAGGAGCACTTCAAGGCTGTATATTGTCACCCTGCTTATTTAACTTATATGCAGAGCACATCATGAGAAATACTGAGCTGGATGAACCACAAGCTAGAATAAAGATTGCCAGGAGAAATATCAGTAACCTCAGATATGCAGATGACACCACCCTTATGGCAGAAAGTGAAAAAGAGCTAAAGAACCTCTTGAAGAAAGTAAAAGAGGAGAGTGAAAACATTGGCTTAAAACACAACATTCAGAAAATTAAGATCATGGCATCTGGTCCCATCATTTCATGGCAAATAGATGGGGAAACAGTGGAAACAGTGACAGACTTTATTGTTTTGGGCTCCAAAATCACTGCAGATGGTGACTGTAACCATGAAATTAAAAGATGCTTGCTCCTTGGAAGAAAAATTATGACCAATCTAGACATCATATTAAAAGACAGAGACAGTACTTTGCCAACAAAGGTCCATCTGGTCAAAGCTATGGTTTTACCAGTAGTCATGTATTGATGTGAGAGTTGGACTATAAAGAAAGCTGAGTGCTGAAGAATTGATGCTTTTGAACTGTGGTGTTGAAAAAGACTCTAGAGAGTCCCTTGAAAAGCAAGGATATCCAACCAGTCCATCCTAAAGGAAATTAGTCCTGAATATTCATTGCAAGGACTGATGCTGAAGGTGAAACTCCAATACTTTGGCCACCTGATGCTAAGAATTTATTCATTTGAAAAGACCCTGATGCTGGGAAAGGTTGAAGGCGGGAAGAGAAGGCAACCACAGAGGATAAGATGGTTGGATGGCATCACCGACACAATGGACATGAGTTTGAGTAAACTCTGGGAGCTGGTGATGGACAGGGAAGCATGGCATGCTGCAGTCCATGGGGTTGCAAAGAGTCGGACATGACTCAGTGCCTGAACTGAACTGAACATCAACCACAATTCTCAATAAGAGGACTGACCATGTCATATCACAAGAGTGTGTGGGATAGGGTATATTTGAATAAATTTATGTGGACCTCTTTAAAAATACAATCCATCATAATGTCCCAACATTTTCCTTGTTTCTGAGTGTTTCACATGTTATATATCCTGCTCTAAATTTCTTTCTGTTTTCCTTTCATGTTATACTCCTGTTTTTCCCTTAAACCCAAAATGAAGCAGAAATTCTACTGCTAATTTCCCTAAATAGTCTTCCTTCTTTTCACATACAGTTAATTTCTTTGTGTAGGAGGGAGGCGATGGAGGTATGCATACTACAGTTTTATCTTAAATTTTAATTTGTGAGTTTATTTAACAAATTCTACTACTCTTTATAAGTACTCTTTATTTCCTCTTCCTTGTTATTTCTTTGAGGATAGATTCACTTTCTGTTTCCCCTACTCACCTCCTCACCTGTTGCACATTAATACTCAACTAATGTTTTGTGGGATCAAAAGCTGCTCTTTGAAATTCAGGCTACTGCTGCCTGTTGGAAGATATCAGCTGCCATCAAAAGAGTCAAAACCCACTAGAATGAAAGATGTGGAGCTCACAGTTAAGAGGTAACAGCAACTTCATTTACTTGTAACTTCTATCTAGAGCTAAAAAATGATTTCAAGGTGACATAGCTCAACATAACCAAATTGCTTCAGTGATTCCTGTAGACTATATGAGTAACATCTTCCCACCTTAAAGCTAAAGGCAGAGATACCACAACCTTGCTTAAAACCTGAGAACATTATTTCTCCAAAAGAGATCAATCAAGAGGTGAAACGGTGAGCCATGGGTTAAGGGATCAATTATGTGAGATTATTTTAAAATACAAGTACTGAAGTTGTGTGACACTCTGACATGACATCAAATGACATCTTAGAAAGGACCAAAAAGTTCATGAGAGATTCATTTCAAGTCCTGGTGAAGGAGAAAGAATTAACCTTGGAAAGAATCAAATCCATCCACATTAATGTTAAAAGGAAAAAAAATTAAATATGTACTGTAATCTTTGAGAATGATATGATATATGAAATTCTGGCCATTAAACAAACTTTTTTTTTTTTTAACACAAGATGACAAAAATGGGCTGGTTCACTGAGGGAAAAAACGAGTCAGGAATTTCATAGCATTTGCTGTGTTTATTAACAAGAACTAAACAGGGACCTCTGTCATAACGAGTTTCAGGTAGAAGTAAGTTATTTCCTAGATTACTACTGTGAGTTTCTGTGCAGTAAGCATTTATGATTAGATAGAAATCATAATGTATATACCTCCCAACTGAGAGAGAAACATAGTCACAATATTGGCAGTGAAGACCTTTTGGAAAGAAAGATTTGACTAAACTCACCACCAATGACTAGCAACAAATTGTTCATGAGACCAAGATGAACTACATTTCTAACCCCTTATTTAATTCTTCAAATAAGCATTTCAGTATTTGTTTCTGCTGGAAACGATGATCACAATATGCATTTTGCTAAATTATCTGCAAATTTTTAAATCTTGACTCCATATTCCCAATAGATCAGAAGTATGAATTGTAGATACCAGAGTCCTCATTTGTGGGCTTCCCCAGGGACTCAACAGTAAAGAATCCACCTGCAATGCGGGAGACTCAGGAGACACAGGTTTGATCCCTGGGTTGGGAAGACCCCCTGGAGGAGGGCATGGCAACCCACTCTAGTATCATTGCTAGGAAAATCTCATGGACAGAGGAGCCTGGCAGGCTACAGTCCATGGAATTGAAGAGAGTCAGATACAACTGAAGCGTCTGAGCATTTCCTCATTTGTAAGCTCTAGTAAGAAGTGGTATATTCAATCTTTTTTTAGAATTAGACTAGTAGGAGTGGAAACACTTTTGAATAAGAGATATAATCTTGAAAATATCTCTGATATAAATATTTTTGTTGGTTCTGAGAAGTTTTTGAGTAGATTTCTTTATCGTTTAATTGTATTCTTGACAACTAAAAAAAAAAATTCTTTGTATAAATTCTGTCACTTTATACTAAGAGGCCTATCTTTATTGTATTAGTTATCGGGCTGAATATAAAAGGATATCTAAACTGATTACCATTTGTAAAAATATGATTCAAATGCCTTATCAACATTATATATTTAATACATGAATTCATTCTGAATGAATTCATTCATTCATTCTAAAGGAAACAGAAGCATCCTTTTATCCTCCACATCTGTCTTCACTGAGTACCCACTTAGAGAAAGACAGCAGTGCCGCCCTCCTGTCTCCTAGCTGTCCATGCACCCAATCCTTCCACTGGATACAGCACCATGTAGCCGGAGGAAGCAGATGCTCTGCCCCCTCATGCAAACCCAGTGAACCTGAATCTCTAGAGATGAGTTCTGTGCATTTATACTTTCCAAAAGCTTCCCAAGTGATTCTAACGTGCAGCTGGGTCAGAGCACTTTTCAAAGCATACACAGTCCTCTTATCTTTGAATTTTAGTGCTTTCTCCACAATTGTGGTATTAGGGGTAGGCGCTTTTTGGAGGGAGAAAGAAAAAAATGATAAGGACATCATTTTCCCAGACAGGGGAGGGATGGTGTGACATTGAAGCCGAGGAAATAATCCCCGAGCTTTCTTCCTCCTAGAGTAGGAAAATTGTGCTCTCATTCTCCATGGCCCATTTAGACAGGGCAGCTCACACAAGCTGAATCTGGGCCAGCTAGGCAGAGAATAATGTCTCCTTGCCCAAACTAGTGAATGGTGCGATGAGGAGTGTTATTGGAAAAATGCATCAAAACCTTACATGTTTGTTTAAATGAAGTTGTGATCAAAGACTGTACCAAACAAACTCTGTGCAGCTTGATTCTGGGCTATGAGATTTATTTTGTTCTTTAAGTGTAGGGGCATGAGGAGAAAATCCAAGTGCAATACATAAATCTTGATTAACTTGTTCAGAGCTCTCAGGAGATCCTTTAAACTCCCCTGGATAGAGTCATGCTCTCATATTGGACATTTCCTCTATGCTTTTATTTCCTGATCTTTATTAATGGCCAACTGGCCTGCACATAGCTGCTGTTGGTCCTTCTGGAGGGAATTTAAATGGTACACGAAATAGTCCTCTTATATACATCACATTCTGCTCTGTTACATTAGTGGTGCAAAACTGATTCTTAAAATATGTTTTTCACAAATATTCTATTCAGTGATGAAAATGTATTGTTTTTGACTCTTACTAGAAGAAACATGAAGCATGAAATGTATGTTTATTAGAAATGGATATGTCCAAATGAGGCTTCAGTGGATGCAAAAAAATGTTAAAAGGATTTAGCATTAACTTTTCTTTTCGGCTGTACAGGAAATCAACTAGGCAGAGATAGTTACCTAGACATGTGAGCCAATAATACTGTATTAAATGTCTAGTTCTTGTTGCATAGCAGACCAATACTGAATCAGTGTTCTGGAAAATAAAGTCATCCATAATTTGGGGTATAAAAATCAATATTTTTGTACAGTCCTGTCTGATTACCCCTGCTCCCAAAATGTTTTCTCTTTTTAAAAAGCAGCCACATTTGGTGTCTTGTTTTTCCAGTGGTTGCCAGATGCTTTATTCCTTGCAGTAACTGGTTCTGTCTTGTATACCGTGGTAGAGACAGAACAGAGTTCCTTTGCTAATTGTGGGTGCAGCTATTCTGTTCTGTATTGTAAGTCACTCAGTGGTGTCCAACTCTTTGGGACCCCATGGACTGTAGCCCTCTAGGCTCCTCTGTCCATGGAATTCTCAAGGCAGGAGTACTAGCGTGGGTAGCCATTCCTTCTCCAGGGCATCTTCCTGACCCATGGGTTGAACCCCAGGTCTTCTTCATTGCCGCAGATTCTTTACCATCTGAGCCACCATTCTGTTCTGTAACACAGATCCATCTTTAAGCTTCTCAGGCTGCCACCACCTCCATGTGGTGGTGTGGCAATTTTGGATACAGAAAGTCTGAACATCCAGATTTCAAACTGTGTGTGTGTTAGTTGCTCAGTCGTGTCCAATTCTTTGTGACCCCATGGACTATAGCCCACCAGATTACTCTGTCCATGGGATTCTCAGGCAAGAATACTGGAGTGGGCTTCCATTCCCTTCTCCAGGGGATCTTCCAGACCCAGGGATCGAACCCAGGCCTCCCTCATTGCAGGCAGATTCTTTACCATCTGAACCACCTATAGAGAATGTTAGCTACCCATGAGGCATTCACTAGCAGGCTGCGTGCTTTGATTATGCAATCAGCACAGCACCAGGTAGAAACAGTTCTTTGTATTATTTTTATCATTCCCATTTCACAAATGTAGAAACTGAGGCTTCCTTGGAATAAGCAACTTTTCCAAAGACATTACTAATGGTGGTACAGAATTTGAATACAGATCTTTCTAATCTTGAGCATGAGGATTTCCCTAGGCTCTTAAACTGTCAATTTCATTTATTCTCAATGCTATATTTTCTAAGGAGTCACACAGAGATGTTTTTCTTCACATCTGCATCCATACCACAATTTGAAAGATTAACTTAGAGTGAATAAAGATACCTGGATATTGTTTTATTTTATCTATTTTTATTTTTCTTTTAAGTTTTGTTTTAAACTTAGAGATTTGAGTTCTAGTTTTTAATATCTAGTGTTCCAAAAACACTAATGAAAAATGTTACAATTCTGAAAGTGAGAATCAAAGTGAGATAGTGACATCAAACTGATATATATATATATATGTATATATATCATATATATTTGGCTTAAATGAAATATCTATATCTATATCTATATATATCATAACATACAGGACATATGTGTTTTCTGTTTTATTTGTCCATATAGACAAATAAAATATAAAATTCATAAATACAGTATATAGGCCTGTCTTTATTGCAGTGTATCCTCAAAGCTCATAGAGTAGCTGGCATTTTGTATAGTTTAAGCATATATTTTGGACAAACAAAGGTATATGATTTATCAGATCTGATTGAGTTATGGGTATACTCTAAAATGGGTTTTCCTGGTGGCTTAGATGACAAAGAATTTGCCTGCAATGCAGGAGACCTGGGTTCGATTTCTGGGTTGGGAAGCTCTCCTTGAGAAGGGAATGGTGACTCACTCCAGTATTCCTGCCTGGAGAATTCCATGGACAGAGGAGCCTTGTGGGCTACAGTCCACGAGGTCATGAAGAGTCGGACACAACTGAGCAACTAACACTTTCACTTTTTTCATACTCTAAAATAGTGAAGTGGTAGTCCATAAGAAGAGTCATTTTAATAGCTTGGGTCCAAGATTTCTCCTATTACAAAAAAGAATGTATAGAAAAATGTCTAGAATGTAGTAGATGCTCAAAAATAATGATAATAATAGGAAATTCCTGTCATCACTGAATAATTTGCTTTGATTTTTGGTAAGTTTCACTAAGGAATTTGAAAAATTTTCTTCCAATCATTGAATTAACTTATTTGTGCTAGAATATACAATACAGGCACTTAGACAAGCAGGAAAAAAAGATTACTGTGCTTTTATAACTTTCAGCCAATGACATATATGCCAGAGACATACTATCCTGTACAGCATAATGCCCACCTACCACCAACCCATTTACTACACAGCCCCCTCAAAATGTTGACCATCTCCAAGGAAGGCTGTTGATTACCACATTATATTGTAGGAGATCCAAATGATAGATTAGACTTGAATTTATTCTCAAAGCTATAAATTACTCTGAAGTTTAAAGGGCTATTAATTAGGTTTTTTGTATAACTTTGACCTTCTCTAGATGCCTTATTGTATTTATTTGATCTGATCCCCATTTGAGAATGGGAGCTCCTTGAGCATAGGTCTTGTTTGTCATCATACAGTGCCAGGTACATGATAAGCCTTTAGTAATAACAGTAGTAGATGCCATTATTGTTGAAAGTTGATAAAGACGTCAACGAGCAACTTTTTGAATCTGTCTTAAAGTTGTCTTACCTTTTTTCTATTTCTTGGAAAATATTGGGTTTTGCTTGCCTCAGATAGTTCCATGTGCTCAGAGATACTTTTTTTCAAATTTTTTCCATCTCAGTTTCCTTAATTCTGAAGTGAGGATAATTTTCAACCCCCCTACAGTTTTGTTTTCAAGGTTGAATGAAATTATGTGCTTTAAAGCAATCTTATACTCTCAAAAGTTGTTTTTAGTGAACTTAAATAAGCTAGAGTAGTATAAGGGACAAAACAAATGTCATGTCTCTGAGGCTAGAATGATTTCTTAAGGAATAACCAAAAGTTCTTTTCTTCTAGATGACTTACATAATCCTGTACAGGGAGAAGGGGACCAAGATGGCCCAGAAAAACATGGTCTCTTAAAAGTCAATATTATGAAACATAGTTTCAATTTTTATCTTTAATAAGATATGAAAACAATCATTTTTAGCCTTTTAAATTACAGCTTGATTATATATTATGAAGCCCAGAAGTAATTCCCTGAGATGATCAGATACAATATTTCCAGTGCTGATAGGCATGGGGAGTAGGCAGTCCTGTTCTCCTTGAAACTTGGTGGTTGTGGGTGGTCCACAGAGGTTAGAAAATAGGAAGAAATTCTCCTCCTCTAGAGTGGATTTGGATTCAAGGCTGCAGAGCTAAATCTTCTCAAGCTTGTAATGAAAATCCCCATCTGATTTTCTTTGTTGAGTCATCTTTTAAAGGGGTACATTGTTTATACAATGTAGGCATAGCAGGACTTTCTGCCATAAAGAGAACCCTGCACGACTCCCTCTGAGGGTGAAGTTTTGATGTTTGAAATTGGCAATTGGCTGTCCCCACAACGGGGTCATAGTGAAACTTGAAATTTCAATCCCTAACAAGTGAAGTTGGAACCCAATGATCACTGTGATTAAACGCAGCTTCCCTGTTCCTTTTCCAAAATGATTGTGCTATCGTAGAGGTAGCTTAGTGGGACTTTTTCCACACCACTGCTCTGACCTCCCTAATCCTTACAAACAGACCCAGACACCCCCAAGTGTGCACACAGTTTAAGTAAAAGCAGCATGTTTACAATGCAGACACTCTCAAGACAAGTCTTGTAAGTTTCCTTAAAAAACCAGATGACTCTTCCCCAATGCTTCCTAGACATAAATTATGGAGTCTTACCTAAATCTCTTCTCTCTGCAAGTTGCAAAATAGCTAAAAGGAGGTGCATTTCATGAGTTAGTGTGAGTTTCTCTCACTGGATCACGTAAAATGCTGAAGTCATGTGGGTCTTTCATAACCATTTCCCTGGCGCATTGCCAGAGCCACAGAGTCTAATGAGTTTTCCGGATGGGATGCGGCAAGCTGAGGTGTGCATCAGGTGCACTTGTCACAGGCACAGACCTCCGAGAGACTGGCTTTCAGGTCTGATTTGCAAGCTGGATATGCCCGTCACTTTGGATTAGCTTCCAATTTAAATTCAGCTGTTGTCATTTCCGTCTTAGCATCACATGCATTCTGACGGAAGGCCCTGAATAAAATCACAGTTCCAGAAAATCCTGTCTGTTATCATAATGCTAAGAAGCCACTGTGGTAGACTAAAATGAACTAGACATCAAGTGTGTTGTCTTAGCAATTTATCTGCCTTTCCTTTTTCAAGATTGTTTATTTGAACCCTTGAGCAGTCTCTGGTACTAATCAGAAAATTGAGCTTGTCTAACTCACAGGACAGTAATAGTGATACTAGGAATCGTGGAAGACAACAGTTCATAAGTTTCTCATGGAAGCCTTAAAGTCACACCCAGAGGCAATATACCTGTAAGCTCAAAGGTGAGGAACTGAGACCTCGTAGGTCAGGTCTACCTTGACTCATTTGGCCAAAGTTTCCAAGGCTAGCGAGCAGTAGGAATAGGATTCAAACTCCCACCTTCCTAACTCCAAAACTATATCCATCTGCTTTGCTACATTGCAGATGTATGGGCAGGACTGAGCAAGTGACACCACACATATACACAATATGTTAAAAGCAAGGTTGTGCTGGTTAATACGGCAAATGCAGTCTTTAGCTGCCTTTGACTCATTGGAAAAGACTCTGATGCTGGGAGGGATTGGGGGCAAGAGGAGAAGGGGACGACAGAGGATGAGATGGCTGGATGGCATCACTGACTCAATGCACATGAGTCTGAGTGAACTCTGGGAGTTGGTGATGGACAGGGAGGCCTGGCGTGCTGCGATTCATGGAGTCACAAAGAGTCAGACACGACTGAGAGACTGATCTGATCTGATAATCTAACTGGGGGGAAAAAAAATGAAGCAAGTGATTAAAGTGCCATTTAAATGTTTAAAGGGGAACAAGAGGGCACAAGAGGGCACTCTGGCATCATATGGCATATGAATTAAACATGTTCTGTAAGGGAATATGCACAGGAAAGTTGAACAGTAGAATTTAGCCAGTAATGGTGGATGAAGTAGACATGAGGTGGTTGTTGATGCTTTGTCGCTAAGTTGCAACTGAATCTTCTGCATTCCCATAGACTATAGCCCATCAGGCTTCTCTGTCCATGGTATTTCCTAAGCAAGTAAACTGAAGTGGCTTGCCATTTTCTTCTCCAGGGGATCTTCCCAACCAAGGCATCAAACCTGTGTCTCCTGCATTGACAGGTGGATTCTTTACCACTGAGCCACCAGGGAAGCCCTGATGTGAGGTTAGAAGGGGAGAACGTCTGAGAAAAAGGAATGGCAAAGAATCAGGGCTAAGAAAACATACAGTTACTAAAGAAAATGAAAGATGCCTGGGTAGAGAAAGAGTTACAGGATGGATAGTGAGAAAAGTGTTGGCTGGGCTATAAAGTCTTTAAAGGGATGCAGAGGTCATATTGTAGACCTCTTTGTAAAACTATCTTATGTTAAATACTCTGCTGAAAGGAATCGTGATAATTATTTTGATGTTTACAGCAACAGTCCGAGTTAAATATCCTCATACTGTTTTACCAGTAGAGAAGCTGGGATTCCCAGACCTAGGGTAGCCAAAACTCTGTGGGCTTGTCCCGAAGCCCTTCATTAGGAAGGTACCCCACACGGTTGCCTTACCTTGTCACTTAACTACACACTGAACAGGGACAGAGTCAAGTTACTGTCCTCTTGGTCTTCACCATAAATGTGAAAGACAACCCAGATCACATGTCCAGTCAATTCATTTTGTGATGATAAGTGGGATCATGTGGTGTTAGTTAGGGCCTAATTGAAAATATATACATATTTTTGTGTGTGTGTTAAACTTTGCAACCAGGGACATCATTAACATTTCATGCTTTAACCACACTTATCCAGCTTTGTAGATTTGACATTTTATACTTTGCTGACCTTTTTGGGTTGTTAAAAGGAAATATCTTTTTTTGTATTCCTCTCCCTCTGTTACAGCAAATGAAAGCCAACTGTATTAGTATTTATAGAAAAAAAAATAAAGGGGAAAAAAGATAAAGACCACATTTCTTGCTACTTTTTTTTTTAAAGTAGAATTATCCTGGGCTTTCAACCAGAGACTTTGGGCTGTGCTGTTATTGATCTGTCTGTTCTATATAAAGATCAGACCATATGTATCTGTCCAAATTGGCAAGGATTCATTTAGAGGCTTTGCCTTTCATATTTTTATTTGTTGCTTACTACTACAGTCTCACACAGATAATTGAATAGAATAAATCTCCATATTTCATCCAATAGATTTAAAAAGCGAGTTTTTCCAAACCCATATTTAACATAATAAAATTATCTTTTGATCTCTCCAGATAGCTTTTACTTCTCTGGTAAAGTGGTTATGTCCCTAATCATGCATTTTAAATTAACCCTCTGAATTAATGAGACTCTGTATCACATTACAATATGTGTATTTGTGTGGATGGATAGTTTTTTGGCAGGTGAGTTTTTTGCCACTAGCGCTACTTGGGAAACCCCAATTTTTCCACACCACCATGCAATTCTCAGACACCAGCTGGATATCCCACCACTCACCTCAATTCTAACACTATCTACTTAGAGTTAGAAAAAGGCCCCGCAGGTTAAGAGTTCAGGCTCACAAGACTAACCCTCCACCCCAACATCAGATGTCAATTGCAGGTCTGGGTTTTCACCTGTGTTTCTGACCAATTATCTATAGATCTGAAATTCCAAAGCTCCCTTGCTCAGTTTTCATTGATCTATTAGAGCTGCTCAGAGAATAAGGGAAACATTTTTCTTACTAGATTACTGGTTTATTAGAAAAGGATGTCATTTGGGAAAAACTAGATGAAAGACATACATAGGGCAAGGTATGGAGCAAGGACAGAGAGTATCCATGCCCCTGCTGAGGGTCATTCTGCCTCAATCAGCATATGTACACCAATTAGAAGGTCTCCAAACCCTATACTTTGGGGCTTTTATGGAGGCTTCCTTACATAGGCGTGATTGATGAAACCATTGGCCACTGGTAATTGGACTCAGTCTCCAACTCCCTCCCCTTCCAGGAGGTATTTGTTGCCATTCAGTGGCTCAGTCATGTATGAGACCCCATGGAGTGCAGCACGTCAGGCTTCCCTGTCCTTCACCATCCCCCAGAGTATGTTCAAACTCATGTCCATTGAGTCAGTGATGCCATCCAAATATCTTGTCCTGTTGTCCCCTTCCCCTCCTGCCTTCAATCTTTCCCAGCATCAGGGTGTTTTCAAATGAGTCAGTTCTTTGCATCAGGTGGCCAAGTATTGGAGCTTCAGCTTCAGCATCAGTCCTTCTGATGAATATCCAGGACTGATTTCCTTTAGGACTGACCGATTTGATCTCCTTGCAGTCCAAGAGACTCTCAAGAGTCTTTTCCAACACCACAGTTCCAAAGCATCAGTTATTCAGCGCTCAGGCTTTTTTATGGTCCACCTCTCACATCTGTACATGACTACTGGAAAAACCATAGCTTTGACCAGACAGACTTTTGTCGGCAAAGTAATATGTCTGCTTTTTAATATGCTGTCTAGGTTGGTAATCGGAGAAGGAAATGACACCCCACTCCAGTACTCTTGCCTGGAAAATCCCATGGATGGAGGAGCCTGGTAGGCTGCAGTCCATGGGACCGCTAAGAGTCGGACACGACTGAGTGACTTCCCTTTCACTTTTCACTTTCATGCATTGGAGAAAGAAATGGAAACCTACTCCAGTGTTCTTGCCTGGAGAATCCCAGGGATGGGGGAGCCTGGTGGGCTGCTGTCTATGGGGTCACATAGAGTCAGACACAACTGAAGTGACTTAGCAGCAGGTTGGTAATAGCTTTTCTTCCAAGGAGCAAGTGTCTTTTAATTTCATGGCTAAAGTTGCCACAGTAATTTTGGAACCCAAGAAAATAAAGTCTGTCACTGTTTCCATTGCTTCCTCTTCTCTTTTCCATGAAGTGATAGGACAGGATGCCATGATCTTAGTGTTAGTTTTTTGAATGTTGAGTATCAAGCCAGCATTTTCACTTGCCTCTTTCACCTTCATCAAGAAGCTCTTTAGTTCCTCTTCATTTTTTGCCATTAAGGTGGTGTCCAGGAGGTCTAGGGTGGAACTAAAATTTTCAGTCCTCTAATCTCACAGTTGGTTGCTAAGGCAACTAGTCCCCATCCTTGAGTTACCTTGAGGTTCTCCAAAAGTCACCTCATTAACATAACAAATGACACTTTCTTTTTCCTTCCTCCACTGGAGAAATTTCTAAAATTTTAGAAGTTCTGTGATAGAAAAAGAAATCAAGACCAAAGATAAATGTCTGTT
Source organism: Bos javanicus (assembly GCF_032452875.1). Classification (NCBI taxonomy): domain Eukaryota; kingdom Metazoa; phylum Chordata; class Mammalia; order Artiodactyla; family Bovidae; genus Bos; species Bos javanicus. The sequence continues at coordinate 71,416,137 of NC_083882.1, read as the reverse complement.
ACAAATCACATTACAATTGCTCTTAATTTTCCTTCCCATTATGTTGAAAGTTAATCTTTTATCTGTACTTTATAGTCTATATATGAAAGATATTTATACTCATTCAAAGGTTAAACTTATTCCATATTGCATTTCTTATATTATTCTTCCAATTTTGTATCTTTGGATTAGAATTTAGGTGTGTGCTTTCCTCAGAGGTAATCCACTATTGGTATTTTAGAAACAGCTTTTAGTTTTTTTAAATCATGTTTTTAGGTTAAACAGTTACTTGAACCAGATGATGGCTTAAGTAGCTATTTATCATGTGTCCTTCTGTATAATACTGTATAGTGTATCTTTTATACATGAAAGGGTATATTTGTTGAGTGTAGAGATGATGAGAAGCTTGTTGAAAAGCCAAGAATCTGAAAACATGAATCTATGAACTATCTTAGCCCAGAGAGAACAAAGATATCTAATTTTCCATGCTCATTAATTATCTATGTTTTCCTAGCACACTAGCTAAGAATTTGTAGCTATGTATTTATATATTGATGCTTTTGAACTGTGGTGTTGGAGAAGACTCTTGAGATTCCCTTGGACTGCAAGGAGATCCAACCAGTCCATCCTAAAGGAGATCAGTCCTGGGTGTTCATTGGAAGGACTGATGTTGAAGCTGAAGCTCCAATACTTTGGCCACCTGATGCGAAGAGCTGACTCATTTGAAAAGACCCTGATGCTGGGGAAGATTGAGGGCAGGAGAAGAAGGGGATGACAGAGGATGAGATGGTTGGATGGCATCATTGACTCAGTGGACATGGGTATGGGTGAACTCCGGGAGTTGGTGATGGACAGGGAGGCCTGGCGTGCTGCTCAAATTCATGGCATGCATGGGGTCGCAAAGAGTCAGATACAACTGAGCAACTGAAGTGAACTGAACTGAACTGATTTATATGTTGCCCACTTTGAAAGAGAGTCATTATCCATTCCGGATGTCTCTCTGGGGGCACAACATAGGAAAAGGTAAGCTGTTTTTGTTTTTTAATCTTGCCTTAGCTTCATGAATTTGGTCTAAATCAGGGACCAACTAGAAAGCTAGAGGTCAGCTAACTGTATGATTTAACATGAACTTGAGCAAACTCTGGTAGATAGTGGAGAACAGAGGAGTCTGGTGTGCTGCAGTCCATGGGGTTGCAAAGAGTCAGACATGATTTAGTGGCTGAACAACAAGTCTGAATAGTATATCACCTGGCTTCATTTGAGAGAAATTCATGTTATGATTTTCTCAAATATGAAACTGTTCTCCTGGCCAGATATTTGGTGAGAATCTTGCATGATTTTGCATCACCTGGAAAGAAGACAGTGCATCTTCACCTAGGACACCCAAGGATGCAGGAGTACCTTGTATTATTGTACAAACTAGTACCTGTTACATGCATTGTCTTCACTGTTGTTTTTCTCATTATTATAATTATTTTTTCTTAAGTTGAATAACTTTGCATTTCTGTGTGATCTAAGTCTAGATTCCATTAAAAAATTATGCAATTTAAGGGTTACTTTCCGTTTACAGTTATTACAAAATATTGGTTAAGATACCCATGTTGTACAATACAACCTTGAGCCTATACTATATCCAATAGTTTGTGCCTCCCCATCCCCTGCTCTGTAGAGTCCATTTTTGATAGGAGGAGAATGATACACAGTGATTCTTGGAATATGAGGCTGGATTCATTAAAATATCTTTTGGTTACCAGCAACATGAACAAAAGTCAAATAAGCTAAGGGAAGATATAAAACACATCATAGTGATGCCATTATATCTTAAAAAAAAACTACCTAAAATTCATGACTGATTTTAGCAAAAGATTTCATGAATAGCTACAAGCCACATTTCTATTTTTAGTCTTTGATTTTATCTGTATGTTTGCTTTATACTTCCCTCTTATTTGCCACATTAATTTCCTCCTTATCTCTAATCACCTTGAAGAGAAATACTGCTGCCCAAAGTCTCTGCGTCTATAGTTTCAACCTCAGGGAAAGATCGTCTCTTCCTTGTCTCTGCTTTGGTTCTAAGAAAGGACTCCTGGGTCAAAAGATGAACCCTGAGAGGTGAGTCTGAAGAAAGGGCTGTGATGGTGCAGTTCGGAAAACAGCCAGATCCAGGAGCTCTGGGTGATCTCAGGGGGCTGTGTGGGGTGAAGTGGCTTAAGCAGGACTTCAGTCCTTGTCTTCCTTAAGGAAAGAATTCAATAGAGACAGAAATTGTGAAGCAGATAAAGCATTTGTTAGAAGCAAACAATATGTAGAAGGGCACACAGGCAGACTTGAAGTGAGTCACACCTCATAGGGGTGGCTTAGCTTGCATGTATGGGGGCAGTTTTCCAGGTTCCCTCTGACCAGTCATCTCTTATGTGGTCTGACTCAGGGCCCTCCCTGACGTGTGCATGTATCTTTCAGCCAAGATGAATTCCAGCACAATGGTTTCTGGGAGGTTGGTAGGATATATTATGGACTGGCACCCGCCCCCCACCTGCCATTCTTTGACTCCTGAAGATCTTCCCTGCACATATGTGGGCTGGGGGCTCCACTTGAGCACAAGAATGAGAAAAATGTAGTCACCTTCAGTTCATCTCAGTCGTGTCTGACTCTTTGCAACTCCATGGACTGTAGCACGCCAGACTTCCCTGTTCATCACCAGCTCCTGGAGTTTACTCAAACTCATGTCCATTGAGTCATTGATGCCATCCAACCATCTCATCCTCTGTCATCCCCTTCTCCACATTCAATCTTTCCCAGCATCAGGGTCTTTTCAAATGAGTCAACTCTTCGCATGAGGTGGCCAAAGTATTGGAGTTTCAGCTTCAGCATCAGTCCTTCCAATGAATATTCAGAACTGATTTCCTTTAGGATGGACTGGTTGGATCTCCTTGCTGCCCAAGGGACTCTCAAGAGTCTTCTCCAACACCACAGTTCAAAAGCATCAATTCTTCGGCACTTGGTCACCTTAGTTTTTATCTAAGCAGGGCTTTGTCTATTTCTTGAAGAGTCAGCAGGAGACTGTTTGCAGCTGCTCAGCCTGGGCTCCATCTGTCTCTTGCCTCATGGGCACCAATGGCAGTTGCACAGCTGCTTGCGTCTGGATGGCCTGTGATGCTGTGAGATGGGAAAACTCAGGAAAGGGTTTTTGTGCAAGCGGAACTGTTGAAGTAAGAAATACATGCCTTATTTACTGGCCTAAGTGGAAATGTCTTGTCTTTTGAATTTCTATTTGGCATAGTAAATTAACCTCTACACTTTCCTGGAATATTACAGTTGGACACTTCCAAGGAAGCCAGCTTCTACATGTTTGGAAACACATGGCATTCTTGGCTAGTCGACTGTGGGTGAAAGTGTTTAGTTGGTGCTTTGTTGTTGGATCAATGAGCCTTAGGCTGGAAGGCTACTCAAGTGAAGAGAGGAATTGAATGCAAAGGATCTAATTAGCTCTGCTCACCATTTGGTGCCCTGTTTAGCCTACGTAATAATTCCATCTTCTTCCCTGCATTATGATGATAACCTTCAGTTCCTACATCTCACAACCTATTGAAAATGGAAAATGATGGTCCAAAATATCTTATTTCTCATTGAAGGATAACAAAGCATGGATAGCCCTCTCTCAGAATATATCATTTGTTCCTCGGATTATTTTTTTGTTGTTTTTCTTTTTGTGAAGCTCAATTGCTCTACTTAAAAACTGACCCACAGCAATGGATAGCAATTTTAGATGAGAACATTGGCTCAAAATGGAAATGCTGAAGAGGTTCTTCTGGTTTTTCTCTTCATGTTTCTCAAGAAGCAGCCCTTGACCCACAGGAGACATGAAATTGTGGGTTTTGGTGGTAGGATCAGGACATTGACATTTAAATGCTTTATTTACTTTCTATGATATCCTTTCATTCCCAATAAATTTTTGGTCTTGAGTGTCCTCTTAAAAAAACACACAAGAAGAAGCATAGCTGAAAATTGCTTTCAGAATGTCATAGCTGAAAGAGATGGGAGTTTGTAAACCCTCATGTTTCTGTCCAAATTGTGTGGGATTCCATACAATGATACACAAGTAAATATTTAAAATAATAAAACATCATAAATAAAGCAGAAAGATATTTGGATTTGTTCTTGTGTTCATTTAATAAGCACTTTCTTTTTCTGAAAGTATCATGAACAAATGAATCTTTGCTTCTTACAAATAACTTCAGACTTCATTTTTTTTAAATAAGAGCATACCTTCTTTAATCACTTTGTTTTTGTTACCAAAAAAAAGACACCTTATTTTTATTTTTTATTAGTAAGAGTAACAGTCATGTGAAATAGCAACTTTCTTCTGTTATATTTGGTAATATTCCCAGATGGTTTAGTAAGACTGGAAACCATAGACCTGTGTAGGTGACAGCTTCCTCACCCCAACTTCCCATGACTTTAGGAAACAAATGTCCTTCTGTCTTCTGTGCTTTTAGGGGATGTGTTTTCTCGTGGCCTCTCTTCTTATTCTTCTATATTCACCCTGATCTTCTGGATCTTCCTCGTTCCGGACTCCTCTCTTCTTCACTCCTGGTGCTAGTCTCAGATTCTCCCTACACGTCAATCACAGTGCAGGTTTTTCTGATAGCCTTTAACTTAATATTGGAGTTTCGCCTAATAAAGAAACGAATAATGAACTTTACGCATCCCAGTTCTTAAAACTACTAGACCTTTCTTGGCAAGGGTTCCCTTCTGGGGTGATGTTTCACCTTTACATCTAGCTCTCCCATTTTGCCGATGCTTCTGCCTGCTTCTGTATATCCAAGGATCTCAAAATTTATTCTGCTTTAAGATGATTAAACTTTTCATTTTTCTGTGTTTGCCCTTCTCAGGTTTGATCTAGGGCATTGTACACATAATTGATAATGGTTCAGGAACGTTTTCTAATATATGAAGACCTCTTTTCCCTCTTTAAAGGAGCACCTTTATTTATATCCTGCACTAAAATATTCTGATATATTTATAACACTGCATTGTTTAAATTGAGATGGAACTCATATAATATGAAATCAACCATTTAAAGTTGAACAGTTCGGTAGCGTTTAGTACACTTGCAATATCATCCAAGCATCACTTCTCTCAAATTCTGAAATGTGTCCATGTTGCCAAAATAAAACCCTGCATTCACTAAGCAGTCACTCCCTGTTAAGGGCTGAATTATATCCTCCCAACTCCACCACCCCCCTAAAAATTTTATTAAGGTTCTAATCCCTGGCACTTTAGAATGCTGTCTTCTTTGGATAGAAGGTTGTTGCAGTTGTGATTAATTAGGTTGAGATGAGGTTGTCTTTGAGTAAACTAGACTCCTAATCCAATATGACCTGTGTTCTTACAAGATGACAGTCATGTGAAGATAGAGACATTGAGACAATGACATGTGACTACAAAGGCAGAGGATGGAATTAAGAAGTCACAAGACAAGGAACAAAGATTATGGACAAGATCAAAGATGTGGACAAACCAGCAGAAGCTAGGACTGAGCAAGGAAGGATACCCTACAGGTTTCAGAGGGAATATAGCCCCACTGACACCTTAACTTTGACTTCTTACCTTTAGAACAATGTGACAATAAATTTTATTAGAAGTCCTTTATTATTCAGCCTAGGAAACTGATATACCCATGTTCCCTCCTGCACTCAGCATTTGCAACCAGATATTACGTAAAAGAGGAATCATACAGTAGGTGACCCATTGTGTCTGACTATTTTCACTTAGCAAAAGGTTTTTGAGATACATTTACTCTGCAAGGAACCAGTACTTCATTTTATGGCTATCTCTAGGCAAGAATACTGGAGTGGGGTATATGCCTTCCTTCCTCCAGGGGATCTCCTCGACCTGGGGATGTTCTTGACCTATGTCACTGCAAGAAGAATTTAATATGCAACAGCTCTAATTCATGAGACTTGAACTTTTTCAGTGGAAATTGATCTAGTCTGTTCAGTTTCTTTGGTTACCTTTGTCCCAGAACAATGACTTCTGTTGGTTAAAGCTTGGCACAAGTACGGTGTAGATTTGACATATTAAAGCTTATTGTATATCCAGAATATATGTCTGTTCTCAGCCTACTCCTATCATTGCTGCTAAAAATAAAGCAGAATTACATAAGTGGGTTAAGACAAAATCATACTATTTCTAAAAAGCAATCGAATTTCTTATTGCTCTTGTTTTTCAAGACAACTCCTAGTGTTATGACTCTTTCTTCAATACTGCATGCTTTAGGCCAGATCTTTTCAACAAAGCTTTCTGTAATGATGAAAATGTTGTGCAGTTGTGTACTACCTAATATACTATTTACTAGCCACATGTGACCACTGAACAAATGTTCCTGAGGAGCTAAATTTTTTATCTTTTCAAACATTATTTATTTGTTTATTTGGCTGCACGTTATCTTTGCGTGACACACAAGATCTTTAGTTGCAGCGTGTGGACTTTTAGTTCTAGCCTATGGGATCGAGTTCCCTGACCAATGGTCAAACCTGGGTCCCCTGCATTGGGAGTGTAGAGTCTTAGTCACTGGACGACCACGGAAGTCTCCTAAAATTTTTAGTTAGTTGTATTTAAATTTAAATAGCTACACCTGACTAATTGCTAACATACTGAACACTATAGCTTTAGAATTTCCCATTTCTATTAGACTCATATGTCCTCTTCAAGATCTCATAACAGTTAGCTCTGTACACTCCTAAAATAAAATCCAAATTTTGGGTAGTAATATCATAGGTAGTCAGTCTTTGCTTCAGTGTGGTACCAAAACCTGCATTTAGATAGAAATGTGTTGTCCTAAACAAATAATATGAATATAATTCTTTATTGCATTGTAAGGATTTGTGTCTTCTAACATTTAAACAAATGGATAAATTTGATGGATAACTTAAGTAATGGAAAACCTGAGTTTTAACTCCAGTATGTAGAGAAATCACTTCCCCAACTCTAGTTCTCCTGCCTCCTCTTTAAAGTGAATGGTTTGGATTGGGTACCTAATCTGTATTGCTGTTGTTAAGTTGTTCAGTCATGTCTGACTCTTTTGTGACCCCATGGACTGTAGCCCACCAGGTTCTTCTACCCATGGGATATTCCAGGAAAGAATACTGGTATGGGTTGCCAGTTCCTTCTCCAGGGAATCTTCCTTACCAAGGGATGGAACCTGTGTCTCCTGCTTTGGCAGGCAGATTCTTTACCCCTGAATCACCTAAGTAGACCTGATCAGTTTAAGCATCCTTCTTCCTTTCCCCCGCTAATGTCATCATATGATGTACACCTTCAATCCTCATCCTAGGATGCTCTCATTCCCTAAATCTCTGGTCTCTCTAGGATAGCATAAACTCTGGACAGTTCTCTCAGTTTCGATGAATAAGACAGATGTTCTCTGTACTCGGTTCCTTTGTAAAATGAAGTTTGTCTTGATCTCATCCTTTCCTGAATATTGTAGGATGAAGCAGTTTGTTTTGAAATATCTGAATCAATCAGGAAAAATTGTTTGTTTTATTTTGTTTACTCCCAAAGGCAAAAGCAAAAAAAAAAAAAAAGTTACTTCTGAAATGTCAGTGCCAAGGATATTCCATCTTATGCATTTTAATTTTGTTAGAAGACACATGTTTAACTAAGGCTGTAAGCAGAAAACCTTCCATAAAGATCATTAAGTATGAAAATATATAAATATTAAACAATCTATGCCAATTCCAGGAGCACAGGGTAAAATACATTTAAAAAATGTTAGTTCTTCAGAACAGAGGAAACATGCCCGACTCTCTCTCACCCATCATAGTCATTGTCTGCACAATATTTTAGATTTTCAGCAAAAAGGGTAGCTAAGTCTTTGAGGTGGACTGCATATCTGTATTTAGTTAGCAGTAATTTCTGCGAAAGAACTTTCAGATGTATCCAAATTGTTTCAGAAAAAGATTGATTTCTAGACTGCTTGCATTTTCACAGAATTAAGAATTCACACCCCACAGACTTTATGAAGTTCCCTTGCCTTCCCCAAAGTTTTAACATACAGGAATGAATGGCTCCAAGATATGTTAGAACAGAGGTTTCAGTATAGAGCTGAGATACAAAATTCTGTATGACTGGAATATACCTAAGGAAGAAAAAACAAAAACATAAAGATAAAACTGTCTTTGTTTTTATACGTTTGTCCTCCCCACAAAAGTAAATAAATAACAAGATAGAATAATATTTTATAAAATATATTATAGTCACATACTACCTTAAATTAAAAAAGATGAGTAAAGTAAACCTATCCTGAATCTGAGTGTTTAACTTGTGGAAATGAGAGTCATAGCTGTTCAGTTCGGTTCAGTTCAGTCGCTCAGTAGTGTCCGACTCTTTGCGACCCCATGAATCACAGCATGCCAGGCCTCCCTGTCCATCACCAGCTCCCGGAGTTCACTCAGACTCACGTCCGTCGAGTCAGTGGTGCCATCCAGCCATCTCATCCTCTGTCGTCCCCTTCTCCTCCTGCCCCCAATCCCTCCCATCATCAGAGTCTTTTCCAATGAGTCAACTCTTTGCATGAGGTGGCCAAAGTACTGGAGTTTCAGCTTTAGCATCATTCCTTCCAAAGAACACCCAGGGCTGATCTCCTTCAGAATGGACTGGTTGGATCTCCTTGCAGTCCAAGTGACTCTCAAGAGTCTTCCCCAACACCACACTTCAAAAGCATCAATTCTTCGGTGTGTAGCTTTCTTCACAGTCCAACTCTAGCATCCATACATGACCACTGGAAAAACCATAGCCTTGACTAGACAGACCTTTGTTGGCAAAGTAATATCTTTGCTTTTCAATATGCTATCTAGGTTGGTCATAACTTTTCTTCCAAGGAGTAAGCATCTTTTAATTTTATGGCTGCAGTCATAGCTGTAGTCTTTCATAAATTTAAATTCTCTCTCTCTCTCTTCTCTCTCTCTCTCTCTCTCTCTATATATATATATATATATGTATATGTATGTATTTTTTAAGAGGATTTATTCCAAGAAGTTCTCCTGACAAAGCAGGAAGTCATATGTATGGTGGTCATACCCAAGTCATATCCTCGGTTTCATAGATAGGGGTTAATTGTAAAGGGCATCTTGAAAACCATGCAGCCTGCCTCCAGTTACCCTGGTGACACTCCACATTAAAATACATGAAAACAAAGGGTGGGTTAATAAAAGTCCCATAGAGATTTTAAAACTTTATTTACTTCTCATTGGTTAGTTTAATGCTGTGATATAATCCTAAAGCACACATCCCAGAAAGGCCCCAAGCAATTCTATACATACATAAGTGGGCCAAGCCACACTATTCACTGCATGCTGATAGATGGTGAGTTAATTAACATGATGTTATAATGCAAAATGAAAATTGGATCTTCACTGTGCCCTTTTGGTTACTACTTTAAAGGTAGAGGAGGCATAGGAGATGAATAATAGACTTAATAAGGAAACATTTCATTGGGTTTTTCATTATAGTAAAAACATCTCAGTGGAGAGATAAAAGGCATTTACTAAATTTGCCAGAATGGAGATGTGATTGTTGGAACAGTTTAGGTACTTTATAATTCATTTTGCTCTAATCTCTTTTTTGAAATCTGAGCACAAGAAAGAAAAGAAATCCTTACTTTCATAATACAATTGGAGGACACAGAAAACGGTCTTTACCAGACATTTTGGATTATGAGTTTCATTCTGACAGTCATTTTGACCAGAGAAATGGCAGTATCCGCTATTAAAAAGAAATTAACTCCCAAATTGCAATTACAACATTAATCTTAGTCAGTATATCAATAGGGAAAAAACATTTTCTAAATGTTTGTCTCCGGATATGTCTCTCTTCCATCCAGCCAATTTATCTCTTGCTTTTCAAATGTCAAAGTCATCTGTAGTTGTTTTTATCAAGACTGACAAAGGCATGTGACTGACAGTTCAACGTAAAAACACAGAAAATGTATGAACTCAATTTCTGATTAATTAGACTGTTCATTAACTAGTTCTCTTTTTGGTGCTGTGAACATATTTAAAATGTTTAAACTTTGCAGGTTTGCCAAATGTAGTAAGAAAGCTACACTGGGGGAAAAAAGCATTTCATGAAAAGTATATGACAACTCTTTTTAGCTAAAGATGTCTAACAGCTGATAGATACGGAAAAAAAAAGAATGGAAATTTCTCCATTATTATGAGTAATGTAGGTTAAGACTCCTTGAACACCTGAACCAAATTCACAAATCCAGAGGAGTTCAAAAGGCAGATCAAGAGTAGGTGTGCATTGGAGAACACAGCCATGCAGCCCTGGAGTACATATGTGGCCCTTCTCTTTTCAATTACCACAAAGGTTGGCTATTTTTAAAGTGTTGTAAGATTCTAGAGTGATGAAAAAACACCCACTCCAGTTAGAATCTGTTCTTCCCTTGTCAGGAAACTGAGTTTAATCATTAATGGACTGATTTCAAAATGCCAGTGCTTCTTGGCTCCAAAAATATAGGTGGGGGAAATTATAACAATTGATTGCCCTTTAGTCAAATACTGATGACTGGATAAAAGCTGTTACCACCTGCAAATGTTTTTCTTTCCTTTAAGCCAATTTTTCCAAGAGAATATAATTTCAGAAGCTGAGTAGTTTGAGGGTAAGTGATGGAATTTTGAGAGAGCAAGTCAGGGAATTGTTCCAGAATGAGAAAATCAGCAATGATGAGAGGCCATTAGTGATAACCAGAAAGGTACAACTTGTTGCTGAATTGGGATATTCTTGATCTTCTCCTCTCCAGTTAATCTTGAGTTGATGGTGTAGGCACGTACTGGAGTAACCCACCTTGGGCAGAATATTCAAATAAATTAAATGTATCTTCCACACTCTCCCACCACTTGTATTTTTTTTTTTCCTACTCAGCTATCACCTGTCTTCTTTAAATTTTTTTTTTTTTTTTGGCTGCTCTGGGTCTTAGTTGCAGCACACAAGATCTTCTTTTGCAGTTCATGGACTTTCTCACGGTGGTGCATGGCCTTAGTTACGCTGTAGCATGTGGAATCTTAGTTCAATCCCAACCAGGGATCAAGTTGGCGATCCCTGAATTGCAAGGTTGATTCTTAACCACTGGACCACCAAGGAAGTCCCAGTCCTATCTCCTATATCTGATTGTGTTGCCTTTAATTTTCAATCATGGAAAGACTCAGTTCTGTGTCCTAAACTTTTTCTTTCTCCACACCACACCTCACCCTGTTGGGTCCTCTGATAATGGCTAAGAGGGTATTTGTTTAATCCACTAATTCTACTTGAGTTTTGGATGATACCTACAGCTTAATTCCTTAATGATATCATGGTGTTCATACTTTTAAATAGGTCAGTAGACAATCCAAATGATTCTTGCATTTGTCTTTTTTGTTTTTGACCTTTGGAGCTTTCTGGATACATTAGAATGATAGTAAGTCTTTGGAGAGACATTTTTGGATGGACTAAGATTTGTGATTTGTTTTGCCTTGTGTGTGTGTCTGTGTGTGTGTGCGCGCGCGCTACAGTTCAAGTCAAAGAACATGGTAATTGTTCAATCTTTCTAAAGCAGAAAACTTGACATATACATAGCGGTTACCGCTTACATTCCCATGTCAGATATCATTAATCCATCTCTGCACTCTTTCTCTCTGAATTCAGATAAGGCCTTAGAATCCATCTCAACTCAGACATTCAGGCAACCACTAAAGGATCATCAGAAGCTGCACCCCTGCTTCTAATGTCATAGTGGTGTGTGTGTGTGTATGTATGTATTTGAATGGTTGAAGCAAAGAAAGATACTTATATATATTCCCTCTCCCATTTTTCCTTTAACTGGGACTAAACATTACAACCAACTGCTGTATCATCTCCATCGTGAAGACAGAGATGTTTTTAAGAATAAACTAACTATATAGACTATACAGTGATTATGATTATACAGTGGAGGTGAGAAATAGATTTAAGGGACTAGATCTGATAGATAGAGTGTCTGATGAACTATGGACTGAGGTTCGTGACATTGTACAGGAGACAGGTATCAAGACCATCCCCATGGAAAAGAAATGCAAAAAAGCAAAATGGCTGTCTGGGGAGGCCTTGCAGGTAGCTGCGAAAAGAAGAGAAGTGAAAGGCAAAGGAGAAAAGGAAAGATATAAGCATCTGAATGCAGAGTTCCAAAGAATAGCAAGAAGAGATAAGAAAGCCTTACTCAGCGATGCAAAGAAATAGAGGAAAACAACAGTTTGGGAAAACTAGAGATCTCTTCAAGAAAATCAGAGATACCAAGGGAACATTTCATGCAAAGATGGGCTCGATAAAGGACAGAAATGGTATGGACCTAACAGAAGCAGAAGATATCAAAAAGAGGTGGCAAGAATACACAGAAGAACTGTACAAAAAGATCTTCATGACCCAGATAATCACGATGGTGTGATCTCTGACCTAGAGCCAGACATCCTGGAACGTGAAGTGAAGTGGGCCTTAGAAAGCATCACTACGAACAAAGCGAGTGGAGGTGATGGAATTCCAGTTAAGCTATTTCAAATCCTGAAAGATGATGCTGTGAAAGTGCTGCACTCAATATGCCAGCAAATGTGGAAAACTCAGCAGTGGCCACAGGACTGGAAAAGGTCAGTTTTTATTTCAATCCCAAAGAAAGGCAATGCCAAAGAATGCTCAAACTACCGCACAATTGCACTCATCTCACACGCTAGTAAAGTAATGCTCAAAATTCTCCAAGCCAGGCTTCAGCAATACGTGAACCGTGAACTTTCAGAACTTTAAGCTGATTTTAGAAAAGGCAAGGAACCAGACATCAAATTGCCAACATCTGCTGGATCATCAAAAAAAGCAAGAGAGTTCCAGAAAAACATCAATTTCTGCTTTATTGACTATGCCAAAGCCTTTGACTATGTGGATCACAATAAACTGTGGAAAATTCTGAAAAAGATGGGAATACCAGACCACCTGACCTGCCTCTTGAGAAATTTTTATGCAGGTCAGGAAGCAACAGTTAGAACTGGACATGGAACAACAGACTGGTTCCAAATAGGAAAAGGAGTACATCAAGGCTGTATATTGTCACCCTGCTTATTCAACTTCTATGCAGAGTACATCATGAAAAATGCTGGGCTGGAGAAAGCACGAGCTGGAATCAAGATTGTTGGGAGAAATATCAGTAACCTCAGATATGCAGATGACACCACCCTTATGGCAGAAAGTGAGGAGGAACTAAAGAGCCTCTTGATGAGGTGAAACAGGAGAGTGAGAAAGTTGGCTTAAAACTCAACATTCAGAAAACTAAGATCATGGCATCTGGTCCCATCATTTCATGGGAAATAGATGGGGAAACAGTGGAAACAGTGTCAGACTTTATGTTTTGGGCTCCAAAATCACTGCAGATGGTGACTACAGCCATGAAATTAAAAGACGCTTACTCCTTGGATGAAAAGTTATGACTAACCTAGATAGCATATTGAAAAGCAGAGACATTACTTTGCCAACAAAGGTTCGGTTTTTCCTGTGGTCATGTATGCATGTGAGAGTTGGACTGTGAAGAAGGCTGAGCACTGAAGACTTGATGCTTTTGAACTGTGGTGTTGGAGAAGACTCTTGAGAGTCCCTTAGACTGCAAGGAGATCCAACCAGTCCAATACCAGTATTTGAAGAGAGTAATTTAGAAATGAAAACTTACTTTCTCCAAAAGACCAGATCAATAAGAACAGAACCTAGATTGCATAATATATGATTAGCTTTATGATACTTAATATGTAGTTGTTATATTTAAGCACCATTTGGAAATGGAGATTTTCCTAGGAAATTCTAATGGATGAAATGAATCTCTCTTTTGTAATAGTCTATTTGGACAGTAAGTAACAGAAAATTGTGATTAAAAATTGGAATTCTAAGATGAAGGTCTGGCTTCAGGAATGATTGACCCAATGATTTGTTAAGTTCCAGTATTCTTTCTATGTGTCTGACCTGTTTTTCTTTTGGTTGTCTTTTATATTCCGATCAGTAACAAGATGACTGCAGCAACCCCAGAGCTATTAATGCTCAATGGAAAGCAGAGGGATCTTTTATTTTTGCAACTTTTTCTCAGGAATGTGGAAAGATCCCTAGCAAATAACCCTACTTGCCTGCCAGGCTCTTCTATCCATGGGGATTCTCCAGGCAAGAATACTGGAGTGGGTTGCCATGCCCTCCTTCAGGGGGTCTTCCCAAGCCAGGGATAGAAGCCAGGTCTCTTGCATTGCAGACAGATCCTTTACCATCCGAGCCACCAGAAAAGCCCAAGAATATTGGAGTGGGTAGCCTATCCCTTCTCCAGAGGATCTTCCCAACCCAGTAATCAAACCTGGGTCTCTTGCGTTGCACGCAGACTCTTTACCAGCTGAGCTACCAGGGAAGCCTATTGAGTGTAGTACTTGGCAAACAACTCTTATGAAGTGAATGGTTTAAGAATCTGCATAGACTTGTTTTGAAAAGTTGTTTAGAGCCATCTCAGTGTCAAAAATAGATTACTTAGGTTTCACTTCAGTTCACTTCAGTCGCTCAGTTGTGTCTGACTCTTTGCGACCCCATGAATCGTAGTATTCCAGGCCTCCCTGTCCATCACCATCTCCTGGAGTTCACTCAAACTCACATCCATCGAGTCAGTGATGCCATCCAGCCATCTCATCCTGTCATCCCCTTCTCCTCCTGCCCCCAATCCCTCCCAGCATCAGAGTCTTTTCCAATGAGTCAACTCTTCGCAGGAGGTGGCCAAAGTATTGGAATTTCAGCTTCAACATCAGTCCTTCCAATGAACACCCAGGACTGACCTCCTTTAGAATGGACTGGTTGGATCTCCTTGCTGGCCAAGGGACTCTCAAGAGTCTTCTCCAAAACCACTGTTCAAAGCATCAATTTTTCAGCACTCAGCTTTCTTTATAGTCCAACTCTCACATCCATACATGACCACTGGAAAAACCATAGCCTTGACTAAATGGACTTTTGTTGGCAAAGTAATATCAGTCTCTGCTTTTGAATATGCTGTCTAGGTTGGTCATAACTTTCCTTCTAAGGAGTAGCTGTCTTTTAATTTCATGGCTGCAATCACCATCTGCAGTGATTTTGGAGCCCCCAAAAATAAAGTCTGACACTGTTTCCACTGTTTCCCCATCTATTTCCCATGAAATGATGGGACCAGATGCCATGATCTTAGTTTTCTGAATGTTGAGTTTTAAGCCAACTTTCTCACTCTCCTCTTTCACCTCATCAAGAGGCTCTTTAGTTCCTCCTCACTTTCTGCCATAAGGGTGGTGTCATCTGCATATCTGAGGTTATTGATATTTCTCCCAACAATCTTGATTCCAGTTTGTGCTTCTTCCAGCCCAGTGTTTCTCATGATGTACTCTGCATAGAAGTTAAATAAGCAGGGTGACAATATACAGCCTTGACATAGTCCTTTTCCTATTTGGAACCAGTCTGTTGTTCCATGTTCAGTTCTAACTGTTGCTTCCTGACCTGCATATAGTTTTCTCAAGAGGCAGGTCAGGTGGTCTGGTATTCCCATCTCTTTCAGAATTATCCACAGTTTATTGTGATCCACACAGTCAAAGGCTTTGGCACAATTTATTGAAGGTAGAGAATAGAAAAAGACACCTGCCCTTTAACTGACTAGGATGATTTCAATTCATTCCAGAGAGAATCTAAACTCTAGACATTTATTAAATAGCTGGGGTGTTTTGAAAATTGTTGATAATAATGAATCTTATGGTCAGTTGAAGATAGGTTGTTATTAGGGAATATCAACCAATTGGGAGGCCAATAGTATAGGAAGCAGATGAATAAGTCCAGGGAAAGGGATGTTAGGATCCCCTGGGATGGAGGGAAGACAGAAGGGGACAGGGAGGGAGGTCCCAGTCAATTATCAGGGATGTAGGGTTATCAAGATCAAAGGGCTAGGAAAAAGTCTAGACACCCAAGGAAAAAAAAAAAAAACACAGAATAAAGTGGGCCAAGAAAGTTGATTGACTACCTTAAGTGATCATTCAATGACCACTTACTGCACAATATGGATATTTAGGGTCAGTTGCCCTGAGCCAAGTAGTTCTAGAACAATTAGTATCACCCAGAGGGCATGTTAAACCAGGTTGCTGGGCCCCACTCACTGGGATTCAATAGATTCAATAGATCTGAGTGGAGCTCAAGAAGGTTTTAGTGGATTGGGGTGGAAGTTTGGGGGGGTGGAAGTTTGGGGGTTTGGGGAGCTGGTTAAACAAGTTCCTGGGTGATTCCAAGGTCTCTGAGAGCCACTGACTGTTTTACCAATAGGTTAGTCTGTAATGTAATACAATCAATTTGTTTTTATTCCATACAAAGCAGCCAGGCAAGAGTTGAAGATTGTTGGTATTTTATTGCTATCTACAAAGACATTCTGCAGAATTAGAATATTAAGAACAGTTGCTGAGACAGGAGAACATCCATAATAGGATGCAGGACACTAAAGCTGCATGGAGTTGATCTAATTGGGACAGAGTTGTAGTATTCAAGGTTCAGAATTAGAATCTGGCACCTGAGTTCCTACGTTTGATTTGCAGTGTTCCCAACAGCAAACAGTAGTGTTGCAGTAAGGGGGACTGCTTCCAAGGCTCGAGGGTGGGCTTTTGTTTAACACTCAGAAATGAATGGTGAGGAGACACACATACTGACAAAGCAAGAGAGTTTATTGGGAAGGGGTGCCCAGGTGGAGAGCAGTAGGGTAAATAAATCCAGGAGGACTTCTCTGCCATGTGACTTTCAATCTTGGGTTTTATGGTGATGAGATTAGTTTCTCAGGTTGTCTCTGGCCAATTATTCTGACTCAAGATTCCTCTAATAGAAAACATGCATTTACAGAATTTTATTATCCCCAGTGTTTTATTGACTCCCAGACTGTATTCATCTACTTTCTTCTTGGGCTGCCATAACAAAGTACCATAAACTCATTTGCCTAAATAAAAGACATGCATTTCTGGAGGCTGACAGTCCAAGATCAAAGTGTTGGGAAGGAAGGTTTCATCTGAGGTCTCTTCTCTTGACCTGTGGGCAGCTATCATCTGGCTGTGTGTTCACATGATCTCTTCTTTGATGAAGTAGGGAAAGAGAAAGATAGACAGAGATAATGTCCTCTGATGCCTCTTCTTATAAGGATAGTGAAAGTGAAAGTCATTCAGTCTTGTCCAACTCTTTATCCAGGTCTGAATACTGGAGTGGGTAGCCTATTTCTTCTCCAGCAGATCTTCCTGACCCAGGAATTGAACTGGGATCTCCTGCATTGCAGGTGGATTCTTTACCAACTGAGCTATCAGGGAAGCCCCTATAAGGATAATAATTCTATCAAGGCGGGTCCCCACCTTTATGCCTTCATTTAACCTTAACTATTTCCTTAAAGGCCCCATCTCCATATGCAAGCACAAAGGGATTAGGAATTAGTATATTAATTTGGGGGAATCTAGATGTCAGTCCATGACACAAACCACAGATAGACAAAAAATTTTATTGCACAAAAATTAGTAATAAGACTAAAAATTATGAAAACTATACTATAAATCCTGATTTTTAACAATGAAGTATACTGATTTTGACTTGGAGATTAGGAAAATTACTCTCTTTCTCTTAAATCGCCCAAACTCATTTCAAAATTATACTAAAGAATATGTAAGAATTTAGTAATTATATTGTAACTCTAAAGAGTGATATAGATACAATGGATATTTATTTCAAAACCATGTTTATTGTGTATCTTGTTATATTTTTTAAGTTCCAATGACTCCCATATATAACCAGTGTAAGAAAACAAATAAATAAAAAGTCTGTTCCTGTGAATATGGTAATGTTTTTGTGGCCTTTTCCTATCCATTAATTCTAAGACTGGAATTTGATTGAAAATGGTAAATAAAGAGATGAACAAGTCCATTTGATTCCCAAAGTATGAATATAAAAAAGTCACTGATACTAAGAAGTCTCAGCAACATATATTTTCTGATTTTTTTCTTTTCCTTCACTGCTCTTTAGTTATAAACTTTTGACTTGAAAGTGAATTATTTTCTAAAACTTTCTAATTTTTTTAAGTCAAAGAGTGCAAAAGGATAGAAATTTGATTTGACTAAAAAGAGGAATAACAACCGATCAAAATTTATTTACCAGTTCAAGAAAATCAGAAGCAGTGATATATCACCAGATGGTAAATGGATCAGTGTTACCTCTAATGGTGTTTACTATTTTCAACTCAATGTTATTTTCAATGTTTATGTTATTTGGATTTCCAACTTTTTCATTTATTGCAAAAATTCATTAGGCACAACTCGAAAATCTGCTTTTTATATTCTAGTCCTTTCAATGCAGATTTATAAGAGTGCTGAAAAATCAGTTTTGTAGCTAAAGGAGCAAGTGTGGGAGTAGATTATACAATCAAATGCCTGGTAGTAAAATAAAGAAAGTAACCTTGGTAGAATGAAGGCTGGTGGTTTGGGATAATGTGCTGAGTAATAAATGAAAACAATATCTTTTTGTATCTATCTTTTGATATATGTTTAAGTTTGTTTTGCTCTAAAAAGAGTTTGCTGTCTTAATGCTATTGTATTGATTGCAGCCACTGTAATACTACCCCTAGGGTTTTATCACGAAGTCTTATACACCCTTTCTTCACATTAAATGTTGATAGAGGCAATACAGACACATATATCTCAGGTTTTTGATGCTCTTTGGAAATTTAATTTAGTTTCTGTATAAAGTTGTTTTCATATCCCCCCAAAGTCAATTACTTTTTATTCTCATTTTATGCCTGTTAAAGAAAAAAGTCATAGTAGGTTTTGTGACTTACATTATATAATAAGGTTTAAAACTTTTGTATCACTTTTTAGCTATTTTCCGCTTAAATATTAACTCATTTTGAATATTTCAAAAATCAATGTGGAATTGTAATATTTCATAACGGCTCTCAATATGCTTTGAAATTAGAAATGACAAGGCTTGCTGATGAACTTGACATGGAATGCAAAGTAACGAGAAGAAAGGTCTTTCTGATTGTTGTTTGTTTGTTGTTTTGTTTAGGCTCCTTGAGAGAATATAATTGCCACTTACTGAAATGGGAACTGTCAGTTTAAGAGAGAGAAAAATGAATCATAGTACATTTGTTTTATGGTATATAGGATATTTCTTTATTCTATAAACTGTGTCAAAACTAGTCCTAATTATTTTTTTCATAGAGATTCCAAACTTTTTGATTCTGGACTGAAATTATTTTTAAGAGGTTTACAGCATAGATCCCATCAACAAAATTTCTTCCTATTCCATCCATGGAATCTACCCATACTTTCTTTATCCCACCAGATAAAGTAGTAACCCTGTAAGTCACTGATTTAGCCCTTACTAATTTTGGAGATCAGTTAACAAGTATCCTTTTCATCCAAACAACTAATAACCATAAGAATATCAACGATAATGAATATCCTTGTTGGGAAATTCAATTGCTTTCTGCCTCTCCACCAATTTTCTTCATCTTGAATGATATCATGACTTAACTCTAGGCTAAGATCATTTTGAAATGGATGATAAATGATTATAGAAAATAATATATCTGGAAGTTGAGCATTCCATAGAGAAGCTTTTCTAGAAAATACATGAAAAAACTTAGAGGCAATGTTGTATTTGTGTATTTGAGAGGGAAAATAGATGCCACAAAACACTGCGTGTTAATATAGCAAAGTTAATGGTCTCTCCTACCCATTTGCTCTCTTCTGGGAATATATTTTTTGGGAAATTCTGAAATCAGCTGTTACAAATGTGTCTCCATTCCTATTTCCTCCCTTAAAATCTTGAAGATAGCTAGAATTTTCTTCTGATTATTGTGTGAGAATGAATAATTGATTGGATTAATGGAGAGACATTCTTTCGTAATAAGTATGATAGGTGGTTTATATGTAGGAATAACTTCTGGGAGAGTTCACTAACATTCCATTTTTTTACTATATTTCTAAAGTCAAGCAATTAAGATGAGACGTTCTAAAGCCAAACCAAAGAATCTAAGTGTTTAGGTTAGTTACTGCTACTCATATATCACCAATTGTATGTTTATCTTATAAAAACAAACTTCTTGCACCAATAGAGCAGGCTTTGTGTGCTTGTAAGTCTAGAAAGAGGAATTCATGTTCATTGCCAATCTATATAACATAAAAGAAAAAAATCGGTGCACTGAGAAATGTTTGATTTAGCAGAGTCCAGGTGGTAACTACCTGATGGATGAATAGATCATGTGAAATTTTGAATATACATTTTTCATGAAGTGACTGGCCACATCCCAGAGAGAGATATTGTGAGAGACAAAACATTTTCATCAGGGTTGAAAATATTGAGGATTAAAAATGCCAAGTAAATTTTCAACAGTTGTTTCAATTAGCCAAAGCCATCTGAAATCCTTTTTGAAAACAAGAAAATAAAAACATGTGGAAATAATCTTCTCTCTCATTCAATTTTTGATTTCTAGAACTTCTACTCATTGAGAATTATTTGAATGTCAAAAGGAGTTGGAGTTTCTAGTTCACTTGGAGCCATCAGAAAAATGATACAGAAATACCAGTGGGGATATCTGCTTCTATGGTATCCTTTCTACAATAAATCCTAAGAACAGCCAATAACTGAAGTTATTTTGGCACTAGCAGATGCATTTAATAAAATGTAGTATTTTCAATAATATTGTTTTTGTTTACCAGTTTAAAATATATCCCTTCCAAAAAGTGAGCAGTTTTTACATGAGTTTAATACGTTTAAAACTCATTGGTCATTAGTTGTTATTCAGCCACTACATCGTGTCTGACTCTGTGATTTCATGGACTGCAGCATGCCAGACTCCTCTGATCTCCACTATCTTCCGAGTTTGCTTTTTAGTAGTAATATATTTAACACTCATTGGGCAGTTTTGATCATCTCCATAATATGCCAGTTTGCTTGGCTATCAAATAAGTAAACATATTTCTTCAGCTTTGGTTTTTATCCTTCCCATAACATTCAACAGGAAAATTACTATATATATGGAAAGAGCAGTTCCAGCATGATTTATATGACATATAAAACACAATTAATAGTCACAAATAAGCATTATAGAATTTCATGAACATCATAAAGTAAGTTCTTTTTTATTTAGTGCAGTAGAGATTTATGTAGTATAACTATGGGATTAAAAATTTGGACCTGAAATTACTACAGAGGTTATCAAACTTCAAGTCACATCTGCCTTACACAGGTGAGCAGGCATCAAAAGAGAAGATTGTGAATTCTTGAGTGCACAAGTCAGTAGTATCAATTAAGTACAACAAATTGTACAATGACTGTTGAATCAACTCCTTCCTTTAAAATTTTAAGAAATGGAAATTGGGAAAACCAAGAGACTTGTTCTAGGTCACACAACCAGTGAGATGTGAGAATATGAAGCCACGGTTGTCTTGTGATGATGACAAACTGGATGGAGCTATAGAGATGAAGATTAAACGGGGATAAAGATGATGTTGTCAGTGAGAAGATAAAGACGATAATATTAATTAAGAATAGTAATAACACCGACAGCCATATATGGCACTCTTTCAACAGTTTATCTTGTTTAATCCTTATAACCACCCTATAAGGTAGCTAGTATTCTACTTACTTTTTAAAGAGGGAAGTATTAAAAAACAAGTCACCCTAGGACATGTAGATAGTAAACACTGGTGCTGAGAGTCGAATCTGGGTCTGAAACCGAAGTCAGTGCATTTTTTAGAATTTTTTAGTATTTTTTTAAACAACTGTTTAGATACATCCATATCCTACATGAGGATTCTGTCATAAAATAAGGTTTTTTAATACTTTGAAAAGGATTTCTGTCTGATCGGGAAATGTTGAACTACAGAAGAGAACATGAAGAACATGTAAGACTTAGTACATTCCACTCTAACCCCACCCCCCAGTCAAATAATGCAGAGCTAATTCTAGAACTTTCTTACCATATATACTTTATTACTGACATATTAATATAATTTCAGAGCATATGATGTACCTAAGACCTCTGTATGAGCACCTAACCTGCTCCCATATAACAAGTCAGGCCTATGGCAAATATAATCTATACTATGAAAACAGGCCACCTGGTCTTTCCTATCAAGCTTTGCCTTAACATGAGGCATGAGACTGTATCTTTTTTCCTCAGTAAAGAAACTGTGATGGCCAGTTTCAGGAGACCTGCATTTGAGAGAAGATTTGTCAAGCTGAGAGTTTAAATGTGTGCCTCTGAAACCAGAACTCTGTGTAATCATGAAAGAAAGTCATGTGACTCTGAGGTCCCTAAGTATGCTATTTTTGTGGGAAAAAGTGGTTCCTTTTTAGATGGTTCCATTTTTTTCCTTTTGAAACTACAATGACTTGAAGATTAAGTTGTAGAGACATGCTTACCAATGTTGCAAATGAAGTGCTATGAATATGAAATGTTAGATGACAAATTTAAAATCTAAAAATATCTTCACCAAAGGGAGCAATGGGCTGAATCTAACAAGATGAAACATAATAAGAATATACACTGGCAAATTTAATTGCCATTATATTTTTACTGCTTATTGCTGCTATAAGGGAAAGCTATTGACAATTCTATGATTTAATCTGGCCAACATACTAATATTTCTCTTAATTATAAATTTATAGTGAATCATTTGATATTTTTTAAATATAAAATCATATAACCTTCAAATCCTAATTTTTTATGCCTACATTTATCTTTTGCACTTTTGGATATTTATAATTTTCATTTATGTTTCATATTTTATTTTCTATTGTCTGGAAGGATCTTCTAGGTCAATGATAAAGTATAGTGATACTACAAGGAGAATCTGGCTTGTTTTCTAATATGTAGATTTATAAAATCAAGTGTTCTTTGTTCTTTGTTAATTTGCTCTCTTTGTAAGGATGTGCATGGCATTAAAACCAACAATGTATATTCAAATAAATGGTGTAGAGTTGAATTAGCCAAAGGAGTATAGACTACAGTACAGACAATCTGTAAACTTAACATCAATTCCTAAAAGCATAAGTATAGAAATTGAGTGCAAATGTTTAGAAGTTTATAGCAATTTGATAGAAGAATCTGTGTCCTTTGATTCTAATAATAAAATACATGGTCTTGTACTTTAGAATTTTTGCTTTCTTTGTTTTATTCTTTTAGTAATTCATTTTTATATTTCACAAGATCATCAGTCTGCAAAAATGGGGAAAAATTGATTGATGTGTATACTTAATTTTTTTTTTCTTTTAAGTTTTAAAAGTTGAGACATGTTTTATTCAGTGGGAATTTTTAAGACTTCAAGCCTGGGAGACAGCATTCCAAGTAACCCTGAGAGAACTGCTCTGAGGAGGCAAAGGGAAGAGTCTGGTTATATAGAAGTTTTCCAATAAAGAGCAGGCAGGGACGGGGGAGCCTGGTGGGCTGCTGTCTATGGGGTTGCACAGAGTCGGACATGACTGAAGTGACTTAGCAGCAGTAGTAGCAGCAGCCTTAACATGAAAAGATTATTGTTAATTAAAGAAAGCTAGATATCTTAAGAAATTTAGCGCTTTTCTATGTATGGGAAGATGCAAGAGTGTGGGCTCACTGAAATCATTACTTTCATATGCATCTCAAATATCTGGGGCCAGTATCCTGTGTTTTTCATATCCTAGAGTTCACTTGGAGCTCACCATAGGGAGTGGCTGCAGTCCTGATGGCTGTTGGATTGCAGGTATTCTCTTCTTTCCTGAGTGCCCTTAGAACTCACCAGCTCACATTGGAGGACTGCCATCATTGATGACAATGACATCCCTGTTTACTGATGTCACAGGAAATACTCCATTTCTCAGGTAGTTTGAGAAGTATTGTTGTAGAAGGAAAAGGAATACTGGGTTAGTGGTTGAGCTAAATGAATTTTGTATTTATCTTTCCTTTGAATTTCAATATTTTCAATATATGAATATTCCTCCTGAAAAAATGTTATCCAGTGCTGTATTCTGATCAGTTTTGAGAATAGAGTTAGAAAGGAAGTATATATATTCAAATTCCAGAATCTTAGGTTGTTGTTAACCCATTTTCTCAGATCAACCCCCAAATCAGTTACACACAAGTATTAAGAATATATGTGTTAAGATAGACACATTGAGGGCTGAATTTATAGAACTGTGGCTTACTAAATATATACATTCAGTTGATTTTTATTTCCAGGAATCTTGTTAATTTGAATGATCTTTAGGAGATGTGAAGAACAGGAGAGAAGTGATAATTTCATGGAGTATTTAGCCTGCATCCATTATTGTCAAATCAGTAGCAAGGAAGTATATATAATCACCTATTTCTATCCTTTGAAAGTATGGTATATGTAATGAATGGCATTTACACATGAGACATTTGTTGATGGATGCCTACGGGTAGACCATATAATGTAGCTAATTTCTAGGGTGCCAATTACAACTCCCCTTCCTGCTCTTTCACTCCAAGAAATATATTGGATTTTAAGAAGATATAAAATATATTACTTTTTAGATTAGTTTTAAGTATGTCATTTTCCTAGCTTTAAATCTTTGCAATTTTGCACAGATTATTTTTCATCTCACAAATGACTCTGATGGATCAGAGTGTCACAGTCCTAAAGTTGTGGATTGCTTATTAAATAAACAGCATACACAGACAGATTTGGGGTCCCCATATATAACAATCAGATTTTTAATAAAAGAATATAGATAGTGATATTAGAATTTACCTAGATCAACTTCTTTTTGTGACAAATGAAAAAATCAAGTACCTACCAACAGAGATGAAATCGTTTGTATGACATCATTCATTCTGTAACCATTGTAAAATAGTCTGTCAATTCTCAACTTCCTAAGTTCCAGCAGTCCCTCTCTCCCTCTCTCACATACACATGCACTCACTTACTTGTGCACATTTTAATATTTTTCAGAATTCAATATATACACACTTATTTTTCAAGTCAAGTTTTAAAATGCAGGGTTAGAAATCTTGTCATTTATTTTTCTTCAAAACATTATTATTTGGAAGAAAAATAATCATTTAAAATTGTTGTATTTTCAGGAACTAGAAAGGATATTTATAGTTTATAGCTTTGCTGATCAATATGGAAGCCAGTACTCCTTTTTAAATTAATTAATTAATTTTAATTGGAGGATAATTACAATATTGTGATGGTTTTTGCCATACATGAATCAGCCATAGGTGCACATATATCCCCTCATTCTGAACCAACCCCACCCACATCCCTCCCTTCCCCACCCCACCCCACCCCTCCGGCATGTCCCAGAGCATTGGCTTTGAGTGCCCTGCTTCATGCATCGAACTTGCACTGGTCATCTGTTTTACATATGGTAATTACATGTTTCAGTGCTATTCTCTCAAATTATCCTACCCTTGCCTTCTCCTAGAGAGTCCAAAGTCTCCTCTTTACATCTGTGTCTCTTTTGCTGCCTTACATATAGGATCATTGTTACCATCTTTCTAAATTCCATAAATGTGCATTTATATACAGTATTGGTGTTTCTCTAACTTATTTCACTCTGTATAATAGACTCCAGGTTCATTTACTTCAATAGAACTGACTCAAATGTGTTCCTTTTCATAGCTGAGTAATATTCCATTGTGTGTATGTACCACACTTCCTTATCCATTTGTCTACCAATGGACATCTAGGTTGCTTCCATGTCCTAGCTATTGTACAGTGCTGCAATGAACACTGGAGTATATGTGTTTCTTTCAATTCTGGTTTCCTTGGTGTGTATATCCAGTGAGATTGCTGGGTGGTATGGTAGTTCTATTTCCAATTTTTTAAGGAATTTCCACACCATTCTCCATAGTGGCTGTACCAGTTTGCATTCCCACCAACAGTGTAGGAGGGTTCCTTTTTCTCCACACCCTCTCCAGCCAAAAGTTTTCTAGGTTTTTTGATGGTAGTCATTCTGACTGGCGTGAGATGGTACCTCATTGTGGTCTTGATTTGCATTTCTCTAATAATGAGTGATATTGAGCGTCTTTTCATGTGTTTATTAACCATCTATATGTCTTCTTTGGAGAAATGTCTGTTTAGTAGTTTTGCCCATTTTTGACTGGGCTGTTCATTTTTCTGGTATTGAGCTGCATGATCTTGGAAGTTATTACTCCTAATTTGCCATTAAATGCCTGAAATAAGCCTGCCTGATTTGGAATGTGTTTCAAGAATGAAACATGTTTCAGAGATGAAAGTTCTAATATTAGAAAATAAGTTAAATATTTCATTTTTAAATTGGTTTTCATATTGATAATACTTTGGATATATTTGTCTAAATAATATATCTTATTAGAATTAGTTTCACCTTTTTTTGAATTATTAAATGTTAGTTGTTGTTGTTGTTCAGACACCAAGTCAAGTCCAACTCTTTGCAGTTCCATGGACTGCAGTACACCAGGCTTGCCTGTCCTTCACTGTCTCCCAGAGTTTGCTCAAAGTCAGGTCCATCAAGTTGGTGATACTAAGGATCTCCTCCTCTGCCACCCTCTTCTCTTTTTGCTTTCAATCTTTCCCAGAATCAGGGTCTTTCTAGTGAGTTGGCTCTTTGCATCAGGTGACCAAAATATTAGAACTTTAACATCAATCCTTCCAATGAATATTCAGTGTTACTGCTAAACATTTAAAAATTGCATACATGTCTCCCATTACATTAATATTCTCACGGAAGAAAATTGGTTTAGAATTTATTCTTCTTCTCTATATCTGTAAATCATGCACAATCTGCTAATAATGACCAGAGAAGAGTTTATCTGAGAAGACAAAATTAAATCATAGGTAAGTTCTAAGTCTGAGATTGGAAAATTTTCTTCCAGGTGAATTTTTTTCACGCATTCCATAAATATTTGTTGGGCACTTTCTATATATCACTCCCTGTTTTAGTCATTGGGGTTATTAAACATATTAATAAAATGGACAAAAAATCCTACTCTCTTAGAATTTACATTCTATTGGGGAAATTTTTCAATAAGCAAAATGAATAAGTAAATATAAACTAAACAAAATAATGATAAGCATACAGTGAATTTTAGATGAGTATCAGGCCCAGATTCACTATGCCTTTCTAAATAACCACACCCATAAAGTGAGTTTTAAACAGCTTTAATGGAAGTAAAAAGGTCAGTAGAATGTTAATGATTCATGCTATATGTTAACATTTTGCAAGGGTGATAAATACATCAAGCTCTTGGGAATCCTTCACAATCTCATGTTGAATTCCCTGTGTTCATAATTTCAGCCAAACAGACTGCCTAGAAAAATGCTTGCAATAAATTAGTTTGTTTGGTATTAAATGTTTATGGTTGTATATATTATTACCTTTTTTTCCATGTGACAAGTTGTTCTCCTTCTAAGTGTTCTCCCTTATTCTAGGTCCTTTGGTAGTTACATTTAAATCCAATCTAAGTTTCTGTTTTATATTTTTAATAATAGGGGTAAAGTTTTATGACATTTTTATAAACAACAAATTTTAAAAATTTGCTTTCAATATGTTGTGCCAAAAGTGAAAAATAACTGATCGGGTAAGAGGAGAACCAGATTCCAACCTTCATTTTTACAACCTTGACTTTTGACTTATGAGAGTTAACTGAAATGGCAGTAGGTATCCTCAAGGGTCTCCCAACTTCATTGAATATTTTGATATCCCAGGTATGAGATTTCTTTCTTTTTTTTTTTAGTTATGGGATATCTTGATGGAACATAAAAGTTCTATGTTCTTTTGATTTGTGATAGTAACTATTATATCTCCAGTGTCTAGAACAGAGTCTGACATACCAAAAAGTGTTTCTAAATGTCAAAAGCAAGTATACTGTATCAGTTCTACATGGTTAACCTGTTATTCTTGATATTTTAAATGCATATTTTAATCATTTAAAATCTACACATATATTTTATGACTATATATTGTGGTTGTAATTATAATAATTTTAATATTAATATTTTTAAAATATAAATTTAACATTTAATTTTTTTTATTTTATTTTAATGGCAAAGAACTGCTTCAGTCTATGTAACTCATAGGTAAAAGGACAGCAATAGACCTGTACCAGATATGTCTGCTTGAAGACCTCTGGGTGGATGTATTTAAAAACTTCATCTAATTCTTACCCCATTATTAAGAGAATGGATCATACTACAGATATTTGAATTCTGTCTCTCTTCTATCAGAAAATTATTAAATTCAATTTTACTTTTTATGTATTACCAGAAAGCAAAAGTAACATTATAAATTTTCATCTTATGCTTAGAAATTATTACTAAAAATCCAGCAAATAGTTTCTGTGAATAAGATATAAAGTTTCAGACACAAGCTTGTGGAGTCATGCCTTTCTCCTGCATTTCTGTCACTGCTTTCCATTGCTAAGGATGTGATATCTGCCCTCTGGAGAACTGCCAGAAAAGAGAATTAGTATTTGAGGCTCTGCTAATAGAGTGACATGAAGATATTATTTGTGGTGGTATTGGTGTTTCCAACACATTTCTTTTGGTAGTTCACATGAGACATCGTAATTCACATCTCAACAGCCATTTCGCTACAACAGAGGAATTGACTTCAACCATGATAATTTCATCTTTTTGCTGTAGATTGGTTCAAACGATGGGAGTATTAGCAAAATAAATGTTTTGCTCTTGGGAGCCACGGGGAGTTAGTCATGCAACTAAGGAAAAAGTGTAAATCAAATTGTTATTGGTGGCCAGTCTACAAAACAAGGCAGCCTTGTCTTAGTTTGAACTGCTATACAAAATGCCATAGAACGGCTAGCTTACACAACAAAACTTGGCTGTCTCAGTTCTGGAGGCTGGAAGTCCAACAGCAAGGCACCAACATGGCTGTTTTCTGGGGAGAACTCTCTTCCTGGCTTGCAGACCTCCATAATATATTTGTGCCCTTGCATGACTGGAGAGAGTGAGCTCTGGTGTCTCTCTCTTTTCTTTTCCCATGAGATACTTAAAAAAAAATAAATGTTAAAGTCTTTATCAGTCATCTCTTTTAAATATAGTAGTGTGTACATGTCAATCCCAAACTCCCAATTTATTCCTTCCCACCTCACCACCCTTCCCCAGTGGTAACCACAAGTTCATATTCTAAGTCTCTGAGTTTTGTCAATAAGTTCATTTGTATCATTTGTTTTTAGATTCCACATACAAGCAATATCACATGATATTAGTCTTTTTCTGTCACATTTACTTCACTTAGTATGATAATCTCCAGGTTCATCCATGTTTTGGCAAATGGCGTTATTTCAATCTTTTTAATGACTGAGTAATATTTCATTGTTTATATGTACTCTTATAAAGACACTAATCTCACCATGAGGAACTGACCCTCATAACCTCATCTAAACCTAAGTACCCCCAACAAGCCATGATTTCCAAAAAATATCACATTGTGGGGGATGTTAGGGCTTCATTATATGAATTTCAAGGGAACATAATTCAGTGCAGAGCAAGACATGTATTGTAAACAAGAATGGTACAGGGAGACTTCTGTATCAATCAGCTCTGAATCCTGCCCAGGTATAATCTCCTTCATGGTTGACCTATTATGTCTCCCTTCTGTTGCTGCTTCTGCTGCTGCTAAGTCGCTTCAGTCATGTCCGACTCTGTGCAACCCCCGTAGACGGCAGCCCACCAGGCTCTGCCGTCCCTGGGATTCTCCAGGCAAGAACACTGGAGTGGGTTGCCATTTCCTTCTCCACTCCCTTCTGTTACATACCAATTTAATTGGGATTTTCTTTGATGTTTGATTAAGTGCTTACTGGGCTTCGCAGGTGACTCATTGGTAAAGGATCTTCCTGCAATGCAAAGACCTGAAGTAGATACAGGTTCGATCTCTAGGTCAAGAAGATCCCCTGGAGCAGGAAATGGCAGCCCACTCCAGTATTCTTGCCTGGGAAATCCTATGGATTTCC
Organism: Bos javanicus; assembly: GCF_032452875.1. Taxonomy (NCBI): domain Eukaryota; kingdom Metazoa; phylum Chordata; class Mammalia; order Artiodactyla; family Bovidae; genus Bos; species Bos javanicus. The sequence goes on along the minus strand of NC_083882.1, from coordinate 71,386,157 downwards.
TATGGACAGAGGTGCCTGGTTGACTGTGGCCCATGGGGTTGTGGAGTTGGACATGACTGGGCTGCTAAAAACAATAATAGAGTGCTTACCAGCTGATGAACTCGGTGTACAATCTCTGCAGCAGTAGAGGCCTATCATTCAGCATTGGTCCCAGCCACTTGCTCGTGGTTCAGTGTGAACAATTTCTCTCCCCAAAAGCCTTGCAACAGTGTTAGGAATTGAGGAGTGTACCATTAGTTGGATTTTGGACATCAGGGACAGTCAGGAGTTGAGTGTTTCCACTGTAACATTTTCAGCATCTAAAGTAGGGATGGTGATACCATGCGATACCAGTCAAGATTACATAGATCCGCAATGCGATGAAAAGCTGGGAGAAAACTCTATGTAACTGCCCTCATTAACATATTTGGCACTCTCTCTCGAATTTAAGGAAGGAGTATTGATTCATAGTCAACTCCATACTGAATGAATTTTTCTACTTAATTTTCCGTGAAAAGCCACTTTCAGTCTTAGCTAAAGCACCCCTGCCATTTTCCCTCTTAATGTTCCAGTCGCATGGTGGTTCTGAACAGTTCACACATGCTTCTGTACATTATGACTCTAAATATGCAATCTATTCTGCTGTTTGTCTTGCTGGCAAACACTTATTCATCCTTCAAGACATTGCTCTACTGTTGAGTCTTCTATGAATTGATTCTGACCCCACACACTCCTAGAGGTGAAATTATTTAAATTACAGTGTTTTTGAAGTTATTTGCAGGTCCCTCTAAAAGCATCTTACTGTGTCTGTTTTATTAGTTTATCTATATGTCTCTTTGTAATAAATATAGTGATATTCTGAGGAGAGAGTTTATAGCATCTTTATTTTTCTAACCTAACACCCAGCACAGTGGTTGATAAATCTTGGGCTTATCATTAATCTATGCTTTTTGATTATATGAAGAATGATTAATGATTCGATGAATGAATAACAGCAATAACCAGAATAGAGTCTTTTTTTTTCTCCTGTTTCTATAGCCCAGATCTTAATTTGAACAAGATTGATCAAATGGCCTTAGTTTTAGCAAAATGAATATTCTTTGAATTTGTTACATAATTTTCCAAATTTCCAAAATGCTTGGTGTTAAATACCATCCAATTAAATAATTTAAGCAGCTTTTAGCTATATTAAGGAATGAATCTGTAGCAATAGTTTTTGAGTTGCTACATTGCCAAAGAAACTACTAGTATTTCTTAGCAATTCTGTAACCATATGCTGCTTTGTAAAAGCATTTCAGAGTATTTCTGCTCTACAGTTCCAGAGGTTGCAGACCTTTCCATCTCTGAGGCAAGAATAAGAATTCATCAAGCATTTCAGCTTGCTTTATGACTATCTATGCTTATGAAAGTGAAAGTCACTCAGTTGTGTCTGACTTACATCCCCACGAGTAGACTATACAGTCCATGGAATTCTCCAGGTCAGAATACTAGAGTGAGTAGCCTTTCCCTTCCCCAGGGAATCTTCCCAACCCAGGGATCGAACCCAGGTCTCCCACATTGCAGGCAGATTCTTTACCTGCTCAGCCACTAGGGAAGCCCCAAAGCAGGTTAAATATTAATATGGCTAGATGATTTGGGGGAGCTTTCAAAACTATCTTTTTACTTTCCAACTCCCAGTATCCAAAACAATAATGCCTAAATATGTTGTTTATTCTACTGCTTTTTATTTCATTTCCCATTAAAACAATATGTACCTCAAAGTAGAATTCAGATATCTTGATTATGATGACATAATCATTTCCATAGAAACCGATTATGATGTGAACAGGACTGAAACTTCAATAGGAGAATGATAACAGCAGGAAGTGTTGAATTCCAATGAAGATTTTTATTTGTGCATTATTATATATAGAAACAAGAAACCAGGAGAGGACAAGAAGAAATCAGCAAATGTGCTGAGTAAAACATGATTTACATGCTAAGAAATAAATTGTTTTAATAATTGCTCTAGTAGAGTTTTGTCTGTATTTAGAATTATGGTTTAGGTAATTTTGATGGCAGATAGTATTGGAAAGTGGGAAGAATGGGGACTTTGTCACCCTAAGACCTTTAGAAGTATTTCAGAAGCACAGTTTGAAGGCCAATTGTCAGGTCCAAACCATTCATTTTGGAAATGAAGAAATGAAAGCCTGGAGGGTATAGATAACTCGCTGTAGGCTAAACAAGTAGGCAGTGGCAGAACCAGAATAAGAACTAAGTTTTTTAGGGCATTTTTTTTCCTGTCAGTTTTCTGAGTTTAAAATATGGAAATATGCATTTTCATAAATGTTTTCCAGGTCCAAACCACTTAATGCTAAATCCCTGAGGGTTTCCATTCAATATAAAGGTGGAAAATGTAAATCTGAGATTAAAGCACAGCTCAAAACTTTGTATTGTTTAAATCTGTATAAAGAATTTGTTCCTATAATATTTGGATGCATACTTCCATTAGCTGAAAGGTTTTCAATATTTTTGATACTAGCAAAGTAAAACATCACCTTTATAGAAATCAGGAAAATGTTTAAAATTGTCTTTTGTACTATAGTTACATAATCTTAAAGTAAATCCACTTATTTTTACTATATTGGGAAAATATAATTTAAAAGGTATAATAGTCAAATCAAGGGAACTAGGCAATAAATATGCATTTATATATAGTTATGTGTATATAATATATAATTCATATACCATATAGTCTGCCTGTTTTTTAGAATATGTGTGTCTATGTTTAATACAAACAAAATAAAAACCAGTACATCTCAAAACTTGTTCCAGCATAATTTTGGTTATATGCAATTTTTGTCTTAGGCACTACTTTTAGAAGCATTTATTAATTAATAAGATGATGTTAATCTGCTCCATTGATGAACTTAAATTTTGGGGACTCTAAAAAGAGCCAATAATGATATTCATCTTTGAGGAACATCAATATATCTTACCTTTTCATCAGCAACACGATACATTTTTCTAACTTAATTCTTCATATATGGTACTTACTTTACTCACTTGATTAATGAAATATGTGAAAACCTTTAAGTATTCCCTCTGGAATGGGGACAGTCAATAATTTGATATGTAACTACATGTACACACACATTTCATTGTACCAGAAAAAAAAGAAAATAATCAAGTAGTTAACTTACCTAGTTTAAGCATCCTCAGATTATTTATTAGCCTTCTTTACGGTGAGAATTATATAGTACTCCTCTCTGGGGAATCATACAGTGGAATTTACATGTAGTTTCATATTTATTGTTGTATTATTCAGATTTTCATATTAATACATTTTAGTTAAAGAGTCAATATATGTCTGCCTAAAAGACGATTATAAAGCTTTTTGTCTTCACTTCTGGCTTTGGATTCAAGAATAATTTTCCTTTTTATCATTCCCTTCTAGTTCTTAACATTCCTTTCTAGCTTTTTTAACAGATACACATTGTCTAATTTTCATACATGTGTGTAATAATGAACCATAGTATCTGTCTGGGAACTCTGCCCTTGATACTCATTTGACAGCCAAGGCCTTTGACTTCTTTAGGGAATATGAATCAGTATAGTCTACTGTTTTGCAATCCAAGATGACAAAAAAAAAAAAAAAAAGAGAGAGAGAGAGAAAGAAATGCTTTCATTAGCTTAGAATGGATTTAAGCAAATAAGTTCAGCTACCAATCTCCTGGTAGCTGAGAAAAGGAGAAAAGGAAAGATATACCCATTTGAATGCAGAGTTCCAAAGAATAGCCAGGAGAGATAAGAAAGCCTTCTTCAGTAATCAGTGCAAAGAAATAGAGGAAAAGAATACAGGATGCTCGGGGCTGGTGCGCTGGGATGACCCAGAGGGATGGTATGGGGAGGGAGGTGGGAGGGGGGTTGAGGATGGGTAACACATGTACACCCGTGATGGATTCATATCAATGTATGGCAGAACCAATACAATATTGTAAAGTAATTAGCCTCCAATTAAAATAAATAAATTTATATTTAAAACAAAGAATGGGAAAGACTAGTGATCTCTTCAAGAAAATTAGATATACCAAGGGAATATTTCATGCAAAGATGGGCTCAATAAAGGACAGAAATGGTATGGACCTAACAGAAGCAGAAGATATTAAGAAGAGGTGGCAAGTATACACAGAAGAACTGTACAAAAAGATCTTCATGACCCAGATAATCTCAAAGGGGTGATCACTCACCTAGAGCCAGACTTCCTGGAATGTGAAGTCAGGTGGGCCTTAGGAAGCATCACTATAAACAAAGCTAGTGGAGGTGATGGAATTCCAGTTGAGCTATTTCAAGTCCTGAAAGATGATGCTGTGAAAGTGCTGCACTCAATATGCCAGCAAATAGCACCAGTAGTTTTGTATGGATGTGAGAGTTGGGCTGTAAAAAAAGCTGAGCACCAAAGACTTGATGCTTTGAACTATGGTGTTGGAGAAGACTCTTGAGAGTCCCTTGGACTGCAAGGAAATCCAACCAGTCCATCCTAAAGGAAATCAGTCCTGACTGTTCATTGGAAGGATTGATATTGAAGCTGAAACTCCAATACTTTGGCCACCTGATGCGCAGAGCTAGTTTTAAAAGACCCTGATGCTGGGAAAGACTGAAGGCAGGAGGAGAAGGGGACAACAGAGGATGAGATGGTTGTATGGCATCACCAACTCAATGGACACGAGTTTGGGTAAACTCCAGGAGTTGGTGATGGACAGGGAGGCCGGGCATGCTGCAGTCTATGGGGTCACAAAGAGTCAGACATGACTGAGTGACTGAACGGAACTGAACTGAACCAGTGTCCTAGATGTGCAATTGAATATTCAAATTACAGCACCCTCTGAAAGCTTAGCTGAATATATACTTACATCAAAGTAGAGCTGAGATTTTGTGGGATCTGAGTGAGTCCATGCTTCTGATATTTTACTTTTAAATCCTTCAAGTGTGTGTGGACTTAGTCACTTAGTCGTGTCTGACTCTGTGTGACCCTTTGAACTGTAGCTCTATGTATGAAAAAATTTTTTAGGCAAGAATACTGGAGCAGGTCGCCATTTCCTTCTCCAGGGAATCTTCCTGACCCAGGGATCGAACCTGCGTCTCCTATGTCTCCTGCATTGGAAGCTGATTCTTTACCTGCTGAGCCATATGGGAAGCCCAAATTAATCAAGAGATCTTACCGTTATTGCATATTGTGTTATCCGTGATTTATTTCTGAATGGTTAACTTATCTGAAGATGCCACATACATTTTTAGTAAAATATAGTTTCAGGGTCTTCAAAGAGAGTATAATTTCATAGGTCTCATAAAAGCTTTGTTTCTGCTGTTAGTAGTGTTTTGTTTTTGATAAGGATTAAAAGTTAGATATTTAAATATTCTGGAAACGCTTGTTCTTTGTTCATATGGGAATATTTTGCTTATTGAATTGAAATAACCCATGTTCAAATGTTTTACTGAACCTTAGCCAGTCTCTTACACTATTTGGGTGTATGTGGGAACTTTTGAAATATCAGGACAACTGGGAAGGCCTGTTTTATCTCCACTCTTCCAATTGGTATGAAAGCCAGTCAGATAGTTAATAATCATAAAAATAGAATCCACTGGAAATAAGCTTGCCGTGGAATGTTCTCGCTTTTCCCATGTCTCATGTCAGTTGGCTAGCTCAATATCGTTTGACTTGCAGTGATATATTTTCAATATTTTCAAAGTAAAAGACCTGATTTTTTTGTGTCCGGTTGTGAGTAATGTTTTTCCATTTTTAGAGGGGACGACTGGCATACCCTTGGGCAGGATCTCCCTTACTGCAACTTTGTGTTTCTGCTTATTCTCCTCCTGCCTCAGAAGTCGCTGCAGCTCATCAGAACTCTATTCACAGTAATTGGTGAAATCTTTTTGGAATCCTTCAGGCTGTATAAATGTCAAATGTTGCTGTTATCGCCATTATTAATGGGACTTCAAGTTGAAATGGAGGAGGAAGGAAGAGCTTGACTGTATTAACATGCATTGACTATGTATTGACTGCAAAGAAAAATTGTATCTGCAGGAAGAAAGCTCCATTTCCATGATTTAGTAAGCAATTGAGAGACAGCAATCTGGCTAAATAGAAAGGAATGATTTGCTTTTTAACAACCAGTTAGTTCTACCTGCGAGCGAAAATAACTGTCTTTCTCCCCTGTATAAATCTATTCCTGGTTTCTTGCCTCATGAACTACATCAGGGTGTGCCATAAGAAAGAAATCTTAATAAACCCAACAGTTTTCTTATTTCATTCTCCTTGTACCCATTGAATATATGTGAGGCCCAAAGAATAAAAAATAATGTGAAGAAGATACAGGAAGTTAAGAAAAAAGGTGCTGTTTCTCAATTTTTCTTGAAAAAAATTTATTATTTATGTACATATTTAGGGCTTTCCAGTTGCCGCTAGTGGTAAAGAACCTGCCTGCCAATGCAGGTGACTTAAAAGAGGCAGCTTTGATCCCTGGGTAGGCAAGATCCACTGGAGGAGGGCATGGCAATCCACTCTAGTATTCTTGCCTGGAGAATCCTCTGGACAGAGGAGCCTGGCGGGCCGCAGTCTATGGGGTCACAAAGAATCAGACACAACTGAGTGACTAAACAACAATCAACTATATGTATAAGTAGTTGATTGTTGTTGTTTAGTTTATATATATACATACACACATATATATATATTCTCACACACACATAAGTGGCCTCTTTCATTCTAGGAATCTTTTGGCCTTTACTGGCTCCCTGGCATCCATCTAGCACGTCAACACTAAGTGGACTCTGGTGGACTCTTTAATGGGGACACGACTTGTCTTTTGTCAGGAGAGGAAAGGCTTCATCCCCTGTATTAGTCTACTATTCTTTAAAGAAAATGGAAGTGGGGAAAATGAATGCCAGGCCGGAGCCGTCTATGTGTTGTGACAAACACTTCAGCTTTTGTGCACTTTCGGATGATTACACATTACACTGAATAGCTCTTAATTATTTAAAATGACTTTTACCTCATTGTTACAGCCTGCATATGATTGAGTCCTTGCTCTAAATGCCACGTTCTTTTGTTTCCAGGAGGGTGGAGTGACTTTAGATGTCAAGTTGAGATGGCAGAATGTAATTTGACAGGGAGAAGGGAACTAGGCATTCATTAATCATCCATATAATGGTGCTTTAGTATAGCGACAGATACTCCTCTTTTTCTCTGAATCATATTTGATTTTATTTATTTGCCAGTTTGGCCAACCACAGACTCAGTAATTCTAAAGAAATTCTAAAGAAACTGGCTGTGAGAAGTTCTCTTTAAGTGATGAGATGCTGGAGTATTCTTTTGTGATCATCTAATATTTATCATCCATATCTTGTATTTGGCATAATGAGAACCATGGTTTTTGTGAACTGAGGTTTCAATCTGAGCATCTCAAGAAACTACTGGGCAAACCTGAATAATTTAGTAAAATTCTCATTTTCTCTCTATGTAAAGAGAAAATTTTGACATTTAGCTTAGTGTTGTTATTAAGTAAACTAATATATCCAGAGGGCTTCCCTGGTGGCTCAGTGGTAAAGAATCCATCTGCCAATGTAGGAGGCACGAGTTCAATCCCTAGGTTGGGAAGATCCCTTGGAGTAGGAAATAGCAACCCACTCCAGTATTCTTGCCTGGGAAATCCCATGGAGAGAGGAGCCTGGCGGGTTACAGTCCATGGGGTCTCAAAAGAGTCTGACTCAACTGACTAAATAACAGCAATATATGTGGAAGCATTTACATAATGCTTAGCCTTAACAGATACCAAGAAATATTGGTTCTTTTTTTCAGCATGAAATGCCACTATGGACTCTGTAACACCCACTTAAAAACAAGGACCCATTCGCTGTTACAGAGGACCCACTCACTTTAACAGGGTCACCTTTTGGCAGAATAACGGCAGCATTGTATATTACCGTGTATGTTAAGAAAGAGCAGACATGTGTTTACCAGTTCTCTACGTGGCCTAGAGTGTGATGCCAGGGACAACGGAGTACACAGATAGCATTAGCAAGAAACAGTGACTACAGTTCATGTTCTGACTGGTGGCAATTTGCTCTAGGTCTCCACTCGTGGCTACATGTTGACATTTCTAATAATGTAACCCTTTGACTTGCAAGCCTGCTTAGAAATATGTATTGGATACTTTGATTAAGACTCTATTAGAGTGGTGAATAGCATCTCTAATACTCATGAATTTAGATTAGTGCTAATAGAATGGTTAGAAAAACAAAGGCTAGCCAAACTGAATATTTAAACTTGGAGATTTTTATAGTGAAAAGATAAATTTAGATATTTGGAATGATGGATTTTTGTAAGCTCCCTTATCTTGCTACATAGTTTGTTTATGAAGCAAATGCTATTGAGGAAGTAATTAAGGGGTGTTTCCACTTTAATCTTTAATTTAAAAAAAAATTTTTTTTCATTTCAATCTACTTTATTTTTAACTTTCACTTTGCTATAAAAACTGTACCATTTTCAGAACTTCAGGGTGATATAATGCCATAAAATTCACAAATTGGAAACATACAATTCTGTGACTTTATATAAGTTTATGGTGTTGTATAATCACTGCTACAATCTAGTTTATAAAAATTTCAGATCAGATCAGTCGCTCAGTCGTGTTCAACTCTTTGCAACCCCATGAATCGCAGCATGCCAGGCCTCCCTGTCCATCACCAACTCCCGGAGTTCACTGAGACTCACGTCCATCAAGTCAGTGATGCCATCCAGCCATCTCATCCTCTGTCGTCCACTTCTCCTCCTGCCCCCAATCCCTCCCAGCATCAGAGTCTTTTCCAATGAGTCAACTCTTCACATGAGGTGGCCAAAGTATTGGAGTTTCAGCTTTAGCATCAGTCCTTCCAATGAACACCCAGGGCTGATCCCCTTCAGAATGGACTGGTTGGATCTCCTTGCTAGCCAAGGGACTCTCAACAGTCTTCTCCAGCACCACAGTTCAAAAGCATCAATTCTTTGGCACTCAGCCTTCTTCACAGTCCAACTCTCACATCCATACATGACCACAGGAAAAACCATAGCCTTGACTAGACGAAACTTTGTTGGCAAAGTAATATCTCTGCTTTTGAATATGCTATCTAGGTTGGTCATAACTTTCCTTCCAAGGAGTAAGCGTCTTTTAATTTCATGGCTGCAGTCACCATCTGCAGTGATTTTGGAGCCCAGAAAAATAAAGTCTGACACTGTTTCCACTGTTTCCCCATCTATTTCCCATGAAGTGATGGGACCAGATGCCATGATCTTCGTTTTCTGAATGTTGAGCTTTAAGCCAACTTTTTCAGTCTCCACTTACACTTTCATCAAGAGGCTCTTTAGTTCCTCTTCACTTTCTGCCATAAGGGTGGTGTCATCTGCATATCTGAGGTTATTGATATTTCTCCCAGAAATCTTGATTCCAGCTTATGCTTCTTCCAGTCCAGTGTTTCTCATGATGTACTCTGCATAGAAGTTAAATAAACAGGGTGACAATGTACAACCTTGACGTACTCCTTTTCCTATTTGGAACCAGTCTGTTGTTCCATGTCCAGTTCTAACTGTTGCTTCCTGACCTGCATACAAATTTCTCAAGAGGCAGATCAGGTGGTCTGGTATTCCCATCTCTTTCAGAATTTTCCACAGTTTCAAACACTCTAAAATTTCCTTCGTACCTTTTTAAATTATTCCTCACTCCTACTGAGTGAGGAAAACACTGATTTGTGTTTTGTGTCTCTGAATTTGCCTTTTTTGTGTGCATTTCTTATAAATGGAATCATACAATATGTAGTCTTTTGCATTGGACTACTTTTACTTAAATATTTTTGAAAGTCATCCCTGTTGAATCATGTATCAGTAGCCCAATCCTTTTTATTGCTGAGTAGTATTTTATTTTGTGATCATGCCACATTTTTTTAAATCAATTTTTCAAGTGATGGGCTTAAGATTATTTCTAGTTTGGGATATTTTGAATGTTTTTGCTATGAATATTGGGTACATGTTTTGCATGAACGGATTTTCATTTGGGGCATAGTTTTTTTTTTTTTTTTTTTAATTGAATAAGTGTGTTTGTGTGCATGCATGCATGCTCAGTCGTGTCCAACTCTTTGCAACTCCATAGACTATGCCCCACCAGGCCCTTCTGTCCATGGGGTTTTTCCAGGTAAGAATACTGGGGCAGGTTACCATTTCCTTCTCCAGGGGATCTTCCCAACCAGGGATCAAACCCGTGTTTCTTGTGTCTCCTGCATTGGCAGGTGGGTTCTTGTCCCCTGGTGCCACCTGGGCAGCCCAGTGGGGGTGCAGCTGCTGTACAATGTTATGTTAGTCTCTGCTGTACAACAAAGTGAATCAGCTGTGTGTATATGCATATCTCCTTCCTCTTGAACCTCTTTCCCACTCCACCCCTGCATCCCACCCATTTAGGTCACCACAGAGCACCAAGCTGAGCTCCCTGTGGTATAAAAGCAGGTTCTCACTAGTTACCTGTTTTACATAGGTGGCTCAGTGGTCAAGAATCCACCTGCAATGCAGGAGACATGCATTCGATCCCTGGGTCAGGAAGATCTCTTGGAAAAAGAAATGGCTACCCACTCCAGTATTCTTGCCTGGGAAATCCCATGGACAGAGGAGGCTGGTGGGTTCCTCTGGGGTCCATGGGGGTCACAAAAGAGTCACACATGATTTAGCAGCTAAGCAAGGGTATATATATCAATCCTAATCTCCCAATTTGTCCCACTCTCTCCTTTACCGCTGTGTCCACTCGTCTGTTCTCTATAGCTGCCTCTCTGTTCCTGCTCTGCAAATAGGTTCATCTGACTATTTTTTTCTAGATTTCACATTATGTGTTAATATATAATTATATGAGTTGCTACATCATATACTGTTTATATTTAACATTAAAGCTGCCAAAGTGTTCTCTAAAGTAGCTGTACCCTTTTATATTCCTTCCAGCAATGTATGAGCATTTTGATTTCTGTATATCCTGATCAACATTTTATATTATCTGCCTATTTTTAGAAGTTATCCTGTAGTATTTTCTTGTGGTTTTAACTCATATTTCGCTAATGACTAAATATGTTGAGCATCTTCTTTAATGTTTCAACTAGCTATTTATATATATATTTTAGTAAAGGGTCTATTTGAATTCTTTGCTAATTTTTAAATTGCCTGTGCATTTTCTTATTAATAACTTATAACTATTCTTTGTTGAAATTCTTGATCAGATGACACAATTATAAAACTATATTTTCCCACTATGTTGCTTAACTTTTTGTTTTCTGATTGGTGTTTTCGAAGTACAAATGTTTTAAGGTTTGACAAAATCTATGTATCATGCTTTTTTTCTCTTATTGATTGGGCTTTTGGTGTTTTATACAGGAACACTTGCCCAACCCAAGGTAATAAAGAATTTCTCTTAAGTTTTCTTCTAGAACTTTTGATAATTTTAGGTCTTATATTTAGGTGTTCAATTGACTTTGTGTTAATTTCTGTATACTGTGAGCTACAGGTCTAAGTTTACATTTGTCATGTGGTCTTACAATTATAGCAAAACTATCTATTAGAAAGACTAAGCCTTCCTAGTTCAGTGGTCTTGGCAGCTTTGTCAAAACATAATTGACTCTAACTATTAAGATTTTCTTTTGAACTCTCATAATTGATTTTTATGCCTATCCTGGAAACACCCTATCTTATTATTGTGCCTTTGTATTGAGTAGTAAAATCTGATAGTAAAAGTGCCCCTAACTTTATTCTTTTTCAAAATTGTTTAGCTAGCCTAGGTCTCTCACATTTTTATGTAACTTTTAGGAGTGGTTTGTCAGTTTCTTAAAAAAAAAACTTACTAGGATTTCAATAGGGATTGGAGTGCATTTGTAGGTCCATTTTGGAAGAAATGTCATTTTAAAATTATTGAATATTTCAACACATGAACATGGAATATTTGTTTATTTATTTAAGATCTTATCTAATTTATCTAGACAAAATATAAAACTATTTTATAGCTTTCATTGTACAAGTCTTGTGCTTCTTTTGTTAGATGTCTTCCCCAGTAGTTTATTCTCTTAAGTATATCATAAGTGATATGGTTTTCTTAATTTCATTTTATGGTTTTTTGTTGCTAGTGTGTAGAGGTGCAATTGATTTTTATATACCAATCTTATATTTTGCAAAATTGCTTTACTTGTTAGTTCTGATGGATTTGCGTGTGTGTGTGTGTGGATGCCTTGGGATTTCCTAGGCATCCTGTAGGATCATTTTGTCTGTAAATAAATAATTTCTGTAAATAAATAATTTCTGATTGCATTAGAGCATTGAACATGTCCTTCATTTAAGACCCTGTTTGTAAGTTTTATAGAAAGTGAATCATTAGTCTTTCCTAAAACTGAGTATTTCTGTGTATTGGTTCAGTATATACATGGCTTCCCAGGTGGCTCAGTATATACACGACCACCATCCCAGGTGGCCAATGCAGGAGCCACAGGTTCTCTCCCTGGATCAGGAAGATCCCCTGGAGAAGGAAATGGCAACACCTCCAGTATTCTTACTTGGGAAATCCCATGGACAGAGGAGCCTGGTGGGCTACAGTTCACAGGTCGCAAAAGAGTCAGACACAACTTACAACCAAACAGCAACAACAAATACATTTTGTATTCTTTTCACAGTAATTAAAGTATGATGGTTATCCCTGTTGAATAAGACTCCAGTGACTTGAAATCCCATAGAAATGATTAAAGTTAAATTTTTTTAGTTGACCAAGCATTGATAGAAGAATGACAAGGTCAGTCCTTTTAGAAATCATAAATCTGCTTTCCTAATCTAGTTTGTAACCTGTTGATTCAGATCTGTCTTTGGTATCTGATAAATGCTGTAGATTTTAAAGTCATCATACCAAACGTAATCTCAATATAAAATATAGACTCAAAAGGGGGAGGGTATAGAATATTGGTCTTAGAGTTTATTTAATAAATCTTCTTGAATTCATTTTTAATTTTTTTAAATTTTATATTATTTTTAAACTTTACAATATTGTATTGGTTTTGCCAAATATCGAAATGAATCCGCCTCAGGTATACATGTGTTCCCCATCCTGAACCCTCCTCCCTCCTCCCTCCCCATACCATCCCTCTGGGTTGTCCCAGTGCACCAGCCCCAAGCATCCAGTATCGTGCATCGAACCTGGACTGGTGACTCGTTCCGTATATGATGTTATACGTATTTCAATGCCATTCTCCCAAATCATCCCACCCTCTCCCTCTCCCACAGAGTCCAAAAGACTGTTCTATACATCTGTGTCTCTTTTGCTGTCTCGTATACAGGGTTATTGTTACCATCTTTCTAAATTCCATATATATGTGCTAGTATACTGTATTGGTGTTTTTCTTTCTGGCTTACTTCACTCTGTATAATAGGCTCCAGTTTCATCCACCTCATTAGAACTGATTCAAATGTATTCTTTTTAATGGCTGAGTAATACTCCATTGTGTATATGGATAAGAAAGCTGTGGTACATATACACAATTGAATTCATTTTTAGAAGTAAATTTTCTGGGACTTCGCTGGCAGGCCAATGCTTAAGAATGCAAAAGATGTAGGTTTGATTCCTGGTAGGGGAACTAAGATCCCACATGCCACAGAGCAACTAGGCCAGCGTGCAACAACTTCTGAGCCCTCGTGCTGCAACAAAAGATCCCACATGACACAACACAGCCAAATAAATTAAAAAAAAGATTTAAGGCATTTCTGGATCCCCCTCCCTTCTCATAGAACTTGACTGAGAATAGGAAAAAGAAGTTCAATTTCTTCTTCTTAATAATACTCGTAGTAATGATAATAATGTTTAATGCTTTATTTGAAAATCACTACTTTATTGTAGCCAGATATAATATATCAAGTAAAATTTCTTGAGCACCTACTTACATATTGAGTCAGGCACTGTATATTTAAGAGTGGAGGGAAAAGTCCCTAGCATCTAGGAATTTGTAATCCTTGGGGAGAACAGAACATTAAATTATAGCTCAGTGAGTTGAGGATCATGAAAGTAGTTTTCAGAGATGTTATGGATATAGCAGAAGGAGATCATCTGGACTTTGACTTCTTAATTTGCTCAAGCAAGACTGTACCTGGATGTCACCGTCACAGGTAAGGTGGGAGAGAAATGCTGAGAGAAGTCACATCTATTCTGTACTTTCTGTAAGTTAGGCATTGATTAAGGCACCTTATGTAGATACTTTCATAGCTTTAAGAAGAGAAGAATTAACAAAACCAAAGTCTGAGTCCCAGGTGACATAATTAACTTGGCTGAGTTCCTGATATGAACACATGTGTGTACAGAGGTGTGCAGTGCGCTGTCAGGAGGGCATCACAGTGAAGACTGGTGCTAATTACAAAGATGTTATATAGGATCTTCATTGTGTTGTAATGATAGTAAGGAACATTGAAGACCAGACCTAAGACACTGGCAGTGGGAATAGAAAGAAGGATATTGTTCCAAGCATAATTAGAGTTAGCATTGGTAACAGTTGGAGAGTTAAACTAAATTTGCAGTATAAGATAGTCAAAAAAAGATTGCCAGGTTTCTTTCTTGGACATATTAGTGGATGGTTCTTGATGTTCACTGAGTAAAAAAATTCAGGAGAAGGAGCAGAATTTAGAGGAGGATGATATCAGAGACCAGAAAGTAGATTTCCTCAATAAAATGCTTAAGGTCTTATTAATCATGCAATTCTCACATCAAAGTGTAGTTCAACTAAAACAAGTAGATGGAGTCCTGCCAAAATAACCCCAAAACAATACATCATATCTATCTGGGTCATTGAGATTCAGGTACGTGCTAGAAGGTTCTGAAAAATTGCTCTCAGATTTATATATATATATATATATATATATATATATATATATATATAAAATAGTCCTTGGAGAATCATGGTCTCGAAAACTTATTTTTTTTTCTTTCCCGTGAAAAAGAATAATTGAGGAGAGGAATAGTTCAGATAGCTGACACTTGGATTTCCCTTCAGTTAGATAAATATTGTGTCAGTTTTCTGCCTAGTACAGACACTCTGGCAGGCAAGTGCTCTGAATGAGACAGACTTGATCAGGTTGGCTGTTCCAGCTCTCGATCTTCATTTATTATACCACTACAATTGATCTTAGAGCTGAGACAGCTATCATTATGCTAGGCTTGGATTACACTAACTGCTGTAGACCAGGCTCAGAGGAAAAAAAGAAACAGCAGTCTCAGCTTCTGCACTGTGGTCCCTCCAGTACTATCAGACTTTTCTTACAGATATTGTCATGAAAGAACTGCAGGTATTCCACCTATATGATGAGAGCCATTTTCAAGACTTTCACAGTCAACTCTGGATGTAATATTTTTGCAAGAAGTGTGATGATGAAAAAATATCAAACTGCCCTATGGAAACTAGTTCTTTTGGATTTCTCAACTTTAAAGTCATTTTAAAGTTTTTTCTAGGCCTAGAAATCCCCAAGTATGAGTATATGTAACTAAATGATCTTCTAGGATTTACCTTAATGGTGGAAAATTTTTATCAGTTGATATTGTCCATATAGTGCTATTCTATCCTTGAGTATGACGCTAACAATAGTGACTCTATTCATGAATGTGGCTGAAAAATCTCTCTCTCTTTAGCCGCTAAGTAGTGTCCGACTTTTGTGACCCCATGGACTGTAGCCTGCCAGACTCCTCTGTCCATGGGATTCTCCATGCAAGAATACTAGAGTGGGTTGCCATTTCCTTCTCCATAATTTTATTGACATGTTAATTATAGGTGATTCTGAATGTGAATCCAATTGCCGCCATTCTGAACTCTTGCATGCAACATAACACCCACCTCTCAAATGAAAAAGAAAAGGCAAGAAAACTTCAGAAAGAGTAGTTTGTAAAGAGCCTCCTAATATCTGTTATGAATCTGTGACAGTATGGGGCATCTGGTTTAGGTTTTCACATTTGCCCTTGGGCAACTTCTACTGTGTTTGCTGCTTTTAGATCTCAATGGAAAGCTGAGAGTGAAATCCAGCAATCTGTCCACACACAGATGCAGTGACTGTAATATTCTTCCTTTTACATTTCAGCTTATCCTAGTTGTCTCTAGTGGCCTAAAGATAAGGACCTGCCATTTGCATTCCCAAAAGGAGCAGATGATAGTCAACATGTGTAAAACTTTTAAAGTCACAGCAAGCCTCAACTTTGATCACTTTGAGCTTTCCTTACTACTTTAGCAGACGCAAGCAAGTCTGTCATCTTGTCCAAGTAGGTGGTGACTCTTTTCTCTTCGTATTGGGAGTTCAAAAAGGGGTCCGCTTAGGTTTTTACTTTCACTGTTACTCATTTGGCATTAAATCATTTTGATTACCTGTGTGGAAAGCAGCTTATATTCTAATAAGGAAGATATTTAATTATTAGTTTCACTGCTGGGAAGTAAGAAATGTAGGTCATTTCTCTGTTGAAGACACATAATCAAATAGTGCTGATAGAAGTCTTGCTTTTATAACAAGATCCTTTTTCTTGATGTTTATCTGACAACCAGTTGGGCTAGAGTTAAAGAGGATGGTGCAGGTCAACCAGTGCACTTAGCTGATGGCATTCCCACTGAAGTTGGCAGAATGGTAGCAACAGGAGTCAATTTTAATGAGAGTGGCGCTCCTTGGAAAGGACCTGGGCCATACATTATCAGCTCTGGAAAGAAGAGGCAAAAAGGAAGCCAGAAAGGAAATGAAAGCATTATGGGTGACATGAGAAGACAGACTCCAGTGGAGAGCAATCAGGGCTCTTCTGGAAAAACATTCAAGCATTATAAAGACAGGAATTATTGATCCCCATAGGCAATCAGAACTGAGTCTATAAAAAAATCTGCTTAGAAAATAGGATCTTAGGGAAAGGCATGTAGTGTAACAGAGGAAAGAAGGAGTTGTGCTCTGGATTCCTAACATGGTTGGCTAACCATCCAAGTTGACCAAATTTTACCCCACATGAAATGATCAACTCTCAGATATTGAGGAAATACTTTGAGAAATTTGATGGGGTTTTAAAATTGAGATAATGTATTTTAAGATGCTTGCATGGTGAAAGTGAAGAAATGTGCTCTCTCTATATACATATGTCTCTCTGTCTCTGTCTCTCTCTCTCTCTACACACACACACACACACACACATATATATTTGTGTTGTGTAGGCTATATTAAAGATATATTACATATATTCTATATTATATACATATTATAGTATATATATATAATATATATACTATAATATGTATATATTACATATTATATTATATACATATTCTATATGTAATACAATATATTACATATGTTCTATACTACATCTTCTTTCTCTGTCTGGAATCTAGGGTCTTCCTCTATTTTTTCTGTTTCCCTTCCCACTTCATTTTCTTCTCTTTTTTCAATGCAAACATTTTTGCAGAGAACAGGTTCCACAGATGTGTTGCAAACAAATAGGTAACTGAAAGCTTCTCTTGCCCTTTGGTGCCTTGATCTTCGATTATCCTAATGTTGGCAATTACAGTATTCCATTATCTACAGAAGCTGCTTTTATGATGAGTGAAAATTAAAATGTGTGCTGGGATGTTTGCCTTCAGAGTCTCATTCTTCTTATATAATACCCTATCACCTGCATATTTTTGCAGCTTAGATTGTAGAGCAAAGGTATTTATTTTCTTTCCTCATTTGGAGGTTCTGAAACCAGCTTGTTGAAAGCACTAAGAATCTTGTAACACTTTAACATAGAGAACCAAAAGCAAAGGTTATGCTGAAGGCTAAGTTTCTTTGCTAAAGTATAGTTCACAAGATGTCATTGTGTGTTAGTTGCTCAGTTGTATCCAACTCTTTGAAACCCCATGGACTGTAGCTCACCAGGCTCTTCTGTCCATGGAGTTCTCAAGGCAAGAATACTGGAATGGGTCGCCATGCTCTCCTCCAGGGGATCCTCCCAACCCAGGGATCAAACCCAGGTCTCCCACATTATGGGCAGATTCTTTACCATCTGAGCCACCAGGGAAGCCCGTTTTATTAGTAGTAGTACTACTGCTGTTATTTATGAAGCTTTCATATTGATGTGTTCCAAAGTTTTATATAACTACATCCATTCTATAAATAAAAAGACTTTGAGTCAGAGAATTAAAGTCAGACACCTGAGTCACATAACTAATAAAGTTTATGAAACCAGGACAAAAACTTGTTATACATCATTTAAAACCCTATGCATTTGCCATTACACACTTTTGCTACAAATTGGGACTAATAACAGAAGTGTGAATCTGTCTTCCCACTACATTTGGCATTTATTGAATTTGGAAGGTTATAACATAAGCTAACAAAAGATACAAACAATTACATGCTAACTTGAACAATACTTGCAAAGCAATAGCAAGAGAAAAGATAGTAAATTAAATAAGAGAGAAAAGGTACATATAGGTTGGAATTAAACTAAGTCTCTTTAGGAATTATTGCCTTATTCTGAAAGGGCCTTAGCATTTACAACAGTTTCTATATGTTTGTTATAGAAGTGGATATATTTTATAGCAATTAGTAGTAATACTAATTAACATTCTAGCAAAGTGGATATTTTCCTCCCTAGCTTATACACACAGACGTTGTAACCCAGAGGAAATGAGCAGCCTGCCTAAAGTGGATGACCATTGATATATATTCATCCAAAATATATTTGATAGATTCCATATGATATGCACTGAAGGTACTAGGCTCTGAAGAAGCAGTTGTCAATAAGATAGTCAAGATTCCTGTCCTCAAGAAACTCACATTCCTATGAGGGAAGAGAGTTTAGAAATTATTAAACATAATAGCCCTGAAATAGAATAAGCTGAAGCTATAGTAGCATGGATATTTCAATTTTAAATAATCTTAGCTACCATGAAGGAAATGAAGTAAGGAATTATAATAGTGACCAAACTTAGAGCTCATGAAGGGAAAAGAGGATTTGGTGCTTTGGACAATGGAGTTGGGGAAGGCCTCTTTTAGAAGGTCACATTTGGAGTGAGATCATTGAGAAGAAAAGAGTTAGGCAAGAAAAATCCCTTGAGAAAACACCTTCCAGATGGGAGAAGGCCAAGCTCAAATTCCCAAAAGGAAGAATCAGAGTCCCACGCTTAAGGAACTAAAATAAATTCAAGATTTCTAAAACACAGAACAAGGTTGGAGAAGATGACAAAGGTCTGATTGCATTGAGCCTCTCAGAACATGAGAAGAGTTTTAATTTTATTCTATGTGAAACTTGAAGACACTGGAAGATTTCTCCACATAAATGGATAAGATGATGTCATATAAGTGTTTAGGAAAAAATTACTCTGGCTTATAAAGCCATGTGTAGGGATACAGGGATCATTTAGGTGACCATGGTAGCAATGCAAAGAAGCTAGGATGATGACTTGGGCCAGGGTGGTTAGAGTGGACTTGAGGAGAGTTGGGTGAATGTATTTTGGAAACATAATTAAAAGGGCATATTGATTTGATGTGGGGATAAGGGACATGTAAGGTTATGAGTAACTATGAGTAGTTGCTCTTAGTCATTTACTAAGACTAAGATAGGCGTCAGTGCCATTTACTGAGATGAAGAAGGCGAGGGGAAGCAGCAGATTGCAGAGCTGGGTAGTGAAAACTAGGGGTTCCATTTGGGATAGAATTCTTTTGAAATGCATGTTCAATATCGAATGGGAAATACTGTGTTTAATGAATAAGTCTAACCTCACAAGAGAAATCAGGGCTGGAGATAGAAATTTGGCAGTCAGTAGCATACAGATATTATTTAAAACCATGGGAGGGACTTCCCTGGTGGTTCAGTGGGTAAGAATCCACACTCCCAATGCAGGGGGGCAGGATTCCATCCCTGGTTGGGGAACTAGATCCCATATGCTGCAACTAAGACCTTGTGTACCCCAATAAATAAATGTAAAAAAATAAATAAGTAAAATAAAACCATAGGACACAGTGAGATTATCCTTCTTAAGAGAGAGTATGGATAATGAACTGATGAATACTCCTACATAGATACCCCTACATAAGAGTGCTCCCACATTCTTTGCACAAATGGACAAAGTAGAAATCAGGCATGTCCAACTCTTTCACCCCATGGACTATACAGTCCATGAAATTTTCCAGGCCAGAACACTGGAATGGGTAACCTTTCTCTTCTCCAGGGGATCTTCCTGACCTAAGAATTGAAACGGGGTCTCCTGCATTGCAGGCAGATTCTTTGCTAACTGAGCTATCAGGAAAGCCCTGCTTTCAGGGAAGGAGCTCACAAAGGAGACTGAGAGATTGCTGTTGAAACAAATGGGAAACCCAGAGTGACACAGAAGCCAAGAGAAGAAAGCACTTCCCCAAGGGGAGATTATTCACCTGTATCAATTGCTACTGAAAGATCAAGTCATGTGAGGGCATATAAGTGAAGATTGGATTACGCCACACACAGGTCTGGAAACTCATGCTGAGTCTAGACCAGGGAGTGAGAAAATGGAAGTTATGAAGAGGGGCAAACTTTATAAAGAGATTTTCTGTGAACAGATACATAAGTAAATGTAGTAGCTGAAAAGGTTGTGAACTGAAAGGGAAATTATTTAAATCTTCAATGATGAGAGTCTTATGATTCCAAACAGTTATTTTTGCATTTTAATCTCTCAAAATTTTAGGTCCTAAGAGTTTGAGAAAAGAAATAGAAGGAAAAGCATTGCCTTCCTATTTCAGGAAGAATAGGAATTTGTTGAAGAAATTTGAATACATTGACTCACAGTCACTACTTACTGAGAGTCTGCTTTGTGAGACAGGATGCCAGGATACGGGGATATGAAGATAAATGTACTTATTGATTCAAAATAGAAAGTCTATGGTCTCCTTCACTGTGCAACAGCTTTTAAGTTTAATTAGGTCCCATTGTTTAATTAGGTCCCATTGTTTATTTTTGTTTTTCTTTTCATTACTCTGGGAGGTGGGTCTAAAAGGATCTTCCTGTGATGCTATATAGAGTGAAGAAAGTCGGAAAGACAAAAACAAATATTCTATATTATTAAGTATATATGACATCTAGAAAAATGGAACAGATGAACCTATTTTCAGGGCAGGAACAGAGACCCAGGCATGTGGACATGCTGTGGGGAACAGTGTAGGATGAATTAGGAGACTGAGATTGACATATGTACACTAATATGTGCAAAATAGATAGCTAGTGGGAACCTGCTATCTATCTATCTATTGGAGAAGGCAATGGCAACCCACTCCAGTGTTCTTGCCTGGAGAATCTCAGGGATGGGGGAGCCTGGTGGGCTGCCGTCTCTGCGGTCGCACAGCATCAGACACAACTGAAGCGACTTAGCAGCAGCAGCAGCTATCTATCCAGATCACAGGAAGCTCAGCTTGATGCTCTGTGATGACCGAGGTGGGTGAGATGGAATGCAGGTGGAAGGGAGGACCAAAAGGGAGGGGATATATGTATACATACCGCTCATTCACTTTGCTTTACAGCAGAAACTAACACAATAGTATAAAGTAATTATACTCCAATTAAAAAAAAAAGATTAAATGAGCATCTACTAATGTTAAGTGCTATCCTGGGTGCATGCTCAGTCACACAGTTGTGTCCAACTATTTGAAACAACATGGGCTGTAGCCTGCCAGACTCAAATCTCCATAATATTCTCCAGGCAAGCATACTGGAGTGGGTTGTCATGTACTTCTCCAGATCTTCCTGACCCAGGGATGAAACCTACATCTCCGTGTCTCCTGCAATGGCAGGTGGGTTCTTTACCACTAAGCCACCTGGGAAGTCCCACTCTACTGAGTGTTGGAGTTTTAATAGTGGAACAAATAGTCTGAAAACATCCTTTCCTTTAAGATGCCATTAGTCTGATGGGAAGGAGGGGGTCAGTGAGTTCAGTTCAGTTGTTCAGTCACGTCCAACTGTGAGAAACCATTGACTGTAGTACGCCAGGCCTCCCTGTCCATCACCAACTCCCGGAGCTTGCTCAAACTCTTGTCCATTGAGTCAGTGATGCCATCCAACCATCTCATCCTCCATTGTCCTCTTCTCCTCCTGCCTTCAATCTTTCCCAGCATCACAGTTTTTTCCAATGAGTTAATTCTTCACATCAGGTGGCCAAAGCATTGGAGCTTCAACTTCAGCATCAGTTTTTCCAATGAATACTCAGAACTCATTTCCTTTAGGATTGACTGGTTTGATCTCCTTACTGTCTAAGGGACTCTCAAGAGTCTTCTCCAGTACCAGAGTTCAAAAGCATCAGTTGTTTGATGCTCAGATTTGTTTATGGTCCAACTCAAACATCCATACATGACTAATGATCAAGCCATAGCTTTCACTATACAGACATTTGTCAGTAAAGTAATCTCTCCTTTTTAATATACTGTCTAGGTACATCATAGCTTTTTCTCCAGGGAGCAAGTGTCTTTTAAGTTCATGGCTGCAATCACCATCTGCGGTGATTTTGCAGCGCAAGAAAATAAATCTGTCACTGTTTCCATTGTTTCTCCATCTATTTGTTATGAAGTAATGGGATCAAATGGCATGATCTTTGTTTTCTAAATGTTGAGTTTTAGCATTCAGCTTTTTCACTCCCCTTTTTCACTTTCATTAAAAGGTGCTTAAGTTCCTATTTGCTTTCTACCGTAAGAAAGCATAAAGTGTCATCTGCATATCTGAGGTTACTGATATTACTCCCAGAAATCTTGATTCCAGCTTGCGCTTCATCCAGCCCAGCCTTTCACATGATATACTCTGCATATAATTTAAATAAGCAGGGTGACAATATACAGCCTTGACGTACTCCTTTCCTAATTTGGAACGAATCTGTTTTTTCCACTTTTGATTGTAACTGTTGCTTCTTGACCTGCATACAGGTTTCTCAGGAGCCAAGTAAGGTGGTCTGGTATTCCCACCTCTTTAAGAATTTTCCACCGTTTGTTGTGATCTACACAGTCAAAGGCTTTAGTGTAGTCAATGAAGCAGACATAGATTTTTGTTTGTTTGTTTGTTTGTTTTCTGCAATTCTATTGCTTTTTCTATGATCCAACAGATGTTGGCAATTTGATGTCTGGTTCCTCTGCCTTTTATAAATACAGCTTGAACATCTGGAAGTTCTCAGTTCACATACTGTTGAAGTCTAGCTTGGAAAATTTTGAGCATTGCTTTGCTAGTATGTGAGATGAGTACAATTGTTTGGTAGTTTGAACATTCTTTGGCATTGCCTTTCTTTGGAATTGGAATGAAAACTGATCTTTTTCAGTCCTGTGGCTGCTGCTGAGTTTTTCAAATTTGCTGGCATATTGTGTACAGCACTTTCACAGCATCATCTTTTAGGATTTGAAATAGCTCCGTGGAATTCTGTCACTTCCACTAGCTTTGCTCATAGTGATGCTTCCTAAAGCCCATTTGACTTTGCACTTCAGGATGTCTGGCTCTAGGTGAGTAATCATACTATCATGATTATCTGAGTCATGGAGATCTTTTTGTATAGTTCTTCTGTGTATCCTTAGCACTTCTTCTAAATATCTTCTGCTTATGTTAGGTCCATACCATTTCTGTCCTTTATTGTGCCCATCTTTGCATGAAATGTTCCCTTGGTAGCTCCAGTTTTTTTGAAGAGATCTGTAGTCTTGCCCATTCTATTGTTTTCCTCTATTTCTTTGATTTGATCACTGAGGAAAGATTTCTTATCTCTCCTTGCCATTGTTTGGAACACTGAATTCAGATGGATATATCTTTCTTTTTCTCCATTGCCTTTTGTTTCTCTTCTTTTCTCAAATATTTGTAAGGTGTGGTCATACAACCATTTTGCCGTTTTGCATTTTTTCTTCTTGGGGATGATTTTGATGACCACCTCCTGTGCAATGTTATGAACCTCCATCCATAGTTCTTTAGGCACTCTAGCTACCAGAGCTAATCCTTTGAATCTATTTCTCACTTCCACTGTATAATTGCTAGGGATTTGATTTAGGTCATACCTGAATGGTCTGGGCTTCCCTGGTGGCTCAGAGATTAAAGTGTCTGCCTGCAAAGAGGGAGACCTGGGTTCGATCCCTGGGTCGGGAAGATTCCCCTGGAGAAGGAAATGGCAACCCACTCCAGTATTCTTGCCTGGAGAATCCCATGGACGGAGGAACCTGGTGAGCTACAGTCCATGGGGTCGCAAAGAGTCAGACACGACTGAGCGACTTCACTTTCACTTTTTCACTTTGAATGGTCTGGTGGTTTTCCCTACTTTCTTCAATTTAAGTCTGAATTTTGCAATAAGGAGATCATGATCTGAGCCACAAACAGCTCCTGGTCCTGTTTTGCTGACTGTATAAAGCTTCTCCATCTTCAGCTGCAAAGAATACAATCAATCTGATTTTGATATTGACCATCTGGTGATGTCCATGAATAGAGTCATAGTTTGTGTTGTTGGAAGAGGGTGTTTGCTATGAACAGTGCATTCTCTTGGGAAAATTCTGTTAGCATTTGCCCTGCTTCATTTTTTACTCCAAGGCCAAACTTGCCCTTTACTCCAGGTATCTCTTGATTTCATACTTTAGCATTCCAGTCCCCTATGATTAAAAGGACATCTTTTTTGGATGTTAGTTCTAGAAGGTCTTGTAGAGTTTCATAGAATTTTCAACCTCAGCTTCTTCAGCATTAGTGGCTGGGGGATAGACTTGGATTACTGTGATATTGAATGGTTTGCCTTGGAAATGTACAGAGATCATTCTGTCATGTTTGAGATTGTACCCAAGTACTGCATTTTGGATTCTTTTATTGACTATGAGGACTACTCAATTTCTTCTAAGGAATTCTTGCCTACAGTAGTAGATATAATGGTCATCAGAATTAAATTTGCCAATTCCGGTCCAGTTTAGTTCACTGATTCCTAAAATGATGATGTTCACTCTTGCCATATCCTATTTGACCATTTCCAATTTGCCTTGACTCATGGACCTAACATTCCAGGTTCCTAGGCAATATTGTTCTTTACAGCATTGGAATTTACTTCCATCACCAGTCACATCCACATCTGGGCATTGTTTTTGCTTTGGCTCAGCCTCTTTATGCTTTCTGGAGTTATTTCTCCACTCTTCTCCAGTAGCACATTGGGCACCTACCAACCTGGGGAGTTCATCTTTCAGTGTCATATCTTTTTGCCTTTTCATATTGTCATCGGGTTCTCAAAGCAAGAATACTGAAGTGGCTTGCCATTCCCTTCTCCAGGGAAGGAGAGAGACATATATTAAATAAATAAATAAATAATATATAAACTTTATTGATTAAAGTTCTATGAAGAAAATGAATCAAGGGAAGGATATAAGTGAGACAGGAAGGGGGGAAGATGTAGAAATTTTAAAAGGTATAGACAGAAAGTCATAGTTAGAAAATAACAACTGAACGCAAATATGAAGGAGAAGCAAGACTGGAGAATATAGATATCTATGTAAAAACTAGAACCAGCAGAGGAAACTGCAAATCCAAAGGCCCTCATGTAGGATCTTTCCAAATCTAGTTTACAAACTGTTTCAAGAAGGAGAGAGAGAAGCTATGTTAGATGTTTGCAGTAGGTTAACTCTGAAGCACAAAGTCATTCTTGATTTCAACAAAAGCAGTTCAGTAGAATAATGGAAGAGAAAGCCTGGTTGGAGTGAGGACAAAAAATAAGAGGAGAAAATTAATTGGAGATACAGGATAAAAAAATTCTTTTGAGGAGTATTGCTCTAAAGGGAAGCAGAGAAATGTGATAGTGGCTGGAGGGGAATGGGGTCCAGAGAGGGATTTATTTAAAGATAGAACCAAAATGGTATGTGTGCACACTGATAGAAATTATCCAGCAGAGTCGAATTGATGAGGAGGAGACGATTGCCAAAGCAATGTCCCTGAAGAAGTGAGAGGGGCTGTGACGTTATAAAGTGGAACTTTTGGCAGTAGACACAGAAGCAAATCAACCATAGCCACAGGAAAGAAAGGCAAGGTGTCCAGGCTCACATGGTCATGAGTATGTGGTAGGAGCTTGAGGAAGTTCAGGACTGATCCACTGTAATGAAAGAAGAAGCAAGTTATCAGTTGGGAAGTTGGAGGAGATTTTAGAAGTTTGATGATATAAGAGAAGGTATGAAACAGTTATTTTAAACGTGAAAGGACTAGAAATACTCTAGAATTGTTAGGAAGCATTGGGCCCCGTCAGCATTGTTGGTCATGCATTTTAAATGAGATTTTTTTCAGTTCTGTGCAGTTGAACAGGGGTTCGTAGGGGAAATAAAGTGTCTCCTTTCTTTCCTAAAATCTAAGATGAGAGAGAGAAGAAAAGACAGCGTAAACAGTAAAGTAACAATAACCCTGTGTACGAGACAGGAAAAGAGACACTGATGTATAGAACAGTCTTATGGACTCTGTGGGAGAGGGAGAGGGTGGGAAGATTTGGGAGAATGGCATTGAAACATGTAAAATATCATGTATGAAACGAGATGCCATTCCACGTTCGATGCACAATACTGGATGCTTGGGGCTGGTGCACTGGGACGACCCAGAGGGATGGTGTGGGGAGGGAGGAGGGAGGAGGGTTCAGAATGGGGAGCACGTGTATACCTGTGGTGGATTCATTTTGATATTTGGCAAAACTAATACAATTATGTAAAGTTTAAAAATAAAATAAAAATAAAAAAAAAAATTACAGACTATGTACTAAGTGCTGGGCTTCCCTGGTAGCTCAGCTGGTAAAGAATCCACCTATAATGCAGAAGACCCTAGTTTGATTCCTGGGTCAGAAAGTTCCCCTGGAAAAGGGATAGACTACCTACTCCGGTATTCCTGGGCTTTCCTTGTGGCTCAGCTGGTAAAGAATCCACTGGCAGTGTGGGAGACCTGGGTTCAATCCGTGAGATGGGAAAGTCCCCTGGAGGAGGGTATGGAAACCCACTCCAGTATTCTTGTCTGGAGAATCCCTGTGGACAGAGAAGCCTGGTGGGCTACCGTCCTTGTGGTTGCAGAGAATTGGACATGACTAAGTGGCTAAGCACGACACAGCACTAAGTGCTACAATCAAATTACTTCAGATAGAGGGACAGCTCAGAGTTGAAACAAGAACTCTGGCTGACTTGGGTGATGGAAAAGGGAAGATTATGCTTAGCAAGAAATGCTTAAAACATGAATAATAACTAGGGGTTGTGAATATATATGCCTGAAAATACTGTTTGATTCATCAGCTCATGATTTTTATCATTTTTACCAAAATCAAGGTAGGACGTGGGCTCTTCAGTAGTCTGGAAATAGTAATAATAATGCCATCTATACACATATATTAGGTTGGCCAAAAAATTAGTTGTAATAATATTATAGTGAAATATTATTGTATGATATATTATAATATGCATGGGCTTCCCAAGTGGTGCTAGTGGTAAAGAACACATGTGCCAATGCAGGAGACATAAAGAGATGTGGGTTTCATCCCTGGGTTGGGAAGATCCCTGGAGGAAGGCATGGGATTGTTTGGAGAATCCCTTAGACAGAGAAGCCTGACAGGCTTCAGTCCATAGGGTCACAGAGTTGAACACGACTGAAGCAACTTGGCACACATGTATGATATACATGATGTGCAACATAATTTATAATTCCATTACTATTATTGCTCATATTTGATCAATTATTACTTAGCACTGTCATGAAAGAAAGTAAAAGTCTCTCAGTATTGTCTGACTGTTTGAGACCCCATGGACTGCCAGAATACTGGAGTAGGTAGCCTTTCCCTTCTCCAGGGGATCTTCCCAACCCAGAGGATCACACCCAGGTCTCCCGCATTGCAGGCATATTCTTTGCCAGCTGAGCTACAAGGGAAACCCAAGAATACTGGGGTGGGTAGCCTATCCTTTCTCCAGGGGATCTTCCCAACCCAGGAATTGAATCAGAGTCTCCTGCATTGCAGACAGATCCTTCACCAACTGAGCTATTATTTTTCATTAATGACCAACTCTCATTCTCACAAATTGGCACAGAAGCTATTATGTTCTTTCCATTTTACAGATAAAATCAAGGCACAGGCTATTAAGGCACTTGTCCATGGTCATTGAACCAGTAATTAGTAGAAACAGGATTCGGACTCAGATGTATCTGATACCTGTGTTTTCCCAGATAATCAAAAGCAATGCTGCACAGCATGGTGTTAGAAACTGTTGCACCGGGCAGAATTAGCAGCAAAGACTTTCATCAGTACCTTTAATATGGTACCCAGCAATATGGTTATATTTACATTACAGCTTTCCCTTAAGGTCCTGTACAAATAGAACACCATTTTGTATCTCTTGCCTGAATCTGGTTCTCCAAAGTTGAGATTCAAAGCTTGAATCACTGTGAATGTGTGATGTTGTATCTGAAAATCAGAGATTCAAAAGAACTAATAAAATCCAGGGCAGAGACATGTAGTGCTTACTAGTTAGATTTACTGTTTACGGCTTCAGAAGATAGCTCTTCTTGCCCTTCAGGACATAGATTTTAATTGGGTCACAGGAAGGGAAGGGATGGCACAGTCTCTACAGCTTCTGTCCTATCAGAGAGAGCTTAGGATCATACAACTTATTTTTTCCTTACACAACAAGGTCAATGATGGAGTTCTCTTTCAGAGTGATTCACACCAATATTAAATTAGGGGTCAGAGAAGATGAAATAAACAAATGGTGTGCTCACTGCTTATTTGGGTCCCTCAGTCATAACAGATAGACTTAGGGTCACAGGGTTTAGGGTAATGATAAAAAGGGAGGTGAGAGCCATCCCTTATAGCCAGTCGTGAGACAAGTAAGCAGGTTGCAGTGTGAGAATGAAATCTCCCTTTGTTTTGAGATCTGTTGAGATGTTCCTCTGGCAGATTATGAAACTGACCCTTGTACTATTGACAACTTGTCGATGTACTGGAAAAACCCGTGTGGAAGCAAGGAGTAGTTATTGTGCCAAAATGAGGGAGGTGCCCAGAAAGTTAGCAGGGAGTTTGGGAAACCCCACATTCAGTTTTCTTAAAAGACCAGAGAGAAAAAATTGAGAGAAAGAATCCATCTGGGTCACTAAAGTGTGATATAAGGGAACATTTCATGCAAAGATGGGCTCAATAAAGGACAGAAATGGTACGGATTTAACAGAAGCAGATGCTATTAAGAACAGGTGGCAAGAATACACAGAACTGTACAAAAAAGATCTACATGACCCAGATAATCACGATGGTGCGATCACTCACCTAGAGCCAGACATCCTGGAATGTGAAGTCAAGTAGGCCTTAGAAAGCCATCACTGTGAACAAAGCTAGTGGAGGTGATGGAATTCCAGTTGAGCTATTTCAAATCCTGAAAGATGATGCTGTAAAAGTGCTGCAGTCAATATGCCAGCAAATTTGGAAAACTCAGCAGTGGCCACAGGACGTGGAAAAGGTCAGTTTTCATTCCAATCCTAAAGAAAGGCAATGCCAAAGAAGGCTCAAACTACCACACAATTGGACTCATCTCACGCACTAGTAGGGTAATGCTCAAAATTCTCCAAGCCAGGCTTCAGCAATATGTGAACTGTGAACTTCCTGATGTGCAAGCTGGTTTTAGAAAAGGCAGAGGAACCAGAGATCAAATTTCCAACATCTGCTGGATCATGGAAAAAGCAAGAGAGTTCCAGAAAAACATCTATTTCTGCTTTATTGACTATGCCAAAGCCTTTGACTATGTCGATCACAATAAACTGTGGATAATTCTGAAAGAGATAGGAATACCAGACCACCTGACCTGCCTCTTGAGAAAACTGTATGCAGTTCAGGAAGCAACAGTTAGAACTGGACATGGATCAACAGACTGGTTCCAAATAGGAAAAGGAGTATGTCAAGGCTGTATATTGTCACTCTGTTTCTTTAACTTATATGCAGAAACATCATGAGAAATGCTGGGCTGGAAGAAGCACAAGGTGGAATCAAGATTGCCAGGAGAAATATCAATAACCTCATATATGCAGATGACACCACCCTTATGGCAGAAAGTGAAGAGGAACTAAAAAGTCTCTTGATGAAAGTGAAAGTGGAGAGTGAAAAAGTTGGCTTAAAGCTCAACATTCAGAAAACGAAGATCATGGCATCCAGTCCCATCACTTCATGGGAAATAGATGGGGAAACATTAGCAACAGTGGCTGACTTTATTTTTCTGGGCTGCAAAATCACTGCAAATGGTGATTGCAGCCATGAAATTAAAAGACACTTACTCCTTAGAAGGAAAGTTATGACCAACCTAGATAAGATATTCAAAAACAGAGACATTACTTTACCAATAAAGGTCCGTCTAGTCAAGGCTATGGTTTTTACAGTAGTCATGTATGGATGTAGAGAGTTGGACTATGAAGAAAGCTGAGCATCGAAGAATTGATGCTTTTGAACTGTGGTGTTGGAGAAGACTCTTGAGAGTCCCTTGGACTGTAAAGAGATCCAACCATTCCATTCTAACGGAGATCAGTCTTGGGTGTTCATTGGAAGGACTGATGCTGAAGCTGAAATTCCAATACTTTGGCCACCTCATGCTAAGAGTTGACTCATTGGAAAAGACTGTGATGCTGGGAGGGATTGAGGGTAAGAGGAGAAGGGGACGACAGAGGATGAAATGGTTGGATGGCATCACCGACTCAATGGACATGAGTTTGAGTGAACTCTGGGAGTTGGTGATGGACAGGGAGGCCTGGCATGCTGCAATTCATGGGGTTGCAAAGAGTCGGACATGACTGAGTGACTGAACTGAACTGATCTTTGATGAATTCTAGGAAAAAATAAATCAGAGGTGTTTTTTTTTTTTTAATCTTAAACAAATGCACATCTCTCTCCTCTTGATTTGTTAATTTGTTAATTCAGAGTAATTGAAGGAAATTTTCAAAACAAGGCTGGTTTCACTCTGTCTCTCAGCACACATCCAATAAAAATTGCTTTTTCCCTATCTGCATAGTGCTGCTTTTGAGAAATAATGATTGATTCTAATAGCAGATAAAGTAATCAGATGCACACATTTCTGGGATTAAAATGACCTAAGTCAAAATGCACACTGATATGTGACTCATGCATAATTGTAAATTGTGATTTTGGCAAATTTATAAAAAGTGACTGCTACATTTATGATCTCACCTGCTTTTCCAGAAGCTTGTAACTACTTCATCAAAAGACAGTTTATATTTTCATTCTCCTTGAAAAGAGGCAGGGCTTAATGCCTGCTTCAGTACAGAGATTGTTATGTGATTTGAGATTAAATCCAAAAAAAAAAATGATATATCCTCTCTTTAGGCATGCGATATGGGAGGCTGCAATGAGAAGTCTAGCTTCCCTGAATCAGCCTGCTAGAGAGATCACTGATAGAGATGATAGAACTAGAGCTAGAGAGAGATACAGATGGAGATGGAGGTGGATGTAGGTGGAAGTGGTTGGAGGTGGAGATGAAGGTGAAAGTGCATGGAGGTGGATATGGAAAAAAAAAAAAAAAGAAAAGAAAGTAGAGATGGAGAGAAGCCCAGAGAATCCTAACAATTCCATGCCATCATGCTGTTTGAGTTATCCCAGATTCCAGATGTACAAGCATGTGATTTTTCAGATAATTTCAACTTGTCTTTGAGCTACCCCAACTGATACCAAGGGGAACAAAATAAGCCTTTCTTGAAAAGCAGCTTCATAAGAAAAATACATGTATTTGTTTAGACATTAATTTTTGTAGAGTCTGGTTACACTGCACTGTATAAATAAGCTTGGTAGTAAACATCTTTCTCTTTTATTAATATAAATAAGGGGAACTTCCCTGGTGGCTCAGATGGTAAAGCATCTGCCTACAATGCAGGAGACCCAGGTTTGATCCCTGGGTTGGGAAGATCCTCTGGAGAAGAAAATGGAAACCTACTCCAGTACTCTTACCTGGAGAATCCCATGGATGGAGGAGCGTGGTAGGCTACAGTCCATGGGATCACAAAGAGTTGGACACGACTGAGCAAATTCACTTTCACTAGACATCTAGAGATGATGACTATATAATACTGAAGGTGGGTAGGTAGGACTGTAGGGACTTTGTAAAGCACTCTTTCCCAGCACTTCATTTGTCACAGTTAAGGAGGAAGGACAGAGCAACAGAAAGTGTGCTGTCTCCTAGGTCCATGCTCTTTCCTTGCAAACATCATGGAATTCTATTAGCTGAAAGAGTCATTTTTAAATAAACAGATGAATCTTACTTACCATCTTATGAACCCCATGCATTTCAGGTCTCTGAGCCAGCTTAGCAGTAGTGCTACTAAACTGAAATTAAATAATGTTTGTCTGAGAATTAGAATCATGGCTACTATATCCATGTTTTGTGAGTAGTTGGTATGAGGAAGTGCAGAACAAGATTCCCTAGTCTGTGTAATAATGAGGAGCCTGGAAAGAAAACTTCACTGTGGCTTTGAGAGTGAAAATGCTGTCTTCTTTATATTTTTCTTCCTGAAACTAGTGTTCACTACACCCAGAATTCTAGTTTCATCTGTGGACTCATCTATTACTGGAATATTTACATAGGTTCAGAATTGTATACAGATCAGATCAGATCAGTCGCTTAGTCGTGTCCGACTCTTTGCAACCCCACGAACTGCAGCAGGCCAGGCCTCCCTGTCCATCACCAACTCCCAGAGTTCACTGAGCCTCACATCCATCGAGTCAGTGATGCCATCCAGCCATCTCATCCTCTGTTGTCCCCTTCTCCTCCTGCCCCCAATCCCTCCCAGCATGAGCCTTTTCCAATGAATTGTATGCAAGTAGATATTATTTCGGACATTTTTGTTATAAGAAACTGAAAGACCAAGTCACCCTGGTTTAAAAAATGAATGACTCTCATAACTGAAAACTCTAGAGGGTGATCTGCCTATAAATGAAAATTAATCCAGTAGCTCGAGTGCTGTGAGCAGACCTGATCGCCCCCTTCCTCTTTGCGTTTCTGAGCTAAAGTCTGTGGCTTTGCTTTATTTTGTGCAGACTTTTCCTCTTGCTGTCCCAAATTAGCTTCCAGAGAATCCTAAATCTGCATGATTCCTAATCAATCTTCTCTCCAAGGTATGGAACACAAGTTCTTGTTATTGCTAGATCGAGTTAGGTGATATGCATTTTATTAAACCATCTCTGAAGAGAGAGGTCAGGTGAGGTCAGTAGCTCAGTTGTGTCCAACTCTTTGCGACCCCATGAATCGCAGCACGCCAGGCCTCCCTGTCTATCACCAACTTCCAGAGTTCACTCAAACTCACGTCCATCGAATTGGTGATGCCATCCAGTCATCTCATCCTCTGTCATCCCCTTCTCCTCCTGTCCCCAATCCCTCCCAGCATCAGAGTCTTTTCCAATGAGTCAACTCTTTGCATGAGGTCGCCAAAGTGTTGGAGTTTCAGCTTTAGCATCATTCCTTCCAAAGAACACCCAGGACTGATCTCCTTTAGAATGGACTGGTTGGATCACCTTGCTGGCCAAGGGACTCTCAAGAGTCTTCTCCAACACCACAGTTCAAAAGCATCAACTCTTCGGCGCTCAGGTTTCTTCACAGTCCAACTCTCACATCCATACATGACTATTGGAAAAACCATAGCCTTGACTAGACGGACCTTGGTTGGCAAAGTAATGTCTCTGCTTTTGAATATGCTATCTAGATTGGTCATAACTTTCCTTCCAAAGAGTAAGCGTCTTTTAATTTCATAACTGCAATCACCATCTGCAATGATTTGGAGGACAGAGTAGTGGGTTCATTTAGCTCAAGCCCCAGTCTTGGATACAAAGTGCATAAAATGTTCCCAGCAGCAAAGTCTGAACTGAGGTGGGTTCTATATTTTTCATTAAATAGGAGAGTTGGATTCTGAGTAGCCAAACCTAGAAATATCTACCTACAAAAGCATTTTAAAGACAAATATATTCTAATATCTATTTTTGGTGGTGGTTTAGTTGCTAAGTGGTGTTTGACTCCTTTGCAACCCCATGGACTATATCCTGCCAGGCTCCTCTGTCCATGGGATTTCCCAGGTAAGAAAACCAGAGTAGATTGCCATTTCTTCTCCAGGAGATCTTCCCAACCTAGGGATCAAACCTGTGTTTCCTGCTTGACAGGCAAATTCTTTACTACTGAGCCACCTGGGAAACCCCTAATAGCTATTAGGAACAAACATATTAACATATCTAGAAAAACTAGCACTGTCTAGTGAGTTAACCTTGTATTTTTATGAATTACTTCAAGTATGTTTTTTGACCAGTGCGACGCAATGCTAATTATTTATGGAGGTTTTCCACTACATAACAGTTTTTGGACTTTTATAGGCTTTAGAAAAAGAAAGAGATAACTTTGAGTCATCTGGAATATTCCATGTTCTCTGCTATAAAATCTTTGGATGAAGTAAAGCAATAACTTGGGGAGGCTTGAGAATCAACTGGCTTGTGATTTATCCAACTGTGAATTAGACTAGTTCAACTAGGTAATAAAAATAATAATAATACATTCTCGGAGAACATAATACACAGTGGAAGAATAAAGGAAACCTTTCCCTCCACTTCTATGAACTTCAGAAAATGCTTATTAGACAAGTGCATTATGTGTTACTTTGAGTTGTATCATTAGACACATGAAGAACAAGGGTGGTTATGAAATGACTTCAATTAGACAGTGACATCCCAGGGAAGAGAGAAACTTAAATATCTGGGTCACTGGAAAAGTCAAATCTCTTAGAAGCATCTTTTTAAATCAGAGCTTTAGAAATATTTGTATTCTAATGATATATTTCTTATTCTACTGAATATGTTTCCATTTTAATTCCAGGTAAGGATGAGTTCAGTATGTAGACATGTTCATCAAATTTATAAGCAAATGGAACCTATGGAAAGGTTAGTATTTTAGTAAAGTTAGGCAAAAGACTGTGGGAAGGAATAGAAGGAAACACATAATAAAGTTAATTTTTGATAAATTATCTGATTTTTTTAAGTAGCAGCAGTATGTGTGTGTGTGTGTATATATATATATATATATATATATGCTAGCTTCCCTGGTGGCTTAGACAGTAAAGCGTCTGCCTGCAATGCAGGAAACCTGGATTCAATCCCTGGGTTGGGAAGATCCACTGGAGAAGGAAATGGGAACCCAGTCCAGTATTCTTGCTTGGAAAATCCCATGGAAGGAGGAGCCTGGTGGGCTACAGTCCATGGTGTCATTAAAAGTTGGACACGACTGAGCGACTTGACTTCACTTTATATATATATATATATATATATATATATATATATATATAAATATCTTCGAGGCAAATGTGATTACTTGTAAAGGATGTATTTAGAGATAAGGGAGACATTCCTTTGAATTTAGTGATGAAAGGGTTTTATGTTCAGCATCATAGAGACACGCCTGCTAAAGGCGGTGTTTTTGTCAGGGTAGATTTATTTTTGATTGAGGTGCAAGATGTCATGTTTGGACCTAGACTGTGGGTTTTTTAGCCCTGGTCCTCCCATCCTCTGACAGAACAGTGGCATGACTTTCAAAGACATTATTCTGACCTTTCTATGCCTCCATTTCCTCATGTGTAAAGTTAGGATAATAATATCCATCTTTGGAGATTATTGAAGAATTACATTTGTTATTTAGTGTAGTGTGTTTTCAGACCTGCCATATAGTAAATATCAGTACTTAACTATTAGCTTAACCAGTTCTTAACTAGTAGTTTGGCTGGTTATAGAATTTGATGTTGCAAACCATCTTCCTCTTCCTGCAAACCTTTGGAAGACAGTGATACATTTTTAACCGTATATTTTTGTGTTTTATTGAATTTCAATGTCATTATAATCCTGAATCTTTTTCACATCCATTGCCTTTTCTTTCTCAAAGTGTTTGAAGACTTTTCTCTTTTTCCTTCAGTATTTTGAAATTCACAGAGATGTTCCCTGGTGTGAGCCTTCCTTCAACCACTGTGATGGACACTGTGACTGTCTGCTATATCTCAAAATTAATTTGCTTTACTTTTGAGAAATTGAATTAAGTTATTAGTTTGATAAGTTTATTTTTCCATGTTTATTTTTTGCACTTTCTATAACTCCTATTTTTTGGATATTAACCTTCCAAAAATGATTCTTAAAATTCTCATTTTATGTCTCTCATTTTCTATATTTTTCTATTTACTATTTTGAAGTGTTTACTAAACTTATTGTATGTACAGTAAGTGCTAAAGAAACAGTAGCTTTCTTCGATTCCTTTGTCTCATTTTTCTGTTTCTGTTTCTCTTTTCCTTCCAGATGCTTTTTCTTTTTCTTCTTTTTCATGATTACCACTTTTCAAGTGATGTGTCTAATTTTAATTAAGTGCTCTGGTTTCAGTAGCCTGCCTCTGCATCTAGAACATGTACACTTTTGTTCAGCCAGGGAAATATTAAACAATTTAGAAATGAACCAGAAATTTCTTTTTAACTAGCATTCATTAAACACCCATTGTATGGACAAAGAATCTATTAAATTGGCTTTCTCTAAAGCACTGATACTGTCACAATAAACTTAAACGATAACTTTAGTCTTATGCAGTTTTGCAAATAAGGACATAAAGTTTCAGGGAGATTGCAAAATTTAATAAACGTTAAAGATAGGGTTCAAATCATGACATTATGGCTTCTGAATTCCATGCCTTAATTTCTGCACAATGCTGCTCTGACACAGACATCAATTCTCCAAATCGCTGACTGTACTATAGGGAAATCTGGCTCATCCGTGGTATCTTAGACATACAAGGCTAACAGCAGGTAGGAGGTGTGGGCAATGCACACATTTCAAGCAACTGCTGTGTACCTGTCCCATGGCAAAGGCGGTCCCCTGATGTGCAGTTGGTCTGACTTCTGAGTCATTGTGATTTCTCTGACTTTACTAGCATGGGTCTGATGATGGGATGTAGCAAGATGACTTTTCCCAGCTGGAATTCTCGCTAGGGAAGGATCAAAAAAGATGCAAGCTTGTTGTTTGACTTGGGTACAGGGATTTTTCATTATAGTAAACACAGAGGAAAATGAATGTGATGGTAAAAAAAAGGCCTGGTGGATGTACAGTCTGCATTAATCTTCCCTGTGGCTAATGATATATTTGAAATGCATTTTCCTCCATATGGGGGAGTGACATTTTAATGCAAATTCTCCATTTTGACTTCCCAGTGACTTTCTATCAAAAGAAATTATATTTATATGTGTGATTAATGCAGCCATGCTACGGATTAGAACTGTGGGGAATTTTCATTCATTTTTCTATCCATCATTCCTTTTACTCCATAACTTTTAGGCTGCATGGAATGATACTGCATATACTCAACTGTTTATTACCTCAGAAATGGTAATTTCCTATGGTTCAAAATAAAACATATTAAATTCTAATTAAAAGTAACTGTGAGAGATTAAACATTTATTGGACATAACCATAAATGATATGAACTAGAAGAATATATGTCTTTCCATATGTACAACAATTTTTTACTGAACACCTATCATGCCATGAACTCTTGAGATAAACTGTAACACAACAGATGCAATTCATACTGACTCGGAAGTTCAGATCTTTCAAAAAAATCAAAAGGTACTTAAATTATTGTCATAAGAAAGAGGTCATTGCCATAAGTTGGTATTGGAGTTCAAAGGACAATAACATGTATTTCTAAAGGAATTC
The DNA here is from genome assembly GCF_032452875.1 of Bos javanicus. Taxonomy (NCBI): domain Eukaryota; kingdom Metazoa; phylum Chordata; class Mammalia; order Artiodactyla; family Bovidae; genus Bos; species Bos javanicus. The sequence goes on along the minus strand of NC_083882.1, from coordinate 71,348,453 downwards.
AGAAGACTATGAAGAAGATGGTGGTAATGAGCTTGTCCTTGAGTACTGGATAGAATTTAGTAAGGGAGCACTTGTAAGAGGGAACTCTAAAAGCACCTTGGTGATGTTCAATTTCTATGGGACCCAGTTGAGAGTCTGGCACATAGATTGTTTCCAATTGCTCAGGGAGGCAACATATAAACAATAAATTTTAATACAAAGCAGAATATGTGAGTCAATTGTAGGTATATACACATTTGGTTTTCTTTATGCAAAACGAGTAATTCATTGTGACTGAAGAAATCAACAAGGGCTTCTCGGTCAAGACTTCATCTCACTTGCCTCAAAGAAGAGTATAATTTATAAGGGTGGACAATGGAGGAAAAGACATCTACGTTGAAGGAAATCCAGTTAGGGAGGTGTAGAAAGAAAGAATTTTGTGGCATATTTAAGAGACAAGACCTTTGTACAAGGAGCCTGGCGTTCATCCATGATCAAGGTGATTCACAAAACTTGCACTAAATGAAGGAGAAGTTTGCTAGTTGTGTGGGGCAATTTGTATTATATTGCATGGGGCATCATTGAAAATATCTGGAAGAGGCCTAATTTTTCATGAAAGAGTTAAGCTGTGAAACTAGAGGAAGGTATACTAGACAGATCATCCTTTTCTTCTCTTAAAAATATAGTGGCATTCAATATGATATGGTAGAAAGAAAAGTGAACTTGGAGTTAGAAGATATGGGCAAACTGATGCTGTTTCCAGAGCTTAACTCCCTCAAACACTGGACCCCTGATTCTGTCTACTTCCCAAGTTTGTTGTGAAGAATATATGCAAGATAGCAATAATGATCTCTCTCAGACAAATGTGACAGTCTGATTGAGAGGTGGCATTTTAAAGGAGCAAATTTAGGCAAAGATGACTGTACTAGAGTGATGCTTCTAATCACCACCCAGGTCCACAGACTATGTATAGGGATCAGTTCAGTCGCTCACTCGTGTCTGACTCTGCAACCTCAAGGACTGCAACACCCCAGGCCTCCCTGTCCATCACCAACTCAAACTCCGTGATGGTGATGCCATCCAACCATCTCATCCTCTGTCATCCCCTTCTCCTCCTGCCCTCAATCTTTCCCAGCATCAGGTCTTTTCAAATGAGTCAGCTCTTCACATCAGGTGTCCAAAGTATTGGAGTTTCAGCTTTAGCATCAGTCCTTCCAATGAACACCCAGGACTGATCAAGGCTGTATCATCTATGGACATAATTGAATCTCTCTCTCAAACCGTAATTGCTGTCATGGTTGAATGTTATCATCAAAAATTCCCCAAATATCCTCTATGTCCACTGACAGAGGATGGATAAGGGAGAGATGATACACATGTACAATGAAATATTCATGAGCCATTAAAAAGAATGAAATGATGTTATCTTCAGTAACATGGATGGACCTAGAGATTGTCACACTGAGTGAAGTAAGTCAGACAGAGAAAGAGAAGTATCGTGTGACATCCCTTATGTGCAGAATCTAAAAAGAAATGACACAAATGGATTTATTTGTAAAGCAGACACAGACTCACTGACTTAGAGAACAGATCTTTGGTTACAAGGGAAGGACAGGGGGAAAGGCTAGTTAGGGGGTTGGGATGGACATGGACACACTTCGATATTTAAAACGGACAACTAGCAAGGACTTACTGTATAGCATAGGGAACTCTGCTCAGTGTTGTATGTCAGCCTGCTTGGGAGAGTCTGGGGGAGAATGGACTACATGCATATGTATGAGTGAGTCACTCTGTGGTGCACCTGAAATGATTGCAACATTTTACATCAGCTGTGCTCCAATATAAAACTGAAAAGTTAAGAAAAGAAAGATGTGCCCTGAATTATCATGTCAGCCCTTTCTGTGGGGAAAAAAAACAAAAATCCCAAGAGGAAGAGACCACAGGCAGGGCAACAATAATCATACATACTCTCCAGAGATCTCCTTAGTTGTTTATGTGGACTTTGCCAATCGTTTCTTCTTGTTTGTACCATGTGGGGCAAGGTAAAGACACTCTTATGGTCAATGGGCAAGGAGAGATAAACAGGGCCTAGAATACATCAATGTGATTAAGTAGAAAATCACAGACCATACAAATAGCTGTGAAAAGAAGAGAAGTGAAAAGCAAAGGAGAAAAGGAAAGATATAAGCATCTGAATGCAGAGTTCCAAAGAAGAGCAAGAAGAGATAAGAAAGCCATCCTCAGCGATCAATGCAAAGAAATAGAGGAAAACAATAGAGTGGGAAAGACTAGAGATCTCTTCAAGAAAATTAGACATACCAAGGGAACATTTCATGCAAAGATGGGCTCGATAAAGGACAGAAGTGGTATGGACCTAGCAGAAACAGAAGATATTAAGAAGAGATGGCAATAATACACAGAAGAACTGTACAAAAAAGATCTTCATGACCCAGATAGTCACGATGGTGTGATCACTCACCTAGAGCCAGACATCCTGGAATGTGAAGTCAAGTGGGCCTTAGAAAGCATCACTATGAACAAAGCTAGTGGAGGTGATGGAATTCCAGTTGAGCTATTTCAAATCCTGAAAGATGATGCTGTGAAAGTGCTGCACTCAATATGCCAGCAAATTTGGAAAACTCAGCAGTGGCCACAGGACTGGAAAAGGTCAGTTTCTATTCCAATCCCAAAGAAAGGCAATGCCAAAGAATGCTCAAACTACTGCACAATTGCATTCATCTCACACGCTAGTAAAGTAATGCTCAAAATTCTCCAAGCCAGGCTTCAGCAATATGTGAACTGTGAACTTCCTGATGTTCCAGCTGGTTTTAGAAAAGGCAGAGGAACCAGAGATCAAATTGCCAACATCCACTGGATCATGGAAAAAGCAAGAGAGTTCCAGAAAAACATCTACTTCTGCTTTATTGACTATGCCAAAGCCTTTGACTGTGTGGATCACAATAAACTGTGGAAAATTCTGAAAGAGATGGGAATACCAGACCACCTGACCTGCCTCTTGAGAAACCTCTATGCAGGTCAGGAAGCAACAGTTAGAACTGGACATGGAACAGCAGACTGGTTCCAAATAGGAAAAAGAGTACATCAAGGCTATATATTGTCACCCTGCTTATTTAACTTATATGCAGAGTACATCATGAGAAATGCTGGACTGGAAGAAACACAAGCTGGAATCAAGATTGCCAGGAGAAATATCAATAACCTCAGATATGCAGATGACACCACCCTTATGGCAGAAAGTGAAGAGGAACTAAAAACTCTCTTGATGAAAGTGAAAGTGGAGAGTGAAAAAGTTGGCTTAAAGCTCAACATTCAGAAATCAAAGATCATGGCATCCAGTCCCAACACTTCATGGGAAATAGATGGGGAAATAGTGGAAACAGTGTCAGACTTTATTTTTCTGGGCTCCAAAATCACTGCAGATGGTGACTGCAGCCATGAAATTAAAAGACGCTTACTCCTTGGAAGGAAAGTTATGACCAACCTAGATAGCATATTCAAAAGCAGAGACATTATTTTGCCAACAAAGGTCCGTCTAGTCAAGGCTATGGTTTTTCCTGTGGTCATGTATGGATGTGAGAGTTGAACTGTGGAGAAAGCTGAGCATCAAATAATTGATGCTTTTGAACTGTGGTGTTGGAGAAGACTCTTGAGAGTCCCTTGGACTGCAAGGAGATCCAACCAGTCCATTCTGAAGGAGATCAGCCCTGGGATTTCTTTGGAAGGAATGATGCTAAAGCTGAAACTCCAGTACTTTGGCCACCTCATGCGAAGAGTTGACTCATTGGAAAAGACTCTGATGCTGGGAGGGATTGTGGGCAGGAGGAAAAGGGGACGACAGAGGATGAGATGGCTGGATGGCATCACTGACTCGATGGACATGAGTCTGAATGAACTCCGGGAGTTGGTGATGGACAGGGAGGCCTGGCGTGCTGCAATTCATGGGGTCGCAAAGAGTTGGACACAACTGAGCGTTTGAACTGAACTGAACTGAAGAATCTGGAGGATTTGATACTTAGTCCAATTCTCTGCACTTAGACGTTGTTCTTTGTCTTCTTCCACTCTTAACCTATTGGTTTTGGAATACTTTTTTATATCATCCTTTAAGGAAATTTACCTTAAAATTTTAATTATACTGGGCTTGTCATCATTGTATAAAGAGGAAATCTGAGACTCAGAGGGGTTAAATGTTTTGCTCAGAGACCAGAGAAGCAAATGGCTTTATTAGGATTCAAATCTAGATCAATGTGACTAGAAGAAGAGTTATCTTTTGACTTTATTGTGTGACTGCTTATGTTTAATCCACATTTGTAATAAAAAAATAATACCATGAAATACAAACCTAAACATTACAAAACTGTTTGTGATAGGAGAAAATAATTAGAAAAGAATATAATTTAAAATTCCCATTAATAGGAAACTGAGGAAATGAATTATAATAATTTTATAAATGAAATATTACACGGTCCCTAAAAATTCTGAAATGACATATGTATTGACAGGCAAAGATTATATGATTCATTGCTAACTATAACCAAAGCAGAGGAATGTGAACAATGTGATTTTATTTTACAAAGATGATATAATACTGTATTTGTTTATAAGCATTTAAATTTCTGGAAGGATATAAAAAGAAACTGGTGATAATACAAACTACTATGGATGGAGAAAGTGAGAATTTTACCTTTATTGTGTATCTGTTGTCTTATTGAATTAAATGCATTCCTGATATTACTTATATTTTTAAGGACTAAAATCAGATAATTACATGTGGAAAATAGTGTGAAGGACACTCACAGCTTCCAAATATCATGTTTGAAATCAGAAAGCTAACTTGCATTGAACAAAGCCAATAGACAATTTCTCAACAGTGTTCCCCTACAGCCAAAATTCAGGACAATTGTGTGCATATAAAAAATACATGTGCAGGCAATGTTACTTTCAGAGCGACAGCTGGATGGGGGAAACTGGTCAAAGGCTGATCCACAGCATATGGCCTCACCAGTTTCTTGATTCCCCCACACATAACATTCTTGGCAAGGTCAAGGGCAGGCAAGAAAGGATTCAGTAAACTTTTGCAGGTGATGTGCGCTAGATGTGTCCTGCAAGCCAGCATCCTGTACATGCAGACCTAGGCGCCAGCCCTTTTGTTTAAAAGACAAAGATTTTACTTTTTTTTTTAAGTAAGGAACATGAAATCCACATGGATGGCACTGATATGTTGACAATACAGATCGTCAACCCAATAGAATTTCACTGTTCAGTCTTAAGTTGTAATTTTTGGAAAAAGATGTTGTAATTAGTACTAGTATTTCTAAGTCTAAGCTTTGCCCTTCCACACTTTAAGGAGTGTAGCTAAATAGCAAGGATAATGTTCTAATTTGTTATTTGTCATTTAGATGGAGTGTAGTGTTGTATAATACTTTGTCTTCAGCCAGCAAATACTGAGTCTCTGTTCCCCCAGGAAGCTTATCATCATCTAAACACATTTGTCTTTTTGATCAAGCTAAATGGTAATCCAGCTCCGAAATTTTATTTACAGATAAGGTTAATATTAGCTAAAGGATCAAGAGAAAGTCTTGATGTCCTAGAAAATACAGAATAGTCTCTTAGAGTAGTATAAGATAATTTTTCATCCTTTTTATTCCCTCTTTACTCATCTCTTATAGGTGGTTCCTGGAAAATTGGAAATAGAGTTTCCTTCTGCATCAAGTTTATCATTTTAGTCTTTGTAATAAGATATCCTCTTTTCATTCTTTTCTAACCTACTAGCTACGGATAATCTTTAAGACTGAGATGTGCTGTATGTGTCTCTTTTCTTTGATGATTTAAGTTATGGCCCC